>NC_143553.1:122033750-123292500 GCF_054136105.1 Typopeltis vanoorti
TGACGTCAACTAATTGAAATCTACTGTTAATAATTGATTAATGATTATCGATATATAATCATTAATATAACTGATACATAACTGATATCTAGTGTTACGTCAACTAATTGATATCTAGTGCTAATTAAATTGATTGCTACTGTTTCGACTCATCGACTAATCTTCTAAATGACAGCCATGAGCCATCAGAGAGGTTCCTATTATATTTAGGACACATGGACGCAGGGAGAGAGCAGAACCGAATCCCATTTATAGCATTAATGATTCAACAGGAGATAATTCACGCTTTCAAGAAATTGTTTATCCTTCTCATTAAATACACAAAAGGGAAGTGAGGGAACGAAAGAGATATAAATCCCATTCTAGATGAAGACAATTAGCAAGGACCATATAATTAACCGTTTCAAAAGCGATGGAGAAATTTCAGCTCTTCACATCAAAGGATGTCAGATGAAAGCATGCACGAACAAGAGTAACAACGTGCATTGTTGGATGCAGGAAATCGAGATACTAGAAGCTTTCCTTTCTCTGTGACCAAACTGAACAAAGTTTCATTTAATTCTTACAGGGTTAATTGTGACAGCTTCGATTGGGATGTTACGACTTCGTCATTGTGTCGAATAACAGCAGAAGAATTGTTTGTTTCTTTGTCCAGTAGAAGAATTCTGTTATTGTTGATCCTTTATTTGAAATAAATTATAGTTCCCATATTGTAATTTTAACTGGTGAACTCAAATTAAGTTATCACTTTTAAATGATACTGGAAGTATAACAGAGATTTACAATATACTGTTGTAAGCGTATTTGTGCATAGAGAGACTATATGCTTTATTTCGGGTAATAGCGAAACAGTGATGGACATTTAGAATCTGTGCTTATCACATATAGAGAGACAGAGCATCATACACAAACACTCATGACCTTACACATATACTAATGGCAATGGCGGGATTTTTTCCGCCAGACTATACTCCGTTATTATTTGAGTCAACAAATCAGGTTTTCCGAAATGTATTTATTAAAACTACTATAATAAAACAAGCTTAATATTTATTCAAGATAATCTTCCCTAGTTTTGAATGCACGTGATCCAGAAGAACATATACTTCTGTGAGAGGGATCACGTGATACTAACTGTAGCTCCCTAGGTTCTTAACATTATTGGACTAAGAAACATAAGGTATAAGGGTATTTTGGAGATGAAGAGAGGTGTTTCCGCATATGTATACTATGGAAAAACTATTCGGACTAAGCGCGAGGAGTTTTTTCATTAGTTAGCTCAACGTGTCCAGAAGTTATAAGTATTAGTGAGACGTGGTTGACCGAGGATGATATATGAATGGAATTTAAAGTATATAATAACTTGAGGGAGGACAGAAGGAACGGGGTGGGGGAGGGAGAGTTTTTATAATGAATGCAGAAGAACTGAAGTCAAAAAGAGTAGTAAAAGGAACGGGATGGGGGCGGAGTTTTGCTAATGAATGCAGAAAAACTGAAGTCAAAAGGAGTAAAAGTACATTAGGGGACAGAGATGTATAGAGATGTACAGAGATGTATAGAGATGTATAGAGATGTACAGAGATGTACAGAGATGTACATTAGGGGACAGAGATGTTCATTTCAGGCTATCTGGTTATCAGCAACCAATTATATATTTCATCCAAGAAGAGGAAATATATAATTGGTTGCTGATAGCCACCAATTTTGTTGTTGACGAAGAATGTAGATGACATGCAAATTTGCAAATTAGCACGAAGAATGAAGGTCGGAGAATTAAGAAGGGGATTTCAACTGGATGGGAAGAAATGGAACTTGTACGCTGCTGAGAGATATTTAACTGAGTCATCCTCCAACAGAAGCGACACGAGATTGTTGGATCTGATCATAGCATCAAAGAATTTATCAGAATCCAATCTATCTATGCTGCCTCTTCTTATGAAAATGTAGTCTTATCTTATGATCATGTAGTCTTGACCTGGGAGATTATCAGGCATGCAGTATTTTCTGTCATAAAGAGATATGTGTGGAATTTGAAAGTAGGAGATTATGACAAGCTGAGGAATCAGCTTCTAGCAGTGTCATGGCATAACAATTTGAAGGGGTATTTGAAGAAAGTAGTGTCAAACTATACCCAGAGTCAGAAGGATAAATAAGATAGGAGGTAGACGGATGAATGGCATCATTAAGAAGGAGTTGCAGAAAAAACAACGTCGTGGAGGAAATATAAATAAATGGGTGATGAACATACCCATGAGCAGTACTAGGTACAGGAAAGGATGGTGAGTTGTGTGGTAAGGAAGGCCAAGGTTAATTGTGGGAGAAAACTAGCTGCTGAGACTAAAGAAATCCTAAAGGGTTCTTTCGTTATCTGGCAAGTAAACGGAGAAATGACTACAGCTTAATGATTAAACAGCTTGGTCAGAGGAGCTGATAATTCCTTTACACATTCTCGTAATATACATTCTGATGTGTCATCTAATCTCATGACCGTGTTCACTTTGAGGTTATTTAAGCGTCTCCATTTTCTTTATCTTCTATTTCTCCATCAATGAAATCTCATCCGGTATTGCAACATCACCGCCCAGATGGTACACCCCCGCAAACTTTTCGCTCCGTAATTCAACTGTTTGATTTGCTTCGGTTAAGTCCTCACCATGAGCACTTTTTAAAGCTGTACTTCTGTACTTCTGTAAACCTTTAAAAATTGCTCATGTAAGAAAAATATGTAAGACAAAATTCCTTTGTATATGCTCGAGTCATGTGGGTTATTATTATTATTATTATTATTATTATTATTATTATTATTATTATTATTATTATTATTATGCTTCAGCAATGCTGATTAAAAAATTCTAAGTTATAAAACTAAAATTCTGAAATTGACAGTTCTTCTTTTATAGCCCTTTATATTGCTTTAAAGTAGTATAAAGGAATTTTACTTTTACAAAGGCAGGCTTTGCGTAAGAGTGAGTAAAGGAATGCTTACATTAAATTGTTCTGTAACAAACAACGAAGCGATTCTCACTATAATTATCAGTTATCGGATAGGAAGGCTTTGGAATCAGCATATCTACTCTTCAATTTCCAAAGAAGAGAAATGAATTTCATCGTCCGATGAGACACGACATCTCCGTTGACTGGAAACCCAAAGTGGCTTGGAAAAGTTTCATGTTTGGTCTCTACAACAACAACAACAACAACAACAAAGCTTTATTTTTATTTATTTGCATTAGACAACCTTCTGCAAATAATGAATCGTATTCGTAACAGGATTGTGAACTGATGTATTTGCTGTAAACCTTAGCTCTGACCACAAGCTAATTAATTTCCAGTTGGGTTTGAACGTGACGTATACCCTAGACCAGTGGTTCTTAACCGGTGTTCCCCAGAACCCTTGTGTTCCGGCGAACTGGTTACAAGTGTTCCGCTGGTGAAAGATGTCACTTGACACAGTTCTGAGTGTAATTGGACAACACTCTGATCCTAACAACTGAAGACTGCTTTGTGAAATTTTAAAATTTCATGGGAGCTGTGTGTAGGAATTGGTACGGACAGTGCTCCATCAATGATAGGTTCTATTTAAGGAATTTGTTATCCATGCAAAGAAAATAAACCCAAATATTATATCTACGCACTATTTTTTGCACAAGGAATCCCTAGTTTCAAACACATTACCGGCAATATTAAAACCTGTACTAGACTAAGGTGTAAATATGGTAAGTTACATCAAGTCAAGTCCATTAAAGCATGCTTTTTTTTAAAAAAAACTTTGCATATCTATGGAAGCCAAGTACGAATCTTTGCTTTTGCACACTGAAATAAGATGGTTATCCAGGTGTAAAGTGCTATTCCGAATTTCAGAACTTAAGAATGAATTATTGACCTTTTTTCAAAATGAAGGTACAAATGATTTTGTAAAAATGTCTTCAAAATGATATTTGGGGTTCTAAAACGGCATATTTAGCCAATATTTTAATTACTTAAATAGCGTTAATACAAGTATCCAAGGGAAAAATGTAAATATTTTGACACCCACTGGCAAATTGTCAGCTTTTCAGAAAAAAAAATTATCTCTTTGGAAAAACCTCATATAAAAAAAAAACAAAAATACAGATATGTTTCTTTCGCTCCATAATAAAAATTTCGAGGTAATTATTTCCGTTATAACAGAACATTTAACAATATTGGAAGAAAATATTAAGTTACTTTCCTTCCTTAAATACATACAATTATCACTGGATACGAAATCCGTTTGACACAGTTAATACATCGTGTTGTGAATATTAACCGATATAAAAACTAAAAAGCGTGAATGACTTACTAATATAGACAACGAAATGAGGGTAGCTATATCACGTATTAGACCGACCTGATATTGCTGAAATGTGCAAAAGCCGACAAGCTCAAGTATCGTATTAAAATATGTTCCATTTATATAAAAGTTCCATTTGCATATATTTATTGTCAGTTTTATGAGACACCAAAAAGAACACCAAAAGCCTAATGCTTTTGGTGTTCCGCAAATTTTTCGTATAATCAAAAGTGTTCAGTGACTTCGAAAAGGTTAAGAACCACTGCCCTAGACTGTCTATCTACTATCAACTAGCTAAGCTATCCACAGTCCTTTTCAACTTCATCCTTCAGTGCCAGCCACAAAATCGAAGATGGAAATGTCAATACATTAATGAGACTGGAGAAATAAATAGCTGCAACTTAAGTAACTGTTACTTCTACTGTTTGCAATCAAACCTGACACCCAGCTGCCGGAAGAAAGCAACTATTTCAAAGGTAGAAAAAGGAAAGCTAAATATCAATACTACAGAACATTAATCCGGCACAGAATACCCCTCCCCCCTAAGATCATCAATCACCAAAGGCTAAAAGCCTACTCCATTAAGCTATAAAATAGTACTGAAGCGAGCAAACGGAAATAAAATTCCAGTCAATTCTGAAATGTATTCAAGTCTTCGCACTGATCGAAAATCTAGTCCCCCCCCAATCCGCAGGGCGTAGCGAATGTATGCTGTGATCCAGATAAAATCTAAGCATTTACCACAGCCTAGAAAATAATGCAATACCAATTATTGTTTGGAGATTTGAATTTTCATCAGGAGAGTGGGATACCTTAGGGATAAAACCATAGGATGAATCAATCAATTCAGAAAATTCAGAAAGTAGATCTCTAGCTAACTTCCCACAGGGAAGTTAATTCATTTCTCCTAATTCATTATGAAGAAAGCACCAGATCTTGATGAAATGTCTAAGTCGTCGATACTTTCCACTGGCTAGAAAATAGGAGAAATGAGAAGTTACTGATCAACATCTATACAGAGTTCATCTTCACTTACCGAATTAACATCTCCTCCTTCTCTAAACCTCCTTAGGAACGCAACTATTTTTAAGTTAGATATCTCCCGTATTTTTCTTTGATAGGTTTTTGAAATGTCCCTCAGGATGTTTTTCAACTTGTAGATTAAAAAAAAGAAAACTATTTTTTTTTGTTTGTTTGTTTTAATTAGATTTTTAACCTTCGATGAGTGAGATTGACGAAAAAAAAAAATAACTAATTTTAGTGGAATAAATAAGTATTTTTATAAAGTAATTTTACAATCGATTATAAGGAAGTTCTAGAATGCTCCAGAGTTCTGTGAGGGCGTTACCAAAGAAGATAGATTGTGGAAGTCAGCAACGCAAAAAAACAACAAAATTTTGACGAAAACTCAAAGACGTGGCCTTAAATCGAAAAGCCGTCCAGGTATTAATAATTGCTTTTAAATATGCATTAATAGTAATTACTTCTTCTATTTATAACAATAATAAACAGACAAATGTATTCACAATTCACGATAGGAATCGAACTATATTTATGTTGAAGGATATTCGTATTTTAGCCCTATTACTTGCGAAACCATTTAAAAATGTGAGCTGCTGGGAAAAAATCCTGCTTTCCTAGGCAATCCACTTACTCCAAAATCGGTTGAAAAAAAAAAAAAAACCTCTTAGAAGAGTTTTTATATTCAGCGACTGAAATCGCCTCTATAATCTTTCTTCTGAGTGATTAGAATTATGTTATAAAAAACGTCCCCAAAATGCTAAACAAGCAGTTATTTAAAATTAAATTTATTAAATAAAACATAACTAGAAAAAAAGAGCATTGTAAATCATTGTACGCCAACTGACATAATTAGTTTTAATATCGGCAGTCTTTCGTCTGCGGCAGTCTTATATTAAATGGTAATATTAAACGACAGTAATCATTCTCCTTACTATTTAATTACGATACAGGCAACCATTATTTATCACAACATGCTTTGCAACCAACATATAAGTGCAGAATTCTCTACGAAGTATTCATATTTGCATGCCACCTCATTATTAGTTTCCTTTCTTCCGTTTTATCATCTAATCGAAGAAAAGCTCAAAAGATTGTAGAAGAGTTTAATATCCGCTCTGGAATTAATTGGGAACATATGAGCTCCTTTTACATTTCAGTATATCTTTGTAATATACAGTGGGCTTTATTACGAACATGTTTCCAAAGAAAAGTAAGCAGTAAATGGCTCCACGCTGTCCTTGAAATGAGAACGTAACTAATATCCCAAGAAGTAATAAAAGCCTTTGCAGACTTGAATGCAATTTGAATGATATAGCTGAGGATGGCCAAAAAGAAACAATTTTGGCAGTTGTTGTCCCTTTATAACTTAAATGCATCCTTGTTTTCTGTTATTGAAATGCAGAGAAATAAAGTGGATAAACCGAAGGAAAATAAACTTGAAAGAGAGTTGAATTGCAATCATTATGATGAAAAATATCACCATCTATCACCATATAACCAACTCTGTTCTGCTAGGCAAATTTACTTTTATTATTGTATGGTAATATGGTTTGTTTTATAACTCATATGGGGGGAGATTTGTTCAGCCAATATCTAAGGAAAATGGTAAAATTAGGGTTATCTTCAGTTAACATTTTCATTGCCAAGCTGAAAATTGAAATTTCGTGTGGTGGCCAAATTGTTTTTATTTTTTTTATTTAGTTAGCGATTTTTAAATTCTTATAACAGGTTCCACTGAAGCATTGTATATTCCTAAACGTATCTTTGCATTAAACGAATTTCTCTTATGATCCCCTTGCATATTTATAGCTTAACCTGTTCAGTTTCGTATTGTGAATTGGTTGCTTTACCAAGGCATTATATAATCTGCATTATGATCGTTTTGGCTGAATTCTGGTACAAAGTTTTCTTTAAATGGCGAGAGTCACACCTAACGCTGAGAAATAACGATCTGTCAGTTCTTTTTTTAATGATGTAGGTGTGGCACTTGTCGATTGTATCAAGTCCGTAATGCCAAAAAATGTGAAGAATTTCCTCTTGTCTGTTATAACATTGACGATGTTGCAACTGTCTAGCAGATCCAAGTATTGGAATGTGAAAAGGGTGCTAGTCTGAAGTATGAGTTTCCTTAATCAAAATGATACAATTGTATCATTTTGATTAATGTGAGACTCCTTGGCAAGTTTTCAATTTTTGAAAAAAAAATATTCACGTTTTTGGTATTCAAGTCTTTACAATGAAATAATGCAGGAAATGTGAAAGTATTAATTCATATATATATAATTATATATATAAATATATGTGTGTGTGTGTGTGTGTGTGTGTGTGTGTGTGTGTGTGTGTGTGTGTGTGTGTGTGTGTGTGTGTGTGTGTTTTATTCCTACAAAGTTTATATTTCGTAGGAATAATATATATATGCCTTTTAAATTATTGGTGAATCATCCGTGTGTAAAAATGCGAAGATTAACTGCCTGTGATTTAATATTCTTAGATTTTTCTCTTTTCCCCTCATTGTAGAAACGCTCTAGAATTTATGAATATTTCGGAACACTTTATATATTCTGTCCTGGAAAACGAATGGCCAAACCTGCGTGCTTTTTGATGCGGTTATTAAATTTTTCACTCTTTTACCTCATAATTTTGGATATTCCAGTGATATCATAGGCGATAAATATCAAAATATATTATAGCGAACATTTAATTCAGTGAACCCTGATTGAGAGAGCAAAGTAATTATTTCTAATTTTATAGAGGGATACACACTTTTTTTAATTTTATATACCTCGGAGATCCTGGCTAGTCTAATAGCAACGGATCCAATATAAGAAAGTGGAAATATATTTTCTATTTGTTGTTCTGTTTGGAATTTTGGTCAAAATAACAGTCTATGTGGCCCATCCGTTTATTATTTGTGGTCCAATGCCCGCTTTGCGAGATGAAAAGCTTAAGTTTAGAGGAGAAATAACTGCAACCTCTATATCAGACCATTTAACTCACCTTACATTGGAAGTGAAATCATATGCAGTATAGTCTGTGTTGTTAGATGTTAGTCTAACAAAATAGTAAGGTTTTGATAAAGAGTGATAATTATTTGATCACATTATCCTGATTGTTAATTAGATGGAGATAATATAATACCTAACTATGTAAAATGTTTTTTCTTTCGAAGAACTGATTATTTGAGCACCTGCAGCGTGCGTGCGTGCGTGCGGGCGTGTGTGTGTGTACACGCCAATAATTTTTTTTTTCCTTTTCCTTTTAGTTCAACCACTTGGCAAATGTGAACATGTAATCTTCTCTGATTGCTGTGGAGCATTTTCTTTAGCAAGACTGATTTGCGATAGTAAAAAGTTATTTTTATAATTATTATAATTGCTGTACATATCTCGAAATATATCGATGCTTTCAATCATCATCAGCATCATTATTTTCTGCGCAATAAGCTGACAACCTATTCCTGACAACCTCAAAAAAATTTTAGCATCTATCCTGGTTCGTGTTGGATATTTTCCGGTCTGACATCACTGCTATCAACTTCACCTATAGAATATTCTACTGCTCTCTGTTTTTCCAGTAGAAAAGGGAATCCTTCTTGGTTATATTACTATCATCCATCCGAAAGACATGTTTTTCCCATCACAATTTCATTAATTTTATGCACTTCTGAGATAATGATATTGTTTATATATATATATATATAAACAATCTCATTATCTTTAATGAGTTCATTACCCGAAGCGGTCAATTCTATTAAATAGACAAATCTGCTACTAGGAAAAATTATTTCAACATTTGGACGAGAACACGGAAATCTATCTGGTTGACATCATTGTCGTTATCAAAATTTTTTGTGATTTTTTTTTCAAATTAAAACCAGAAGGGAAACTAAGAAATTTCATTTCCCTTTAAAAGGAATAAAGAGGAGTTTGGGTAAAATGACCTTCTCCTTCAGTATGCTTTTCCCCTTTTCTTGCCTTCAGTGCTTTTCCCGCTGCTAGCAAAGCAGTTACGAAGTATTCGATTACTGAACACCTCTCGGATAAAGGAAAAGAATTTTGACGAGTTTGGTAGTGTAGGAAGTGACTGAATCCACTGTAATATCAAGATCGATAATTGTCCATTGAGTATTCCCAGAGTGTCACAGCAACCAATTTCCCAGTTTTTGCCTTCTTTTTTTGTTTCTGTGTAAAAGTCAACAAGTTATTTAAAAAGAGTTTCTCATCCAAGGACATATATTTAGGAATTTATGAGGTCACCTAAAAACAAAGATTGCTTTTACTTATAAACTTCTAAGACAAAAAAGGAGCAAAATGATCCTTCACGGAAATGTAAGAATCACCTGCGAGGTGTTAGAAAACAGATCGAAGCAGAATCTTGAACAAAGAGGAAAATTAATGTTTTCTTAGTATATTGAAGGTTTTCAGATTTCACGGTTACATTTAACTAGCGAAGATAAAAAGGTATTTCTGAAAGAAAATTTTCTTTCAGGAAAATTTTTTTAGAAAAATTTAAAAAAAAAAAAGGTAGTCGCAGAAAGGTCAAAGAGTGGTTGTGGACTGTTCTTTTGATTTAAAAAAAGTTAATTTAAAGAATCTTAGCCGCTTCCAAAATGAAATAAAATAAAATAGTGACAGTGTATTCCTTTAGACGCATACACAAAATTATTGAACATGTGACATCAATGTAATTTAAAATGCAAAGTTAAATTATTACGAATATATCTTTTAAAAATAGTATTGCAAACGTTGCACCAAAACCTAATTAACTTAAAAACATTTAGTAGTCATTATTTCTTTCTCTTTCATTCTGTTTTGTTTCTTGTAAAATTATAAGAAGACAATAACAATGCACTTAGATTTGTAATATTTTTACATGTTATTACTGATTCAATTATGTAATGAAAGCCTACATTTTGAAATGATGCATAAAATATAATTATGTAACAAATTTAAAATTTAATATATAATTTATTTACATTATTTCTATTTTTACATTGAATTATTCTTACGTTTGTATCTTTTACATGTAAAATCTACATAAATATATTTTTCCATGCATGTTATTAGTATTTATCGATTTCTTTTATTTTTCATATTATTACTTTTTTATTTTAAATGTGAATACCGCCTGGCAGAATTTTGGTAATTTAAAGTCCATATAATACCATAGGGCGCTAGAAGGGCTTGAAGCTCTGAACACCCAGTTCTGTAACTGGATGAATGAATGACTGCACAACTTCAATGATTCGTATCACGATTTCAACCGGTTTTTTGCTAATAATTTTAAATGATATTCTTTCCTCTCAGCAATCGATTGGAATTTTGAACCATACTTCTTGTAGAGATGTAATTAGGTCCCAGACTTTTGTCGGGTTGACATCTCTTGGCCTCACCAGACATTTTCTTGATGAAAGAGACAATCGCCACTTCCGTAGATTAAGCCACAAAGTAGGAAGCTTGAATCATTCAGAATGGTCAGATACCTCTCGGAGTTCAGTGTTCTTGGCACAGCAAACAGCGGTCTCAGGCAACATCAAGAAAAACAGGACCCAACCATCACATCACCACCTCTGAATTTTATAGTTGGGGTTAGGCACTCTGGCTAGAGACGTTCGAAATCATCAAGGTTTGAAATCATCTTGATAGGAAAATTTTCATTGAGATGTTATTTTTGTTTTCATTTGACTTCCTTGAAAAGGTTTGTGTGTGTAGAAGGAGTGAGAATCGGACAATGATCACTACTTACCACGATGCCCAAGATACTGAGATGTTTTCCGTTAAACTTACATCGTTAAATGTGCATAAAATTTAGGATAGTAAGATTCTCACGATCTCTATTTAAGACGACTTACACTCCGCATGTTATTATATTTTGTCTCGTAAAGGAATTAAGCTTAATCGGATAGGTCCCTGCTAATGGATTCCGCATTAATGGGTATTTAGTAAAAGCATTGACAGCGATATGATTAATTGTTCTGTAACCCCCTCTCTTCCCTTCCTCGCATTCCCCATTTCCCTGTATCGTTTCATGAGTGATCGAAAGCATTACAAAGTTATGCTTCAATAGTTAATGTTCAAATAATTAGATCATAAACTATCATTGTTGATGATGCTAATATTTATATCCTTGCCTTACTAAAATAGACGCAAAATTACGATTAATAACTTCACTGATTGACATTGTAATCTGGTTAGAAAGTTTATATCACTCAAGCTTGAAGAGGTAGAACTCTCAGTTTAAAGAAAATTACTTACGCGCTATTACATATTTTCGGGCCATTCAATATTTTTTTTTGTATCTTCAACCTAGTTTCGCGGATGAACTTCCATATTTTGTGATTTTAAGGACATTTCGAGCTTTGTGCTCGGAGATTATATATTCCTGTCGAATATCATATGGATACATATTTTTACCATATGACATTTGACTTCGTTCCTCTGAAATCCCAATGACTCTTTTGGTGTACTCATCGTTAAACATACACAAAATGAAATGACTTACGAGCCAAGCAAACAACTTAATTCCCTTGGGGAGACGCAATGCATAAATCTTGTACAGTCGCATTTTATTAATTCGGTTGGACAGGTGTCCCGCATGTTTCTTGATGGACTAGAGTACATTTCGATAATCTATGCGTTTGATAATAACATAGGGTATATAATTGTAGACACTATTCATCTTTAATATGAATTTTATTTCTCTCCAGAAAACTGCAGCAGGCAGAGACCTACTGTCGTGACGTTCTATTTTCATGTTGTGTTCTAATCTGCCATCTTATTTCAAGTCACTCTTATTAATAAAACAACTAGTTCAAAAGTAGGGAAATTCATAATTATACTGCGCCACCCTATTTTCAGATTAGTCTATATAAAACAGTAGGATCAATTCTTAATTAAGTTAGCAGTCTTCTCATTTAGGCCGAATTATTTATTATTCTACTTGGGGCACCCGCAAGATTCGAATTTTTTATGAACAGTGCAATAAAAGGAAATTCAGGCAAACACAATATTTAGATTAACAAAATAAAACATTTAATATATGATATATAACAAATACAAGAATTCTACTTTTAAATGAAACAATACAAATAACTTAATACATCTTGCTAAGTCACTCATTCCAATTCAATGTTCTAAACTCTAACATACAATTCACAGCTTCAAAATTACAAGCTTTCTTAACTCAAGTCAAAAAAACAAAACTTCTCATTTGATCAGTCTGCATATATCTATCAGTTGTACTTAATGTTTAAATTCACAGCAGGCACTAATCAAGGTAGACAATATTCCAAGCAATCTTATTTCGGACCTTGAACTTCGAAGATACGTTATAGTTAATGTTAGAATAAACAAACATGTATGACTACTCTTACCAGATACAATCTTCAGTACATCAATTTATTGTGAGCACACTTATAAATTAACTTATTTAAGCCAGCGGAACACATTAAATAAAATTCTCCAACGCTTTAACTGAACTACTGTTAATCGCGCTTCACTACTCTAAACAACAGCAATAAGGTACTGATATCCTTCCTTGTTTACTTTTCTCCAACCAGTTAATTTCATTATAATTCTTCTCAGGGCTACATAGAACTAAGACGTAATCCTAGAGTAACTGGAACTAATCAGAATTTCCCATTGAATGTCCAGTTCTTTATTTATCCGATTACGACATCAATTTTCTCTACAACAACAGCTGATTTCACTTCCAGCAGAGTATATGATTCACTACGTTTTTGCTCACTTCTAAATACTTTTCTCATGAATTTCTGCCCTAAAGAATTTATAATTTTCCTTCACTTCCTTGCTTGTATCCTATCTTTGTTCAGGTTCCGCAAAACTCACTCCTTTTCTCTAATTAAATTTCTTATTGGCTCTCTTTCTCCTTTTCGTTCCAAGGTCACGCACTCTTCGACTCGTGCTTGTTTATTTCATACGTCTCCATGACAACCAATGAACGCAAACATTTCGCTAATGTAATACAACGCTCTACATAAGTGATTACATAACATTAAATTTTTGCAAATAAGAATAAACAGAATATTTGAGCTACTTAATCAGCTTTTTTCATTACCTATACAATTATTTATAATAACACTTTTTGTTACTTTATATATATTTTTTTTAGTTATCATAAATTCCTACACATATTATTATTTAATAAATTAATAATAGGTTAAGTTTAGAATAAATATTTAAATAGTAATCCTTAATTAAGGAACAATAAATAAGTTTTTTACAAATCATGATTAATATATAATAAGCAACGTTAAATGTGAATGAAAAAAATAAATTACACAACATAGTTTTTTTTAATACGAAAAGTTCCATTCGCGAGCGCGAGTGGAACAGAGCGTGAGCTAGGACAAGGATAATAAAAAAAATTATATAGAGGTAACAAAGAGGGAGTTGGAACGGAAATTTTGAAGTGAAAGGAAGCAAGGGTATAAACTAGAGAGGTGGAAGTATATGAACAGTTCTCAAGGGCACAAGTTAAAAGGGATAATATTTATAAGCGAGCAAAGACGAAGTGAATCTTATAGTTAGCTGAAGGTAAAGTCAGCAGTAATAATAAAAGGAATTTAATGCCGCAATCGGATAATATAAAGAAACTGGACGTTCAGTGAAGAATTCTGATTAAATCCAGTTAGTCTAGAATTGCGACTTAATTCTAAATTGCCTTAAGGAGAACTGCACAGTGTTTAATTGTCTAATGAGTGGTAACAAGGATAATTAAAGTACCCTACAGTTGATATCTAGAGTTGTGAAGTGTGATTAATAGTGTTTTAGTTATAACTGTGGAGAAGTTTTATAAATGTGTTCTTAAGTATAATAAATATATTTTGAAAGTTATTCACAACGTATTGATGTACTAGGAACTGTTTCTGGTAAGGACTGTCATATTGATTTATTTCAATGCATGAAGAATTGAATGCTAGTTACGCTACGTCTAGCATAACTTTAACTGTGGAAATTCTTTGAGATTGAGAACTGAAAATAAAAATTGTTGGAAAGATATTTGCAGCAATCAGTGCCTGCAGTGTTCTGTAAGCGTAAAGCATAGCTGAGAATTGTGTGGAAACCTTTTAGATAGGAAGTTCTATTATATATAATTAAGTGTAGGAACTTTGTGTCTGAAAAAAACTGAGAAAGTGTATGTGAAAGTTTGGAAGATTGAATTAATGTGATTGACTTGACCTAATGTTTAACTTGGTGTCCTATTATTTGAAATTAGAAGTAGAATTTATGTGTGTATTATATAGCTTATATTAAATGTTTTATTTTGTTAATCTAATTATTGTATTTGCCTGAATTCCTTTTTATTGCACCGTTCATAAATATATTCGAATCTTGTGGGAATCCCAAGTGGAAAACAAATACTTCGGCCAGAATGAATCAGGAGACTGCTAGCTAACTATCTGTGAATTGATCCTGCTATTTTATATAGACTAATCTAAGGATAGAGTGGCGCAGTATAATAGAAATTTCTCTACCTTAGATTTGTGACCAATTCACAATTAGTTGTTTTATTTTAAGAAAGTGACTTATAACAAGATGGCGGATTCGAACGTTGTAAAAGAGAACGTTAGCATGAACGTTAAATGAAACAATACAAATAACTTAATACATCTTGCTAAGTCACTCATTCCAATTTAATGTTCTAAACTTTAACATACAATTCACTGCTTCAAAATTACAAGCTTTCTTAACTCAAGTTAATAAAACAAAACTTCTTATTTAATCAGTCTCCACATATCTATCAGCTGTACTTAATGTTTAAATTCACAGCAGGCACTAATCAAGGTAGACAATATTCCAAGCAAACTTATTCCGGACCTTGAACTTCGGAGATACGCTATAGTTAATGTTAGAATAAATAAACATGTATGACTACTCTTACCAGATACAATCTTCAATACATCAATTTATTGCGAGCACACTTATAAATTAACTTATTTGAGCTAGCGGAACACATTAAATAAAATTCTCCAACGCTTTAACTGAACTACTGTTAATCGCGCTTCACTACTCTAAACAACAGCAATAAGGTACTGATATCCTTCCTTGTTTACTTTTCTCCAACCAGTTAATTTCATTATAATTCTTCTCAGGGCAATATAGAATTAAGACGTAATCCTAGATTAACTGGAACTAATCAGAATTTCCCATTGAATGTCCAGTTCTTTATTTATCCGATTACGACATCAATTTTCCTCTATAACCACAGCTGATTTCACTTGCAGCTGAGTATAAGATTCACTACGTTTCTTGCTTACTTCTAAACACTATGCTCTTGGATTTCTGCCCTAAAGAATTTATAATTTTCTTTCACTTCTTTGCTTATATCCTACTTTCCTTCAGGCTCCGCAAAACTCTTCCCTTTTTCTTTCTATAAAATTCTTATTGCCTCCCTTTCTCCTTTCTGGTTCCAAGGTCACGCACTCTTCGACTCGTAGGAACATTTAATAATTGTAGACACTATTCATCTTTAATATGAATTTTATTTCTCTCCAGAAAACTGCAGCATGCAGAGACCTACTAATAAATATAGTCCTGCTTCATGATAAATCAAATGAATAAAAACAAAAAATCAAATAAATCATGGCTGTTGATATTTAATCTTACAGAGTTTAAATTTCGTACAAATATTAGGGAACAGACATTGTTGCTTGATATTTAATTAGATGTAATATGAAGTCCGCAGTGAGATTCTGAATATTGACCGATATGTAAGAGTAATGTTAGGGTCTGATACAAACCCTTTTTAGTTAAACTTTATATTTACCCTCTCTCTCTCTTTTAAATTAATTTACATGTAGAGTTATTTAAGTGAGCTTAAATTTAATTAATAGGAATCCATTCAACTAAAGTTAGTCAAAACAGCCTGTGAATTTCTAGACCCAGTTGGGTTCTTCCTGAAAATCAATTGCAAGGTCCGCACATGTATGTAGCAGACAGGGATATTTTCATGAATACTTGTATATAAATAGAGTATCCCAGGAGTAACCCCAGGGTTCTGTTTTTCCACCCACTCTCTTCCACGTGAATAGAAATGACCTGCACTCACAGACTTCAAATCCTATCCATAGCTTTGTCGACGAAAGTACACTCTCGTCCTCCTTTTCATTCTAATACTTGAGTACTTCAAACCTTGTAGTGCTCATGTATAAGAATCCTCAAGAACTACTATGACCAGTGACCCAAAATGAGATCTCCTAGCTATATCCCAGTGAGGCAAAGATAACCTTGTAAACTTCAATGCAACGAAAACTCAGTCCAGTCTGATCTCTTGCAAGAAAAAGCTCGTATCCGTCCCTCTTAATACTGAGAAATCCAAACACTATCAGATTTCTCTTCTTGGACTACCTTGCATCTCCAGTCTTTCCTGGTACAACAATATTTCGACTATAGCTTCTGCAGCCGCCAAAAAGCTTTCTATATACTTATACGCAAGACACTACTTCACACCTTCACAGTCTCTAAATCTATATAAAGCCCAAATCCGGCCAGCCATGGAATATTTTCTCCCATATTTAGGGCGATGCACCAAATTCCTTTGTACGATTGCTCGATTATGATGCATGTAGATCCTTTCATGAACAGTCTGTGTACCCCCCCCCCCCCCCACCCCCCCCCCCCCCCACCCCCCCCCCCCCCCACCCCCCCCCCCCCCCACCCCCCCCCCCCCCCACCCCCCCCCCCCCCCACCCCCCCCCCCCCCCACCCCCCCCCCCCCCCACCCCCCCCCCCCCCCACCCCCCCCCCCCCCCACCCCCCCCCCCCCCCACCCCCCCCCCCCCCCACCCCCCCCCCCCCCCACCCCCCCCCCCCCCCACCCCCCCCCCCCCCCACCCCCCCCCCCCCCCACCCCCCCCCCCCCCCACCCCCCCCCCCCCCCACCCCCCCCCCCCCCCACCCCCCCCCCCCCCCACCCCCCCCCCCCCCCACCCCCCCCCCCCCCCACCCCCCCCCCCCCCCACCCCCCCCCCCCCCCACCCCCCCCCCCCCCCACCCCCCCCCCCCCCCACCCCCCCCCCCCCCCACCCCCCCCCCCCCCCACCCCCCCCCCCCCCCACCCCCCCCCCCCCCCACCCCCCCCCCCCCCCACATTGTAGGGCCTTTTGCATAACCCACACGACAGCACACATAACCGAAAGGGGCATGCAACGCAACTGATATATATATATATATATCAGAGCTTATTCGACTTTTACCATGAGTTGCCTTGGTCTTGCACTAGGTGCAGGGTCAGCTAGACTTGCAACACTTGCAGGCGCAAACTTGACTTGTTTGTCTGTTTGCTTACTTGAGAAATGGAGTAAAAATAGCTTGGTATCTTTAACACACACACACACACACACACACACACACACACACACACACACACACACACACACACACACACACACACACACATATATATATATATATATATATGGTTATATATATAGAAGTTGCCAACAGGTGTTGGCAACTTGTATAGGTAAATATGACCTCTCCTATTGCTTCTGCCTTAGTATCTTGAGGGAGGGAGAGATATTTAATCGACCGTGAGATGCGGTGATTAATTTAATCATTGGTTACAGCATTGCCATCCATTACCCTTGGAGGGTAATGGATGGCAATGCTGTAGCCAATGAAGTTCTAACTGGGGCTTGGTTATTGCTGTTACCCTACTGCCATGATGAGCTATTATACATCAATAACACCTTATCCCTACACTGTCCTCTACAGATAACGGGGAAGATGAAAAGCATTCTTGCTTCGCCCCTTTAAGCCAGTCCTTATAAGGACCTTAGTATCTTCACGTTTGGGTTTGCCTCAATAAAGGTCGAAACCGGTCTGGGTAGTGGCCCTTCCCTTAATGCACAGCAGTATACATGTCCGAGATGAGCTTTGCATTATGGGAGATACTGAGACAAGAAGTGATGAGAGCTTGGTCCACCTTTGCTCGGAGGTGCCTGGTGTTGCACCACCTTACCTCAGTCTTGTAGATATTTTCAGGCGCAAACTTTTTTGCTGACACTTGGAAAAAGGATTAAACTAAATTTATTATAGTCTAACCAAGTGCAAAATAAACTTCCAATACTGTATATATGTTTGTTTATTCTATGTCATTCAGACAATCATTTTTTCTTCTTAACTACAAGTATCATAAAAATACTTTGTTTACCAGAGTAGCAATTTATCTCGTTTTCTGTCATCTCGAGATTGTTTTTGCATCTTTTACAGTTGATTGATGGGGTTATAAATTTTCAATTCTAATAAAAGCAGTGCCGTTTAATTATTTACTTTCCAACCGAAACCGCCTCATTCGATAAATGAAAATGAAATGCAAAATGAATGCAAAGTTTTTGTATTCATTTTGCATTTTGTTTTTTCGTTGAACTTCTCTCTCTCTCTCTCTCTCTCTCTCTCACACACACACACACGCACGCACGTACACACACACGCACACACACACGCGCACGCGCACACACACACACGCGCACACACACACACACAGATGACGCAAAGAACCTATTTCTCAACTGTAATCTGAATCCGTTTCAGTAAACCTGACATGTTCGGCAGTGAAGGAAAAGAGAATGAAGTAATGCTGAGGAGATTTTCATGGGAGTGTGTGAGGTACCTAAATATCCCCTGAGATATAGTCTCACCGTCACGTGGTAAAATATCGGACAGTCGTCATTTCTCAAAGTTACTTCAGAATGAAACTCTGCGAACGTTTCAATGCACCGATGAGTATTTTAATATTTCAGCCTGTACTACTGGAATGATGGTTTGATGCCAAACTACTCCGAATAGAATTTATTGGATCATATCTGACATCTGTAGAATTTTCATACTTATCAATGTGTTTGAAAAATATTTTGCCGATATTTTTAATTACTTAAATAGCGTTAATACAAGTATCCAATGGAAAAATGTAAATTTTTTGACATCCACTGGCAAATTGTCTGCTTTTCAGAAAAAAGTATCTCTTTGGAAAAACCGCATATAAAAAAACAAACAAAAATACAGATATGTTTCTTTCGCTCCATAATAAAAATTTCGAGGTAATTATTTCCGTTATAACAGAACTTTTAACAATATTGGAAGAAAATATTCAGTTACTTTCCTTCCTTAAATACATACAATTATCACTGGATACGAAATCCGTTTGACACAGTTAATACATCGTGTTGTGAATATTAACCGATATAAAAACTAAAAAGCGTGAATGACTTATGACGTGAATGACGTGAATGAGGGTAGCTATATCACGTATTAGACCTGATATTGCTGAAATGTGCAAAAGCCGACAAGCTCAAGTTTCGCATCCCTATATAAAAGTGCCATTTGCATATATTTATTGTCAGTTTTATGAGCCTAATGCTTTTGGTGTTCCTCAAATTTTTCCGTATAATCAAAAGTGTTCAGTGACTTCGAAAAGGTTAAGACCCACTGCCCTAGACTGTCTATCTACTATCAACTAGCTAAGCTATCCACAGTCCTTTTCAACTTCATCCTTCAGTGCCAGCCACAAAATCGAAGATGAAAATGTCAATACATTAATGAGACTTGAGAAATAAATAGCTGCCACTTAAGTAACTGCTACTTCTACTGTTCGCAATCAAACCTGACACCCAGCTCCCGGAAGAAAGCAACTATTTCAAGGGCAGAAAAAGGAAAGCTAAATATCAATACTACAGAACATTAATCCGCCACAGAATACCCCTCCCACCTAAGATCATCAATCACCAAAGGCTAAAAGCCTACTCCATTAAGCTATAAAATAGTACTGAAGCGAGCAAACGGAAATAAAACTCCAGTCAATTCTGAAATATATTCAAGTCTTCGCACTGATCGAAAATCTAGTCCCCCAATCCGCAGGGCGTAGCGAATGTATGCTGTGATCCAGATAAAATCTAAGCATTTACCACAGCCTAGAAAATAATGCAATACCAATTATTGTTTGGAGATTTGAATTTTCATCAGGAGAGTGGGACACCTTAGGGATAAAACCATAGGATGAATCAATCAATTCAGAAAATTCAGAAAGTAGATCTCTAGCTAACTTCCCACAGGGAAGTTAATTCATTTCTCCTAATTCATTATGAAGAAAGCACCAGATCTTGATGAAATGTCTAAGTCGTCGATACTTTCCACTGGCTAGAAAATAGGAGCAATGAGAAGTTACTGATCAATATCTATACAGAGTTTATCTTCACTTACCGAATTAACATCTCCTCCTTCTCTAAACCTCCTTAGGAACGCAACTATTTTTAAGTTAGATATCTCCCGTATTTTTCTTTGATAGGTTTTTTGAAATGTCCCTCAGGCTGTTTTTCAACTTGTAGATTCAAAAAAAAGAAAACTTTTTTGTTTGTTTGTTTGTTTTAATCAGATTTTTAACCTTCGATGAGTGAGATTGATGAAAAAAAAAAAAACTAATTTTAGTGGAATAAATAAGTATTTTTATAAAGTAATTTTACAATCGATTATAAGGAAGTTCTAGAATGCTCCAGAGTTCTGTAAGGGCGTTACCAAAGAAGATAGATTGTGGAAGTCGGCAACGCAAAAAGAAAACAAAAATTTTGACGAAAACTCAAAGACGTGGCCTTCACTCAAAAAGCCGTCCAGGTATTAATAATTGCTTTTAAATATGCATTAATAGTAATTACTTCTATTTATAACAATAATAAACAGACAAATGTATTCACAATTCACGATAGGAATCGAACTATATTTATGTTGAAGGATATTCGTATTTTAGCCCTATTACTTGCGAAACCATTTAAAAATGTGAGCTGATGGGAAAAAATCCTGCTTTCCTAGGCAATCCACTTACTCCAAAATCGGTTGAAAAAAAAAACCCTCTTAGAAGAGTTTTTATATTCAGCGACTGAAATCGCCTCTATAATCTTTCTTCTGAGTGATTAGAATTATGTAATCAAAATCGTTTCCAAAATGCTAAACAAGCAGTTATTTAAAATTACATTTATTAAATAAAACATAACTAGAAAAAAAGATCATTGTAAATCATTGTACACCAACTGATATAATTAGTTTTAATATCGGCAGGCTTTCTTCTGCGGCAGTCTTATATTAAATGGTAATATTAAACGACAGTAATCATTCTCCTTACTATTTAATTACGATACAGGCAACCATTATTTATCACAACATGCTTTGCAACCAACATATAAGTGCAGAATTCTCTACGTAGTATTCATATTTGCATGCCACCTCATCATTAGTTTCCTTTCATCCGTTTTATCATCTAATCGAAGAAAAGCTCAAAAGATTGTAGAAGAGTTTAATATCCGCTCTGGAATTAATTGGGAACATATAAGCTCCTTTTACATTCCAGTATATCTTTGTAATATACAGTGAGCTTTATTACGAACATGTTTCCAAAGAAAAGTAAGCAGTAAATGGCTCCACGCTGTCCTTGAAATGAGAACGTAACTAATATCCCAAGAAGTAATAAAAGCCTTTGCAGACTTGAATGCAATTTGAATGATATAGCTGAGGATGGCCAAAAAGAAACAATTTTGGCAGTTGTTGTCCCTTTATAACTTAAATGCATCCTTGTTTTCCGTTATTGAAATACAGAGAAATAAAGTGGATAAACCGAAGGAAAATAAACTTGAAAGAGAGTTGAATTGCAATCATTATGATGAAAAATATCACCATCTATCATCATATAACCAACTCTGTTCTGCTAGGCAAATTTACTTTTATTATTGTATGGTAATATGGGTGTTTTATAACTCATATGGGGGGATTTGTTCAGCCAATATCTAAGGAAAATGGTAAAATTAGGGTTATCTTCATTTAACATTTTCATTGCCAAGCTGAAAATTGGAATTTCGTGTGGTGGCCAAATTTTTTTTTATTTTTTTATTTAGTTAGCGACGTCCACGCGATAACGCGTGATCGGCCGTTTGGTGAGACCTCGCATCGCGTGATCGCGCGATATCGTTCATTGCCAAGCTGAAAATTGGAATTTCGTGTGGTGGACAATTTTTTTTTATTTTTTTTTTATTTAGTTAGCGACGTCCACGCGATAACGCGTGATCGACCGATGCACCCTGGTGGCCAAATGAGGCCATCAGGTTGCATCGCTTGGTGGCCTCTATTAAGGAATGTTTTACGAAATTTTACTGTATATAAGAAATGCTAGTTCATTATACTTTTATAATAATAACTATTACAAGACTAATGATATCTACAAACGTCTTAATTTTAAAAGACTACTGTGGCGACTAGACGCCATTCCAATCCAGAACACTTTCAGCATTACACTTATTTTGTCTTTTTGCATAGAATTAGTGTACAGAGTTAAGGAATTACTAATTTGCACTGTTCAATCCTTGTAAATGAAAATCAATGAATAGATATACTGCATGTTTCCTGAGAATGTACTTCGTTGCAAATGAACTGCAGGAGTTATTACCTTCTTTTTCATCTTTCTAGTAAAGTTGTACCATTACTATCTGGTGTTGCAGGGAAGGAATATTTAATTTTTTATAACGCTGGACTTCTTTCTAGTAGTTATGGACACTTACTATATTTGTAACCTGAGATTTGCGAAACCGGAATATCCGGTTTTAATATTGTACCAATTGCACAAATGAATTGTACCAATGTTCCATACAATCAGCAGTTTTGGATGATTACTCCCAAAACAAGTTGGGTAGAGAATGTCCCATAAAGGATTTGTAAATTAGGATTTTGATTATGAATAGAGTTATATTATTTGGAACCCTTATTTTGTACTGAGGAACTGTTGTGGAATGACACCGAAATTTTTAATATTTTCTTATGTGATTGCTATATTGCCTTGTAACTCTGAAGATGTAGTACAGTCTACGCTATTCCATCCTAATTGCAGTAGTAGCTGTTTATGGGCACTATATGGATGTGATTCATGTACATATTATGTAATGTTGGGTAGAGAATATCCTTTCGGAATAAGAAGTTTTAGTATTTTTTGTGCAACTCACTCAAAGATCAAAACATTGGAAAGATATCGTACATTTTGAACTCTGTTGGGTTAAAGGTCAGATAATCAGGAATCCTATCCTAGAAACAAAACGTGGAACTTTTTCAACCATCTCAAGCCTCTAAGTATGTTTCAGTTTGTGACCATATTCTCCTCCAGCATTCTGAAATGTATGGCGTGAATAAACGCCTAACTAGCTTGTTATTTATTCCTGTGTTGTTAGGTTCTTTATTAGAATATTTTGATCTACTTTATAACAAGCACTGATGAAGTTCTGAAAAAAGATGAGCATACCAATTAGTTACTTGTTCTTGTCTGCATTTTTCTTTCTCTCTTTTTCAATTCTTTCTCCTTTTTTTTCCATTTTCTTTCCTGTTTTTTTTTTCTTTTTGGAAATCTTGTAGTAAGCTAGTTGTAAGTTTTGCTTTTCTGGAGATCTTACCTTTGCGCTAATTCATTTTGAAGGGCTTCAGTCTACTTTTGAAAAATCTCTCATTTAGTTTTTCCAGTAAAGTACATGAGAGAGAAGATGTTTCTTTCACTTTTATGAATAGCAGTTATGATCGTCATTTAGCATCCAATATTTAACTCACGAGAACATAATCTTAGAAAGTTGAAGTTGTTCATTATGTAGAACAATCGGATTTCATCAAAACCTGGTTGCTTTTCATTTTCTATGTTTGTGTTTCAAGAGTTTATCATTATGTTGTGCCACCAGCAAAAGAGAGCGTAGGAATTCAGTCAGCTTCAGTGGTAGAGAGCTAATATGGTTTCTGTTTTAATTTGTAATATTCTTAAAAAAGGCTGTGTTGCAATTAATGAACATTTGGAACATTGGAACTAGAAGGATATTTTCCATACCTAAGACTTAGCAATTAATTCCTCTTAGACTGTATATTCAGCAGTTTACTTTGTTTTATCATTTTTATTGGCGCTAGTGTCGAGTTTAAGAAGTAAGTGTTCTAATAGTCATGTCCTTTCCTTTCCTTCTTAATAAATTTCTCATTCTCTTATCGAGAGTGAGAAATTTAGTAACGAGAGATACAATAAACAAAAGCAAAAACACAGATCTTCGAGATCTGGTTGCTAAAGTTAATTTTTAACTTTTTCTCCTAAGCAGATTTTTCTAACGGATTTAAAGAAGTAATTCGTTGCTTGTCCTTTGGTTGCATAATTAGCGGTACATTTGAATATATTGGGAATAACATGCGAGTATATTCTTAGTGTGCTCGTGCCATAATTTGGTCTCATACCCCATCACTTCATGAATCTTCTTTAATTTTTTTTCTCTTTTTAAGTGATTCCCATTCAGGCTGAGGTGTAATTCTGTAATACACTAGCATCGTGAATGAGCCAAGACTTCTGTTGCCCTATTTGTTTTATTTCATTTTATGTAATCTGGAAATTCTTCTCTACAGACCAACATCTTTTCCCACCTGCTACGGTTCTCCAATAAGCAGCAATGGAGTAAACCTCCCGCCTGAAGACAATCACAAACATCCATTTCCTAGTTAGATTTAAACTCACAACATATTGGGTGGAAAGCGAAACTATCCATTTAACTAACCAGACCGATAATCGATTTATTTCTATAATTATTAGTTAGTAAGTGTATTACTTTTTTTTTCAAACTTTTCTTTTCTTAACCTAGTTTAATGTGCATTCTGCAGATATTATTCTTCCTTATCGGTTCTCATTCTTTCATTAACCATTTTTAAATTCTTATAACAGGTTCCACTGAAGCATTGTATATTCCTAAACGTATCTTTGCATTAAACGAATTTCTCTTATGATCCCCTTGCATATTTATAGCTTAACCTGTTCAGTTTCGTATTGTGAATTGGTTGCTTTACCAAGGCATTATATAATCTGCATTATGATCGTTTTGGCTGAATTCTGGTACAAAGTTTTCTTTAAATGGCGAGAGTCACACCTAACGCTGAGAAATAACGATCTGTCAGTTCTTTTTTTAATGATGTAGGTGTGGCACTTGTCGATTGTATCAAGTCCCCATTGCCAAAAAAATGCGAAGAATTTCCTCGTGTCTGTTATAACATTGACGAAGTTGCAACTGTCTAGCAGATCCCAGTATTGGAATGTGAAAAGAGTGCTAGTCTGAAGTATGAGTTTCATTAATCAAAATGATACAATTGTATCATTTTGATTAATGTGAGACTCCTTGGCAAGTTTTCAATTTTTGAAAAAAAATATTCACGTTTTTGGTATTCAAGTCTTTACAATGAAATAATGCAGGAAATGTGAAAGTATTAATTCATATATATATATATATAAATATATGTGTGTGTGTGTGTGTGTGTGTGTGTGTGTGTTTTATTCCTACAAAGTTTATATTTCGTGGGAATAAAATATATATCCCTTTTAAATTATTGGTGAATCATCCGTGTGTAAAAATGTGAAGATTAACTGCCTGTGATTTAATATTCTTAGATTTTTCTCTTTTCCCCTCATTGTAGAAACGCTCTAGAATTTATGAATATTTCGGAACACTTTATATATTCTGTCCTGGAAAACGAATGGCCAAACCTGCGTGCTTTTTGATGCGGTTATTAAATTTTTCACTCTTTTACCTCATAATTTTGGGTATTCCAGTGATATCATACGCGATAAATATCAAAATATATTATAGCGAACATTTAATTCAGTGAACCCTGATTGAGAGAGACAAAGTAATAATTTCTAATTTTATAGAGGGAATACACACTTTTTTTTAATTTTATATACCTCTGAGATCCTGGCTAGTCTAATAGCAACGGATCCAATATAAGGAAGTGGAAATATATTTTCAATTTGTTGTTCTGTTTGGAATTTTGGCCAAAATAACAGTCTATGTGGCCCATCCGTTTATTATTTGTGGTCCAATGCCCGCTTTGCGAGATGAAAAGCTTAAGTTTAGAGGAGGAAAAACTGCAACCTCTATATCAGACTATTTAACTCACCTCACATTGAAAGTGAAATCATATGCAGTATAGTCTGTGTTGTTAGATGTTAGTCTAACAAAATAGTAAGGTTTTGATAAAGAGTGATTATTATTTGATCACATTATCCTGATTGTTAATTAGATGGCGATAATATAATACCTAACTATGTAAAATGTTTTTTCTTTCGAAGAACTGATTATTTGAGCACCTGCAGCGTGAGTGCGTGCGTGCGTGAGTGTGTGTGTGTACACGCCAATAATTTTTTTTTCCCTTTTCCTTTTAGTTCAACCACTTGGCAAGTGTGAACATGATATCTTCTCTAATTGCTGTGGAGCATTTTCTTTAGCGAGACTGATTTGCGATAGTAAAAAGTTATTTTTATAATTATTATAATTGCTGTACATATCTCGAAATATATCGATGCTTTCAACCATCATCAGCATCATTATTTTCTGCGCTATAAGCTGACCACCTATTCCTGACAACCTCAAAAAATTTTTAGCATCTATCCTGGTTCGTGTTGGATATTTTCCGATCTGACATCACTGCTATCAACTTCACCTATAGACTATTCTACTGCTCTCTGTTTTTCCAGTAGAAAAGGGAATCCTTCTTGGTTATATTACTATCATCCATCCGAAAGACATGTTTTTCCCATCACAATTTCATTAATTTTATGCACTTCTCAATAGTAGTACCTCCGAAAAGCATATAAATTTCCTCCTTATGGCGCCTTCTGTATGACTTCATCTCCAATAACCCCATAAATTCACCTCAGTACTTTATTTTCTTATAGTTTGATTTTCGCTCATCTGCTTTAGTAATGGCCTTTATTTCGAAGTCATATCTACGTACATTGGCGTATCAGCGTCTTATATAACATAGTTTTAGTAGTCCTCGATAATATTTGACTTCTGTAGCATATATATATATATATATATATATATATATATATATATATATATATATATATATATATATATATATATATATATATATATATATATATATATATATATATATATATATATATATATATATATATATATATCTTTGTCTTTAATGACTTCATTACCCGAAGAGAAGCGGTCAATTCTATTAAATAGTCAAATCTGCTACTATGAAAAATTATTTCTACATTTGAACGAGAACACGGAAATCTTTCTGGTTGACATCATTGTCGTTATCAAAATTTTTTGTGATTTTTTTTCAAATTAAAACCAGAAGGGAAACTAAGAAATTTCAATTTCCCTTTAAAAGGAATAAAGAGGAGTTTGGGTAAAATGACCTTCTCCTTCAGTATGCTTTTCCCGTTTTCTTGCCTTCAGTGCTTTCCCCGCTGCTAGCAAAGCAGTTACGAAATATTCGATTACTCAACACCTCTCGGATAAAGGAAAAGAATTTTGACGAGTTTGGTAGTGTAGGAAGTAACTGAATCCACTGTAATATCAAGATCGATAATTGTCCATTGAGTATTCCCAGAGTGTCACAGCAACCAATTTCCCAGTTTTTGCCTTCTTTTTTTGTTTCTGTGTAAAAGTCAACAAGTTATTTAAAAAGAGTTTCTCATCCAAGGACATATATTTAGGAATTTATGAGGTCACCTAAAAACAAAGATTGCTTTTACTTATAAACTTCTAAGACAAAAAAGGAGCAAAATGATCCTTCACGGAAATGTAAGAATCACCTGCGAGGTGTTAGAAAACAGATCGAAGCAGAAACGTGAACAATGAGGAAAATTAATGTTTTCTTAGTATATTGAAGGTTTTCAAATTTCACGGTTACATTTAACTAACGAAGATAAAAAGGTATTTCTGAAAGAAAATTTTCTTTCAGGAAAATATTTTTAGAAAAATTTCTAAAAAAAAAGGTAGTCGCAGAAAGGTCAAAGGGTGGTTGTGGACTGTTCTTTTGATTTAAAAAAAGTTAATTTAAAGAATCTCAGCCGCTTCCAAAATGAAATAAAATAAAATAGTGACAGTGTATTCCTTTAGACGCATACACAAAATTATTGAACATGTGACATCAATGTAATTTAAAATGCAAAGTTAAATTATTACGAATATATCTTTTAAAAATAGTATTGCAAACGTTGCACCAAAACCTAATTAACTTAAAAACATTTAGTAGTCATTATTTCTTTCTTTCTTTCATTCTGTTTTGTTTATTGTAAAATTATAAGAAGACAATAACAATGCACTTAGATTTTTAATATTTTTACATGTTATTACTGATTCAGTTATGTAATGAAAGCCTACGTTTTGAAATGTTGCATAAAATATAATTATGTAACAAATTTAAAATTTAATATATAATTTATTTACATTATTTCTATTTTTACATTGAATTATTTTTACGTTTGTATCTTTTACATGTAAAATCTACATAAATATATTTTTTCATGCATGTTATTATTATTTATCGATTTCTTTTATTTTTCATATTATTACTTTTTTATTTTAAATGTGAATACCGCCTAGCAAAACTTTGGTAATTTAAAGTCCATATAATACCATAGGTTGCTAGAAGGGCTTGAAGCTCCGAACACCCAGTTCTGGAACTGGATGAATGAATGACTGCACAACTTCAATGATTCGTATCACGATTTCAACCGGTTTTTTGCTAATAATTTTAAATGATATTCTTTCCTCTCATATTAATAACTTAACACGTATAAAACCAACACTAATAATTTTACAAATACTAACAAAAAAGTCTACACATTTTCTTGAACAAATCAAGAATGTTCAAATCAAAGAGTCTGACTTGTTAGTCAGTTTTGATATTGTTTTTCCTTTTTACCAATATTCCATTAGCTGACACAATCATCAGTAGAGTTTTTGTGGATGATTTTACTGTTTATAAATATTCTGGTTCTTTTCGTAAGTAGTAATAGACGCTTTAGACTTTTCAAACAATGTACACTGCTTTGAAAGAAGTTAACGGGCACCATAGTTTAAGGAACAAACAGCCATGGCACCCACCTTAATCAGATGTAGGGCCACCTTTCGCTTCGATGACTGCAGCAATCCTGCAGGACATTTTCCACAAGCGTACGAGAGCAATCGATTGGAAATTTGAACCATACTTCTTGTAGGGATGTAACTAGGTCCCGGACTGTTGTCGGGTTGACATCTCTTGGCCTCACCTGACATTATCTTGATGAAAGAGACAATCGTTAGTTCCGTAGATTAAGCCACAAAGTAGGAAGCTTGAATCGTTCAGAATGGTCAGATACCTCTCGGAGTTCAGTGTTCTTGGCACAGCAAACAAAGGTCTCAGGCTACATCAAGAAAATCAGGACCCAACCATCACATCGCCACCTCTAAATTTTATAGTTGGGGTTAGGCACTCTGGCAAGAGACGTTCGAAATCATTAAGGTTTGAAATTATTTTGATAGGAAAATTTTCATTCAGATGTTATTTTTGTTTTCATTTGACTTCCTTGAAAAGGTTTGTGTGTGTAGAAGGAGTGAGAATCGGACAATGATCACTACTTACCACGATGCCCAAGATACTGAGATGTTTTCCATTAAACTTACATCGTTAAATGTGCAGAAAATTTAGGACAGTAAGATTCTCACGATCTCTATTTAAGACGACTTACACGCCGCATGTTATTATATTTTGTCTAGGAAAGTAATTAAGTTTAATCGGATAGTTCTCTGCTAATGGATTCCGTATTAATGGGTATTTAGTAAAAGCTTTGACAGCGATATGATTAATTGTTCTGTAACCCCCTCTCTTCCCTTCCTCGCATTCCCCATTTCCCTGTATCGTTTCACGAGTGATCGAAAGCATTACAAAGTTATGCTTCAATAGTTAATGTTCAAATAATTAGATCATAAACTATCATTGTTGATGATGCTAATATTTATATCCTTGCCTTACTAAAATACACGCAAAATTCCGATTAATAACTTCACTGATTGACATCGTAATCTGGTTAGAAAGTTTATATCACTCAAGCTTGAAGAGGTAGAACTCTCATTTTAAAGAAAACTACTTACGTGCTTTTACAAGTGCTGACAAATTAAGAGACACTTTCTGAAGTTTTATGGAGTGGTAATGGCCATCCTCTCTTTCCTTATCAATTGTACAATATCTGAACTTCAACAAGCGTAACTTTGTTAACGAGGATCTTCCACTGTGATCAATATACGTCAACTATCCATAACGCCAGACTTATTTTAAGTTAATTTGTGCGTTCCTTGACTTTGAGTGGAAATGAGAGGGGGGGGGAGAAAAAAACTTTTACTATTTTCTTTTCAGAGAGAGAGAGACAGAGAGAGAGAAGGAAGCAGCAATTTATAGAGTCATCGATTGTCAGAATTTGAATTCAAAATTAGGCATATAATAACTACTGAAATTAAAGTCAAATAAACTTCTGTTCACGGAATGCAGACTAGAATACGAAGCACCCCGCCAATAATTTCCTCGCCAGTTCGAAAAGTGTGCTTCCGATAATAACAAAAGGGTTGTGTAATATGCCCTTCTAGCAGAACATCTCAATAGATGTATTTAGTTTGTAAGTGATCGGCCTAATTACTCATAAATTTATGAAGGAATGCGGAGCAAGTAATATTTCTAAAAGCGAAAGAAAACTAATAAAATTATGCCTTGCTTTCGGTAATAAATAAACAAATACAGTGCATTATGCGCAGGAAACTCTTACTTGGAAATGAAGAGCAGATTGTCAATAATAGAAACACTTCGTGTAAAATAGAGGCGATTTAGAGGAGTAAAGGTTCAATGGGGTGGATTCCTCACTCGTTTTTGTTATTAAAATTAAACCAAAGTCTGAAACACAGGCATCGGTTTAAGTTTAATAAGGCAGAATTTTAGTTGAGAAAAGAACACGATTAACGTAAGAGCTGTCTTCAACATAAGGTCTATCTTAGTGTTTAATTACTTGTTTCTTTTGATGAAGAATGTCACTGACCTGACTATATCTAGCCGATGGTTCTCTCTAGACACAAACCCTACGTAATACAAAATTATAGAAGAAAATAGCCTAAACGATTTCATTTTATATGAAATGTTAATATAAAAAGTTAACTACCTAGAAAATATGTTTTTTTTTGTCTGGCATCTCAGCATTTTTTACCATCCTATGGTGTCTCCTTTCTTCTGTGAATATACTGCTGCGTTTTCACCACCGCTCATTGCAGGTCATGGCAGACAGATTCTTTTCATCAGATTCTTCAACGATCTCCTCCTCTTTGACATTCGATCCTAATCACAGCTTTGCTGATGACAGTATTTTCCTCTCCTCTTTTTTCATTTTTTAAGTGGTGCACAGGAAATTCAGATTTAAAGATGTTCTGTCATCTTAAAAACTGATCTTCTTGCCATTCGCAAATAGGATAAGGATAACCAAGTGAATTTTAATGCTACCAAAATGAATTTCTATTTCATAAACCAGAAGAAAGACTTTACTTTCACATTTTACAATATCCTGTTCACCAAACATGATCACTTTTCTCTTCTTGGATTTATCTTCCAGACTATCCTGACAGCACAAATACATTACGTTCATAACCTCTCCTGCACTGATATCCTTTTCGTTTTAAACAGCACCTATCTCCTGCCTCAACTTCTATAAGGCTCGAATATGACATTTGACTTCGTTCCTCTAAAATCCTAATGACTCTTTTGGTGTACTCAACGTTAAACATACACAAAATGAAATGACTTACGAGCCAAGCAAACCACTTAATTCCCTTGGGGAGACGCAATGCATAAATCTTGTACAGTCGCATTTTATTAATTCGGTTGGACAGGTGTCCCACATGTTTCTTGATAGGCTAGAGTATATTTCGATAATCTATGCGTTTGATAATAACATAGGGTAATAATTGTAGACATTATTCATCTTTAATATGAATTTTATTTCTCTCCAGAAAACTGCAGCAGGCAGAGACCTACTAATAAATATAGTCCTGCTTCATGATAAATCAAATGAATAAAAACAAAAATCAAATAAATCATGGCTGTTTATATTTACTCCTACAGGGTTTAAATTTCGTACAAATATTAGGGAACAGACATTGTTGCTTGATATTTAATTAGATGTAATATAAAGTCCGCAGTGAGATTCTGAATATGGACTGATATGTAAGAGGAATCTTAGGGTCTGATGCAAACCCTTTTTAGTTAAACTTTATATTTACCCTCTCTCTCTCTCTCTCTCTCTCTCTCTTTTAAATTAATCTACATACAGAGTTATTTAAGTGAGCTTAAATTTAATTGATAGGAATCCATTCAACTACAGTTAGTCACAACTGCCTGTGAATTTCTAGACCCAGTTGGGTTCTTCCTGAAAATCAATTGCAAGGTCCGCACATGTATGTAGCAGACAGGGATATTTTCTTGAATACTTGTATATAAATGGAGTATCCCAGGAGTAACCCCAGGGTTCTGTTCTTCCACCCACTCTCTTCCATGTGAATATAAGTGACCTGCACTCACAGACTTCAAATCCTATCCATAGCTTTGTCGACGAAAGTACACTCTCGTCCTCCTTTTCATTCTAATACTTGAGTACTTCAAACCTTGTAGTGCTCATGTATTAGAATCCTCAAGAACTACTATGACCAGTGACCCAGAATGAGATCTCCTAGCTATATCCCAGTGAGGCAAAGACAACCTTGTAAACTTTAATGCAACGAAAACTCAGTCCAGTCTGATCTCTTGCAAGAAAAAGCTCGTATCCGTCCCTCTTAATACTGAGAAATCCAAACACTATCAGATTTCTCTTCTTGGACTAACTTGCATCTCCAGTCTTTCCTGGTACAACAATATTTCGACTATAGCTTCTGCAGCCGCCAAAAAGCTTTCTGTATATTTATACGCATAAGACACTACTTCACACCTTCACAGTCTCTAAATCTATATAATGCCCAAATCGGGCCAGCCATGGAATATTTCCTCCCATATTTAGGACGATGCACCAAATTCCTTTGTACGATTGCTCGATTATATAGAAGAGGGTAATCCGGCTAATTAATGATCCTTTTCTCACATATCCACTTAAATCCCTCTCTCACAGAAGTTCCGTTTCCACCTTGTGCCTCTTCTGTAGATCCTTTCATGAACGGTCTGTGCTGAAATGGCCACGATTGTTCCTCGACTCTCCTATAAAGTCATTAAAAGAAGAACCACTGCTACCCAACACCCTTTTTTCAGTACATCTTGCAACTCACCGAATTAGAGAATAAGTTACTGCTAAATATAACAGATATAGTCGAAGGCGACCGAATGTTTTATAAGTTGGGTTCTTCGAAATATACTACGCATGAAACTCATTTGAGATGGTGTATATTTTTGTTTGTCCGGTAAACTGTCTCGTCTAAAGAATCTGCTTAAAAGGTAAGTTTCATAAGCTTACCTTTTTAAAAAGTTAATGACTGTTCTCCAGGTTAAACATACAGAACACATTATAAATACATCATTGCTGTTCCACACTTGTTTTTCTCTTCATTTCATTTATAGTTTTAATTTATTCATTGAAATATCTCTTAGGGTAATTTGACAATGACAATGAGTTATTATATTAAATTCTTGCATGGTGGACTTTCGTTTTCTTATCTTAACGAATACGTCAGAACATCAAACTAGCACGCTTCGTTTATTTAAACTCATCACAATTTGCATTTCTAATATCTACTTGTAATGTTTACGAGTTCTAGCTCCAGTCAAAATTCCTGAATAGAAACTCAAACTCAATTAAATCAAATAGTTTTTTTCTTTCCTGAAGCTACTCTTGTAAAACTTAACAATGTTTCTAGATCAAAAACATGTCTCTGTTATTCTAACTAATGGAAAACTTCAAGAAAGGAGGCATAGTTTGTTTCTATTACTTCATCTAATGTATTACGTCTTCGTAGAAACTTTTATATCTTCCTAATGTAAGAACTTCTAATATTCTTTGCCCTCCACATTAAGTTACAAAGGCCATTAGGCTATGCGAAAATATGCTTCGCCACGGAACTGATCTATCAAATTAAGTTTATTTATTTATTCTTTTCTTTTCAGCTTTCAAACGATTGCCCGCTCCCTCTCAGGAGATCGATGAGTTGATGGAAAGAACAAATCCAACAGTTAATTTAACTGCATATGCCGAAGATAGTGGACGAAATGCTACACGGTGGACATAAACAACACATACAACATCTGCTACTGCTGTTATTGCGTCAGTTCATGAGTAATCGTGCTATATGTGACAACCCCCTAATTGGACTTCATTTGGCTTACGTCCTTTTAATCTTAACTGCAGAAACAAGTAATGGTCTGGTATGTATGGCTGTAAGGTACTTGCTGACTTTCACAAAGCCTCAACAAATACTTTAAAGTATCTTAAATGGGTCGTAACATTCAAACAACTTTATTTTTATTTATTTATTTAGAGAGAGGGGGGGGGAGAATTCATCTGTTCTTTAGTTCTGTCGACCAACATCCACTTTAGCCTTAAAATTATCTATATTAATAGGTGGCGTTACCGTCACATGACCCTTCGCCTGAAGGACGAAGAACTCCGTTCTTTCATTTACGACATGTTTCGTCAACGGAAAGCTGTAACAACAACTAGCGGATATCTCATTGAATTCCTTCCGAAAATTTTCGATCAGCCACCCATACAGAAGAGGATTGGAACACGCCAAATTCATTCCTGTCATGTGACAATAAGCAACCACCACTCGGAAGGTGGAATCATCCTTTCCAAAAGGATATTGGAAGTCGGCAATAATATTTAATATATTAAAAGGCAGCCAACTCATTCCGAATATCAAGGCAATCGATATCAGGAGGCTGTTGGTCTTCTGCATTCTTCGTTTGTCTCTTTCTTGTTTCTCCTATAGTTTAGTTACTTTGGTGAACTCCCATACGACATGATGACGAAGATAATCTGTAGGATACACTGGAATAACACTGAAAAGATTGAATAAAATCCTATTAAATTTAATACTCTCTTTAATGGTGGACAGTTTTCTTGAGTGGGATTCAAGATTACCTTATACTGCATTTTGTTCATGTCACAGAATTTGTTAAAATTGATTCATGAGGGAACTTTATGCTGTGTTAGGTGGTTTACGTATACAACTACGATAGAAAATCGGGGGAAAAAGGTTGCACCGGTATTATTTTTTATTTGACATATTGTAACACTATGAACATTTTAGAATATCACTATTACGTCCCACCTCCAAGGAGTCATCGCGGGAGGGCACACCACTCTACTCCACTACACATAAAAATGCATACTTGAGGCATTATTTAATAAATTTTCCAGGCAGGTGGAGATACTTCATTGAATGTTACGGTATTAATTGTAAACGCTTTTGTCGTCTATCCCTCCACGCTAGGATTAAAATATTGTAGAATAAAAGTACTGTCTATTTTGGAGTGGGGGGGGGGAATGGTCCCCGTATACACGGAGAAATCTTTGTGCCGTTGGATGATAAATTCGTTGTGTACGAAGTCAAATATGAATTAACGAATGCATGAACAATCCGAAATGTTTTTCTCTGGTAAAAATTTAAGATTGCGGTGATGTTGATGTAGATTTCAAATCTTAGAAGGACACACTGAAGTGGATTCATGTTCCTGAATCATTGACAGCAATATCGACAATTACTTGATCAGTAATAATATCTTGAGCAGAGTACTACAACAACTTGTTTTTAATACTGAAGCTGTGGAGTGAGAAATCTCACTTTGCTTGGAGATCCGGTATTATCGTCAGTAAGCCAATGTAAAGCGAGACCTTTATTCAGAGACATACAACAAGACTGCATTTTGTTAGCTTGGACCTTCTAAAAGTCGTCTTCATCCTACTAAAAAATGGCAAAAAAGTAGTATTTAAGAAACTATTACTCATTAATATACAGGAGGAAGAAAGAAAGAAGGGAAATCCGAGGAGAGGAAATCCTCTCTCTCTCTCTCTCTCTCTTTAAATCTCTAAGCGCTACGGGTATCAAAAATAAAAAGATATACCTGAATTATAAAGTAATAAAAATAGTGTAACTGACGTACTTTTTTTAAAAAAATATGCCGTCATACTAAATGCTCTGTAATGCGTTATATCATTTTCAAATTTCGAAATACAGCTCATATTTTCAGAATTGCATTTTTTAGTTGCATGTCTTTCTCAGAACATGCTTGAATTAATATAGATATTTGTGAAAATGATGAAAATTATGACTGTAAATATAAAGAACTGTGTGGGGACATCTTTATTATGCATATGATTGTTCTGAAAAAAAAACAGTCAGAAAAATTCTTTTCTAATTTTTATTTTCTAATAATTGAATAATACGTTTCTTCACTGTTGAAATGTAATAAAAATCTATATTTCAATGAAGACACATTTCATTGCAACTATTGCAGAAAAAAGGCCTTGGGTATCTCCAGGGGCGTTTATCTAAGCGCTAAGTCACCAACTGTAATGTGCATTAGGTTTAAAACCTTACTCTGGTCAAAAGTATGCAATTATACTATTAAATACCTGTATAGGATACTGACTTTTTGCGGGGGTGGGGAATCTAAATATCATTATTTATTTACTGGTATTGATTAATAGCATGAAATTTATATATAAACTTAAACTATATTTTCCCAATAACTTCGCTAAATTCTATTAAAATCAATAAACAAACAATTAGTGCGGTTTCCCCTAAGTCAGATTTGTTCAGAATTTTAGAGTTCATTTTTTTTCTATAAGAAAAAAAAAATGCATCGTCCTAGTTAATAAATTTTTATTTGTATTAAAAAATTGAGAATTAGCGCATAAGAAAAAAGGAATAACTAACGAGAATGGGGAATATATTGTTCCTTAAAGTAAAATTACGTTGCTTGTGAGCTTGTAGGATAGGTTTTATTTTTATATTTTTATGATGCTATAAGTATTTAGAACCTATTTAATATTTGGTGACGGAGAAAATTAATTATAGCGCAGCAACAAATATTGTGTGGATGATGATGATTCCCAAAGATGTCTCTCAACTAGAAAAAAGCTCATCTCGTGGTCATTATGTGGCATCGACAGTGCCTCTATATTCCAATATACTCGAACAATCTAGCTGAGTAAATGGGAGCAAACTTATTAGTCTCAGGTATCTTTATAAATATAATTGTCTATAAATGCCAACCCAAGCTCTCAACGGAGAGCTTGGGTTGGCATTTATATGAAATAGGGAATCGCAATATGGAAGAGCTAGATTTTTGTCGCAACAAGAAACACATTCACTACAAAAGCACTGATCCCTTAGTTTTTCTAATTAGAGCATATTTCAAACACATCAGTCAAACACATCAGTCATACTTTTATACTTCAAAGAAACTGTAAAGAAATTAATTAGCTAATGAAATGTCTTCAATCAATGATACAGAAATTATGAAAACATTCCTCAGGCTTGCACATCTGCTTTTCGTGATTTTTTATTATAAGCCTAGTATTCTTCCACAGAAGAATAAAAGTAACCTTTATCAGTAATCAATTTACTATAAACAAATTAATGAAAATTCAAATAGCAAGTTTTAGTAAGTTTATAGCTTAGATGTTTACATCTTTTATAGCAGGCTTCCTATTTTGATGGTAATAATCCCGTTTATGATCTTTTCCTGAGATTGTTCCTATGAAATATACAATTTGCGAAATGTTATTAGATATACTTTACGTTATTGACAACTGTTTTTGGTGAAAAAACACAACCAGCGTCCTGATGAGCTTCTTAGAAATTCGAATTTTGTGTTTTTAGACTAGACAGGAATTGTATCAGGGATTCCCTGATATCAATTGATCAGAAGACGATGAAGTCTTTATAAAAGTAAGAAACTGCTGATTTTATTCATGTCTTATTAATTAAAAAGAATTCACCCCAAGAAAAGTCTATAACTAATCGCTACAACGTTTCTTTCTCTTTGATCAACTTTTTACTCATTTTTTCAACGGAACATTTCACTTAATAACTAGTCTGTGAGCCGGATTTAATATAATCGAAGTAGCACGAAGGTACAGCTTGAGGGATGGTTCAATGTATCCAAACACATACAAAATAACGAGCTTAAAATTAGTGACAATTCATATTAAAAAACTTAATATAAAATGAATTGAATTAATTTGGTATTCCTTTAAATATGAAAACTTGTTTTATTTATTAATTAAATTTTAAAATATTATACTTGAAAATAAAACATATTCAAATTATCATATTTGGTTATTATTTTATATATTGTAAAAGGTTAACGTTAATTAGTTTTTTCTTACATTTCTTGAGAGATATTCACTTTAAAAAAATATGAAGAAACACTTTATGTTATTTATGACTATCATTAATTAATATAATATATTAATATTATTTTTATACAGTTTAATTTTTCTCGATTTTGTAATACGAACAACACTGACATTATGCTCTGTGATGCAAACTGCGATCGATATTATGCTCCTAATAATGAGGATAGTTGTTTCCTGATCCTTTCATGATTCGGGGAGGCATCTTAATATATATACTTTTTTAATATCATGATCCATTTCTGCAATATAGTAATCATACATTTAAATCATGCCAAAAAAGTGACTTTCTTCTATGATGAATTTGAAGTCAAATTTTGATAAAGGTGAGTCGTGGCAAAAAGATATGAAAGCGTATTACAAAGTTGTCTTGCGAGAAACACTATAAAAGATCAACAAATAATAATTGTCAATTATTAAACAATCGGTTGAAATGAGTGATTTATAATTTTAGTTATATTAAATCTGAAGAGTGTATTATTAAATATTAATTAAAATTTGAACAATTTTTAATTATAAAAGATATTGCTTTTTTTAAATAAAATATTATTATAGTTCAAAATATGACAATATTTTATTTCTTAATAAAAATTAAACATTAGAGCTTAAAGTAAAGTACTATATACTCAAATTTTATTAGTACTGCCATGAAATACGAAAATTGGGAAAGTAAGCAATTCTTCAAGATAAATAATAATAAAAAAGCCGTTTTTTACCACTAACATGATGTAAAGTGACAGGATTTAGAATAAAAGCACATTCCTTCTTAGTAAACACGCGAGGGATTCATTATGCCAAACTACCTGTCAGTGACATTAATATATTTTATTAGAGAGACTTTGTGATCGTTGTAGTCGGAAACAAAGGGAAAGATATAAAAAAAAATATGAGCATCTTAAATGATCTTTGTCAAACATGAAAATAAGAGCAATAATGAAATTATGGATTTAATTTCTGTGGATTCTGAATGAGGCTGTTTCAAGGTATTTACATTCAAGAGCTCAATTTATTTCTAAATATTTAAATCAGAAAAACGCCCACGTCTTTCTGGAATTATAAATACTTGTTCCATTATTTTATAAAAATAGCAAGCATAATGTAGGCATGAAGGTTATTTAATTATGTCCTTTGTTAAAAGGACAAAGCAGCATTTGAAGCGGAATTTTAAAACAAACAGAATGAAGTATAATTAAATAGAAAATAAAAACATCAGTTACCAAAATATTGTTCTACACACACAACCGGCCAGGACGAATATATACGTCAAGATAAATCTGGATGCGATTCTGTAACACCTATTGAATAACGTGGATAAGAAGTGCAAGTTGGTTTCACTATTTCATCCACCTCTGCGATAGAGAGGTTAAATTAAGAGATCAGAATTAAAAGTTATATATATATATTTATATATATATATATATATATATATATATATATAAATATATATATATATAGCCAAAATATACATTTGATTATTACGAAAAACAAGCTATTTGCATTTTACTAATACATGTTAAAGTTAAATACATATAAAATAAAACAAGAAAAAGGCTAAGAAAGGTAAAGATAAATCCATTTCATATTATTACAGAAAAGTAGCTGTTTTATTGACGGAGGATGCACTGCAACCTTTTATGTTGCCATCTTGTACGGTCACTGAAGGGTGTCAATTTGGGTTCCTGCATTCACTGAATTGCTCTCGAGTTACTTGTAATTGATGGTCATGATATTTTGATAGAAGACAGGTGTTCAGTTTCCTACGTAGTCTGTTCATGAGATATTGTTCAGATTCAGTGCCTTAGAGATTCTGGTTATTCCCTATTCTTTATGTACAAACTACAAATGATTGCTTTGGCCATTGAAAAGAATACATACAGATCAGATACATATCTGTGTCTGATATGTATTTAGCAGGTCCTAATAATGACTTCGTGGTGGTTAAGTGCTAGAGCAGTGTCTAGCGTATATTGACAGGACAGGACAGGACAGAGCAGGTAAATGTGCATAAATGATATTAGAGAGAGAGAGAGAGAGAGAGAGAGAGAGAATTATCTGAAGTTATAACGAAAATTATTTATAAAAATGTCAAACGTCAAAAGAAAAGAAAAACAACAAAGAAGATGATGGAAATAAAGATAAATTTTAAATCTAGGCTTCCTCCTCCCTAAGAAACTCCTTCGTAATCTTAATTATCTGTGGAAAAATGTAAGCATACTAAACACTAAATGAATGATAGCGAAAGCCTTCCAAGCATTAAAGTTTTTTTTTTTTTTTTCACTAGTAGAGTTGTCTCGTGTGTATATTCAGACGTACATTCTACGATTCCTGTTTAAATATTAAATGATTTGAAAGAATAATGACTTTGTAAGAAGCATGATTTTGAAATTCAAAAAAATCTAATGTTTATCTTGTATACAAACATTTATCTTGTTTGTATACAAGATAAATGTTTAACTCAAAACATTTAGTGAGATATTTCTGCTTCCGAGAAACATCGCACTATGAAAGAAACTTAGAAAGAAAGAAAGAAAGACAAATTTCGATAAAACGTTGTCCTTCCTGGTTTCAATTCAAGTTTCTTTGTCTAGATTTATCAACAAAAAAGCGTATATACCACATGTCACTATGAAAGAAAAACAAATATTTAAAAAAAAAAAAAAGATTTTCTGGATGCAGTTCAAGTTTCATTGTCTGGTTTTGTCAACAAACAAAAATGCGGTATTTATATACCCTTAAGGCCCATGATCAGCTTAACTGACTTTCGTAACTATAATTTTAGGATAATCTTATGCCTAGTCTAATGGTTAGTCATTTTCCCAAACAGATATTCTTCTGTGTAAAAGCTTGCTGGCCGGATTATGGGAGATGAATAATTTAAGTTTCCGAGACAAAAAAAAATCAAGAAATCTCTTTGTGTGAGACAACCTGCCTCTCTCTCTCAGATGAAAAGTCCTGACAATCGTAGACAGGATTTGAACCTAAGTGTTTCGAACCAAATGGTTTGTGGAAACAGACTGAACTACGGACGCTCTATACGCAAAGAAGTAATAAATTGAAAAAGTCAGGATCTTTGAAGGTTAGATTTGTCGAAGTTTTGTATGTTTATCGGATTAAAAAGTTTCTGGCCTAAAACCAGCGTTGTGTGATTGATCTCAAGAACTAATAAAATATAATAGCAAATGCCTATTATTCCCTTATAGGGAGTAGGCGAGGCCTTTATACCCTACCTAGCTTTTGGAGACTGAGTGGGCAGTTCAATCTCCACCAGTAGCCAATCAGAGATAGCGATAGCTGGCTCATGTGTATAACTGTAAATAATGCGAAATTTATATATCTATATAAATTTCACATTATTTAATCTTAACTTAATGGAATTATCATGCAAACTCCCAAAATTACAACGTAAGCCCAAAACGAATGGAAGAAGATGATGATAACGAAATTTCTATACTTCAACAAAAGGGAGAGTTACGAGAGAGATTCTACTTTTATAGTAAATGTCATTAATAATCTTGATGTTTATTTATTTAGTTTTTGTGTTGTATTACACTAAAATACAGGATGCCAAAAGCGTTGTGTGTTGAAGAGGAGAGAATCGATGAGACGAGAAAGAAGGCCATAAATTCTGCTGAATTTAGAACTGCTCATTCTGGATTCTTCGCACCCGAATGAGAATGTTCGATCTGTGCCAAGAAAGCTTATTTTTTCAACACAAGTAGATGTTTTGAATTTTTTTTAATTACAATCCAGATGTATAGGTGATTAAGTTAGTATTTCTGGGCAAAATATATTTTCTGAATAAACATGTAGATAGACAGTCTCAGTTGAGATAAATTCATTGAGACTTATTTTCTTGTTAGTCATTAGGAGATTTTATATATTGCTTTCTAATTTAAAAGAAATCAAAGATGTCACATTTCTCTATATTTCATAGAATAGTATGCTACTGATTGCCACTAGTACAGTTTATGAGAAGTATGGAAGCGTGGGTACTAAGACATTTCAAACTGCAATATTTCATGATATGCGATATTGAAACAGTTTCAATAAGGAAAAGTAGCATTTACAAATGAAATGGGATATGCAACAGCTGCTTTGAGTATAACTACATTCGCTAAAGAAATAAAGTTGTGGTAGAATTCTTGAGGCAAAAAATAAATCACAGTTTAGCAGAGCGTGGTTTCGATCCACGGACCTCTGGGTTATGGGCCCAGCACGCTTTCACTGCGCCACTCTGCTGATGACTGCGCGCTTTACGTTGATCTCTTTAATCTTTTTGTCTATATTGAAAACTGAATGTCTTAGAGATGTGATTCCATTTTCTGGTTTTGAAGCAGCATTATTGCAACCATGCACCTGTTCTCTGAGATGGTTTTATATCATATTATAAGGTAGTATTATGCAATTATTCAAGAATAATCAATAGCGAGAGAACAGAGTTTAGCTGGTGAAATGCCGTCAATTAAATAATTCTAATAAATCAGAACGGTGATAAAACGAGATCATAGCGAGTTCAAATGAATTAACTAGAAATTCAAAACTCGAATAAAAATATCTTTGGGTCTGACTGCAGCTACGATGCACTTCACTCCTTCAGACAATAGCTTTTTCTCATATTTTTATTGATTTTTTCTTTGTGTTTACGTAGTTAAATAACAGGCAGCTCCATTGAATGAGAAACAGAAGTGCATCTAATTTGAAAACGGTCAGACTCTACCACACACAGAATGATCATAAAAACGCTTACGGCTTAGACTATGCTACAGTTTTATTATTTAATTGATCACACCCGTTAGTATAGAACGATAACTTCCAGATTATAGTAACATAGGGGACGAACTCAGAAAGCATCTCTACTACCTTGTAACGTTTTATGCTGTTGTGTAGCATTACAATGAATCAAATAATAATTTTCTAATTATAATCTGTATTACTGCATACTAGAAAATAAATCACGAGAATGAACATCCGATAAATTACATAAGTCGCCTTTATAAGCGAAGTAGTTTTTGCGTTAATATGTTATTTTTTATAAAAAATAAAAAAAAAATACAACATGCAGTTTGAAAACACTTTAAACGATGAATAACGATTAAATTTAAATAAATACTCGGAACCAAATGAAATAATTAAAAATTACCAAAGTACATTTTCCTTTAATTAATATGACATTAAAATAGATTTGTTTTATTTAAGCATGGATTTTAATTATGATTGCCTCCGAAAATAAAATAAATAAATAAAAGCAATATATATAAATATATGTATTGCTGCTAAAATAAAAAATAAAATAAAATTTTCTATGGAACTTATAATTTGAATATGAAACGGGAATTTCGCTAATATTTAATTAAAGTATCGCATGCACTATACTGTCAAGCCTGTGACTATTCTCCCAGTCAATATCGCCATCCCTTAGGAGAAATGGTTCACGAAGTCTAGTGAATCTGCAGTTTGTGATAACTTAGCGCAGAATACTACATGAAAAAAACGTATCGTCCAAGAATCCCCAATACCATCTACAGTAACTGTGTGAACTGTGGAACTTTTAAAACACAGATTTCTTTCTTAAAAGAACAGCGAATAGACCCCTGCTTCAGAAAATAAATGTGTCACTTCACTAAGAAAGAGTGACGTTTGCTTCCTTTGCAAGATCGAGAAATTTCATTTATTTCTGACGCGATGCGAATTTCTGTAGGAGTTCGCCATGAAATCATCTAAAGAAACAAAATTCTAATCTAAAACCCCCTTGGTGATGATAATCCTCCTAATATAGAAACCATACTCTGAATTTACCAAAAATCGATCAAGCCTTCCATACATATATATATATACATATATCGAAAATTATGAAATCGACATTATGAACAATATCGAAGATAATTTGTCGAAGTTATCTGAGATATCATTCAATAAGCTATTTTAAATCTCAATGCTTACTCTCAAACTATCAGCAGAACTTCCAGGAAAAGAATTTTGACGAGTTCGGTAGTCTAGGAAGTAACTGAATCCACTGTAATATCAAGATCGATAATTGTCCATTGGGTATTCCCAGAGTGTCACAGCAACCAATTTCCCAGTTTTTGCCTTCTTTTTTTGTTTTCTGTATAAAAGTCAACAAGTTATTTAAAAAGAGTTTCTCATCCAAGGACATATATTTTGGAATTTATGAGGTCACCTAAAAACAAAGATTGCTTTTACTTATAAACTTCTAAGACAAAAAAAGGAGCAAAATGATCCTTCACGGAAATGTAAGAATCACCTGTGAGGTGTTAGAAAACACATCGAAGCAGAAACGTGAACAAAGAGGAAAATTAATGTTTTCTTAGTATATTGAAGGTTTTCAGATTTCAAGGTTACATTTAACTAGCGAAGATATAAAGGTATTTCTGAAAGAAAATTTTCTTTCAGGAAAATTTTTTTAGAAAAATTTCTAAAAAACGAAAAAAAAGGTAGTCGCAGAAAGGTCAAAGGGTGGTTGTGGACTGTTCTTTTAATTTAAAAAAAGTCAATTTAAAGAACATCTTAGCCGCTTCCAAAATGAAATAAAATAAAATAGTGACAGTGTATTCCTTTAGACATACACAAAATTATTGAACATGTGACATCAATGTAATTTAAAATGCACAGTTATTTTATTACGAATATATCTTTTAAAAATAGTATTGCAAACGTTGCACCAAAACCTAATTAACTTAAAAACATTTAGAAGTCATTATTTCTTTCTTTCTTTCATTCTGTTTTGTTTCTTGTAAAATTATAAGAAGACAATAACAATGCACTTAGATTTGTAATATTTTTACACGTTATTACTGATTCAGTTATGTAATGAAAGCCTATATTTTGAAATGTTGCATAAAATATAATTATGTAACAAATTTAAAATTTAATATATAATTTATTTACATTATTTCTATTTTTACATTGAATTATTCTTACGTTTATATCTTTTACATGTAAAATCTACATAAATATATTTTTTCATGCATGTTATTATTATTTATCGATTTGTTTTATTTTTCATATTATTACTTTTTTATTTTAGATGTGAATACTGCCTAGCAGAACTTTGGTAATTTAAAGTCCATATAATATCATAGGGCGCTAGAAGGGCTTGAAGCTCCGAACACCCAGTTCTGGAACTGGATGAATGAATGACTGCACAACTTCAATGATTCGTATCACGATTTCAACCGGTTTTTTGCTAATAATTTTAAATGATATTCTTTCCTCTCATATTAATAACTTAACTCGTATAAAACCACCAGTAATAATTTTACAAATACTAATAAAAAATTCTACACATTTTCTTGAAAAAATCAAGAATGTTCAAATCAAAGAGTCTGACTTGTTAGTCAGTTTTGATATTGTTTTTCCTTTTTACCAATATTCCATTAGCTGACACTATCAACAGTAGAGATAAACAGTAGAAATTTTTATGGATGATTTTACTGTTTATAAACAATCTGGTTCTTTTCATAAGTAGTAAAAGACGCTTCAGACCTTTCAAACAATGTACACTGCTTTGAAAGAAGTTAACGGGCACCATAGTTTAAGGAACAAACAGCCATGGCACCCACCTTAATCAGATGTAGGACCTCCTTTGGCTGCGATGACTGCAGCAATCTTGCAGGACATATTTTCCACAAGCGTACGAGAGCAATCGATTGGAATTTTGAACCATACTTCTTGTAGGGATGTAACTAGGTCCCAGACTGTTGTCAGATTGACATCTCTTGTCCTCACCTGACATTTTCTTGTTGAAAGAGACAATCGTCAGTTCCGTAGATTAAGCCACAAAGTAGGAAGCTTTAATCGTTCAGAATGGTCAGATACCTCTCGGAGTTCAGTGTTCTTGGCACAGCAAACAGCGGTCTCAGGCTACATCAAGAAAAACAGGACCCAACCATCACATCGCTACCTCTGAATTTTATAGTTGGGGTTAGGCACTCTGGCAAGTGACGTTCGAAATCATCAAGGTTTGAAATCATCTTGATAGGAAAATTTTCATTGAGATGTTATTTTTGTTTTCATTTGACTTCCTTGAAAAGGTTTGTGTGTGTAGAAGGAGTGAGAATCGGACAATGATCACTACTTACCACGATGCCCAAGATACTGAGATGTTTTCCGTTAAACTTACATCGTTAAATGTGCAGAAAATTTAGGACAGTAAGATTCTCACGATCTCTATTTAAGACGACTTACACGCCGCATGTTATTATATTTTGTCTCGTAAAGGAATTAAGTTTAATCTGATAGTTCCCTGCTAATGGATTCCGCATTAATGGGTATTTAGTAAAAGCATTGACAGCGATATGATTAATTGTTTTGTAACCTCCTCTCTTCCCTTCTTCGCATTCCCCATTTCCCTGTATCGTTTAACGAGTGATCGAAAGCATTACAAAGTTATGCTTCAATGGTTAATGTTCAAATAATTAGATCATAAACTATCATTGTTGATGATGCTAATATTTATATACTTGCCTTACTAAAATACACGCAAAATTCCGATTAATAACTTCACTGATTGACAGCGTAATCTGGTTAGAAAGTTTTATATCACTCAAGCTTCAAGAGGTAGAACTCTCAGTTTAAAGAAAATTACTTACGTGCTTTTACATATTTTCGGGCCATTCAATATTTTTTTTGTATCTTCAACCCAGTTTCGCATATGAACTTCCATATTTCGTGATTTTAGGACATTTCGAGCTTTGTCCTCGGAGATTATATATTCCTGTCGAATATCATATAGATGCATATTTTTACCATATGACATTTGACTTCGTTGCTCTGAAATCCTAATGACTCTTTTGGTGTACTCATCGTTAAACATACACAAAATGAAATGACTTACGAGCCAAGCAAACAACTTAATTCCCTTGGGGAGACGCAATGCATAAATCTTGTACAGTCGCATTTTATTAATTCGGTTGGACAGGTGTCCCACATGTTTCTTGATGGGCTAGAGTACATTTCGATAATCTATGCGTTTGATAATAACATAGGGTAATAATTGTAGACACTATTCATCTTTAATATGAATTTTATTTCCCTCCAGGAAACTGCAGTAGGCAGGGACCTACTAATAAATATAGTCCTGCTTCATGATAAATCAAATGAATAAAAACAAAAAATCAAATAAATCATGGCTGTTGATATTTAATCTTACAGGGTTTAAATTTCGTACAAATATTAGGGAACAGACATTGTTGCTTGATATTTAATTAGATGTAATATAAAGTACGCAGTGAGATTCTGAATATGGACTGATATGTAAGAGGAATGTTAGGGTCTGATACAAACCCTTTTTAGTCAAACTTTATATTTACCCTCTCTCTCTCTCTCTCTCTCTCTCTCTCTTTCTCTTTTAAATTAATTTACATGCACAGTTATTTAAGTGAGCTTAAATTTAATTGATAGGAATCCATTCAACTACAGTTAGTCACAACAGCCTGTGAATTTCTAGACCCAGTTGGGTTCTTCCTGAAAATCAATTGCAAGGTCCGCACATGTATGTAGCAGACAGGGATATTTTCTTGAATACTTGTATATAAATGGAGTATCCCAGGAGTAACCCCAGGGTTCTGTTCTTCCACCCACTCTCTTCCATGTGAATATAAGTGACCTGCACTCACAGACTTCAAATCCTATCCATAGCTTTGTAGACGAAAGTAGACTCTCATCCTCCTTTTCATTCTAATACTTGAGTACTTCAAACCTTGTAGTGCTCATGTATTAGAATCCTCAAGAACTACTATGACCAGTGACCCAAAATGAGATCTCCTAGCTATATCCCAGTGAGGCAAAGACAACCTTGTAAACTTCAATGCAACGAAAACTCAGTCCAGTCTGATCTCTTGCAAGAAAAAGCTCGTATCCGTCCCTCTTAATACTGAGAAATCCAAACACTATCAGATTTCTCTTCTTGGACTAACTTGCATCTCCATTCTTTCCTGGTACAACAATATTTCGACTATAGCTTCTGCAGCCGCCAAAAAGCTTTCTGTATATTTATACGCATAAGACACTACTTCACACCTTCACAGTCTCTAAATCTATATAAAGCCCAAATCCGGCCGGCCATGGAATATTTTCTCCCATATTTAGGGCGATGCACCAAATTCCTTTGTACGATTGCTCAATTATATAGAAGAGAGTAATCCGGCTAATTAATGATCCCTTTCTCACATATCCACTTAAATCCCTCTCTCACAGACGTACCGTTTCCACCTTGTGCCTCTTCTGTAGATCCTTTCATGAACAGTCTGTGCTGAAATGGCCACGATTGTTCCTCGACTCTCCTACAAAGTCATTAAAACAAGAACCACTGCTACCCAACACCCTTTTTTCAGCACAGACTGTTCATGAAAGGATCTACAGAAGAGGCACAAGGTGGAAACGGAACGTCTGTGAGAGAGGGATTTAAGTGGATATGTGAGAAAGGGATCATTAATTAGCCGGATTACTCTCTTCTATAAAATCGAGCAATATATATATATATATAAACAGAATCTAAAACTGTGTTATGATGTCAAGCGTACCGTACACTAATTAGAGAATAAGTTACTGCTAAATATAACAGAAATAGTCGAAGGCGACCGAATGTTTTATAAGTTGGGTTCTTAGAAATATACTACGAATGAAACACATTTCAGATAGTGTATATTTTTGTTTGTCCGGTAAACTGTCTCGTCTAAAGAATCTGCTTAAAAGGTAAGTTTCATAAGCTTACCTTTTTAAAAAGTTAATGACTGTTCTCCAGGTTAAACATACAGAACACATTATAAATACATCATTGCTGTTCCACACTTGTTTTTCTTTTCATTTCATTTATAGTTTCAATTTATTCATTGAAATATCTCTTAGGGTAATTTGACAATAACAATGAGTTATTATATTAAATTCTTGCATTGTGATTTTCGTTTTCTTATCTTAACGAATACGTCAGAACATCAAATTAGCACGCTTCGTTTATTCAAACTCATCATAATTTGTATTTCTAATATCTTCTTGTAATGTTTACGAGTTCTAGCTCCAGTGAAAATTCCAGAATAGAAACTCAAACTCAATCAAATCAAATCGTTTTTTTCTTTCCTGAAGCTACTCTTGTAAAACTTAACAATGTTTCTAGATCAAAAACACGTCTCTGTTATTCTAACTAATGGAAAACTTCAAGAAAGGAGGCATAGTTTGTTTCTATTACTTCATCTAATGTATTACGTCTTCGTAGAAACTTTTATATCTTGCTAATGTAAAAACTTCTAATATTCTTTGCCCTCCAAATTAAGTTACAAAGGCCATTAGGCTATGCGAAAATATGCTTCGCCACGGAACTGATCTATCTAATTAAGTTTATTTATTTATTCTTTTCTTCTCAACTTTCAAGAGATTTCCCGCTCCCTCTCAGGAGATCGATGAGTTGATGGAAAGAACAAATCCAACAGTTAATTTAACTGCATATGCCGAAGATAGTGGACGAAATGCTACACGGTGGACATAAACAACACACACAACATCCGCCACTGCTGCTATTGCGTCAGTTCATGAGTAATCGTGCTATATGTGACAACTCCCTAATTGGACTTCTATTGGCTTACTTCATCTTAATTTCAATCTTAACTTCAGAAACCAGTAATGGTCTGGTACGTATGGCTGTAAGGTACTTGCTGACTTTCACAAAGCCTCAACAAGTACTTTAAAGTATCTTAAATGGGTCGTAACATTCAAACAACTTTATTTTTATTTATTTATTTATTTATTTAGAGAGAAAGGGGGGGGGAGAATTCATCTGTTCTTTAGTTCTGTCGACCAACATCCACTTTAGCCTTGAAATTATCTACATTAATAGGTGGCGTTACCGTCACATGACCCTTCGCCTGAAGGACGAAGAACTCCTTTTTTTCATTTACGACATGTTTCGTCAACGGAAAGTTGTGACAACAACTAGAGGATATCTCATTGAATTCCTTCCGAAAATTTTCGATCAGCCACCCATACAGAAGAGGATTGGAACACGCCAAATTCATTCCTCTCATGTGACAATAAGCAACCACCACTCGGAAGGTGGAATCATCCTTTCCAAAAGGATAGGGGAAGTCGGCAATAATATTTAATATATTAAAAGGCAGCCAACTCATTCCGAATATCAAGGCAATCGATATTAGGAGGCTGTTAGTCTTCTGCATTCTTCGTTTGTCTCTTTCTTGTTTCTCCTATAGTTTTGTTACTTTGGTGATCTCCCGTACGACATGAGGACGATGATAATCTGTAGGGTACACTGGAATAACATTGAAAAGATTGAATAAAATCCTATTACATTTAATACTCTCTTTAACCACGCTACCGGCCAAGACGTCTATAGACGTTCACTTTATCATGGATGCGAAGTGCTTATTAAAATTGTAATACCATTGTTATAACAATGAAATATATGATGGATACGAAGCGTATGTGGATGCGTATTTGATCCATAACGGCCGGTAAGGTGGTTGGTGGACAGTTTTCTTGAGTGGGATTCAAGATTACCTTATATTGCATTTTGTTCATGTCACAGAATTTGTTAAAATTGATTCATGAGGGAACTTTATGCTGTGTTAGGTGGTTTACGTATACAACTACGATAGAAAATCGGGGAAAAAAGGTTGCACCGGTATTATTTTTTATTTGACATATTGTAACACTATGAACATTTTAGAATATCACTATTACGTCCCACCTCCAAGGAGTCATCGCGGGAGGGCACACCACTCTACTCCACTACACATAAAAATGCATACTTGAGGCAATATTTCATACATTTTCCAGGCAGGTGGAGATACTTCATTGAATGTTACGGTATTAATTGTAAACGCTTTTGTCGTCTATCCCTCCACGCTAGGATTAAAATATTGTAGAATAAAAGTACTGTCGATTTTGGAGGGGGGGGGGAGGAATGGTCCCCGTATACACGGAGAAATCTTTGTGCCGTTGGATGATAAATTCGTGGTGTACGAAGTCAAATATGAATTAACGAATGCATGAACAATCCGAAATGTTTTTCTCTGGTAAAAATTTAAGATTGCGGATGATGTTGATGTAGATTTCAAATCTCAGAAGGACACACTGAAGTGGACTTCATGTTCCTGAATCATTGACAGCAATATCGACAATTACTTGATCAGTAATAATATCTTGAGCAGAGTACTACAACAACTTGTTTTTAATACTGAAGCTGTGGAGTGAGAAATCTCACTTTGCTTGGAGATCCGGTATTATCATCAGTAAGCCAATGTAAAGCGTGACCTTTATTCAGAGAAATACAACAAGACTGCATTTTGTTAGCTTGGACATTCTAAAAGTCATCGTTATCCTACTAAAAAATGGCAAAAGAATAGTATTTAAGAAACTATTAGTCATTAATATACAGGAGGAAGAAAGAAAGAAGGGAAATCCGAGAAGAGGAAATCCCCTCTCTCTCCTCTCTCTCTCTCTCTCTCTCTCTCTCTCTCTCTCTCTCTCTCTTTAAATCTCTAAGCGCTACGGGTATCAAAAATAAAAAGATATACCTGAGATATAAAGTAATAAAAATAGTGTAACTGACGTACTTTTTTTAAAAAAATATGCCGTCATACTAAATGCTCTGTAATGCGTTATATCATTTTCAAATTTTGAAATACAGCTCATATTTTCAGAATTGCATTTTTTAGTAGCAGGTCTTTCTCAGAACATGCTTGAATTAATATAGATATTTGTGAAAATGATGAAAATTATGACTGTAAATATAAAGAACTATGTGGGGACATCTTTATTATACATATGATTGTTCTGAAAAAAAAACAGTCAGAAGAATTCTTTTCTAATTTTTATTTTCTAATAATTGAGTAATACGTTTCTTCACTGTTGAAATGTAATAAAAATCTATATTTCAATGAAGACACATTTCATTGCACTATTGCAGAAAAAAGGCCTTGGGTATCTCCAGGGGTGTTTATCTAAGAGCTAAGTCACCAACTGTAATGTGCATTAGGTTTAAAACCTTCCTCTGGTCAAAAGTATGCAATTATACTATTAAATACCTGTATAGGATACTGACTCTTTGCGGGGGTGGGGAATCTAAATATCATTATTTATTTACTGGTATTGATTAATAGCATGAAATTTATATATAAACTTAAACTATATTTTCCCAATAACTTCGCTAAATTCTATTAAAATCAATAAACAAACAATTAGTGCGCTTTCCCCCAAGTCAGATTTGTTCAGAATTTTATAGTTAATTATTTTTTCTATAAGAAAAAAAAAATGCATCGTCCCAGTTAATTAATTTTTATTTGTATTAAAAATTGAGAATTAGCACATAAGAAAAAAGGAATAACTAACGAGAATGTCGAATATTTTGTTCCTTAAAGTAAAATTACGTTGCTTGTGAGCTTGTAGGATAGGTTTTATTTTTATATTTTTATGATGCTATAAGTATTTAGAACGCATTTAATATTTGTTGACGGAGAAAATTAATTATAGCGCAACAACATATATTGTGTGGATGATGATGATTCCCAGAGATGTCTCCTAACTAGAAAAAAGCTCATCTCGTGGTCATTATGTGGCATCGACAGTGCCTCTATATTCCAATATACTCGAACAATCTAGCTGAGTAAATGGGAGCAAACTTATTAGTCTCAGGTATCTTTAAAAATATAATTGTCTATAAATGCTAACCCAAGCTCTTAACGGAGAGCTTGGGTTGGCATTTATATGAAATAGGGAATCGCAATATGGAAACACATTCACTACAAAAGCACTGATCCCTTAGTTTTTCTAATCAGAGCATATTTCCGTACAGTCAAACACATCAGTCATACTTTTATTCTTCAAAGGAACGGTAAACAAATTAATTAGCTAATAAAATGTCTTCAATCAATGATACAGAAATTATGAACACATTCCTCAGGCTTACACATCTACTTTTCGTGAATTTTTATTATAAGCCTAGTATTCTTCCACAGAAGAATAAAAGTAACCTTTATCAGTAATCAATTTACTATAAACAAATTAATGAAAATTCAAATAGCAAGTTTTAGCAAGTTTATAGCTTACATGTTTACATCTTTTACAGTAGGCTTCCTATTTTGATGGTAATAATCCCGTTTATGGTCTTTTCCTGAGATTGTTCCTATGAAATATACAATTTGTGAAATGTTATTAGATATACTTTACACTATTGACAACAGTTTTTGGTGAAAAAAAAACAACTAGCATCCTGATGAGCTTCCTAGAAATTCGAATTTTGTGTTTTTAGATTAGACAGGAATTGTATCAGGGATTCCCTGATATCAATTGATCAGAAGAAGATGAAGTCTTTATAATAGTAAGAAACTGCTGATTTGATTCATGTCTTATTAATTAAAAAGAATTCACCCCAAGAAAAGTCTATAACTAATCGCTACAACGTTTCTTTCTCTTTGATCAACTTTTTACTCATTTTTTCATTTCATTCATAACTAGTCTGGGAGCCGGATTTAATGTAATCGAAGTCGCACGAAGGTACAGTTTAAGTGATGGTTCAATGTATCCAAACACATACAAAATAACGAGCTTAAAATTAATTACAATTCATATTAAAAAACTTAATATACAGTGAATTGAATTAATTTGGTATTCCTTTAAATATGAAAATTTGTTTTATTTATTAATTAAATTTTAAAATATTATACTTGAAAATAAAACATATTCAAATTATGATATTTTGTTATTATTTTATATATTGAAAAATGTTAACGTTGATTAGTTTTTTTCTTAAATTTCTTGAGAGATATTCACTTTAAAAAAATATGAAGAAACACTTCATGTTATTTATGACTATCATTAATTAATATAATATATTAATATTATTTTTATAGAGTTTAATTTTTCTAGATTTTGTAATAAGAACAACACTGACATTATTATGCTCTGTGATGCATCTGCGATCGATATTATGCTCCTAATAATGAGGATAGTTGTTTCCTGATCCTTTCACGATTCGGGGAGGCATCTTAATATATATACTTTTTTAATATCATGATCCATTTCTGCAATATAGTAATCATACATTTAAATCATGCCAAAAAAGTGACTTCCTTCTATGATGAATTTGAAGTCAAATTTTGATAAAGGGGAGTCGTGGCTAAAAGATATGAAAGCGTATTACAAAGTTGTCTTGCGAGAAATCAGAAATCGAGAAATCTTGTCAATTATTAAACAATCGGTTGAAATGAGTAATTTATAATTTTAGTTATATTAAATCTGAAGGGTGTATTATTAAATATTAATTAAAATTTGAACAATTTTTAATTATAAAAGATATTGATTTTTTCAATAAAATATTATTGTAGTTCAAAATATGTTAATATTTTATTTCTTAATATAAATTAAACATTAGAGCTTAAGGTAAAGTATTACATACTCAAATTTTATTAGTACTGCCACGAAATACGAAAATTGCGAAAGTAAGCAATTCTCCAAGATAAATCTCCAAGATAAATAATAATAAAAATGCCCTTTTTTACCACTAACATGATGTAAAGTGACAGGATTTAGAATAAAAGCACATTCCTTCTTAGTAAACACGCGAGGGATTCATTATGCCAAACTACCTGTCAGTGACATTAATATATTTTATTAGAGAGCCTTTTTGATCGTTGTAGTCGGAAACAAAGGGAAAGATATAAAAAAAATATGAGCATCTTAAATGATCTTTGTCAAACATGAAAATAAGAGCAATAATGAAATTATGGATTTAATTTCTATGGTTTCTGAATGAGGCTGTTTCAAGGTATTTACATTCAAGAGCTAAATTTATTTCTAAATATTTAAATCAGAAAAACGCCCACGTCTTTCTGGAATTATAAATACTTGTTCCATCATTTTATAAAAATAGCAAGCATAATGTAGGCATGAAGGTTATTTAATTATGTCCTTTGTTAAAAGGACAAAGCAGCATTTGAAGCGGAATTTTAAAACAAACAGAATGAAGTATAATTAAATAGAAAATAAAAACATCAGTTACCAAAATATTGTTCTACACACACAACCGGCCAGGACATATACATACGTCAAGATAAATCTGGATGCGATTCTGTAACACCTATTGAATAACGTGGATAAGAAGTGCATTGGTTTCACTATTTCATCCACCTCTGCGATAGAGAGGGTAAAGTAAGAGATCAGAATTAAAAGTTATATATATATATAGCGAAAATATACATTTGATTATTACGAAAAACAAGCTATTTGCATTTTACAAATACATGTTAAAGTTAAATACATATAAAATAAAACAAGAAAAAGGCTAAGAAAGGTAAAGATAAATCCATTTCATATTATTACAGAAAAGTAGCTGTTTTATTGACGGAGGATGCACTGCAACCTTTTACGTTGCCATCTTCTACGGTCACTGAAAAGTACAATTTGGGTTCCTGCATTCATTGAATTGCTCTCGAGTTACTTGTAATTGATGGTCATGATATTTTGGTAGAAGACAGCTGTTCAGTTTCCTACGTAGTCTGTTCATGAGATATTGTTCAGATTCAGTGCCTTAGAGATTCTGGTTATCCCCTATTCTTTACGTACAAACTACAAATGATTGCTTTGGCCATTGAAAAGAATACATACAGATCAGACAGATATCTGTGTCTGATCTGTATGTAGCAGGTCCTAGTAATGACTTCGTGGTGGTTACAAGTGCTAGAGCAGTGTCTATCGTATATTGTCAGGACAGGACAGGACAGATGAGGTAAATGTGCATGAATGATATTAGAGAGACAGAGAGAGAGAGAAAGAGAGAGAGAGAGAGAGAGAGAGAGAGAGAGAGAGAATTATCTGAAGTTATAACGAAAATTATTTATAAAAATGTCAAAAGAAAAAAAGAAAAGAAAAACAACAAAGAACATATGATGGAAATAAACATAAATTTTAAATCTAGGCTTCCTCCTCCCTAAGAAACTCCTTCGTAATCTTAATTATCTGTGGAAAAATGTGAGCATACTAAACACTAAATGAATGATAGCGAAAGCCTTCCAACCATTAATGTTTTTTTTTTTTTTTTCACTAGTAGAGTTGTCTCGTGTGTATATTCAGACGTACATTCTACGATTCCTGTATAAATATTAAATGATTTGAAAGAATAATGACTTTGTAAGAAGCATGATTTTGAAATTCAAAAAAATCTAATGTTTATCTTGTATACAAACATTTATCTTGTTTGTATACAAGATAAATGTTTAACTCAAAACATTTAGTGAGATATTTCTGCTTCCGAGAAACATCGCACTATGAAAGAAACTTAGAAAGAAAGAAAGAAAGACAAATTTCGATAAAACGTTGTCCTTGCTGGTTTCAATTCAAGTTTCTTTGTCTAGATTTATCAACAAAAAAGCGGTATATACTACATGTCACTATGAAAGAAAAACAAATATTTAAAAAAAAAAAAAAGATTTTCTGGTTGCAGTTCAAGTTTCATTGTCTGGTTTTGTCAACAAACAAAAATGCGGTATTTATATACCCTTAAGGCCCATGATCAGCGGAACTGACTTTCGTAACCATAATTTTAGGATAATCTTATGCCTACTCTAATGGTTAGTCATTTTCCCAAACAGATATTCTTCTGTGTAAAAGCTTGCTGGCCGGATTATGGGAGATGAATTATTTAAGTTTCTGAGACAAAAAAAAATCCAGAAATCTCTTTGTGTGAGACAACCTGCCTCTCTCTCTCAGATGAAAAGTCCTGACAATCCTAGACAGGATTTGAACCTAAGTCTTTCGAACCAAATGGTTTGTGGAAGCAGACTGAACTACGGACGCTCTATACGCAAAGAAGTAATAAATTGAAAAAGTCAGGATCTTTGAAGGTTAGATTTGTCGAAGTTTTGTATGTTTATCGGATTAAAAAGTTTCTGGGCCTAAAACCAGCGTTGTGTTATTGATCTCAAGAACTAATAAAATATAATAGCAAACGCCTTTTATTCCCTTATAGGGAGTAGGCGAGGCCTTTATACCCTATCTAGCTTTTGGAGACTGAGTGGGCTTGCTCATGTGTATAGTTATAGACATGAGCCAGAGATAGCTGGCTCATGTCTATAACTAATTACACTATCTCATCAAAAGTATCCGGACACCCCCACCTCTGTAATTCATAAACTGACGTCTAGATGTTACTATGACCTCATTTTATACCTCACTTACCGGTATAAAAGGAGTAACAGCGTTGTGTGTTGTTCAGTGATAAGAAGTACCAGCAGAAATGGTAGGTCAAGGAAGCTCAGTGACTTCGAATGTGGACAGGTTTTTGGTTGCCACATCAGTAAGAAATCTGTCAGAGACATTTCAACCCTCCTCAAGTTGCCCAAATCAACAGTTCGTGTCGTGATTGTGAAGTGGAAACGTGAAGTCACAACCACAACAAAACCACGGTCTGATAGACCGAGTTTAATGATATATAGGGACCGTCGAGCGTTGAAGAAGGTGGTTCATGGAAATCGCCAGACATCGAGTGAAACAATCACCCGGAGTTCCGCAGTGCTACTAACTGTCCAGCCAGCACCATGACTATGCGTTCAGAGTTAAGAGGAATGAGGTTCCATGGTGAAATTTATATATCTATATAAATTTCACATTACTTAATCTTAACTTAATGGAATTATCAAGCAAACTCCCAAAATTAGAACGCAAGGCCAAAAGGAATTGGAAGAAGATGAAGATAACGAAATTTCTATACTTCAACAAAAGGGAGAGTTACGAGCGAGATTCTACTTTTATAGTAAATGTCATTAATAATCTTGATGTTTATTTATTTAATTTTTGTGTTGTATTAAATTAAAATACAGGATGCCAAGCGCGTTGTGTGTTGAAGAGGAGAGAATCGATGAGACGAGAAAGAAGGCCATAAATTCTGCTGAATTAAGAACTGCTCATTCTGGATTCTTCGCACCCGAATCAGAATGCTTGATCTGTGCCAAGACAGCTTATTTTTTCAACACAAGTAGATGTTTTGAATTTTTTTTAATTACAATCCGGATGTATAGGTGATTAAGTTAGTATTTCTGGGCAAAATATATTTTCTAAATAAACATGTAGATAGACAGTCTCAGTTGAGATAAATTCATTGAGACTTAGTTTCTTGTTAGTCATTAGGATATTTTATATATTGCTTTCTAATTTAAACGAAATCAAAGATGTCACATTTCTCTATATTTCGTAGAATAGTATGCTTCTGATTGCCACTAGTACAGTTTATGAGAAGTAGAGAGGCGTGGGTACTTTGGCAGTAAGACATTTCAAACTACAATATTTCATGATATGCGATATTGAAACAGTTTCAATAAGGAAAAGTAGCATTTACAAATGAAATGGGATCTGCAACACCTGCTTTGAGTATAACTACATTCACTAAAGAAATAAACTTGTGGTAGAATTCTTGAGGAAAAAATAAATCATAGTTTAGCAGAGCGTGGTTTCGATCCACGGACCTCTGGGTTATGGGCCCAGCACGCTTCCACTGCGCCACTCTGCTGATGACTTAGCGCTTTACGTTGATCTCTTTAATCTTTTTGTCTATATTGAAAACTGAATGTCTTATAGATGTGATTCCTGCTTCTGGTTTTGAAGCAGTATTATTGCAACCATGCACCTATTCTCTGAGAAGGTTTTATATCATATTATAAGGTAATATTATGCAATTATTCAAGAATCATCAACAGCGAGAGAACAGAGTTCAGCTGGTGAAATGCCGTCAATGGAATAATTCTAATAAATCAGAACGGTGATAAAACGAGATCATAGCGAGTTCAAATGAATTAACTAGAAATTCAAAACTCGAATAAAAATATCTTTGGGTGTGACTGTAGCTACTATGCACTTCACTCCTTCAGACAATAGCTTTTTCTCATATTTTTACTGATTTTTTCTTTGTGTTTACGTAGTTAAATAACAGGCAGCTCCATTGAATGAGAAACAGAAGTGCATCTAATTTGAAAACGGTCAGACTCTGCCACACACAGAGTGATCATAAAAACGCTTAGGGCTTAGACTAAGCTACAGTTTTATTATTTTTATTTCCGATTCTGTAACACCTATTGAATAACGTGGATAAGAAGTGCAAGTTGGTTTCACTATTTCATCCATCTCTGCGATAGAGAGGTATATATATATATATATATATATATATATATATATATATATATATATATATATATATATATATATATATAGCGCTGCTAAAATAAAAAATAAAATAAAATTTTCTATGGAACTTATAATTTGAATATGAAACGGGAATTTCGCTAATATTTAATTAAACTATCGCATGCACTACTATACTGTCAGGCCTGTGACTATTCTCCCAGTCAATATCGCCATCCCTTAGGAGAAATGGTTCACGAAGTCTAGTGAATCTGCAGTTTGTGATAACTTAGCGCAGAATACTACATGAAAAAAACGTATCGTCCAAGAATCCCCAATACCATCTACAGTAACTGTGTGAACTGTGGAACTTTTAAAACACAGATTTCTTTCTTAAAAGAACAGCGAATAGACCCCTGCTTCAGAAAATAAATGTGTCACTTCACTAAGAAAGAGTGACGTTTGCTTCCTTCGCAAGATCGAGAAATTTCATTTATTTCTGATGTGATGCGAATTTCTGTAGGAGTTCGCCATGAAATCATCTAAAGAAACAAAATTCTAATATAAAACCCTCTCGGTGATGATAATCCTCCTATTATAGAAAACATGCTCTGAATTTACCAAAAATCGATCCAAGCTTTCGATATATATATATATATATATATATATATATATATAATATTATATATTATATAATATTATAATATATATATATATATATATAATATATATATATTAAGCGGCTTAATTAGTTATAGCCTTGGGCCAGCTATATCTGATTGGGTACTAGTGGCGATTGAACTGCCCACTCAGTTTTCAAAAGTTAGATAGGGCTAAAGAGCCTCGCCTACTCCCTATACACGGGAATAAAAACGCGTTAGCTGATTTTGTTTTTAGATTGTGTTAATTCTTTTTTCTTTACGAAGAGACAAATATCTTGAATCCGTTTGTTATTTTAAGCGTTTTATAATACGCAACCTCCTTCTCCTTCTTGCCCTGACAATTAGTGAAATATGTTATTCAGTAAGTTGTTTTCTTTATATATTTTCTCAGTCTAACTAATAAACAGAATTGTTTCTTGGAAGAAACTGTTTGTTGCTCCATTCAATTTCCTACGTTCAATCTGCAATACATTATACCAACAAACAAATTGATTAGATATTATTTGAATAATATTCTGAAAAACAAGTTTTTTTTTAAGATCGTTATTTTAAAAATATCCCCAACAACCCTTTTCTAAGAACGTCACGTGATTTATCTTCCCCGTTATTATGACTTATTTTGTAGCAATCAAACTACCAAGTTAAAGTTTACAATTGGATAACAGAGCCATTATATTACTACAGCGACGACATCAGACATTATTCTGCACACATATCGTTTCTGACATCGCTGAAGCGATCAGGCAACTATCATTATAAGTTTCCAGCCAATTTATTTTTAGTTTTATGTCTTCCGTTTGCGCTGTACACTGCGAAGATAAAGGATAGTTTACATTGAGTCGAATATATTGCTTTGAACGGTTCAGTCTGTGCATTTAAAAAATAATTTGGATAAGCTCTAAGCTCTGTGTGTTCATTCGCTATAATACGGAATTCCTGTCTTTTGCAAAACTCACTAGACTTGTAATGCACATGTTAAATGGTGTTTTTTTCCTATTTAACTACCGAACCTAATGGGATCAAATGCTGTTCAATAAATGTCTGGGGAGACATTTAAATAATGGTTTTTGTAAGATTCAAATTATATTAAAAGTTAATTATTGAAATTGTTTATGTATGCCTGATAAACCGCGCATAAACTTGAGTAACAGTTGACAGAATAGATATCAATGATATCTATTCTGCCAACTGTTACTCATGAAGCAGTAATGCCGGTTAATACAGTTCATTGATAGAAATATATGTTCATCGGCAAAGCTATTCTTGCATTTTTGACCAATTTCTCAGTCATTACAGTTTTTTTTTCCAACTGTACCCCCCCAAAAAAAGCACATAATGGCGCAGTGGAAGCGTGCTGAGTCCATAACCCACAGGTCCTCCAATCGAAACCACGCTCTGCTAGCTAGGTTTTTTTATATTCATGTACTATATGTAACTCTAGCACAATCCATTATAAAATTCCATCAGAGAATTTCAGATTTTGTTGTTTTTTTTTAAATGCTGCCAACTTTGCAGATTATTTCCCATATCAGACCAATAAAATAAAACTTTGTGCTGTTTCTGTACAGGATTTTATCATACAAAAAAGATAAATAAATAAATAAAGAGCTGTTTGCATATAATTTTATGACACGGTAGAATATTTAGTTATAAATATATCACTTCTAGTTATTCCTATGAAAGCGTTTCCTTCCCCTCATCAGGCTGTATTCATCTCTGATTTATTATAAATTTCTATATAGTATAAAATATTCAAATAATACGCTGTACATCAATTATTTATATTTGTTTTAAGAAAGATATTTCAAGTTACAATCTACACTATCTGAAATCATTTATTTAATATTTTAATATTTCATCAAAGTTAAATTCCCATTCTCAAAGAAACATTTTATGTATTTATTTATTTATTTTACGTGCATCACTATTTTGGATAAGTGAGACTGGAGCATATCAAAGCAGGTCAATAATTCTCTACAGTGCCACCTAATTCTGGATTAAAATTCCTGAACGTTCTGCTGATAGTTTGAGAGTAAGCATTGAGATTTAAAATAGCTTATTGCATCCAAATTTGTCAAGATTTGAATGGATTCTTAAAGCAAAAGTAGATTTCAGGAATATTTGTTCGTATTTATATTTGCTGTTATGAATTAGAGTGGTCATATTCGAGCACATCGTATGGCGGAGGCATAGAGCGGCGTCTGCAAGTCCACATTAGAGTTAGTGGTGGAACCGAATGTTGTCGCTATGCTCGAAAATTCTGATGTGGGTTGTCCTGCCTTTTGCTATAATATGATAGCATACCACTGCCGGTAACATTTTTATACGCAACGCAAATCGACATCGAGGGACTGTAGGTCGTTTTTCGAGGAGCCTTAAGGGATGCCAATATTTTGTATGGTCTAAAGCTTGTATCTTTTTGCGATCTATGCACGTTTATCAGATGTTTACCACACATATGGAATATTGATTTACTGCATCAGATGCTTTGGAGAGCGGGATGATATGCCAGGTTTTTTGGTGTTAATATATTTCTCATTTGGTGGGAATAATCATTAGCTAAGTGGGTGTTGTGAATGTAATTAAGTTAAGTAGTGAAGGTATCCTTATCAGACATTCTCTGATAAAGTTCCTTGTTGATGAACTTTCTTTCTTTTTTTGAGTGTTATATAATCTCATATCTTTGATAAAGGATGCGACTGTTGGTAAATATATCTACTGTGTGTGTGTGTGTGGGAGGGGGGAACAATCTGTAAATAGAGAATACCAAGGATTCATCAGGATGGTTTATAATCATCCTAAGAAAGTTATACTGTTCTGTTTTTCTTTTTTGTAAAGTAAATTGAATCCTGTAATATCGGTTTAAGTGTCTTAGAAAGGTTCTGAGAGCATCAGAGCCATATTACCGAACAAACAACACAAGAATTTTGTACTGTAGCCAAACAGGTTACGAGAAGAGCTGAAGTTGTTCAGAGGATTAAATGTAAACCAGTAGGCCGTTCTTTGAGACGCTCACTTCCAATTCATCTAGACATGGACTTATATCTAGAGACTGATTGAGACTCATAATTTGGAATTTTATCCCAGCATTCTGTAACTGAAATAACCACTCATTGCAGTCTACTCATTGATTGAATATGAAGAATATATTTGTTCAGTGTACTGATCACAATGCATGCTAATCTCATGTGAACTCACATCTATCATTATATCTGAGCCTATTATATAAACTACGTATTATGCTAAAGACATGCTATGCATGCATACAAGCTTTTCTCTCTGTCTCTTTATTTTTATTTTAAAAACTCTTTCAGTATCCGAGCACTATATGGATCAAATAATTCGATTATTTCATTAATAGCATATTGGGACAGTAGGAAGTGCATAACGCCTGTATTCCTGAAGTTTATAAATCGAATGCGCTAAAAACAGCAAATGAGGTAGAAGAGAAAAAACTACTGTTTTTCCTAAAGTCCTGATGGTTCCCCCTAGCGGGCTATGTTAGGTATTCTTGGACGTTGGGCTGAAGTTCTCAAGATGTACGTCTCCCAAATTTTGGGGCAATCTCATGCATCCAAATTTGTTGAGGTTTGGCATGTTTCTTAGGGCTGAGGCTGATTCCATGAATAGTATTTCAAATTTATACTTGCTGAGGTGTATTACTGTGCTTTCTTCCACCGTATATTCTGTGGCGTGTATCCAGAGCATGGTCTGCAAGCCCAGAGTTCAAGAATACTTAATATAGCCCGCTAGGGGGACCATCAGGGAAAAACAGTGGTTTTCTCGCTTCTACATCATTTGCTGTTTTTAGTGCCTGCGTGCACGTTTATTAATCTTATGTTCCCATGAGGATGGTAGTTATTAAAGTATATATTAAAGTTTATTTTAATTTATATTCCAGTATACGTTGTGAATTCCTTAAGTTATTTAGTAATCATGTGCAACTAACGTATAAGCCTTTCCACGAGGATCAAGTCCATAATACCAATTTGTGGACCACTGCACAAGGAACAGACACTCGATATGGATGGTATATGTACCTGTGTGGGTGTTAAAATACTACCATAAAAAAGGAAATATAAAGAAGTTGAGACTGATTTATTTATTTAAAAACGAAAATGGGAAAACGCATTTAAATTCTTCATAACAAGAAAATAAATCTAATTTTACTGAAGAGTGCGTGGTTTACAATTGCGTTTCGTGAGATGTACCCAAGCATAGATTTAACTTCTGCCTCGTTCAACTAAAGAAACACCTTATTAATGACTTCTGTTGTCTACTAACAAATCTTTGCCCTAGACTTTATTCATATGTAATGTTACAATTCTACAATTCTGAAGACGATTGTTAGTGTTTCTAGCCTTTGTTATCTTTTAAAACTTATCATCATCTGTGGTATAATTGCATTCTAGAGGATTTATGATAATCCCATCACTTGCAAGCAATATCTTATTTGGATTTCATAATATATCAGAGTAGCACTTTACTTTTTTTTCTGAGTTCGTCCATGTACCTCATGGATTATATTTCATGTAACTTCGACAAGTTATCTAATATATCTATCATAATGTTCTTGCCATAAAAATGAACAAATAATAGCTTTGCAATTAGGAATAGTGGACTGCATGAAAAATAAGATTTAATTCGCATAAGTGCAATTTGGAGTAATTTGAGGCGTAAGCGTGAATATTTGTAATAGAATCTATAACAGACCAATAACATGTGAATATTGCAACGTGGCTCAGAATAGCATTCATTTATTTATTTATTTTTTTTTTATTTAGTTAGTCCATATACCTCATGGAAGATATCTCAGATAACTTCGAAAAATTATCTGCGATATTGTTCATAATGTCGATTTCATAATTTTCGATATATATATATATATATATATATATATATATATATCGAAAGCTTGGATCGATTTTTGGTAAATTGAGAGCACGTTTTCTATAATAGGAGGATTATCATCACCAAGAGGGTTTTATATTAGAATTTTGTTTCTTTAGATGATTTCATGGCGAACTCCTACAGAAATTCGCATCACATCAGAAATAAATGAAATTTCTCGATCTTGCGAAGGAAGCAAACGTCACTCTTTCTTAGTGAAGTGACACATTTATTTTCTGAAGCAGGGGTCTATTCGCTGTTCTTTTAAGAAAGAAATCTGTGTTTTAAAAGCTCCACAGTTCACACAGTTACTATAGATGGTATTGTGGATTCTTGGACGATTCGTTTTTTTCATGTAGTATTCTGCGCTAAGTTATCACAAACTGCAGATTCACTAGACTTCGTGAACCATTTCTCCTAAGGGATGGCGATATTGACTGGGAGAATAGTCACAGGACTGACAGTATAGTGCATGCGATACTTTAATTAAATATTAGCGAAATTCCCGTTTCATATTCAAATTATAAGTTCCATAGAAAATTTTATTTTATTTTTTATTTTAGCAGCGCTATATATATATATATATATATATATATATATATATATACCTCTCTATCGCAGAGATGGATGAAATAGTGAAACCAACTTGCACTTCTTATCCACGTTATTCAATAGGTGTTATAGAATCGGGAATAAAAATAATAAAACTGTAGCTTAGTCTAAGCCCTAAGCGTTTTTATGATCACTCTGTGTGTGGCAGAGTCTGACCGTTTTCAAATTAGATGCTCTTCTGTTTCTCATTCAATGGAGCTGCCTGTTATTTAACTACTTAAACACAAAGAAAAAATCAGTAAAAATATGAGAAAAAGCTATTGTCTGAAGGAGTGAAGTGCATAGTAGCTACAGTCACACCCAAAGATATTTTTATTCGAGTTTTGAATTTCTAGTTAATTCATTTGAACTCGCTATGATCTCGTTTTATCACCGTTCTGATTTATTAGAATTATTCAATTGACGGCATTTCAAAAGCTGAACTCTGTTCTCTCGTTGTTGATGATTCTTGAATAATTGCATAATATTACCTTATAATATGATATAAAACCTTCTCAGAGAATAGGTGCATGGTTGCAATAATGCTGCTTCAAAACCAGAAGCAGGAATCACATCTATAAGACATTCAGTTTTCAATATAGACAAAAAGATTAAAGAGATCAACGTAAAGCGCAACGTCATCAGCAGAGTGGCGCAGTGGAAGCGTGCTGGGCCCATAACCCAGAGGTCCGTGGATCGAAACCACGCTCTGCTAAACTATGATTTATTTTTTTCCTCAAGAATTCTACCACAACTTTATTTCTTTAGCGAATGTAGTTATACTCAAAGCAGGTGTTGCAGATCCCATTTCATTTGTAAATGCTACTTTTTCTTATTGAAACTGTTTCAATATCGCATGTCATGAAATATTGCAGTTTGAAATGTCTTACTGCCATGGTACCCACGCCTCTCTACTTCTCATAAACTGTACTAGTGGCAATCAGAAGCATACTATTCTACGAAATATAGAGAAATGTGACATCTTTGATTTCTTTTAAATTAGAAAGCAATATATAAAATCTCCTAATGACTAACAAGAAAATAAGTCTCAATGAATTTATCTCAACTGAGACTGTCTATCTACATGTTTATTTAGAAAATATATTTTGCCCAGAAATACTAACTTAATCACCTATACATCCGGATTGTAATTAAAAAAAATTCAAAACATCTACTTGTGTTGAAAAAATAAGCTTTCTTGGCACAGATCGAACATTCTCATTCGGGTGCGAAGAATCCAGAATGAGCAGTTCTTAATTCAGCAGAATTTATGGCCTTCTTTCTCGTCTCATCGGTTCTCTCCTCTTCAACACACAACGCGTTTGGCATCCTGTATTTTAATTTAATACAACACAAAAATTAAATAAATAAACATCAAGATTATTAATGACATTTACTATAAAAGTAGAATCTCGCTCGAAACTCTCCCTTTTGTTGAAGTATAGAAATTTCGTTATCTTCATCTTCTTATATTCCTTTTGGGCTTCCGTTGTAATTTTGGGAGCTTGCTTGATAATTCCATTAAGTTAAGATTAAATCATGTGAAATTTATATAGATATATAAATTTCACATTATTTACAGTTCTAAACATGAGCCAGCTATCTCTGATTGGCTACCGGTGGAGATTGAACTGCCCACTCAGTCTCCAAAAGCTAGATAGGGTATAAAGGCCTCGGCTACTCCCTATAAGGGAATAAAAGGCGTTTGCTATTATATTTTACTAGTTCTTGAGATCAATCACACAACGATGGTTTTAGGCCAGAAACCTTTTAATCCGATAAACATACAAAACTTCTTCAAATCTAACCTTCAAAGATCCTGACTTTTTCAATTTATTACTTCTTTGCGTATAGAGCGTCCGTAGTTCAGTCTGTTTCCACAAACCATTTGGTTCGAAAGACTTAGGTTCAAATCCTGTCTAGGATTGTCAGGACTTTTCATCTGAGAGAGAGAGGCAGGTTGTCTCACACAAAGAGATTTCTAGATTTTTTTTTGTCTCGGAAACTTAAATTATTCATCTCCCATAATCCGGCCCCCCCCCCCCCCCCACCCCCCCCCCCCCCCACCCCCCCCCCCCCCCACCCCCCCCCCCCCCCACCCCCCCCCCCCCCCACCCCCCCCCCCCCCCACCCCCCCCCCCCCCCACCCCCCCCCCCCCCCACCCCCCCCCCCCCCCACCCCCCCCCCCCCCCACCCCCCCCCCCCCCCACCCCCCCCCCCCCCCACCCCCCCCCCCCCCCACCCCCCCCCCCCCCCACCCCCCCCCCCCCCCACCCCCCCCCCCCCCCACCCCCCCCCCCCCCCACCCCCCCCCCCCCCCACCCCCCCCCCCCCCCACCCCCCCCCCCCCCCACCCCCCCCCCCCCCCACCCCCCCCCCCCCCCACCCCCCCCCCCCCCCACCCCCCCCCCCCCCCACCCCCCCCCCCCCCCACCCCCCCCCCCCCCCACCCCCCCCCCCCCCCACCCCCCCCCCCCCCCACCCCCCCCCCCCCCCACCCCCCCCCCCCCCCACCCCCCCCCCCCCCCACCCCCATTTTCTTTAAATATTTCTAAAATGCACTATTTTTGCGACTCTCGTAATACATTTCTACTTAAAACAGCAATTCATTTTGATTTTACGTATACATTTTTATATCCATTTCTCTCCTTGGTCTTCTGAAGGAGTCGCAATTTATTTCCAGACGTGACAGACAAAAAGCTGCAAAGAACGAGATTTCAATAAATATCTTTTAACGCCTCTTTCATAGCGATGAAGTTCGTTTCAGATATTTTATTCGTAGTAAGTGAAGTTTGGAATTTTTCCCCTTGTTACCAACTCCTATTGGTGACAAAAGAAAAAATTGCCCGTCTCAAATATAGCTTATATTCAAAACCAAAATGCTTCCAGTCTGAAATCGCACAGATATACCATATTTCAGTAACTCCTCAAACAGGACTATTGGCGCAATAGAGTTATATTCTGTTCTCGAAGTTGATCATTATTATGAACTTTCACACTAAATCCCAGCTGAGTGAAACCATAATACATATGGGTCAGATCATCCTTTTTTCTTTCTTTTCTAGTATAATTTATGAGCCCATCTGTCTGTTGTTTCCGGTCTTTCAAGACAATTGCAGTTTTATCATTTTTCTGGTTTCCGTTTTTATTTTCTTTATATTTTATCCACCGTAAACAACTTTCTGAAAGGTATTCGTCTCTCATCGCTGATATTACTCATTTCAATGACGTTCTGTTTTTGGTATTCTTGCCGGCACACTAATATGTAACAGACACTTGAGCTATTCAAGGAATAATGACCTGAGATGAAAGTGCACAAAGGCAACAAGAGCCTTATTGAACGGTTGCTTCATACGCTTCTAATTTTTATTCCTCGAGAATTTATCTTCATCGTACATTACTTCTATCTTTTGTAGTATGCTTTCTAATTATGGAGGTCATGTTTCATTTTATTATGCATTTTTGGCTACCTCTTTAGTAATGACACGCCATTTGAAAAACGTGTTTTTTTTTTTTAATTTCTCCTATTTTCAAGAATGGAATATAAATGCATGTAGAAAACCGTTTTATCTTGTACTCGAATTTCAGAAGCAATAAATATTATTAAATGACTTTTTTTTCTGTCTATTTAAATAGTCATTGTGCTTCCGGATAACGATGAAATATTAGTCCCCTTGTTCTGCAGTAACAAAGGCTCAATATAATGATATAACTGGTATATTCATAGTCATATCCTAGTCATTTCTTCATCAAGCACGTCTGTTTGATGGCGAATAGTAAAGAATGTAGATATTGAGATAATAGTCAAATTTCGACAACTGATTATGCGGAATAATATAGAATAATGGAGCTCACGAATAATACAGTACGGAAAAAAAAGCTTAAATGTAACATATTAATGCAGTGAGTTTGACTATATCTCGTATCTCTTATAGAATTCGAAATGAAAAAAAAAAACTAATGTAAATCATTTCCACCATTTAATTTGCGATTCATTATTATTAATCTCGTAATCCCTTGGTTATTTTAGAAACTTTATGTCTCAAGAGTAAAACACTGTTTTGCTATTGGCTATAAAACAATATTGGAATGATGCCAGTGTAGACTTCTGGTAATAATGATTCTGCACTCATAATTGTAATAAAGAACTGTTATAGGTCTAATTTTAGTAAAATTTTATTAAAACATAAAATTTATTTTAAATGTTTCATTTTATTAATAATCAAGGACCATGCATTTTTAGGTAATTTTGAACACGCGCTGTAATTTTTATGTAAATACAAGATTTTAGCGTGAAAATTGCAATATAGTTTCTTTAGTTTGAATAACTTAAAGTCAGATCTCCTCAAAAATTCGAAGAATAGCTTTGATTCTTTGTTCACTGATGATTAGTTTGTTGGAACAATTCTGAAAAACTATTTCTTCGTAGAAGGTTTTAATAATTTCACTCTTAATGGAAACAGTCGTTACCACAGAAAGATAAAAGAGATAAATATTATAATTAAATAACTCTCAATGCAGAATGGTAATAAGAGCAAAACCATCCTCTGACATTGCTTTTTTTAAATAACAGTGCGTCATTTAATAGAAATATACAGTAATGTATTACGTCTGTTCTTGTGTAAAAATTATTTCATAAACTTCTGAATACTGTTCTAACTTGTGCACTTCTTTATGCTTCGTAGAGATAATAGAGATTACATTTGAATACCTTGAAACCGTTACTTATTTTAAAAATTTTGTGATGTGTAATCTTCTTTTGTTTCTGGCATTTTAAGATATGTGAAATACTTGGCTGGGTACATTGGATTATCATTGGATTGGACTCTCTCTCTCTGTCTTCAGATTCTTCCTCTCTCTGACTGATAACCAGGAATTCTTTAGTGGAAGAAATTGTTTTTATTGCAGAATGCAGATTCATACGTTTAATCTGCATTTCACAAACAAATTGATTAAACATTATTGGATTATGATTTTTAAAAAATTAGATTTTTTTGTCTTTTATATTGCATTTCAGATGCACTTTTCCCCTTTCTCTTCCTGTAACCTAGAGATAGCCAAAAATACGAGTCAACTAATCTTTCTCAAGAAGCTTAACTTAAGTATGAGTTACAAGATTTATTCTGAAGCACTCAAAACCCAAACTTAAAACTTTACAAATCGTTATTATCGCGACTGCAATGGTAAAGCAACTACGTCAAAAATTACACTGCGTATGAATGATTTCTGACTTTGTTAACACGTTCATTGCCAATCACGCGATATCGCGCGATGCGAGTTCTCACCGAACGGCCGATCACGCGTAATCGCGTGGACGTCGCTAACTAAATAAAAAAATATAAAAAATTTGGCCACCACACGAAATTCCAATTTTCAGCTTGGCAATGAAAGTGTTAAAGGAACCAGGCTCTCTCTCTCTCTCTCTCTCTCTCTCTCTCTCTCTCTCTCTCTCTCTCTCTCTCTCTCTCTCTCTCTGTCGCAGTTTTTCAGCCACTTCATTATTTTTATGTTTCGTCTTCCTTCCGCGATGATCAGTGCAAGTGAAAAGGGCAGTGCGTACTGCGCTGCACTGATGTACGCGGAATATATTATTTTAAAGTGTCAATTCTACGCGCTTAAGAATTAACAAATAAGAAGAATTAACAAGTAAGCTGTGCTACACCTGAGCTAAGCGTTTCATGACAGTCTCTTATTATTTCTGTCCATCGCTAAACTTACTGGATTTCTACTTACATTAAAGTGTTAGCTGTGATTTAACTATATAATTAGCACAGATTGGGGAAAGCTGTTTGCAAAAGGTTTGATGACGGATGCATTTGTAATAATGTTTGTAAGATTTCAATAATAGTAAAATTCAATAGCTGTTTTTTTTTCCCCTTTCTTTTGGCTTGATTAGTGCTATCGACCTTCATTGAATGTTCTGTCAACTATTCTTCAAGACGCATCGGTGTGCTTATACTTCATTAATAGAAATATGCATTCATTCGTATGCTAACCTATCCAGACCAGTTCAGTGATTACAAATATCGGAAGCTACTTCAAAGTTTTCATTTTAACAAAGAATTAATCATTGAAACAACAGCAGAGTGGTGCATTGGGAGCGTGCTGGGCCCATAACCCAGAGATCCGTGGATAGAAACTACGCTCTGCTAGTTAACGTTTTAGACACAGTTTTTATCTTTAAATAAGTGTAAATTCAGCAGCTTTCCATTTGGTATTAAATTTGATATGGCGATCGATTCAGATCTAATTCTTAAATACTGAATATTTTCAAAGTTCATATGAATGGAACTCTTCGAGTAATAACTTTAAAAAAGTGACAGATCTGCAGACTGGCGCAATGGAAGCGTGATGCTCCCATACTTCAGAAGTCCTCGAATAGAAAACTCACTCTGTTAAAGTCTTATACCGAAATGGACCTATTACGTTCAATTTCAACAGCTCACTGTTTGTGAAAAACTAAATGTGAGCCAAATAAATGATGTCAATCTATAGATATCCGAAACGGTATTTATAATTCACTGTAATTGTTTTAAATATTTAAAAAGACAAATTCCTTCAGACTCCTACTACATACTCGCTGAGGTAACTTTTCTCCTATACACGAAATAATTGTCCTCAAATTACCGACCAGCTTTGAACAACCATCACTCATATAGATTTCGTAAAATTATATTTTCCAATCTTTAACCACCTAATTATATATTTAATTTTCTTATAACTTATGTTTTAAATCATCCTTAGAAACAATTGTACTTTAGAATTTGCAACATGCAGCATTTTTTATGCGATTAGCTAAAATGCACTACTAAAAGATGGGGGAATTTGTAATTTATACTCTTTGAGGATATTACTTATTTTACTGTATTGATATTTCTGATCAATCGTGGAACTAATAAGCAGATTTGTTTATTAATACCACGCAAAATTTGAAAATATATATTGTTCGATAGCCACCCCCCACAACCTCGGTGGAGAGAGAGAGAGAGAGAGGAGAAAAATCGTCTAAAACCCAAATATGTTAGAATGGAAAAGACATTTTGATTTCTCACTTTATAATTTCCCGATATTAAGAAAATTTCTATATGTGGTTGTTAGCTAGAATATTAGTTAGAATATTAAATATTAAATAAACAGTTCGCAATATTAGTTTGTTTTATATGAAAATCCGACCGAAAAAAACCCACAGTGGACTATCGAAGAAACTTGAATAAGGTCTGAAATACATATTAGTGTTATAAATAAATGTGTGCAAAATAACCAAAGGTATTCGAGGCGAGGCGGTCAAATCTTATGATTAGGGGAAGCTATAAGTTGAGACTTATTCTTGCAAGACACCTAGACATGAATTCCGGTTTGGGTTTAGAAACAATCGAGGTAACTAAGGAGATGATGCGACTGGGTATTATGACTGAAAAATAAGTATGCTCTCTGGATAGATTGGCTACTTTTCACGTACAAAAATTCGGGTCCCTGCTGGTCTTATTTTATTCGAAATATTGCCTAACTTTTTCTAGCAAAACTCAACATGAGTTCTTGTTATTGAGTTCGGAATAGAATGTTATCTTCTTTATGGAAGCCGCATTCTGCACAAAATAGTTTAATTTACGGTTTGTGATGGTCATTTTCCATTTTCCATGAATATTTTCTCTTTAAGGTTTCTCATTTCTGGTTTTGCTTCACTTTAGATTAGATTGTAGTTGAACTTTTTTTTGCTGCTTCATTAATTTTCTGAATAAAATGGTTTTTTCAAAAACTTTATGGATCATAAAAATTCTACTATTACAGTAATAGTAGAGTATAGTAGTGAAAAATGCATACTTGACAATCTTTAAAAACTTGGCACGCTTTCCACACATCTATTCTATGAAAAGAGCACTCCACATACTGAATCTATGGGGCACCTTTCAGATTTGTAAATATTTGCTGAAATCTATTTCATTATGTTGCTTGTAAGAAATACTTCCATATAATTAGACGAATTAAAATAATAAACTAAGATAATAAAAGCCCACATAAAGGATCGCCGATATGATTTATTTAAAATACAGAAGACAAAATTCTATCTTTTATCGTCGATTGAGAACAGGTCTTATTGTGGTCTTTTGAAGCACATTTTCGCTTTTAACAATAAAGCGAAATAAAGAAACCGCTATAAAAACCGCCTCATAAAAAGATTTTGTCGACGACATATCATTAGATTAGAGCATTTCCTTCTTCCGATTTTGCTCAGAGTCAATTTATCAACTGTATGTTTCTTCGGAAATATTCAGGACATTCGTTTTCGTGTTTTGTCTTTCTTTTATAGATAATAACAAGAATTAAACTTTGAACGAACCGACTACATGGTAGGAGACAAACTGTCTCACTGATCGCTTTTGCCATTATCCCAAAGGGAATTCGCAGTTTTTTTTTTTTTAATTTCAGAGGACCCATCACATCCACAGAGCACTATTGAAAACTATGATTAGAATAGAATAAAAAGGATGGCGTGCAGCGATGTACACACTGTTGAAAAACTTAAGTTGAGTGAAATTATTCTGATTCATGACATCACATTTACAAGCGATGAATTTGCATTGCTTTTCATTGGATTTATGTGAGGTAGAGACAACTGTTTCTAAAATAGTCTGATATGCGAACTGAAAAAAAGTATTTCACTATTATATACAGAGCAGTTATAACTAATCTACTCAGAGGAAGGATTTAATATTTAACGTAATGCGACAATGGAATTTTATTTTGCGCAAAAACCACATTAGTTATAAAAGTTGCCACTAGGTCAATATTAGGTCATTCAAAATGTCACAAAATGAAGGGTACATACCTCAATTTGTGGTTACACAACAAAATGTTTGATATGATGTCCTCCGTTTTCGACAATGTGCTGAAATCGCGAAATCCTTATGCTCAACCACGGAAAGTGCAGTTTCATTCAAGGTGTTATGCATATGCATGTAATGCTGATTCTTTATCTTGCTGATGCAGAATCGGATGATTCTGTCCTCGGTAAAATGTGCCTGAAGCAACCGCTTGGAACCATTCTGCATAAAAGCTGTTGAATCTAGGCACTGACGCAGCTGAAGTGTTGAATTAATCACCTGATTGGCTAAGAGAGATGCATATCGCTTGCCATTAACAGTACAGGTAACGAGACCAGCAGGACCGAGCTCCTCGAAAAAGAAAGGTCCGCTGTAAAACCACACCGAATGGTGACCTTCGGGGAATGAAGTAGAATCTATCGCACGATGGGTATATTTGTGATTGCCCAAAATTCTAAAGCTGTGCGCATTCACAGAACCGTCCAGATGGAAATGAGCTTCGTCAGTCCAGAAAATGTTTGATGACCAGTCGTCGTGCACTTCAGTGCGAGCAAGAAACTGAAGGGCAAATATTTCTCTTGAACTCCGTTCAGGATTAAATAATTGCTGAACGTAGGAACTCTTGTAAGGATAACAGCGCCTAATTTGCCTTCCCAGTTGGTGAACCGTGCTTACGGGGTAAGTCTAAAAACAGTGCAATACGCCGTGCGCTGCTGCTGCTTCCTACAACATTTGCCATTCTTTCTTCCGCTAACATTGTGGCTTCTTCTTACACTGTCTGCCATTCGGTGAGTCAGGCTTGACATCTAAGGAACCTGTCTCTTCGAATTGCTGGATGATTTTGCATGAAACATTTGAAGTGATAGGAACAGTTTTTAATCCCTTCAATGTTCTGAATTTTCGCAATGCAGTAAAGGTATGAGAACGGTAGTTATGAGTAAAGGTAGAAGAAGTAGAAGAAGAAGTAAAGGTATGAGAAGTGCGTATTCCTTCAGTAATGAACTTTAGAAGCTTCTTTCGAAGCATACGTCATTGGGGACATTTGTCATTGCGTGTACATGAATTACATGTATGTAATACATGTAAAGAAAGAACTAACTTTGGTTTTTGTGCAAAATAAAATTTCATCAGCGCACTGATCATCGTGTTAAATATGATATCGTTCTTCAGATGTTGCATGTAGAAATTTAGAAATTTCTGTTTCTTGGCTAGATTACAATAAAACATAAATGTGTTATATTTATTGTATATAGTTTTCACATTTAAATTATTGATTCTTTTCCATACTGAACTAAAGTCCTTTGCGAGTGACAATTTGGCTCATCATAAATCCTATTCTTTACCGTTTCTTTTCATTTGTTCGGTAACATGAAAATATGTTGATCCCAACTAACAGTTCTAAATTTCCTACGTCGACTGAGTGATCATGTGTGATATCCGAAATTTACTTTCAACAAAAATAACAACAAAAATTATACAAAAGGATTATTCTTTTTATTTCTTGTGGACTCTTACTCATTGCTTTCTTACACTGTATCTATTACTAAAGATCAGTAACACAACTATGATATGTCAGTCGTATACAAAACAAGAAAATTAAATTGTCGGTATCCTCCTCAGAGCCTTTGGTAGGATTACAAAAGTTTCTGCAAAGCGTACAACGTGTTGCGTGCAATGAGAGTTCTTAAAAATCAAGTTTTGCAGACCTATTCGATATTCGGTTTAATTAACATTATAAAAATCTAATATAATATTCTTCTTATAGATTGAAAATTATGGTGTTGTTTGTAGTAGCAAATCGTGTTTATGTTTGTCCATCTTGTTTGATCTATTTTTGGATTTTACTGTAATTCGGAGGTTACCAAACTGAGAAGTTACTTTTCTATGTTGGAAAACACTTCATGTTTTGAAGAAACCTGAACTTTATTTGAAATAAAAATATTTATGGAATTTATACACACATATTTTGAGCGTCATACACTACTATTATAACACATACATTATTCTTATTTCAACATATACACATATATTTTTATATGACTCCGCACACAAAAGGTTCCAAACCTACACCACAATACTACCTGGTGAAGTAGGATTTGTTTCCGATTTCTTTATTAATCTTGATAATTTTTGTGATTTTTTTTCATTTGTACCTGATCTGAAAAGCTTGCTGTAAAGATAAAACATAGAACTTTTTGAAGTTACTTCAAGCCTTCAATGGAGCGGTGGTCCTGCAATCAGCAATGTTCTCATCTCTCACCTAGAGATAAGCACTAACGCTCTGGTAGAAGACAGGATTCGAGAGAGGATATGCCAACCATTCATTTTTCATTAATCGCATACAGTTGAACACTGAATTATAATTTTGGAAAGAAATAAGCCGGTGAGTTAAACAAGGATGTTGTCTATATGCAATTCTACTTCATATATCTATAAACGAAATAATAATAAAATGAAAAAAAATCAAGGTATTCAACTATCCTGTGATGCGAATTCAGACAAACACTTCTTTCTGATGACTATGTGAGAATTACTAATTCGAAAAATACTTCAGAAAGCTATTAAAAACCCAAAAGAAGATACAGTTGCATAATTTCAAATGAAGATGAAAGCAACACAAATATGAAAAATTACTAAATAATTAAAAATAAAAGATGTAAAACATTTTGTTAACTCTGACCTACTAAAAAGACAGATGAGTTTAAAGTTTGTAATACACTAGCTATATCAAAACCACTATATGAAAAAAATTGAACAATAAAACAATAAAAACATCAGAAATAAAACAGATATCCAGCATCCCACATGAAATTGCAATTAAAGACACTTTCATTTTGAATTAACTGAAATTAGCGAAAGGTTAAAATTATGAATGAAGAGTTGGTGATACATCAGCCGAATGGCGAAGTGGAAGTGCTGGGCTCATAACCCAGAGGTCAGTGGATCGAAACCGCGCTCTGCCAAGAAGTAGTTGTTTTTGTATACCTTTTCCTTTGCAAATCTTAGATTAACTTCTGTATATTACTACAAAACTACGCCTTATGTATGAAATTTGCTATTTCTTTTCAAATTGAATTTTTTATTGAATAACTCAAAAACAAACATATTATCAGCCCAGGTTAGACAACTGAAGAATACTGCGTTATGTATTAGTTTAGTATATAGAAGTGAATAGAGGGAATAGGTATTTGCAATTAGTCAAGCACTAATACATTATCGAAGTGTTTGTGCATGTGTCAGAAAGGGGAAGGGGGGGGTGATTGTTTGGCTTAGAATGTATTGGGAAAAAGACATTCAAGGTCACATTATTCCCATAGTCTTACCAAGGTTATACCTGTACACAATAACAAAGATAAAATAGCTAAATTAGTAAATAATATCTTATATACAAACAAATCGGCCTTCAGGACATCCGCAGTTTACAGACAACAGAATACTAGTGGTGGTGGTGGTAGGAAATAGGTGGCGTTGGTGTAGATAATGATGACGGATGGAAGTGGTGAAAACTTGTGAAAACTTCTTATAATCATCTGCATATGCATAAATTCAATGTTTGTAAAAATCTAAAAACTTCAAGTAATTTCTAGAGCGAGATCGAAACCATCCTTTGGTAATAATTTCTTTTTCTTTTCTGAAAATCTCAATTACTTTCCAAATGTATCTGTTCACATTGAGAATTTATTTATTATATAAGGTTTATAAAATTATTTAAAAAATAATTTTAAATAATTTTTATATAATATATATTATATATTATATAAAATTATATAATAATAATAATTATTAATTATATTATTATTAATTAATTATATACTAATAATTAATAATAATAATAATAATAATAATAAATAATAATTATTAATATTAATAATTAATAATAATAATAATAATAATAATAATAATAATAATAATAATAATAATAATAATAATTAATAATTAATAATAATTAATAATAATAATAATAATAATAATTAATAATAATAATAATAATAATAATAATAATAATAATAATAATAATAATAATTAATAATAATAATTATTATTATTATTATTATTAATTAATATTAATAATAATAATTAATAATAATAATAATAATAATAATTAATATAATATTAATTAATTATATAATTAATTATATTAATTATATAATAAAAATTTTATTTTATATTATATAATATTTAGTCTTTAAATAATTTTAAAAAAATATTTAAAGACTTCATTTTAAATCAAGATGATGTCTTTAAATAAAATCATGTTCGCACAGCGATCGCTTCAATTATTCGATTCCGATTTGTATTAGATTTATAATGTAGCAGGAAGTAACACAATTTTTAAACATACTAATTTATCCATTTCAATGCTCAATTCGTTTCAGCCGTCGTTAAGACTAGTAACTGATCCCACTAAAACTCTGGAAGTACTTTGTTCTTTTTATGTTTCACTGCTTCAGTTGTCCGTTATTGTAGCAAATCGAAAATCGGAAGTACTCATTCATCTGTACTGCTGTGCGCTTAACTTTATTGTTCCACATCGACGAGTCTGCGCGATTAAATAATAAATGTAGCATAATGTCTAGGCCGTAAGCATTAATATGGTCAGCCAGTATAGGATTCTGATTGTTGTTAAACTCACCGGGCTACTATTTCTGAATAAATGATGTTGGTTGCTAAACGTTGAAGGATATTAAACGTTGATTCTGAAGCATCTTTCTTTAAGTAACTGAAGGTGTAGAATTCTTAATGCTGTTCTTTTTCCATCATTGTGACAAACATTATTATGATTCAAGCGGTTTAATTTCATAAACATTATTCTGTTTCCTGTCATTCTATTCCTGATTCTTCAATGCTGCTTGTGTTTAATATAGAACATTCATTTAGTAACAGAAAGAAGTAAACAAAATAACAAGTATATAATTATATTTGATTATCGAATATTGTGGTAAACCAGTGCTTAACTAGAACGACTACGGCCTTCTAGGCGGTAATACTATGCGTAAGCATTTGGTATATTTGTGTGTTATTGAATTTATTATGTAAATATTGTAATAATTGTTGGTTTAATATGAAGACAATTTAAATTTTCAAACAAATGGCTTCTGTTTCCAACTAAAGTAAGCAGATATTCGAATCGATTGTTAATTTTGCGATCAGCCACTTGCTCTTATTTATGGAAATGCAAATATTTATTTGCACTTTCAGTGAATTGCTGTTGTAATCCAATTAAGCAAAACGTATTTTTTTTTGAATATTTTATATTAATTATCCTTTTACAATTCACGATAGCGCTAAGTAATTTCATTTATTCACATTAATTCATCTACTGATCGTACTTTGCTAATAATGGTAACAAATAATAAGCTTCCTAGAGTTAAACAAAACCCTACAACCATAAACAAGAAAAAAAAATTACAAATTACAAAAGCTACACTTACTGTACTTAAAAAACCAACTCTATTTGTGGCTGATTCAATGTTCTAATGGAGTGAATAACCGTAAATGTGCACTTCTGTACAACAGATACTTTTATCATTTATTAATTAAACTCAAAGGTTTTTAGCTTCAAAAAGAACAGAAAATTCATATTCCGTTAGGGCTTTTTTATTAATTTTTATGTAAAAAGGAGACATATTTTCTTAAACACTGCAAGACAGTTCCAACTTAAAACCAAATCTCGTCGAGTATCCGAGGAATATCTTCGATATCTTTTTCATCTGATGCTCAGTTAGCTTGTGGGAGATGATGTGAAAAGTTCTTCTCTGAAATCAAAAAGCAATCCCGAAAATGAAGAAATCACATTTAACCGACATAATACGAGAGTCTTATCACCTTAATTCCTTTATGTAGAATAATTAAAAATTTTCACTGCAATTAAAATACAGTCGTTATGACTGAAAGAGAGAAAGATAAAGTATTGGAATTAAATAGCATTCGATACAAGTGGTACAGTGGGAGCGACATTAACCCTGAAAACCATGAAGCTAAAGCACCCTCTGTTGTGACATTCGTTTATTTTAAATAAAATTACATCTTTTATTTAAAAAATATATAATACACGCTTTACGTATGTCCTAAGCAGAAATTATTCCATTTACTTATAAACATTGTGTTAAAAGAGCCAGTGTAGCTCAGTGGATGTGGTGTTTGCATACCACGGCGCTTGACCGCACGAAGGAAGACTTCTTGGTTTCGAATCTAGTCTGCGACTAGAAGAAATTTTTCGAAGCTTTTTTCGACCGGTTCCCGAGTTAGTTGATCTCTGGCACGGGCAAGCGGGTTTTTTCTCCCGGAAACTCGGGTTTTTCGTCCCGTAAACTCAAAAAAATCGACCGTAGAACCTACGTTATTTCAGACATTCAGATGATGGATTCGATGTGGTGAGTTCGGTATGCCAGAAAAATCAACGAAAATAATCAATCGAAAGACAATTCACTGAGGCAATTAATCGAAAAAGCAATAAAACGATTTATAAGACAACAATTAAACAAATATGCAATTCATCGAACAACAATTACCGAAAATGAAATTCATTGAAACGTGGTTACTTGAAAAAGCAATTCGTAGAACAACAATTGATCAAAAACCAATCAACTGGAAGGCAATTTATGTAGGCTCTAAATAATCCAATAAACACTTCGCCTAAAGATGAATTGTAAAAAAATTCTTAAAACGTTCATGTCAGCATAAAGTGTCGAATAACTATAATAATAAGCATTTATATCAAATAAACAATCGCATATGTTTCACGGGACATTACCTTACGAAAAGAAAAACATTACCAACAATTGCCAGCAACATTACTAACGAGAATGAGTTTCCTTTGGTAATGGTCAAGAAGCAACGAGACACCAGTCTTCCATACGATTGAAATGTCTGTTTATCTGGTCTGTATACATTTCAGTTCTGGATTCTGTCATATAGAGATTATTTTTATCTCGTTCAAATTCATGCATTATGAATGTTCGATCATTTTCGTGAGAAACATTTTCCATGCAATTTATTAGTCTAATTTATGCTGAAGTTCGGTTTTAAATTCCTCTCGTAATTTATTATTCTTTTTCTAGTTCAATTCCTCTTTGAATAATAAATTATTCAAATGAATAATTTATTATTCCTGTATTAGTTCGGTTTATGCTTTTATATTTACCAACGATATCTCATCAAATTTATGTTCCAAAAATTTTAAACTTAACAAGACAAAAACACGAAGATCATCCTCAAGGGTTGTTTGAAAATACATCATTTATGTTATTATTCTTTTAAAGTATGTCTAAAAATATATCATATATATTTTAGTTTTTATTCATATAAATCACAGGAAGAAAACAGTCTTTATGTACAGGGTACTCCTTAAGAATATAAGCATTTGCTGTATTATATTGATTATGAACATGTAGGAAGCGTTACAAGATAAGCTGAACACGGAAACCACGTAGAGCATGGAAGCTGGCACGGGTTGTCTATTTTTCAGTAATGTGTGCAAGATTGTTAGCTGAAAGGTTAAAGTCTGACGTCCGGAATGATCTATTGAGCAACGTCTGATTACCACACAGGATCATTCCTTGGTTTTTATTAAGTGTCCCTTGTAAAGAGATGACCATAGTAGTTTTTCTATTTTGCATGAAGTGAAGTTTTCTTCTACGTATCTCTTGTTTCCTTCAATGTTATAATAAATGTTGGAAGAGTGAAAAACTAGGGGGAAAGCTGTCTTCTCTGTTGTTATTAGAGTGTCCAATATACTCTTTTTGTCTAGTTTCCAAACTTTTAGATGACTGCCCTGTTTACGAAAAAACTCACAAGAATATGGAATTTTATAAATTGCTTAATAAATGTTTATAGAAAGTGTTGTGATCTTTAGACGAACGCAATAAGCTTCGTATAGTGAATATGGGATTGAGATTGAGGAGACTAGCGATCTTGAGAGAAAGTCTACCAATATAAGGAATGGAAAGAGAAGTTCTGTAGAGAATGTCGGAATTGGTTGTGGATTAAGTAGTATTTTTGCAGCATTTTCTTAGAATATCCTTTGCTCACAAGTACTTGAAGTAGAGACTGTAATTCTATCTTCAGTTTTTTCTTCATCGTTATATATATATAGATTACCCTTTTTAGCGTATGTATGGGTTTGAGGTATACGCTAAGAGAGAGAGAGACATTCTTCGGCTTTGTTTTTATTTTATTTTATTTTTTGGAAATTAAGACATCTAGGAAAGGTAGTGTCCTTCATTTTCAAGTTCTAAAGTGAATTTATTTACCTTTAATTTTTGGTGCAAGGAGTTGACAGACGAAATAAATCCCTCAAATCAGCAAAACTTATTTCCAGAATAAATACCTCATCTACATATCTCCACCAAAGTGAATGCTTTTTGTTCGTAGAAGTGAGGAAATGTGTTTCCCTTTTCACGAATAACTCGGCATATAGAAGGCATAGAGCTTCTTATTGCAAGGACGGATAGCTACTTGTAAATTTTCCCATTCCATCTGAAATCATTGAAGTAGCGACAATATTTAAAAAAATGTTGAGAGGTAACAGGAGGGGAAAGAATCTATAAGTTCCATTACTTCATCCACTGGAACATTAGTGAACAAATAAACAATAGTAAGAATAGCTGGAGTAATTTTCGGACAAAGTATTGCGATATTTTAATGGAGTCTACATGTCCGATGTGGTTCTTTAAAAACTTTGTAGGATGTTTTGATAACAGATAACTAGGTGATCGAATGCCATCTACAATCGGCTGAAGAGGAATGCCAGTCTTGTGTATCTTGGGTGCTCAATATAGTTGTGGAGTTAAAGAGTACATGGATTTCAACTTTTTCTTTAGATCTGCGTAACTCGTGTTGCGTAACACTTCATAATTTGTCCAAGTAGAGTTGTAATCTACTAGAGAAATGCTAGAATAAGATTGGAATCTTAGTCATATAATCAGCTGTTTTCATGATACTATGTCAAATATATGCCCGTGTATAGTTAGTTGTTCTATATGACTGTTCTGTACTCTGTACTGCAGGATAGGTTGGTTTGGGAATTACAAGAGAACAACTAGAGTCATGAGGATATTATGACTGTTATTTATGCGTATTAATCTATGGGGTGTTAACTTGCTTTGTAGAATGAAAAGACCGTTTCGAGAAGGCAATCCACTATAAGGATCTCGATTGCATAAAAAAGTATATAATATAACAAAATAATGAAGTAAAATAACAAAATGACACCTTAATGCGTTAATAATAGTTAACTTTCAGAAGTGAATTCTAACTCTCTTATTAGGATTAGAATGCAAGACTAATTCCTCCGTGGACACCATACTGTATCCTTAAAGATGCCTTTTGTTAGACGATGAAATATTAAACTTATCGAACTACTATTTAATTTTATCTCTCATATGTTAGAGATTTTTAAACATTTAGTGAGCTTCAGTGCTTTGGATTTTAAAATTATTTCAATCCTTAGGGCTGTGCATTGTATCCATTTTGTACATAAAATTGTCCAGTCTGACATTCGTACCTTGATTTATAAGCAACTTATTCCTGAATAGTTTAATTAAATCTTCTGCTTAGAATTAAAAAAAATCTCCTGGATTCTGTTGTGATTCTGATATATTGGAGATAGTACAAATGACAGTGTTAAAGATGATATTAGGATTGAGGAATACTGGTTATGAAGACAGATTGAGAATTTGTAGACTGCAGACACTAGAAAACAGGAGAAAGAGGGTGATATGATTAGACTTACAAAGTCTAATCATATGAGACTTACAAACTGCTGAAAGGGTCATACAGAATTTCAATTGTGGAATTTTTCAATTTATGGAGGGAAAGGACGAGAGGGCATCCTTGGAAGCTGAGAATGAAGGCCGCCAAGAAGGGCGTAAGGGCTAGATTTTTCTCTCAGAGGGTGGTGCGTGATTACCATTGGATGTTGTGAATGCAAGCAGTGTAAATGAATTTAAGAATAAGTATAATAGCTGGTTTGTGTAGTATATAGCCTCCCACGATGAGTCTCTGACTCCCTGGAGGTCTTTTTTTCTTCTTTTTTTTAAACATTTTTATTATTTCTCAGATAAATTACATACATTATATGAGCACAATTATGCATAACATATACTTCTCGTACATAAAGTTTTTTAAATAATAATAATAACAATAACAGTTTACAACGTATATTATTATAATATTCATAATGATGATTATTACAGATGTTTCTTTGCAATATGACACTCTATATATACAATATCAATGGATATAATCACTCTATATTGCATACTTTTGTTACAGTTATTATATAGATTACATGCATTTGATTACATATGATACTTACATTACATACATTTGTTTACATGTAATACATATATTTCATAGATTGGTTTACATGTGAAACGTACATTACATGCACTTGGTTACATATGATACATCTTGGATGATAACTAAGTTAAATCCTCGAAACTTATATGCAAGGTTATCTGAGGATGACACCAGTTGGTTATTATTTATTGTTTTTTTTTTTTTGCTGTGTTGGGAAGCTACGAAATCTATGATTGAGAAATTCGCGCGCACGCACACACACACACACACACACACACACACATGCACGCACACACGCACGCACACACGCACGCACGCACACAATAACTTGGAATATATTGATGCGTCGCTAAACTGGAAGCCTGAACGAATATATTGTGTTTCATTAAGTTGTATGGTATTTTGGGTGCGTGTTTCTTGTTCATAGTATGTCCTTAGAGCTCTTTTCAGGCTATTGTAGTCTGTAAGATTTCTGTATTCAAAAGGTAATTTCTTTATCATGAATGAGATGTAGAAGTTTAGCGTGGCCTTTCCGTAGTGATTATTGTATTTATATGTGATATAATTAGAAGTCTGAGATCTTGTTATACGGTATGTATTTCTGACTGTCCTGTAGTTGGCATCGAAATAATGTTTCAGCAAAGCTGCATAGTGACTTAATGTTTTGCTGTCAGAATTTTGTGTTCTGACATTGCAATGTATATAAGGTCGTTATTTTCTCTTTGTTCCCAAAACATCAGTTTTATCATTTTGTACTGTAGCGACATTAATCTGTCTAATTTGCAGGGTGCACAGAAAGCATACGTTGTTATAGCGTATCCTAGTATATTTTGGCATAGTGCTTTGTATATTAGTGTTTTTAGGGGGTATGTGTATGAGAACTATGTCTTTTAACCTGTAGAGTTTGCCACTTATTGTTCGGAGTTTGTTGTGTAGTTGGTTTATGCGGCTATTCCAGTTCATATCTGCATCGAAGTCAATTCCAAGGCATCGTATTGTTTCAACCTTTTGCTGTTCTGTGTGTTTATTATGTTGGAAAGTGAATGTCGGATGGTTATATATTTGTTATCAACTGGTCGCGTCAGTGGATTTCTGAATATCATCAATTTTGTCTTTTCTGAGTTTAGGTGTATGGAGTTTTTCGTGAGCCAGTATATGATCATATTTATGTCATGTTGCATATTTGTTTGGGCTATGCTTGCCTTATTGTGGATGGATATTATTGCTGTATCGTCTGCGTATTGCAATATCTTACCTTTGAATGGTAACTGATTAATATTGTGCATGTAAATGTTGAATAGAGTTGGGGAGAGTACAGCTCCCTGTGGCACTCCACAAGTTACTGGTAGCTCTCTGCTTCGGTTTGACCCGATACGTGTGATATGCTTTCTATTTTGAAGGTAGTTTGTAAACCACCTGTGAAGAGGCCCGTCTATTCCAACATGCCTCAGCTTTTCTAACAAGGTTTGATGTGTGAGTGTATCGAATGCTTTAGTTAGATCAATAAAGACTACCATGGCAATTTTGTTTTTGTCTAAGGCGGTATTAATTACGTCTGCGAAGTCTTCTAAGAGAGACGTTGTTCCTTTATTTTCCTGAAAACCATATTGGGTTTTGGGGATAATATGAAAGGTCTCTATGTATGCTGTGAGTTTCTTCAATATGATCAGCTCCATAATTTGATTTATAATTGGTAATGTTGCTATGGGTCTGTAACTGCTGATTAAATTTCTTTTTCCATGTTTGTATATGGGTGTGATTATGGCGGTCTTTGGCATACTTGGTATCTGTCCTGTTTTAAATATTTTATTTATTAATTTTGTAGGATAGGACTTAAACTATTTGTATCTTTAGGTCTTATACCATCAATTCCTGGGCCTTTGTTTGGTTTGATTTGATGTATTGCAGAGAGATGGTCTGCTTCTTTTATGGTTGGGAACCATAATGTCTGTTTTGATTCTGGTCCAAGTAGAGGGTCTCGTTTTCTGATTGGGGGAATATTTCTGTGCAGTTCTTGGATAGAATCTGCAAAGTATTGGTTAAAGTGATTTGCTAGTTGTTGGATAGGTTTTGCGTCTTTCATGAAGCTGTGTTTTATGGTTTCGGAGGCGGTGGTGTTGGGAACACAATCTAGAATCTCATTGATCAGATGCCAGGTTTGTTTCATGTTGTTTTGTGTAGAGGTTATTTTGTCTCTGTAGTAGCTTCTTTTTGCATTTCTGATTTGTGCTGTAAGACGATTCCTTGTTATCTCATATTCAGTTTTTAAAGCTGTGTTATTTGGATATCGCTTTAATTCTTTCCATAAAGCGTCCTTTCTGTGTATTTCTAGGATTAAGTTTTGTGTTATCCAAGGATTTTCCGTTGTTTTTGAACGAATTCTGACTTTCTTTGTAGCTTTCTTATATATTTCCTCCAGTGTGAGTTTAATTTGTTGTATAAGATATCTGCTGAATCTGATGCCAAGTGTTTCCAATCTGTTTTTCTTATTTCGTGGTTGACTATTTCCTCGTCTATTATTGTTTTCTGTCGCTTTTCTTCTGTGAGGCATTGCAACGATATTGTCTTGGTGTGCAGGTTTAGAGCGGTGAAGTAATGGTCTGCTACTTTGCACTTTATGACTGAAGCAGTGTAACTGTTTTGTGGTGCTCGGACGTTAATATGATCTAGACAGGAGGTAGTGATAGTATTTCCGAATATTTCTTCTCTAGTACATAATATTATTGTTGGTATTAGATTATACATGGATAGCGTGTCTAGGTATTGTACAGTGTTGTTCTGGTTTTCGTTTGCAGTATTTATGTTTATGTCGCCAATTATTATTGGGTATTCGGTTGAGCATGTTTCTTGATGTGAAAGCCAGCAATTGAGTTCGTACAAGAATTTTATCATGTTTAGGTTTGGTGGCCTGTAAATGGCATTTAGTATTATGGGGTGCTGTCTATTGGTGGAATTAGTGATTTCGAGGCAAAGGGTTTCAGCATGCTCAAACTGATATGCCGTTTATTTTGCTATTAATTTTTTGTTTGATAAATATTAATATTCCACCCCCTCTTTTTGTTTGGCGGCATGATCTATGTTGTTGGATGCCTGGAATTTGGAAATTAGTTGCTTCATCATTTGTTATGGATACTTCTGTAAGGATCAATATATCAACAATATCATTGTGATTCCTCAGATAAGCCTGTAACAATAACCAATGTTTTCGGATGCTTCTGATGTTAATATGCAAGATTGAGAGACCTCTTGCTTGTACTGTGTGGTGTTTCCATGCATCAAGAGTTTCGAAAGTACAATTACTGATGTATTCTGGTGTAATTACATCTATCTGATGGTTCACATTCATTTTTGTTGTGTTGAGATCTTCTTATTGAACTAAGTTGGAGTCTTTTGTTTCACTCTGGCAACCTATCTATATCTTCCGAACTTTTTATTTGTATAGACTTTTAAGTCTGTGACTTACTCAAGAATATTTTGACCGTCTTTTTTTTTTGTTGTTGTTGTTGTATACGATATCTGCTGAATCTCATGCCAGGTGTTCCCAGTCTGTTTTTCTTATTTCTTGGTTGACTATTTCTTCGTCTATTATTGTTTTCTGTCGCTTTTCTTCTGTGAGACATTGCAACGATATTGTCTTGGTGTGCAGGTTTAGAGCGGTGAAGTAGTGGTCTGCTACTTTGCTTTATGACAATTTAAAAGTGTCATAAAGTAACTCTACTTGTCACTCTGAAGACAGTGACATATAATTCATCGAAATCGGCCAAGTGGAATCCAAAATCTGAGTGTGCTAAACATTGAAGCGTACACCGCGATTGCTAACGAGTATAGAACAAAGGACGTCGCCATCTTTGCAGCTGTCCAAAGGAAGAAAGGTGAGTCATGAAGTGCAACAAGTGTCAGAAGGAATTACCGTCCGACAGATGTTATATAACCTGCAGGAAATGCCATAGGAATCTTCACTTTACGTGTTCCGGACGTTCAGAAGCAACCTGGCAACGCAAATCCAATGCCAAACAAGAAGAATGGAAGTGCCTAAACTGTAGAGAGAACAAAGAAACGCCACCACCCACGACGCAATTCTCAGAATAATAATAATAATAATAATAATAATAATAATAATAATAATAATAATAATAATAATAATAATAATAATAATAATTTTTTTTTTAACATTTTATTATGTCTCAGTATAAATTACATACAATATTAATATTTACAATATTTACAATAAGGTTTATACAGAATTTTTGAATTTAGAATATAATAATAATAATAATAATATTTTTTTTTTTTTTTTTTATAAACGACTTATTTGTTTTTACAATGAAAATGATAAGGTTTACTATCACACAGAGTATCTGCACACACACAATGAAAAACATTATCTTTTCTGTACAGTACGAAAATTCGATATACAAAATGCAGAGTACATTTTATAAATATGAATATACATTTTTTTAAACTAGCTAAATATGGATTGTCACCAATGTGCACTCAATTTACGATACAATGCAGTAATGCAGCATACACACACAATTCAATAATAATAATAATTATAATATTTTTTTTTACATTTCATTATGTCTCAGTATAACTTACATACAATAATAATATTTACAGTATTTACAATAAGGATTATACAGTATTTTTATATTTTATTTTTTTTTTAATTTTTTATATGTCTCAGATGAATTGCATACGTAGTGGCTGTAGTAATTATATGTATATAATATTTATGACGCATTACAAGTGTGTATAACAGATACTTGCGAGTTAGTAATTTTCTTCCTCGAAGCTTAGCAGAGCTTATCTGAGGAAGATAATAGATGACAGAGGGTGGTGGTTTCATGGTTGTGTTCCTATAGTGGTCACAAGCCATGTGTTGATTTTACTGTTTGTTGGTATGTGCTTGAAAGACTTCGACTGCTATTACAGTTTAACTTTTTTTCTTTTTTTTTTTTTTTGTGCAAATAGGGTTGGATTTAGACATGGTGTGTTTGTTTCTTTGTGTTCTTGTAGTGGTAGTTTTTTGAGAGGGGGGGTTTGTCGTGGTTTGTGTGTGTGTGTGTGTGTGTGTGTGGTGGGGGAGAGAGAAACAGGAATTGCTCTAATTTTCATTCTCGCTATAACATTTATATAGTGCCTGATTCAGCTCTCTGTATGTTCCTAGGTTTCTGTTGTCGAACGGCAGTTTGTTTATCATGTCAGGTACGTAGAAGTTTCGGGTGGCTTTGCCGTGGTGATTGTTGTACTTATATGTTATATAGTTTGTTGACTGTGGTCTTGTTATTTGATATGTTGTTCTGGTTACTTTATATGTTGGGCTGTAGTAGTGTTTTAACATGACTGTGTAGTGTTAAAACACTACTGTGGCATAAGTGTTTCACCTTAAATATTTTGTGTTTTGTCCATGCTTCCTGCATAAGAGTGGGTTGTTCCCAGAATATCAGTTTTATCATTTTATCTTGCAACCATTGTAGCCTGTTAAGTCTGTAGTCTGCACAGAATGCGTATGATGTGATTGCATATCTTAAAATGTTTTCACATAATGCTTTATAGATTAGTATTTTTTAAAAGACATTAAATGTCTTTTAATCTGTATAGTTTGCTTGCTATTATCCTAATCTTGGTATGTAGGTAGTTTGTATGGCTATTCCAACTTTGATCTGCATCGAAGTGAACTCCAAGGTAGCGTGTTGTTTTCACCTGTGTGATGGTTGTGATTTTAGGTTCTGCACTTTGTGTATAGGAGGATGAATGTTTGATAGTGAGATATTTAGTTTCTATGGGCAGGGTTTGTTTTTCCAGGGTTTATATATATGCCGTTTTCGGTTAACCAGTTAGTGATTTGATTGATGTCGTGTTGCATATTTTTGTAAGCGATTTTTGCAGTGTTGTGAATGGATACTATGGCAGTGTCGTCTGCATACTGGAAGATTTTACTTTTTAGGGGGAATTGGCTTATGTCGTGTGTGTATATATTAAATAGAATGGGAGATAGGACAGCTCCTTGCGGTACTCCACAGGTTACATGTACCTCTTTGCTGTGTGCTGATCCTATACGTGTGATGTGCTTTCTGTTTTTCGTGTATGCTTTAAACCACTGGATTAGACGACCTCCAATTCCGATATGGGTAAGTTTAGTTAACAAGGTTTTATGTGTTAGTGTGTCAAATGCTTTTGTTAAGTCAATGAATACCACTAATGTTATTCTGTTTTTATCCAATGCGGCGTTTATTAGATCTGTGAAGTCTTCCAGGAGTGTTGCTGTTCCTTTATTTTTTTGAAAGCCATATTGTGTTTTGGGTATGATTTGAAATTTTTCAACGTATGTGGAGAGTTTCTGATGTACAATGCGCTCCATGATTTGGTTGATTACAGGCAGCGTGGCGATAGGTCTGTAATTACTTATTATGTTTCTTTTTCCCTGTTTGTGTATGGGTGTGATTAATGCAGTCTTCAGTGTTTCGGGTATGTGTCCTGTTTTGAAGATTTTATTTAACAGTTTTTGTATAACTGGAAGTAGGTCGGTTGAGTGTTTCTTGATGTCTTTTGGTCTGATTCCGTCTATCTCTGGTCCTTTGTTAGGATTAATTTATTGAATTGCCAGTGATAGTTCTTCTTTTGTTACTGTAGGGAACCACATCGACTGGGTTGCTCGTGAACCTAGTGGAGAATGTTCGTATGTGTGAGGAAAGGTTGTTTCTTGTGGCTTTTGGACAGAGTTCACGAAGTGCTGATTAAAGTTGTTTGCCAACTGTTTAAGGGATTTGGGGTCGCAGGCAAAGCTGTGTTTTATTGTTTCTGTGGCAGTGGTTCTGTGTATATTGTCCAGCATTTCGTTAATCAGGTGCCAGGTTTCCTTTATATCATTCTGTGCTGTTGTTAATTTGTTGCTGTAATAGTTTCTTTTTGCCGTTCTAATCTGTGTTGTTAGTAGATTCCGTTTTCTTTTGTATTCAGCTTTTAAAGCGATATTGTTCGGCGACTTCTTAAGTTGTTTCCATAGGGCATCTTTTCTTTGTATGTCTGTTAGTATGTTGTCTGTTATCCATGGATTTTGTTTCGTTTGGGGGCGTATTTTTATTTTTGTTAATGCTTTGTTGTATATTTTGTTAAATGCAAGTTCAAGATTATTATATACAGCTTCAGCAGAGTCTAAAGATGCTATCTGCATCCAGTCTGTTTTTCTGATTTCATCGTTCACTATTGCTTCATTTACAATGCTACGATACTGTTTTGTAGTCTCAGTGATTTTTATGGGTTCTGGTTCAGTGTGTAACTGCAATGCTGTGAAATAATGGTCTGCTAGTTTGCATGTTATGACGGCTGCTGTGTGACTGTTTGGAGGGGCCCTTATATTTATATGATCAATGCAGGTTGAGGTTGTTGTGTTTCCGACTATCTCTTCTCGTGTATACGACTGTATGGATGGGGTTATGTTATATGCCGATAATAGGTCTAGGTATTGTTCTGTGTTGTTATTTATGTTCCTAATGTTTATATTAATGTCTCCTATTATTATCAAGTGTTTTGAGGTGCCTACTTTCGTGGCTGAAAGCCATCTGTTTAGTTCTTCTAGGAATTTTGTGGTGCTTAAGTTGGGTGGTCTGTATATTGCGTTTAATATCAGGGAGTTTTCTTGTTTGATGTTTTTAATTTCGATGCACATGTTTTCTGCGTATTCTAATTTATACTTTATTTCTGTTACTTCTAGTTTATGTTTGATAAATATTATTATACCACCGCCTCGTTTTGTTTGTCTGCAGTGTTTGTGTTGTTGGAAGTGTAGGATTTGGTAGGAGGATGCCTCTTCGTTTTTCGTAGATACTTCAGTCAGTATCTACGACAGTATCTATTAAAATGTCTATTTCGTCTATATCTTGCTTCAGATAAGCTTGCAGGGTCAGCCAGTATTTTTGAATGCTTCTGATGTTGATGTAGAGAATAGATAGTCCTTTTTTGGGGATTGTCAGTTGTTTCCATTCTGATATTGATTTCAGAATGTGGCAATTATCATGTTCCGGGGTGATTACGTCTGCTTGATGGTGTGCATTCATGTTGGTTGGGGTGCTGGTCCTTCTTTACGTGTTGTCAATATTCCTTTCAATGTGACAGCCTGTTGAGGTCATCTACGGATTTTATTTCGATTGGTTTTGAGTCTTGCGTCTTTCTAAGGAATATTTTGCTGTCTCTTATCCATATAAACTGGTAATTGTTTTCTGTTTTTACTTTCCTTGCTTGGTATAATATTTTATGATAGTGTGGAGTAAGGTATTCAGACAAATATATTGGGGTGTTGTCGTGGTCTCCTTTCAGATCCTTTACTACTGTATTTTTAATCCTGCTAGCTTTTATAAGTGTTGTTTTTGTTAGGCTGTTGGTGAGTCGCACTACGACGGGAGAAGGATGGGTATTATTTTCTCTTTTCCTTTTTTGTGGTAACCGATGCACTGACTGGATGTCTCTTGGTTCAATGGGGGAGCCGATTTTTTGGCTTAGTTGTATTACAGTGTCACTTAGAGGTTCCGTAGCTATTTCTGGGAGACCATTTATGAGGAGGTCATTTTTGTGCTGCTGTTGGTTTGAGAGCTCATACTGTTGCTTTAGAGAGTTTAGTACTTGCCGTAGGTCCGTTGTCTTTTTAATTAAATTATGTTGTCTTTCAGTTAGCTCTTTGATGCAGTTTTTTTAATTTCTCTAACGGTCTGTAACATATCTTCTATCGAGTTATTATTAAATTTAATAAATGCCTCGTATTGGTTAAATATTTCTGTAATTTGTGCGGTATGTTTTTTAAATAGTTCTCCAACAAAATCGATTAAACAGTCTTTTAGGTTTTGTAATCTATTTTCAAGTAATGCATTTAAAGATGGCTCACCTGGGTTTTCGTTGTTGTTTTCTTTGTTTTTAATTCCCTCTGTTGTTGATAGCTGTTTACTGCCTGTGGTTGTTTTCTGCGTTGGCTGTTTTCCGCTTGCGGTCGAAGGTGACGTTCCTTTGTTATCTCTGCAATGGGGACACTTCCACTCGTCACGATTCTTGTTTGATTTTCGCTGCCAAGTAGTCTCGGACAATCCTGAACATAAAAAATGCATGTTTCTTTGGCAGTTCCTACATGTTACGTGGTTTTCTTCTTTTCTTCCCCCGTTAGGTCTTCTTGACATTTGTAGCACTTCATACTTCTTGTTTGACGATCTTGCTGTATTTTCTAATATGGCGTCCTCCTTTGTTCTCTTCTCGCGTAGTTGACCAACGTATACTTCGAACTTTGAATACTTATATATATTTTTTTATTTTTTTATTTTTTTTATTTTTTTTTGATATTTTTTTAATAATAATAATAATAATAATAATAATAATAATAATAATAATAATAATAATAATAATAAATTAAATAACAGTTAAAATGTAATGGAATAATAAAAACAGTATGACAGAAACATAGGTAAAAATGTTACTTTTTAAATGTCTCAATCTTCATCACTTTCATTATCAATCAGAACTGAAAATAATAATAAAATAATATATTATGCTGGAAGACAACAGAATATAAGACCTGTTGAACAATACAACTTGGCTGCAGAAAATGTGCATTACAGAAAAAACGAACGCGTTATATATATATATATATATATATATATATAACTGGTTATGCAAAGACTTGACCATAATATTTTCTCCAAACTGTTCTAATAACGATTTTCTACATTACAAAAAATGTTTAGTGGCCCGAATCTTATTTTCTGAATTTTATTCTTCTCAGAATTCAGAAGTCATTCCGGACGGAGAATAATCTGTAATAAATCTGCAATCTGAGGTAATATTTTATTCAATATTATAAGATAGGATGCTTAAAAATCAAGTAGAACTCTAACACTATGTAACACTATGATACTTAAAGATATTATTCACAAAGTTCTCAAAAATCGATTAAATAAAAATAATGAAATGTTTTAAATATATGAATTTCCCTGCATTCATTGACTTTATTTTCTATTCTTATATTATGTCTTTCTGATTAATCTCCATCCTCTGTTACACATAATATTGAACTATTTTGTGTGCAGAAGATACTATTAATTAGTAGGAAACAATTCCAGCTGATAGCAATCCCGTTCGGTTTATAGGAATAATTCCTCTTCTCTTCTCTGGCATGGAATTTAGGAAGATTATATTGCCAGAGATTCAAAATGACTTCGCAATGTACACCGATGTTCATCGTTATCGGCTGCAATTACAGCTCCATCATTCGTAGATAATTACCCGAGAAAAGGAAATTGCTAGAATAACTACAATGTAGAAGGCTCATGATGAAAGGCAGTCAGATAACCAACTATAATTAAACAGAATTAGCGCCAACTAACATAATAACACTTCGGAGATTCTACAATAATGTTGTTTCTTTTAAGTATAAAGTAATAGAGTATTTTTATCCACTTGCAAACATCAAATACCGGGGACCAAGATGTTCTTTGGATCGTTTTATAGGCAGGAGGAAAGCACTTCTGCCATTCATTACGATATGTGATGGGAGGATTATTCGGCCTTCCACGCATTTTTCGCTGCACAAAGGCTCTTAATGATAGAACTTTGGCTACTTTTATAGTTAATTAACAACTTCCATTCTTATGAAAGTACATTAATTGAGAATTGAGAGCAGTCTATCCTCACGACTGAACGTTCGATAATGCTTCTAATTTTCGCAAGTGCTCATTCTGCTGCAGCGATCCACTTTCACTTACTGTGTTACATCCAATTGCTTTCAAGAGTAAGCGGTGGCGAGAATAAGCTCCTTCATATATTTTCATATTTTATTTCCTCTTTTCCACTTTTTCCATATTCTTTCCCTTTATTCTCGTTCTTGTTTCTTGTGTATTAAAAAAAATAATCGATATTTTTGGTAAAACATGAAATTATAATTTACTTAAATTGACTGAGTATTCTGTAGAATGAGAATTTTGTTAAAGCATTTAATAAATACCTTTTATTATACTGTTTAACTGGTCAGAGTAGATAAAACATGTTTGTAATCTAAATTTATTCTTACACTCTGGACATTGAGAATAGTGGATATGTCAAGCTCACGCTCGGCAAGTCGGTTAATGTTTTCTTGCTATAATTGTCGTCTCTGATAAGGTAATTGAGCCTTGTTAATTACATGATAATGTTTTGATGTGGGAAAATAATAGAATAATGGAGAGGAGGGGATTAATAAAAAAAAAATTAAAACACATGTGGCCATATTTGAAACGTTTGCATGCCAAACCTATGAAACTAGATCAGGGAAGAGTTGAAAAAAATATAAAAAATGCATTGACGAGAAGGATATAGGATAACACTACAAGTAGTGAAGTGAAATTGCTATTCTTCCAATATATATGAAAAATAGATTAATAGATTTTCCGAGCATGTAACTTGTGAATTCGGTGAATGAATCGATAAGTTTGGGTAAAAGATATATATATATATCTTTTATAAACGATATATATAATTTTTATAAACGAGGAAAAAAACTGAATAAGTGACACCAGAAAAGGCGTCTTTTTGAATGGTATCTACAACGTAATCAACTGACACAGGTAAGTGGTTTTGTGAGATGTGTATGAGAGCACAGATTTTATAGACTAGAAAATGTTTATGTGTGAAAAGAAATGCCATTATAGTTCGTTATATGAAAGTAAATAAAGAAATGACTTTTTTTTCCCGCATTACTTACTTACATTAACATATTATTTTTTCTACGATATTCTTGGTTTGTATACGTCGTACTTTTATTTATATACGTCAGACCATTGCAATATTTCGTTAACAAATATTTATTTTTTTATATTTTTGACTAAAATATATTTAGTTATTATGTAGAATACTTGTCGCGCGGTTAGCCTAGTGGCTATGCGCTTCGCAACCATATGCTTGGGGAAGGAGTGTGCATGCCAAACTTAGATACCTCATTAAGTTCGATTCTCGTCCACGACGTGAAGAACTTAAGAATCTTCCTCAGCCATAGCCAAATTATTCGGTCTTGAGCGTGGACATCATCCCCCCCCCATAGTTTGTCTAGGATTTTTCATCTCGGAAAGAGGCAAACCGAATAATTTGACGATATTCATGAATATATCGTCCTCTAAGGGCGATATAGTCATGAATATCGCCCTTAGAGGACGCAGCAGAGAAGTAGCGAACAGGCTGCATTAATACGGCAGTAAAAAATCATTAGTAGTGTACTCAACCCGTCGTAGGCGGATAAGAAGGATAGGATACAATACTTAGATATTTCATAAGTTACCAAAATAAATTATTATTTTGGTAACTTACGTTGTATTATTATTCCGTACGTCACTTGCTCTCCTTCTCTTCAATGATTAGGCATTTGCTTGTTCCAGTCTCACTGTTCTTTCCATTTTGCAACTACTTTCTCTCCCTTTCCCTTTGGTGTATATCTATCCCCTTCTTTCGGTAGCGGATATCTTTCCATCCTAAATGTATGTTCTTTCGATTTCTCTCTATATTCTTTGATCTTTTCATTTAAGGCGCAAATATTTAGTTCTTTTCTCTTGTCTTCATTTCTTATATGGTCCAACTTTGTGTATCCTTTAATTGTTCTTAAAAATCTTTTTTTCTACTATCTGTATTTTACTTTGAACTTTCCTTTCAACAGTCCGTATTTCTGAACCATCTAATAGAGTGGGAGTGGTCATTACTTTTTAAAATTTTAGTTGTTTCTCGTCTTTTTTTTAATTAGTCCTTTTTTAATTAGTCCAGTGTCCTTTTAATTGTTCGACTGATTTAATAAAATGTCTTTATTTTTTCATCTATATCTTTATCTTTTAGATATGTTATTATGCAGCATAAGTAATTAAACTCTGTCATCTGTTGTAAGTAGTAGGGGTGACGGTTTGAACCAATTGCTTCCGGTGGGCGTGGCTTCATGAGTCATGAATTTCCCTGTGGGCATATGTGCCAATGGCTTCAGTTCTTGTGTTTTGGTTCGCGTAAGGAATTGTGGGTGATTTCTTTGGCTCGCGTATGGAATTATGGGTGATGGTAGAGATAAGGATTCGTGTTGTGATTGGTGGGACACTTTAAACCAAATGCTTCCGGTGGGCGTGGCTTCATGAGTGAGGAATTTCCCTGGGAGCATATGTGGTCAATGGCTTCAGTTCTTGTGTTTTGGTTCACATATGGAATTATGGGTGATGGTTGAGATAAGGATTCGTGTTGTGATTGGTGGACACTTCTGACAAGATCAAGATCAAGATAAGATAAGGAATCGTGACGTGAATGTTTGTTATGAGATGTAGAAAAGTGACGTCATTTGTTAGTTGTAAATAAGTGACGTTATTGTTTTGAATGGAAAGGGAAATATATTAGTGTATACGTAATCGTGTTGTCATTGGTGGACACTTCTGACAAGATCAAGATAAGATAAGAATCGTGACGTTATGTGTTTGTATATTCACAGTTTCGAGGGGTTTTCTGAATAATTAATTATATGCTATGTCACTCAAATATACAGTTTTTTTTTCTTCTATAGATGGTTGTACTAATTTTCCAATACATTTTGAGGTATTTCTTTCCTGTTAAACGGTGGGATTCTTAGAGTAAGTCGTGATGGCGGCAGTGTAATAAGCTATTCGAGCTTTTCTGAATAATTAATTATGTACTTAAAATACCTGTCCTTAAACACACACACACACACATACACATTAGACATAAAAAATCGCTAATGTATCCATATTGATACTCTAATATATACCCTATGATTATTCTTATGGAAAAAAAAAACTATTCAGTATTAGAATTACGCTTACCCACGTAAAAACATACAAACAGTGATTATTGTTAAATCACTGTTCAAGTTATGTTATGTTATTCAAGTTATGTTCAAGTTAAAAAAAAAAAAAACTTACATTTCAATCCAGAATGGGAACATCTTGGTATTATCTAGGTTTTCTGAATATTCCAAATTGTTGATTAACATATATTCACAGAACATAAACACAAGTCGGAAAAGACATTTCACTTTTCATTATAGGTTACTGTGGCTAACATATATTCACACCACAAAACACACAAAACATAGGAGTTGAAAGATATTTCTGTAAATAACCAGAAAAGCTAGTGGACTACTTAATTTACTTTAGTATCCGATTGGTTCTCTGTATTAATTCTTTCCCACTGTTGCCCAACCTTGGTGGGAAAGTCTATGCGCCATTTTGTTTAGGGTAAGTGTTATTTCCGGTTTCGAATTCCGATTGCTGTTAGAATATGGAATTCTGACAAGTGAAATTATTATTATTATTTTTTTCAAATTGATTGGTTATTTTCTGTATTTTACTTTTAAAGGTCATATTCTAACAGAATAACTGAGCAGAATTAATAAATATATAAAGTATATGTGAATTTCTTTTCCAACACTGAATATTTCTCAATAAGTTTTATCTTAAAGTTGCCCAAGCTTGGTGGGAAAGCCTATGTGCCGTTTTGTTTAGGGTAAGTATTATTTCCGGTTTCGAATTCCGATTGCTGTTAGAGTATTGATTTCTGACAAGTGAAATTATTATTTTATTTTTTTTTTTCAAATTGATTGGTTATTTTCTGTATTTTACTTTTAAAATTCAGTTTAATTACATATTCTAACAGAATAACTGAGCAAAATTAACGAATAAATAAAATGTGAATTTATTTTCCAACACTGTAGATTTCTCACTAAGTCTTATCTTAAAGATATCTCTCTTATCCAGTCGCCAAATTGTTGTACCTAGGTGAAAAATAGTGTGTGTATAGTAACGTGTTGGTTTAAAATATCTAATGGCTCTGTAAAATAACCAGATTCTAGCAGTATTGAAATTTCAAGTGAAATCTTTTTGTGGCATTAAATTTTACAAGGAGAAAAAAAAAACGTTGTGGTCTTACTTAAATTTGTATTTTAACTGTTGTCCTCTCAGCCCGAATCTTTTTTTTTTCACAGTAGGGATATTTATATATTTTAACATAATTATTATATTAGATATTCTTTCCAACACAAATAAATAATTATGTATTCTTATTTCAAATGAAAATTAGCTCAGAAAGAAAGAAAGAAAATTGTAAAGAAAAAAAAATGTTTAACTTCAAATAACTATTTTGGAATCACAGCAAACAAGAAATTCATCACCTTTTCAAAGTTTTGAAATTCCTACCCATATTGTTTTCATCATTTGGTATCATTTAAATGAAGAATGGTTCTGGCTATAAAATTTGTTAAATTTATTGATTTTTCTCTTCCAATGGCGGTAATTTTTTTTGATACATTTATGCTGATTCCTTGTTATCTGAACGCTACGATACCTTTTTATTTTCTACAACAAACGGTTTTGAGTTTAAGTAACGTGATTGGCTAAAATATCAGCTGTTTGTCTCTGTAAAATAATCAAATTCTAACAGTCGTATTGTTAGAATTTGGTACGAGTGTTTTTTCTAGTCTGGTGAAGGTATCTACTTCAGATGTAGTAACAAATTGTCACTTATCAGTTCATTTTTACTTTATTCACAAAACTACAAATCCGTTATTTGGAATGGTGTCTGTATTTAATTCTCCCATTACTAGAATGTATGGTAAAGTTTGAAATAAGTTTCGACTCGCAAGAAAAATAAAATGTTTACATTCAAATAACTATTTATGATCACAGCAAGCAAGAAATTCATCGGCTTTTCAAAGTTTGGAAATTCATACCCATATTGTTTTCATCATTTGGTATCATTTAAATGAAGAACGGGTATGGCTATTAAGTTTGTTAATGATTTTGATTTTTCTCTTCCAAAGGCGATTATTATTTGATATATACATGTTGATTCATTTGTTATCTGCATGTTACGATATCATTTTTATTTTCTACAATAAACGTTTTTAGAGTTTAAGTAACGTGATAGATTAAATATCAGTTGTCTCTCTGTGAATAACCAAATTCTAACACTCGTATTGTTTGAATTTGGTACGATTGTTTTTCTAGTCTGGTGAAGGAATCTACAGATGTAGTAACAAAATTGTCACTTTTCAGTTAATTTGTACTTTATTCACCAAACTACAAATATGTGTAGTCAAGTTTTAAAAAAAAACAAAAAAGAAAAAAAGTTTCGACTGCAATGATATGTTTTTAAACTTTTATCATGTACAAATATCTTAAAAGAAAAGAAAAATGTACCTTCTTTTCTTTTTTACATCTAGCCTTTTTAAGAGTTTGGTAACGTGATGAGTTAAAATATCTGCACTCTGTAAAATAACCAAATTTTTATCTTACTTTGTGTGGGGAAAGGTAAAATTTGTATTTGTGTTATCTGGAGAGTACAAACCTTTTTTCTATACTAAACTTTAAGAGTTCAAGTTAGGTTTTGGGTAAAATTATCTGCTTTCTCTCTGTAAAATCACCAAATTCTATCAGGTAGGATTTTCGAGTATGAGAACGAAATGTTTACAGATAACTCAAAAAATAATGTTAATAGTTAGCATTAGATAAATTTCTTTAATTACGGAATATCAGGTTTCCCATGGTCCTTGCATTAATTTCACAGTAGTGATTTTTTTTACAATAATTAAACAGAATTGCATTAAGGTATAAAGTTATGGATTTAATTATCAAATTCTAAACTGAATAACTGAGTAAAAATTTCACTGTGGAAAACACAACAACACCACACATCTTTGTTCATTTAAGTTTTACAAATGCTTATTTTATTTTGCTGAAATATTACTTACAACGAAAAAAAAAAAATCGAAACTTGCAATTACCTAAAAATATTTCACAATATTTAGTTTACACTATTTTCCTGAAGAAAGAAAATTTCAAACACTTTTGTGGTTAACTCATTATTTTACTTTACTGGACCTAAACACCACAACACAATATGATAGCTGCACTGGATGAACGAATTGCAGTAACTGAAAAGACACTCGACTCGATTGTTTTTCTTTATAGTACTGTTTACCTGACCCTTTACCCTGACCGTTCCTTCCAAAATGAAACTTTCGCGCAAATGACTCACAGACATGTTTTCGCATGCTGGTGGATTGATGTTGATGTGCGTTTATCTTACTTTGTGACATTATGGTACAAACTTTATCTCTGTGGTTCGAATTCATCCAAAGAAAGATGAGCGAGCTACCCATTTGTAGATATCTTTTAGTGATGTCACCTCAAACTGATAACCAAGGAGATGAACGATCTCGCCATTGTGGATGTCCGAAATTGTTTGGATGTAAAAAAAAAATAGCATTATGTGTTGGGTGTGAAAGGGTAGTCAAGAGGTTGACAGTGGTCTTCCCTGCAAGGCTCCCCCAACCCTCCCTATCCTCCAGAAGATGTCTGCTCATCTAAGGGAGATGAGCTAGTTTGCCGTTGTCGGATTTCTTTTAGTCATGTCACTTCCAACTGATGCTAAATGCTCCCCCATTCCATACTCTAACCCATCATCCCTCTCTCCTCCAGCAGATGTCTGCTCAGGCTAGCGGAGATGAGCAAGCTTATCATTTGCGGATATCTTTTAGCGATGTTACCTCCAACTGATACTGATAACTTTGGAGGGGAAAAAAATAGCATCAGGTTGTGGAAGTGAAAAGGTAGTCAAGAGGGTGACTGAGGTCTTCCCTGCAATACTCCCCTAACCCCCCACTCCTCCAGAAAATGTCTGCTCAGCCTCGTGGAGATGAGCGAGCTCATCATTTGCGGATATCTTTTAGTGATGTCACCTCCAATTGATACTGATAACTTTTTTGGGAAAAAAAAATTTTAAAAACGCGTTTTTTCTGATAAATGTTTAGGAAAAAAATGCGTTTTGTATAACTTTTTTGTAAAAAAAAAATAAAAAACGCGTTTTTTATTTTTTTTTTCCACAGTGAAATTTTTACTCAGTTATTCAGTTTAGAATTTGATAATTAAATCCATAACTTTATACCTTAATGCAATTCTGTTTAATTATTGTAAAAAAATCACTACTGTGAAATTAATGCAAGGACCAAGGGAAACCTGATATCCTGTAATTAAGTATTTAGAAATTTGTCTAATGCTACCTATTGACATTATTTTTTGAGTTATCTGTAAACATTTCGTTCGCATACTCGATAATCCTACCTGTTACAGTTTGGTGATTTTACAGAGAGAAAGCAGATAATTTTACCCAAAACATAACTTAAACTCTTAAAGTTTAGTATAGAAAAAAGGTTTGTACTCTCCAGATAACACAAATACAAATTTTACCTTTCCCGACACAAAGTAAGATAAAAATTTGGTTATTTTACAGAGTGCAGATATTTTAACTCATCACGTTACCAAACTCTTAAAAAAGGCTTGATGTAAAAAAGAAAATAAGGTACATTTTTCTTTTCTTTTAAGATATTTGTACATGATAAAAGTTTAAAAACATATCACTGCCAGTCGAAACTTTTTTTCTTTTTTGTTTTTTTTTTCAAAATTTGACAACACATATTTGTAGTTTGGTGAATAAAGTACAAATTAACTGAAAAGTGACAATTTTGTTTCTACATCTGTAGATACCTTCACCAGACTAGAAAAATAATCGTACCAAATTCAAACAATACGAGTGTTAGAATTTGGTTATTTACAGAGAGACAACTGATATTTTAGTCTATCACGTTACTTAAACTCTAAAAAAGTTTATTGTAGAAAATAAAAATGATATCGTAACATGCAGATAACAAATGAATCAACATGTATATATCAAATAATAATCGCCTTTGGAAGAGAAAAATCAAAATCATTAACAAACTTAATAGCCATACCCGTTCTTCATTTAAATGATACCAAATGATGAAAACAATATGGGTATGAATTTCCAAACTTTGAAAAGCCGATGAATTTCTTGCTTGCTGTGATCATAAATAGTTATTTGAATGTAAACATTTTATTTTTCTTGCGAGTCGAAACTTATTTCAAACTTTACCATACATTCTAGTAATGGGAGAATTAAATACAGAGACCATTCCAAATAACGGATTTGTAGTTTTGTGAATAAAGTAAAAATGAACTGATAAGTGACAATTTGTTACTACATCTGAAGTAGATACCTTCACCAGACTAGAAAGAACACTCGTACCAAATTCTAACAATACGACTGTTAGAATTTGATTATTTTACAGAGACAAACAGCTGATATTTTAGCCAATCACGTTGCTTAAACTCAAAACCGTTTGTTGTAGAAAATAAAAAGGTATCGTAGCGTTCAGATAACAAGGAATCAGCATGAATGTATCAAAAAAAAAAAAAAATTACCGCCATTGGAAGAGAAAAATCAATAACATTAACAAACTTTATAGCCAGAACCGTTCTTCATTTTAATGATACCAAATGATGAAAACAATATGGGTAGGAATTTCAAAACTTTGAAAAGGTGATGAATTTCTTGCTTGCTGTGATTCCAAAATAGTTATTTGAAGGTAAACATTTTTTTTTTCTTTACAATTTTCTTTCTTTCTTTCTGAGCTAATATTCATTTGAAATAAGAATACATAATTATTTATTTGTGTTGTAAAAGATATCTAATATAATAATTGTGTTAAAATATATAAATATCCCTACTGTGAAAAAAAAAAGAGTCGGGTTGAGAGGACAACAGTCAAAATACAAATTTAAGTAAGACCACAACATTTTTTTTTCTCCTTGTAAAATTTAATGCCACAAACTAACCAGATTTTTATTATTTTATTTTATTTTTATTTTTTTGAATCAGTGAATTAAAAGTCTTATTTGTTCATGCAAGCCCTCAAATATTTCAAGAAATTGTGTCAACTCTTGGAAGCAAAAAAAAAAATCGAGTATTAAATTAATAACCAGAATTTTAGTGCAGAAGATTTCACCTGAAATTACAATACTGCTAGAATTTGGTTATTTTACAGAGCCATTAGATATTTTAAACCAACACGTTACTACACACACACTATTTTTCACCTAGGTACAACAAATTGGCGACCGGGTAGGAGAGAGATCTTTAAGATAAGACTTAGTGAGAAATCTACAGTGTTGGAAAATAAATTCACATTTTATTTATTCGTTAATTTTGCTCAGTTATTCTGTTAGAATATACAATTAAACTGAATTTTAAAAGTAAAATACAGAAAATAGCCATTCAATTTGAAAAAGAAAAAAAATCATTTCACTTGTCAGAATTCCATACCTTAACAGCACTCGGAATTCGAAACAGGAAATTACCCTAAACAAAAAGGCGCATAGACTTTCCCACCAAGCTTCGGAAAACATAGCATGAGCAACTGTGGGAAGGAATTAAACAGAGAACGAACCAATCGGATAGTAATCTAAATTAAATATTCAACTATAGAAAAACAGTCGTACTTCCCCGAACTGATAATACCGCGCAAAACATCAAAGGAAGAATATGAGTCATTTAAAAGGTGAAAACTGTGATTTGATGTTACCACTCGGTTCCGGATTACTACTCAGGAAACACACACGACTTAGGATATGTGTGTCACAAGGTACGAATCATGTGAATACTAAAAACATATAGTCACATCACAAACATCGTATGACTCTATGCTAAGGAATTAACAGTGGAACCAGAAATCTAAGGAACGAAAGTCAAATAGCTTTTCAGATTATTTCAGAAATTTCGTTCTTTCAAGATTGTGTTTTTGCTTGTTGTGGTGTGGATAAAAATGCAACTATTTTTGAATATCTATTTGCATTAAGAAGAATCATTCTGGAAAACTGTAAGTAAATTTAAATTATCATTAGAATTTCTAGACTACATACAAAATAGATATGGCAACCTTTTAAATCTCCGTTTATTTTAAAAATACCGTTTGGTTTTTTCTCTTCATGTAAACTAAAAAAATCGCCATTTCCCAAACATTTGTAAACAAGATGATGTAAATTCGATAAAGATGTTGTCATTTGCCAATAATATTTTAGTAATATCACCTCCAACTGATAATGAAAACTTCGGAGCAAAAAAAAAAAAAAAAAAAAGTGTATATTTGAAGGACACCACCATATAATAAAATTATTCAGAAAAGCTCGAAACACAACCGCCACTAGACTCTACTCTAAGAATTCCCACCCTTTAACAGGAAAGAAATACCCCAAAATGTATTGGTAATTAGTACGCCCATCTATAGAAGAAAAAAAATGTATGTTTGAGTGACATGCATAGAAAAAGCAAAGTTATTTAGAAAAGCTAGAAACACTGCCGCCATTACGACTTACTCGTAGAATTCCCACTTTTAACAGGAAAGAAATATCCCAAATGTATTGGAAAACTAGTACACCCATCATTAGACAACCAAACAAAACATGACGACAATGTCGGATGTGTGTCACCCCGGGAAAATTCCAAGATATCTTATCTCAAAAACATCGCCCACAATTCCATAGCCAAACCAAAAACACCATGTGATATCACAGAGAGACATATGTTCCCCAGAAATATCCAAACACATAACGTCACGATTCTTATATCTAAATATCACCAAACACACCACGTGATGTCCCAGACAGAAGGGGGGGGGGCAGCGAAATTCCAAACATTCCAAACTCAATAACAACAAACATTCACGTCACGATTCCTTATCTTATCTTGATCTTGTCAGAAGTGTCCCACCAATCACGACATGATTACTTATACACTAATATATCTCCCTTTCCATTCAAAACAATAAAGTCACTTATTTACATCTAACAAATGACATCATTTATCTACATCTCATAACAACAAACATTCACGTCACGATTCCTTATCTTATCTTGATCTTGATCTTGTCAGAAGTGTCCGCCAATCACGACACATTTCTTATCTCTAATATATCTCTATTTTCCATTCAAAACAACAACGTCACTTATTTACAAATAACAAATGACGTCACTTATTTACAACTAGCAAATGACATCACTTATCTACATCTCATAACAACACACACCCACGTCACCATTCCTTATCTTATCTTGATCTTCATCTTGTCAGAATTGCACCACCAATCACAACACGAATCCTTATCTCTACCATCATCCATAATCCCATATACGAACCAAAACACAAGAACTGAAGCCATTGACCACATATCCCCTCAGGGAAACTCCTGACTCATGAAGCCACGCCCACCAGAAGCATTTGGTTTAAAGTGTCCCACCAATCACAACACGAATCCTTATCTCTACCATCACCCATAATTCCATACGCGAACAAAAAAAAATCACCCATAATTCCATACGCGAACCAAACCACAAGAACTGAAGCCATTGACACATATCCCCTCAGGGAAATTCATGACTCATGAAGCCACGCCCACCGGAAGCATTTGGTCACTAGCGTCACCCATACTACTGTTGTATTATTTTGTTTTCTGAAACTATTTTTGATCTTACATGATTTCGAGTTTTTAATGACAAGAGTTTTGTTTTCTTTTCTTTTGTGAAATTTGTAATTTGTATTGTTGGCTTATTTTGTTTCATTCGTAAACCGATTTTTGAAGGTCATTCTTGATTGTCTTGGTAATATAATCTGATCATTTGCATACAACGGTGTATTGTTAACAGTTCTTCTGATTACCTGAATGTTTTATTGTAGTTTTTCATATTTTAATAATACGATTAAAAAGCAATAAAGCTTTCTCGTAATCTGTAAAGACCATATGAGTCTCTAAATGAAATTGTAGCCTTTTTTGAATAATTTGTTTTAACACATAAATATTATCTGTGCATAAGGATTTTACTATGCATTTTGTAACCTGTATTTAATAAATTTATTTCTCTGTAATTTCCACAGTCATTTTTGTCTCCTTTCTTTTATATAGATATAAGCTTAGCTTTTAACCAATCTGGTGAAATCTCTCATCTCCTCGAAATTATTTATTACTTTTAAGAATCATTTATGAAATCTAATCCGGTTGATTTTCTATTTTGTAATATCTTTATTGCTTGCTTTAGTTCTTCCATTTATATTGGTTCTATATGAATACCGATTTTTTCATTATTATTTTCTATTATTAAATTTGGGTTATACCATAAATTCTTATAATGCCTATCCATTGTTTCTCCTGTATTATGTTGATTTGTGCTGTATGTCTTTCTTCGTTGTTTAATTTCCTTAATTTTTTGTAGGCTATATCTTGTCTTCCATGTACGTCTTCCATTTTATTAATAAATTTGTCACAACCTTCTTGGTGAGCTTTCTCTACTATGGTTTTAGCTATATTTCGTTTTGTTTTTGTTGATTATTTTGTTTCCTTTGTGTGTTTTTGAAAGGGGTGATTTGTATGCCATTTGTTTTTCTTTTATTGAATTTGCGATATCTGTGTTCCAGGTTTTTAATATTTTTATTTTTTTATTTTCTTTCCAACGTCACGTGTTACCTTATTATAATGATAACATACATGTTTTTCCGTTATGTTCTCTCTCTGTCTCTCTCTCTCATGTTCTTGTTTCTCTTATTATCCATCTCTTATCTTTTTTATTATTTTGGTTTCGTTTTTGTTTTTATTTTTCTTCCCTCTTATTCCCTTTTTCTGCATGATTATTCTAGGATTTCCGCAAAGGCTGAAGCAAGTGTATTATGTCTGTTGATGGGATATGTTTATCAAGCTAGTTTGACTGTTTGGTAGGATGGAAATCTCGGGAAACTAATAGGCCAGCGAGCTTATGAAATTAATAGATATAATTATGTATGTAGCATTTCTATTTTCTCTCTCTGTCTTATTTTTCGTAATTTCCTATCAAAATATAATTTTTTATTTATGCAGCTGATAGAAAATATTAATTTTTCTAATGTAATATAAAATTCATCCAAATCGAATAAATACTTGAATGTTAAATTTCGACTATCGATGAATAAAATACAGTAAATTATATTCTGCGTAATTTTATGAATCAAATACACGAAACCTTATAAAAGGAATCATGCAAGGATAATCATCCTCGTGATGTTTTTGAGTATTTTACGTGATAATTGCGTCGCCCTGTGAGGAGTCCATCAACCTGTTATTTGAAACGTGAAGTGGCTTAAGAAAATGCTACCATATTAGGCCTCCTCACTATGATTTTCGGATTAATTAGTCTTAGACTCAATCACAGTACTAATTTGCTATACATTTACAACCTTCAGAGGGGAATATTTCATAAAAGTGTGGTTTATTTGTATATTTATTACGTTTCAATGATAGGATATTAAAAAAAAAAAAAGCTGATTCTGCAGTAATTGGGAGTCATAAAAGACCAGTAGAGTGGTTTTGTGTTTTCTTGCTGGGTATTTGTTTTTATCACTTTTGTTTTTGGTTTTGTTTTGTAAGGGATTTTGCCTTTTCCAAAATCTTCCCTGTACTCTATATATTTCGTATTTCTTGTTAGAGTGGGGTGGGTAATTTGTGTTCTGAGCATCTGATTATTTAGATAAAAATGGGATTTAATAACTTTCCTAAAATACATGAAATGAAATGTAGCATATCTGTTTATTTTTCTCCAAATACAAACATTACCACATTTCATCGGTTATAAGGTAAGGAACTAGTATTCTCATTATTTTCCTCTCCTAAAAGTCCAATCTCATCGTTTTTTTTAATTCTAAAATGAAAGTTCTGTAAATTTAAAATGCATTTAACTTACTTCTTAAGTGATTCTTCAGAAGTACTCAAAACGCACTTTCTTGCACAGCTGAGTTTGAAAACAAAGAACGGTACCGCTTCTGTCTTGGAGATGAACTAAATGCGTTTGTAGATCTAGAAACGGTGACCAGAGTACAATTATGTAAGTTTTCTGGCACTTTATCGCCAGGCCCTCCTTCTGTCACATAATATTCATGTTCTTTTTTCCTCTGTGACGTAAGTTTGTTTGCTTTTATGTTTTAGTATTTTTAAAATCGACATAAGTACAATTCGTGCTGTCCTTGGAATGATCTGAAAGCCTTTGTGGATCATTGAAGATCGACAGAGTGTAATTATCCACACATTCTAGCACTCCTTCATTAAGTAACTTTCGTTCCTGTTTTTGTTTTGTGGTGTAACTTTCTCTGTATTCATGCCTTACTATGTAAATGCCTCGGAAACTTAAGATGCAATATCTCACTCTGGCTTTAATTCAAAATGTTCCCTTATTCTTACAGAATATGTTAAAGACACCATAACTGAGAAGAACAATTGCAGCACAAACAAAAGTAATATTAATTTTATTCGTTGCAATATACATTCTTTCATCAAAAATACTTTCAAATGTGTGTTTTTATTACTCTTTGGAACTCAAATTTTTTATAGTTCTATGAATATTGAAAAGCCTGTGTAGCTCAGCGGATGTGGCGTTTGCACACCGCAGCGCTTGGCCGCACGAAGGAAGACTTGGTTTCGAGTCTAGTCGGCGACTAGAGGAAATTTTTCTAAGCCTTTTTTCGACCGGTTCCCGAGTTAGTCGATCTCTGGCACGGGCAAGCAGGTTTTTCCTCCCGGAAACTCGGGTTTTTCGTCCTGTAAACTCAAGAAAATCGACCGTAGAACCCACATTATTTCAGACATTAAATATATTGTGTTAGGGTTAGGGACCACTAGATGGCGGCACATTTGAGCCGTCTCTCTTCACTGCATACCGCTTAATTAGTGATAGCCTTGGGCCATCTGTCTCTGATTGGGTACCAGTGGAGATTGAACTGCCCACTCAGTCTCCAAAAGTTAGATAGGGCTAAATGGCCTCGCCTACTCCCGTATATATTGGAATAAAAAGGCGTTAGTTGATTTTTTTTTGAATATTGATCATAATGTAGTCATCTACGTCCTTAATTTCAAAACTTATTAACATAAAAATGAACATAATAATTGTAATAATATGAAAATTGACTTTATTTTTATTTTTATAGAGTTTTTCTCTTTTTTTTTCTTTTTTTTGGAATGGTCAGAGAACAGACAAACAGTTTTTTTTTCTTCTTTTTTTTTTAGAAGTTATTTTTTGAGCATTATTTCTCTTTTTTGTGCTTTTATTTCTCTGCATTAGTGTGCATTTATGAGTGTTCCTGTTTGTTCTTACCATGTATCATTTTCGTTTGTTTTCTTCTGAGTTTCTGATTTTTATTAACAGAGTAAGGATTTAGTGATTTCTCAGTGATTTTTTCTGAGATTTGCTTCAAAATTTGAAACAACCCGAATTGATTTGCAAAACCAAGAACAGATACAAAAATTACAGGAGTGTCAGGACGCACATATATTTAAACTCTGGTCATCTTTCTTCCATCTGCAACACATTTAGTTCATCCCAAAGACTTTTCCGGTTTACATATTTTTCCTTGAACCCAGCCCAAAAATGTGTTTACAAATCTTCTGAAAAGAATAACTTAAAAACAATGATGTAAAATTTAAAATTAAATTTAAAATTATAAAAAAGTGACGTATAATTTAAAATTACGATTGCTATCTCTTGAGAATTAAAAACATTATAATGAGGGAATAGTTTCTTAAGGAACTTTCTTAAGAATAGTTTCTTAAGGAACTTTCTTAAGAATAGTTTCTTAAGGTACTTTAAGAATACTTTCAAAAGGGTGGTAAAGGTGAAAAGGGTTCGCCAACTACCTTCAGAGACAGTTTTGCTGTCGGGAGTTATATATCATTGTTGAATTCGTTTGTATATTCAAACGTCAAACAGACGGATTCAGAGATGAAATTCGAGTTCTAAAAGATATATATTTGCTTTCACTACTACGCCAATGGGAATTCACCATAGTATTCGTTTTCATTGTGAAGGAGCACTGTGTTCCAAACTGTCCGCATGCCTGCGAAGGCTTTTCCAATGTCTGTTATTTATTTTGTGTATGCAACAAACTACTGTGCGGCCTGTGTAATACAAAATCCACTGTTATTTTTTAAGTTCTTGACGATATTTTGAGCCAAGCTCTAATGGTATTTCTTCTTTTTTTAGCAAGCATGTTGCACTTCGTCAAAAAAAAATTTATTACATATTTCGGAATCAAGGGGATCTGAGAGTTCCGGGTTGCTTTTAGTCTCATTGTGACATGACTTGTATTTGTTTTATTTCAGTTAAGCATCCTCATTTTTATTGAAGAACATAGGTAATCTGACTCGGCATAATTAATTTACGGTATTATAGTCAGGGCCATTTTAAGGTAACTGCGAACTCGGCGACCCGCTCTTTAGGGGAGCCCCATTCTCTTATTTTTTTAAAATAGCGAAACCAAACAAATTTTCAGTGCTCGACATGAGCCGCTAAAATATTACATAACCCTAATATAACTTGATGTAAAGTATTTTATGAAAATGCATGAGGAAATAACTTAGAATTACGTTGATAAGCTTAATTTAGGTTTGTCGATTGTCGTTTTCAAACTCCGGTTAAAAGAAACCCGGTTAAACAAAAACTGCTATTAAACTTCGTTTTATTTCCTCAGTGAAATAAGGGATTTGTATCGGCCGGAAGTGTGTATGTTTGTGTGTGGGGGGGGGGGTGCATTAATGGCTTTGGGACGTTCTGAGTGAAATTTTTGGGTGTATGCAGGGGATGGTTTGGAGAGGACAAGGGATGCATGATGGAATCCATGGATGTCAAGTTCGTATTCGGTATTATGATGAATGGAGTAAGATAAGAACATTTTCCCCTCAACTCACAACGCACTTAGCGAATGGAACAGTTTACATGTCGCAGGTCGAATCAGAGAATATTAAATATAAAAGTTGCTGTGGGTAGATGAATGGGGCTTTCAGCGGGACGGCGTTGAATACCCATTCATTTTCCCACAGCAAATCGGAAACTGATACCTTTATTTGTTTAATAAAAATTAAAACTTTGTTCAGTGCTGATACACTTATAATCGCAATGAAGAGCCAGAAGGCTTTTTTTTTCGGCGACGTAAATTATTTAATGAAGGGGATAATAAATCCCTCATTATTTCAAAGCCGAATAAGAAACTCGGATATGGAAATCTAAGAGTTTCATACCGAAGAACGTTCGGCAAGTCCAAGCGTAAGGTCCAACACCTGGTGGTACAACACTAATGCAACTCGGAGCAAAGGTGGAAATAATGAGGGATTTATTATTCCCTTAATTAAATAATTTACGTCGCCGAAAAAAAAAGCCTTCTGGCTCTTCATGGTAGTAATAATATATGGGTACACCTTTCTGCCAATTCGTAGAGTAAAGGATAAGCTCTGTTCACTAAAATCTTGGTATTATTTAGGTCTACCTACTCACTAATGAGACCGCAAAAAAGGTTGAAACCGGTCTGGGTAGTGACCTCCCCTCATAATGTAAAACAGTAATACATCTCCTAGGAGCTGCGTTTTATATTATGAGAAAATATTAAGGACAGTGATTAAGGCTTGCCCCTCCTTTGCTCCGAGTTGCCCTAGTGTTGTATCACCAGGTGTTGAACTTACGCTTGGACTTTGCGAAGGTTCTTCGGTATGAAACTCTTAGATTTCGATCTCCGAGTTTCTTATTCGGCTTTGAAATAATGATGGATTTATTATCCCCTTAATTAAACACTTTTAATCGTTTACTTCCAACTCAATTATGTTTCCATATGTATTTGTAAATGTTTATATATATGTAAAATGTATGTATAAATGAATATGTAAATATTGTATGTAAATATGTAAATGTAATATGTGTATGTTGTAAATGTATATGTCAATGTTGTATGTAAATATGTAAATATAATATGTATATGTTGTAAACATATATGTAAATATTTGTCAACCCCACATATATTAAAAAAAATTACATAACTTAGTGGTCAGTAGAATTGTTTTAGGCATTTTACAGGTCCTTGTGCTTAGAAAGGTTGAGAAACGCTGGTATAAATGAATAAAACAACGCCGCAGCACTCTAACATTTGTAGGTGGTGGTAGAAACATAGACGACTCAGACGTGCAACTTAAGGGCAGCAGGAAATTTACTACTTACCGATCATAGATTCCTTGGTAACTAGTTTGGATACGCGAGAAAAACATTACGAAGAAATATTTAATAAATTTGGCTTCTTAGAAACTCTTCATACCTTAGATGATCAAGATAAAAAAACTCACTGTGATGATCTAGCCAACTTGTATAGCGAAAACCTTACTTCTACAGAACTATTCATGGAATGTCTCCACTTCAGTTCGCACACATGATGATGGATATAGAATCAGCGAAGAAAGCAAGCGATAAGACCTTAACCACAAATGAAGAAGACTGTGCTACCATTAACAAAATTTATGCTTATATGCATAATGAACATATATATTTTCAGTATTTCCTAATATAGAAATGTCTATGAGGATTTTTCTTTCAGTGATGGTTACTGATGCCTGCGGTGAATGTTCATTTCTAAAATGAAATTAGTGAACAATGAATTAAGAAACAGCATGGCACAGTCACAATTAAACCACCTAAGTTTAATGAGCATTAAACATGAAATTTTACAAAATATTAACTTCGATTATCTAATACATGATTTTTCGACACCAAAATGTAGAAAAATCACTTTATAATGTTACTTTTGCTATGGGGAAGCGTATGGATGGGAAGGAGTGAATTGTGTTATTTATTTATTTTTGAATATCGCCTTCACATCCACCAATGGAATTACTTGGGACTTCAAAATCGATGAGTATCTTATTATTATTATTACTGAACATTAGGAAATGTGATAAGGGACCGCACATTTCTTTTCCCGCCAGGGGGCCCAAGAAGGTGTTGATTCTGCCCTGATTACAGTACTACAAAATTAAACACAATGTTACACAAAGCATATGCTTTAGAATATACCAATAGAAACAGTGATCTATGTGGAAATTGTTTTGGTTTTGTTTTAGACGAAACAGTGGGTGTATCAAGTTCTAAAATACTAATACAAATTACATTTACATCAGAAAAGATTTATTAACGAAATCTAAATTTATTTCATAAAATAAAGAAGAATTATTTATTAAATTTTTAATATTAAACGCTTCTTAAAATATCTTTTGATTTTTCACTTTTTATATAAGAAAATGTTCAAACACCTTTTATTTTTTAATATAATCGAGATATATAGAAGAGAATGAACGAATTCTCTTCAATGTGAGATCATTCTTACTAACTCATTCTTACTAATAAATAAATTGAAATTATGGAAACAGCTACTGTGTTGAAGTAAAACTTCAGTTTAATGTATTAATCAAAATATAATATATATATATATATATATATAAATCAAAATATAATATATATATATATATATATATAAATCAAAATATAATATATATATAAATCAAAAAATATATATAAATCAAAATATAATATATAAATCAAAATAATAACCTTCACATCGAGATCACCTGGAGTATACACACACACAAACATACATATATATATATATATATATATATATATATATATATATATATATATATATATATATATATATATATATATATATATATATATATAAATTGAAATTATGGAAACAGCTACTGTGTTGAAGTAAAACTTCAGTTTAATGTATTAATCAAAATATAATATATATATATATAAATCAAAATATAATATATATATAAATCAAAAAATATATATAAATCAAAATATAATATATATATAAATCAAAAAATATATATAAATCAAAATATAATATATAAATCAAAATAATAACCTTCACATCGAGATCACCTGGAGTATACACACACACAAACATACATATATATATATATATATATAAATTGAAATTATGGAAACAGCTACTGTGTTGAAGTAAAACTTCAGTTTAATGTATTAATCAAAATATAATATATATATATATAAATCAAAATATAATATATATATAAATCAAAAAATATATATAAATCAAAATATAATATATAAATCAAAATAATAACCTTCACATCGAGATCACCTGGAGTATACAAATATACATATATATATATATATATATATATATATATATATATATCCTGATTAATTGAATTATTTATTTAATTCAATTAAACTGTGTTATTTATTAAAAATTTAATATTAAACGTTTTAAAAATATCTTTCGATTTTTCACTTCTCATATAAGAAACTTTTCAGACACCGTTTATTTTTTAAGATAAGCGAGATATATAAAATAGAATGATCGAATGAAGAAAAGTCTTGAAAGATGTGGAGAATCAATCGACCGTGAGACGCGGTGATGATTCATTTAATCCAAAATACCCTTGGATGGTAATGGATGGCAATGCTGTAGCCAATGAAGTTCTAACTGAGGCTCGGCTATTGCTGTTACCCTCCTGCAATGAACAGAGCTTTATTTATATTTATATTTATTTATATTTATATTTATATTTATATATATTTATATTTATTTATATTTATATATTTATATTATTTATTTATTTATATTTATATTTATATATATATTTATATTAGCTCAATAACACCTTATGCTTACACTGTCCTCTACAGATAACGGGGAAGATGAAAAGCATTATTGCTTCGCCCCTTTAAGCCAGTCCTTATAAGGATAAGGAAGAAAAGTCCTTTTTAGGACTTCCAGTGTACCGAATGGCAATGCTGTAGCCAATCAAGTTTTAACTGAGGCTCGGCTATTGCTGTTATCCAGCCATGATTAAAGCTTTTAGCTCAAAAACACTCCATGCACACAGATTTTCTTCATTCAGATGAACGGATAAAGAGTCAAGGACTCAGTCCATCTCCCAGTTCTTTTAAGAACTTAAAGATAAACATATATGAGGAATCCACCGTGAGATGCGGTGATTAATACCCTTGGAGGGTAATGTATGGCAATGCTGTAGCCAATGAAGTTCTAACTGAGGCTCGGCTATTGCAGTTACCCTCTTGCCATGATCAGAGCTTTAATAGTTCAATAACACCTTATCCCTACACAGTCCTCTACAGATAATGGGGAATATGAAAAGCATTCTTGCTTCGCCCCTTTAAGCCAGTCCTTATAAGGACCGTGAGATGCGGTGATTAATACCCTTGAAGGGTAATGGTTGGCAATGCTGTAGCCAATGAAGTTCTAACTGAGGCTCGGCTATTGCTGTTACCCTCCTTCCATGATCAGAGCTTTAATAGCTCAATAACACCTTATCCCTACACTGTCCTCTACAGATCACGGGGAAGATGAAAAGCAGTCTTGCTTTTCATCTTCTTTTCATTTGCTTTTCATCTCCCTTTAAGCCAGTCCTTATAAAATAATAAACATATATTTTAGGAATTTGTAAATGGAGATATACTGGGAGGGTAATGGATGTCAATGCTGTAGCTAATGAAGTTCTAACTGAGGCGCGGACATTGCTGCTACCCTCCTGCCAGGATCAGAGCTTTAAATAGCTCAATAACACCTTATCCCTATACTGTCCTCTACAGATAACGGGGAAGATGAAAAGCATTCTTGCTTCGCCCATTTAAGCCAGTCCTTATAAGGACTAAACATATATTTTAACAATTTATAAGATGGTAATACGACCGGTCATCACTTACTCATCCCCCGCATGGAGCCACGCAGCAAATACAAATATTCTAAAACTTCAGAGATTACATAATAAGTGCCTGAAGATGATTCTGGATGCCCCTTGGTTTATTAGAAACTCCCAGATCCATACAGAAGTCAACATCCCTTATATCTCTTTCCTTCTACTAGATCTAGCTGAGAACTTCTTTACCAAGACAAGCAACCATCCAAACCCGTTAATCAAGGAATCTTCGGAATATAGTGAAGCGAAAAGGTACAAATATAAAAGGCCTAAGTCTATCAATATAAACGACCTAAGTTCAGCTGAACACAACTAATTTCAGTGCCCTCACTGGGCGAGCATATAGCTCACAAACTCTCCATTCAAAGTTCTTCCATTATAGACAAAGGGGAATATGAAAAGCAATTTTGCTTCACCCATCTAGCCAGAAGTTTTATTCGTTATTCGTTAAATATATATTCGTAACACCAAGTTAGCAGAACTTGGTGTCAAGAAGGCGCGGAAATCAATCACACTTGAAAAGAAGATGGAGGTGATTCGAAGAATAGAAGTGGGCAGACAGGTGCTAATGACTGTACAAGTATGAACTTACCTCCCTTGACTGTTATTACAATTATAAAAAATGCAGATAGAATAAAAGAGTCTGCGGAACAATCTAGGCAGTATTAAATGCAAAACATGTAAGATATAGCAAGGGTAAATTTCGTGAAAAAATGGAAAAATTATTATCATTATGGGTGGATGACTTGAATGAGAAAAATTCCGCTGATGCAGACTGGTATAACTGAGAATGCAAAAACAATTTTTGAGGATCTTTAAAAGACAGAAGGAGGCAAAGAAACAATTTTAGGAAGCAAAGGTTGGCTCATGAGATTTAAGTCTGGAAATAAGTGCTATAGTGTCCAATTATGTGGTGAGCGGAAAGTGCAGATATTGCAGCAGCGGCTGCTTTTCCTAAAGAATTTCAAGACTCTGTAAAACAAGGAAGTTATCCTCCTGATCTCCTTTTTAATGTAGATCAGACGGGGCTCTAGTGGAAAAAATTGCCATCACGCACCTTCATTTCCTGTGAAGAACGTTCCACTCCAGGTTTTAAAGTTTCAAAAGATAGACTTACGCTTTTGCTGGGTGCAAATGTCTCCGGAACTTTGAAGTTTAAACAAATGTTGGTGTACCATTCACAGACACTACGCGGCTTCAAGGGTCTAAAAGCCATGCTGCCAGTCTATTGGAAATGGAACAAGAAAGCTTGGGTTACAAATACGTTTTTATAAATTGGTACACAAAATATTTTTGTCCTACCGTGCTTGCCTTCTGTAAAGAAAATGATTTGCCTGCCAAGGCATTGCTTCTCTTTGATAATGCCCCTGGACATCCTCAAATCCTTGCTGAAGTAAGAACACCATTGGATGTCAAGGTTGTTTACATGACCCCAAACACAACGTTGCTTTTGCAACCGATGGATCAGGGGATTATATCAATCTTCAAAGCCTATTGTCTACGTATAACATTTATGGAATGGTAAGAGTCTTGGACACTTCAGGAAAAACTATTAAAGACAAGATATTGTTAATGCCCTTCAATCATTCGATATTTTGAAGGGCATTAACAATATAAAGGTAGCCTGGAACAAAGTGTCAGCAAAAGGTTTAAAAGGAGCATGGCGAAATTGTCTTCGAGCATTTATGCACGACTTCGAGGAATTAGAGCAAGAGGAGCATGTTATTGAAGACGTTACCAATCTTGCACGAGAGAGGTGGGATTGGACGATATTACAGCTGAAGATGTGACAGAAGTCTTAGACAGCCATGATAAACCGCTTTGCAATGAAGACTAAAAAGAATTAGCTGAACAATTAGGTCAACATCCAAAGGAGGAGAAAGAAAACGAAGGTCCTCTGAGAGATATAAAAACAGCCGATTAAAGCGTATCCTTGCAAGCATAGAGACATTGACTGATGAATTCTGCGAAATGAACCACGATTGGGAACGGAGTGCGAACGTAAAAATGAGTGTAATCGCATCTATTCAACCTTGCACTGAACTCCTTAAAGAAAGAAAAATAAAATCTATTTATAATAATATTATAAATTTTTGGTGATCAGAATGGGATATGTCAATGAAACTCAGCACAAATTAATTTAATGATATTGGCGTGAGGAAACTACAGTATGCTACAAGATTTCATTAGTCCAGTGATTGATAACTGATTTAAATGTAATTTGATATTTGTCAACATATCACACCATATACATAAGTGTACTAATACTCTTTGTGATTATTCCATAATTAATTATTAATACATTATAAAATAACCAAGGTGTTCAGTGAAAATTTCAGGATTTGTGAAGTGTTCCGTCTTAGGGAAAATCTGGGAAACGCTGATTTTAGCGTATGCTGATACAAAGGCCGTAAGTTCCCTTTTACGGGGAAGTACAGCATCATCTCCATCTCCCCATTTTTATCTTGGCTCGGGAATAAGGGCACCGTGAAAACGGCCGTGAGACCCCGTAAGAGGAGCCTCACGGCCGTTGTATCCTTATACGCTAAATAAATAAATAATAACCGATTTGATATTATTACCCCAAGTAGGATAAAGATTAGATAATCCAGAATCCTGTAATAGAGACAAAATTGGAGCTTTAAGCAACTACCTTTGAAAATGTTCTTGTACATTCAGTAGGTCTTATGTCGACTATATAGTGATTATGACGATGTTGATAACACTAATTTTGTCTTCTAATACATTTTCTCTATCTAAGATGTACCTTACAAGTAATATTTAATCTAATATTTGTAGTATAAATCAAACTAAGCTATATTAACTTTACAATCGACATATTCTACTAATCTGGGTTTCATTTATTTTATATTCTATATATGAAGCATTTTTATCAAAATAATAAATAGGCTGTGTTGCAAATGTTACTGGAACAGCTACATGTTTCTTGAATATCTCACAGACAGCATAGTGCAAGAAGTTATAAAGAATGATGCACGTTATATAATGTAGCGTGGTTTACAGTTAACAGGCTTCAGAAATGTCATCCTAATTTGCCATATCGAATAATCTCCGTGCGATTTGAATCACAACAAATCACGAAACTGCAACAGGGACTGACTTCGTTAAAATAGGGTAATGTGTTGACCAAAAAATTACAAGAAACATATTACCAAATAAACCGAGACAAAGGGATAGAAGAGTGCATTTCGCTCATCGGTATGTCAGTTTTATGGAGTGATGTTTCACGATCTTGATCAAATCGTAGATACGGCTGCTGCTAGGAGATGTATTCAACATAGCATATCTTTCTCCTTGTTGAGTGCGTCGGCAGATATGAAGATGTGAATGATTCTTGTTTGCTTGGAATGAATTGAAGCGGTATACAGAAGGGGAGGGGAAGTAAAAAAAAAAACAGAAAAGCGAATAGTCGAGGCAAATTTGGTGTTGCTTACTGTGGTGCTTCTGTGAAAACGAGAAAGTTTATCAACGTGATGTTAATGCACCATATATAAGTGCAATGACATGGTCTGTAGGATGGGATTGCAAATGTTAGAGTGGCCAACACAAGCTTCAGCTTGTTACTTAATCTTTTGAAAATTTTAGATTTCAGATGAGGAAAAGACTGACTATTCCACTTGGGAAATTTCCCTCAAATTTCAGAATATTGATTGGCCAAAACTCCCGTTATTTATTCAAATGAATGGCATATCTGACTACAAGAATACCATCGTGAAATTAAACTTCCTGAAACATTTTTGTAACATATGTGAAATCAGGCCATATAGTGTACACAGCTTGGAACGACGCCAACAGAAACCCCACGGGCAAGGTGTATCGTGCTGTGTAAGGAGTCATGTGTTTGTAGTCGACATAAATTGGAGACATACGATGTTCCCAAGTCAGTGTATCTTCATTCAGGTGAAATCGCTGCGAGAATAGAACTGACAGTGTTTAGAAGAAGCGTTGTGGTAGGATGCATGTCACAGGCCTATCTGTGACATCAAATCTGTTCATCAAATTCTTGAAACATTGGGCCATCCCGGGTCAACAGTCAGTGATACCATACCGAGATGGAGATACCATACGCACGGGTCAAGTGCTACCCACACAGGAAGACCCACCATACTCACCGAACGTGAACTTAGGAAGCGTGTACAAAGCGATTTCTTTCCTCTTCAATTTCCTGAGCATAATTCGGCGAGATATGGTTCGTGAACAGCCTTCATTAAATGCTTCGGTCAATCGCTGCACAGAGGAAGTTCTATTTGTCCGTACTTCTCAAACGACGGCGATCTGGTTTTCTGACAGACTCTTAGGACCACAGTTACGTCAAGCAATATGGGTTATTTTTTCATCTATTAAACACCAGGAAGATCTCACGTTTTAAGTAACCAGTCAGCTCTACCTATTTTAAAATTCGTAGCTCCAACGAGACGGGGACTCACCATAAGCTCTTTCTGGTGGGTGCCTGTTGCGATCAACGCTGTTGAGGATTACTGACCAGTAGCATTCTTGAATAGTTGCCTAGAATACTTGATGATGCACGTGACAGTATTTTCCATATAGCCTACGCTGCATAAGTGACGTTTACGTATTTCTTCAGAAGGTTTCTAATTTAGAATGTTTCTAATTTATAGATAGAATGCAAGGTATGAGTACATTGTATGTAGTAAATCTTACAATATGAAACATACTCTATTTTGGTACAGTTCTAGTAATGACAAATTAAATATGCAAATAGACGATAGAATAAGTAAGGCGGTATAGTTGGAAGTCAAATTAATAAAATGTATTAGGAATACATTTCTAAATATATAATAAACTAAAACATTAAATTTGTAGTATGCATCAATTAATGCAAACCAATATTCAAACACCAGTTTTCTTTATGAATATGAGAGTGCTGTTAGAAATAAAACGGTTGATTAAATCACTAAAGCCCATGGACAAGAGCGTCCTGAGAATAATTACGAGACTGATGAAATGGTATCAATGGTGGAATAATACGACATATAGTAAAACATATTAGAAATAAGCATCCCCTTATTAGCATTCAGGAAAGTGCGAGTAGAATAAATCGAAGATAGTATGATTAATTAAAGAGAATAGGATATGAACGATTATAAAACAAGTATTTGAAGCAAAAAAGCAGAAGAGATCTAGAGGAAAAGAAAGATACAATGGCTTGGCATAATTAGATGCTTTAGAATAGATTGCAGGGAGGAAGTTTAAATGAGAGTTATCACATAAGAGACCACTTTGGGAAAATAGTTTGATACAAAACTAGATATTATTTAATAATCTTATTAGAATATATTTCCTTTATAAGAAGTGGATATCTTTCGAATGTCTGCGCTCTTTCCGATCACACGGAACCTAATCACAGCCCACCACCTCGCCAAGCGTCAGCAGGCAAAGGCCCACCACGTGTCAAATATAAGCTCAGATGAGATACTATATACAGATTCCAACAGTCTTCTGTCATGGACTGGGAAACAAACAGGAGAGTGAAAACCAGACCAGTTGAGATCAAGCAGAAAGAAATTCCATCTGTTCAATACTATAACAATCCTATGACAGAAGGTTGCGTTTTTCGTAAGAGCTCTTGGATGGTGCATAATTGTCATTATTAAAAAAGAGCCACGAGACTCATTTTGAAGCAGTAAGTAAAGAGTAACATAGGATATTAAATCCCCTCATTTCATTGCCTAATCTATTGAATCATATAACATCATCAATATTTTTTAATTTAAGCAATTTTTAAAATCTCAAGACAATTTTAAAAGTATGAGAACGTTTTAAGTGGTGCAAGCTAAGGCAACTCCGAACCAAAGATTGTATTCTCGTAAGCTCTCTGGTCTATTTTTTCGAAATTTTCTGTTTCAGTACATTCGGTTCTGAAATAAGGGGGAATTTATAATATTCCTTGTCTCTATTATTCACCATAATTACTTTTAAAAATTATTTGTTATTTTGCAGTTCATTAATAATTTAATTTAGAGTACGATAAAAACGGAACATATTGTTAATGGAACAACGTGTATACTTTATCAAAAATGTAGATTTTAGAATAACGTTTTACTAAAAATTACTTAGAAATGTTGACTCAACCCCCCCCCACACACGCGCTGTTATTTGGTAGTTCGCTAAGATTGAATAAGCAAAATTAGATTTTTTTTTTAATTTAAAAATTCGAAACCTCTCAAGTTTTTTAATTAGCAGAAACCTTCCAAATTTCTTCATTCAAGGAAAAAATTCTTCATAAACATAAGAAGTTTTTATAAAAACTTTATAATTGTCTTAATCAGAAGACAATATATATTAAGCACCACACTAGAATATAGAATACTGATTTGTTGTTGTTGTTGTCATTTTTCAAGAATTTGTGCTAATAAGATATTTTGTGTTTTCTTTGCTGATCAAATGGAAACGAAATTTGTTTGAAAGGTAGTAAGTTTTTTTCTCGTTGAGAATACGAAAGCGAATCAATTTTTTTGTAAATAAGCCCAACTAAGAGAATAACAAGTGTGGAAATAGGTGTTATTTAATTTTAATAAAAAAATCTCTTCGTAAAAACTAAGACTAAGGAAAATATTTGTTACTAAGCAAACCAAGAGAATAACAAGTAGAGAAATAGCAATTTTTAGATCCGTTTCGTCAAATGAACTCTGTTTATTTCATTCCTTTCGTCTTCAGTAAGTACTGCTGTAGGACAGACAGATATTAAGATTTAATATTTTGCGATCCTTACTATAATTCGTCAAGTCATCTCAATTTTCGTACGTTTAATCGGACCATTTTCATAGCGAAACTTAGTAGCACCGTAATGATGATAAGAAACTTCATAATCAATTCATAATGATGAATGATAATAAATCAAAATGATGTTGAGAAATGCAATTTTGTAATTCTTCCATTTAAACTAGTCCGTTAGTCTAATTGTGCTATTACAACTGAAATTACAACACAATATCAATACAGATCTTATTAACCTATTTTTAATTTCATTATTAACTTAATCGTTTTTAATATATTACTGTTTCCTTGTCAACGTCTCCATCTTCTCCTTGAACTTTCCTCAACTTTTTTTCCATTTATTGTGCTGTTTTACTGGTTGTACACATATCGGCCACTGAATCAGAAACCTTCATGTACATGAAAGTTACCGTCACTTATGCAGCTATATGCCAAATATTTGATCATCACCTGCGTTAGCACGTGTTCTAGGCAACTATTTAAGAATGCTGCTGATCAGTAATCGTCAATAGCGTTGATCACAATGGGAAAAACAAAGGGTCATTCGGAATTCGATAAAGAGCTTATTGTGGGCGCCCGTCTGGCTGGAACTACGATTTTGAAAACAAAAGAGCTGACTGGTTTCTCAAAAGGTGAGATATCCTGGGTGTTTATTCAGTGGAAAAATAACTCACATTGCTTGCCTAAGAGGTGCAACTGTGGTCCTAAGACACTCTCTCTCTCTCTCTCTCTCTCTCTCTCTCAGGAATGAGATGGCCGTCGTCTGATAAGGCTTGTACGGACAAAAGTCATAACTTTCTGTGTGCAGCAATTGACCGAATCATTTAATGAAGTCTGTTTCCGACCCATACTTATCGAACTATTCTCAGGGAATCGAAGAGGATCAGTATTGGCAGTCGCATCCTTACACGGAAACTACTGCATTAAATGAAAGTTTCTAAATCAGTGGTTGGTGTGTGTGTGTGTGTATTTCTGTTATACCGCATTGTTGGCATATCTGTTGTTCTGCATTACTAACTGTTTTGCATATCCGTTATTTTGCAATCGGTTATTCTCCTAGTTCGATCCTGTTCATTGATTCACAGTTTTCCCTATTTTCTATTCTAACTGTTAATAATATCCCTCCATAAGCGATATTACGATACATAAATACATACGACAACATGAATCGATACAAATGAATCTAATAGAGCAGTGACATTCAAATTATGTTCCGCAAAAATATTTTTAATAAAATTTTAATTTTATCATTTTATTAGATTTTTTCTAAAAGGTTTGATAATCAATCTGCAGTTAATTATTGGAAAAACACTATAATATCTAAATCTAAAAACGTATCGTAATAAGGGTTTGAGTTAACAAGTACAAAAAAAAATGAAAAAATAAAGATATAATAAAGTCAAAGGGTAAATTTCATAGCATTCAGAAGCAATTAACATGTTTAAGTGTGTTAGGAAGTATATAGTTAAACTATTTCACTCTACCCGCAAGTATATAGTTAAATTGATTAATTTCTGAATATGTCCTTTCGAGTTTATTTAATCCTTTTTTTTGATATTGTTATAATTAGTAATGTTTTAAATCAAGTAGTACAATTCTAAAGTTTTAGTTCATTTTTATACTTAAAATATTCATAATAATCAGTAAAATAGCCCGTACTAAATATACTCCATAGAGATAATATTTAAAGACAAGATTTCATAGGTGTTTGTTATTGAAGCCTACTGTCACAGATGCCTCGCATATTACGCTAAGACGCCTAATATGGATTTTCCAAAGAATTTCTGTAAACTGCAAAGAAATCTGTTGTGTTATTTCAAATATTAAATCATAAATTAACTTTTCAAATCGCATTATAATAATCTGCTTAAATTTAATTCTGATGTACTATAATCTGTGGTAATATTCATTGCACTCATGAGCACATTAATCTTACGACGTTATCGCTACGTAGCTATTAAGACTTAAATACAAATTATTATATGATAATTATATCACAGATGTGATTTATGTTGTTTCCAGTTTGTTTCCCAAGCTCAATATGAACGCATTGAAGAAAGACATTCATTTCGTTTCATCTCACTCCTAAGACACCTTTTAGTGAGAAAAGATGGTATTTCATCGGGAAATGACGCAGAAAGACTACAGTAAGAAGCAGTACCCCATTACATAATGGAATATTATTATAACAGTATCCCATTACATAATCCTAAGATCTATCCCGTGTAAACAAATTAATGAATAGAAAAGGTTTAGGAAAAGGAAGGCAACGATATTAGTCGTTTCCTTTTAATTAATTATTATTTCTTGTTATTTTACATCCATCCCTTTCTTTATTATTATAATACCATCTGATGTTCTCTTCTAATATTCATCTTTGAAGTCTGATCCATTGATTTTTATTGTTAATTAAGAATTCTTACAAAAACTGTGTGATTTACTTCAGAGAAAATCTAGCCTAAGTTATTTATAGCAAAGAGATTCTGTGGTTGGTACTTGAATTAATAAAATTAATTAATCAAAATAGCTACGAAAAGAAAGAATTCCATGTTGCTTAACATGACAGAAGCCTACTTTTATGATTATTATTAATTTTGTTAGTTGTGATGGAGTAATAATGATTCTCTTCAGCTCAACTTCTTGAAAGAGGGAAGAAAGAAGAAAAAAAGAAGAAGAAAAGAGAAAAAAGTGGTAGGTTTCCAGATCTTTGGAGCAAAAAGATATGGCAAGACGGTTTCTTTTTTATATATCCAGACAGTTTTCTATACACGTAGCAAATCCTTGAAGTAGAAGTGCTGGTTCATAGTTTTACTTTTAGGAAAAAAATGCAACTTTCTCTTCACACAGGAACGAAATATTTAGTCTTCTTTTAGTGCTAAAATAATGATGGTTTTGTTTTCCTTTATTTAATATTCATCTGTTGCAGTTTCCACTAAAACGAAACGAGTAACTGATACACCTGCCTTTGCTAATAGCAAAGCAGGGATAACGCGCTTACCGTTTTTTAATGTATTACTTCTCAATATTGGGAAGGACAACTTTCAAATGAATGGCGAATAACCAAGCCAAATCTAATCTACTGAAAACTCTTTGTGCTAAATGCAGTAGAGTTCGTCATCTAGGAGGCTAGTTCAGAAATATTCGATCATCTTCTTGTACATTTTCCCAAATGTGTGATAACTCAAGGATTCGGAGTTACGATACATCTGCAATATTTATATTAAACAACCAAGTATTTACATATCGATATCCATTTCCCAGAGCAGAAATCCCAAATTGCTATTTCCGTGCTATAAATGTATAGGAGAAAATATTATCTGTTGTCAAAACATATTTATACCTATCGAAATTTTAAGATTAATGACCTTAAGAAATTAGAGCAGCGATATCATCAATATCGCTGATATCGGAATATGGATAACCTGGTGAGAAACATGCTTATAGTTCTAATCGCCTTATATATTTATGCTTGGTTAATTTATAAATGTTCATTCATAATTTATAAAAAATTATAAATTATATTAATTATGAATGATAATTATTATAAAATTATAAATTTTGAATAATACTTAATATAATATTAGTATTTAAGTATTTATTTATATTAAATATTTATTATTTTGGCATTTTTTGATAAAGACTATTTAATCGAAAGAAATCCTTATATACATTAAATAGTTTCGTTTAAATATTTCTGTTAAATAGCATTCTTTAAAGAAACTATTTAGTGGAAGTAAAAGAGAAATAATGAAACTACTTTTAAGATTGGTATTTCGAAAGCATTTTGTAGGGTTTGCATCAAGAACTTCTCGAGTAAATGCGATCTTGTGGTCTACCTTCGAGCCTTTGTAATGAGGGTTGCCAGTTTCCTCTCGAATGTTCAGTACGTGTAATGGTGGAAGGTGTTCACTATTCAGATTTTCCTGAATCTCACTAACCTCAATCCCTGTTCACAGATTTGCTGATCATAGCATTCTCTATTCTTCCTTCTCACATGATAAGCTTCGCAGTACTCAAACAACCCAATCTTCAATATAAGTTAAGATCAATCATAGCAATAGGATGATGACAATCTATACATCTTCATTGCTTTCAGGACCCAATTATGTTTATCTTTCTTTATAGCAAAATAAGTTCTCACCTTATCTTTGGACGATGCTCAGCTCAACAGTCAAAGCCAGATTTTTCTTTTCGGAGTGATATTTATCTAGCCTTTCCTGGCACAAACTTATTACTTTTATGCCACCCTCAGCTTCCAAAAAATTTGATATTCTTTAAGGTTCAAAATATTGTTTTTTTATTTTTCTAGATGATAACGGCGTAAAAAAAGCCCAAATACGCTCGACTTTGGAATACTGCTCTCACATTTGGGGTAATGCACTAAGATCTCTAAAATTCTCGTATTTCTGCGAAATGTACAATAACATGAACATGAGCAAAAGCAACAGCTGTCCAACCTCATCTTTTATATTTCTGACTCAACTAACATATTTAGTAAAAATAAAATTGAAAAACATAAAATAACTTTTATTGTATTTTATTTGTTTACAAGAGGATGTAGGGAGGATGTCCACATATCCGAGAAATTATTCCTATTTATATTTCAATAAATTTACCTCTGTCCTGTGGACCCACCTTTCCTCATGTGTTCCCTAAGGATAAAACCTCTAGTTCTTCAAAAATAATATCAAGAGATTGCTTTATCCATCACCTACGCTTGACCACATACCACACAATTGGCCGGTGGGAGATATTCCGAGCAAAGAGCATTATGGAATCGATACATATCCCGGTATCGTTCAAATCAGTGCATAACACTGGAGGAAAAGAAAACTACGTAGCAAAATAATAAACAACAAAGCTCTAAAACAGGTAAGTTAGGAAGTAACAGAAATCAAGTAAGTGACTTTGTTTGTAAAAAGAAGGATATTATTTGGTATGGTGAATCTAGAATAAAACATGCTACTGATGAGCGAGTTATAAATTCGAGTTTTCCCCGGACAAAAATTAAGAATATAACAGAAGCAATTCAAAAACAGAAAAGAAACTTAAACGAGAATCGTAATTGTAGTAGGTACTAACGATTTAACTAGAAATATTCATTATGAGAGAGAACATAAAAGGGTTGTTGGAAGAGGAAAGGGAACGAAGAGTGAGAAAGTGAAAATCGTCTGTATTTTACCCCGATATGATAAAAATTAATTAAGACGAAGGGCTATGATGGCAAATGATTCGATGTGTAGGCTGCGCAGAAGGAATGGAGGAAAGTTTTTTTATGTATATCAGTGAGTTTGAGGGAAGATTGGATTGGTATTGTGAGTCTTGAAAAACTGATACCTGGTATGAGACAAAACACAGAGAGTCAGGGAACGTAAATTATAAAGGAGGAATGGTGAGAATGTGAGTGTAAGAGCGATAATGTTATATAACTGTGTTAATCACGGGAATGGGTTTTATAGTGGAAATGTTGACGAGTAGACAAAGATTTTGTTTCTATTCGCCCGGTTAGGACCCATCAAACGTGTGCAAAGATATCTACATGTATAAAGCATTGGAGAAGAATACAGATCTGCAAGTTGTCCAACTGTGTCATGCAGACTGCAGACAAGAGTATACAAAAGAACATGCAGACAGATTATAATCTGTACAAGAATGCTAGGAGTAGCAGAAACAAAGGGGCAGAGTTTGCTGCCTCAGTCAATATGTTAGAACCTTAGAGAGTAGGCATTAGTGAGACCTGGCTATCAGAACCAGATATACTAACTGGTATCGAATGTCAAGGGTACAGTATTTTTAGGAAAGATAGAGAGGATGCGAGAGGAGGAGGCGTGCTGTTAATGATATCGGATGACTAGAATCCAGTTAGAGTTAATACCTACGATTGTAGTACTACTAACAGTATTTCATGTGGCAGTGAGTTTGAAGCCATCTGGTGTGAGGTGGAACCTAATAAGATTAATTACATAGCGGGATGTTGATTCAGACCTGGTGGATCGGTTGCCAGTTATGACGAAATGCATCAACAGATAGAAAAGATGAGCGCCAAAAGAGTGATCATGATGAATGACTTTCATTATCCAAGTATTAATTGGGTAGCACTAGAGTCTCATGAGAAGAATAAAAATGCATTTATTGAGCTCTTGCGGGACAACATTCTCAAGCAGCATGTGACAAAAGGAACTAGAGGTCAAAGAGTGTCAGATTTGATTATATTGTCAGAGGACGTTTCAGTTAAAAATGTAACTATTCTGCCTCCCGTTGGTGATAGTAATCATGCGGCACTGACTTAGGACGTGACTACGTTTATGAATGTTCCATTCAGAAAAGGTTACATGGCGAACTACAAAGCAGGAAGTTATGATCAACTGAGGAGTAAACTGAGTTCAGTGAAATGGGATCGGTTACTGGATGGGGAAAATATCGACCGTGCATGGGAAGCATTTAAAAATACTTAAATGATGCGATATCAGAATATGTCCCGAGAGTTCAAAGAATAAATAGAATAGGAGTCAAATGGATGTACAATTTTATTAAGCAAGAGCTTAGTAAGAAAAGGATGATGTGTAAAAAATATCCTATGCATAAAGACTTTGTCCGTTACGAAAATTATAAGCAGCAGGCCAGAATAGTCACAACTGTTGTAAGTAAACCAAAGTCTGAGTATGAAAATAAGCTGTTTCTGCGAGTCTAAAGATAACCAGAAGGATAGTGTCGATGTGCTGTAAGTAAAAGAAAGAAATAATATGAAAGAATAACTCTTCTAAATGCACACGGCGTGAGGGTAATAGATAAAAAAGAGGTTATTCAACTAATGAGTGCCCATTTTGTTAAAAGCTATCAATCTGTAGTACACAACATTGAGCTCACTGCTATCTCTTCACTGGATGAAGAAACTCAGGTGTATGAGGAAGTGTTATTAGAGCTGTTGCACAAACTGAATAAGAATTGAGCGATAGTGACTGTTGGAATATCAGCACTTCTGCTAAAAGAGTGTTCAGCGCTGAATTGGCTATTCCTTTGACCTGGTTGTTTAATATGGGTCTCAGAACAAGGAAGACTGCGCCGGAATGGAAAGAATGTATGGTAGTTCCATTCCATATGGGTGGTGCAAAGACCGTTTTATCCAACTATCGACCAATTAGTATATCTCAGGAGTGGTAGTGAAGGTTTTGGAAAAATTGGTTAGGGCTAACATTCAGAAATGGATTGAGAGTCAATCTCTACTTTGCAATGAGCAACTTGGGTTTACTAAGGGAAGGTCATGTTTTAGCAACTCGCTCACATTCTACCTTGTCATTGAACTAGACAAGGGGAATGGATACCCCATGATACTTTTGGATTTTGCTAAGGCTTTTGACAGAATACAGCATGGTAGGCTGTTGCATAAATTGGAGAAGATGAATTTGGGTTATAGAATATTAGCATGGATAAGAGGCTGGCTCACTGACAGAAAAGTGGTCTAAAGGAGATGTGAGTCTGCGAGATTTAAGGTAATTAGTGGTGTACCACAAGGATCGGTTCTTGGACCACTGTTATTCAATCTGTACATTAATGATATTGAGAAGGATTTGACAAGCGACATACAGCTATTTGCTGAAGATGCAAAGATAGGCTGGGTAATCAGGAATGCTATTGATATTCAGTATTTGTAGAATGATTTGAATAGGCTGGAATTGTGGACATAGGAAAATGGATGTCAGTTCAATTTCAGTAAATGTACAGTCATTTACTTTGACGTGATTAGATATCCAGTGTCGTATTATATTATTGGGATTATGTTTGGTCTCCTGGTTTCCGTTGTGATGATGATATAGTGGAGAACGTGCAAAGTAGAGTGATAGAAATGATCAGGATTATGAAGACAGATTGAGAATTTTTAGGCTGCAGACACTAGCAAACAGGAGAAAGAGAGGTGATATTATGCTGGAAGAAACAGATCAGGTTAGAGATGTTGGAGCGTTAGTACATAGGAAGTTGAAGTTCAGGGGCCATGTAGCAAAGATAATTGCAATGCTAAAACGAACGTTTACATGTAAATATAAGAATGCCATTTTGCCTCTTTACAAGGCCTTGATAAGATCTCACTTGGACTATTATGCGCAGGTCTGATCTCCTGGTTTCCGTTGTGATGATGATATAGTGGAGAGAGAGTGCAAAGGAGAGTAATATAAATGATAATAGGATTATGAAAACAGATTGACAATTTTTACGCTGCAGACACTATCAAACTGCAGAAAGAGAGGTGATATGATTGAAACTTACAAACTTCTGAAAGGGTCATACAGGATTTCAGTTGATGGAATTTTTTAATTTATGGAGGGTGGGGAAAGGACAAGAAGACATCCCCTGGAAGCTGAGAATGAATGCCGCTAAGAAGGTGGTGACGGTATTGGCTAGATGTTTCTCTCAGAGGGTGGTGCGTGATCGGAATGGATTGCCATTGGATGTTGTGAGTGCAAACAGTGTAAATGAATTCAAGAATAAGTATAATAGCTGGTGCGTCCATTGTGTGATCTACCGCGATGAGTCCCTGACTCCCTGGAGGTCTCTATTAATAATAATAATAATAATAATAATAATAATAATAATAATAATAATAATAATAATAATAATAGTGCATTATATTCGATTCTGTCCACCTTTTAAAATAGTGTCGTTGTTTTCTGAATTTTTTGTTCATCATTAACTGGATTCAACAAAAATACCAATTTATTATCAGTTTTATTCAAAAGCCTAAGATAAACTAGCAGGGAACAACCATATTAGTCTTCTTCATTTAGAGAGGATTAGTGTTTCATTTTTTTTAAAAAATATATCATTGCTACTAATAGTTAAAATGAGTATAATTTCAACTGCCTTGATGTTCACTATAAATCTTAATTTGGGTGAGATGTTATGACTAAAGCAATACGTAAATACCTAGTTGACAAACTCACTCTCACACTCAGACTTTATTTAAGTCATCCATGAATGATATGGATAACAATGATATTCCTCATGTCACAAAAACATGGAAGATGAATCAAAAGAATAGATCTGGGATTCTATCTAACATCGTTGTTACATTAATGTCTTTTGCATAAAGAACCCACTATAAATAAATTCAATGTCAATAATTTCTTTATATATCTGTACAAAGAAAATTAAAATAATTAACCACGGCTTAAATATATCTCCATGATTTAAAAGACAGTTTCCTTGTTTTTAGCAAAAACAAATTGTATGAAATTTATTACACTTAACTTTGCTCCTTATGAAATTTCTGTTAAGCAAAAGATCATACAGGTTACCATGACGACACACGCTAAGTTGAGTATGCGAAATCATCCTTGGTGCAGATTAAATTATATATTATAACTTAATTACAATTTATAATTTAATTATTAATTAAAGTTTATTTTGTTATTTCTTAATATTTTAATTAGTATTTTTAATTTTATAAATATTCCCAAGTTCCTGTTCTGAATGGCAAACATGGAACTTATTCCATTTACTCCAGGCCTTTAGTAAGTGGTGCCGTGATCTTACACCGAGTGATGAAATTCATCTCCCACCTAAAGACAATCTCAAACATCTATATCCGTGGTGGGATTCAAATCTGCATCCTGGAGAGTGGGTGCGTTAACCACTCTGCGAATGGTGGACACTCCATTTTCAAAATTACAATCACGCTATTAATAATAGTTTCTCAGTCGAAGTGGCAGTCGTAGCAGCTGGATATTTTCTCTAAAATCACTTTGAAGTAATAGACTATAACAAGTGCTATAACATTGACTCATCACGGGCGAAAAGAAGTGGGAATTTGAAGAAAACAAAAGTTTGAAAAAATATCCGATAGAATGAATTAAGTTCTTGTGATCTCCAGCCTGGATATAACTCAACATTGACTGCTGAATGCCAACATTCCTGACAAAGAAAGGTTCATGGCTCAACTATTTCTAAAATGAAAAATTCCATTCGTGTTGCCGACATTTTCACTTTACGTTAAACTGAGAAGATCTATTGTAGCGCCTCCTACTGAGAAAATAACATATATCAATATAATATCAATACAATGCCCAGTTTTATTCAGAATTGTGGTTTTACAACCATCTTAAATCGTAAATGAATTTTATGCATCCCTTTACATTTATAAGCATTTAGATCTATTAGAAAATAGATATTTCCCGTTTCTGAAGAAAAGATAAATTAGGACTTAAAACAGTAATTATCCGCAGCATAGTGTTGCTTCTCAAAGGTGATTCTTACGATAATTGAACAAAGTTGACTTAAGTCACTAATTATTGTGTTCACTCACTAAAGATTAATTAGTTCCCACCCCATCCCTGATTAGTTCTACAAGCACGCGAGAAGTAATTTGAATATTTGTGAACGCTATCAATTCTTTTTCCATTCTATCAACCAAGAAATTTAAACGTTGAGTCTCTCTAAAAGAAGAATAACGGATAGCATCTTTACAAACAAACGACACCTCCTTGAAACTCCCTCATTCATTAGTTTTCGAAACGATAGAAATAATTTATTCAACACTGGTGTATTTAGGACAGCAAAGCAATTAATCAAGACAAAGTTTAATAACGTTAAACTTCGAAACTTCGATATGATCTTGAGAGTTAAATTGGCTTAAAATGCCAATTCATAAAAGTTGAAGAGAAGATGCAGGAAGGAATTTCTAAGACCACTTAGCTCTGTTGGTGACATAATAAAATAAAGTAAATTTCCATCAACGCTTACTAGTCTTTACAACAATAAGAGCAAAAACTGCAATGTTCTGATATGTCAATCTTGCATTAATAATATCGAAAATTTGATCGACTATTAAAGGACACCACGGAAATTTAAAACAAAATTATTCTCCACTAATAATCTAATGTTATAAAATGTGAACTTTAAGTGGCATTTGTCTCTACATTAAATTAAATATCCGGAATAATTCTTCTTTATTAGTATTTTAATTATTACCCACTTATTCTATGACAGTCGTTGTTTTAGTTTTATAATACGAACTTGTTCATGTACTGAATAAATGCTTTAAGTGTGGTTAATTTATTTTATTATATGGTTATGAGAGGATAATCCGTTATATTACACGGAATAATTTTGCAAATAACAAAGAAAAGGGATGAAGGGGTTTACACAAATCTCGAAAAAGAGCTTTCATATAATCCATGGATGAGCTTATTAGAAATATAAGATAGCTTATATTAACAGGAAGTTGGGATTAGTTGATTATCTTACCTATTTATACAAAAAATAGATATTTCTGAACCCAAGTAGCGTCTATTTGAATTTTACGGTATTTATATTGAATGCTAAAATAATTACACTAAATTACAAAAATAAGAAAATTATTTATAATAGCCTGTTTTGTTTCATCATATATTTTTTAAATTCTAAAGAAATGAAGTAAAAATAAGTAAATCTTACGAAATACATAAATAGATAATTTTGTGATATTTCGTAAGTTATGGTTTCGTAATATCTGGTTACGGTTTATAGTAAACAAGAAACCGTAATCAGAATCCATATATTGACTAATAGAATAATAAAGACCACAAGTAACTCTCTAAAGCAACGAATGTAATCTCGAGCCCAGTCAAAATTTTTCTTCCTTTTATGTTGAAGGGATGGGAAATCTCAATTATATGTGCACATTTCCCACCCCATTACGATAAGAAAAGACAAACTAATAGAAACAGATATTCACGTGCAAATGATAAATGTAAGTAATTAATTCGTATTATACTTTTAGTAAAGCAATCACTTGAGTGATTGCTTTACTAAATAATACACACACACTTACAATGTGTCTGTAAAGATAAAAAATGTTTCTACTCTTTTATAATCTTAAAGATTTCTTAATGCAATAGTTATGAATTTTTTCTTAAAATCTGATTTTATTGCAATTCTGAATATGATGCTTCTAAAAATAGATAAGTGAAATAGGATGTTTTCCTTCCTTTTTTATTTTGTTTATTTTAGCAGCATTCGATAAAACAGAGGCGAAGATATAGCAATGACACAACTTCTTACATCGACTTGTGCGTCAAATGAAAGCATTTCAACTTAAAGTATAAACTTTTCACGACCTCTTAAAAGTGTTGAACGGGATTTCGATACGCGTCATGAGTGATATTTATCCTTAATATACAATTCACCTTATATTTTCAGATAATTGATAGTAGAAGGAATGGCGAACCAGGTATAGAACAGCGACAAAGTCACTTTTGAGACAATTTCTCTGTAAGACGTCTCGTTGTGACGAACTAAATAAATTAATATTTTGATAAAATCACTGACAAGTTTGAATTCGAATCTGCCATAGGTATGGACGACTATTGGTTCTGAAGTACGCATGCTAACTATTCCGCACCATCACGGCAAATTTTACAATACTAAAAATGGGACGTGATTTAGAATCAACGAACTTCCAATGACCTGTTAGCAAGCCTTGTATTAGTCATCACTCAATTTCTGCGATCACTGTATGGGTAAAGAATTCGAGGTCGACTGTGACTGACTTCATTACAACATGAGAACAGAACGGTGAAAATAAACTTACGAAACAGTCAAACAGATATGACAAACTGACATAAACAAAGACCTGATGCTCAAGAATCCCACCGGTTTCTTTATGCCAGCGAAATATACATTGAACTCCGCAGCATCATATCTATGGAAGGGTTGTTGTGCAGAAACCAAACAAATGAGATCAAATTTTGATTTTCAATTTGAGAAAGCAAGTTTCGTTTAATTAGTGAAACTAAAGTGAATGATTCCCATTAAATAATTTGCTAAAACGCGAACTGGAACTTTTAGATTGCAAAGCTAGAATTTATTTAAGAAAAATATAAAGATTTCAATCTTTATGGAGTCTTCCTGGCTCATTGATAGCTCTCTGGTACGTAAGTTTGATATTTGTATCAGTACAAGAGGAAAGTACATAAGGATTTCTCAACTAAAGGTGTTAGTTTTCTCATAAACGGAGGTGGGAGGGTTTTGTTTTACTTTATTTTCGAGGCTTGAGTTTGTCCTTCGAACCTACAGACTTAATATGCAATATCTGCTTCTGCCAGTAATACCAGTAAGTGAACATCAATAACATTCATGCTCATAATTAGCTAACGACGGTACTGACATGCAATGGGAAAAGGCACTGAAGTAAAGGTACTTATTTTCTTTTTCATGATTAGTTAGGCGCATTTTTATTCATGAAGGTTGAGTAAAAACAAGTCCCGAGTGGTTTTTCAAGACACGATAATTTTCCTAGGATCTGTAATAATGACTGTATTTAAACATGAAAATATTTTAAAACACAAATGGGGTCAGTTGCGGGTAACTACGATATTAGAAGCAATTAATAAACAATACTACTAAAATGCCAAACCTGTACATCGCTAAACCGGGAAAACTGTCAATTGATTTCAAGAGTATTATCCCCCCCCCACACATAGATAACACGGGAGTTGATCTCATATATATTAAGTTTACCTTTAAGATACTTGAAATTCACACATATCGAAGAAGTAAAAAGCAGTGAAGGCGCTTCCATCCTCTTTTAAATAAAAGAAATAATAAAGGCAATTTTTTTGGAATTTTTCTTTGAATGTTTCTGAAAACCTTTTTAAGAACCAAAAACTATTCACTAGAAATCCCTGTTCGAAAATTTAATTATCATATCGAAATCTCGGCCGTGAGAGATTTAACAACATAACAACGCCAAAATACCTTCATTGTCACTCATACTTCTGAAGAGGCAGCAAAATGTAGGAATGAACTTTAGTTTCCCCCAATATATATATATCAGAGGGGACAAAACAAAAACAACCTGTCAGCAACCTAATTCTTGATATTCATTATAAAAACAGACAATAATTGAAAACACAAACAGTCGGCTTAAATATTACATCTTTTAAGGTGATAATAACGAACCACTGCATACTAGAAAAATATTATGGTATTTGCAATTCCACATTTCAAAATACATGAACTCAAATTATTTCATGGGAGAGAATATAGATTCATCAATGTGTATAATTAGCAACTGAAATTCTAATTTATTATTTATATTGATAACTGGGCAATTCTTATTAATTAATTAATTAACCAATATTTTACTCATAATAATCGAGTAATTGCTTCATATCTTAACAATAAATTGTTGACAAAATGCTAATACTAATACATCTTTTCTTCACAAAGCAAAATGGATACCACATAATGTGTTTAATCATCCCTTGAAGGTTCTTTTGATTCTCTACTAAAACAGGATTACACGCAACACCAGTTTCTTAACTTACTTTTACAAATATTCCTCGAAAAGCGTCAGCGCCCCTTGGTATTAAAGTTTCGTCTTCGAAGAAAACTACTAATGTAGAGAGACAAAGTGGCTTAAAGTTACATTTCCTCCGAAATATATTTGCACCCAAATGAGTGTTCTGTATCAATTACATACATAAAAGTGTATAAAAAATAAATAATGAAAAATAATCAAACAGCAGAAAAATACTGAGAGTTTTTATTATAAATTTGTTATTCAAAAAACTCTACTACGGAATCGTAGCTATTTTTTGTTTGTATAAAAAAAGCAAAAAAGGAATGTGCCAATAAATATAGAACATTTTTTAAACACTGACCCTCTTTTGGATTATGCGCTTTCGACTATGCAATGTTTTGATAACTGTAATGCTTCAAATTTCTTATTGAAGCCAAATTTGAAATGAGTGAACACATTTTAATTTCGATCCTGAATACCAAATTTCGTTATATTCTATCAAGAGAGTGAGGAATATTAATATCAGTTAGAATCATTTTGACTATAAAATGAAATTAAAATTGTAAGAAATCAGAGTGAATCCGGATGGCAAATTTAAATAAAATCTGTTCAGCCAGAGTCTTGATATAACTCAAGTTTTCGAGAATGACTGATATAACTAAACGAAGCGAAGTTTTCTAAAACACTAATTAATTAATTAATGCATGATGATAAAATGTCCGTGAGTCCATATGGAATAATACGTTGTATTATTTGTTTGTCTGTCCATTGCGTGTGTTCTCCTGAGCGGTTTGCCTGTTCTGAGACATGAAAAAACCCGAGTTTCCGGGAGAATAAACACTCTACCACCGTATGAGTCCAGCTAACTCACCTTTAGTCGATAGATACCAGATAAAGGTTCCTCAGGTAATGGACAGGAATCGAACCAATGTATTTCCCATCAAAGGGTTTCGTCTATACAGAATGAGCTATAGATACTCTAATAGAAAACACTGAAATTATTATTATTATTATTACGCGACACCTCCAGGGAGTCTAAAGACTCATCGTGGGAGGACAGCTACTTCTACCAACTACAATTAACTGCACCTAAACCAACGCCATCTACCACCCGCCACAAGCACTAGTATTTCCACAGACAATCACAAACATCCATTCCCAACGCGGGATTCGAACCTGCAGCCTTATGGCTGGAGAGCAGATACCGTAATTCAGAAAAGCAGAATCCATGATTTAATCCCACAAAAAGCCGGCTTTCTGTGGGATTAAATCGTAGATTAAAATTGTGGGATTAAAGATTAAATATAGGTGGAGTGCTAACTTAGCCATTAAGGTACGTGAGAGTGGTGGAAGAAAAAGAAAACGAAAGGAAAAATCTAATTTCATTTATGGTAAATAAAGAGAAAGCGTTATATCACTCTATAGGAAAGAGAAACCAGATTTATTGCTAGATATCGGGAAAGCTCCTTCATACTAGAAATTGCAGCTAACTTTTCTCTAAAAAGCGCTAAATATAACTGGTAAAAAATTTGCACTTTTAACAAAGCGTTACAAACTACTATGGGATATTCGATCAAAAATTTCTCTAAAGCAGTGTTTCTCAAAGTGTGGTACGCGTTCCCCCAGGGATACGCGAAAGTTCTTCAGGGGGTACGCGGCAATTTTCAGCTATGCATCATTAACGCATGGAATCATTATAAAGAAAAAAAGAATTATTTTAAAAGTATATATTTCTAAATAAATTATATATTAGGTATGAATTCTCCTACTTAAATTGCGAGTTACTATCGCCATGACGTTCACGTCCTGGCGATAGTAACTCGTTCCATGCGGTAAACAACACGCCCTCCCCAAAAGCGTCACTATACTAGTTTTTATATTAAGTAGTTTTATGGTATCACTGAATAAGGTACAAAGACATTTGAAGTCTGTGTAAGATATTTCTCAACAAATTGTGCAATTAGAGACAATTGGGATAAAAAAACAGCACTAACTAATGAATTACATCACCCCTCCAAGAAACTGCTGCCGGTGCAACATATAGTTTTGCTTGAGTCTATACAGCACCCGCCCCCGCAGTTAGGATAGTGGCTGTGCGCTTCGCAACCATGTGCCTGGGGAAGGAGTGTCCTAAGTTCGATTCTCGTCGGAGATGTGAGGAACTTAAGGATTTTCCTCAGCCATAGCCAAGTTAGCTGGTCTTGGGCGTAGACAGTAGGGTTTTTTCCCCAGTTTATCCTGAGGTTTTCATCCCACAAACAGGCAAAACGTACCCGTGAATATACAGCATACAGCCATAGGACATATAGACGAAGACAGAAGAGGAGATCAGAACCATCTGTCTTAATTCACCGCCCATTAAACATTCATGGTTCGGCCATGAGTGACCCAACGGTGTATTAAGGACTACATGAGAGGATAGGATATAGCACCCACATCGTGAACATGTCAAAACTAAGAAATATATAGTGAATGTGTTTCAGATATTATGGAAATCGGTTGAAGAGAATTAGCATTTCAACTCTATTATTGGCCTGCCTTTGTCTTTGGTTCGCGCGATCATTTGTTAGTATTGCATCAATCATATGCACTTCTTCATAGCTGCTCTATCTCTACTGGCCTACCATTGCTGTCTGTTTCGCGCTCTTCTTTTACTTCTCATTAGTCATTTGTGAAGGATTGTTCATTATATATCTCAAGTCTTGTAAATTACTGGTAATTTTTCCATGAAACAATGGGAAAGAAGAATACGCAATTTGGGTAGATGGCTTTGACGATGCACACAAGGAAACTGTTCTCTATGCCTAAAGTAGCAATAGCGATTAGGAACTTCTTGGTCACACCATTTTTAGTTGTTTTCTGAAAACTCTAGTTTCCGAAAATTCCCGCATATATCTAGCACCACGATTTTGTAGATTTAATTTTGGGAAAAAAGTGACAGTTATGTTTGAGTAAATACGGTAATTTTTTAGCTTTCAAATTCTTAAGTATGAATCATTGGTTAAAGACTGGATTTATAAAACGCACAAAAGCGAGCAATATAGCAAATACAAGTAGCTGTAAGCAACAAGAAAACGTTGATATTGTATCTGGATCAAATGAAATTGATAAGGGCGTGTCGTCTGACTTCCCTGAAGAACCAAATAGAAAGAAAGAATATTTGTAAGCACGATATGAATTACTTGAAATGTGTATTTTCATGGACGGGAAATGAAGAGGAACCTATTTTGTTCTATTAAAAATTATTCGTATTTTTTGTTTATATGAACATGTAAATTCAAATAAAATTTATTTATTTATTATTATTATTTTGATAAGGGGGTAGTTGGTAATAATGAAGATTTAAGAAGGGGTACGCGAATATCTGAAGTTTGAGAAACAAGACTCGTACTGACAATGAAGTGAATTATGTTGTAGTTACTGTCTGTAAGCGTTACAACAAATCAAACTTGTCAGTTCATAAAAAGGCTCAACTGTTAAAAAAATAAAATTGGACTACTAAAAAAACTTTTACATTTTAAAGAGTTCTGCGCGAAAATAACCATAAATTCTCAAAAATCTCATATATTAAAATAAATTTAATTTTAGTACATTTTAAGTGAATTTTATGACCTTGATTCATCAGAATAATGTTCATCTCTTATACGTTCATTTCATTCCCATGCATGTCTGAACTTTATTCTTCAATTACTTCTCTGTTCTCCGAAGGCATTACAAGAAATTTATTAAATGTCAATGTCAGTGAGAATTTTCTCCATAACATTCTAACAACCGTGGATGCTTGGTATACTTTTCTTGAATTACTGGCTCTTGTAGTTTGAATATATCTGTCAACATACCTTACTGCTTTACTGGCATGAGATGGTTAGCTCATTCGGAAGACTTCTATATGAATGTCACTCGGGTAGAGGGAACTGGCATCGTATTTTCCTATGAGTGACATACTGTTTTAATCAACGTTTTCGTCTTTGATACATCAGCAAAACAATTTCAATATATTTTTAATATCGTTTGAAACCAAGACATTTTAATCTTAAAGATGAAATATCTTATGTGTAGATTTCGTTATGGGGAATGGCTGAGGGGACACTTTAATTGCAAAGAAACACATTATAGTTTTATTTATATAACCACTAAAATGTGATCTGTGATTAATTAATTTCAATATATAATTAAAGATTTGTAGAGAATCTAATTTATGAAAAAAATATATATATATTTATATATATGCTATAAATCTTTTTACAACTTTCTGTACCAACGTGTTTCGTGAAATTCAATTATATATCAGTCGTCAGAAACCTGTAATATTTGAATAAATTATTTTCAATACATCACGTATCACTGACCGCTTTGTATAGTAAAATTATGTACATGTTTCCAATATTTTCCTTCTGAATTTTTTAAATTAACAACGGAATATTTGGTAAATGTTTTTATGACATTTATCTTAACAAATAACTGCAGGAATAAAGAGATGTTGTTGTGTAAATGTAATAAGTTTATACATTTTAGGACTAAGGTATTATAAAGAAATATAAATATGAAATATTAATAACATAATATAATATAATATTAAAAATAATGATTTAGTTTCTTTGCTTAGCTTGTGTCAGTTTGTCCAAGGAGTAAATGGGAACATCACTTTTAGTGGTAAAGTAGAGCTTTTTTTTTTCATAATTAATTTTGCCATAACGGTTATCTTCTCATCCTCTAGCTGACCTTATTAGATTTCAATCTCCTAGTTAGAACCTGTTCAGCTCGGTCGATTTCGACATTGTCCTTTAACTGGAAAGACCTAGGTCGAATTCTGTCTAGGACGCGAAAACGTTTATGAGGAATTTTCAATTGAAGGTAGGTTAGCCGGTCACTCATGAAGGTTTAAGAATTTCCTCCTGGAAATTGGAGTGTTTCCTCCCGCACTCACGTTAATCATCCAGAAGAACACACACTTTACAGGCAGTAAATCTAATAGATTTATATTAGTTTCATTAGATGCCGCCTTACCTGCCTGTATGGCCCTCATGGTCATTGTATCATCATCACCATACACAAAATAAAATCTCCTACTTAGAGGTTACGGAATGTAATGCAGATTGTCTTCTATTCTTGTACTAAGTCTTGAAGAAGCCCAAGATTTCAAATAAGAAAAAAATTTATGAGAACGGATAATTCGTCAAAATATCCCTTCTTAATGTATGTTTTAAGAAATATTCGATGATTTTTCTCAAGGAATGTACTGCGAAGTACATGAAAACAAAAGTACGCTATTTTTCCTCAGTTCTCCAAACGAAATTCCGCGTCACTGGAGGATATGAATCAATATACCTGGTACTCCATGAATAAGAAGCAAAACTGCCTGAAGCCATAATCACAAAGAAGGTGCATTAAGTGGATTACCTTCAACTAAATCTCATAGTATGTCAAGAAAAGCATGGAGATGACCATGTACAAAGAAATGCCCAAGAAATCCAAGAAAAGCTCTCGAACGAAGAGCCCATCAATATATTGTTGAAAAACTACGTAAAATGATGTTCATCATATTCTCGTCTGCATTCAGAAATAAAGCCACTATTGAGAGTGTTTGGAAATCATCGTTTGGAAGCCGAAGGTGAGTTGTGGCTTTGTTGAGGACTAATGTCGAGTATCATCAACAATTCGATATTTTGTATATATTTCTGTTTGAATAGCTTAGATCTATTTATAGATTAGTTAGAACACATTTCTGAAAGTTATATATATTATATAAACTAACATATTTTTAAACAAGCACTACTTTAAAAAAAAAAAAACATACTGCAGTTTTAATTTTTCATACGTTTCCTTAGAGTTCTATACAAGAACGATGAACTCATCCCGGTTGTCTCGGGGGGAGCATTTTAAATGAGTAGACGCGCTATACGAAAATATTCATATCGCCGTTTTCAATTTTGAAAAGGATGCTAGTTAGGTTCCCTTCTTCTGTGAACTGGGGAGAGTGTCTCATTCTCTGTTTTTGGTGGTATTTTAGGAGTAGTTTGCTCTTCTCTGTAGTTTTTTAGAGGCTGCAACTAAGGCATCTCTAAATTAAGTGAGTAATGGATGATTCGTTGAGGTGGAAACTGTAGATAATGACTTTTGCAGATATGAAAGTGTAGTTGCATATTCTATGTAACTGTTGCGGGAAGTTTAAAATATTTAGTGGCTGATGAAATCATGAATGAGGTAAAACAAGTAAAATTTATTCACAGGTATATGATCGAATTATCTTCTTGTAGACGATGTTCATTGGTAAAGATATAAGATAACTGACTTTTATACAAACCAGCATATTTTTTATATAAGCAGTACTTTAAAAAAAATACTGCAGTTTTAATTTTTCATACGTTCCCTTAGAGTTCTTTATAAGAACGATGAACTTTTCTCGTTTGTCTCGGGGGGGGGGATTTTTAAATGCTTTTCATTATGAGTAGACACGCTATACGAGAATATTCATATCGCCTTTTCAATTTTGAAAAGTATACCAGTTAGGTTCCCTTCTTCTGTGAACTTGCGAGAGTGTCTCATTCTCTGTTTTTGGTGGTAGTATTTTAGTAGTCTGCTCTGCTCTCCTCTGTAATTTTTTATAGGCTGCAACTAAGACATCTCTAAATTAAGTGAGTAATGGATGATCCATCTCATGTATGAAGACTGAATATAACTATTTTTGTCACTTAAGTAGTGAGACCCAAGCTAGAGATAAGCATGTTGATTACTCCTCACATACTATGCACACGAGCTGCAGGAAGGTAATTAGAAGGTGAAATCCGATGACATCATGTTGTATTGACAAAAAATGGGATAAGAAAGCAAAATAAGATAATTTTCTTTCTTCTGCTTCTACTTCAGCGGTTGCTCCAATAATCACTTCGCATTTTTAAACGTCGTTCTATAGAAGTTTAAATCGTCATGTTCGATTTGCAGATGAAATATATCATCGTGTCTAGCATTCTATTCAAATAAGTAATTATTATTGATCCCTAGGTAAGTGGCAAAAAGACGTTTCGGTTTTATATATAAAGAATTATTTAAATGGCATTTCACCTAAAATTTAAACTCCAGCACGAATACAGATATTCTACTGGGAGTTTGCTATAGAATAGAAGCAATATTACTGACGTAGTCTGTGGGTATATTCATACAATAATCACTGAAATATATAAGGAAACATAACACAGATTAATATCGTCTCTCTGGTATACAAAAATAATCATATTTCCTCGAATTCATCACTAATCACATCTGATTTTCTCAAGGGTAGCTCTGACCATTCCATTAATCAGTGTTACTTATGGTATTACGTTCAAAGGGATCGTGGTATGTCATTCAGCATTATGTACCACACAACATCTGCGCAGGTAGCATTTCTATTTGCAATCAGTAGTCGTCTGCTGATTTCAAAGCGCATGCAGATCTTGCGGTCTACTTCTCTAATGATGGCATTGGATATTCCTAAAGAGTTCCAATCTTGTAATGTGAGGTCGCTTTGTTCTACACATGAAACATTAGCGATAACTGTACAATACTTCGTGAGCACGTTTTTAAACATGACATTAGCAGAATTCAAACTTTGACGGAATTGAAGTTGTATGATGATGATGATGCTTCGTATGCACTGTTCTGATGATAATTCTGTGCAGTATGAGGCTACTCGATAAGATTATTAAATGACTGGATCACATGAAGAATAATAGCATGATCTGAGTTTAGTCTCCTCCAAATTAATTCTTGGCAGCAGAACACTTCACCCATCATTTCTGCCACTGAATTCTAACAGTCAGTGGAATGATTTATAAACATTTCCGATTTATAAAATATTTATAAAACCTGCAGCCCATTAGTACGATGTCTAGACGTAGGATTAACTGTTAGCGTATTCTCTGATGGCAATATAAATAATAATGCTACCGGGGGGCTTCCTGATTATTTAAGTAATCAGGAAGCCCATTATAGAAACTAAACATATATTCTTTCAAGCCATTTCAGGCCTCCAATAAGCAGAGTGATGATCATGAACAGGGCGATAAAATTCATTTCTTACCTAAACACATATGCATACATTCATGTCTACGAAGGCGGGGAATTCGAAGGTACTACATTCGACCAACCAGTCTGGAAATGTCGGAGGGGTGCATACAAAATATAGTTATGGTAATATAATTATTTTCAAATAAGAAAGTAGCGTTCTATTACTTTCCTCTTATGCACCATCATATAATATTTTTGAACTAAAAATATTTCTCCTTTATCTTAAATAAAAAGTAAAATCAAAAGAAAATTAGATTTCAACAGAAGTATGAAAAGTATTAAGTATTAAAACTGTCTTCCGTAAATATAATGGTGGACAGTTTTAATATTAAGCAATACAAACTATTATTTGTCGATTTAAATATTTTAAACTGCCAACTAAGATGATATTTTTAATCAAACTCCACTAGTTTATTTATTTATGAAATATATTTTGTCTATTTTTAAATGCATGTCACGTTAGAACTAATAACATGAAAGGAAATATTTAAAGAATTCAAACCAGAATTTATATACCAAAATATAATAAACAGAAAGCGTCTAAAAACTTTATTTTAAGTTAGATAAAATTATTTTAGGGCTTACCAGCATAGTTTCTAAGAATAAAGTGTATGAGAGAGAGAGAGAGAGTGTGTCTGTAATTTTGAGAAGATCCTAATGTAAATCCCGCTGGATTCACACACAAATAAAGATTTCTTCTGCGCTAAATCCAACTGAATTTTAATTAAACGCACTTTAGTTAATAATGGAAACAAAACTACTTTGCTGTCTCCCATGATTAAATGGAATTTATATTTCAACGCTTTCATTTGAAATTACTAAATTTAATTTGTGGAACCAATACCAGTGCATTTGCTGATCAGAACGTGTATGCTCTGTCATATGTTTTCATAATTTTATTCATTGCTTCCACAGAATTATCCTTTCATATTATTTCTGAAAGAGGTACTAACTAGAAAATCGGCATAATGCCCAAAGTTAAGCAGTTAATCTCAACGCACTAATATATTACGTTCACGTAAATGAATCTTCTGAATATCATGAAGTAATTAAAGATTTGTACTCTTAAATCTTAATGTTTTTTTAATCATTTATTTACCCCTGAAAATAACCAAACCAGCTTATTCGCTACCTTTACGCACAAATGTCCTCTAAATACGCCTGCATTTTTAATGTATATTTTATTACTGCTGCAAAAGTGCTTGAAAATTATGATTAATTAATATGTCATTTAGAATGTTATAAAGTATAAAATAATTAAATAATACTTGATCAACTTAATTTTATTATTACTAGTAAGATAAAATGTTTGAAATATATTACAAACAAATCCTAATCTACCAGAAATTTATATAAATCTGTAAATTCTTAAGGGTATACCCCCCCCCTAGTGTATCATATGGGAAATTCAGCTATAGAAGCTGAACGCGTGGGATAGAGAAGTACATCATAGTGGCATATTAGAGCATTACAGTTTAAACTCTTCAGAGGTTGAGAATTGGAAGGGAAGCAGATACTTTTGTGAATGAGTTTCTGAGTGACGACCATCGACTTCTGGTCGAATCAGATTTCTTCAATGAGAAAGGTTTAGATTCAGTTCTTCACAGGGAAGGAAAGAAAAATAATAGAGAAGGGGAGAAAGATAAATGGGAAAAATAGTTGGCAAAAAAACGGGAAAAATGTTCCTTCTTATTCTTTTTCTAGTAAACATGAACAGTACAGTCCTTTCTTGGCTAAAATCATATCAACTTCTCAAAAACTAGTTGATCAGTGGCCTCTGTAACCAGGGCTTCAATTCTAAATGCTCACCACAAATCTCATATATACTTTAGGAACTTGAAATCCTGATTTTTCAGCTAAATACTTTGCAGTCATTGGCTATAAGGATAAATAAAGGAGGTGTTGATCTACCGATGGATATTGAAACATCTAAGTTCGGAGAGTCTTATTTTCCAACTTTAACACCCGTTGCAATAGCCGTAGATCTTCTGTATACTCTTGGAATGATAGTACTACGTTAACTTCACCATCATCTTGAGAGAAAACATTCCTAAAACTGATAATATTTTAGCAATCTACAAACTCCAAAACTCTTGAGTACTCTATGTCCGGCCATTCCTCTCTCTGTTTTTTTTTTATTATTATTATTATAAAATGCTAAATCAAAATTGATTCAAGATGAATTCTAAAATGCTGGTTTATCCTATTATTTGAGGAAACGAAACTAAGCATCCTAAACACTCTTAGAAAGACGTTGTTCGATAAAATACTAGACAACACTGCAACACAATGTCACAAGGTCATTTACATGTTATCCACAAAATTGTGGAAAACAATTCAGCAAATGGAGTGCATTGAACGATAACAGATCGAACAACAACCACCGAAAAGCAATTCCCTGAACAACAAATAATAGAAAACAATTTTATATAACAACGAATAATTGACAAAACAATTGATTCAAACGCCCTTCGCCGAAACATCACAATATATTGAAACAGCGAATCATTCCAAAAAAGTATTGCACTGCTCCCTTCCCATAAAAGAGAGACGATGTTTTACTATATAGCACGAAACAATGTTTAAAAAATAATAATAATAAGGACCAGCTTACAAGTAAGCAAGTAGGACCCATGATTAGATTACATGTACACTTTCACAATAAAATACTAAAACACATTAATATATTAATAATAATAATAATAATAATAATATTATTATTATTATTATTATTACTATTATTTATTCCTTATAAATAAATGGGGTATAAATTTAAATCTTATTTAAATAGCTTTATCGAAAAAAAATTATATTTTAAAGGAGTATGATTAAAAGTATTATAATTTTATTTAAATCTTTATATAACTATTTACTTTAATATAGACAGAAAATAAAGTTATTTATATATTTAAAAATGATCATAATCTCATTTGGATATGCATCACTAGAATCCTGCAGTCACCAAGTAGTGGTCGGTGAACTATCACCCAATTCTTTGCAGTTTAATGGGTTTTATTCACTATCTTTTTAGCACATGAATGTCTCGAGAAATGTTTTACATTTAAGTGCTTATTATAAAAGTAAGAAATCCAACTTAGAGTGTATTTTTCTTAGTGTATATACACGAGCAGGGACGTGATAAAATATCCGTCTGTTATTTGCAGAACCCAACTCTTAGTATCGAAGCTCAACAGAATTCATCTTACATATAACCAGTAGAAAGGAAAGTCCTTACAGTATGGATAAAAAATGTCTTCATACAATAAACAATTTAATGCATGTTAAAAAAACAAGGGGAAAAAAAGGCACGGAAATTTGTGAATCTCACAGCTCTATGATAAGGAGCTCTTCCACAAATTATTCTTTTATTATTGTTGTTGTTGTTGTTGTCTGGATACTCTTTCCGTACTGATTGATTCTTTTCATATTCAAGTAGAAAAAAACCTGAATTCTCTCACACAGCTTTCACAAAATATATGCAGTTTATATTCTCTACCAATTAGATATGAGAACGACTGTTTTGAGTAAAGAGCATTAAAAACTAGGTTTTCATATCTTCCAAGTTTTCGATTTCAATGCCAAAACAGGTTTACCTTCTAATATAAAATTAAAATTAAAATCTAAACTTTTAGTCATCAGGATCACTCTTCAAAGCTTTATTAAAAATTGAGAAGTATTTACATCTCACCTTGAAGTACAGTATTTTAATTAGGAACTGTTCTTTAATCATAATTGAATGAATAATGCGAAAATTATGTGCGCTGTCTTATTATCCTCTTACATATTATAATACTAGAAGCTCTTTGTTGCTTTGCCCTTATCTAAAATCCTCTATAACATTAGGACACAAAATGTTTTAAACCACACAATAAACGAAGTTCCATTGAAGTAGAATAAAGAAAAGTATCGTTGTTCAGCGAATGGTGTCAGCTGACAACTCTATCGAATTACATGGCTTTCACTTCTGATTTTGATAAACCACCTCTTTCAAGACAAAGATACATCTCTTGGGAGAATTTCATGAAACTTTGATGAGCATATTTATGTATAACATTTGCATGCTATTGGATAACGTCTTAATGTACTGCCCTATGCTGTATAAACACAGTCATAATTCGTATTCTAAAAAATGACTACTTTATACAGAAAAGTGTCTAATACATCTTGTCTATATTCACTTAGACTACAGCTTCCTTCATCGCTAGCTTCGCTTGATCTTTTATTTTTGGATACATTTAGTAACAAATTATCCCTTTGAAGCAAAGCAAAAATAGAAACCTCGTTCTTTTGGAAGAAAGTAACAGGTATAAACGTGCTATAATCGTTTATATGAAAATTTCATGCAAAATTTGAATATATATATATAAGTGTCCCATGTGTTTTTAGATATTTCAATAATTCATAAAAATTAGAAAACTTGGTATATTAGAGTGTGGTTTGCGCGAAAGTGTATCGCAAGGAGGGAGATTTTTTTTTGCTGGGGAGAAAAAAAATTTACTTCAAAATTTCAAATTATAGGACGCAACTGTGCCGTAGGTAGCTGCGTTTCTTTGTTTTCCCTGCAATAATAATAATAATAACAGCAGTGATTTACAGCAATTAAACTTTAACGAAGACTCCATATGATCTACAAAAAACAGCATTACTTGGAACAGTCCATATTTTACGACGCTACCTGACGAACTATTCTTAGATTCTTGGGTAGAATATGAATTGCTCTGTATCACCATTCAAATTGTTGTTCAAATAATATTTGTTATTTAAATAATGTTGTTTAAATCTTGTTTTGACTGTGTATCAATTATATGAATAAATAATAATAATAATAATAATAATAATAATATATATATATATATATATATATATATATATATATATATATATATATATATATATATATATATATATATATATATATATATATATATATATATATATATATATATATATATATATACTGCATCCACTTAAATTTATTATTAAGATTACTGTTATTACATTTTATCTTCTCGAAAAACAGGATTATCAAAATAAAACTAATCACCTCCAAGCCAAACGAAATGCATAATATTGTCTTCTGATTCGCGTAGTTATAATATCGATTGGTAAATCTGTAACAAAATGAAGTTTGATTAGAATTCGTGAGTTTTACAAAGTAGTGAGTTCAATGCTGAAACTTTGCAACAACTAGAACATCAATCTCATAAGATGTTTCCGACAGAACAAGCTGAAGAGATTTCAGCTGTTTGCATTATAGATTGATTTCACCTTGGTAACAGGGAAAAGCTAAGAAGGATTTATTTGTTGATCCTAATAACGAGTTGACAAGTAAAGCTAGACAATTAATAAAATGTGTCTCATGAGAAGCTATAGGTTGCTGATAAGTACTGTTGTTGTCAATATAACCCATCTGCTTTTATTTAGAGGATTAATATACTCGTAGTTTTGGCAATGTTATCGCTAAGCCCCAGCTCAAAAGGTATGCACGTAGACACAGTACAGAGGAAAGACGAATTCTTATCCCGGTCATTAATAATCACATAACTTTTCCATTAGGCAACAATTTAAAAAAAGGCTTGATAGAGATTAAATAGAATTTGACTAAAAAAGGAGGGAAAAAAAGAAGATATTACGTGGCTTTCAGCCAGCTTAACAGTACTACTAAAATATATAATGTATTTATTCTAGAAAATTAGTTATAATTGAAATTTAAAAGTTTTATCTAAACGAAATTTAGAAGTTTTGTGTAATTTGTATGTTTCAAAAATATTAATATTTTACAACGTTTATTATAATAATTAAAACTGAAAGCAGAACAAAATTATCAGAATTAATATGTAAATTTGAAAAGAACGTCAATAACTATAATTTTCTAGTTATTGATGTCAATTAAAAATTTTGATGTCAATAAGTGACATACTGAAATAGAAGCGCACGGAGTCAACTTCAAATGCCATCTGCAGTGAACGACTCACCACACTCACCGAAAGTGACCGTAGGCTGCTACGAAGGATATTATATAAAAAACGTCATTCGTCGGTTGAATACGGAGTTCCGGGTATCGACTTTAACACGAATCTGCACAACGAAAAATTTAGAAACACCGAAGTACTTGTATATTTATGAAATGGAGCAAAGCATCTCAATTAATTTTAAAAATGCACTGATAATGGATGAAAAGGGTCATCCTGTCTTACATTACTTCTTTTGCGCACTTTCAAAGATAGTCAAGCGTAGTTCTGTTCTTTGATATATTGGATGGGTGGTCGCACCTTCTGTTTTCCGTTTCGCTTCTTGTTCTTTGAAAAAAGAAAACAACTCTAAGTTTTCTAATGCCAGCCACAGAAATGTTCCTTGTGTTTGTTTTTCATTGTGAAGATCGATGTTTTGCGTGGGGATATCAGTGATCTTCTCACCAGACAACGCAGACTGATCGAGTTTTAGAAGAAATTACATTAAGCATATTTGATGGGTAGAAAATCCTTGTCATTTATCGACTTTCCATGAAAAAGGAAAACAATCTAACCGAAGGAGAATGAGACGCCGATTAGGTCACAGTGTCAGATCCTCTGATAATCTTTAGTCACTTCTTTCCTTGTGATTAATTCACATAAACGGAAATTGAGTCTCCCGTAATTGCTCCAGAAAATAAGTAATTTCTTTTGAATTCTTTAACTGTATCGCTATTTATTCCATAAAAACGGCGCTGGCATCTTGTTTACGTAAATTCTCTTCTTCATCAATTTAACAAAGCAGCTAAATTGTTTTCATTTCTGATGTATTTCTCTTGGAGTTAAGATAAAAATATTGATATTTGAATCATTGAAAGAAATATAATTTTCGTTTAATGGATTTTAATATTTTTAATTTTAATATTTTGCTAAGCCCCTACGAACTGAACAAACAGAACAATCAATTTTAAGTGTTCATCGTTCATTCATAATTAATAATAACGCAGTATATACGCAACTATTTTATTCATTATTCATGAAATGCAAAAATATAATGAATACTCTACGTATGTTTGGTTATGGTTACTAAAACAATCGCTCTTGAACCAATTCTTGAAATTAGGAGTGCCCCGTTTTTGAATATTTGAAGAATATTTGACAAAATCACTAATGCTATAAAGAGATGCAATTTATTTATATTTGCGAGAGATCCGTTTTGGTTCCCTTCTACAAAAGATGGCCTGTGACTGATAATTCATATATTTGGTATGATTGATTTTACAAAAATGGCTTGTTATCCCTCTTTTTCGTAGACCAGATAATTTTATGATATATCAAGAATCATCGATATATTTACACAAGAAAAGCAATAGTCTCATCAATATAACCGAACCCAAAGAGGTTAGATCAGTTAACTTCGAAATATTCAGTCGTTTTATTTTAAGAACCCCTAAAACACCTTAACACAAATCATGATTGCTGGAGAATTTCCAACATATACCACACCCAGATGCTCATCCAAGGCATTATCTCAACCTAATAGAAAATAACAGAGATTTTAATGTAATACAGTTACGATCCCGGAACCCATAGTATTATTAATAAATGCCGAAACGGTGGGTTTGTTTATAAGTTGGTCCAAATATGAAGCTATTTTGTTATTATGATTCTTTTCTCGCTCGAACATTATCAAACTCTTCTAACACTAATTAGATAACACATTTTTTTCTTATTTCACAATAAAATATATGAACAGAAAAAAGAACAGAACAGAAATTCAACTGGCAAAAAGCCAATTTTCTAATAATATATTCCAAGGAAACATTTTAAAGATAGGCATTGTAAAGATGCCACAACCCCCCCCCTCCATACTCCAGACTGAGTTCCGTTATGTGTCATCAAAAGACTGTATCAGAAAGAGATATTAGCATGCGAACAATTTAACTGCATCTTTGAATAGAGTTACTGGTGAGAATGTCAGAACTACAGAACTCAATTAGAAAAAAAGGCTTATTATCAATCACGCGTGGGTTACTCTTATAATGTAATTAGACTCACCAGAGATGGAATATAAAAAACAAAATGTCATCCAAAACAGCGAAACAAACATTGTTAATATGAAAAGTAATTGTTGCCATATCAAAATCTATTTTGTAATGTAGTTGACTGTTGAATTATGTAGAAATAGAACGATTTATTTTAGTTAATTAATATTAAAGGAGCAGATTAGATTCTTCACATCTGGTTAATTGAAAACACACACACACACACACACACACACACACATAGTAGAATGAGTGGTTGATGAGAAGAGTGGTTGATACCGGCTTGGCTGGCCGAGTGGTTAGCGTATCCTTTCTCCAGCCAAAAGGTTGCGGGTTCGAATCGCGCCGTTGGCATGAATGTCGTGATTGTGAAAATACGAGTGGTTGTGGTCAGCGGTAGATGATGAAGGTGGTTGGGGGGAGACGGATAGTTGTAGAGTAGGTGCCCTCGCTGTGTTACTTAATAATAATATTATTATTTCCCATAATGAGAAATCAATGAATGACATTTCAATTCTTGGTATGGCAATGGTTTGATACACTAACCTTAAATATAATTCTATACTGCTGAATTATTTAAATATATAATCGTTTAGTAGCATATTTTAGTATGCTAGTTCTTACAGCCAAGAATACCACCATTTTAAAATATCTTTCTTATGTATTGACATCAGTTATTATCACAGCTCAACAAACAACCTTTTTTGTCACATGTATGTGGTCAGAATTTGCACTTAAAATAATTTCAATTAAAATTTTAATGATGATCGTAAATACTTAATTTCATAAAGATACTGTTTATTTTTTATTTCGTTTTTTATCTCTGTCAAGAGATTGTTACACGAGTGTTAAGTAATTACACAAGAGTTCATTCCGATTGGTGCAATGATTTTTAACTCTATTTCTTTTAGAATACGAAAAATTATTGACTCCAGTACCAAATAAAAAATATATACATTTAATGAAACTAAAACATTATATACATTTTTAATAAAATTACATAAATAACTACAAAATTAATTGGATCCAAGGCCTTCAAAATAAGTCTACACTTTACAGATCTCTTCATCCTAAAAATAAAATCATTCATTATCTGGTTCATTCTATTAGTGGGTTAACACATACTATAACACATACTTAGTCATGTCCACCAGACTAAATACCTAGTTTTCATAACAAATTTTCACAATAACAAAATGTTCATCAGAGTCAGTTTCTTTCTTAGGCCCTTTCCGAAAATATAAAATTTTCTTCTTCTTTTCCATGGAATTGTTGTTGTTGTTTTATTTCCCCATTTAGAATAAAACTGCTCCACTCATCCTCACTACCTCATTGAAGTACAAATATTTTTAATTTAAGTAGTTCTATATGATGCACAATTGACCATTTTCCTTCTTTACCAGAGGAAAAAAAAATTTTTTTTTGCTATTTCATAAATAACATAATTAAAGTAGAGTTGTTCATGTTAAGTCATCACTGTAAAGTTTCAGATTTCACCAGTTCCGTTGTTTTTTCCCTTAGAATAATAAATAGATCAGACGTCCTTAAGACAGAAAACGAAACTTTTCAATCAGCGTTTCCTCGAACATTGAATTAGTTACTAAACACTTGTTGACAGTCTCAACTCTTCCAATTTCCAGACTCACAGTAGTATGATTCCTTTTCGGAATCTTCTTAATAGAGAATATTAATATATTCTCGCGACTGTCACATTTTCTTAAAAAACTTCCTAAGAACAAAATTTCTCCGGTTGCAGTTCTCAAATTTTTCATTCTTCTCTCTATTTGTTTTTCTCGTTACTGGGATATCGAACACTCTCTCCGTCAGCTGTCAATCCCCCATTGATCTCGTCGGTGAGCATGCGCACGTCATGTAAACGGGAAGCTAGAAATTACATTGGATTTTTGGCGGGACCCCTACCTGTCGCTCAGGTTAAGGACAACGTATTACTCTATAGTCTACAGGGTTTAGGATCAATTAGTTTAAATGATAACACAAAATTGATATTTATTTAATAAAATACCAACATGTACATTATGTACATAATACAAACTAATAATAATATTCAACATTACTTCAAAGTATATTTTCTAGCTTTTGTCGACGCAAATTTATCAATAATGTCAGTAAAATCAACTCGTGGCCGACTAAAGGAACTTTCCTAAGCCGGTCCCCGAGTTAGTCGATCTTTGACAAGGACAGTTTAGGATTTCTTTCCAAAGAACATGGATTTAAATGGCTCATCTTAAAAAGGAATGGTAGATCTCACGTTATTGCAGACAGTAATACAATTGTTAGGGTTGATGACCACAAGATGGTTGCAGTTGTCTGTCATAGTCTCTCCTTGAATTCCTTGATTCATTATGATAGCCGAAGCTTCAAGAATGCATACCGGCTGCTTTGAGAAATAAAAGATTGGAGGGTTTATTTATTTATGAAGGTCCATTTATTTCAGACTGATTGCATGAAAAGAAACTAAAAAAATTAAAGAACTGTTAGTTTTTGAGTTATTTAAAAGTTGAATACTTTTTGACAACTGAAATGGGTTTGCAAATCTGTGTCTCTACACAAATAAAACAGCATGGTTCTTACTCCTGGGGTGGAAGCTTCATATTTTAAAATACAAGACGTAATCATTTTTCATTTCCTGATAGGTCCCAGAACAATACTGCACGTCAGCATGGTTCTACTGTGTGAGTGCTCAATTAGCATAAACCTCTACTGCAAAACTGTGAGTCGTATGAACTTGAAAACAGCTTAAAACAAACGGAACATACTTTCCGTTAGTATTTCCGCCAGGCCAAATATACGAACTCCAGTATCCACAGCAACATCTGTTTCTTATCATGTTGCTAACAGCTCTGCTTAACTTTCCCTTTTGTAATTTATGTTATACATTTGCCTGGACTCGCAGATGTATAATGTAACTGAAGCTTGTTTTTATTTTCGCATTCTTGCATTATGAAAGAGGAGTGGAATTTTTGTCATTTTGTAAAATGTTTTTGTACATTTGTATTTACTTATTTTTACTTCGTAATTATTTAATGCAATACCTTCTAAATTCAGAATTAATTTCTGTTTACTTATTTCCATGAAATTCAGAAAGCAACTTATTTGTTTGATTTTATTTTTATTTGCGCTTGTTTGACACTAAGGGGAAGTGTTCGCCGGGATTTCTTGAGAACCGGAATCGACACTTTGTGACCGCTCTTAAACATACATCAAAATACCAATCGCGGTTCTAAGATGCACGATTATTTTCAGTGTTACCAACAAAGAAGAAAATTATTAATTTATTGACACTATCTAAATAATAGAAAACGCTTAACCGTATACATACTACATGTTGTCTATAGTATCATCCTTCTTTGTGCATCTAATGCTTTGCTGATACAGCATTTTTAAATGCGTTCTCCAGTAGCGTTTGTGCATTTTCTTCCAAGGTAGTCGAGATCTATTTTCCGCAGGTCTGGATTCAGATGCGCTCTATATCTTCCTAGAAATCACAATTATAAATAACATTACAGTGATCTCATAGCATCTTTAAATGCGTTGACAATATAATTTCGAGGCATATCGAAGAACAGAGGAATTTTGTCTGCACTATTTTTTTCTACTGTCGAACCACGTGGTGCTAAAGGATAAGTTGTGTTTGTTCAAAATCAAAAGACTTTTTTGACAAACAGCCTTTCGACTCCATAACGATAATCCTAACCGACTCAGGAATCGGCCAATCCAACCTCTCGTTCCTCTGAGATTTCTTTCATTAATTCAAAGGGATTTAGTGATTTCTCGTTCCTCAGGTTACGTTGATAAGTAGTTCTTTTACTGCTCAGTCACAGAAGAAAAATTCAACTTCAACTACTTGTAAGTACAGTATCTTGCTTTCTTATGTCCCATAAAGTTGCTGGTTACTACTTTGCAAAAGACTGCATAATTATGATCATTTCTCCAATTTCCGTTATCAAGAACTACTGGCCCTCGTCTTCCCCTGAAAATTGCCAATTTTTTATGAGAGCAATTGAGACGCCTCAATTCTGATTTCAGAGACGTTTAAATGCGAGAAAAATGTGCATCGTAAAATCGAAGTAATGCCCATAGTTGTCTCTGAGATTTACTCAGTCAATTTAGAGCTTTTCAAAATGAGCAGGAAAAGTCCCATCACCTTTTTCAAACCTTTACCGTGAACCTATAGCACTGAATATGCTATGAGTCCGCCAATCGCTTTCGTGCGTGCGTGCGTGTGTGTGTGTGTGTGTGTGTGTGTGTGTGTGTGTGTGTGTGTGTGTGTGTGTGTGTGTGTGTGTGTGTGTGTGTGTGTGTGTGTGTGTGTGTCGCTAATGCGAATTAAAAATAATTCTTCAGAAATATGGCTATTGACTGTTTATGTTCTCAGGCTGGTTTGGTAGAATGTAAAACCATCGTTTCAATGAGGATCATTTCTATAATTTTTGTATCAGCCTGCCTTCATAAAAGCTCACCGCGTGCTGGACAGGGTGATTCGACAAAAAAATAAATCTTTAGTAGATATATCATTTTGAGGAATTAAAATAAAAGGGAAAAAAATTGATTTTTTTTGCAGTTCGAAAGAATATTGTTGGATATTTTCGTGTTCCATACGAATTGACTTAATTTATCTCACCACACACATACTTCGTACAGAGTATTATACTTGATTCCTTTATTTACTCCTGTTTACATGCCATTAAATTATATTTTTCTACGCTGGTAATTCAAGTTGGGCTATTACATTAGCCGCGAAGAGATCTGAAATGTTTGTCAACTTAGATGGTGAGCAAAGCTATTAGGGCCTTCCATATTTTAGTAGAACAGATTGCTTTTGTTTTCTCTAGTCGAAATCCGCCACTTCCTGTTTTCCTCATTCAAATTATTGCCGTCACTAACATAGTGATTCGCTCCCCGATAATGTGAGATCTGAACGAGGAAGTTCAGATTGCTCGTTTCAGGCTGAAACAGCGTGCAAAACAGCACTTGGTGCGTTTATAGTTATAGCAGTATATAAAGTTAATGTGCAGCACATGTTTCTGATCGTCATATTTACAAGCATTTTAAAGGTGCATGGCTGCAGTTTGCAGTTTTAACAATATTTACTTAATGACCAAGAATTTCCTTACTACCTAAGAAGCACAACATTAAAGCACTAAATGGCATTTTTAAATAAGCTATTTTGGAAAGTTTTATTTCTCTTTTTCTTTAAGTTGTTTCCTACGGTTCACAATTCTTCTTTTTATTTCTTTTTAAGATAATAGTTCAGATGATTTCAACTCTTTAACCGCTCACTGAATTTCTATGATTGGACAGATTTGAAAAAGAATCTATTCTTTACAGAATATGTGTATTTAAAGAAACAATAATTAAAATATCGCTTGCACTATACTTTCGAGTAGTGCAGAGTACAGCATCGAAGCAAAACGGCAAACGTTGCATTCAACTGTGGGAGGAATTACTGATTGGTCTTCAGGTTACTATTTTAACCAGACATTTAAGAATCAAATTAAGAATCAAATATCAAATCTAAATATCGTAAGGAGAACAAAAAATAACTTTTTAATAGAAATATCAAATGTCATCAACGTTAAAAAGGAAGAAAACATATACACATTTCAACACAAAATGCCATCTTAAAAACACCTATAAATTCCAACAAGAATTAGATTAGTGTATTCACAGTTATGTGACATGGAGCCTAATAAAGCATACCTCCTTCTTCTACTACGCGTTATTCCCGCTTCCCCTGCAGGGTCCGCGTGTTACTTTAAATGCGACCTCTTGTTAGTACTACTCCCAACCGACCCTTCGCCTGGTCTGCCGCTGGGGGGGGGGGTATATATTTTTGACTGTAGAGGCGTATGTTCATGGGACCGGTTTGCCTGTTTGCGGGATGAAAAACGCCAGATAAACTGGCGGAAAAAACCCTACTGACCGCGCCCAAGACCGGCTAACTTGGCTATGCCTGAGGAAGATCCTCAAATTCCTCACGTCTGCAACGGGATTCGAACCTGGGACACTCCTTCCCCAGGCATATGGTTGCGAAGCGCAAAGCCACTAGGCTAACCGCGCGGGTCCTAATAAAGCATACCTAATAAAGCAAATTCATGAATTAATTTTAGATGTTTTTGACATTGGATTTCTCTTAATGCTAAGTGCATTTTAGAAGACTGAGCATACAGTAATAATGTGAAATACCACTTACAATTCATTTCGAGAACTTCAATAAGAATAATTCTAATAAATGTGCTGCTGATTAACATTAAATAGAAAATATTTGGTTTTAATATGTAGAAATTTAACACATCCGTTATGACTAGCATTAGTTGACTTTCTGCACTTACATATACCCGGGAGAAACTAATCAGTAACCCACCTTTGCTGATGTCATGACAGATCGTAATATGTCTTCTCCTCAATAATTACTAATCAGGAATACCAGCAGTGAGACTTCAATCTCCAGAAGCGTATGTGGGTCTGCTATTACGGGATTTTCTCGAATCCCTTGCCCAAGGAATACGTTTGTCATAGTTTGTGACTTCCTCTCACGAAGTACACGTAGAATCCCTAAGGGCAGTCATGCTGAACTTTTTATGATTACGTTGAAAATTAACAATTTAGGCAATGTTCCCAGGATGCACCACGGAAATTGCGAAAATGTCATTATTGACATTGCGAAGATAGAGTTTGCGGCTTCTGTGGATTTTCGATAAAAAAATTAAAAAAAAAAACTTATTTATTTTAGGGCTATTCGAATAAATTTGAATAGATTTATACAGGCTTCTGATTCCGTTGTTTTTCAGATGAGACATCCCTTCTGGGAATAACATTAACAGATGAAATTATGGCAATAACAAAAAAATTCCAAGATTTGTTTTATTACCAAGGGAAATTTCACGGAATAATAATGCTTTTTATTTTATTGACTTTATTTTATTATTTTATTTTTTGATTGAACCGGATTTAACTGCGAGAACAAACCTTTGAAATAAACAGGCCATCTTGGTCTGATGGGTAACATTAAGAAATGGTTGCTACCAACATGGATGCATATCTCGTATGCTTAATCTATTCAGAAGATTTTTTTAATAATTTATGAAAACTATTACTACCTTTACAGAGGTAAAATAACAGTCTTAACCATAATTATCATATGCGATGGAAAAATGTGCGGAGGAAAGGTTAGGATCTGAGTTCATCATTTCAACCATATGAAGATGGCATGATGAAGATGATTGTGTAATGATCTCTGAAAATGATCAAACTTTCAAAAATTTCAAACTTTAATACTTAATTTTTTCGTGTGTTTCTTAAGCAGCAACCGAAGGAGTTTCGCTGATAAGAGCGATTTACTCTTCAAACTTCGGCATTGGAATTTCATTTTCATGAAAATTCTTTTCCAAGATATTCCAGAGAAGATAAACAGGTAAATCAAGTAATGAAATCTTTAACGATTACAACCCTCAAATTTTAGTATATTATCATGCATAGTATGAAGGTTGACGTTATCAAATAAGTTGAAATACGCTAATGTAAAAACCCACAACAACAGTGTTTCTGATTCATTTAGTTTCTTGTCAAATTCAATGCGCTTAAGTCTTTAGAGATTCAATAATATTTCCAGCAAGTCCACTTTAGTGAAGAAGTGGCAACGGAACGTTTTTGCGATTTTATGAACTCATTCGAAAAATTTAACCAGCAAGCCAAGTTTTAAGAATATAAAGGCTAGGTTTTTAAAACTGCTCAGATTATATTAACAATGTTACCACAGGAATAATATAATGTTTTGGAAAATAAATTACTTGATACAGTAAAAAATATAATAATAACAAATAGTAAAATATTCATCTTCATTCTTGTGCGTTTTCCTTACCTTACTATAATTAAAAATATTCAGAAATTATTGTAATTAGAGAAAAAAAATCATAACTTAGACCGTTCTATTAATGGAATATCAATGTAATTATTATTAAATTATTAAACCTGTCGTAATTATTAAACCTGTCGCATTTTTGCTACAGAAAAGACAATTTCATTGTTTTAAAAATGCCTTAACTGGTATTTCAACATAGGTTAGACAATTTATTTAAATTTCCTTGACAGTTTGGTAACGTGGGTTTCATTTCAAGAAGAAGTACTTTACTACTCATTTTATGAGTTAGTAGTAGGGGTGTCACTCTGAACAAGATCAAGATAAGATAAGGAATCGTGACGTCATTGTTTTATAAGAAGATGACGTCATTGTGGGCGTGACGTCATGAGATTGGAATGTTTGGAATTTCCCTGGGGGCATATGTGTGTGTGACGTCACGTTGTATGTTTTCTTCGCGTATGGAATTCTGGGTGATGGTAGAGATAAGGATTCGTGTTGTGATTGGTGGTGCACTTCTGGCAAGATCAAGATCAAGATAAGATAAGGAATGGTGACATGGGTGTGTGTTGTTATGAGATGTAGATAAGTGACGTCATTTGTTAGTTGTAAATAAGTGACGTTATTGTTTTGAATGGAAAGGAAGATACATTAGAGATAAGGAATCATGTCGTGATTGGTGGGACACCACTAACAAGATCAAGCTCAAGATAAGATAAGGAATCGTGACGTGAATGTTTGTTATTATAGATTTTGGAATGTTTGGAATTTCTCTGGGCCCTCGTCTGTCCGGGACATCACGTGGTGTTTTTGGTTCATTTATTGCACTGTGGGTGATATTTAGATATAAGAATCCTGACGTTATGTGTTTGGAAATTTCTGGGGAACATATGTCTCTCTGTGACATCACATGGTATTTTGGTTTGGCTGTGGAATTGTGGGCGATGTTTTTGAGATAAGATATCTTAGAATTTTCCCAGGGTGACACACATCCGTTATTGTCGTCATGTTTGGGTGTCTATAGATGGGTGTACTAATTTTCAAATACATTTTGGGATATTTCTTTCCTGTTAAAGGGTCGGAATTCTTAGAGTAGAGTCGTGATGGCGGCTGTGATTAGGTTTTTCTGAATAATTTAATTATATACTGGTGTCCCTCAAACACAAACGTTTTTTTTTTCTTCTATAGATGGCTGTACTAATTTTCCAATACATTTAGGGGTATTTCTTTCCTGTTAAAGGGTGGTAATTCTTTGAGTAGGGTAGAGTCTAGTGGCGGCTGTGTTTCGAGCTTTTCTGAATAATTTAATTATATGCTGGTGTCCCTGAAACACACACACACACACACACACATCAGGCATGAAAAGTCGCTAACGTATCCATGTTGATATATTCTTATGAAAAAAAAACTATTCAGTATTAGAATTACGTTTACCAAAATATACGAGTAGTGATTGTTGAAATTACAATTATCAGTTGTTATATTTAAGTTAAAAAAATAAAAATAAACTTACTTTTCCTTCCAGAATGGGAAGATCTTGATACTATCTAGGTTTTCTGAATATTCCTAATTGTTGATTTTTAACATATATTCACAGCACAGAACACAAACACAAGTCTGAAAATGCAATTGACTTTTTATTATAGGTTACTGGGGCTAATATATATTCACAATACCTATCTTCTGGTGGCTAATATATCAGCCAGTGATCAGTAATTTCCCATCTCTGAATGCGGATTTTTTTTTTTCAAATGATTGGTTATTTAGTATTTTACTTTTAAATTCAGCTAACTACATATTATAACCAGAATAACTGAGTAAAATAAATAAATTGTGTGTGAATTATTTTCCCACACTGTTAATTTTCATTAGACTTGTTTGTAGATAACCGAGTGACTCATATCTGGTCAGTCAGTCATTGTTCAGAGATTGGGAACATTAGGTAGACATTTGTAAAATAAATTATCATAAATTTGGTGTTAAAGTTCTATTGTTAGACACCTCTGCACGTGTGGCTTCACGAGTGCGCCAATATCTGACAGCAGAGCTGAATGAGTCCGGGAAATTGTAGCTGAGGTTACTGTTTATATGAAGAGGGTCCATGACAATTTCCTTAGACTCGACTATGCGGCGTTCTACCTCGTCGTGGCATATATATATATATATATATATATATATATATATATATATATATATATATATATATTAAAGATACCAAGAATTTTATAAGCTAGGGTTTAATCCTTTTTCCCAAGTAAGCAAACAGACAAGTAAGTCAAGTTTGCGCCTGCACGCAGTGCAAGTCTGAGGCAACTCGTGGTAAAGGTGGAGTAAGTACCGATCACTTTCCTTGGTATTTTCCTCTAATGCAAACCACATCCCCTTGCGGAGATGTATGATGCTATGCATTAAAGGCGAGGGCCACTGTCCAGACCAGTTTCGACCTTTATTGTGGTTTCGTCAGTGGAAGCCGACCTAAAAATGCAGGTTGAAGTAACGCAGAGCATATAAATTTTACCTAAACAAGTTGCCACAAGGTGCTTTGACCTTATTAAATAAAAATCTGAGGATGAGAGTAAGAAGTAGATTAGATGTTGCATTATGGGAAAATACTAAGGAAAGTGATCGGAGCTTACTGCACCTTTACCACGAGTTGCCTCAGACTTACACTACGTTCAGGCGCAAACTTGACTTACTTGTCTGTTTGCTTACTTGGGAAAAAGGTTCAAAACCTAGCTTATAAAATTGCTTGGTATCTTTAATATACTATATACCAAAGGTAAAAAACTTTCTACATCAGCTAATATATATTTATATATATATATATACTCCGTGTGTATCCACAGATTTGCTTATTGAAGACCTTAAGTGGCTTAAAAAACTAAGAAAAATATAAAAATAAAAACTAACTAGATAAAGTGAAAAATCTTTGGTCTAATAGTGTACGATTGGTTTACAACTCTTTTTTTTCAACTGGAACAAAAAAGATGTTGTGTGATGATTTTGCAATTACAGTTTTCCATTTTATTTCAGTGCACCTTTTTAGATGACTGGGAAAGACGAAGTATTCATACCCAGTTGGTTTCATAATGTTGTATACTGCGTGCCAACACCGTGTCAACAATCTCATTATTCACAGCTACTCTATGCTCTCTCTCTCTCTCTCTCTCTCTCTCTCTCTCTCTCTCTCTCTCTCTCTCTCTCTCATATATGCACACAATTTAATATATTCTCTATGAATACCATATTTTTTGAATAACAGCTTCACACATGTAAGATAAAACTAAATATAATTTATTACTCCTACACATTTCGCTCAATATGTCATGAGCTTCTTTCAGGGAGAAGACAGAAGGTATACAAATTATTGCATAATTTGACGGCCCTTGGCAAAATGGACACTCATTAGTTGATCAATTTGGTCTGCATCTGCCTCTCACATATCTTCTGCATTGAAGAGCCTTAATCTTTCACATTCATTGTGTTTGGTTTGCAGAGCCAATATTATTTTATAATTAGACTACACTTTCCGTAAGATATTTCCCTGTAACTCTTCTGGCTGTGGCTTACGATTTTCATAACTCTTTAAGATTATTCATATTTGGTCTTTGTATATTTTATAAACACAAAACTTATTCTTATATAAGACCATCAGTTTAATACACATATGTACAAGAACGCCGACTAGTTTCGCTAGCCTATTGTCTAGCTTTATCAATATTAAAAAAGGTGAACAAAAAAATAATAAATGGAAAAAACGAACTAATACAGAACCGTTTACAACGGTTAGTACACCAAATTTAACAGCTTGCCTGACAATGTGTGCATGTAGCGAGATGCCTCAGTTATTATTGTGAACATGCGTTACATAGTTTTTAGCGTACTGTAGGTCCGCTATACTTAATGAATTAATCAGATTTTTCCATACATCTTTCAATACTGCTCCTTGATTTCGGTTGAGGTTGTTTCCTGTTCGTAGGACCACTGCTGCTTCTTTGAATATTCTGGATCAGCAATCATCCTCTATATATGGCATTGAGCTGTTTTTCCTATCTATCGCGTGATAAGAAGTTGAGAAGTGATGCGCCAAGCCTAAGTTATCGCTCTGTTGTGATTAACATCCCCAACGTGTTCCTTCTGTCTAATTTCTAGGCTTCTTGAAGTTTGGCCAATGTAGGAAAGACCACAAGTGCATGGAATTGTATAAACACCTGCATATTTGAAAAATTGAACGCTATCTTGAGATGATCTTAAAAATTGTCTAATGGTTGTAGTCGGTTTTAACATAACTCTGATGTTGTAAGGCTTTAAAATGCTGGTGGAGACTGAAAAAACATAGGGGATGACAACTGATGAAACGTACTGAGTAACTATTCTATGTTGTTGCAAGTTATTTATATAACGCAATTTGTTAATTATTTTCGAAGGATAACCATTTTGAGAAAGCGTTTTCGATATTTGAGAAAGTTCAGTACGAACATCTTCTTCATCTGTGACTATGTTTTGGGCTCTATTCCGTAACATATGGATGATGCTGTATTTTTGTGTATGATGATGATTGGAAGTAAAATGCAAATACCGTCCAGTATCTGTTGGATTTTTATATATAGTAAGTTTCAAATTATAATTCTCTTTTTTTTTGCATTTATTATTTTTTTGTTCACCTTTTTTAGTCGTGACAAAGCTAGACAGTAGGCTAGCGAAACTAGTAGGCGTTCTTGTACATCGATGTATTAAACAGATGGTCTTATATAGGAATATGTTTTGAGTTTATCATGTTTTCTTAATATTTTCTTACTTAATAATATTGTTCATTAAATTTATTCCTATTCTCTTATCCTTTAAATTAGGTACACTTTACAATACTGCGTCATTTAAGTATTTTTCAATGCATCCCATGTACTGTCGATATCCCTGTCATCCAGCAATCATACCCTTTTCAGAATCTAGTATACTCCTAAAGTGTTCATAAATTCCTTCTCTGTAATTCAGCATATAACTAACCTTTACTGAATGGAATATCCATACACTTAGCTACTTCTCATATCAGTACAGTGGGATCTCTCTCATGAACCACAGGCAGAACAGTCACATCTTTAATCCCCCCTCCAGACACTGTAGCATCAACACTATTTGACCTAGAGTTCCTTCTGTTACTTGCAGTTGAATAAGTTATCTCTAAACTTTAAATTAGGCTTCATTTTTGGTTATATTCTACTGCGAATCCAATCACTTTTCGAATAAATAAAGTTTTAGCAATGTATGTCATCATTATCACTAGCAAATTGTCCACTAATTTTGCAACAGCACTCCATCGTGGAATTGATCTTACTAGAATCCACTTGTCACCAGATAGCTTCAAACTCGCTGCTGCATGGACAGCTGTCACTAATAATATATTCCTAGCTTTCTCCCTTAACTGGAATCAAATCGGCCGATATCATTAGCAGCACCCGAACCGTCCTCTCATAACTTGGCTGTCCTTCGCAAAATACTCTAGCATTTACACTCGATGCAAGTTAGTATATCTGCCTCTGACAGTAAGATCTCACGAATGCCTCTAATGTGAGGCCAAAACGTATTCACCAAGGCAACAAACTCTAATTCTTTGTTACCCACACTTCTGGTATTTTTGTACAGACATAATATGTTACGAAAGAACATATTTTAAAACCCTTTAACCCCATCTTTCATCAAAGTGTGAAATTTGTTCTTTTTGTTTTAGGATATATAATAAGAGTTGCCAGTTGCCATATGGGTGTCCAAGTTTAAAACTGGGCATCCCAAGACAACGGATACCCTAGGTCAGGAAGACCTTCCACACCCGAAACCATGTATGCAGTGCATGCCATGGTCCTTGAGGATAGATAAATAATATCATCCAGAAACATTTAAAAAGACTCTGGGAATATCTAGGGAACAAGGGGTTATTATACACCAACATCTGGAGATGCAGAATCTCTCAGCGAAGTGAGGGCCTAAATGTTTGAATGCCGACCAAAAGAAAGAACGTCTGCTCAAGGGATTTGGGGTCCTTGTGAAAATTCAGGTGCATGTTTTTTGGCTCTTATTGTGACGGTTGATGAAACGTGGCTTCCTCGCTATGACCCAGAGACCAAACAACAGTCAGTGGAGTGAAGACACAAAAGTTCTCTCCGGTCAAATCCCAAAAGGCAGGGAAGGTTCATGTTATTGTCTTTTGAGACATGGATGGTGTAATCCTTACCAAGTACCTCAAAATAGAAATGTGAAACTGTTACAGCCGCATTTATTCAACAGCTCTAAAGGAATTGAAGGAGGTACTGAAGGAAAAACGCCGTGGGAAACTGAGCAGAGGCGTGTTGCTTTTGTAGGACAACGGATCTGCTCACACTTCTCATGAAGCACAAAAGACAATACGCCATTTGGGCGTTCAATGTCTGCATCACCCATCCTATTCGACAGACCCGGCCCCCATCTGACTATTTTATATTCCTAAATTAAAAGAAATACTTGAATGGAACTAAATTTACCACAGATGATGAAGTCATATCTGCAGATGTGGTCTGGTTTGTGCAACAAGGGAAAGACATTTTTCTCAGAGAATTGCAAATGATGCAGCGTCGTTGTAACGAGTGTATAACCCTTCTTGGGGAATATATAGAATAATATATGAGTTACATGGTTATACCACAAATCCTTGATGGTGATTATCACAACTTTTCAGCACACCATCGTACCTCCAAGTTTTATTCGATATTCACCACTGTAGTCTGCATGACAGAGTTGTAAAACTTGCTTTTGTTCTATTTGGGTGTATCGTAATTATCATAACAACTCTCCTTTATGATAGCCTCTTTTACGGGTAGATCTCCTCATCCCTATCATCATGATCTAGCTTCCCTGCCGCTCTGTATTAGGTCTCATATCAAACAATAATTTCTCCAGACTACTGATATCGAACACATTCACGTGTTGGCCGACTCTTTCGGTTATATAAATCCATAATTCTCTGCACATCCAAAAACTCGCAAACATTCCTTTTACAGAGATTATGTGTCGAATTATTTATTATCATACTCCTTCTTAATTCTATATTATCATGTCTTAGTAAGAGGACAGTGATTTTCACTCATATATATATATATATATATATATATGAGCAGTGATATGAAAAGATTGCTGGACGAAGCGGGAGTGAATATTAGGCTGTTACCAAGATATGATAAAAATGAATTAAAAAGGAGAAGAATAATAGTTAAATAGATTATTATATACAGTATATTAAATAAAGTGATTCTTCTGGGAAATCCATATTCCATAAAAACGAACTGAAGAATAATATATTTTTAAGAATATGGATTATGCATGATTCCATTACATGCATCAGTGAATGTTTCTGTAAAATTCTAAATAAGTTATCAAAAGTAGTCATCTTAAATAAATAATAGTTAACAGATAAAACGTTAAAAAAGTAATTTGTATTAAAATTAAACAATAATGATCCCTTTTTATAATATATAATTTAGCAATATTTTTTATTAAAGTGAAACTTTTAAATTACTTGCATGACATTTTTGATGCATTATGCAAATTGTAATCAGCTTTAAACCATGTAAGTACTGTTGCAGATTTATTCTCTTATCAATTTTTCTCTCATCAATCACTGTCCTACATAACTCAATTTAGCCATTAATGACTGCTTTCTTTGTTTAAACCAAAACACGGTACTAACTAGAGTTTATTCAGAATCCCTTCAGTTTAACACGTGTGGAAATAGGTAGATGACTGGTAGTCATAATATGGAATCAATGCAATGTTATATTGAAATACGGGAAAATCAAAGAAATAAAAACAATTGATGCCACATAGAATCATTTGCTTTTAATAGGACTATATACAGTTAACTGTCCTTAACAATATCATAACCATATTGCAACAATTATTCGGTAATTCATAAATTTATTTTAATATTTAATACAATATTTTTAGGAACGTGGAGATAAATGAAACAATAAGAAAATAATACGGCTCTAGAATCTTGTTCTCAAACAAGAGATTTGAATTATACTGTTGCCTTATTTTTCAAAAATTTCAGAGTGCAGAATAAACAATGACCATTAATATAAATATAAGTTATGGTTGCCACAAATGATAACACAATCGAATTTATTATAGCGAAAGCATGGCCAGAATAGAACAAAAATTCTTTATCTTGAAAAACTGCCGCTACCCTCAAACTGGGCAGCATGCAGATGAAAGAAGGGAAATGATCCACATCAACATTGTGTTTAGAAGTTGAGAAAGAGATGTGAACTGAATGCCAAATAGAATATGTCAAAGATAACTGACGCACGAAAGACAATTCACACTTTATTTTGTATGCAGTAACGTGATTTGATTTTATATTATTTTATTTAGTATACAAGGAAATGAAGTTGTCATAGCAACGCAATGGAAAGATGCCAAATAGACGGCCATAATTAAGTTCGAAAAATCATTTTTTTATGTGGTTCCTATCCACGAAATGTTATCAGTAAATTTATAATACATTTGTATTGTGTGTGATGGCAAGATTTTTTCCCCATTTTTATCAATTTTGTATAATTTTGTAATTTTTATTTATTTTTACATAAATACATTTTATATTTAAAACATGTAGTAATTTTGTTTAGATTCAATAACGTTTCTTATTTTTTATGTCCAAATAAGCCAGTAGTGATTTTCTAAGCTATTTATTAACTTGTGTCTAGTAGGCTGATGTTCTGTTTATGGTCATTGACGTTTACTGGGCAGTGTGTACTACTTTTTTTTCTTATATTTTTCCTAATAGGATAAGAATGTGAAGTTACTGTCTGACAGAGGCCAGTGCGCTTTCTTCTCAAGCAAGCTGGATTATAATCCAGCCATGATTGATGAAGGTCGCTAGCAGTCGTTCTTCTATATATTTTCCTGTGGAATTGAAATGGAACTTCATCTTTTATTACACAAGTAATCTATCCCAAGTGGAAATCTTTAGAGCAGTTGGTTTTCTCATTTTGTTCTCTTTGTCCAACACATATTCTAAAATGACAGTTCTCATTTGTGCCAAGCTGACATTTCCTTTTTTTGTTTTCTTTCAGTTTTATCTTCACTGCAATCTAGTTATTCATTAATAGATGTCAGAGCAGACAGTGTCATTATTATGCGCTACAAAGTGAAAGTTAGGCAATTGAAGAGGATTTCTTGTTGTACAAAGTTTTAAAGTTAATCAAAGATAACAGGCAATTATACTCATCGGTAACCAGAACTTGGTATATTTGTAACTTTTTTAACATTAAAAAGATCGTTAACTAGAATAATATGGTCTGTACGTTTCGTCAAATTATCAAAGGAAAGCGCATAAATCACCAAACTAAATTGGTCCAAGACAACATCGGTAAATAATCCGTTCTTTACCATTTGAAATCCAAACTTCTGAACACGAAAATAAATGAAAAACAAAATAAAAACACGCTTTCGAAAACCGAGTAAACACATTAGAGTTGATTGAATGCTCAGGTAAGAAAGCAAACAACCTTAAAAACTTGCTGAAGTCGAACTCATTAAAAGAAATATTGTCCTGCATTAGTGTAATACTTTGATTTGTATTTGAGATGCGAAGACTTTTTTCGTTAGTCCTGGAACCAATGACTCGTTTTATTTATTTGATTTCTTTGCTTTTTTCAGCAAAAACAAAATTCCTCTGTAAAAGTTTGTTAAAGTTTGCGAAGTTCTTGTGTTCCGGGATTATTTTTCCATTTCGGAACGAGTCCAGCTTACTGTCAGATTTACGAGAAGTTTCATCTCGAGATAGTTCGGTCTCCTTGTTCAAAAATCTGTATGAAAGCTGAACGTTGACCTACGAGTAATCAGAAAACTTAAATTTCTTTATCTTTGTTTCGACAAACAGTGAAAAATTTATAAACCGAAAATTATTAAGTTTATAAATTAATTAAAATAACTAACTTTATTAATAAATAAATTCACAAATAATTAACATCGAACATAAGTGTTTCCTTTCATAGGAAACACCCAGGTTCAATTCTGATAAAATTCACCCTGATAAGGTTCTTCGAGGATGCGAAGAACTTTATTAGGGCTTTTCAATTGAAGGTACGTTAGTCGGTCTCATATGGAGGTAGCAGGGAGAAACCCGGGGAAACCCGAGTTTCTCCCGGAAACTCGGGTTTTTCATCTCGCGAACAGACAAACCGTCCTCTTGAACACATCTGGCTATAGATGTAAATATTTATTGTTAGGCAAGGAAGACAACGGTAAATAATCATGTTCTTAATTCTTATTTCCTATTAAAGTAACATGGCTATTCACTAACAGTGGATAGAGGAGAGAGAGAGAGATTAATTTTGTGTATTTTTATATAATCTGGAAATCTCCGCTCCATGTACCAAAAATATGACTTGGCTTCTATTCCTCTGGGTATCGACACAAGGTGTTTTAATAATTACAAAAAAAAATACAAATGAAAATATTTGTAAAGAATACTATATAATGACCAGCAGTCTCCAACAAGGAAATTCGAAAACTCTAGTATTGCATGGGCTCCTCCACACACAAACCCATCAGGAGAACATTTGCACAGAGGAAAAATAAGTTATCATTCTGATTGGAATAAATTATGCAATATGGGATTTTCACAAATGCCAGATTATTTGTTAGATTTAAGTGTATGTTGAAAGTATAAACTATTCATTTTCTGTACTCGTTCAGGCCCTTCAAAATATACAATTTAACCGACCATTTGCCTCTCTGTTAATTGCCATTCAAAATTTAAAATATCATAAAACCAATTACAATTATTAACAGTAGCGATAATACCAACATATTCATCAATATACCTCACTAAATGCAGTTACCACAAAGCTTAAGAAATCAACTTTTAATAACTTTCTAACTTTTTGTTCTAATAAAACTTTTTTTTTTATTTTGTCCTTAGTAGGGATTTGCTCATACATGTGCAATAAAATTGATTGCTCATTATGTTCCTCGTAAAATAACTTGCAATGTGAATTAAGTGAACTTGCTCTCTCTCAATAAGGTAATCGTATTACAGCTAACTAACCAAATCTCCGAAATACGAGGTTATAATCCCTTGACACACCGCGCTCGATGAAATGAATATCTTCTCTGAATACTTACGATTATCATAACATCGATTAAAAGGCCCAATAATTAAACTTGTAAACTGTAATCTAATATTAACCTGGCCAAAGGCGTGTTGGAGTATTATAACTTCCTAATTCCTAAGTTTGCGCTTGGGAATTAGGAAGTTATAATGCCCTGAACAATAATCTGTGTAAACCAATAATCGTCAGAACTCTAAGCTTTAGTAATCCTTTTAGTGATATAATTCCTGAAATTAATATCATTAGAAACTAAAATATTTGTATTTGTATATTCAGTCATTTCTTGTTTACAAAGATTTTCAATTTAATTCTATGACAAAAATGTAATTTTGTCATTTAATTCTATGACAAATAATGACAAAAATTACAAATAAAAATATTTGTAAAGAACACTATATGAAACCCAACGACCAGCAGTCTCAAACAAGGAAATTCGAAAACTCTGGTATTCTTGTAAAACTAAATCCATTGTTGCCGCTGAGCATACATTTTTATATCTTTGCATTAAACAACATCCCTTACTTCCCCGTTTACTTTTCCAATTTTTAAAGCATCCTGAACATAACTGAGGTCACTCAAATCAGTTGCGTGACCTCATTAAGTGCATTAGTACATATTTGAATCTACGTCATTGAGAAATATATTGAAATTAATCACATTAAAACTATATATATATATATATATATATATATATACTGAGGGGTATTTTCTCATAACTCCCTACTCCTGAAGTAACCCTCCTTTAAACTACTTTTGTTGTTTGATAGGCAATCACCATGGCTTTTTTGATCAGAATCATGAGAAGAACAATTAAAAGCTTTGCTAAATATAAATGAATCATGTCATACCAATTACCATTTTATATTTCACTCGTCATCTCTTCTTTAAAAATTTAACAAAGTAAAAAATCCCTTGCTATTTTCACCTTGATTTACTTAGCAGCCACACATCACAGATATGCTGAATGCATATCCAAATTATTTCATTCACTTATAAACTAGTTGGCCTCAAAGTATACGTAGTTGTCTCAGGAGCAACATAAGCCATAAGCACTGAAAATTCTAAATAAATAAACTAATCAATCTAATCCTGTGGCCTCTTCTTTAAGAGGGTTGCAGCTGATGAACAGTCAGCTTCCATGCATCTCTATCTATTGCTTCTATAAGATTCTTGTCCATCCAATCTTTGATGTTGTCTTTCCATTGCAGTTGGGGTCTTCCTCTTCCTCTCTTTCCCTCCACCCGCAATACTATTATGGGAACCTCTCCAGAAGAACCCGTCATCAAATGTCCTGTAAATGCTATTCTTCTTCTTTGGATACCAGCCATATAGTCTCCTTTCATTTTGAATCTTTTAAGAACCTCTTCATTGCTCACTCTTTCAGTCCAGCTGATACGATCCATTTTTCTCAATCACCACATTTCAAATGCATTCAATCGGTCACTCATCTCCTTATTGATCGTCCAGGACTCACATCCATACGTCCCCCCACTCAAGTCATTGTCTTGAGGATTCTTACTTTTAACTGTTTGTTCAGATTTCTGTTTCCTAATACGTGGTGTATTTGGAAAAATGCTGCTTTTGCTTTTTTAATTCTGTGCTTAATTTCATAATTAGATCTACTGTCTTCTGTTAATAAATAAACATTGGCCTATAATTCTCGATTTTATGCTAATATCTCAAACATGAACTTCTTACTCTTTTCTGCTATGGTGTTTACAAGCATGCAAACTTTTATATTACTAGCACATATAATAGTGTCGCAAATCATTCTTCCAATTATGATAGAAATGAAAGCGTTCACATTGTAGAGAAATTTAAAAAAAAAAATAACTCATTTTGAATTCCCATATTGTATAAACAATTGTTATTTTAAATTTTAGAAGAATAATGAAAACTCGTATTATTATTATTATTATTATTATTACTTTATTTACATAATTGTTACAGTCGAAACAAGATATCTTTCAAACAACAATTTGACTGGTAATACAGAACAATTCAAATTCTGCCCAAGAATTTAAATAGTCTCTCAGATAGAGTCGTAAATTATGGACTGTTTCAAGTAATGCTGTTTTTGTAGATCATATGGGGTCACTTTGATTATGTTTAATTGCTGTAAATAGTGAGATAGCATCTTTGAAATTGCACCAAGTACACCGATAACTATTGGGATGGCTTTGATGTATTTCTGGATGTGTTTCCAGATCTCGATATTTAGTAATTTCTTTCTCCGTCCACCTATTCTACCAAGGGAAATAGGTGGACGGGGACTGCTGTAAGTGAGACATATTGTGAAAGAAGAAGTAATTAGTTTAAAGGGGCCTTCTAAAAGCAACATGAAACAAATCCGATCACAAAAAAGAACAGGAAAATAATCGGTATGGAAAAATAAAGCGGAAATATATACTGGAAAAATAAACCATTACATGGCCAATTTCTTCGAGATACTGAAGAAAAAATTGTCGTAAACAAGATGTGCCAATGGCTACAATATGAATATATTAAAAAAAAACGGACGGATTTATTCTAGCAGCTCAAAAACAGTCATTACAAACTAATGCAATCAAAGTCAAAAATTTGATCAATAATAACAGCAAATGCAGATTATGTGATCAGAAAGATTATTATTATAATTATTATTATTATTATTATATAAGTAAAATAAGTATATATAATATATAATAAAGTTGCTCCCATAATAATAGGTGCTTTAGGCGCCATCCCTAAAACATTGAAAAAACATCTAGAAGCACTCGAGTTAGATGGATTAAAAATTGGGCAGCTGCAAAAGGCCGCTTTGTTCGGCACACCTTTCATTTTCGGAAAGTATCTTCACATCTCATAGGCCCTTGGGTAGGACCCGAATTAGTGGAATATAACCAGCCTTTTCTTAAGACTGAGGAAGCAAATCAATTTGACGAAAGAGACATCCAAACTCTGTCAAGAAGTTCTCTCTCTAAAACTACAGTACGAATGTTTAAATCAGCAACAACATAAAGAAGATCTTGGCATAAACTGTCTTCCTGAAACTGCACTTACAGAAACCCTCAGAGACGTAGTTTTAAAATTAGGCCATGCAATTTATTTCCCTCTACAGCTTAACGACATTCAAACCTAAATAGGATTCCCAGGAAGAGCAAAAAACAAGGCTTGCCACGACCTGCACCAGTCACAGTTCGTTTTACAAGCAAGTCCACAAGAGACAATCTCATAAAAGCCAGTGGACAGAATACAACAGTTGCCAAGGACTTGAATGCATTGCAAGACACCAATCTTCCTATCCGAATATTTAACGCCATTCAACCAGAATCGGTTGTACCAAGCAAGAAAAGCAAAACCAGAAAACTATTACCCATTTTTGTGGATCAGAGATGCCAAGATATTCTTGAGGAAGTCACAGACTTTGAAGGTTATACAAATTAAAAGCTCAGAAGACAGAAATGCTGCCAGAGTGAAAAACGAAAGTCTCCTAATTAGTTCAAAAAGAAGACCACAATAAAAACGAATGTGAACCACCAAGACAGATGCAATAACACTAGAATATATCAGGAATTTCACTGTGATCGGACCTTTCTGATCATTCGTTTGACCTCCCAAACATTAGCCTACTGCCAACACAGCAATCAAATCAATATATATATATGTACTCACTGAGGAGAGACCTCAAAAAAGGTTATATATATATATATACATTTCTTAGTGAGATGTGCTTTATCTTTATATTATGGGAAATACTAAGAATAGTGATCAGAGCTTTACCCACCTTTACAATGATTTGCCCTGGTATTGCACCACCTTTAGACTTGAACTACGTTTCAGATGCAAACTTAACTGTTTGCTTACTTGGGATTAGGAGTAAAATAACCAAGTTTATATATATATATATATATACATTATTCCCAAGGTAAGAAACTTATTTACATATATTGTAAATATAAAAATTTTTTCTTTACAAAAAATTTATAAAAAAAAAATATTTATTACATTGAAGTGCTTAAATACATCAATACATTATACATTAATTATTATTATTAAGAGAGACTTCAAAATTTAGCAACTCATCGAGAAAGGCCATATACTACACGAACCAGCAATCATATTTATTCTTGAATTCATTCCACTGCTTGCACACACAACATCCAATAGCAATCCGTTCCAATCACGCACCACTCTATGAGAAAAAAAAAATTGGCATTTCACCCCCTTCTTAGCGTCATCCATTCTCAGCTTCCAAGGACGCCCTCTTATCCTTTTCCGACCCTCCATAAAATGAAATATTCCATTAACTAAAATCCTGTATGATCCTTTCAGAAGTTTATAAGTCTCAATCACATCTCCTCTCCTTCCTCTGTTTGCAAGTGTCTGCTGTTTACAAATTTTCCATTTGTCTTCATAATCACTTTTCCACAATACTGATACCATTTTTAACAACATCCTTTTCAATCTCCTTATGCACTTAGCAAAATCCAAAAGTATCATTTGGATTTTGTGTATCCATTCCCCTTGTCTAGTTGAAAGGTAACTTTATTATAGAATGTGAAGAAGTTGCTAAAACAACCTATTTCGGAATGCGAGCCCTAACCATTTTTTTTTGAAATCTTCACCACCACTCCTGAGATACTGATTGGTCGATAGTCGGATATATCGATCTTTGCACCACCCTTGTGCAATGGGATTACCATATATTCTTTCCATTTATGTGTAATATTTCCTGTTCTGAGACTCAAATTGTATAGACTGGTCAAAACCAGTTCAGTAGAACTATGTTTTAGCATTCGTGCTGATATCCCATCAGTCCCTATTCCTGAATGCTTATTCAGTTTGTGCAACAGCTCTAATACCTCCTCTAACACCAGGTTGATAGCGTTTAGAAAAATGGGCATTCATTATTTCAATAGCTTCATCTGCGTCTGTTACCTTCAAACCATCTACATTCAGTAGAGTTATTCTTTCATATTCATACTTTCGTTTACTTGCAGCATGTGGATAGAATTCTTCTGGTTGTCTTTAGCTTGCAGAGACAGTTTCTTTTCATACTCAGACTTAACTTTCCGTACAACACTTGTGAATCTTCTAGCCTACTGCTTATAATTTTCATAAACGAAATCATTCGTATGCACATGGTATTCCTTCCACATCGTTCTTTTCTTACGAATCTCTTGCTTAATAAGATCAAACATCCATTTAACTCCTACCCTATTTATTCTTTAAACTCTCAGGACGCATTCTAGTATTACATCATTTAAGTATATTTTTAAATGCTTTCAGGCGCTGTCCAGCAACCGATACTATTGCACTGAACTCAGTATACTCCTCAGTTGGTCATGATTTCTTGCTTTGTTGTTGTTCAGCATGTCAACTTTTCTGAATGGAACATTCATCAACTTAGTCACCACCCAAGTGAGTGACCGATGATCACTGTCACCAACCGGAGGCAGAACAGTTGCATCTTTAACTGAAATTTCCTGACACTATACCGAAATCTAACGCTTTTTGACCTCGAGTTCGTTCTATAACATGCTGCTTGAGGACGTCGTTTTATTGCTACAGCTCAATAAATTCAGTTTCATTATTCTCCTGAGATTTCACTGCTACTCAATCAATGTTTGAATAATTAAAGTCTCCCATTTTGATTACTCTTTTTGCGCTCATCGTCTTTATTTTGCGATGAATTTTTTCATTGCTAGCAACCAATCTATCAGGTGTATATCAACACCCCACTATGTATTTCATCTTGTTAGATTCCACCTCACACCAGATGGTTTCAAAATACTACAATCAAAGGTGTCAACTCTAACTGGATTCAAGCCATCCAATATCATTAGCAGTAAGCCCCTCCTCTCCTATGCTCTCTATCCTTCCTGAAAATACTGTACCCTTTAACTCAGTACTAGTTAGTATGCCTGATTATGATATCCAGGTCTTACTAATATCTGCACTCTAACATTCCAACATATTGACCATGGCAACAAACTCTACCTCTTTACACGAATGCTACTGCTAGCATTCGTGTACAGACATAATATTCTACCTGTATGTTCTTTTGTATACTCTTGTCTGCAGTCTGCATGACACAGTTGGGCAACTTGCAGATCTCTAGTGCCTTATAATGTAGGCATCTTTGCATTTGATGGGTCCGATCCAGACGAACACAAAGTCGAAATCGTTCTCTCCTCGTCAACATTACCATGACAAAAGCCCATTCCCATCATTCCCAAAAAAGTAAAAAACATTTTCTTATTTTTTTTCCAAAAAAGTTATCATAAAAAACACGTTTTTTTCCTAACGCATTTTTTTATTTTTTTTTCCAAAAAGTTATCATAAAACACGTTTTTTTCCTAAAAAGTTATCATAAAAAACGCATTTTTTAATTTTTTTTTCCCAAAAAAAGTTATTATCAATTGGAGGTGACATCACTAAAAGATATCCACAAACGATGAGTTCACTCATCTCCATTAGGCTGAGCAGACATCTTCTGGAGGAGAGGTGAGGGGGAGAGACTAGGGTGATGGGGCTAGGTGGGGGAGCATTGCAGGGAAGACGTCTGTCACCCTCTGTGATATCACAGAATGAGAGACATATGTTCCCCAGAAATATCCAATCACAAAACGACATTGTTGTCATGTTTTGTTTGGCTATGGAATTGAGGGTGATGTTTTTGAGATAAGATATCTTGAAATTTTCCCAGGGTGACACACATACGTCATTGTCGTCATGGTTTATCCAACACCATGTAGAAACATGTCCGTGAATCATCTGCGCAAAAGTTTCATTTGGGAAGGAACGGTCAGGGTTAAGGGTCAGGTAAACAGTACTATAAGGAAAAATAAACGAGTCAAGTGTCTTTGCAGATACGACAATTCGTTCATCCTGTGAAGTTATCGTATTGTGTTGTGGTGATTGGTATCCAGGAAAGTAAAGTAAAGTAAAATAATGGGTGAGCCACAAAAGTCATTGAAATTTTCTTTCTTCAGGAAAATAGCATGAGACAAAACTCTTTACATAGCTCTAAAAGGATGGAAACCGATTATTATTTTAGAATACACGTACATTGTGATGTATTTATCCAGGACCACTTGGGAAAAATTACGCAGGAAGTGGTCTGATATCCTCGGCTACTTGCAAAGAAGAGTTGACTATGAAATGGACCTCGGTGAGTGTTATATTCTGAAATGCCAAGATGGGGAACTAATACTTGATGATACAGGAGCTGATGGAAGTAAGGTTTTTTCTATTAGTTGTGAAGAAGCTGAGAGATTTTCACTAAAAATGTATGACATTGATAATCGTTTACTATTTTTGGAAACTGAATTACCATCTGTTCGTATAATGGGAAAAATTATCGCTAATCATTTAAATTCATCAATGGTAAAATTATACTTTCAAGATTTTATCCAATTCGATAAAGATTCTTTATTTTGGGACATTTACGAACGTTTTACAAAAACTGTTTGTGTATATTTGCTGACAAAAGAATACACAGAATGTTAGGGAGGCATGGTGTCATTTCAAGACTGACACAATATCAAATGTATGGAAGTGTGGTTACCATGGTATCTGATTTAAAAATTCTTTTGCATGACCAGCTATTTTGATGTAATGTAACCAAGAAACAGTGAGTAACAAAAGATTTTATTCATTGTACTCTTTGGAAAATATTGAGAGTCTAAACTAAATATTGTGAAATATTTTTAGGTAATTACATGTTTTGAGTTTTTCTAAGTGAATATATACTTGTAAATAGTATTTCAGCAAAATAAAATGTGTATTTGTAAACTTAAATGAACAAAGATGTGTGTTTTTGTTGTTATGTTTTTCCACAGTGAATTTTTACTCAGTTATTATGATTAGATCTTGATATTTAAATCCACAACTTTATATCTTAATGCAATTCTGTTTAATTATTTAAAAAATCACAACTGTGAAATTAATGCCAGGACAGGATAAAAAAAGTGTTGAAAACGAAATCCATGTATTGATTATTTTAGAAATTGTCTAATGCTACCCATTGACATTATTTGAGTTATCTGAAAACAAATCGTTCACATAATCGAAAATCAGAACTGTTAGAATTTGGTTATTTTACAGAGAGAGAGAGAGAAAGAGAGAAGCACCTAATTAAACCAACAAAATGTGACTTTAACACTTCTTTAAAGTTTGGCATAGAGAAAATGTTTGTACTCTACAGATAACACATATACAAATTTTACCTTTCCCTACACAAAGTAAGATAAAAACACACCAACAGTATATCCAACAGCATGTGAAAACATGTCGTTGAGTCATCTTCGCAAAAGGTTCGTTTTTGAAGGAACGGTCAGGGTAGGGGATGGTAAGTGTAAACAGTACTATAAGAAAATACCATAGAGTCGAGTAACTTTGGACTTAAGGTAATCGTTCATCCACTGCAGCTGCTGTTTTGTGATTTGTGTTTGGTAATGTAAAAATAATAGGTGAGTCACAAATTCTTTGAAAGTTTCTTTGTGAAAAGTTCTAATTGTTTAGAATTTTGTAAATGAAAGTTACCATAAAGTATACGATCAGAGCTAATAATCAGTGAAATAATAATAAATAACTATTTATTTGTGGTGCCATATGAAGTAATCGAAGAAGAAGAATGAAGGAAAACGATTATGAAAAATCGACAGTGGGTGAAAAATGCAAATTTTCAGTTATCATTGGGATAATTGATGTACAATTTTTTTTGAATAAGAGTTCAAATTTATTTCCTAAAGAAATTTGTATTTCTGATGGAATTAGTGTAAGATATGCAGTGAGAAAATCACCTTGTAGTTGGAAAGAATTACCTGAAATAGTTAAAAAACAGAATTCTTGGTTAATAAAATATAACCATCAGCTGAAGTGGGAAATTGGTTCACTACCTCTGGACAAACTAAGAAATTGGATGATAGAGTCAACATGCAAATATCATATATTACTTGCCAAAGGAAGAGAAAATCAAAAACATTAACGAAGTTAATAGGGAGGCCTGTTCTTGATTTAAATGAAATTGGATGCCCAAAACATGAAAACATAAAGTGTACTTTTAAATGCTTTTGTAAACATAAGGAAAGATTCTGTGCTTTTAATAATTCTCTGAAGTATATGTATTGGATTCGAAAATATAAATATCCAACCCTTAATTTTACTACAGTAATAAATTCCCAATAAACATCAAATGAAAATTAAATTTCAGATGAGAGTCACATTGTCAAACCATATGAAGGCAATTCCACAAGCATGGAAGAACCTTTGTTGTATTTTTCAATTTATTTATTTTCTGTATTGTTAAATTCAGTAAATACAATTTATAAATAATATTTCGTTCAAATAAAATGTGTAAATTTAAATGAACAAATTGGGTGTCATAGATGTGTTATACAAATTTAAGAAGGAAGATAACATTTTTTTTCCTTGTGAAATTTCATACCACAAAGTAACCAGAGACTTTTTTGATACATTGAATTAAATGTCTTATTTGTTCATGCAAGCCCTCAAATATTTCAAGAAACCCCTGTCAAATCTTGGAAGCAAAAGAAATAATCGGGTATTAAATTAATAGCTAGAATTTTAGTGGTGAAGATTTCACCTGAAAAGTCACAATACTGTTAGAGTTTGGTTATTTTACAGAGCCATTAGATATTTAAAACCAACAACACGTTACAAAACCCCTTAAAAAGATTGCTGTAGAAAAACTGCAGAAAATTCAAAACCTTGTTTGTCTCATATCAGTTACTTAAAATTTACTAATGCTAAAGAAAAAATAAATAAAATAAATAAATTCCACTTACAGAAATAGGTTAAAAGCACAAGAAATCGAAGGTAAAATTAATAGTTATATTGGTAATTTCCCAATGGAAACCAAGAGTTCGAACCAAAACACACGATTTCTCACCTATGTACAACAAATAGCGAGCAGATAAGTGAGATATATTTAAGATAAGACTTAATGAGAAATATACAGTGTTGGAAAATAAATTCACATACACTTTATATATATATATATATATATATATATATATATATATATATATATATATATATATATATATATATATATATATATATATATATATATATATATATATATATATATATATTAATTTTGCTCAGTTATTCTGTTAGAATATGACCATTAAAAGTAAAATACAGAAAATAACCATTCAATTTGAAAAAAAAAATAATAATAATAATTTCACTTGTCAGAATTCCATACTCTAACAACAATCGGAATTCGAAACCGGAAATAATACTTAACCTAAACAAAATGGCGCATAGACTTTCACACCAAGGTTGGGCAACAGTGGGAAAGAATTAATACAGACAACCAATCGGATAGTAATCTAAATTAAAATTAAATGTAAGCATTAATTTACTACACCAATGAATTCTGACGGTAACAAAGAATGAATAATTTTAGGATATGTGTCATTCAAACATGTGGATACTAATCCCTTAGTCATATGTAAGTATTTGAGAAATATCCAAACTTGAGGAAATGCTACCTTTTGAACAATACCCCAATTTACGGATGTGACTCATGTCATCCCCTTTGAAGAAAACTGGTCTTGGAGTATATTGCAAATGACGAAACCATAGCATCTACGGTCAGTAATCTAAAGGACGAAGTAACTAGTTCAGGTTACAGTATTTACAGAAATTTCATTCTTTGTGGTTTTTGTGTTTGTGTTGTGTTGTGGATATAAAATTCAACTATTTTGGAATATTCGTATTTAGAAGAGTCATCTGGAAAGCTGTAAGTACTTTTTTAACTTAAACATAACAACTGCTCGTATGTTTTTGGTAAGTGTAATTCTAATACTGAATAGTTTTTTTCCATAAGAATAATCATAGGGTATATATTAGAGTATCAACATGGATACATTAGCGATTTTTATGTCTAATATGTATGTGTGTGTATGTGTGTGTTTAAGGACAGATTTTTAAGTATATAATTAATTATTCAGAAAAACTCAAAACACGAGACCCATCACGACTTTCTCTAAGAATTCCCACCCTTTAACAGGAAAGAAATACCCCAAAATGTATTGGAAAATTAGTACAACCATCTATATAAAAATAAAAAATAAACAAAAAATACCGTATGTTTGAGTGACACCAGTATATAATTAATTATTCAGAAAAAATCTAATCACACCTGCCATCACGACATACTCTAAGAATTCCCACAGACGACAATGACGGAGCCCGTGTAGCTCAGTGGGTGTGGCGTTTGCATACCACGGCGCTTGGCCACATGAAGGAAGACTTGGTTTCGAGTCTAGTCGGCAACTAGAGGAAATTTTTCTAAGCCTTTTTTCGACCGGTTCCTGAGTTAGTCGATCTCTGGCATGGGCAAGCAGGTTTTTCCTCCCGGAAACTCGGGTTTTTCGTCCTGTAAACTCATGAAAATCGACCGTAGAACCCACATTATTTCAGACATTAAATATAATGTGTTAGGGTTAGGGACCACGAGATGGCGGCACATTTGAGCCGTCTCTCTTCACTGTGTACAGCTTAATTAGTGATAGCCTTGGGCCATCTATCTCTGATTGGTACCAGTGGAAATTGCACTGCCTACTCAGTCTCCAAAAGTTAGATAGGACTAAATGGCCTCACTTACTCCCTGTATACGGGAATAAAAAGGCATTAGCTGATTTTTTTTTCTGACAATGTCAGATGTGTGTCACCCTGGGAAAATTCAAAGATATCTTATCTCAAAACATAGCCCACAATTCCATAGCCAAACCAAAATACCACACAAAGACATAACATCACGATTCTTATCTCTAAATATCACCTATCACAACACGTGATGTCCCAGACAGATGAGGGCCCCAGCGAAATTCCAAACTCTATAACAACAAACATTCACGTCAAGATTCCTTATCTTATCTTGATCTTGATCTGGTCAGAAGTGTCCACCAATCACGGCACAATTCCTTATCTCTAATATATCTCCCTTTTCCATTCAAAACAACAACATCACTTATTTACAACTAACAAATGACGTCACTTATCTACATCTCATAACAACAAACATTCACGTCACAATTCTTTATCTTATCTTGATCTTGATCTGGTCAGAAGTGTCCACCAATCACGACACAATTCCTTATCTCTACCATCACCCATAATTCCATACGTGAACCAAAACACAAGAACTGAAGCCATTGACACATATACCCACAGGGAAATTCCAAACATACCAATCCCATGAAGCCACGCCCACCGGAAGCATTTGGTTTAAAGTGTTCCACCAATCACAACATGAATCCTTATCTCTACCATCACCCATAATTCCATACGCGAATCAAAAAAAATCACCCATAATTCCATACGTGAACCAAAGCACAAGAAATGAAGCCATTGACACATATGCCCTCAGGGAAATTCATGACTCGTGAAGCCACGCCCACCGGAAGCATATCGGTCAGAAGAGCCACCCCTACTAAAAACTGAAGCCATTGACACATATGCCCTCAGGGAAATTCATGACTCGTGAAGCCACGCCCACCAGAAGCATTTCGTCAGAAGAGCCACCCCTACTACTACTATCAGACAATTTTTTAAAATAGTCTGATTTTGGAACCCGAGAAGTAAAACGAGAAATAGGTTTTCTCGCTTTATTTCTTAAATGTGGACTATATACTACTATCGTTTCATACTCAAAAAATGGGTGAACCAAACAAACAACATTTGGACATTTCATTTCGTAATAAAAAAAAGGGAGAGTGCAAATTCATATAATAAACAATAAACCAAACAAACAACATTTGGACATTTATGGTGATTACTGGATGTGTGAGATAACAGAGAAGAAAAAGCCATTCAAGTTTCTCTATATTTACTCATAAATGAAGAAAACCATGACAGTTTAAATCGATAATTATATTTTAAATGAATATTTAAAATAGAAAGTATCACTTTCCTATCTTTTTTCTTCACATTTGACTAGAATAAGTGATACGGTCACATATACCATTTCCACACAAAGTTTGTAGGATAATCACAAATATCCATGCCCACTGCAAGATTCGAACTTGCATTCATTTGGTTACAAAGTGAACACGCTAACCACGCGGCCAACCATGCCAGTTTCGTATTTGCCTACTCTATTTATACCCTGTTGCCAAGGCTCTAAACGCTTTAAACTATCTAACGCTCTAAACTTTTATAATGAGTTTGCTTTACAACGGCTCGTTAAGTGCTTTTGGTGTGATTTCTCTATGATGTGATTTGCTGCAACAAAATGGTATCCTTAAATCATTTCAGTGAACATTATAATAGCAGGAAGAGCTACTTTTTTTTTCCAGAAAGACTATTACATGTCTGTGATGTCAGATTCTCTACATTTCCTGCACGTTATGCCTATATTTATCGATGTTTTCGAGTCGAGTGTACATTTAATAGGTCATGGAAGAAATGTATGCAATTATTTAACTCCAATACGTACGTTTTCCTTTTCATCCCTTCTTGTTTATTTACTACTAAGGTATATTTACTACAAAGATTTTACATTAATAGAAGAGGTTCACAAAGAATATCATCCACGCTACTTTATGATCACTGATAATAGCATTACCGACTTTTAAATCCTTCATACTCGTAAACCAATAATACTGGATCCATTTTTCAATGACAAGATATTAATTAAGCCATCCTCAAATAAGCTCATTAAAATGCTTCGAGGATGCAAGCAGAGACATTACATTTCAACCGAGATCAACAACAAAAAAAAGAATTATTTATTACATTGAAGTGCTGTAGTTACAGAGGTTAAAAACATGAAAAAGCAAAACTTTTAAAATATACACGTATATTACTTACTGCTATACTATAAATTCTGTTAAAAATGTAACCTTATCCAATTGCAAACTATAAATTACCATCCATAGTAACTATTATTAACGCAATTTAGAATACAAAAAACGGAAATATTTGAATTTAATTCACTGTAAAAAATATATGTAATATGTAAATATATGTAAATATGTGTATATATGTAAATGCTCTGTAAGATGATAAATAAAATGTTATTACAGGGAAAAAATCATAAAAACCTCCATGGAGTCAAATACTCATCGTGGGAGAGCCACTGTTATACACACAATTTATCATACCTCGCCTTAAATATATTCACTGTCTCTGCGCTCACCACACTCTCGAACACTGCATTCCAATCACTCACCATTCTCCATGCAAAAAAAACCTGCTCCTCACTCCCTTGCTCACACCCTCCTTATACAGCTTCCAAGAATGACCTCTTGTTCTCCTGTTATCTTCATCCATTTTGTGCAAAACCTCCCCGACATTAACTGGTAATAACCTCTAACAGCTTATATGTCTCGATCATATCCCGCCTTCTCCTTCTACTCACCAATAGGTAGAAGATTGACAAATTGCAATTTGTCAATCTGTCTTCATACTCTACATAATAGAGACAGAAACCACCTTAGTCAATCGCCTCTGAACTTTTTCCAACGCATCTTCATCTTTTTGAAAATCATGTGACCAGATTTGTGAACAGTAATCCATATGTGGCCTGAGCAAAGCCTTATACAAAGCAAACCTTATACAGTAGAAACATCCTTATTTCTACACGTCAGTGTCCTCCGCATCAATTCCATTATCCGCTGTGTTGTCTTCACCATTTTAGTAACATGTCATCGAAATTTTAGGTCCTTGTCTACAATAATTCCCAGATCTCTCATCTCTTCTACCTCTTCCAAGATATTTCCACCGATTGTGTACTTTACATCCCATCTCTGCTTCCCAAATTTCAAACCCTTTGAAGGTTTTGAAATTTGGACCCATTGCCAGTATATTCAAGTCCTCTTGTAAATCTACAGCATCCACTCTACTTCTGATAGCTATCACTAACTTTGCATCATCTGCAAACAACTGCATATCACCATTTGTACCTCTGCAAATATCATTTACATACAAATTAAACAGCAATGGATCCAAAACTGATCCTTGAGGTATAGACCACTAGTAACTTTCCTCTGCTGGGATATCGCTCCTCTATAAACAACTTGCTGATACCTACCAGACAGCCAATCTCCAATCCAGAGAACTAATCTACTGTTCAGTCCCATCCGTTCCAATTTAATTACCAGCTTGCCATGTGGCAATTTATCAAACGCCTTTGCAAAATCTAAATATACTATTGTATATGCAACACCCTTATCCAACGCATTTGTCACTTTATTATAAAAAGTAAGCAGATTGCTAAAGCACGATCTTCCTTTAGTAAATTCATACTGGCAGCCAAAAAGTACTTTTCTGTTGTCAACCCAATTCTGAATCTTGGTCCTAACTAACTTCTATAATACATTAACCACAACTCCAGGCACACAGATGGTCTATAATTCAAAACCTTACTCTTAGCACCTCCCTTATGAAATGGGGCAATTTTGCTCTCTTTCCACTCTTTTGGAACTTGACCCAGTAAAAGACTCATGTTGAAAAGATATGCAAATTCTGTTATTAGCACTTTGGCACATTCCCTCAAAACACTTAATGAAATAGCTTCAAGTCCCACAGCTTTGTTTACATCACGTCTATTCAATTCCTTATATACCTCCTGTTCACTTACTAACAGTTCTTCCTCCTTTCCCACTGCTTTCATGTTCTGCATGATGTCATATTCACAAGAATGAAATACCTTTATAAATTGCTCAATAAATATCTCAACTATATCCTCCATAGCGGTTATCATTCCTCCGTTTTCACCAATCAATCCCATCCTACCATAATCATTCTTTCTTCTACTGGCGACATATCGAAAAAACTCCTTAGGATTTTTTTGACCGCTTTAGCTAACTGCTGCTCATGCTGCATTTTTGCTATCCTCATCAAGCTAGTCACCGTCCACGCTTGTTCTTTGTACTTCTCATGTAACTGGTTGTTATAAATACTCATTTTGTGTTTCTTCCATAGTACCTTCTTCTTCCAGATCGCATACCTTATCTCTTGATTTTTTACCTACCGAGTCTATTTACCCTCTTAACATTTGGAATACTCTCTGATATTGCCTCCACCAAATAGTTCTTGAGTATGGCATAAGCAGCATTGATATCCTTTCCATCCAATTCAACTTTCCAATTTATTATTGCAAGCTGTTTCATGAGCTTTTCGTAATTACCAGTCTTATAATTCCACATGTATCCCTTTCTAATAGACGTCCTCGAAAGACTGGTCACCCTGCAAGTGATCACCTGGTGGTCACTCTCACAAACTGGTGGAAGATTTGACACATCATTTATAATAACATCATCGAATGAGATGATCAAATCCAATACTCTTAATCCTCTTGTACCCTCCGTTACGCGCTGCCTAAGTTTTGTCTTTCAAAAATTGCAAAAATTCATTTTCTTTACCCCCAGATGCAGTCTCTTGCTTCCAGTCTATATTACCATAACTAAGTCACCCATAAGGATCACTCGTTTCTTGCTTGCTATACATTTCCTTCTCATTACCCTGCATATTTCTATAGTAACACTCGACTAAATATTTCATCCCGTTTACTTCTACTTCACACTATACTGCCTGAAAACCGTGGTCACCTTGAAAATCCATCTTAGATGGGCACAACTCGTCTGCTACCAATAACAGTACTCCTCCTCCCTTTCTTCCCTGACTGTCTTCACGAAAAATATCATATCCGTTCAGCTATAATCCTGTCAGGATGTCATCGTCATCTAACTACGTCTCACTTATACCAACAATTTTGGGACGAATAAATTCAAGTAAAGCAACAATTTCGTTCCCCTTATTTCGAATACTTCTAGCATTAGTGAATAAACATAAGAAATAATTACTGCTTCTACAAGTCCTATGAACGTCACTCTTATGATGTGACTTTTCAATACCTTTCCCAGTCACTTCCTCTATACTACCACTAATTTTACAACTTTCCTCACACTTAAACTCCCCCCCATCCCGGGCCACCTCAATCTGTGTTTGCCCGCTCAGACATTTACTGTCTCTCATTTACTTCAAGTGAGCAAATGCCTCTCACCACTCTGCTTTTTTGCTCATTCATATCACTTCGCACCGCCTTAGATCTATTCATTACAGTCATTACCTCTCCTGCCAGTAACAATCTCTCCAGCCTACTCACGCCAAAACCATTTAAATGCAGCTCCATCTTCTTTATACAGTTCCATCCATCCCTCAAATTTCTCCCACACATTTACCAAATGCACTCAATTCTCCTCACATAACAGTGCTAACATATCATTCATAATCTTTGCTTGCCACCTCATTTCATCACTATCATACCTTAGCAACACACTGACTACCTTTCCTATCACACAGTTCTTTTATTATCTTTTACTCTCCTTAATCTTCTTATATCAAATCTGGCATTTTCCTTGTTCCCATCCAAATAATTTGTTCCCACTACAACCACCAACTCTTGTGCTCTCCTATTCCTCATGTCCAACGCTTCAATCGTTCTCTCCATTCTTCCACCAGGAACACAAACCTTATGCATCTTCTCATTTACCACACCTCTAATAAAGGAATCTCCATAGAGAGCCACTCTCGAATCATTCGATATATCTTTCGCATGGCCATCTTTCCTTCTACTCTTTTCACTCTTCCTTGTATGCCCGTAATTCTTTTCATTTCATTTCGCATGCAGTTTCACTCCTGCATCTTCATCATCTCTTCTTTCATGTCCGCATCCAATGTATATTCCTGTCTGACATTTTCGTGTAGTTTCATATTATGTCTTTGAATATTTTTGGTTATGCAGCACCTACAGCAGACCTCACACTGATGTTCTGACGAGGATATCCAAGGATAATTAAATGATCCATTTTCCTTCTCCTGAGCGACATTCTGATCCTGTAGCGGAAGCTACTGATCATGTATTTTATGAATGCTTGGCGTAACAGTAGTAAGCCTGGATGTATCCAAAGTCATCATCATCATGGATCTACTGTCTTGATGTGAAGAACTGGCACAAGGTGAAACTGGAGCTCCAGGTAATAAGAGTGAGACACCAGGTTCGATATCTTTTATCATACTTTGTACAACTTGAGAAGAAGGTAGATAATTCAGATCATACAGAACAAGGAACTAATATATGATTATCTGTTCTTGGCCCTGATTCTATGTTATTTCAGTGAGCTTCAATTAACTCAACAATATTAAGAATAGGCATCGTATTCATTACTGGGATTAACATTGGATCTTGGAGCAAACTGTCAAAAGATGTTTTCACGCCTGTGATTCCTCAATTGTTATTATTGTATCTTCACTTTCTTTTGATCCTTTTACCAACACTGAACTCTGTATAAATGGAAATGAGCTCTGAGTTTGACTAGGATATATATTTGAATTAGAAACAGAAATTTCATTTAATGGATAATCAGTTCCTGACAGTTCTAACATTCCTTCACTTGTGAACGACTTTATTGACATGTTGGTATCTTCTGGTGTGTCTAATTCATTTACATTTGATGACACATTGACCTTCAATCCTTTACTGTTAGAACCACGAAGATATCTACTCCGGGTTCTTCCTCTTTTCTTCATAATTACCGGTGGCAATTCTGTGTGTGTTTTCTTGGTTTCACCTCAGCAAGTAACAAGGCCTGGTTACTTGAGTCATGTTCACTCTTCTCCTGAATATCAATACTGGAAATATCCCTCTGTGCAACTTCTGTACAAATCTCAACATGCAGAATTTTAGCAGCATAAGCGGCTAGCAAGTTGGTCCTGAGAAATGATCACTTCACCCTTGTTCATGAAATCTATTATTATTTTTAAAGCCGTGTATGTTATATCTTTGAGAATAACAACTAAATATTTACAAGAGTTTTCAAGAAATATATGCATAAAAGAAAGAAATCCAGGCGGACAGCACTATTTTGTGTGCTTTAAGTCTCTTACCTTCACATCCTAAAGTCACATCTACAAAAGTTTCAGCAAAAATTAATTCATTAAAAGTAGTTAGTACATTGTCATGGTGATTATTCCTTCTTAAAGAGATCTGCTGAGCCTCCATCTTCATAATCTAGTTACATTTTTTTTAAGTTAACCAATAAGTTGGAAAAATGAAACTAGCACCTAAGTTGTTATGTCTTTACCAGCAATACAATGATAGTCATACACGTGTGAATTAGGCCTAATTCTACGCTATATATGAAACTCCAATCAGTGAAAAATGACCCCGCATTATTGACTTTACTCACCACATTAATGACTTCATTTATCCTAGGAATGTCTGATCACACATATACCATCAATATAATTCAACTTCTGCACAAACTAATAAAGTAAACACGAGAACCGAAAATTATCCGACATTAACTAATACGCCACAGAGAAAACTAATAAGAACCTTAACATGTTTAGACACATGTTAAGGTTCTTTCTTAAATCAATAAGGTAATAAGGATAGGATATTTTCCATCCAAATGTTTTAGAAAACAACAGTACTTTGAAGATTATTTTATTTAATTATTATATTTTGAAAATATGTTATACAGAGTCCGTGAGAAGAAGATGAACTTGTGCGCAAAAGATATTAAAAACAAAAACGTAATGATGTTTTCGTTTACATAAAAGCACTAATAAAGCAAAAACCAGTTTATGAACTAGCAGTGTGCAAAAGACAAGTATGCAGTTAAAACTCTTTCAAAGCCTGCTAATATTTCATTATAGCTAATGCATGTTCCCCTGCTATTTCTATATTTGTATTGAAAGATGACATTTTCTTTAGTACGGAATAACTCTCATTAATATCGTTTTAACAGATCTGTACATGGCAAAAGGATTTCTTTGGTAGCTTGTTACCAGTAATCAGCTTTACTATTTCTGTCTAAGTTCTGTAACAAGTAAATATTTTCGTTAATGAAACGAAAATATTTACTTGTTATACACGACTTAATCCTTAGCTGTTAAGTGTAATCCTTAGCTGTTAAGTGGCGCATAAAGTCGTTTTGCAAAATCAACCGAATTTATCTGCTGTCGCATTTGTGAACTCAACTGGAAATTATTCTAAATATAATTGCTAATTTCTAACTCTTATACCCATAGCAGATACTTTGGTAATTCTGAAAATAAACTAATAAGCTAAATTGCATTGTTTCAGAGTTTGCAGATTTCTGCTAGTCGAAGCAAAGTAAATTTTCTTATACCGATGCAGAGGATTAGGCAGCACCTCCGTTCCCTTACGATGGACTAATAAGACCTACAATGTCAACTCATAAATTCAACAAAATGTGCAACTGAAATAACTTGTCAGTCTCTAGTTCTTTGGCAGTCTATGATAAAACTGGAAAAAGAAAAACTCAGTAGAAAAGAAGCTATTCCATTTCCGGATATGTTGATTTTTGGATTTTATTCTTTAATGTAGTAACCATACACACTCTGTTGCAAAAAAAAAGTATCACACTAACCTAGTAGAAGCGCCTGCCATCCTGTTCAAATGATGTAGAAGTTCATGGATTTCAAACAGATTTGTATATTAAGATGTGTTCAGTACGAACTAAGACAGCACTCGAGAGCAGACCTAAAGGACATTACAAGCGACAGCATGATTTCATACTTGATGACGGTTGAGCAGTGGGAATTCACTAAGCATAGAATCTGGACGACCAGAAACAGGCAATTTGTTGTGATGACTGCACCGTTGTATGTTTATTGACGATTATCAAATGAACAATATGAATAAGACAGTTTTGTCATAACGATAGTCGAGTGGTATAGATCCACTAGCTTTAATACCATGAACGGGAAGATAAGCCTCGAGGTTCTATATAAAGCTGCATTACCTGTACTAAAGTCTGCTGTGAAAGAATGAGGCAATCGTCTTCCTCAACTAATCACAAAGGGAAAATCACTATGGCTAGATTTGGCCAGCTCAGAGTCCGATCTAAACCTGATTGAATACGAAGTGGAACAAAACTTCAGAGAAGCTAAACATCATCACTGGAAGGACTGAAAAACAGTCCTGCGTGGAGAATGGCTGCAATTTCCCATGAAACTATTGAGAAGTACGTGCAAATTTTATTATATAAAGAAAATAGCAATAAAGGGGAATATTTTCATCTCTATCAATATTTCTCACACTTCCGATAGTGTTAGAAGCACAGTGGAGCTAACAGCATATACGAACAATAAGGCAGATACATACACATGTTGTCATTCTTGGTCAGTAAAACTCTGAGTACAGTAAGAGAACTGAGCTCTTTTTTCTATTCCGTGGAATTTCTGAAAAGGAAATCAAATAAATTAGTTGCCCTTATCCGCTCTTCCAACAATCTTTTTCATTCAAAACTTTCCGGAAACTATTCTACTTCTATAGTTTCCAAAGTGACCAAACCGAAATTTCAACAAAAAGTATGAAATAGATAAGATCAGAATTGGTCAAAGATATCTCCGATTTTTTCTACAGAAAACGCTTTTTTTTTCTTTTGATATGGGGACTTCTGGATATACCACATTTATAAAAAATCATTTGTGCATAGCTTTGTTTTTTTTTTTTTTGGAATATAACACTGGTTCTTTCCTACAGAATGCACAAGATGCCTCCCAGCAAATAATAATATGTGAAATGGTCGAACTAAACTGGCTTGTTTTGTTCATTAGTGTCGCCTAATGGATATTTAGCAAATTTAGCAAGAAAGTCTACTTAATGAAATTTGTTTACTCTGTGAAGCGAAAATCGCTAATCAGTTAAAACAGAAAACCACTCGAGGATTAGTCGGATAATATTGGCCATTACATACTTAATTTACTGGACTTAATTTCGAAAGACCTTAACAAAACGTACCATGCAAACTGTGTTTTATCGACTTCTTTTCAGAGTTCGTAAAATATTTCTAGCATGTTTGTCTTGCACTTGCCAAGTATAACTTTTATTAGAAATTGAATATATGAAATTAAATGTATTTTTCTTAATTTAGGTTTTAAATTAAACAAATAGAATTGAATCTAAAAGAATAATAAAAATACTGTCCGTGTTTGTCAATTCATATCATGTTTTTAGTCTCTTTCGTTATCCTATTTATATCATCGTATCTTCACCAATTCAGCCTTATCATAATTTCTGATGTCTTATAATATCATCTGTTGGCACTAGCGAACAGAAGAAAGAGTAGTGGTAAATATCATAGCTACCTACAAACCTCTTATAGGTTACAGGAAACCAGCAGATGATAATTTTCATTTTATCAAGGGTGAGTAGAGGAAGAAAGAACATCCACAGAAGTTGAAAATGAGTGAATGAATGATGTCAAGAAAGGTTGGCTTGCCTTTGGAGGTAGTGAATGCAAGTGCAAATGAATTCAAGAAAAGATAAGGCTGAGGAATCTGTGATAAGTGACTTAATGAGTCCCTGACTCTCTGGAGAAGGTCTTGAATAATAATAATAATAATAATAATAATAATAATAATAATAATAATAATAATAATAATAATAATAATAATTTAGAGTGTATTAAATTTAGATGGCATTAAACTGCATTAGTATACACAGTAACAGTCTGAGATAATAATAAATTTATCCTTTGCTGGTTTTTACTTCCTCAAAAACGTATGAGAAATATGCAAAACATTTATTTTAAAAAATGCAAAGAAATGTATTTTAAGAGAAAATGCAAAGAAATCAATTTTAAGATAAAACGCAAAGAAATGCACGCAAACTTCAGAAATATTTAAACGAATACAATCAATTTTAGCCCATTTCCCATTTTAGTTACTTCTTAAAAAAAAAAAAGATAGGTCTCGTCAGCATTTTCCATGCGTATAATAATACTTTGACACACACACACAAAGGTGAAAAGATGAAGACGAAGAATGCAACTGAATAAAATTGTCATTTGCTGCTGATCACTTTTATATTAGCAACCCTCAACACTGTCTTGTTTAAATAACAAAGTTAAATAAATAAATAAAAATAAAATTAAACAGTAAGCGACTGTGAAGTATCGCCACTAGTTTACTTTATCCAGTTGCTCTTAGTTGAAATAAGATTACTTCGAGAGCCATCTGTCGGCAAGTAAATATAAATGTAAGTAAGGAAATGTATTCTAATGCATGTCAAAGCATATTTCAGCTACTAATATAAATACTGTAAAAAAAAACACCATAAAAGAAAGATAGGATAATTGGTAGCCACGGCTTGATGCATCGTATTAGTTCGACTTCTCTTTCGATCCATGTAATCCTACTTAATTGAACCGAGTTCGCGTTTTCACGAGAACTTTCTTAATCTCTTGGAACACCAAGTTATTGGAAATCATCATATGACAGCTCGTTAATCTTAACAATGGAGTATAATTTACATATTATGGTTTGTTTTTCTTACTTTGCGTATGACTTTGTTTAGAATGTTGCTTTTAAACCATTCTTTATGGCTCCGTGATAATAGGTTCTATCATGGAAATACATAATGTTTCCATATATTACCCAACGAAGTAAGCTATTTACACGCTTTGTTACATTATTAAAGAGGAAATGTACCTATTACTAACTAAATATATATACGCGTCTAATAACTCATAAAAATGAAAATACGATGATGAGACGCGACGTCGAGCATATCCAAAAGGCTGAACATAATGGCCAATAATGCATAATTTGTTGGTTATAGAACACATTCATTCACGACTACTTTGAGAAAATCACAAGAACAACTGTTTACCGGTAGAAAAACACCCGTAGAAAAGTTTGTATATGTTTCCCTATCCACTTGATGGGAAGCATCACGTGACTAGTTGCTATGCGCATAATGTAGAAACAGGTCACGTCATTTTAAGATGGAGATTACAAGAGTTGTCGTCGAAATCCAATTGGGTAAAATTTTCTCTTAAATTTGCAAGAGAATTAGAAATAAACTGAGAATTATAATTTAATAAACACTAATAGAATATGAAATGGATTTAAAGTTAAATTACACAACGTCAGGGCTAATCTTATTCTTAACGCTTATAAATATCAACTGTGAGAGTATAAATATAAATTATTATATTTACAGAACAGTTAGTATTAATCAAACCTAATTAAAGAAAAGAAAATTTTGAGAAGCTTGCTGAATGATTGAATATTGTTACAGTATCCAAGTATACAGTATTAAACCCCTTGTTAACCAACAAGTGGTAAGGGGATAAACATCCTTTGTTGTTTTATAGCCAGTAAGCGAAACTAAAGATCGATAACTACGATCTATAAGTTTCATGCCGAAAAACTATCGGCGAAGGCAATTCGAAGTAAAGGTGGAGCAAGTTCCCTCACTATTATTGATATTTTCTCATAATGTAAAGCACAGCTCTTAGGAGATGTAATACTGTCATTACATTATGAGGAGAGGTCACTACCCAGACCGGTTTCAACCTTTTTTGAGGTCTCATCAGTGAGTAGGTAGACCTGGAAGATATCAAAGCTTAGTGAAAAGAACTTACATAACTTCACTATGCGAATGCCATAAAGGTGTGCTTATATTTTAGTTAAGATAAAAAGCCAAATGGCTAGTTTTTTGGCACCTTAATATAGAAAATAAGGGGATAAACATCATTTGTTGTTTTATCGCCAGTAAGCGAAACTAAAGATCGATAACTACGATCTATAAGTTTCATGCCGAAAAACTATCAGCGAAGGCAATTCGAAGTAAAGGTGTTATCTTAACTAAAATATAATTACACCTTTATGGCATTCATATAGTAAAGGTATGTAAGTTCTTTTCACTAAGCTTTGATATCTTCCAGGTCTACCTACTCACTGATGAGACCTCACAAAAGGTTGAAACCGGTCTGGGTAGTGACCTCTCCTCATAATGTAATGACAGTATTACATCTCCTAAGAGCTGTGCTTTACATTATGAGAAAATATCAAGAATAGTGAGGGAGCTTGCTCCACCTTTACTTCGAATTGCCTTCGCCGATAATTTTTCGGCATGAATCTTATAGATCGTATTTATCGATCTTTAGTTTCGCTTACTGGCTATAAAACAACAAAGGATGTTTATCCCCTTATTTTCTATATTAAAGTGCCAGAAAACTAGCCATTTGGCTCTTTATCTTAACTAAAACAACAAGTGGTAGGTTGGAAAGCAACTGGATGATTGTACTTCCTCGTGGATCATTGCACTATATTTCATTTGTAGTATTGTAATATCTCCACCTATGATGAGGAAGACTGCGTTTGAATTCCTGATCAGATTTTTTTGTTTCTTTGTTTGTTTGTTGTTACATGGGTTTTGAGTGGATGGCGTACTTGACCTTCAGTCAACAAACTGCACCTTCGATTTCTGCAGTGACATGGCTGTCGGACCATTACTCCTCTTCTTGAATACCTACAATAACTCGAAAAGACTTCTTTGCACATTCTGTTTGAACAAGGTTTCCCATACGTTTGAAACCTCTGCCTATGCGTGGAATTCGCATAAAGTAGTGGATGATGTTCTTGTAATCAGTGTGAGATCACTTCTCTGCTTATTGGAAGCCTAAATTAAAAGTTTCATTGCAGGATTCAAGAGTACTATATCTGGTCTTCAAAAGATTTAGTCTGTATAGCCCATCAGCCAAAATGCATGAGTTTACAAATTTCAATGGATATGATTTCCTTGAAAGTCATTAATGAATTATGAAGATTAGAAATTGCATCGCCTGAATGCAACTTTGACTTGGTTATTATAAGAACTTGAATTATTTAGTCGATAAGTAAATGAAGTTCAGGAATTAAGTTAGTAATATAATTTTAAAGGAGACTCAGGAAATTAAAGACCGTGAAATTAAAGAAAAGGAAGACTGAATAAATGAGTCTCTTCATGAGAGTCAATTCAGTTGGTCATCTGTAAAGTGAAGAAATCTGAAAATTAAAAATTCAATTTATCCAGAAATACAGATTCTACTACACTTGACTGAACAGTATTATCAGGCGATATTATAAGAAATGAGTGAAGAATAAAAGTTAAAACAAGGGAATACATTTAGTTGATTAGATGTTATTATAGTTAATGTGAATTATCCTTATTAGCAAATTTTGAAAGAAGCAGTTCATATTTATAAAGCGATAAGATATTGATAAATATTTCGTCTGATCGCAATGGTGATAAAATATTGACAAACCGATGCTACCATTATTTTAAATACTCAATTTGAGGGTTCATGGTTTGGGGTTGATTTTTTTTATTTTAATAATCATGTTAATTATACTTGTAAGCACATGCATCTTGTAGTAGTAGTGTTACATTACTAACGGAATATCTTTTAAATCCTTTTTAAAATTTTTGATATTCTCTTGCGGCTTGAGTACAAACCTGATACATTCATTTCGATGCGATGAGGCGTTTATTTTCCAAGTAATTTTCTAATGATTCAATTAGATATTTTATACAGGTTGCGTCAACATTTAACTAAACAATCCTTTGTTCCGGAAAAAAAAATCTTAAACTACGGAAATACCGCTATATACATTTTAATAATTCTAAACCCCCTCTCGCTTGTTCTCAATATTGAGCATGCCCGCAACCCGTCTTAATTTTGAGAAAACATCTGGCAACATACGCTTCTGCTTCTAACAAAGGCAACATAATTACTATTGGTTTATTGGAATAAACCTGTGGTAATTATTTTTGGTTTCCTTATGACCGTCTCAAGCAATATCATAGTGTATATTCGGAGAACTAAAGTAAATATCTATGAAGCGAGAGACCTTACTATCTTAATTCATACCTTATTATCGTCAATTTTTATTGAACCTTTCAAAATATTCTTAAAGTGTTATCCTGTTCGTCAGCACAAATGGCAATCTCAGTAATAGCAGCAATTTTCGTATCGTGCTGTACTTGATTGCGTGAGCAAACTCTTGGATGGTACGTTGCACAAGTAAATATTGATGACCTTATTAACTCTGTTAAATCAGAAATAATTGGGACTGCAATATATGAAGCTACTGGACGATAGTTAAGATGCGTTTATTAATACGGGATTAAAAGTACTTCGAATATTAATCATTATGGAGTGTGCACACACGTTTCATCTGTGCTTTCTAATTAGAAATGAATATTAACAAAAGGTTAATCTCAAAGGATATCTTACTGTGTTGAAGCCATCGTTTATTTAAAATTTATTTTAAATGTTTTTTTTTTCAAAAAAAAAACAGTTTATTTTTTCTTTTGGAAACTATTTAAATATACGTTCTTACGATCTTAATGAATTTGTTCATAATTCCTTCTAAATCAAGTTAAACCGATCTTTGAGAAATCGATTAAGTCTCGGCAGTGAGTCAAGGTGGGTCCAAAGGCTGCGATGATTAATTTTAACACTCATTTTAAAATGGAACTAAATCTAGGCCTGCTTTGATGTGGTAGGTAAAGTAAATGATGTGAAAACCTGGTTTTTAATTTTGTTTTGACGAAAACCCAGAAGAGACACGCAGAGACTGAAGTTGGAGAAAGTAATTGACGTGGTCATCTTTGCAAGTTTGGAGGAAATGAACGATGTCAGGAGATCCGCCTTTGAGGAAAACCGCATGTCTTCAAAGTTTTATCGATACGTTTATCGCTCTAAGATCATTTTTGGATTTACTCATCATAACCTTATAATGAGGAGGAATAGTAAATGCTTTAAAATATTCGAAACGCATCTGATTCAATAAATTGATTGAGTAAGAGAATAGCCTTCTCATAAAAAGCGAGAAGATAATTTACTTAAATTAAGGGGATATTAAATCCCACATAGTTTTAAAACCGAATAAGAAACTCAAAGATTGGAATCCGAGAGTTTCTTGCCGAATATAGTAAACTATAAAGTATCGGCGACACTAGCGTTAGCCAATGCAAGTGATGTTTTCATTGCCGAAATGAAGCTTATTAGCTCTTTATACTTAAGTTAAGAGAAGATAATTATTTTTACAACAGCAAACTGCTTTGCAATTTTGAAATTAATTACTTTTAAAGGCTAAGAGATTGATTCTTTTAGGGGACATCGTCTACCATTTATCAGCATTTATTAGCACTTTCTAAGGCTAATAAATTAACTTTTTTCATTGAACCACTTTGAATGTCAGCAGATTTCCTTCCGACACCACGCAACACTCTGTTTGGAGATTAACGTTAATTCATAGGATTAGTTATCCTGTTTATACAATACGTTTATTTACATAACCATCGCAATGTCCAGAACTTTTTAATTTTACATGCAAATTTTCCGGTGCTTTCATCAGTCGAATATGACGTCTGGATATAATAATTAGTCTGTCCTGTTTTGTGAGCAGTGTCAAATGATAATATCCATCGCGATGCTCATAAAAATATGCTGCTGCTGTATGACGAATCTCTATGGGCTGGGATGAATTACAGAATGGATTATGTAGTGCTGTCCTTCAGACTGTGTTACAGAAGCCAAACGTCTGTAATACAGTCAAGAAGGAATGTGCCCTATAATAAATTAAAAATAGTATGGTTTGAATCGCAGAAGCTTTGGGTTTTATTCCCTCCATCAAAAACAGCATACATAATAAACTAGAAAAATACACAGGATTAACTGGCAATAGCGTAGTGACTTTAGTGTCCTGGCTGTAATATACCATAATCCCAAACCTTGTATTTCGGATCCATAGTCTGACTTTTCTTCTCTCTTTTCCTTGAAGACTTTACTTCAAGAGTGTACAATATCGCACTGCAAATAGCGTATGCATCAATAATGTAATAATGCTTCGAGGAGAAGTGGTCTGAGAGAAATGAAACAGTATTGGGATAACACATTTATCATAGATATCCGGCGGATTAAGATACGACACTTCCGTTTCTATATTTCTCACAATCCGACTTATACTAGTATGAGGCAAAGTAGGTTTTACCACTAACTTGGAACAGCCGTTAAAATGGTGTTTATTTATGAAACTTTAATTACTTTTAATTACAGTGGCAGCATCTACAGGCGTCGTCTAGCTCTTCAGTTAACTTGCTAGATTGGCTGGTGCGATTGCAATTTTTAAGCACATAGATCCCTGCTTTACAAATTATGCAGGAATTATTCCAAACATGGAAAGGAGAACTCGCAATAGAAAAGCAATAAAATGAATGAGGGGAGGATCTCTATAGAGATGAACGGGTAAAGTGCTAATGAGCAAAATGGTATTTCGAATGCTAATCTCCTTCCACATACCGAAATCAAATTGGATGAGCTTACTCTCTATCTCTGTCCTTTATTCGACTTATACAGCGGTGCATTATTTATTTATTTATTTATTTTTATAATACTCCCTATTGTACATATTAGTATATAAGTTAGCCAATATTATATGATTTCACAAATTCCCCCAAATTATTAATACTTAATTTCACATATACATATTAAATCCTGTTTATTTTATTCAATGGTTAGTGATTTCTTCTTTCGTTTTTCCTTCATTAACTGGCGCAGAAACCGTATATCTTGGAAACGCAAATGTAATTCGTCAAGTAGATGGTATAGTACAATCAGGAGAGGTCTATTCGCGGATCATTTTATTTTATTTTTTTCTTTTGTTATTGTTTATTCTTTTGCGTTTTAGTATCTGTCAGATATCACAAAAATTTATTTCTGATTATATTTTATTGCTTTTGAGTTGTGAGAATATACTTCCATTGTATAATGGTTTCTGAATCTGTAATTTCAAAAGTTGAAGGCAAGTGATCGGAAGGTAGTTCTTTCAGAATTCTACTAACACGTTCTTTTTCTAAAAGAACGTGTTAGTAGAATAACACGTTATTCTTTTTCTCTCGTGGTTCTTGGCACTTTCTCTGTATTGTAAATAAACATTATTCTTTGGTTTTTATATATGAGTTCAAAATTTTGATTAACCCATGAATTTATTTGAGCTACCCTAAAAAGTGTTCTTTATTTAAAATAATTTATTCTGATTCAGATGCATATTTCACACACGTAAGTCAACCTGGAAGCGACATACTGACAACGTGCTTCACATTGTGTTATCTGCAAATCTCTTCTTAGGGAGGTTTTTCCTTTCCAAAGAGATGAAAATCTGGTTGCAAGCTTGCCCGGTGTGTGGTTCGGAATCTCCAAATTGTAACGTGTCTCCACCCGCGTATGCTATTGGCAGTTTGTATTTGTTCCTCAGTTTAATTCGTCTCATTCTTTTATAATTATACTTATAAAACAATAAGTATATGATATGTATATTCGATACATGGAGCATAACGAACAAAGATGCCAATGTGCAGATACCCTGAATAAAATCCTTATAAACGTCTTCGGACCTGTAAGAGATGATATACCATAACAGATGAATAGAGAAAACATAATCGTTACCTGTACGAAACGATGTTATATGTATCTATAAATCACCACTACTACTAACTGATGGAATCAAAGCTGTAACGTTGAGATGGCTTGAACATATGGAAAGAATAGGTGATGAGAGAATGAATAAACAAGCAATCAGGATAATTCCTGATGTAAGCGATCTAGAAAAAGACAACGTCATCATTCGAAGAATAACATCGAAAAATGAAAACTTAATAGAGCTGGAAATCCTGGACTGGGCTGGAAGAGTTCAAGAAAGAAAAGACTGGAAGAATTTGTACTTCAGCAAAGAAATTCTTCGGGTTCAGTAAGATAAATCCGAAGAAGATAAATACGAAGACCCTTTTCTAATCAAAACGCCGTAATGGAGAAGCTTGTAATGAAGGTACTTGGGCGCCTGAGTCGCTGCTCGACTTGAGCATCTGTTGCTCAACAAGTTGCTCGACTTGAGCATCTTGTTGTTTCCGTGGTTTGTTTCGTACATTTTTTACCAAAAGTGATTAACTGCTACTTGAAACAGAAGTTATCTTGTTCTTGCTTCGTATTGGAAACACCCCCATACTAGTAATTTACTTCACGGGATCAACGTAAAGAATAAAGAAGCACTTTTTTTCTTTCGATGCATTCTTATCTTTTTAAAATTTATATATACAGTATGAATCAGAATGTACGCTTCTGTGATACAAAATGTTTGATTAGAGAAGCGTTGATAACGTTCTGTATCAGTTAAGGATGAGAGCTATTCATAAGAACTTAAACATGATGAAGAATATCTTCTCAAACCGTATACATGAACAAACGAAAAAAAAACATTTATTAAGTGATTTACTGGTTGTTTTCTTTAAAATCTAAAGCTATTTTCAGAAGACATTTAAATATTTGAAATATCTTCTGAAAGAACATGCATGAGAGAGAGAGAGAGAGAGAGAGAGAGAGTTAGAAACACTTATAAATGCCTTCTCGTGAAAGGAAAAGTTCTAATACTGTAACTGAAGTATGTGCACGTGTTGAATGAATTATGTAAGAGACTTTGAAGTCTATATTGCGATGAATTCTTGAAATATTTATAAATATTTGATTGATTAAATACATGAGTAAATAAGCAAATTATTATAAATTATGCAAAAAACATCAAATATTTTTGCATTTCTCCTTTCACTATTCGGCAGTACGTATTGCAAAAGAACAAACAAAAATTGTAAGAAAATTTCACATGCCTCTGAATGATACAAAATAAAATATATTCGCTTCTTAAAGAAGCGTAGACATCAGTTTTGCTCTTAAAGAATTGTAAAAGAGGTCCTACGATGATTCTATGCCTTGATTTTTTGGTCGTTTAAGTCTCTGATGTTTCATCGAATAAGACAAATTAATAATACATAATTATAGATAGGTCGGAAAAAATATACTTTTTTTTTATCTTGAACATACCGAGATGTGACCTTTCTATAAGATAAGTTTATATTTTTTTATTATTTTAGGATTAAAAGATTTCATTGAACGAGAAAGGGGGGGGGGTTCGTATTGAATAATGCATCAAAGTAAAATTAAAAGAAATTAAACATCAACTCTAAAACAAAACATAAAACGTAAACTGAGCATTGCAATATAACATAATCTTTCATGCTGATTGAAGAGATGCTTACGATAATTATAAATCAGTTAAAAATTCACTTGGCTATTGGTTTTGATATTTGACATCTTGATATTCTTCCTTTGGCTTTTTACCATGTAAGCCAAAACAAATTTTACTGTACATGTAAAGTAAAATTTGTTCTATTGACAAAACATTTGACTCTTCTCATCTGCTCCTTAGTGCAGTACAAAGAATCACAAAACACTTTAAAACTAGAAAGATCTCGTTTCAAAAGCAATCGTGTAAATTTATAAGGGCTTTTCTACTTAAGATGGGTAAATAAATCGCATACACAGACATTAGGATTTTTGCCTCCTGGAGATGTTAGGATATTCTCCTGGAGAAGTTAGGAGGATCTCCTTCCCTTAACAAAACATACAAACAAACAACCAGAGAACACACACACACACACACACACACACAAAGCTGTCAACATTCATTGTTTCAGCAACCCTGCATAAGACTAAAGAACAAACTAACAATTCATCCTACTTCGGCAATCATTCCAACCAATTGCTTTACTATAAGACACAAATTCACGATTTTTAGGAGAGAGGAAGACGACCTGGATTAGCGTAGCGTAACAAATGTCATTCTCGGAGTGTTAAACTTTATAATTTCAATGCGAGAGCAAAGACATGCTCCTACACTGTCCATTTCGATAAAACCTTTTAATAGAAACTGGAGGAGGGAAGTTACACAAACATGAGGGTATCTCCATGTACTATGAAGTTCTGCTATTATACTGTTAAATTTAAATTATTAATTACTGAAATAAGATATTTTCCCTTTCCTTAAAAGAACTTCTTTCTCATACTTTCAGCCTTTCCGTGGCAGAGTCTGTAGTAACGATATTCCGTCCTTGAAAATGAGAGACACTTGGTATTCAGTTTCCGTCGTAAGAGGAAGGAACATTTATAAGTTGTCTGCCGAAGTAGCATAGTTTCCTGTATGTAGCCACACCTGAAAACACATATTCAAAAATAATAAATTCGTTTTTGTAGCTTTAATATGGAAGGTAGGCTGAAATGGGTCTAATTCTAAAATACTAAAATACAGTATACGCTATGAACGGAATAATTTAATTTGGTTTAAACGAGAAATACTTCAAACTATTTTACCCTTCAAATTTTCATAAATTTACCGAGAAATGTTACAAACATACGAATAGCCCAAACAAAATTTGAGCGTGAAGTATATTCACGACTGGGCTACTTGTATATAGAGGCTAATAACTGCTCATCAATTACATCGGTATCCCCTAATTCAAAGCACATTTCCTGTCGGATGCATACAATGCTATGCATTATGGAAAGGGCCACTACCCAGACCAGTTAAACAACGTCACGGTTTCGACCTTTATTGAGGTCTCATCAGCGAGAGTCACACCCAGATTTTATACCAGATATTATCTGACTTTAAGGGCGTCCCTTCCCCACAGTTAGGGTTATTTTGCATAACAGTTAAATCTTCGAGAAAAACATGCAATTAAAAGACAGTGCAATGTCTTCATAGCCATGATTTCAAACAAACTAAAACAAAACAAACAAACTTTTCAAAAAAAAGTTTGTTTGTTTTGTTTTAGTTTCAAACTTTTCAAAAAAAAGCCTCCAAAGACAATCGGATTCTACAAACAAATAAACCAAGACAATAGGACAAGAACTGGTAAATCTATGTCTTGTGATATTTGCATAATTTGTTTCGTGTTAAAGCATTGAATATTCTACCAATGTATTTTCTTGTTTGTTTATACATGTATAAATTCAACTCGCTCAATAATAATCATATAGTTAAACATATGTGTAAATGAAAAAGTACTTCCTTTCAGTATTTATTTTTTTTATCAATCTCACGTCTAGTCAGTTTTTTAAGCTTATATTTTAAACGCAAAACTTCTGCACTTAATTTGTTGGGGGGGGGGGGTGCGCGTGCGAAAGGGCCTATAAAGCTACAGTATATTAGTACCTTGGATACATGAAGGACTTTTTTTAATTTTATTTGTTTTTTTAATATATATTTTGTTTATTTTGGCATAATGAGGTAAAGCGATCTCTAGAGACAAAATGAAGCATTTTTAAGTCGCTTAGGATCTCCAAAAACACATACTACTTCATTTCAATCGTCTCATCATCATCATTTTAGAACTCGCAGGGATTAATAATGAAATATTGTGTGGTGGTGTTTACCACACTTGATAGAAACCCTTTAAGATTGAAGAATTTAAGAAATATCATACATTTTATTGAAAACAAATTGCACAAGTGTAGCAATTACAACAATAATTTCGCTGCTATAACGGAGATATGAGGTCATATGAGAACGAAGGTTGCGGCGCTCATAACAAATAGAAGACATTCGATACTTTATTAGGGTGATGAAAGAGAGAGAGAGAGAGAGAGAGAGAGAGAGAGAGAGAGAGAGGGAGAAATTGATTTCATTGTATGCAGATATAAGGAACAAACTTTAGACTTCCCAATAATAATAATACTGCCAGGAGAGAACTTCAAAGATATTTTAAAGTCAGCATAATTTCTGTTTATGATCAATTCGTGCTCCATAAACGTAATGAACCTTATGAACGAAATAGAGGCCATATTAACAAATATTGCAAGGACAATGAAATGTAAAAATTGGAGCTGGTATCAAGAAATATATATATATTGTATGATGTGAGTTCCATATCAAAATTTTATCCGATTATTTTTGCAATACAAGGAAATTTAAAAATATCGCATTATTTTTATCCATAGTAGCTGATAGAGGACATCGTAATGAAAATCTAAGCAAACTAAATAGGAACAGCTTTTGAAATTGATAGCTCTGACCGCATACGCTCATCCTGCCACATGCGCAATTAGATCTGCCTGCGTAATTGGCACTATAGAATGTCAAAGTACGATTTCCCTTCTTGACAGCATTATCGATTTGTCTCAAGTAGTACAGCTATAGCTTCACACTTCTTATTTAATATTTTTACATCTTTATCTTTTTTTTATAATTTATGTTTTATGAAGGCAATTAAAAACGTTGAAGCAATTAAAAACGAAGCTTTTCACTTTCCCGAAATATATTTTTGAACACAAAGATAAATTTTAATTTTATCTTTGTGCTTTAAATTTTAAATTTCATCTTCTCTAAAAAAAAGTTACACAATAAATAAAAATAATGTGCGACGATTATTGAAATAATAATTTTCTGTAAGGAAAATATATTTCGGTTTATTAATAGGCAGTTCATGTAATGAGTTCAGTCAAACTTACTTAGCGGAAACATATCAAAAGTTTTGAAACTTATACAGTAGCGGCAAGTAAAGAAAGCTACTTTTAAGCGGTTCGATAGTATTAAAGTAAACGAACTAGACAAGCTGCGTGATGTACACTTCCTTTGCAGGGATGCATGTCACGTGTATACGTCAAGTTGGAAGGTATTCAGAAACTTATTACGCACAACTCGCCTACCTTTGGCAGATAATGTTTTCCGTAAATTTGGAAGGAGCGCACGTGCAAGCAGTTTTTAGTTCTTTTTCTTCTTAGCAATACCAGAAAAATGTAAATTTCAATAAACGACACATACAAAAAGCTTAGCTTCAGCTCTGAAAATAAACTTTTGGGAACAGAGAGGTGTCGCTGTCATGAAAATCGTAAGTGTAGTAAAACAGCAGAAGTCCATAACACATTTTTCTCGACATTTTAGAGATGTTGAGATATATTTATGGCTACTGGATGATTTATTTTTAAGTAAATCTTTTATTTTGAGTTAATTTAATGTTTATTATAAAATCAAATGCCACTAGGAGACTTATAATGTGAGATAATCTTTCTTTGATGTAAACAAGAAATAAGTGCCTGAAAAGAGCTCCATCTTTTGGTTACGCAGCGAAGTTACACTTTTTTAATAAATCTCTTTATATTTCTGAACTATATAAAGATATGGTTCAAGAGGGATGTGATATTGTAATGCGCATCTTGAGAAAAGGGAGCTAATGTTTGACAGGCATTGATCATACAAAGATGACATTACTTGTCCTTCCAAGTCAGGAGCAACAAATAACATACAAGCCCAACATGATTGATAGCAATGTCAGCCACATCTGCAGCGAACAATCTGAAATGAATCGCACGGTTTGAAATTCAATACCTGCAAAAACAGATACTGGGAAACTTTATATTCTATTTTTATAGAATTTTCATTTTTAAATATGAAAAGAAGTCAAAGAGACTTCTATAGGGTTTTTCTATAGGGTTTGCTTTCTTATAACGACTGCCATAAATACGGCTTTATGGTGTTATTTTCTATAGGCAACCAAGGTACTCTTATGTACAATAAAAAAAATTAAACAAAACAAAAACAAGAAGAAAAAAATCATGAAATCCATGTAAAAATCAATACACCGAGAATGTCCCAATATCTACAGGTCATTTTTTTAAATCTTTGGCATATAACAATCTTATCAAATATCTTATCTAATAGCATATAACAAATATGCTATTAGATATTTGATAAGGGCTGGCTTTTTCAGTAATAAAAATAGATCGAATCACAGAAAGCCAACATTCGATCATAATTCTGGGCTGATTTTATCATATTGGATGTTGATACCGTCTGTAACACACACGCACAGTAGAAACTTTTCATTATTTTTAAATACAAATTTTAGTCCCTGAATATTCCGAAATACCCTCTGAATTATTACAGCCATTCTTAACTAAAGAATACTAATAAGTAATCGGTGAACTGCTTTTAGCTGCGATGGTCATTATCTAAATCAGCTGATCCACAACACAATTAACTGCTTCTAATTAGCAAGTCTTAAATTCTTGCTGTGATTCTTGCTATTAAAGTCTTATATTCTTGCTCACTGACATCAACCATTATTAATAACTGTTAAGGTCCATTATTAATAACTCTTTGCAGAGAGAGAGAGAGAGAGAGAGAGACACACACACACACACACACACACACACACACACACACACACACACACACACACACACACACACACACACACACAGAGAGAGAGAGAGAGAGAGATTACGAAGATTAGTTAATAATGATGAATTACCACATATATAATTACAGGGATTATTTCAATACACTCTAATCAACTATCCACTACTACTCTTACTTTATTAGCACATTATAATCTGAGCTAGTTATATTATAATTAGCTGAGATAACAACGTAGAATTCACCAAATGCTATAAACTAATTTAAACACGTGTATTGTGAATTTTTTTTAAACAAAATCACATCTGTGAGGCGTCAGTCTATCCGTCCTGACAACATATCAAAAGTTATCACCACTTTCCCATTTTATTTCATTTCTTATTAAATATAAATATGACGGTGGTCTACATCACAAGATTAAGAAACCAGTTACTCAAATGACCATTGGATATTAGGGATTGATATGATTTATGTAACACTCTCTCTGATAAATAAATTCGCTAAATAAATAATACAGAGAAACAAAGTAAATTACTCTTAACCATGAGAGGTTTTGCCCTTTTCTATTGTTTATTAACTGAAAATCAGTGATTTGTAAATTAGTTAGTTAATTAATTAGTTACTTTTTAAAATTTTTACGCGATAATGAAATTTTAGGACGACAATTCGAAAAGTTTCTGCCAGCATGTAACACGTGTTAAGTGTACTAAGTCTTGTGTTGCTGCTTTATTCGTGTGCTCAATTGTTTACGTAACAGTGGGTTGCCTTTATTGCAGAAATTTCAAAGCATAGAATTTGAGCACCGTTAAGTGAATAATAACTGTTGCTAATTTTCTGAATTACAAATTAACTATTCTTGAATTTAATTTGGTGTTCGAGGAAAGAGATATAATTACTAATTTAGTATCATGGGACAAGAACTCGCCGATTTTCGTAATTAAAATTGCTTTCTCCAAGTAGAACGGTTCCTTAGAATAAGGAGATACTTTTAAACACGAAACCTGATCTAGAATCTTAATGAATGTTTGTGGTTGGGAAATTTTCAGAGGTGCATACATCACCTGGTTTGGGAAATGTTAAGCAACGCTTTGTATGTTATGTTATTATATATATACAATTATTTCGTTTCAATCACAAATTAGAGATTTCTTTTAAACTACTAAAGGCGATCAAAATTTTCTTTCAAGTTTGTCGCTCTATTCAAGTTTGTGATTTGTTGTGCACTTTAATGTTCTGTGTTAGTCGTGATGAGGTAAAGACATTAAGGAGTTATTAAAATTCATTTGTCAGATGTAAATGAAAGAGGTATTACCGAAAAAGGAATACGCCTAAGAGAAAAACTTTGGGCCGGATGAACAATAAATGACTCTCTCTCTCTCTCTCATATATTCACACAATTTAATATATTCTCTATGAATACTATATTTTTTGAATAACAGCGTCACACATGCAAGATAAACCAAATATAATTTATTACTCCTACACATTTCGCTCAATATGCCATGAGCTTCTTTCAGGGAGAAGACAGAAGGTATACAAATTATTGCATAATTTGATAGCTCTTGGCAAAATCTCTCTGCGTTATTTTCTCTTTGTATGATCAGATAACGCACCTGATAGAAACCAGTGATTTTGAAAGAGTTTTCTCAGGTCACTTCGAAGTTGTATTCGTGTAGAGTTCACCTTAGCAAGCAGAATAACGGAGAAAGTTAGTTTTTAGTTTATAATGAAATCAACCACCCATGAGGCAACAACGTGACACCTACCGAAACTAAATTATTATTTTTTATATAAAAAGGAAAAAATTTCTTCAGTGGAAAAGATGCTGAATGTGACATCATGGAAGTGTTTCTTACAGCAATATGATAGATGGTTGATGACCGAACTTTGCAGACGAGTTATATAAAAATGTGTCAAACTTTGTTTAGATGTTTTAGGCGTTATGACACATATCGGAAGCGATGAAGAACAACAAAAATGATCTTATTAAAATTTCAATGGAAAAACTTTTCTTCATATACATAATGTTAGTTAAAAAGAAATTAAAATTCTCTGGTCTTATTATTTCTTTCAGAATAAATTCACATTTTTTCTTCAAAACATTCTAGAACTTTGAAAAATAAATGAATAAGACAAAAAGTAATTTGTTATTATTAATTACATAATACTTAATAATTGATAGCGTAACTGTTTGACGATCAAAAATATTGCCTACGATGTTCATTTTTTTTTCTTATAAATAAAGAAGTTAATTATAAAGAAAATAAAAAAAAAATTCTTATAAATAAAGAAATTAGAATTTTCTTGAATATTGTTGTTGCTTGTTTTTCAATGGAGATTTGATATGATTTTGTGGTGTCATTTACGGGTGTGAAACCGACGTCATTAATTATTAGCAGACACCTTTTTTGTGGAAAAATAATTAGCTTTTCGTTGTGTATTTTAATTTTACAAGAAAGGATAATTAATTATATTTTATTTTCAGACATCTCTATAGCATCTTTCCAAAATCATTCATTAGTGATTAAATGTTGTGTTTTTGTTTCAACTCACGACGAATGTTCATCAGCTCGTTGCCTTATTAATTGAAGCATCTGCCAGAATGCATTACGCGCAAGAATCGAAAAGAGATTATAAAGAATACTAGCTAGAACTAATTTCCAATAATTTCAATGTACCCTTTCTGCATCTGCACGTTCAGTTTGCTAGGAATAAAATGACAATCCTGTTTCGATATTACACTGTCGTGCGTCAACTAGATAAATACGGATCGCTAGTTTGGATGAATAAATTAGGGAGTTTTCAATAAGAAAAATCATGATAAAGACATTTGTTTTTATAGTATTTTATCCGAAATTTAATTTTCTAAACATAACAGTTTTTTTCTATCAGAGAACAGAATCAGGTATGGAAGACCACACATGGAACACCTTTTATTCTCAAAAGTAAAATATATCAAACATTAATTTCAATTTTCTCATAACCTTCATTATTTTTGTTACGATTATTTTCTGAGCCTAAATATTTGTTGATTTTAATAGTTGACGTTAATTATAAGAGAAGTCTTCTGTTCCTGCAATATTCATCTGCTCAACAATTAACCAACACATTGTTGAGTTATTGTTAGCAATTTCAAATCATAGAAATTGATCGAAATACTCTTTAATGAATAGAGATATAAAAATTGCCGTATGCTGCACATCCCGTTGATTGAAAATTACTACTATTTTCTGTGTAACACTCTTCTTTACTTTCTATTGCTTTCTTTATTTTATCTCGCTTACTTTACTCTACTTTAAAAATATTATTTGTTTACAAATATTATTCAGATATTTTTATGGACAACATGTTTGCATCTAAGTGTCCATTAGGGGAAACGTAATCCCCGAATTCCAAACGAAACACAGAAATAAGGTAGTAATATTCCAGCGTGTCGTGCATTAAAGGCCTGAATTTCTGATTTTACAAATGATGTTGTTTACTTTGAAAGCAGTAATATTTCAGCTAGTGCTTTTCTGGTAACGTTTTAGAAAGTCTTTTTGAATTTATTGGAAAAATGATTAACAATGTTTTACTTTGCGATCAGAGGTAAAATCAGAAGTCCTGCTCGATACTTAAAAATTACGACGAATTTCTTTATATTAAAATTAAGAAACCGTTCGATGAACAAATGAGGACTTGTCTCATCCTTTTTCATTAACCTAAATTGGATGTTTCATCAACAGAGCATACAAAGCACTAAGGAGTTTCCCTGTTTGTTTAAACTGTACTAAAACAACTACTCTATGAAGCAAGTATATTTTACATCTATTAATCTTGCATGTTAATAATGTGTTCTTTGGTCGGTTTGCATGTTTCGCTGACAAGGAACTGCTTTTGGGGAGGAAGACGAAACATTCTATCAATTTGTATGATATTGTTGATGCTACAAGAGAAAGGTGAAGTTTTGTTTAAAGAGAGCTTGAATATTTATACACTCTTGCAGAGACATGTAAAAAGATAAATGATAGTTGTTTCTTTCGAGTTTTTAGGAGGAAAATTAACCTGCGATCTTCGTAATCTTCAGTCAACTCAACTTCTAAAAGGTTCCTCAAATTCTTCCAGCAGCATTTGAATTCTGATCTTTCAGACCAAAGCAATAATGCTTTGATTTGTCTGCCTAGTAAATTAGCTAGTTAGTCGAACTGTAACACCGATTATGAATTTACAAAATGTTTGTTTGTGATTATCCATTCTCCATATATAATTATTTCTCAGTTCTCATATTAGAAAATGGAAATTTGCCTGTAACAAGCATTCGTTACAATGGCGTTTTTTCAAACCGTTGTGAACTCTCTTTGTAATAGGAACCAGCTCTGCATTATTCATGATGGCGCCAGGATTCTTAAATAATTCAAAAGCCAACACGTGTTCTCAAGTGCTTGACTCACAAATGTGCGACTCATACATTCTTTGGTTAAAACTGTTATTTCAGTAAAGAAAAACATCTGGAAAGGTCACAAAAAATGAGATACGATTTTTAGTATTTGCATTATATCATGCATGGTCATACGTAAATTTTTTCCGCAGGAAGATTTCGTTATTAGCAAAGCACAGCATATGGCACGTTTGTGTCTACGATTCAGATTGTCGTAAGCAATTGTGTAGGAGAATAAATTTGTCCTGCCAGCATGAATAATTTAGAATTTCTCTAATTTTCTTGATTTCAAATTCAGTCTTCCCAAAATGCGATGTTAGTACTTTAGACACATTCGCTTAGAATTCAATTTTATTATTGATTTATACTTAACATATTCCGCTGTGCCATAAAGCCGTTTAAATGAAAATCTATGGTCCAGAAGGAATGTGAAACTCGGAATCAACAACAGAATAATGTTCCTTTGTAATCAGGGAATAATCATTATGAAATCGTGCGCTGGGATTTAATTGAAATTCTACAAGCGTGTAAATGAGTACATTTCACTTTACAATCATAAATCCTTGGTGAGAGTCTTTCGTGCACTTGCTCTTCGCAGATCGCAGCGGATTTATATTAGATATCTTTGTTTTATTAAATATATAAACTGTTTTTTTTTCCATAAAGCACATAAATTTCTTTTTAAAATGTGTCCGTCCTTCAAGGAACTGATAAACAAGGGATCCTTTTATAACTACCTAACCTAATCTTTTCATACCACTTCAGACTGCAAATATAGTGGTGCCCTCAATTCTACAGATGGAAATATCTGATACCTAAAGGCATTCACTAATATACCACAGCGAATGCAAATCCACAATTTGTTGATGATTACAAAGAAAAACAAATAATATATATATATATATATATATATATATATATATATATATACCAACATGAAATAAATTGGACATTGACTTCAAACCTACACGTCTGCCATGATGAAATAGAGCGCCGCATTGTCGAGTCAAGGGAAATCACCTTAGACCCTTTGCATTTGAATAATAATCTTAGCTATAATTTGGCTGACTCTTTCAACTCTATTATTAGATACCGGAGATCGCGTGATTCCACACACACACACACACACACAGGTGCACAACAATAGAACATTAACTCGGACTGTAGTTCAAGCTCATAACTGTAATTTACAGTCGAATATTATGACTTTGTAATTGTATAGCTTTGGAGTGTGTCAATGTTAATTTAAGTGTCTTTTATTATCTTTTCTATGTTCTTATCGCCTGAAGAAGTCATTTTTGACGAAACATGTTGCGTTTTTTTCAAATAAATGTCATTGTGTTATAATTCTCGGGTTTAAGTCAGTTAATTTAAAAAATGAACATATATATATATATATATATATATATATATATATATATATATATATATATATATATATATATACAGTATATATATATATATATATATATATATATATACTAAGCAGGTCGTGGATATTAAAGGTTAGTTAGGAGTGAAATTAATTAGTTCATTTCTGTAGTCTTTAAACATAATTTTTGTAACATTTTTAAAATAGATGTGGTCGGATAGGGATCTGCAAACAAAATGGCTGATTTGTTTATGTGACAATCGCAAACAAAGGGTTATTTGAAAACCTAAAGTAGACCTATCCTTCACCATATATGCTATGTATGTACATAGCGTATATAGTACCCAGTGTATACATTGAGTGAACTTGTGAGATGAAATTATTCTCTGCCAAAGTCACAATAAATGCTTGCTAGTCACTGAACTCTATTGACTCACGATAAAATCGCTCTCTTCACACGCGCGCGCTCGCACACACACACACACACACACACACACACACACACACACACACACGGTAAATAATCTACGAATACTTATTAATTTGTTTGTTTTTATCTATGATGAAAGCTTTCAGTCACCGACTTTGTGACGCATATTGACCTACGTAGGGACATATGCAGAATATTGTAACTTTTACACCTTAATACGACATCTTCCTGGTTAAGGAAGATACTTGACAGAAACGGAAAGTTGTGTTTCTATCAGATTTCAATTGAGTAGAAAAGTTTTTCCTTCACTTTTTAATATTGCCCGCTCAGGTCAGCTCTGCTATCCTGTTCTCTGCTTTATTCCAGTTCTTCCATATAAATTCTCTTAAAAGAAAAATTGTTAGTCGTCTAGACTTCTGTGAAGATATTGGGAACTCTCTCTCCATTATTGTTTCTCTTTCTTGATATCCACTCACTGTAAGAGATGTCTATTTTATTACCTACATTTCAAGGAATCTAACGGATTTTCTTTGAAGAAATTTTATTCCTTGAAATAAACTTATTTTGAAAAATAAAATTCACATTTCATGTTGGAGTGCTTTATAACGAGTTTTCAGGATTCACGTTTCTTAGCCAGCAAGAAGCGGGAACGTGTCTAACATTTCGCTACCTGACATCTGATTGTAATGCGAAACATTCTTGTGGATGGTATTGTTTTTGAATAAAAAACAATACCATCCACAATACATCCTCTTTGTTGGAATAAAAATCTCTGATAGATGTCCAAAATTCTGCCTGTACAAACTGCTGTTTTATTTTATTATAATTGAAACTACTTGATGTTCGCCTTTATACTATCATTATAACATTTTCTTATTTCAATAAAAATAAGAGAAACGGCGAAATATTGAGTAAAAAACAGCTTCCAGACAGTAGTAAAGAGAAGAGAATAATGGCACTCTGATATTAGATTTCTCAACGATTATTTATTTCGATTGATACTGGGTTGATTAATGAGCATAACACTATAATAATGCAGATTGTGATGCCATAAATTTGACAAAAGAGATGGAATAAGTTGTTTCCTGTTGGTGTCAGTTTGGTTTGATCTAGGACATTAGGAGACTTAGGATTTTGGGATTATATTGATCAAAAAACATTGCAAATGTTGTAAAGGCTAAGAAAGGTGCTATCTTATGGTGAAGAACATACACTGACGACAAGGGATAAGGAGGTGATATACTGGATTTCTTCTTGTGGATCTTTTAATCTAGAAATCTGAGCGATGAAGAAATATTACGAAGAATCCATGGGTGACACATACAAACTGATGAGAAGAGTTTCTCAAATATATATGTCATTTCTTCCTGTACATCCATTTCTCACCCGTCTGAGACAGGTTTGAGTCCCATAATTAAGAGCTCTAAGCAGTCAATCAGCCGATGTGCCAATCATCTGATGGAACCCCTAAGGACGAGTCTTTTATGCCTGTATATATGTGTGATCAGGGGGCCATGTTTGGCTTTTTGGGGGACGAAACACCCGAGTTTCCTGGAGGAAAACTATCTATCTCCGTATAACACCGGTTACTCACCTTCAACTTAAAAAGCCCTGATAAAGGTTCTTTACATCATCATCATCATAGATAGGTTTCGAACCCATGTCTTTACAACCCAAGGGCTCTGTCAAAAATAACTGAGCTACGGAGGTTCCATTTCAGCACAGTGTAATATGCTGCTGTGTGAGAATGAAATTCCACCCCAAAAATCCGTAACTGTCAGGTGAAAGAAACTGTAAAGTACATTTTCTTTCTAAACAAGCATCCACCTCATTCAAATAATAGCATTGATAGAATACAAACAGAAATAAATAAATTAAAAATTGATGCCAGCCCACCATCTAAATTGGAGATGAAAAATGGGAGAGCGGCAGGGCATGATATCCTGGGCAGAGGCTCTAAAATCTGACACGACAACAATCACAGATATGCTCGATTCAAGATATCCGGGAAAATGAGACATTGCCTAAGGACTGGAATACAGGAAAGGAATAATAGTAAAACTACCAAAGAAATAAGATTTATCCACGGCTACAGTGGGATTCGAACGAGCCATTCGTTTGTTAGTAGAAATGCTGTCCATTCAGCCATCAAAACCGGAAATAACATTGACACATTGACATTAATTAGAATTTATCAGATAAATTGTTTCGAACTGTTTATTCTCCATTGGACAATGTAATTCATTACAAAATAGTTGTAATTATTCTACTTTCAAGCTCATGAGCCATAAATGATAATAATGTTGGTGAGCGCAGACGAACATGCTCTTTAAGGGGATTTTTTTAAAAAACTTGGATTGCAAAATCTTTCTATATTCTACAAAGGAGTTTTACATCCTTCATTGATGTATCATCCCGTGGTAGGAAAAGGTGTCTGAGTATTTTAGTATTATTTCTGTACTTGGAATGATATAATACATTTTGAATAAAATAATAAAAACTTAACAAATGAATAATAAAAACTAATGTAAATCAGCCTACAATGTGACAAAAAAAGGTCAGTCGGTTTCGAGGGAACCCACTGGTATTTGGTTGAATATATGTGGATTCTAATCCTGTCTGGGACTCAAAACAACGTTATTCAATCTCATACGCGATGGAAAGTTTCCCACCCGAAAATCGATTTCTCTTTCCCATTCTGGCAAACTAGCCAGTAGAATAATTTCAGTTTACATACGGTAATATATCTTTAAGCAATAACACTAACCATTTATCTTAAAATTATGGTTATGAAAGCCCATCTGACAGGTCGTGTCCTCTAAGTACAGCGGCTAATTATAATTATTATTATCATTAATTATATCTCATATTATTTTAGTTAATAACAATCATGATTTATTAACGTTCGCTTAATAATTATGAGAAACAAATATTTTATTAATTATGATTTTCCATTTTCTTATTAATCCATATTACTTACTAAACAATATTAATATACTGTCCAAACATCATAATTTACTAATCTTATTAAATTATGGTATCGAAGTCAAATGATTCTGGATTATAAAGTGCGTTTAATTGAAATATTTATTTAATTCCTCTAAGAAAATTGCGAAACAAAAATTTAGTTAACTATCATTAATTATGCATTGTTTAATTTCAAATGTTTAAGTAAAACATTTGCATAATAAACTTAATATCATTTTTGCACGATGTATTACCATGAGATGGAATCGAAATGGTTTTCAGCTCTCCCTCCCTCCCCTCCGGAGTCATTAAATTACTGTATTTTCAGAAGCTCTCAATAAATAACACGTTGTCATCGGCATATGGTTATTTCTTTAATAATAATAATAATAATAAACAGATATAGGAAATCCACAATTCGACAATTTATAGCTTTTTTTAATTTAGTGATCTGTAGATAGTCATTCTTTGTACGATTTTTTGATAGACCACAATCCTGTTTCTGCGATAGAGATAAATTGCATGATTCTTATTCATTGATATACATGATCTATTTAGGTAAGTAATGATATATATTCTTGTGCATGTGACTGCAACAGACTCTCATCATCTTAAGGGAATAACCCGTCTTTGTTCTGGGATAAAGGCTGAAGAATCTAAGGCTATGAAAGCCAGGGTATTATATCTGTTAATTCTTCTGGCCTGTTTCCGTAGATGATAAACTATGCCAACTCCACACGTGCGCTATCGAATTCACCTTCATCTGAAAAGTCCTTAGAAAGATTCCTCACATCCTAGACAGCATTCGAACCTAAGTCTTTCCAACCAATTGTTGTGATTACGTATGAATCATCTTGTTCTGTAGAGTGTTACTGCTTTGGCAACTGGTTGTTAGTAAGAATTTAACGAGGCAGTTAAGATATTGCGTGATATACCTCAGGTCAGTTGTCAAGCGATTTTTGTTTAAAGAAGAAGAAATTAGGGATTCCCTGAAAAAAAAAAATCTATGAAAATTAATTCAAGCGCAATTAAAAACAAAGACGGAGATATTCGCCCACTTGCTAAGGTTCAAATTTAGATTTTTAGAGAATGTTCACTTTCACAATTTCAGTTTCGTTATTTCGAACACTTCCTGGAATGAAATACCATTATAGTAATTATTGAATTCCCCATGGTTTTATAGAGATACGATCAAATCATTGCGTACAAGAATTTCATTTTCTCTCTTATTTCTTGTGCTGCAGTTATCCATTGCTGTTCCTGATTCAAAAACTTCTACTTCACTTGATGCATCAATAAATGCATCTGCAACATATTGCTAAACTCGAACTATTTTCTTTGGCGCGTAATTAAATTCCATTAGTGACTTTTAAGCACTGAGCTCAAATATATTTCCTGTTTCCGAGGCGATGATAATATCTTCGAGGGATAAACAAAGAGATAAACTCACAATCCTTTTCTGCCACAGCTCGGGATGTACTGTAACACCTGCCGGCTATCTTTAACTGCCATTAGTGAAAGATGTTTCTGGCCACCTATTGACTACACGTTGAGCCAATCTGTTCGTTTTAGAGGAAATCCCAATTAACGATCTCTTGATACATACCTAAATCTTCTCCTTTCCTCAGAATATTGATATACAACGTCTTGAGTAATATCGTTAACTTATAGCGATCTACAGTATTGCGTTTTGTGTATGTTGTCGTTACTTTAAGTGGGAAATAAATATTGGATCTAATGCCATATGAAGGTGCCTTATTATTCAATAAAATCAACTTCTTCATAAGGATTTGAACACTCCAATATCAGAGTCTGTCTAAAATCGTGGTTTACTATCGTTTTCTGATGATGTTACCACTGGAAGAAAGAAAGAAAGAAAACACTCGAAGGTGGATATGGATCTTGAACCTCTCGATGGTGGTTAAAATTCATGCTTCCACTTTATATTTATTCGTTATGTTCCCATACCCGAATACTTGCACCATCCATCGTAACATGTCAAAAATATACATAAAACTCCGCATCTTTCTGTTCATAACTGATCAAATGTTACAGGATGAAGCACATGCTTACTCCCTTTTAATTGGCAGACAGATTCCAGAAGTTGAGGTGCTTATCTAAACCTGCGAAGACCTTTCCACTGTTGATATTCGAGTGCCGCTAATATTGAATAACTGCCTCATGGTTGATCTGCCATTCATTAAAATGCTATTCATTTCAGTGTTAAGCCTTCAAGCATAATGATGCAATGGTGTGCCTCATTTGATTCGAGTCTTCACCACTAAACAGTAATCTCGGGTCAGAGGAAGAACCACTTAACGATATTCATCATTCACCTAATGGCATAAACAAACATCTATGCCTCATAACGGAATTAGAAGCATCGATTATAAATGTATGGTTGGAAAGTAGAAGCGCTGACTACTCTACCATTTAAACAGCAGTTGTAGTACTTTCTACACTGAAAACAAACATTGCACATCATGGGCCTGTCCACAAATTCTGTGACTGGAATACAAATAACTTCACGTTAAAGACAGTATCTGCGATTAATATAATGGCGTTGATAAATTGGTTTCATATCAGAACTGTTTGCAAAATTTTGAACACATTACGTAATGCAACGAAAGCAGAAAACTCCGAGGTGTTCCCTTCCTACTCTCTTCATACCTTGTTTTTATCATGTTTACCTTTTGACTGCTTAAGTTCGTTTTAGCAAAAGTCGAATATACAATAACGAACAAATAAATCCCACAAGTCCACTTTTCGTCAAGTTTTTGGATTTTGTTTCAGTTCACAATAATTGTGGTTTTCGTTTCGGGGGTTTAGTTCACTATTTTGGTTGAGTGGTGCTTGATTTAACTATCTCTAATAGTGTTCTTGGGTCTTTAATAGTGTAAACAAGTTGACTTTCGTAATGTTTTATTCATTTTGGTAGCTATGAAATGAATATATCTCCAAGGGATCGTTCAAAAATATGTATTCTTTCTCAGCACCCATGCATGATTCAAATACAAATTGCCAATGAGTGCTGTGTTGGTTTGGGTACTATTAATCCGATTTTAAAAAGGATTAGTGACGCAGGTACTTTTTCTCCTGGCAGAAAAGAAAATGTTGGCGAAGAAGGAAAACTTCACTTATTCAAGATCTTTTACTGGTTATGAAAAGCAAAACGAATCCAAGATTGTCTGCTGTGGACTTAAACGGAGACTTGGCAGCTAATGGGATTAATGTTTATCACATAACATTCCGTCTAAGAAATATTCGAAGCAGGGCGGACTGCCCACAACTTTTGGACTGTTGAAAAGTGGACGAAGGTCATATTCTCAGATGATAGCCATTTCTTCGTGCAAAGGGAGCGAGTACCCTATGTTCGCAAATCAGCGGCTGAGAAAACTTCTCCGGTTCACTTTCTACACGCTCCTAAACACCTAGTTGAAACATCATAGTGAAGGAAAAAAATTTCTCTGGGAAAAAAAACTACATTAAATAATTTCTAAATTCATCTCGTATTAGGATTTTTTTCTGTTGTGGTTGTTCTGGATGCTATAAGGTTTGAAGTTGTTCCTCCAAATTATTGGAATAATTAATCCGTCATTCTTGTTCAAATTTCGATGATGTTTCTGCATTTCAGAGGCTTCTTTGAATTTTCTTTCAAACCAGATTTGGGTGCGTGCAATTTTTTTCCATTAGTGATCAGGTTATGATAAATGATTAACAAATTTAGATTCGTCTTACTTTTGTGTAGTGTAGGTCGTGTAGCTTGTATCCTGTGTATATGTATGTGTTCCTGATGATAACCTCAATACAGAGGCGGAAACGTCGAATGTTACTTTCTTAATTAGGTAAAGTAATTATTCTAACACGAGTGATGTGTCTCCATAAATTCATCACTATGAATACTGACCACCTTGTAACCAGAAAAGAATGAATTGTCATAACCGAGCTAAAAAGATTTTCTGGAGTTAATTTACATATGACGGTTTAGGATCGCTTGTGCCTGTTGACGGTATGATGAAAAGTGACCGATACATAAAATTGGAGTAAATAGTGGTTCCACAGATCCAGACAGACAAAGATCTCATCTTCCAATAGGATCACGCTCCATGCCACCCTTCAAACAACGTGAAAGAGTTCCTCAAAAATCATAATATCCAATTGCTTCAGTGGCCAGGCCAGGTTAACTCTCCTGCCATTAACCCAACTGAAAATTTGGTTGGGCCATAGTGAAAAAGAGATTTGGAAAATTAAATTGTGATACAAAGGATAAATTAATAAATCCATTATAAAAGTATGGTTTCGAAACGCAAAAATAAGAAAGGTGTGTTCCACATTGGTAGATTCCATGGCTTACAGAATTAATAAACTTATTAGAAATACAGAATCCCAATTATTAGGTAAAGTTGGAGTTTAATTTTTGTACTTTTATTCTTGGGAAATTAATTAAAAAAAAAACTGAGTGTTCAGATTACTTTTTTCGCTACTATACATTCTTTTTATCCAGTAGGTTTCTTTAAATTAGTATAAAAACCATGACTTAACACAGGAAATGCTGATTGAATGAATATATCATGAGCGATTTAGGTTCGTTTGAACCTTCGTTTGAAAATCTGAGTTCGAGTTCTGTATAAGACTAGAAGCATATTTATCAGGGCTTTTCATGTGAAGGTAAGTTAACCCATCTCTTATGAGGGATGACAGGATATTTCTCCGAGAAAGACATGCTTTTCATCTCGCAAACAGGAAAATCTCAGCGAGAACATACACTCAGTTTACATACAAAATACACTCGTTGGCATAGAGCTTACCACTTATACCAGAAAAATCATGGTTATGAAATCCACGGATATCGTGGACATTATGGGGTGCACAAGTCATACTGTAATTTCAGATGTTACAATTAATACAATTAATTACAATTAGGTGTAATTAATTCTGAAGTGCTCGCTACGGTTTAAAATTGATTATTCCTGTTATGGATATAACAGTCTTAATTTAACCCAAGGATATTTTTCTCTTCTTTTTAAATTGTGACCCTGGATATACTGATGCCTGTCCAGTACTGCTGTTTATCATGCTATGATGCTAAATTTAAACTAACACCCAGAAAATGTGAAAAAACAAGCTAAAACAAGCAAAGCATAAAAGGAAAGAATATTTTCTAAATGCTTGTATGTTTCATATAACGATAGCAACGAGTTTGACTTATTTTTCATTGTCTTCCGAAGAATTGCTTTGTTTTAACTACCATCCTGCGAGATGTGGTTTAGTTTTTGAATGTTCCCAATGATGTGTGATCACTAAGCAATTAGGGCACTTGAAACACAATTAGAAAAGTCAATATGCATTGACTTTTCTAATTTTTTCTCCTTTTGTGCATCTCACTATTATTTTCTCCACGAGTTCCAAGTTGCTCAGAACATTGTGTACTCAGCGATATGATTTATCCAGACGTGATCGAAGTATTTTCAAAGACATTATCCAAGCTTCTCTTCCTCTTCAATCCTGTTCACTCTGTTCTCTAAGAGCAGTCTTTCTCGCGAAATTTGCTTCGAGGACTACAACGTCCAGCTATATAAAAAATAATATTAATCACATTCTTCTCGTTTTTAACCTCCCTTCACACATAACACCTATGTGCTATGAGAGCTGCATCCTGTAGTGAACAAGATAGACATAAAACCTACTCATTAAAATTATTTCTTATATAAGTTTGAAATATACGTTCATTAAGTTTAGTTTTAGAAGTTTCAGCAAAACATTTACACTTTTCTCTTGTCGACCAGATGCAGGTATAAATAAAATCCATTTTTAGGCAGTGGCACTATCAGAGAATGCTACAAACAATACGCGGAGATGCATTTGGTCAACCATGCATGATCAATAATTTCTTTTTAATTCGTTCTGTTAATTTCATTGCAACCGACCTCCTTTTCGACTGCATAATTTGCTGGTTGTAATTTAAATTGTGTTACAGTTAGCATCTGAATTCCACCTATTCAAAAATTATTTCAGAATTTGTATGTTATAATTAAATATTAAGCGCCTGATGTCGTCAACATTTTCCGATTCTTTGATTTTATTTTACAGACTTATTAATGTGTTAATCTTTCTCGAAAGCGTAAAGTACAAATGCTCCTGCTGTTTGCGGTATTTTCGAAAGAACGTCAAAGTAACTAAATTTTGAGATTTAAACGCTTTCAGAGAGAAATTACGCCTGGGTAGTCCCAGATAACTCATTAATAGATAGTCCAATAGCTTTGGAACCTATCAACAGTAGTTCCTTGATAGAGTCAAAAGTTTTAACACTTTATATTTGAAGCGATTATACTTTTCATTTTTGTAACTGATGTTTCGTATTCGTTGCTGGATGAAAGTCCGAACAAGTGAAACTTAACAGCGCTTATTTTTTAAACTACTATCTTTAACTGTTGGTGATTATGAGCTGAGATTTTCTGAAACTGTTGGATGTTTCTTAAGTTATTAGAGAAACATATAACTCCGGATAATAAAATGCATTTAAACTAGCTGATTCGATCAGTGACCTATGACAACTAAGAAACTTGGATTTATCCTATAGAATAATCATTTGTCATTTATCATAATTTAAATTATATCATCATCATCATCATCGTGTTAGCCGTTGTTCGTCCTTCAACCCATTATTTGTACTGAAAATGACTCAAAAATGGATTAGCTTTGGTTAATATCCACTTTCAGATGAGATTATTGAAGATCTCAATGCAATAAACACACTCGTTTCTTATGGAGGTGGATGGAGGAAACTTCCGTCCACATCCGTAAGCGTGTATTCACCTAAAACCTGGAAGTGGAAAGCAGATATTTGGAACAAAACATGTTGAGATATTTACAATTACTAAAAGGGAAACTAACACCACTAGCAAACTATATTAAATCTGTTTATTTTGCGTGTGTTATTAGAAAATCTCTGGAGATGAAAACCTCATCTACCACCGTATATGTAACAGAATGGTCTTCACTTTCGGCTGAAACTACTAGAAAGGTCATTTATATCCCAAAAGGGATTGTAATCTGGCTTATTTTAATTGAAATTTATTAAGACTACGATTATTACAAGTGATGATGATGCCACACACACACAGTATAATAATAATAATAATAACACATATAATAATATAAGCAGTACAAGTAATACTACATACAGTACACTTCTTGGAAATAATTTAACAGATAGCCACCATGAACAAGATGCATCGGCCATGTAACGAGTCACGTATTTATAGCAGGCATAAGTTGAAGGGATATAATGCTTACAAGTCAGTGCAACTGTGTCCGGATAAAATGGCTGTGAGCAGGGAACTGCTGGAGATTGATGAGGTGTTGAGATTGGATGCCAAGTTGCAGGCCTATCAGTTCGGCAAATTGCTGAAAAATTGGGAAATCACAGGTCAACATCAAAGATACCATACTGAGCTGGAAGCGCAGGAATCGACCTGTAAGTCCCACTGGTCATTCAGCGGTACCCTCACTGGATGACCCACCACATTAACCAAACGTGGCTGTAGGTAACCACGAAGATTAATATGTAAAAACCACCATTCTCAGGCCTACACATTGAATATGGAGTTTCAAGCATTTACTGAACACGAATCTGCACATAAACATTCAAAACAACCGAAGCTCACAACATGCGTTTCCATGTTAGGTTCGCAACACAAATAAAGTGTAGTCGTAAAACCTGTGGGAAATGCACAATCATGCATCCTCACACAAACATACAAATACTTGCTTTCTAATGAAATGTCAGGTGATAAATGAGACAACCCCTGTCAACTATAGATGAACAACGTCTGCTGATATACCGATCCCTATAATATTCTAAAGTTGAAAGGTGAGGTGATTAATATACGCTGTGCTCCATGAATGCGCTTATTAGTGTAATTAATACTGTAACACTGCAATTTTATGTCACCATTAGGCTACGTTGGCTTTATAGTGTCACATGATTACATAAACTGGATTGTATATTACACTCAATACTTTGGTAACAGATCAATAAAGTCGTTATTGGCCGAACCAGTGCATCTCATAAAAGACTCTTCTTGGATGGCGATGATTCATTGGTTTTGGTTCAGTTGCAACAGCCTATGAACTATAAATCTTGGGTTCATTAATACCATATTTCTATTCCTACGCTATGCGTGATTGTTGGCTGAGTTGGCTGACAATAAGAAACTGAAAATAAACAAATATAGCGTTTTTGGTTTCAGTTAAATATTCTTAAACTTTGAATACGCGTATTATCTGTGGAAAGTGCACTCCGACCACACGAGTACAAACGGCCACCGAATTAGAAATCTTTATGCATATATACGTAACCGGCATCTTTATGGCAACTGGATTCGAATCCTGTGTGGCAAAGTTTTATAAAAGATTTTTTATGTGATGGTGAAATATTTGATCTTACACTGGTCTCATACCTTTAGCTTCTTCATCGGTAATTCAGATATTTATTATCTAAACAAATTAAGGAGTGTCAGTTGTGGATTGAGATACAAATGACATGTACGCATCTAAAATGTTTTTCTTAAATGAACACAACAAAAATAACAAACATACTTTTAATATTTTATAATGATATATTTTTATATCTGATCCACACGTCACAAGTTACGGTTCTACGTATAGCAGATCCGTGGCGTCTGTGGGCAATATTTTGATCGTCCGGTAAAAAAAAAGTTACAAAAATTGAACAGTGTTCTCATTTTGAAAGTTTCTTATTCCAATTGGTTATACTAAAATAAATTTAGTTTAATCCTTTATTCAAATGTAAGCAAACAAATTTCGCGCCTGAAGTATCTTCAGGACTGAGGCAACTCGTGTAAAAGTGGACCAAGCTCTCATTACTCCTTGTCTTCCATCTTTACCACCAGTTGCCTTAGTCCTGAAGATACTTCAGGCGCAAAATTTGTTTGCTTACACTTGGATTAAGAATCAAACTAAATTTATTATAGTCTAACCAAGTGGGGAAAAAAACTTTCAACATCTTTCTCTAAATCCAGAGTAATTTAATAATAAGGTGAGACACCTTTTGTAAACTCATATAGGTAAAGATGACTTTTCCATTGCTTCCATCTTAGTATCACCACCTCCGGGTTTGGCTTCCACTGACGAGACCTCAATAAAGGTCGAAACCGGCCTGAGTAGTGGCCCTTCCCTTAATGCATATCATTATACATGTCCGCAAGGAGATGTGCTTTGCATTATGGGAGATACTAAGACAAGGAGTGATGAGAGGTTGGTCCACCTTTACCACGAGTTGCCTCAGTCGAAGATACCTCAGGCACAAACTTTGTTTGCTTACACTTGGATAAAGGATTAAACTAAATTAAATCTACTTTCGAATGTATATAAACACATAAATTATATGTAAATGATCAAACTTTGGGCCACCGTGCATTTCTATGTTTAAGCAGATGTGTATAAAACAAAGTAAATTAGTAAAATCGAAAAACAAAATACAATCAAGAAATGAACAAATAATTGCAATAAATTGTGATAATTCACGAACAGTGTAGGACCCCATATTTTTATATACTATAGCGTCATGAATAAAATAATGGAAAATAGAAATAGCAGCGAGCACGAAAGGCGAAAGCTTTGCCCCGTATGGAAAAATTATATAAGTTTTTTTAAAGTTTAGATTAGTACTGAGTGCTTTTATAGCATGGTTGTCTAAGATGCGTATATATTTCTAAATGAAAGAACATGGATTGTTGTACTGAAAACAACCGTTCTAAAATCGCATTAACCGTAATGGCATCAGGCATCTTTTATAGTTTCAAGTTTCTGTTATAATTTACTGTAGAGAAGATTTAACGTACCTACATCTGAGCATTATACCCGAAGTGCTTCTAAATGCACCTTCTCATTTTTCATTAATGCACGTTGTTTAATGAAATTTCTTATACCAGGAAGTTGGTTTCAAACTCCTGCGAAGTAATTTCTCTGCATTTGTTCTTACAGACGCTGTTTAATGTTTACAAAAACAAAAGCAGCTATTCGATACCTTGATGCATCTATCCAGCTGTTGGCATTTGCCATCATTATCTAGTAGTGAGTGAATGCATGCCTCATACGTGTTCTTTTGTTGATTACAGAAGGTTCTCAATGTTGCTGCAATTTTTGATGTGCAGCCTATTTCATGTTATATTGAGAAACAGTAAAGCTACTTCTAAATCACACAAACATCTGTAATTTTGTTGCAGCGAGTGATGCAAGCAGTTCTTAACTCTATCATTCATTAAGATAGTTTTCCCAACTGAAACGCCACGAACAATATACTTTTCTGCTGCAGTAATTCTCTCTCTCTCTCTCTCTCTCTCTCTCTCTCTCTCTCTCTCTCTCTCTCTCTCTCTCTCTCTCTCTCTCTCTCTCTCTCTCTCTCTCATAGGTTATGGTTTTAAAATCAACGCATGGTTACTTCTTCGATCTTCAAAAGAAGAACTATGTAGGAAAAACTCATGAAGTGTAGGAGACTGTAATAACATATGATACTTGATTCGTTTTTTCAGTTTAGGTATTCTTTAATAGTATTTTAAAAACAAACAACCGGCACAAGCATTCCTATATCTGCAGATATTTGGTAGAACATATAAAATGAAAACTATCTGAAAGAAAGGTGTGGGGGACAGTCACTTATGACATAACCTCTCTTTTTCTAATAAATTGATATATGTATGTATGTGTGTGCATATAAAGAGGAATTTATACAGCACTAGAAACATATCTCGGCGATAAATGCAAATTCTAAGAGGAAATCTGAAGAGAAATCGTATAGAAAAGGTCATTCCAAACGTAATGTCGTTTTTAGCATTAAGTTTTGAAAGGATATAAAAAATAAATCACTTGCTAATATAATCAAGTATATATATTCTCCATTTCAATCAATAACGTTCTTCCAATCTTGTGAAAGCTTCATAATGCCATTTCTATTGAATTCTGAAGGTTTGGAGACAAAACAAAGTCGCACGGGCTCAATTTCTGTCTTTAATATATTGTTTTTTTTCATTAATGAAATATTGAAACCTTCGAAATAAGTGGTAATCTGAAGGTGCACGATCAGAAAAATATGGAGTGCGTGGAAACTTTTCCCAAACAAGATCCTCAATCTCGGTGCAGGTGATTCTTGCACTATGAGGGCGTGCGTTATCATAGTGAAAAAACAACACCCTTTAGACTGACCACAGAACACCTCTTTCCCTTCGGTTTTTATTCAGTTGATCGAGTTGTTCACAGTATACTTCAGCGTGTGACAAGAGTTTAAAGTGTAAAATACTGGTCATATCTTCCCAAATGATTAACAAACCCTTCTAAGGGAGGTTTTGTTTTTAGTTGAGGTTTGTCCTGTTCCCCTGAATGAACCCAGCCTTCGGCAATTAACATTCTTGTAAAGTATTCCACTTTTCATCACCGGTGACTATACGATGAAAACTGAGATTGAACCTCTCTAGAATGAAGAGCAGTACAAACGTTGACATGTTCTCTTCGATCGTTTTTCGTTAGTTCATGAGGAACCCACTTGCCGAGCTTAGACACTATTCCAAGTTCTTTCAAATGGCGATGGATGGTTGATGACGATGAATTAAGATCTTTAGCTAAATCTTCAACAGTTTTGGGCTAAATCTCCGACTTCCAGCATATCATTATCTATAGAGACAGGGCGAGGGAAATCTTTCAATCTAAAGTCCCCTTGTCAAAGTTTTTGGAACCGTCGCTGACACTTTCGTAGATTCAAAACTTTATCGCCATACATTTCTTGCACATTTTAACGGTGTTAGCAACATTGTTGCCTTTTTAGAACTTATAAAGCATGATGTGCCTAATGTGCTCCTCCGTGACTTCCATAATAATAAAGGGTTATTTAAATAATAACTAAAAGTTAAGCAATAACAAACAATGAAAGATGTTCTTGCAGGTGAAATTACTTAGAATGAAGCCGCTTCAGCTTAGCAGTACTTATAAAGCTTTAAAAATTCATGTTTAAACAAGCTGAGACACATTTAAACAAGTACAGTATAAAAAATTACATTATAGTTTTAATTGTTGATGGATATAAATATGCTGACAAGAGCGGTACCGCACTTGATTTTACTTACGAATTTGGTTAAATTAAAACGAGTCTATTTTCTCTAGCAATGTTTAACAGAAAATTTGACTTCGTTTTAGATTAAACTGCTATAACGGCATATAGGGTTCCTGGAAAAACTAATTTTATCGTTAGATTTGTTATTAAATTAAATTCTCCAGTTCAAATTGGTTCATTCCTTGTATTTTTCAAATCTTAAATGCAACAACAAATAAGAAAACCTACTCGCAACATAACCAACCTGTCGTCAGAATAACACTTATTAGTGTCTGATTTGTAGACTTCAAATCATCACTGACTCAAATTAGGCAGTGTTAAACAGGAAGTATCTTTATGAGGGTAGATGATTAACTTGAAAGTAGAAATACATAATTGTATGATGTTCTGTTGCTGCCTAAAATTGTGTTTAAATATATTAGGACATTCTGTCAGCAGCATTCGAATCTGGTATTCTGGAATAATGAAATATCAAAGATATAGCATTGTATAATTGCCTTCACAGTTTATGAACGCAGTTTTTTTGGAAACATTCACGTGATATATAAATTAGATTCATATAATTAGTTTACTTTTCTTTAAGTTGTAGCAACTAAAATTATATCGCTGCTGACACACTGGCATCTTTTTCGAAAATTAAAAGAAAGGCATCTGATGTCCCTATGCACCTTCAAACTGCTGAAACTTCAAAGAATTATCATGAAAATAAAATAATATTCAAAGAAATCTCTCTGCAACGATTTGTAGTGCTCCAGATTGGTTTTAAGGGCGCCATTTCAGTGGGAATATTATAAAAAATAATTTAGTAATAATATAAAACTTAGTGATCAATGACAATATATAAGCAGTCCGCAGTGAATAACTGCTCAAGGTTTCAGCCTGTGTGTCATTACGTCAGTTTATAACGATGATATTGAGAATCGAGGCTTATATGAATCTCTCGAAATATTTCCATGCATTTTTATACAGCATTGCGCAAAAAAAACAGTACTGAATAAATAGGATTTACAGAATAAACGGGTTTATTAACAAATAAAAATATATTTACACATGATGATATGTACATCCATAACTATCGGTGAAATTCGAACACATTCTCGATGTAGCATTCGCTATTAAAGGTCACGTTACACCACTCCTCTTCAATGAAGCACATCCCAATTATACCATGGCCGGAACTCGCACGCCATGCGTTCACCTCGCTGTGAAGAGGTTAATCTTGGACAAATCGACTTGGACCATTTGCTCTACCAACTCCGTATGAATGAAAATAATGCTCAGCAATAAACGTCTTTTCTTCCAACGTCAATACCATTGATACAGCTAAATGCTAATTGATACAGCTTAAATTCTACATGCTCTTCTATTAATGTGCATGCATTCGAAGGCATATTTCATAGCACGTGTAGTCAAAGAGATGTCGAAATTTAGTGCTTTTTTTTTGCGCCATACGTACATTTGTGATAGTGATTTGCTTTGAATCTTTGGTTGTGAAAGTTTTTCGTATTAATGACCAGATAACATCGATTAAATGAAGCTGATTTTATAACATTTTTATTTATTCAATATACTTCTTAATTGGGCTTAGAATATAAATGATATATTTATAGTTTACCTCATTCAAATGAACAGATATTACTGGAAAACTCTCCCTTATCTGTTCTTTACATGAATAAAAAAATTATTAAGTGCAGCTCCGGTGAATACGTTGGGTATGACCTTTCCATGACCTATACGTGTGCACGCTATTTAGGATTTTTGAGTGTAAACTTCCTACAAAGAACTTCTAGAAAATTAGATAGCATGTTTCTTATTCAATAAACTATTACAGTCCGCCTCGTGTTTACTTCAGAGGTTGTGAGTTTAAATTCAGCCATAAGGTTGAGATGCCTGTAAAGTCTGGATGCGTTAGATTCTTATGATTTCGTGAGTTTATGAGGCGTATCTTCTTCATTATTACTTTAAAAATTAAACCATTGTCAGGATATCCCATCTATAACAAATGTTATTACATTATTCATGGTCTTGCTTTCTTCGTACGCAAGTGTTAAAAGATGATTGTCTGTTTTATCCTATGTAGGTTTTGTATTCTATGTATCGTAAGGATTATTGCTGAAAGTATTGTAAGGTGGTTAAATTTCTACAATTTTTCACAAAATTAATTACATATTTTTCCTTTTGATTTGTCATTTCACACGTAAAAAGAGTTTTCCTGTTACACGGAATATGTGGAAAGATCGATCGGAGAATATTCAGATATAAATAAAATTGACCTGTAATGGACAATGCTTTATGACCTTATCAAAATATTTTCTAATATGAGTTATATGAGAAAAATAAAAAATATATTAAAATTTCCAAACAAATTTCGTTTTCTTTTTCACCTGAATTAGGAATAACTATTTCATATCATAATTTTATTTTATTTCATAACTATAATATAATACTATATTATAGTTATAAATGTGTTATAAATGATTTTAGACAAAACTTTTATCTATTCGACTTATGGTATTGATTGTGCACACATCAAATTTCTTCCTCTAGGAAAAAATTGGGATTTGAAGTAATTTATCATAAGCATTATGATTCATATTTGTACGTTCCTACACTGTCGGTAAAACATTGATCGAGTGCAGCATTATCAAAAGTACCACCGATTCCTAACAGTTTGCTCGTAATATCTAGCTCGGATTCTTTTTCTTACATTTTAGAAACGTTATAAGTTTTCTTTCAAAAGTTTATTGTAGCTTATTGAGCTTACTAACGTATTTTCTAATACTAACGCTAATGCGATCAATTTTGTTCCTTCGCCGAACCATAAATTATAGTTCTCCGTTGAGGCTGTGCCTGCAGTTCGATCTGCAACTCTATATTTAGCAAGATATTCCTGTCGACTTTACACGCTCCACATGAATCCTTCACTTCAGACGTTGACTTCATTTCTGAAGGCAATTGGGCAACATCTTGTTAACTCGTTTCACAAACTTCCCATCCAATCAGTTTACAATTTTTATTTTTCCTCCCACTGCACACATATTCGAAGCTAGCGGTATAAAATCACACACACAGTTTGTTAGCAAGGTTTCGCGAAGCGTATTTGTTGCGATTTAATTTCGAAAGCTCAAAAACGGATAGGAGAAATACGTAAATTTACTGCATTCATAGATATCGAAGCAGTAAGGCATAAATTATAAAATTTAGATGGCTTGAACTGTTAAATAAAAATAATTTCTTAATGTTTATAACGATGTTAAAATAAGATTCGAATATAATAAAACAAACACCAAATTTTAGCATAATAAATTGTTTATATTACAAATTATGCCTGTCTTCCTGGTAATAACGCAACATTAGATCGGCTGGAGAAAGACAATATACGAAGGTGGTCTGAAACGTTATCGACCTCGCCCATAGATGGCAAAACTATAGGCTGCGAGTTTAAACGTGGCCAGCTTTGAAAATGATCCACCTGAAAGACGTCCAAAAAGTGCAACAACACCAAAAATCATTGATCAAATGCACGAAATGGTACTGGATGACAGGCAAGTCAAAGTGCGTGAAATGGCTGAGACTATAGGCAATTCAAAAGAACGTGTAGGATATATTTTGCATGAAGAATTGCAAATGAAAAATCTTTGCGCAAGATGGGTGCCATGCTTGCTCACAGCAGATGAAAAACGCCCTCGCATGAAAATCTCTGAACAGTGCTTGGTGCTTTTTAACAAGAATAAAACTGATTTTGTGCGTCGATTTATTACTATGGATGAGACTTGGATTCACCATTACACAGCAGTCAAAACAATGTAGAGAAGCAGGTTGTTCAACGTCAAAGAAAACAAATTCGGTTCCCTCAGCAGGAAAGGTCATGGTCATGCCATTGATGTTTTGGGATGCTAAAGGCATTTTGCTTATTAATTATCTTTAAAAGGGTAAAACGATAACCGGGCAATATTATTCCGATCTTTTAACCAGACTAGACGAAAATCCGGTTTGCAGAAGACAAAATCATCTTTCATCAGGACAATGCACCTGCCCACAAAGGTGTTTTGGCCTTGAGAAAATTAAGGGATCCGCTATGAATTGTTGGAATATCCACCCTATTCCTCAGATTTCGCTCCCTCTGACTTCTATCTCTTTCGAAAACTAAAATTCTTCCTCGCTGGTCAGCGTTTTTCTTCGAATCAAAAGGTGATTGCAACCTGTAGAAGGGTATTTTGCAGATCGTACTGAGAACCACTACAGGGACGGGATAATGACGCTGGAGCATCACTGGAATAAATGTATTAGTCTTAAGGGAGATTATGTTGAAAAATAAAAATAATTTTGAAATTATAAATTCGGTTTTTCATTGTTAGGCCGAGAACTTGTCAGACCACCCTCTGTAAATGCAATAGTAGTTGTAAAGTGGAAGAAATTTTTTTCCAGAATGTTTTTCAAACAGTTCTCATGATCTTGGCATTACCATTGGCATTGGATCATGAGAACTGCATTTTAAACACAAAATCAGAAAAATCTCAGTTATTGATTTTAACTAATAATGCAACACCAGCTGCCTACCGATTTCCAAAAGTTTTGATGTGAAATATAGTATTTTATACGCATCATTTTTCCATTTGGAGGATAAGTGCATCAGAGAACTTTTGCATTAAATTAAGAATATTTAATATATTTTTACATGTATCTTTTCTTTACACCGCTGCTATCTTAAAATCAAACGCTGATTGGAAATTACTTCTTTTTTTGTAGCGAGAAATCAGAATAATTTTCTTTTATGTATTATACAGATTTCTGTTATTTAGTCATACTTCAGGACATTCAATTCCTTTTCTCTCATCTGTCAAACTCGTAGTTCTTAACCAGTCAAGGATACCAGTACCAGTACCTTAAATCCTGATCTTAATTCAATAGAGAGAAGACAATAAAGTCGACTTCAGTGCAACTAAAGGTAAAGTTATCTTATATTCGCATACAAATAAGCTATATTCTCTAAGATCAAGAAATTCAGTAGGACTGACACAATTATATTTCTTCCCCCTCTGTAACATTAAAAATTGAAGCACCTATAAAGAAGGTGTCGCTTGTGCTCTCTACTTTGAAGTCATCTTACGACACTTCCTTAAAATAATCTAAAATTCACTTTGAGATCATAGATAGATCGAAAGTATAGGTTATTTCGTTTTATACTTAATACAGTAGAATATCAAGCATCTTCATAGGAAATGTTTTATTGCAGTTTTATAGTTTTCTTGACACTGAGTTTCGCTGAAGATTTTCTTCCTGTACCACTCAGCTTAACTTCAATTTTCAAGAATTCTTTTTCAGTTCACCATGAACGTAATTCGATTAATATGAAGAATAGTTTTCTATTAACCTACTTTCATCAAAACAGTTACGAACTTTCATCATTTTTCCTAGAGAAATGCAAAATAAGTTTAATATTTTATTGAATATTAGCATATACATTATATATATGTTCACTGGATATCCACAGATGCCGTATGGTCACTCCGATGCTCGGTGATGTGCCACATCAGGACTCGCCATATAGTCCTGATGTATGCTTTTCTGGCGGCTTCAACTCTCTGAAGATCGATCACCTCCACACACACCGTCCATCCATTCATTGATGGTCTACCCCTTCCTCTTTTTCAGGAACTTTAACTTGTATTACTTCTAAGAAGTCATCCTTTCCATGTGTCCAAGGATATCTCATACGGAATTAAGATATGTAATAGGTTATTAAACTGTTGTGAATAAATTATAAGTCTGTTAGAGATTTAGTTTTTTATATCAGCACTGGATTCATATGCTTTTGAGCAATAGGTTTATAATCGATCGTTTTATTTTTCATTTTGATATAAGCATTAGCAATAGGAATAGGCAAGAGATTAAAACATATCTGGAAGTGTAAAGAGACTGGTCTTCTTAATTTTTTTATTAATTGCTGAAATCAATAAAAAAATAAATAAATATAAAAAATAAATATAAAATAAAATAAAAAATCAATAAATCTGTCCCAGACTTCCTGTCTGGGACAGACAGGAAGTTTTCAAGTAACAGTTGGCTTGCATCAAGGGTCAGCATTAAGTCCGTTTCTGTTTAATATTGTGATGGAGGTGGTGACGGAGGAGGTGGGAGAAGATGCACCTTGGACAATGTTGTATGCAGATGACATCTTGCTGTGTGCAGATTCAAGAGAAGAAGTAGGAACTAAACTGGAAAGATGGAGAAAAGTACCGGAAGAGAGAGGTATAAGACTGAGCAGAAGTAAGACAGAGTATATGTGTTGCACAGTGGGCGGCAGCCAGGAAACAGATCTGGAGCTGGAAGGAAATGTCATCAGGAAGGTGAGGGAATTTAGATACTTAGCTTCAACAGTGAAATAAGATGGAGGGGCTGAGAAGGAAGTGGGATGCAGAATACAAGCGGGTTGGAGGAACTGAAGGGAGATGGCTGGAGTGTTATTCGATAAGAGGGGGCCGATCGATCTGAAAGGCAAAATCTATAGGATAGTAGTGAGGCCAGCTATGACGTATGCTACGGACACTCTGATCCTGAGGAAAAATAACATCAGCAGGATGGAAGTAGCAGAGATGAGAATGCTTAGGTTGATGTGCGGTGTGACCAGAAAGGATCGTCTGAGAAATGACTATGTGAGGGGAACAGTGAAAGTTACGAACTTAGGAGCGAAGATACAGGAGGCAAGGTTGAGATGGTTTGGTCATGTGATGAGGAGGGAGGACGAATATGTGGGAAGAAGGATTATGCAGATGGATATGCAAGGAAGGAGGAAGCGTGGGCGGCCAAAGAAGAGATGGAGGGAGCTGGTAAAAGAGGACTTGAGGATGAAGAACTTGGATATTATTTTGGAATTGATATGATTTGGAATTGGAAATGATATTATCACATAATAATCTGTATATCTATCCAATATCTTCTTTATTATTGTATATTTTACTAACTGTTTTTATTACATAATCTGCTTCTTTGGTTATAAGAATTACGTGTGGTTGAGTGAGGCGAGTTAATCCCACCTACTTCGAGCTTTTGTGAAGAGAGTGGGAATTAGGCTTCACTATTTATGTTGTTGCTACTGTTTATGTATGGGATGTAGGCATTGGATGCTGGTGATTTGTATATTAGTGTTAATGATATATTAACTTTGTTGGTATATTTTCCAGAGTTCGTGTTTTAATGTTCTCTAGTTATCTATGTGTTTTAAATTTCTTGGTAGGTTGTTGAGTTGCGCGGGTATCTGATGTGATTTCACAAAAGAACCGTATGAATTGTTGAAGGGTATAGGGATATAGATAGTTGTTGTGGGTCGTGTTATACGATATGTGTCTCTGTTGTTTCGATAGGTGATGTTGAAGTAATTCCTTGTTAATGTCATATAGTGTTTCAAAAAAATCAAAATAATAAATAATAAATAAATAAAAATAATAATAATAATAATAATAATAATAATAATAATTTATATATAATAATAATAATAATAATAATAATAAATAATAATAATAATTTTTTTAATAATGATAATAATAATTTTTATTGATCTCTCAAATATTTACATATTTAAAATAATCATCTTGAGTAACATTCAATATATTATTTAACAAGGTTCAGCACTATGCGCTGCATATATTCTTCATTTTCTACAATGATGAGATTTCAATAATAATGGTGATGATAACATAATTTTTTCTTTTTTTATAAATAATAATCATAGTAATAATTTACAATTATATAATTCACAGTTGCTCAACTTAAATAATATTACATGCTACGGTTCACTTTTTTTTTTCTTCGAAGTTTGAGAAAGTGCGATTATACACAGCTACACATATACAATTGAAATATTATATTTTCTATTTCGCACAAACATACTAATTGAGAAAGAAGAGAAAGAATGATCATACATACAAATTTCTGCATTTGCTTATAATGATTACTTGTAGATGAGTGAGGCAAGTTAATCCCACCTACTTCGAAGCTTGAGGTTAGCTTTTATGAAGAGGGTGGGATTTAGCCTTCACTCTTTGTGTTGTTGCTACTGTTTATGTATGGGTTATAGGCATTTGATGCTAGTGATTTGTGATGTGTATATTAGTGTTAATGGTTTCTTCACTTTGCTGGTATATTTTCCAGAGTTAGTTTTTAATGTTCTGTAGTTATCTACGTGTTTTAACTTTCTTGGTAGGCTGTTGAGTTGCGTGGGTATCTGATGTGATCTCACAAAAGAACCGTATGAGTTGTTGAAGGGTGTGGGGATGTAGATAATTGTTGTAGGTCGTGTTATACGATATGTGTGTCTGTTTTTTCGATAGGTGATGTTGAAGTAATTCCTTGTTAAAGTCATGTAGTGTTTCAGGTTTTTAATGCTCAGAATTCTGTGTATCGCCATGTGCTTGTCGGATATTGGTTGTTGGATGTAAGGTGTCCAGATCACTGTTGACACGATTTTCTTGTGTAGTGTTTCTAATTTTGTTAGGTGGCTGTTTGATGTATTTGTATAGACTGTTATTCCGTATCTGAGTAGGGATTCGCAGATACCCTGATATATGAGTTTTTTTTGATGTTGGGTGGAATAATGTCTTTAACTTGGAAGACTTTTGCTGCGGTGATCCGGAGTTTGGTGTGTAGGTATTCTATGTGTTTTGTCCATTTAAGGTGGGAATCTATATAGAGACCGAGGTATTTTGCGTGTGTTACAGGTTTGATTTCGGAACATTGGCAGGTATTGTTGTTGTTAATGCAGCGGTGTGTATGACAATGTATCGATAGTGATGCGGGGCGTATGATTCTTGGGTTGTGTATTATCAACATCTGTGTTTTGGTGCCGTTGATTAGAATTGCGTTTTGGTGGAAGTATGTTGTGATTTCGTTTAGGTATTGTTGTGCTTTGCAGAGAGCTGTGTTTATGTCTGTGTGGATTGCTAGTAGTGCAGTGTCATCTGCGTATTGAAATATTTGACTTCTTATGGATATGTTATGAACATCGTTGATAATATGGCACTTTGAGGTACACCGTGTTTTATTTGTATACTCCGAATGTGACATGTACCTATTTTTGTTACTTGTGTTCTGTTTGAGAGGTAGTTCTTGAACCATGTATGCAGTGTTCCTCTTATACCTATTGAGTATAGTTTGGTGAGTAGTATGTCATGTTCAAGTGTGTCAAATGCTTTGGTTAGGTCCAGCAGTATAAGGACGGCGTACTTGTTTTTGTCGAGAGCTTTGTTTATTGTGTCGGCGATGTCTTCTAATAAAGTAATGGTGCTTTTTGTTTTCTGAAAGCCGTATTGGTTTTGTGAGATAATGTTGTACTTCTGTAGATAGTTCTGTAGTCTGGTGTGTGTTATTTTTTCTAGAATTTTTGAGATGGCAGGTAGTGTAGCTATTGGTCTGTAGTTCTGAGTATCGTTTCTTATGCCGTGTTTGTATACTGGCGTAATTACTGCAGTTTTTAGTTCTTGTGGAATAATGCCTGTGTCGAATATTATGTTCACGAGTTTCAAACGTATTGGATTTATTTGTTCAAAGTGTGTTATAAGGTCTGTGAGTGTTATTTTGTCTATTCCTGGAGTAGTCTTTGCTTTTAGTTTTAGGAGTGCTTTTTTCAGTTCCTGTTTTGTTATGGGTGGAAAATACATCGTTTGTTGTTGGCTTTGTGTTGGTAGTTTTTGTTGATCGTTGGCAATTTGTCTTTTTTGAGTTGTGTGATGTTGTTTGTGAAAGCATGGTTGAATGAGTCTGCTAGTCCCTCTTGGTTTGTTTCCTGACCGAAGCTTTTTGCAATAAAATCTTGTGCTGAAGTTTTCTTTTTTCGGGTTACTAATTCGTTGAGTGTAGCCCATGTTTGCTTAATGTTGTCGTTATATTCCATGAATTTTTGGAAGTAGTAGCGTCTTTTTGCCCTACGAATTTTTGTTGTTAGTTTATTTCATGTGTTTTTGTATAAGGTTTGTAAATGTGTTTTACTGGGTGATTTTTTAAGTTTTTTCGATAGATTTTCTTTTTCAGTAATAGTATTTAGTATGTCGTCATTTATCCATGGATTGTTGTCTGTTTGTGTAGGTTTTGTCGCTTTTTTGTATATTTCTGTGAACTTTGGTTGAAAATGCTCGTATAATGTTACAGGATCGTTTATTTTAAGTAGGGAATTCCAGTCTGTATTTTTTACTTGGTTATCGACAATGCTCTTTAGTATGATCGCGTTTTGTCGACTTTTGTGGTGGTGGGAGGGGTAGGGGGGGTAGGAAACGTGATTAAACGAAGTTGAGAAAAAGTAGTGATCGGCAATTTTTACATTAATTACTGATGATGTATATGTATGGATGGGAGCCCGTATATTGATATGATCAATGCATGATTGCGTTAGTGAGTTGTTGAGTATTTCTTCTCTTGTTTGGGAGTTAATGGTAGGGTTTATGTTGTACTGACTTAGTATATGAAGATATGTGTTAGTGGTTGAAGAAGCGTGGTCAAGAGTATTTATGTTAATATCTCCTATTAGGATGAGCCTGTGTGCTGTACGCGGTTCGATGCCGCTTAGCCATGTTTCTAACTCGTGAAGAAAACTGAGTGGATTATTATCTGGGGGTCTGTATATTGTGTTTATTGTGTATTTGATACTATTGTGGCTATTTGTGAGTTCCAAAATTAGTGTTTCAGCGTGTTCGAAGTTTGTTTTTCTGTCACATTGTATTTTTCTTTGATAAATGCCACAATTCCACCTCCTCTTTTGTTTGGTCTGCATAAGTTGTAGGTTTGATAATTATTTATGTCGTATGCGTAAATTTCTGTGTTGTTTATTGCAACTTCGGTCAGTATTAGCGCATCTATGTTTATCATGGTATAATTGAGCTGTGTTATCAATGTAAGCCAGTGTTTTTTTATACTTCTTATGTTTGTGTATATGATTGTGAAGTTGGTGTTGGTGGAAATGTTGTCTGACCATTTCTCCAAAGAGTCAAAGACCTTGAAGTTTATGTTGTCTGACTAGATATGCTCGCCTATGTTTGAGATCTCCATTATTTAGTTTTTAAATGAGTTCTAATCTTATTCTTAAGGCTGTGAAAAGTTAGTGTTTTATATTGGTAGGCTGTGTAAGTCGGATTCACTTGTAATTATGTATACTCGAGTGTTTTCATTCTTTCTCAAAAATATCTGGGAATTCTTTGTCCACAGGAACTTGTAGTTTTTCTCTGTTTTTGTCTTCCTTGCTTGGTATAAAAGATTTTTGAAGTATGGAGTCCAGTGTTCCGTTATACAGATTGGTGTTGGGAGTTTCTTATCAGTTAGGATCGTTGTTGTTGGCCTTGTGTTTCTTGCTTGCTGTAAGAATGGAGTCTCTCAGATTTCTGTTGGTAAAACGAGCGATGATTGGTGGTGGTCTCTCTTTATTTTTTGTTGGTCTCGGTTGATATGGTGATATCTGTGGTTGCGATTTAAATTTCAATTTTGCTGCCGATCAGTTGCATTATGTTGCTTAAGTCTTCTGTATTTTCTTTCGTTATTCCCTCAATTTGAAGTTCTTTCTTTTTGTGGCATGTGTTCCATTTGACACTTGAGTTTGTTTACTTCTTTCCGCATAGATCAACAAACGACCTACAAGTGAATATAATTAGAAAACATAAAGAAATCACCGTAATGGAGATAGGAGACAATTTTTAAAAATTTCTCGAGGAAACGACTCACCATCCAGAAACTAAGGAAAATGACGAAGATCGGGGGAGAGCCTTTTCTTTACATAAAAGGAGAAGCGAGTCATGACAACGTACGCCTCATATGTAAAAACCGTTTAATATATGATATATATGAATAATAATAATAATAACTGTTCTTTTATGAAAATATTCGGTATATTTGCGGCTTTCATTTTCTCAGTATCACCTGTCCACAAATTAAAACATTTTGTGAGTTAAATTAATTTCGATTATTTGTAATACACTTCAGGTTGTGTTTCGTTCGTTTCATTATTATCTGCTCTCTAAATACCTCCTAAAGTTTCTTGATCTCTCTCTCTCTCTCTCTCTCTCACACACACACACGAGCACAGCAGCTGCTGGTTAACATCAATCCACCTATTTATTATCCTTCTTCAAATCCATCAACTCAATTTCACGTTCCATCAACCTCTGTACTGCGAAACAATGTTCTAAACTTTTTCTCAAAATTTAAACCTCCAACTATTCATGAAATGTATCAATATGTTCCAACTTTCTTCACGACTCTTTTCACTAATTAATACTGACTTTGTAAGATAACCAAATATTTGATATAGTTCCAAAAGTTAGCATCTCTCGCCAAAATTATAAAGGTGCTAGGAATGATCTCGAGATAAATTGATAATACTAACTTAATAGAAATGGCTCAGCGTTAAGCAGGATTGGGAGACATCAAGAACTTAAGTTTTAGATAGCGTCTATCGCCATCTAATTCCAGATTTGATTTTTTAAGACCGTAGAACCAAATTTGACAAATTAAGATAAGAGAATGAGATTTTACCATATTAAATTAAGAGAACAGAAGCATTTTATTACATTTGATCAATTAACATAATAGAAATGAATGCATCTAAATGATCGCAAATCGTCACCGAAAAGATAATTAGATTTATGATATATTTAATGTTAATCTGTAATTTAATTTACTTAACAATATGTATTTTCTTATACGTATTCCTATAACTTTGTAAAACTTTAATTTTGTTAAAAATACATTTAAACTTTTATTATTTTAGTATGCAATTATTTTAGTTTAATATTTTAAAAAGAATATTTCAAGGTTGTATATTGCCTTATGTATTTTATTCAAGTTCACTGAACCCATAAAGTGCCTCAGGTGGCAGATCTCCGTAAACTGTTACCCAGTGTCTGGAATGCGTCGTATTACATTTGATAGATGAATCTTATTATTTTTAATCAACAAATTGATAATCAGTGATAGTCGTTGTTGCTGATGTTGGTAATTTAGCACACTCCAACAGAAACAACAACAATAATAATAATAAAAGAATCTAAACGAAAGGAGTCGGAGAACATGACTTCTTGAGTTAAAACATCTTATACTTGTGTGCTCTTTTGACATCGCTGATGTGTTTTCTCAGGAGACATCGTATTATCGTGTTAGTAGTCAAAAATAAATGATGAGTAAACAACAAAAATGAAACACTTTTTTTCAGAGAATAAACAGCATTTTAGCCGAAAACAGGATACAAAAGAACGCAGAGTACGCCTGAAAGAAAGGAGTCAGAGAACATGACTTCTTCAGCTAAAACATCTTATACTTGTCTGCGTGCTCTTTTGATATCTCTGATGTGTTTTCTCAGGGGATATCGTGTTATATACACTCCAATCTCTTGTTGTCTTCAGTCAGCATTTGCTTGGCTCTTCATGCAACAGTTCTAAAAGCGACACCGATACTAGTATTTCTTTTTCTTTTATGTAACCTACGTTTCTGAAGAGGAACCTACAATGACGAGAGACAACAGAGGAGAAATGCAACACAGATAAATGACGTATGTTTCAGTTTCTTTTGTTGGATAACACAGGATTCAACTTTAATGGATTTTGGTTTCCTTATGCACGTTTCGTTGGTTAATGCACGCTTTTAGCGTGTGAAAATAGGATATGATTGTGTGCAGATGCATCTCATTTGTCATTAGAGTAGCGCATATACTGTAAAGGTGTTTAAAAAGTACAGTTAGTTCCAAAACATGCAATCGGACAGTTCACGTTAATGACCTCAAACATGATCATAATCGATTAGCTCTTTATTCTAGATCTAAGTTTATTATAAAGAAAAAGCAGACTGTTTACTGTTAATAATAAATTATCATTTTTAATCCAGAGAAACCGTTCTTTCTCTTTAGTTTATAATTATTGATCAAATATCTATCTACCCTATAACGCAATTTCATGAGAATGTAATGAGTCGAAAAAAGTTATCTAAATAACAAGTTAGGAAATGTATGTAGAAATAAACACCTTAGGAATACTGCTACCTATAAACAAAAATGAGGATTAGTGCTGAAATGAGTGAGATTAATATCCTGAGGGAGCTATTTAAACTGCCGATGTTCACGGATAATTCCACTACGCTACACTAAAGCAATAAAAAATGTAAGTTCCATCTTAAAATTGTAAATATTGTTCTACTTTAACAAAAAATTAAATCGATTGATAGTTTTCCTTTTAAATCTCAAATACAGTATTATTAAATATAAAATGAACGGCGCATACAGACGACATGTTCCTGAAAGAAAATCAATCAGACCCACAACTACAAAGATGGCGGAAAACACAGACGGTATCAATGCTTTTTAACGGATTTTTACTGAAGATCTGGCTTCAGTTAAATTCCGTCTAAGAATTTTCAAAAGCAATATCTCTGAAGCGGACTCAGGAACTATTTTGTTCCCAAACGGGAAGTATTGGAAGCTGTTTTTAGTTCTTTATCTGATAGCTCTTAAATTCTGTTTGGTTTACAAATCTTTTCTAAGGAAGAAGTTCTAAAGGATCGCAGATGTGCTGACTTTCCTCTGGCTAATTGCCAGGGCTGCATTATCTAATTTGTTTTCTATTAACTTTCTGTTAATATAGTCACACAAAAGCAGCATAACGTGCTTCTAGTAACTGTAAACTTAACCACGAAAGTGCATTTGGAAAGTGAGTAAGATATGGATGGAGAGAATTAGCTCATTGTCCTAATGATTGGAATAAAAATCATTTGGTACGTTTTTTAACTACTGTTTTGTAAATTTTCCAGCTACTTTATTTTTTGTTCTAAACAGTTCTTTTTATATGTGTTGTTTATACATCTTATTCTATAAAAATGAGCTTAAAGTAAATGTTCAATTTGCCCTGACAACTTTGCATAAGAGCATTTCAAGTGTAAATGTGACATTATAACTATTTATCTTGAAATGAATTTTCCACCGTATCGTATAGTGCATTCTGTACATCCTGTACTAAACTAAAATCTTACATATATGAACTGTATTTAAAACGAGAGGTATGGCTAATCTAGTGTGTATTTCAGAAACAAGTTCTGTCAATAATAATGTTGGCTTTTTCTACATAACCCTTCAGTTTTCACCTTAATATTTTGTTTCATTTTTAGAATAGGGACTATCCAGTGCTGTTCACTTAATTTTACTTCTTTATTTCTCAAATGTTCCATTGTTTTTCCTTCGGATAGTTTTATCCATAAGCATACAATTTGGAAAGATGAATAATAAACAAATCAGAAATACCTCCGCTGTTACGAAAACAAGAGGGATATTGAGTAGTTGTGCTTACAAATGCTTTAAGAATAATATGAGAAAAAATTATCATTGAAATTAGAAATTTCTGACATTTCTTTAGGAAAATTAATGTTTTTTTTTGTATTTTAGATTTGGATTTTGTATTTTTTTGTATTTTAGTATTAATTTCACTCACTCAGATAATTGGAAATCTTATTAGAATCTTGGGATGCTATGTAGCCTTGTAGTAGTGCCAACCTTTTTCTTGAAATGTACCAGATCGCCAGACGAAAGACTGCTATAGATTAGATTTATTTGCGAACTAGAGGAACCCATTCCCGTGTTTCTACGGTTTTTCTTACTTATCTATTTCTGGTGAAGAGAAGTAAGATTTTGTCTTATTGGCAACTCCAGTGCATACCAGTTCAAACAACAATACGAGTGTTAGGGTTTCGCGTCACGAAATCTCGCTGAAATAGATATTTTGAGTTACCGTAATTATTCTATTTGAAGACACAGATCATGTAAGAAAGTGATGGTCCGTCACTTTTCTCAATGTCCTTCAACCAGAATTATTCTTACTGTTTGCAGTAAGAATCCTACAACCTACCTTGCCTCTCTTTCGATGTATGTTTTTATATCTGGAATAGCGTGTGTATGCAAATTTATAAAGTTAGGGGTAGATAGGATGGAAGAAATATGCTTGATCTAAAAGGTCACCAATTACTTTCTTTATTTTGATTCGTGGCGGCAAGACATGTTTAGTAAGATATAAACGGTAATTCGGTTTCTTTCGCATTCTTTCTACCAAATTCAATTAGCTTCCGGATTCGAATTACGTTTTTAATGCAAGAAAGTGTGTGTGTGTGTGTGTCAAAGGTAGTTTGCAAGCGTTAACTTGGCTTTGAATTCACTTAGGGAAAAAAGCCCAATGAAATGATGACTCTTCCCCCCCCATACTCACCAAGATCGTTGCACTCCATTTAAATGTTATCGTAATTACAGGCAGAACAGGAAAGTTGCTAGAATAAAAATAAATAAATTCAATTGCATTATGATTATTATTTAAAAATTGAATATTTTATAAATTAGATGACCATTATTTTAGGATACTCGAACTGAATAAATCAATTTTAATGCAAAATTTATTAAATCAGCACATTTATTTGTAACATATATAAACATAAATTATCAAATATATGTCAATAAATTAAAATTTCTTAAAATATTTATTTACTTATATTTAAAGATGCTTGTAAATATATAATTACACCTTTTTATTTTCATGATCAAAGAAATTTAATTAAGAATTCTTATAATGTGTTCTTTATTGGTTTTGTTTCTGTTTTTCAGTCCGAAGGTGAAAGACTGTAGTTTGGATGACTTTATTGCATTTTTGATTGGAAGAAAGAGGTATCATAACACAAGAGCCCCTCAAGATAAAACAAATTTGAATAAATAAATTAACCAGACAAGTCCGAGAAGCGCTCCAAAAACATCGAAACCAAGAATGGGAATCTAAGCTAACGAAATTAAACCCAGAAGATAACTCTATTCGGAAGTTTCTGAGAACCTTCCGCACTAAAAGACAACTTTTACCCCCAATACAGACCACGAAAGGAATAGCCCATACTGACAAGGAAAGGGCAGAGGCTCTGGCTGACAGCTTGGAAACTCAATGCAATCCCTCTTATGAAAATTTGAACATCAATCTCATCTACAAGATTCACCGCCTAGTCAGGCAGGCCATAACACAACAGAAAGATGACCTAGAACCTCTCACACCCACTTCTCCAACAGAAGTTATAAATATTATAACCCACCTGAATAACAATAAAGCTTCAGGTTCAGATGGAATTACAAACAAAATAATCAAGCTACTCCCCAGAAAAGCCGTTCTACATCTATTCAACATAATTAATGCCATCGTCATGCTCAAATATTTCCCTTTAACATGGAAGATAGCAGATGTCACACCAATCAAAAATATCGGAAAAAACACACAACTCCCTGAAAACTACAGACCTATCAGTCTTATGTCTGACCTTGGAAAGATCGCATAAAAAGTAATCCTTACTAGACTTCAATCACAAACGGATAAACTAGGTATAATCCCAAATGAGCAATTTGGATTTATAAAAAACCACTCCACCGTTCAGCAGATCCACAGGCTGATCGAATACATCTCCGAAGGCTTCAACCGGAACCTTCATACAGCTGCAGTATTTTTAGATGTTGCAAAGGCTTTTGATAAGGTGTGGCATCAAGGTCTTCTCTACAAGCTCATCACATCCAATATGCCTGCTAATCTAGTTAAAGTAATTCACTCTTACCTCAGAGACAGATACATGCAAGTCAAAATAAATGACACTGTATCAATCAGACGCAAGGTTCTGGCGGGAGTGCCGCAGGGCTCACTCTTGGCCCCCTTGCTGTTTTCTATCTATATAGCTGATATCCCTCATAACCCAAGCTCAACAATCACTGCATTATATGCTGATGATACTGCATTATTAACAAGATCTCTCAGCCCCAAACTAGCTATCAAAAGACTCCAAAATAGTATTCACACACTAGAGAAATGGTTGATGGACTGGAGAGTCCAAGCCAACCCACAGAAGAGTTCAGCCATACTGTTCACTAGAAAAAAGCCTCAAATCAAGGAAGATATACATTTACTAGGTGTTAAAATCCCATGGCAGAATACAGTCAAATATATCGGCGTAATTCTCGATAAAAAACTGCAATTCACCAGTCATATAGAACACATAAGTTCAAAGACATCCAAAGTAATAGCGCAGCTCTACCCCATGATCAACAGAAAAAGTAAATCCGATACTCAGAACAAACTACTCATATACAAGTGATGCGTAAGTCATCACTTACGCATCTCCAGCATGGAGTCATACTTCGAACACAAATATTCAAAAGCTGCAGAAAATACAGAACAAATATATGAAAATGAGTTTGGATGCCTGTGGTTTATCAGAAACTCCCAAATTTACAGAGAAGTCAACATTCCCTACATCACATCTCTCCTTCACGGCCTAGCTGAAAAGTTCTTCACCAAGACAATTAATCATCCGCTTCATCATTCAGCTAATCATCCGAGATTAGCTAAACAGTTAATCTCGCTGCCCTTTCAGGGCGAGCTTAAAGCTCAATAATTCTCCACTCAAAGAACTTTCCTTTTCAGATGGAGGGGAATATGAAAAGTATTTATGCTTCACCCATCAAGTCAGTATTGTTCTGCGTTCTGTGTCGATTTCTTTACTGGCGAGACTGGGATAAGAGGAATCGATGGTGAGATGCGGTGATTTGCTCAGGTTTCCATTCATAGATCGTGATAATATTTCGCCTTTTCCTAAAGATTACCGTGAGCTTGGGTGACGAATGGCAATGCTATAGCCCATGAAGTTTTAACTGAGGCTTGGCTGTTGCTGCCACTCGGGACTTGAGCATGGGGGGGGGGGGGGTGGTAATGAATGGCAATGCCTTAGCCTGTGAAGGTAACTGAGGCATGGCTATTGCTGTTACCCCTTAGATGCGCAAATGAGTGGCTCTGCTCGGTGGTGGGGGAACCTGCCACGGTGTAGAGCCTACCGGTTTTCCGAGATTCCGATTTTTGTTTCTGCAGACTGCTCATCCGTGGAACCTTACACCGCACCATAACATTACCGTGGAGGGTAATGGATGGCATTGCTGTAGCCAAGGAGTCGGCAACCCTTTCAGACCTGCTGGCAACATTCAACTTTTATTTTTAATAATAGGGCCGCAAGCGTTTAATTAATAAAAAATAGTGAGTGGAAAAAATACTTAAGTTATCAATTTTTATTATATCAATTAAAATACACAGAAATATTTAAAGTACTAGATATGATACAAGGATGAAAATGAAACTGAATGAAAAATTATTATCACGTAAAAACTATGTAACATAGTTTATGCATCACAATGTGTGTCTCTCTGCTTAATGCGACTTTTGTGATTGTTTTCCATTAACCCAAGTTATCTAGATCCACTTGATAACCTAAGGTGAAAATTAGAATCGAAGCATGTAAATGTTCATCAGTCAGTCGAAAAGAAAATTTATTTTTTTTTAAAAAACTCATGCCAGAAAATGCTTGTTTGCACATGTATGTGCTTCCAAATGCGACTATTATCTTCTTTGGGAAAACGATTAAACCCCAAATTTTTTTGTAAGCATCGATAAAATATTTGAATATTTTCTAACGAAAATGCGTTCTTTAATGTTTCATTGTGTTGAAATTCCAAAACTTTCGTTTATAGTCGGTTTGGTACGTCATCAATGTCAACATTAAATGAGTGCAAAAATAATCGCATTTCGATGCTATTTTCATGAAAATCCACAAACCTTATTGAAACTTCCATTTGTAAATCTTCAATAATACTAATAAAAGTTTCCTTTTGTGTTTGCCATCCAACTGTAGATGCAGATTTGCAACATATATAATGATGTACATTTTCTTAAAATATATTTCTTCAACATATATTTCTTCAACATATATTTCTTCAACAGACATAGCTTGTTTTCAAAAGGTTTTATGTCAGAAAACAGTTCTGCTAGTAATTTACCTTGGCCCTGCAGGGTCAAATTAAGTTCATTGTTGTGATAGTTGTGATATCTGCCATAAATTCAAGAGACATAATCCATTTTTTATCCGACAGTTGTGGGACAATATTTTCGTGTTCCGTCATGAAAATATCTATTTCTTCACATAAATTAAAACATCTTTTTAGCACAGCACCTTTACTTAATCATCCAACAGTTGAGTAATAGATGACGTCCTCTTGAATGTCCACAATGTCTTTTCTTGATGATAAAATTTTGCGGGCCACATGCCATGTAAGTATGGTCAACATTTTATGGGCGGCCAAAAATGCACGTTTGGGCAGCATGCGGTTGTCGACCCCTGCTGTAGCCAATGAAGTTCTAACTGAGGCTTGGCTACTGCTGTTACCCTCCTGCCATGATCAGAGCTTTATAGTTCAATAACACCTTATCCTCACACTGTCCTCTACAGATAACCAGGAATATGAAAAAGAATTCCTGCATCGCCCCTTAAGACAGTCCTTTTAAGGAGTTAAGGCGTTCTTTACTGAGAAATTTCTTTCTGTAAGCTGGTGTGATTTTGTCCGAATGATATTTAGAGGTAAGCTTTCTTCGTTTTTTCCACATCGGTCAACCCACTGGCATTCGTAAAAAAGAAGACATAGACCAAGCTGTAAGCAATTTAACTAGGGGAAATCAACAGAGCAATAGCATCGATCATACGATATAATGATACAATGATATAATACTCGTGTCGCACGTACGTTTTATTTGTTGAGAAATTTATTGTAATTTTCATGAAAGTTCATTTCTTTTTGGTTAAATGATCTGATTAGAGTTTTCCATATATCTGGTAAGATTAGGCCTTGATTCTTATTTAAGTTACCTGTTGAACGGGCGACTGTAGCAGCTTCTTTAAATGTTCTGAAATGGTAGTTCTCTTCTATGCAAGGCATGCTGCTCAAATCCCATTCAATGTTATGGTTGGTAGAGGCAAAGTGGGAAGAAAGGCCTGATATATCCTGTCTGTTATTCCTTACATAGCCTATGTGTTCTTTCTTTCTTCTTTCAAAACTTCTAGTTGTCTGTCCGATGTAATTAATACCGCATGAACAGGGTATGCTATAAACTCCAGAGTATTTGTAGAAAGGATGGCTATCTTTCGGTGATTTTATAAACTTTTGAATGGTCTCAATAGGTTTGAAGGTTACTCTGATATTATATGGTTTTAGAAGAAGAGCTAAGTTTTTGGATATGGTACTAACAAATGGAATTGGTATAGAGCTGATGTATTGGGTTTCATCTTGTTGTCTTTGCGGTATGTCACTAAAGAGAATCTTGTTGATGATTCTTGTGGGTAGCCATTTAGGGATAAATCTCTGGATAATTTCATTATTTCTTCTTGTAAGTCGCCACGGTCTGTGGTACACAGTATAGCTCTTCTTTTGAGCATATGGATAATGCTGAGTTTCTGGGATATGTGGTGAGACGATTCGAAATGGAGGTAGCGTCCAGTGTTAGTAGGTTTTTCTATATACCGACAGGTTGATGCTATTATCAGTTTGTTTCTTAATCAGGACGTCTGGGAATGGAAGTTTATTATCTTTTTCTAGTTCCAATATGAACTTGAAATAGCATCGACCTGTCGGTATATAGAAACACCTACTAACACTGGACGCTACCTCCATTTCGAATCGTCTCACCACATATCCCAGAAACTCAGCATTATCCATATGCTCAAAAGAAGAGCTATACAATGTACCTCAGACCGTGGCGACTTACAAGAAGAATTAATGAAAATATCCAGAGATCTAACCCTAAATGGCTATCCTACAAGAATCACCAACAAGATTCTCTTTAGTGACGCAAAGACAATGAGATGAAACCCGGTACATCAGCTCTATAACAATTCCATTTGTTAGTACCATATCCAAAAAACTAGCTCTTCTTCTAAAACCATATAATATCAGAGCAAACTTCAGACCTATTGAGACCATTCAAAAGTTTATAAGATCACCGAAAGATAGCCATCCTTTCTACAAATACTCTGGAGTTTATAGCATACCCTGTTCATGAGGTATTAATTACATCGGACAGACACTAGATGTTTTGAAACAAGAAAGAAAGAACACATAGGCTATGCAAGGAATAACAGACAAGATATATTAGGCCTCTCTTCCCCACTTTGCCTCTACCAACCATAATATTGAATGGGATATGAGCCACATGCCCTACATAGAAGAGAATTACCATTCCAGAACATTTAAAGAAGCTGCTACAGTCGCCCGTTCAACAGGTAACTTAAATAAGAATCAAGGCCTAATCTTACCAAACATATGGAAAACTCTAATCAGATCATTTAATCAAAAAGAAATGAACTTTCAAGAAAATTACCATAAATTTCTCAACTAATAAAACTTTGTACGTGCGACACGCGTGTTATATCATTGTATCACGCATAATAACTTTATATAATTTTTAGAATTGTGGGTTAGTTTCCTAGTTTTTGTTACTTTCTATTGCTTACCATGTGTATCCTTTGAAAATGTTGACAGATATCAGTCAGTGAAACGTCCGATATTAAACTATTATTTACTTGACTAACATACAGAATTAAGTCTGTAATTTATTAATACTACTGGTCAAGAAAAAAAGGTCATAATAGTTCTAGTTCTTTTTTGAATATCACATTAAAATAATCATAGATCAACATATGCGTTCTCTTTATATTTTTTTTCGAATCACTTCATCATTGAACTCCCACTGTCTACCTCACAAAAATCATTCAAGTCAAGAAATGCCTATTTTTTGGTATTAAGGTGTATAATGGCACGAACTTTCAACGTTGATATAGCGGGCAACAAATGCAAAATTACAATGTGTAAAAAAATAAAGTATGTACAAGAAATATTCTGACCAGATAGCTTACGGGAATTCATTCCCCAGCATTCACGAGTTGCCTAAGTATGGACCACATAGAAGACATTGTTTCTAATTCAGCTTTAAAATAATGATGGATCTAATATCCACTTGACTTACATAATTATACATCCTCGAACTGAAGCCTTTTGGCTCTATATTTTAGAAAACGTGTATTAAGTTGCAAAATAAAATATCTGAAAAGTGATTAAATTGAACCACAATACTCACTCATGAATACATATAAAATTTTAATAGTGCGATCAACACGATTTATTCTTTGCAAAGCAGTAACAACTTCTCTACATGGACTAGACTAATCAGTTTTAATTTTGTTTTAATTAAGACTAATCACATTTAATCTGATAAGTTTGTTATGTATCTCTCTGTGCCAGGTTTCCCACTGAGACGTTAATTTTGGTCTAATTAACTGATTAGGAATAGGCAACAGACCGACAATGATTTCGTCACAAACAGTCTCATCTAACTGCAGTTTCTGCATGCTTTGCTGTCTTTGATCCAAGTGGGTTCTTGCTAAACATCATTGGAGTATGTGATTAAAATTTATAATAGCTACTAAAATATTATGCATGAAATGGGGTTCAAAAACTCCACATCTGATTCAGGAAAAGTATAACCTTTCTTTTAAATCTGCAAGTAAACTTAGGCATATGCGCAATGCAAATCCCAGTCGTCAAATTACGATTTTATGGTCTATGTAATTACCAGTACGAATGTATTTACATTCTATGATTACACTAGGAATTTCTCTCTACCCACAGGTGCTTTTTTTATTATTTTTATGCTAATTAAGGTAGGTGTATTGCCGGTCACAAGTTTTTTTTTTCTGTGATATTCGTTTTTTAATGAGGATTAGTTAACTATCTGTTTCTTATAACGGTGCTCTGTTATTAAAGTATTAAAATTTTGTTTTTATATAGCAGACAATATGCTTAACATGAAGTTATTTTTAAAAAAAAAAAAAATTAATCAGTCCTTTATATTTTCAGTAGTTTACACATTGTCACACATATTCCCTTGTTACCCCTTCGTTGTTCATAAAATCAAGTTTTGATGAAATCGAAGAATATTTTATAGGGCTTTTCATCTCAAAGTTTGCTAATCTATTTTTAGAGAGAAAGGGTTCTTTTCTCTAGGAAACTTAGGTTTCCTTTAGCCGGAGGTTCAAAACGACTGAGGAACACATAAATAACACGCATTATGCACTCTAGTCACTTCAGTTGCCTGGATTGGAAACAACTCTTAAGCCATGGGAAAAAAAATAAAAAAATAAAAAAAAATAAAAAAAAACGATGTATGACCGTCTTTATTAATTATAGTTAACAGCAAAATAGTAGTGTTAATTATAATCCCTTCATGCTAGTGATTTCAATGTACAGAATTTCTTAGTTTTTGGAACATTTTACTACTCGACTATATATGAATCTAGAGTTTTCGTATGAATATCATCACGCTAACCAGTCACTCTTCAGAATTTACTTGCATTCAGAATTTACATACACGGCCGGGGAGGTACGGCACCATCTCAGTTCCCCCCAAATTTTATCCGGGCTCCGGAACCGGCATAGCTGACGAATAAGACCTATGGCTGTTCACTGGACCGGTTTGCCAGTTTGAGGGATGAAAAACCCCAGATAAACTGGTGGAAAAAACCTTGCTGTCCACGCCCAAGACCGACTAACTTGGCTATGACTGAGGAACATCCTTAGGCTCCTCGCGTCGTCGTCAGGAATCGAACCTAGGACACTTCTTGCCCAGGCATATGGTTGCGAAGCGCATAGCCACTAGGCCAACCGCGAGGACCTTCTGGAAATATTTACAGCTTATTCTTCTTGAAGAAAAACTAGCCCTTAGAAACAAATAATCACTGCATCATTTATCAATAGAATATCTGTATATAATCAGTTGCGGTTTAAGGATAATTGGAGCCTCCAAAAAAAAAAAATAATAATAAAAAAGAATTAAAAAAAATAAAAGTTAGGTGGCAAATAAATGAAATGTTGTACTTTTGAATTTTTTGAATAATGAAAACACGAAAAGTCACACTAAAAAGTTATTTTTGAAACAAACGCCTCACTCTTACACGATTCAATAACAAATGAAGTTTGTTATTGAATCGTGTAAGAGTGAGGAGCAACCAGGCGAAACTTCCTATCTCGGCAATGCAATCAGTTTTCGTGACGAAACTGTCAAGAGCGCCATGCCCCGACATTGGTAATGCGGTTTAATTTAAAGCGTAGATAGCGCGCTGTTCAAAATACAAAATTCGAAGCTTGTCAGCTAGGGCCGACATTGGTATTGCAGCATTATTTAAAGCTTAGATAGTGCGCGCTGTTAAAAATACGTATTAAAACATAATAATTGTTTAGAAAAAATTTTCGCTTAAAATAATCAAGATTTTTTATGATGTTTACTGAAAACATTAATCTATTTTAAGAAAATGTCTTGACTTGGGGCCCCCCAAAGCCTGGGGCCCCTAGGCACGTGCCTCATTGCCTTAATGGCAATCCGCCACTATGTATAATTGACAAATGACCATAGAATGTGATAATAATATTAGATAGATGGCCCCACAACAGAAACAATACCCATCACATATAAATGACGTCTTGTACTTCTTATTCTTTGAGTGCCATCTCCTATCGGAGGTCGACGACCACCTTGGCAAATTTTGAGCGATTCTCAGCTATTCTGAGCAGTCTCTCAGAGTTCATACCAGTCCACTGTCTGATATCTGCCAGGCAAGATTTTCTTCGTCTTCCTTGTCCTCTTCTTCCATTTATCTTCCCTTTTATAATCAATTGAAGTATCTTATATTTTTCATTACGAAGTAGGTGACCAAGATATGCAGTTTTCCTTCTTTTTATGGTATCTAAAAGTTCACGTGATTTCCCCATTTGTTCCAGTACTTCCTGATTGGACGTTTTTGCTGTCCATGGGATTTTTAACATTCGTCTGTATAACCACATCTCAAAGGCTTCAAGTCTTTTTATTGATGTTATCTTCAAGGTCCAAGTTTCTGCACCGTACAACAGTACAGACCATAAATAGCATTTAACCATGCGTACTCTAAGCTCTAAGTTTAAACTGCGGTTACACAGTGTTGATTTCATCAAGAGAAAATTTTTTCTTGTCATTTCAATTCTAACTTTTATTTCCATTTTTGGATTGCAATCTTCATTTAACCAGCATCCGAGATATTTAAACTTTGCCACTCTTTCTATTTGTTTCCTATTTAAAGAAAGTGCTAAATTAAGAATTGGTTTCTTACTTATGACCATGAATTTAGTTTTGGTGATATTTATTTTTAATCCCATTTTTTCACTCTCTGCATTTATTAGTTCCAAAAGATTTTGAAGATCTTGAATATTGTCAGCCAGAAGAGCTGTATCATCGGCATATCGGATGTTGCTGATGATTTCACCATTTACACTAATCCCTTCCTTTCTTCCTTCCAAGACTTTTTGAAATATGGCTTCTGAGTAGATGTTAAAAAGAAGAGGTGACAGCACACATCCTTGCCTTACTCCTCGTTTGATGTTAATGGAGTCTGTAACAATGTCATCAACTTGAACAGATTCCTTTTAGTTCCAATATAAGTTTTCAATGATCCTGATGTCTTTACCATCTAATCCAATTCTTTTTAATAGTACAATGATTTTAGCATGTTGGACTTTGTCAAATGCTTTCTCGAAGTCGATGAAGCAAATGAATATTACCTTATTTTGGTCAATACATTTTTGAAATAAGATCTGAGAACAGAAAAGAGCCGCTCTTGTTCCCAAGCCGTTTCTAAAGCCGAATTGGGTATAACTGATGGTGTCTTCACATTTTCTGTATATTCTTTTTTGAATTATTTTCAGAAACATTTTTAGAACGTGACTCATTAGGCTGATCATTCTATAGTCATTATAAGTTTTAGCATTTACTTTTTTAGGTAGCATGATGAAGGTCGACTGTAACCAGTCTTGAGGGATTATGCCTGTATCGTAGATCTTATTAAATAGCTTTACTAATATGTTAATGTTGTCACCTTCTAGTAACTTTACTATTTCTGCTGGTATTCTATCTGGTCCTAGGGCCTTACCATTTTTAGCTGAGTTTAATGCACATTCTACCTCTGTACACATTCTACGTCATGTACTAAACAGAGTAATAACTTAAACACTGTAATAACGGAGTGACGTTTCATTCTAATACCTTCACGCTTTAATGTACTCTGCTGATTTCTAAAAAAGATATTAATTTTTGCATCACATGACCATTGGTTCACAAATATCGTGCTTAATATGTATTTATGATTGATTCTGCAATATCGTTCTATGACACAACGAGTGTAGAACAAGTGCTTGAGAATGATTCTGAACGGGGTATGTTAGAAACAATCAACTTCATAAAGATACAAATATTCCTTATATTTTCTCTTTTCTACAATCCTTAGCATCTACGGTTTTCCTAAAGACGACCACACACCCCAACGATTTGGTTTAGCAAGCTGCAGCATACGAGGCGACGGACATATTCAAATATAGAAGACCAAAAGCTATATTAGCCTCCTTTAGCGATGCATAATCTCTATGCCTATTCAGGGTGAACAATCTGCTCATACATTTTATGAGCAGATTGTTCACGAAAAGCATCTTGCTTCACCCCTAAAGTCATAAATGTCAATTGTGAACAACAGGGGTCTATAGTAGAGATCCAACAATAGAGAACTATAAACGCAAATGAATTCAGCATGCATTAAAATATATAATGCAAACATAAAGATCGCTCAAACAAGTTCTCCATTATAAACTATTAGGAAAAAGAATACCAAGTCGTTTATTAAAGAGACTTACTGATAACGTCTTGGGTCAGAATAGGGCTTGATAGGCCTAAGTAGTTCAAATATGATGATGAAGGTTTTCAATATAACGCAGAAGATTAGAATTCTGGTGCAGTAGTACATTCGAAGATTAACTATATTATCTTAGAATGCTGTATATAATAATAAAACTATATATTTTTAAATTTTGAGTTAATATTTATTCAAACCTTGGGATATGAAAAAATTATCATACACACAGAAATATTTAAATAAATAAAATAGTAGCTATACCAAAAATGGAAAATATATTGTGATGACATCTTCCATTTTTTGCCATCAAATATATATTTATCTCTCCTTCCTCGAAATCTTGTATGATTTTGATCTCTCAAAGTGGTGCAATCTTTCGAATTTAGTGATTACGACTGCAAATTTTTCTTTAATTGGATTTCATATAAAATCTGATATAAATAAATAAAAACACAGACCGGATATCAGAAGAAATCTTTAAAAATAGTAGATAAACATTGAGCAAAATTTATGCTATTTATCCAAAAATATTTTGGAAGAAAAACACATTTCGTCGAAGATTTGAACTGTTAATGGAAAGAAGATTTTTAGTTTAAATAAGATAACATTTAAAAAAATAGTAGTACACTAAAACAAACGACATGTTTCTGATCTTCAACAAAACATAAAAATAATAAAATTAAAATAAAGGAATAAAAATATTTCATATTGTGGTGCGCACATAATACTTTAATCCAACATAAAAGCAAGAAAATAATAAATCAGATTTTGAAAATTAATGAATAGGTGGCAGTTACGTAACTCCCTTAAGGAAATATTTTTCTTTTGCATTCTTCATCCTCAGGGGCTCACTTTAGTGAGTACTAGCGTGGCAAACCCGAGGTACCAGATGCTGGACCATGCCTTACTTCATGTAATATACATCTGTTATATTATCTGTAGACTGGTCCTTCCCCTACCTTCTTTCTTTCTTCTCTTCTTGCTCCTTCCCCCGAATGCCATTAGAGTATTCGAGAGGAATCTTTCCTATTTTGCTGTGTCGTTTCGTCTTGTGCTAACAGGACATTATCAAACACTGTAACATGATCAGGCCATCCAAAAATGTTCATACCGCATCGTCCGTCGCGCGGGATACCAAGGGAGGCGTGCGGGTTTTAAGCATAGGGACCTGTTCGAAAAATATGTTACAGTCACCCTTAGACACGCCTCCTCTGCACTCTACTAGAGCAAACTCCATCAATGGGCCCGCTACCCCTTTTGGGGAGGTGTTTAGGGGCAGCGCAAAGAAATGGTTCTGCAAAAGGACGGAAGTGGCAACGACAACGGCACCAGACTATGGCTTTAGGCAACTGGAACATCTTCTCTCTGACAGGGAAGTAGTTGGAACTGGTCAAGAAAGCCAAGCGCTACCGGCTAGACTTAGTCGGGCTTTCTTGGACCAAGAGGAGAGGCTCTGGAACTGTCGACCTGGATAAGGGGTGGAAGCTCTACTACTCTGGTGAGTCCCACAATATCTACTCAGGCGGGTGTGGGGACACTCACACTTCCCCGGCTGTCAGACTGTGTTGCTGAGTGGATTCCATTGGGGGGACGTGTATTTGTGTTAAGGCTTCAGATGAAAAACCATAATTTGGCTGTGGTACAAGCCTATGCACCTAATCTTGAGTCAGAATACTCTGCCTTCCTAGAGGAAGTGGATGCTGCTTTTGACAGGGTGGCAGACATGGAATCAGTCCTGCTAATGGGCTACTTCAATGCGCATGTTGGAACAGATGATCAGACATGGAGGGGTGTGGTTGGGAGGAACGGCGTCCCTGACCTTAACGCGAATGGGTTGAAATTATTGGACTTCTGCTGTACTAATAGATTGTCCATAATGAATACCTTCTTCCAGCACCTAGAAGTCCAAAAGTATACCTGCTATAGGATACACTAGAACAAAGGTCTCTGATTGACTTCTTTATAGTCTCAGCAGACCTATATTCCTTAGTGTTGGACGTTCGTGTGAGAAGAGAGGCAGAACTCTCAACTGACCGCCACCTTGTTGTGTGCACTCTACGGCTTCATAAACCAGATGCTACCATCGACGCTGGTAGGCCTAAGCAGCTATACTGCGTGAAATGGGAGGCATTGGAAAATGAGGCTGTGAAGAAGAATTTTGCAGATGACATTTCCTCCAGGTTCAAAGAGATTCCCAAGCATACTGCAGATGTTGAGGAGGAGTAGAAGCTGTTCAGAACAGCTGTCACTTCCTCTGCACTCTCATGCGGTGACAGAAAGCCGCTCGGCATGCCAACGGGCAATGAGAAAAGGACACCTAGGTGGAACCCAGATGTCCAAAAAACTGTCCGGGCAAAAAAAAAGAAGTCCTACCTAACATGGCTTAGGGTCAGGTCACCTGAGATGCGTTTGCGGTATGCTGCTGAGGTAGTACAGACAGCAAAGCAGAAGGCTTGGAAATCCTTTGGAGAAAGATTAGACTCATCCTATGCAAATGCAAACAAAGTATTCTGGCAGACCATCCGCCGCCTTCGAGGGAGGAAATCGTGCACAGCAAGAGCAATTAAGGCCTTTGATGGTGCACTTTTAACAACCGAGAAGGATATCCTTCACAGATGGAGGGAATACTTTGAGAGCCTTCTTAACCCGGGTGGCCCAGCAGTTGTGGACATCCAAGAGGTGCAGATCGGGGCAATGACTAGTCTCACAGCAGAAGAGGTCCATTTAGCAATAAAATCGCTAAAATCGGGCAAGGCTGCTGGCGACGATGAAATTCGGCCCGAAATGCTAAAAGCCTTAAATCGAGACGGTGATCTCTGGCTGACTTGAGTGTATCAGGCTGCTTGGATAGCTGGGCGAGCACCAAAGCAATGGAAGACAGGCATAATAATACCAGTCTTCAAGAAGGGAGACCAGAAGGATTGCAGTAACTATAGTGGCATCTCTCTGCTCAGCCTGCCTGGGAAAGTGTATGCTAGGTGCTTGGAAGGTGCAGGAGCATAAATGAGTCAAAGTTCCAGGAAGAACAATGTGACTTTCGTCCTGGTAGAAGCACAACTGACCAAATCTTCACTTTAAGGCAAGTCTTTGAGAAATGTTGGGAATATGGCAAGAATGTCTACACATGTTTTGTGGACTTGGAGAAGGCATATGACCGGGTTCCTCGGGATATGCTTTGGCAAGTAGTACAGGAGTATGGAGTGGATGGCCAACTATTCGCTGCCATCAAGTCCCTGTATGAATGCCCAGAGTTTTGTGTCAGGGTAAACAGCACAAAGTCTGAACCTTTCACAGTCTCCGTTGGCCTCTGCCAAGGGTGAGTTCTGTCACCCCTCTTTTTCATATTATTTATGGACTGGATTAATAGGCACAGCCGAGGCAGTGAGTGTGTCAGAATTGGAAGATGTAGCATTGGACGTCTGCTTTTTGCAGATGACCTAGTTCTGCTTAGCTCTTCCACAGATGACCTCCAGCGGACCCTGGATAGGTTTGTAGCTGTTTGTGCAGGCGCCGGAATGAAGATCAGTGTGGCCAAAACTGAAACATCATTTGTGGTCTCAAGACAACCATCCCAGTGCACTCTACATGTAAGTGGAGTCCAATGAGGCAGGTGGAGAAGTTTAAATACCTTGAGTCCATATTCACGAATGATGGAAAATGGGACGTAGAGCTAGATACTCGAATTGGATTAGCAAGCTCAATACTGCGGGAGCTTGGCCGTTCGGTAGTATTAAAGCGGGAGTTAAGCCATAAGGCAAAGCTGGCTGTCTTCAATACAGTGTATGTCCCCATCCTCACCTATGGTCATGAGAGTTGGGTAATGACCAAAAGAATGCGGACACGAATCCAAGCGGCTGAAATGAGGTTCCTTCGAGGGGTTGCGGGGCTAACAAACTCGACAGAATCAGAAGCTATGCAATTCGGGAACCCTCAATACTCAACCGCTGCTTCTCCGTGTTGAGAGATCACAGTTACGTTGGTATGGGCACCTGGTCAGAATGCCACAAGAGAGGCTCCCTCAGCAGGCCCTCTTCGCCAAGCCAGAGGGTGGGAGGCCAGGTGGAAGGCGAAGGACTCGCTGGATAGATTATATCCAAAACCTTGGGAGGACCCGTTTGAGAATCCCACCAGAACACCTGAGCTTGGTGGCAGAGGATCGTGACCATTGGAAGTTCCTCTTGCAGCTGTTGCTCCCACAACCCAATTAGGAAAGGTGGGCCTTAAAGATGTATGTATTCTTCATCCTAAAAATTCAGAATGAGTTTTTGACGGAATTATATTATCCGTTCTGACTCTCCGGCGACTACTAAAATTAAGTATTTCGATAAAGGGAGTACAAGAGTAGTTCCTTCTCGGAGCATCGATGCAAGAATGCACCACCAGAAAAAAAAATCACACCGTCACATTATATAGATTTCTTCAACGAAACTCCACATGCTGGATGAAGGGGAAAAAAGATGACAAATCATTCACAGCATAGGAAAAAAGAAACGAGACTCGGAAAAAGTTGGACAACTTGTAACTTTCCACGAGTAGTGTTGCAATAAACAGTCTTGTCTCATCAGGAATGCAAATCTTTTAGAAGAACGCTTACAAACTGCATAAAATTTGAAAGGCAAAGAAATATGTTCAGAAATTTTACGCAACGTTAAGAGTGTTGGTCGATGAGGCAACATTCTCTCTCTCTCTCTCTCTCTCTCTCTCTAGGTAAAAATAAAATTTAAATATGGTACATGACACCATTATAATGGGAATACCGATCTAACTTCTTTCTTTATTGGGTTTCTAAACAACCTTAATCATGTTCAGGACAAACATTACTACCAGCGACCAATTTCAGTCTGATAAGCCTATTCTAACAATGTATCAATCATGATAGTTATGCACCCCACAAGATAGGCCTGAAGAAAAGAGTGAGGAATTCTATGAAAACTTACAGACTACATTTTTAACTGCCTACCGAGGACATACTTTACATCTTAAGGGATTTAAATACAAACGTAGGAAAGAATATGAGGGTTAGGCTGGAGTGTGGCATATTTAGTATGGGTGAATGTAACACCCGTGGTGAAAGACTGTTGGAATTTGCCCATGCTAACAGATTAGTTATTACCTATACCTGCTTCCAGAAACACCCACGACGGACCGATACTTGGATATCTAACATTGATAGGTGAAGGCTCATGATTGATTACATCCTGACTCTCAAGCAGTGGAAGACAATGTATGTCTTCCACTGCTTGAGACAAGTATGCACATGCCGGATGTGCATACTTGTCCTAGAGCAGATTGTGGTACAGACCATCAGCTAGTAAGAGATAAAGTAAGACTTAGACACCGAAAACTTCCAAATCAGGCACATCCCACTAGATTGGATGTTAGAGTAATTCCTAGTGGAATCACAGAAGAAACATCGACTCAATCTGGATCATTTTTTGAATACCAATGAGGAGAACTTATCAAAAATGCTTTGGGAAGGAGTCACGGTGATAACACAGGATACAGCCAAGAAGTATCTTGGTCCAAAAAGAATATCTGATCAACTGATATCAGTTTCAACATGAAAACTAATCAAAAGAAGGCGGTTGGAAAAACATAGAGACACACGGACTGAAGAATATAAGAGATTATATAGAGAAGTCAGAAGAGCCATCAAGCAGGAAAAAGAAAATTTCTATGCTAATAAACGTGAAGAGACAGAGTTCTAGATCAGGAGGCACAATTATAAAAGGGTGTTTTATTTAGTTCGTGATCTAAAGCACAAGGTTAAGTCCAAATTGAATGTCATCAAAGAGAGGAATGGAGCAATAATAACAGAAGAATTGGAAAGTAAAAACAGATGGAAAGAATACTGTGAGTAACTGTACAATAGAGTGGATAAAGAAAATTTGGAAGAGCCCTCTCACCAGGAAAATTCCGATTTGGAACCTCTTTCACTTAGGCATGAATTTGAAAGAGCAGTTAAGCAGCTTAACAGAAATAAGGCCTCAGGCGCAGATGGAATCCCAGCAGAGTTAATTAAGTCCATAATTAAGGGAGGAATAAGAGTGTTTCATAGATTGATTACAAGGATATGTGAGACAGGATCACATCCCAGAGACTGGAATAAGTCAGTGTTCATACTACTACACAAGCAGGAAGATATAAATGCTTGCAAGAAGTATAGAACAATAATTTTAATATCTCATGCAAGCAAATTTTTATTGACGATCATGCTAAATGGGATTGAATCCGAAGTTGAGGCAGAGATGCCGGAAGAACAAGCAGTTTTCAGGAAAGGTAACGGCACCAGAAATCAGATACTTTGTTTTATACAGATCAGAGAAAAATATAAGGAATTCAGACTCCCTCTGGGAGTGTGTTCCTTAGACAACTCTAAAGCTTTGGGCTGTGTTCAGCATGTAAACCTGTGGGAAGTAATGAAAATAATGGGTTTTCCTCAACACACTATCAGATTGATAGCCAACTTGTATAAGGTGCAAGAAGCCACGCTGGAAGAACATATGTTAGTTTGACTGATTGGCTTCAGGTGGGAAAAGGAGTTAGGCTATGATGTTTACCTTCTCATCACTTGTTTAGTATATATGTGGAGGACATCATGCGTGAAGCATTGGGTAACCTCAAGACAGTAATTAAGATAGGTGGTAGATTGATTAGTAATCTGAGGTATGCTGATGATACCGTACTCCTCTCTAATGGCAACGAAGAACTAGGACAAATTCTTCATAAAGTTAACAAAATCAGTAATAACAGAGGACTTCAACTCAATCCTAGCAAGACAAAGATTATGGTTCTCAAAGGAAATACAAACAGCAGAGTTCTTGAGAAACAACTGTGCCTTATTGGAGAAAGAATTGAGGAAGTCAGCAAGTTTAAGTACCTGGGATCCATTATTAATGTGAAGAATTGCTGTTCAGAAGATTTCAGAAGAAGATTAGTAATGGCTAAAGCAACTCTCAGAGACCTGTCTAAAATCGATGTGAAAGGATAGATCTCTCTCCACAGGAACAAAGTTGAGGATTTTGGATGCAGTTGTTTTAAAACAGCGACTTATGGATGTGAGACATGGAACCTAAAGAAGACAGTAAGTACTTTTGAAATGGGATGTCACAGAAGGCTGTTGAGGATATCATATACTGAAGGGCGGACAAAGGAATGTTAAAAAATATCAGCAGAACTTTAAGGCTCCTTAAAGATATTGACAGAAAAACGATGAAATATTTTGGACACATTGAAATAATGGAAGGAGGAATTCTCAGAATAGTAATAGAAGGTAAAGATCCTGGAAATGGGTAGCCCTTCAATTGGATGGATGGATGGATGGATGGATGGATGGATGGATGGATGGATGGATGGATGGATGGATGGATGGATGGATGGATGGTTTGTTCGAGTGGAGTGACTGATCTTCAGAGAGTTGAAGCCTCCAGAAAAGCATACAACAGGACTATATGGCAAGGTTCGGTATGGCACATCACCAAGCATTGTAGTGACCATATGGCATCTGTGAATGTCCAGTGAATATATGAATGAATGAAAATTGGCAATCTTACTTCAGTTGCATTACAATTTTGAAATTATTGACGCGAACGTGGCAATGTCTATTCTGTACAGAACTCATTTTATCACGAATGATTTACAGGCAATTCATCGCCGACAATTCATCGCGAGAAAATTCATCGCGGGGAAAATTCATCGAGAAGAAAATTAATCTCGGGGGAAAATTCACTGAAAGCATTATTCGCTATAAAATTGAAATGATATTGCATTGATACCGATATATGAAAAGTAAATGTACTGGAAGATAAATTTCACAAAATATTGTTTTTATATATTTATGTATTATTTGTTTAGATTTTAATTAGATTTTTATTCTTATAAAATGAAAGTAATATACTATATTACTGATCATTGAGTTTCCTCATTTCTGTTTCGTCTTAAAAAGTTGTGGATATTTTTTATTACTTAAATACCGTAGGTTCTGCTGATGAAATATTAATATTTACAAAACTGGAATAGATGGAGAGAGAAAGGGAATCATATTTAAGAATATTTATTTTGCAAAGTGTTCATTATATTTCTGTGCACTTAGCATCCTTCCAGATGTGATATATATAGTATATGCATATTTTATCTGGACTAATTTAGAAGATGAGGTGTTTCAGTTATTGATTGTGTGCTTTGAAAATCAGTCCACTATTCCTGCATACGAAAGACATGTTGTACGCTCTTGTAGTTTAGAGAGCTAGTTTAAAATCATAGATGCACTTTTGGTTAATTATATTAAAGAAAAAGATAATAAAATTATGTACGTAAATCCTATCATCATTATGTAAATCAGCATAAGCTAAATTTCCATCTGCATCTTTTATACTAGTCATGACTTTTTCCTCCAATATTAGTATTTTATAACACTAAGATTTTTTAAATTTCATATTTAGTCTTCTTTACTGAAAAAAATAGAGAGAAATAGATAGATAGATAAACAGACAGATATAGATATAGATGCATACTCCCAAAGTGGAATACCTAATTAATTACTTCTCTTGTGAAACGTTCAAAAATAAATTAATCAGAAATATCATGTTGTTAACAGCGTACCCTCTCCCAACAATTAACTGCGATTGGAAACTCGCAATGGGCACGGATGTTTGTAACCGTTTTTAGGTGAGTGAGAGATTTCTTTTTTCGTCTGATGCGAGACCACAGCAGTACTTTTTGGAGGCCTGAAGAGGCTTTAGTGGTTCCATGTTTTTTCATTGAATTTGAACAGGATTTCCGAACTAGGTTAAAATGAATTAAAATTACAACAAAAAGTAAATAAAATAACCAAAATGCTAAAAGAACATTCGCTAGCCAGCCCATTATTGTACAGCTATAGTACATGTCAATAGTATCTATAAAATTATATACCACTCCGCAGGAATTGTCATAGATGGAAATTTCCAAAGGTGCGCGAAGAATGACGTCGGCATGTCCCAAGGTTAATATGTGACCATTTTCGAGAGGCGCAGATGCGCTAACGGAAGTCCGGACCTACATAAGGCAAGTCGTCTAGAAGGAATTTTGTCTTTTCTAAACCTTCTCTTACCTGAGTCCACTCTCATGCTAGGTTCTCTGTCAAAATTGAAAGAGAAGCATTGTAGGTTCTAAGTCTTCTACCTGGGTTCGCTGTCACGTGAGAACTATTGCGTCGATCGTCTCGAAAGGAAAGAGTTGCGAATCACCTCCATGTTAAGGGTACTATAGGAAAGCCGTAGTCGATAACTCGAACAAGGAAAAATTTTCGAGGGAAAACAGGAACAAGTCAGCAAGTGGAAAGAAAGACAATAACAAGACTTACGTAAGACTGTGTGCTATACAAGAATTATAAGTAGTTATAATACTGAACAAAAATGTGTCTCTGTTTATGAGATAATATATATTAAGGCTGAATTAGGCTTAAACAACGTATGCCTTGTATTCAGTTAATGTTATGCTAGATTGTGAATTAGCTTAGAAATAAGATTAGATTAGAAAGGATTGAGACTAGCAAGAGAATTGTAATGAGTATTCAACATTCAATCACCACTTGACTGCAATTACATCAACATTATCTACCACCTACCACCACTCGTATTTCTACAGACAATTACAAATATCCATGTGTCCACAGCGGGATTCGAACCTGCAGCCATTTCGCTGGAGCGCAGATGCACTATCCACTCGGCCAACCAGGCCACCTATTTCTTAATTTTTTTAAAAAAATATGTCTTACATTTTTTAACATTTTTAAAAAATATTTTTTAAAATATTTCTTATATGGGAAATATTTCTTGTTTTTTTCTTCAGATATATTTGCAATGAATAACTTTATATAGAATAAAAATTTTCAAATGGTTAATATAATCTAAATATTAAATAATATAAAATATTTCTTAAATTAAAAAAAATTTCTTCAATTTCTTTAAAAATATTTCTTAATTCTTTAAAATACTTTTAAGAAATATTTTTTTAAATATTTCTTATATGATAAATTTTTTTCACATATATCTGCAAGGAATTTTCATGCGATTAATTTTTACGAGATTAATAGTCTCCGGGATGAATTTTCCTCTGCAATGAATTGTCGGTGATAGTAGTAGTAGTCCAGTCACTTCTGACAAGATCAAGATCAAGATAACATACGTAATCGTATGTTATCTTGATCTTGATCTTGATAACATACGATTGATCTTACAGTAGAGTGGTGATGGTGGCAGTCATTAGGCTTTTCTGAATAATTTAATTATATACTGGTGTCCCTCAAAACACACACACACACACACACACACACACACACACACACACACACACACACAACCACATTAGAGTGAAAAGTCGCTAATGTATCCATGTTGATACTCTAATATGTACCCAATGATTATTCTTATTGAAATTTCAATTATCAATTGTTATGTTTAAGTTTAAAAAAAAGTAACTTACATTTCTTTCCAGAATGATAACATCTTGGTACTATTTGGGTTTTATGAATGTTCCAAATTGTTGATTTTTAACATATATTCACAGCACAGAACAGAAACACAAGTCTGAAAATGCAGTTGACTTTTTCATTATAGGTTACTGGGGCACGTATATTCACAGCACAAAAACACACAAAAACACAGGAGTTGAAAGATATTTCTGTAAATAACCAGAAATGCTAGTTGACTACTTAATTTAGATTACTGTCCGATTGGTTCTCTGTATTAAATCCTTCCCACAGTTGCTCATGCTATATTTTTCCAAGCTTGATGGGAAAGTCTATGTGCCATTTTGTTTAGGGTTAGTGTTATTTCCTGTTTCGAATTCTGAGTGCCGTTAGAGACTTCTTACAAGTGAAATGATTTTTTTTTTCAAATTGATTAGTTATTTTCTGTATTTTACTTTTAAAATTCAGGTTAACTACACATTCTAACAGAAGAACTGAGCAAAATTAATAAATAAATAAAATGTATGTGAATTTATTTTCAAACACTGTAGATTTCTCATTAAGTCTTATCTTAAAGATATCTCTCTTATCCGGTCGCCAATTCTGTTGTATGTAGGTGAAAAATAATGTGTTTAGGTTGGAATTCTTTGTCCCCATAGGAAATTATTGCTGTAGTAAATTAATGCTTACAATTATTTTTTAAACCAATATTGACTATAATTTTACCTCAGATTCCTAGATTATTATTTTCTTTGTAATTGATATATATGATATAAATATATATGTAATTGATTGTTTTAGAAATTGTCTAATGAAAACAATTCGTTCACATAATCCAAAATCTTAACTATTAGAATTTGGTTGTTTTACAGAGAGACAGCAGATAATTAACCCAAAAAAGTGACATAAATCCTTCAAGTTTGGTATAGAAAATATATTTGTACTCTCCAGATAACACATATACAAATTTTACCTTTCCCCACACAAAGTAAGATAAAAACACACCAACGGTATATCCAACATTATGCAAAAGCATGTTGTTGAGTCATCTTTGCAAAAGGTTCATTTTTGAAGGAACGGTCTGGGTAGGGCATAGTAAGGGTAAACAGTACTATAAGAAAAAACTATAGAGTTGAGTGATTTTGGATTTAAGATAATCGTTCATGCACTGCAGTTGCTGTTTTGTGTTTGGTGATGTAAAAATAATGGGTGAGCTACAAAATTCTTTGAAAGTTTCTGTGTGAAAAGTTCTAATTGTTTAAAATTTTATAACAGAAAGTTAACATAAAATACAGGGTGTCCCAAAATTCATGCAAGAAGTAATTTTGATAGAAAACACAGGTTTTTAATTAACAATTTTAATTTCTTATTGATTCATAAAGTATACAGTATAGGGTTATGCATGGAATAGCATATCGGGTAAATGGTTTGCACGGCTTTGCTGGCACATATGCACTCTTTTGTTGAAATTTTCCATGACTGTGTTGCATAAATGTAGCTGAATTTCATTGATACGGTGCTCAATTTCCTCCTTCAAGGAGTGGGTGGTCGTGGGCTTGTTGGCATAAACCTTAGACTTTAAAAAACCCCAAAGAAAAAAGTCCAACGGCGTTAAGTCACATGATCTGGGCGGCCAATTCTGATCACCAAAACAGGAAATGACTCATGCAGTAATATTGTTTCTTGGGCTGTATGACATGTTGCACCATGCCATACAGCACGAATGAAACCACATGTCGTCCACATCCATATCTTGCAATTTAGGTATAAAAAAACTGGATTATCATGTCGCAATAGCAAGCACCATTAACTGTTATTGCCTTACCAGTCACATTTTCGAAGAAGAATGGTCCGATGATGCCTCCAGTCCAAAATCTGCACCAGTGACAGGTTGTGGATTTTCTCTCAACAATCACTCGTGGATTTTCTGAACCCCAAATGAGACAATTTTGTCGATTAACAAAGCCATCAAGATGAAAATGAGCCTCATCGCTGAAGAGGATTTTGTTCGAAAAATAAGCATCCACTTGTTGTTGTTCCATAATCCATTCAACGAACTCTCTGCGCTGTGTGTGGTCAGTAGGCTTCAGTTCTTGAGTGAATTGAACTTTGTAAGCATAAAGATGCAAATCTTTCATGAGAACACGCTGTAGAGAGCTTCTCGAAATGTCCAATTCAAGACCACGGTGCCGAATTGATGTTCTTGGACTCTCAGCAACACTCTCATGAACTGCTTCAATGTTTTCTGTTGAACGACTTGTTGAAGGATGGCCAGAGTGTATAAGATCACTAATTGATCCAGTTTCCTTGAATTTTTTAATTAATCTTTTCACAGTTGATGAAGTTAAATCACTATTCCGACCATATTTTGTACGAAAATTGCGAACTGTAGCTGCCAAACCTTCATTATTTTTAAAATATTGCTCAACAATGAAAATGCGTTGTTCTTTCATGTAGCGCTCCATTTTTAATAACCCTGAACTGTCAGCTGTCACGCTGTCTTTTCTTTCTCATTGGCAACACTTTACCGCACAAATGGCGCTAAATTTAAATCTTGCGTGAATTTTGGGACACCCTTTATAAGATCAGAGCTAATAATCAGTTAAATAATAATAATAATAATAATAATAATAATAATAATAATAAATAACTATTTATTTGTGGTGTCATATGAAGTAATCTAAGAAGAAGAAGAAGAATGAAGGAAAACAAATATGAAAAATCTACATTGGATGAAAAATACGAATTTTCAGTAATCAATGAATAATTCATTGCCAATTTCTTTTGAATAAGACTTCAAATTTATTTCCTAAAGAAATTTGTATTTCTGATGGAATTATTGTAAGATATGCATTCACAAAATCACCTTGTAGTTGGAAAGAATTACCTGAAAGAGTTAAAAAATAGAATTCTTGGTTAATAAAATATAACCATCAGCTGAAGTGGGAAATTGGTTCACTATCTCTGGACAAACTAAGAAATTGGATGATAGAATCAACATGCAAATATCAAATATTACTCGCTAAACGAAGAGAAAAATCAAAAATATTAACGAGTTTAATAGGGAGACCTGTTCTTGATTTAAATGAAATTGGATGCCCAAAACGTGAAAACATAATGTGCACTTTTAAATGCTTTTGGAAACATAATGAAAGATTCTGTGCTTTTAATAATTCTCAGAAGTATATGTATTGGTTTCAAAAAAAATAAATATGCAATCCTTAATTTTACTACAGTAATAAATTCTCAACAATCACCAAATGAAAATTAACTTTCAGATGAGAGTCACATTGTCAAAAACCACATGATGGCAATTCCAAAAGCATGGGAAGAAGCTTTGAACAACAGCACAAATTTAGCAATAAGAAGATTAAGGAACAAAAAAAAAATAGATTGTATTTTTCACTTTATTTATTTTCTGTATGTGAGAACAGTAAATACAATTTGTAAATAATATTTCACTCAAATAAAATGTGTAAATTTAAATGAACAAATTGGGTTTTGATGTGTTATACAAATTTAAGTAAGAACATAAGATTTTTTTACCTTGTGAAATTTCATGCCACAAACTAAACAGAGACTTTTTTTTCTGAGGGAAACTCAGTGAAACTGTGTCAACTTTTGGAAGCAAAAGGAAATGGGTATTAAATTAATAGGCAGAATTTTAATTGAGAATATTACACTTGAAAAGTGACAAAAAAAAATAAAAAGGTATCGTTGCATGCAGATAACAAGTGAATCAACATGCATATATCAAAAAATACTCACTATTGGAAGAGAAAAATCAAAAAACATTAACGAATTTAATAGCCGGTCCCATTCTTCATTTAAATGATAAAAAACAATATGGGTATGAATTTCAAAACTTTTAAAAAGCTGATGAATTTCTTGTTTGCTGTGATCATAAATATTTATTTGAGGGTAAAACTTTTTTTCTTTATTTCTTTCTGAGCTAATTTTCATTTGAAATAAGAATAAATAATTATTTATTTGTATTGGAAAGAATATCTAATATAATAATTGTGTTAAAAAAAAAATATATATATATATATATATATATATATATATATCCCTTCTGTGAAATAAATGTCAGGCTGAGAGGACAACAGTCAATTGGGTCTAACGGAAATGAGTTATACATAGTTCAACTATGTAAAAACCATAGTTCAACTTGTTTTGAAATGTCGCATGGAGAAAAATCACATGAATACACGTAATCATCAGCGCAAATGTTAAATCAGAAGAATAAGAAAAAAATCTTGTCTTTTTCACTTTATTTATTTTCTGTATGTTAGATTCAGTAAATACAATTTTTTAATAATATTCTATGTTACCTTTTATTATTTGTTACTAATAAAAGGTAACATAGAAATTAACAAAGTATATATTACAGAGCTAATATTCATTTGAAATAATAAGAACAAACTATTTATTTGTTGTGCTGGCAAAAGAAGTTTCTAAAAGAAAATGCTATGGCGAGTTCAAAACCTTGTTTGTCTCATATCCATTACTTAACACGTTTGCTGCCAACTACGAGTATACTCGTAGTTGGTAAACTAGCCACACAAGCCAGCTATGAGTATACTCATATTAGGCTTACCGCCAGCAACGAGATTACTGTACTGACCTTGAAGAAGTGAAAATGCTTGGCTTGTGGATCTAGCATCAAAACTGTGTATTCTCATAGATGGTATATGCTCTGCACAAGCCAAATACAAGTATACTCGTATGACGCTTACCGCCGGCAATGAGATTACCGTACTGACCTTGAAGAAGTGAAATTGCTCGGCATACAGGAACAGACTATGCCGAAGTAGCGTGGCAGCAAACGTGTTAAAATTACTAATGCTAAAGAAAAAAATAAATAAAATAAATCAATTTCAGTTATAGAAATAGGTTAAGAGCTAAAGAAATCAAAGGTAAAATTAATAGTCAATATTGGTTTCAAAAAAAAATAATAAATATAAGCATTAATTTACTACAGCAATAATTTCCCACAGGAACAAAGAATTCCAACCTAAACACACGATTTCTCATCTGTGTACAACAAATTGGCGACCAGATAAGAGAGATATCTTTAAGATAAGACTTAATGAGAAACCTACAGTGATGGAAAATAAATTCACATACCTTTTATTTATTTATTAATTTTGCTCAGTTATTCTGTCAGAATATGTTGTTAAACTGAATTTTAAAAGTAAAATACAGAAAATAACCAATCAATTTGAAAAAAAATTCATTTCATTTGTCGGAATTCCATACTCTAACAGCAATCGGAATTTGAAACAGGAAATAACACTTACCCTAAACAAAACGGTGCATAGACTTTCCCACCAAGCTTGGAGAAAACAGCATGAGCAACTGTGGGAAGGAATTAATACAGAGAACCAATTGGATAGTAATCTAAATTAAGTTGTCAACTAGCTTTTCTGGTTATCTACAGAAATATCTTTCAACTCCTATGTTTTGTGTGTGTTTTGTGCTGTGAATATATGTTAGCCCCCTGTAATCTATAATGAAAAAGTCAACTGCATTTTCAGACTTGTGTTTCTGTTCTGTGCTATGAATATATGTTAAAAATCAACAATTTTGAATATTCAGAAAACCTAGATAGTACCAAGATGTTCCACTTCTGGAAAGAAATGTAAGTTACTTTTTTTTTAACTTAAACATAACAATTGATAATTGTAATTTCAATAATCACAGCTCGTATGTTTTGGTAAGCATAATTCTAATACCGAATAGTTTTTTTCTCATAATAATAATCATAGGGTACATATTAGAGTATCAACATGGATACATTAGCAACTTTTCACTCTAATGTGTGTGTGTGTGTGTGTGTGTGTGTGTGTGTGTGTGTGTGTGTGTGTGTGTGTGTGTGTGTGTGTGTGTGTGTGTGTGTGTGTGTGTGTGTGTGTGTGTGTGTGTGTGTGTGTGTGTGTGTGTGTGTGTGTGTGAGGAACACCAGCATATAATTAAGTTATTCAGGAAAACCTTATCACTGCCGCCATCCTGACTCTACTCTAAGAATTCCCATCCTTTAACAGGAAATAAATTCCCCAAAATGTATTGAAAAATTAGTACAGTCATCTATAGACAACCAAAGATAAAACATGACGACAATGACGGATGTTTTTCATCCTGGGAAAATTCCAAGATATCTTATCTCAAAAGCATCGCCCACAATTCCATAGGCAAACCAAAACACAATGAGATATCACAGAGAGACATATATTCTCCAGAAATTTCCAAACACATAACGTCACAATTCTTATTTCCAAACATTACACACAAATCAAACACACCACGTGATGTCCCTAACAGAAGGTGGGCCCCAGCGAAATTCCAAAGATTCCAAAATTTATCTTATCACTATCCATCACTCATAATGCCATACACAAACCATTTACTTATCTACAACTCATAACAATAGATATTCAAGATGCTGACATCGCTTCCCCCATTCACTCCATCCCTATTTTGTTCATAGTGTTCCACCAATCACGACACGAAAATAATATCTTCCTTTTCAATTCAAAACAATAACGTCACTTATTTACAAATAACAATTACGTCCCTTATTTACAACTATCAAATACCATCACTTATCTTCATCTGAAAACAACACACCTACATGTCACGATTCCTTATCTCATCTTGATCTTGTCAGAATTGTCCCACCAATCACGACACGATTCCTTATCCACTAATATATCTTCCTTTCCATTCAAATCAATAACGTCACTTACAACTAACAAATTACATCACTTATCTATATCTCATAACAACACACACACACGTCATGATTCCTTATCTTAGCTTGAACTTGTCAGAAGTGCACCGCCAATCACGACACAAATCCTTATCTCTAATCATCAATCATAATTCCATACGCGAACAAAACAAACAACGTGACATAATGTACACAAGATTCTTCCCAGAAAAATTCCTAACATTCCAAACTCATGACGTCACACACACAATGACGTCATCGTCTCAACAACCAATCACGTCACGATTCCTTATCTTTTCTTGATCTTAATCTTGTCAGAAGTGACCGGACTACTGCTGGCGATGAACTGTCCGGACACCATCACAAAGCCCAATGCTGTTCTGGACAAATGACACTTCATGTCATTTGTCCAGAACTTCCCTTTTTCTCTAAGACAATGGGTAGTACTATACTTAAATCAATGGCGGTAAGGATTTTTGGCACACGTTTATATCATTTTTACACTATCTGAGACATCTTCGGACTAAATCCAATCGTAAATTATAGACGTCCGCAAATAAAATAAATTTGAAGTACTATTCACTCTTCGTTAACTACCGAAAGTGACCGAGGCTTAATATCTATTAAAACCATATACGCTATTCTGAAAATAAAATAAAATAAAATAATTTAGTCAAATGACTCTCGCTATCTACGATTCTCAAAAATGGGCAACCAATCAACTATTTTGATATGAAAAAGCTCATCTGGCTGCCCTCTCTGAAGGCATTACTTACCTTGATCTCAGTGTGTCTTGCGAAAAAAAAAAAAAAATAGGCGAATATGAATTAACTTAGAGAATCTGTTACATAGTCTGTACAAATTACATATTATGCAGCGATTGAGGATATTAAAAATCCAAAAAAATGGATATGGTTCTTATAAATTAGAAAAACACGTCATCCAAATCCCATTCGTAGAGTTTACTTGTTGGTCTGTTTAATGACTAATAGAAATTTATTTATATTCGACGCATATATTAGGAATTTCGCCCGCTAGACAGAATTATACACTTTGACAATTTCTTATGCTAATTAAAATAGGTAGCGATAGCTCATAAGTAGATGATTACGTGTAATTTTTTTCATCAGATTTTTTTAATGAGGATTAGTTAACTGTTAGTTTTCTAATAAGGGAGTAATGATATATTAATTACACGATCACATCCTGTTTAATAGTTATGCCGGCAAAGGTTGGTCGATTGGTAGAGCCTCTGCTGCTAATGGCTCAGTTGAGTAAGTTTGAGCGCGGTTAGTAGTTGGAAGGGGGACAATCATTCGATTCTGTTGGTACACTCGCCCTCGATGAGTCTTTGGACTCCCTGAAGGTGTCAAATAACAATAATTATTATTTTTTGTGCCTGTAATTATTCAAAGAATTTCTGTACACGATATTTAAGTATGTTTCTATCATAAGATGAAATTCTCTCTCCTCTTGAAGAAGATGGTAGTCTGAGCCTCATTGGTCAATTTACTTAAAAATTTCTTAGTTGAATGATCTTGTTTTTTCTTTCTTTAATAATTATGCCATCGAAAACCGATGGCAACTTTTCTGAAACTGCAATATGCAACAGATGTGTACCATATGTTTTTAGTAGTGCTAATTAAGGGTTGAATTTTCTCTTATGCTTTGCTGTTTGGTTTGCTGTTTTTATAATTAATTAATCATTTAAGTTTTTAGAAGCACGCGCATTAAGTTCCCTTTTTATCATGATTCGAGAGTAGTATTACCGAGCTGGTTAAACATGTCTTTGGTTATTCTTAAAATCTGGTTTTGAAACGATCGAGAGCTTGAAGAATGCTTTCTAGGTCTTTTTATCTGAACCTAGGCCATCTCCTTTCATAGAGAGAGAGAGAGATGGAAGGTTTCTTCTTTATAGGAAACTGGTTCTTCCGTCCAAAAAAGAGGCAAACCAGCTGGTGAGCAACATAAAAGGCACATCTTCTTATGTCTTCAGTTTCTCTAGTTTAAAATAACTTTAAGCCTACTTTGCAAAAGTAATCCTCTCCATACCTCTTAATTATAGTTAACAAGAAAATAGCAATTTTTGCACTTACGGCATATTACTGGTATAAAATCATTGTGTTTGGAATACTATATTTTTAAATACCAGATCGTATTGCGCATCACACTCCCTAATACTCAAGTCGATCCACTTCTCCCGTTTTAGTTTGAATATCACGCTAACTATCCACCCTTCAGAATTAATATGTTTCCTTCTTGATTCTTGACACCTGTGTTTATTCTTGAAGTCGGACTTTACTTATGCCGTTAGCGACTAATAATGACGGTATCATTTATACAACAGAATATCGTATCTTCTACTATAAATTTAAGTCCAGAAAGTCCTATCACGAACATGCTGTATACTTTTGTAATAAGTGATAATTAAATACAGAAAAAATATTACAATAAAATCTCACATTTATAACGACTTTTTTCGAATATATATATATATATATATATATAAACTGTTTTTTAGAGGAAAGCGGAGGGTTTATGGTAAAAGGGGGGCCCTTCCCCTTCCTCTAAAAAATAGTTTCTAATTTCAGACCTCTTTTTCATCTTTTCCCACCCTACAAAAAAGCGCTCCGCCCACCTTTAAATATAATATATGTATATATTATAAAGTATATAAAAAACGGGTTTTTTCAAATTAATTCTCTCACATGGCCAACCCCCCACTCCCCTTTCAACACCATAACAGCAGAAGTATGCACACCGCAGAAAGAAGACAGGCAACAACATCCAAGAAAAGGTATGTTTGAATTTCTTCTATTATGCTATATATATTTGTCTCTAAAAATATATCTCTGCAATGCTTAAGTAAAAAGCCAATGACACTAAAACAGGGGCACTCCTAAACAGAAGCAAGCAAAATATCCGTAAAAATAATAGTTTTTAAGAGGAGTAACATGGAGTTTTCCCAGAACAAATACCTAATTACATGAATTTTATAACATAACACACGGATAAGAATTCTCATTCAGTAATACATTTGAAGATTAACCACCCTATTTTGCGATTCTGGTTCCAGGATAATGGTCTTAGCCCTATTCCTATAAGTATACTTTTTATGTAAATTGATTCTTCTCCTAGTTTCTCTAGTTTAAAATCTTGGGATGAAAATCCCAAGTTTCTGGGTGAAAAACCCTACAATATCTCTATGAGACCGTCTAACCCGCTTCACTTGAAAAATCCCCATGAAGGTTCTTCGCGTCCTAGACAGAATTCGAAACCTTTTCAGCTGAAGGGTAATGTCAAAGCCAACTAACGGAGACTCATTGAAGTTCACCATAGCTTATGTTTTGTATATAATAATAAAAACCGGTTATTTATTAATTCTGATTAAACTTTGGATATGAGAAAATCATCGAGCTCTGTCTCTCTCTCGCCCTCTCAGAAACACACACACACACACACACAAAATTAAAGATAGGAAGTACAACAAAACAAAGAGGAATCTATTAAATAATGTTTTTGATGACATCTTTCGTTTTCATTAGTGAAATTGTATTTGTACGCCCTGGAGACTGCTAGGAAGTACAGGTACATTAAGAATTAAGCAATTAAGTCTTCCTAGAAGTTCTCTTTAATGTGATTTAACATGAAAGGTGATATAAAGGCAAATACAAACGGATAAGACAGTTCCTCCGCCATACACGTAGCAATCATCTGGTTAGTTTTAGTGCATTTTAATCAATAAACGATGAATTTGAGTCTGACACAAAAATAAGATTCGTACATAGCCACTGGGAAGAATACTAATTTAATTATGCCTTTTAAAATGACAACACAATACATTAAAACAAGCCGAACATCAAAAATAACTGAGATCTAGCCAGTCCTTTTAAGGAATCTACTTTGAGAAAAAAAAAAGAAATCCGCTTCTTCTTTTGGTTGATGTTTTGCTTGTTATTGGATTATTTCTATATATCCTTATACAATACAGTAGAGGGATTCCAATTTAAGCATACGAGCTAATGTTTATTGAATTCAATTCAATGATGATGTATTATGACGCATAATATGAAATATTTACATAATAAAAAGTTATTTACTGTGACATACGTGTTATTCTATAGTTATGGATACCGAACAGGTTTCACTATATAAAAAAGTTTTATATTTTTATATAAAGTGTACCACCTTTTTATTATTAGGTATCATCGTGTGAAATTAATTTATATATATATTGACGTTTGCAATGCCAAGCTTTCAGAGTAATAACTGCTTCAATACCTGGTGAAAACAACTGTATAATAATTTCTGATAGTACGGATGATAGTACTGTGCTCCATCTTCAATGAAAGCACTTGTACGGCTCCTTCCACTCAAGAAGAAGCCCGTACACTAATTATTTCTTGCAATTTATCTGAGTTTTCTACCGGATTCACGTCTAGCTGATGTGCTGTTTATATGGAAAACCATTTGGAAATTCTTGACATTCTCGCCTGTTACATTAGAATTAATACCTGCTGATATTAATTTAGAATCACTAGATTTTTATTTCTTTAAATTTATCAGCTCCAATTGATATTAGAAATCTTAAATGTTTTTATGATATTGATTATGTTGTCTTCTGATGTCTATGCTATTCTGTGAAGAGGAATAATTTTAACTTCACAAATAGAATCGTTTGTAACAGAACACAGTATCGTATGTTTATTCATTTCTTTTTTCTACCACACAATACTTCAGGAACAACCTTAGTCACGTTTACTTTAATACAAGCATACGAAAATATTCCAGGTAAGTGCATGTTTCTTTTGTATATAATTTATTCTTGCCGTTACCATATCTGTAGATAATATCTTTCTCTAATGGAAATAACTATGGTAAATAACCCGAAGAAAAACCCATCTTGTCCACGTGTTTACCTTACGAATGAATGAGAATGCTAAAACAACATCACAAGAGAATTTCATTAAAAGATATCCTGGATCTGGCTAGCCTGCAGGTGTGCAGTTTTCTTTATTTCCTCACAACATTTAAAATAACGTAATATTTTATTTGCATTTCGCTTCTTGGATTCTATCAAAATATTTCATTAAGCGGCACACACATTTCTTGACTCGGTAAGAAACCTTTCGTTTCGGCATTGCTTATTATAAACGTTCATGTGAGAAGAAATAAATTGCAGAGACCAAAAAACTTTTACAGGGCATTTAAGATTGGAATGGAACATTTTGCTTTTTTTTTATTAACATATCGAGCGTTACCTCGAAGGAACATTTCACTTAAAAAAACAACCTGAGTAAAATCCGCTTAAATGCATCTCATGAGATAGTTCCAGACAGATTTGCATGGAAAGAAACTGTTTGGCAGCAGTGCTAATTAAAAGGGAATAAATACCATCCAAGCCCAAAATACCGGTACGTTTACTCAAAGCCAACCAAGTATTCATATAAAATATGAAGCATTTCTTAGATTCCGTGCTGTACACACACACACACACACACACACACACACACACACACATATATATATATATATATATATATATATATATATATATATATATATATATATATATATATATAGAGAGAGAGAGAGAGAGAGAGAGAGAGATTTTGTGAAATTTGCCTAAGTGGATTCTACTCAACAGAATACCTTTTTTACCTTATCTTAATTTTATGCATTAATATCATTAAGAAAGTTATAGTTTTTTAAATGTTGTTTTCTGTTTATTTGTATTTTGCGTATTACGTACTAAAGTCAACAATAAATAAACTTCTAGTTTAAAAGCATCATGAAATTTAAATAATATGTGAATTAAATGAAGCTGGATTCATCTGGCCAGATGCATTACACAACATGTTTTTGATTTATGAATGGGAGATCAACTAACTGAGTGATTCACTCCGTATCTAAAAACAGAAAATCTAGTTCTACGCTGAGAATGTATAACCAATTCAGGTCCTTCTAAGTGAATACCTAGTAAGTTTTCGGGATTTAGGTAATTATGAGGCAATTTTCAAAGATTTTCAATTTTTACAATAATTTCGACCCAGCATTGAAAGATTTCAAAATAGAGATTGTGAAATCGATGGAAATTTCAATATATCATACTTGACTTTTATAAGCACTTTTTTCTGTTGATAAATTTGCAGTTCAAACGCAATATGCACGGATGATAATTTTTTAAGACAGCTCTTTCCCCTTTCCACACAAATTACAGTTTTTTTTTTTATGTGTGAAAATGGGGATAGATCCTGCAGTAAATTTAGTACCTCGAATTGGAAAAGTTTAGATAACACGAGAGTCAGGATACGTTTTTCTAGCTACTTCAGATCCCAAGTGAACGAGGCAACAGTCTCACTTTAGAGATCAAACACTTCTTCCTTCCAAATGGCACTCACAAACATCCACTTCACAGGGTAATGAGAACCCACAGATTGCTAGCTTGAGAGGAGAGACGTAGTCTTATCATATCCGTGTTTAGAAGCTCCTGCTTTTTTTTCCAGAAATCTATTTCAAAGATGCGAATTGTGAGTAGTAAATATAGGATCAACGTAAGGACGAAATATGGCAGAATTACCTTCTATGATAGTTGCTTCTTTTCAAATACCATTAGATAGTAAGATTCTTGAGACAACGAAGAAGCGCAATCTTCTCATTGGCCTTCTTCTTTTCATCTTCGTCAATTAACGATGCAAAATGTAGAAATATTATTTCCTATTTTTTCTTCCATCGTCCATTCCAAATATTAAAGTCATTTCTCAATTTTTTTTAACTCTCCTGAACCCTTTCATATTTCTGATCATCGTCATCATGATCATCAATTTCCTGATATGTAGCCCAAGTGTTGTTCAATGTACTATTAAAGTACTATTTGATTAAGTTTTACAATATTATTAATATCATACCAATAATTTTCGTTTCCATATTAGTGGAGACACTCCAATATTATCATATCTAGCGTTCCGTTCTTCTAAGGCATTTCTGACTGAATCAATCCACTTGGAACATGGTCTTCGTCTGGATCGCTTTTCTGCAATCTTAGCATCAAACACTTGTTTTGCTAATCTTTCCTGACCCATTATACTTAAGTTGCCATACCACCTTGGATTAGCTCTGCTTACACCTTCTTGAATGTTAACAATTTCAGTTATAGTTGTTAATGTTTTTAACAATGTCAAGTTCTTTTCTAATATCATAATGTCTAATATGATCTGCCATTGATGCCATTTGTTCACTCCCCTAATTTTTCTCAGAACCCTCATATCTGTGGTCTCTAGACTTTGATCGAGTGCTTTATTTCTAACCCAACTCTCAGATCCAGAACTTAAAACTGATATGAACACCGTCTTGTATACTGCTAGTTTGATGTTTGGGATAATTTCTTTCTTATTCCATATAACTTTATTCAGCTGGCTATCCACCATATCAGATTTACTTATTCTGTTTTCAATTTAGTGTTTTAACCTACAATCTTCACTAAAAACTGTGCCTAAACAGCTGTACTACTTTACTTATTATATACGTTCTCTTTTAGAATGCAGTTGAAGTTTTCTATGCGCCTGCCTATTCATAGTTTGGGCCTTTGTATTGCTGATTTTCATGGCAAATTTGTTACAACTGCTATTCCATTTAGTTATAGAATTTAACAGGGACGTGCATTAAATGTGTTTAGTAGTACAACTTCATCTGCATAAAGCAAAGATCTACGTTTGATATCTCCAATCCTAATATCACGTCTAAAGCCACTTTATTTCATAACAAGATCCATATAGATGATGAATAAGAGTGGAGATAATGTGCATCTTTATCTTATCCCTGATTTTACATCAAATCATCTTCCTGTATTTCCTTCAATTATAACTACTTACTGACAACTTAAATAAACTTTGCGTATTACTCTGTATAATATTCCATTCACACCATATAACTGAAGTGTTTGAAATGTCTCTTCCACAATCCTTCTCAACCACTTTTAAAGCATGCATACATAAATCTTACATGGAACACTTAGTAGAGAAATTCCTCTGTAGGTCTCACATTCAGTTTTATTCCCTTTTTTATAGATAGATACTATGACAGCTCTACTCCAATCATTGGGAATTAGACATTCTAATGAGGCCCTCTGAATCATGCTGTTAACCACTAAAAAAATTTTATACCTCTATACTAAGCATTTCTGGTCGAATATCATCAACAATATCATTTTCCCAAAAGGTTCCTATATGCCTGGGGGATTTATTTTCTGCCCTGAGTTCAAAACTCCAAGCTCCATTTTTTTTTATATTTACTTTATGTCAGCTGCTTGCTCTAGTGATTTTAAAAATTCCTCCACTTCTTTCTTATGAGCACCTTCTATATGGATCATGAGCACAAATATGTTTCATTGCCCATCTCCCACTTTAGTTTACCCACTTAACTCTACTTGAAACTGTCTTCCAATCAAGAAGTTTATCTTCATGTTTGGTGTTGATAATCCTTCCTTTCCTCGATCATTATTGCCTGAAAATAACATCCCGGGCTGATTATTTAGTAAGGATCTCACCTGTTTTGTCTTATTTGTGTCAGTAATGCCAGTTACGTCCATGTGATACTTTTCCATTTCTTCTACAAGTTCGATTTCCTTTCCATTATTAATCCTTAGATTGATGGTTCCTTTCTTCAAATATTCTGATGTTGAGTTTATTCTTATTCTTCTAGACGTTGAAGTGGAGATTGTTTATCTTTGATTACTTGTTTAATTTCTAACCCAAATGCCCTGTCCTATGTTGACATGGATCTGATTACCGTCTTATATACTTGTATACTGTTTTTGTATATTACCCTTTTGGGTAATTTTTGTTCGATATGAATTTATTGAACTGAATTCCTAGCACACAAGTTATTCTCATATGTGATATATTTTCATATTCAATTTCAAAGATCGGCAAAACATTATTTAAGAACATAAATATAATTAGCACAAAGTAAAAAATTAAGCTTTATATTTCATAATAATGTTAGATTTAATTCCACTTTCATTAATAGTGTTTAGAGTTGAAATAGACGAGAAAGAGTACAGCAATTCCTTACACTCGATTTGCTATCAAACCATTTTTTCTTTCATCCTTCACTTCTAACTTGTAACCTACATACAACTGTGGGTATGCGCTATACGGTTCCAGTTAACGATGGTTAAATAATCAGATTGAGAAATATGACCATATCATAGGATATAACCATTTGTTTAAAAAAACATAATTTTTATAGTCTGAGGAACTAATAAAATAAAGATATTGTATTTGCTATTATTAAACAATATTAAACATTTTACTAACAAGAATCATTCTAGTTCCGCTCATTATATATACTGTAATATTCCGTTCGCAAATCGAAAAAAAATAAAGAAATTGAGTCGAAAAACATTCTCACATACAGTTCTTGCATTTCTGTTAATTGAAGTGCATTATTCATTGTATATATTAATACATTTTTCATAAAATACTAATTTAAATAATCATTTATAAAATATACATTTATAACTTATTTGTGAAGATACATATAAAATAAAATGTAAAAGATCTAATTTAAATGAAGTCAATTTAATTGTTAATTTTTCTAATTTAATGTAACTTGATTCTACTTTGGTTCATTCCACAATAATACACCTGTGAAATCTGCTTTCCCCTTCATTATCTAAAATATACATGATTTATACGTAAAAAAAGAATTGCGTTTTATTTATAAGATTTAAAATTTTATGAAATATGTCCTCTTTCTATATTTATTTATTACATAGATTATATATATATATATATATAATAAATTTCGGTGTTTGGGTTAGAGGTGTGTCCAATTTTCTACTTTGTTAAATGTATTTTTATATAGTGATTTATATAGTGTAAAGAATTTCTCTTTGTCGCTTTTGAATTACGGATTTCACATTCACTTGAGGAAATTCCTCGAAAAAAGTAAAATAAATGTTTCACTGTGTACACAATTGATTGATGCTTAGGTTGATCCTTTATCTTACGCACCCCCCCCCCCCACTCCTGGCTATATGAAGATAATTTATTTGCAAAAGGGTTCAGTGATGGCTAAATATGTTGTTAGAATAAGATAAAGTAAGGTTTGGAAAACTTGTGGTTCATTATTTTAAATATAATAACAAACTTTAGTTCGATCGCATATCACATAGTATAAAACTATTAACTAGAAGTTTTGCAAAGAAATCGCAATTAAAGATTATTATCATTAAAAAAGATTAATGACGGAAATTAGTTGCAGAGGATAAGAAAATCGCCTTAGAATTTTGCATGATTAAATACTTGGCTTAAAAAATAAAAAAACAAAATATCCCCAAATATGTAAGTTAAATGTGTGTGTTGTGCTTCCTAGTATGCGATCCGTTATTATCTGTCATTATATAAAAGCAGAAATTTTCTTGAGAATTAATGATCGGATAATCAAAGTAGACATGGGCTACCATAAATCTCTTCATAACGACAGAGCAATTAAAGTTGATGCTACTAAAGAAGCGTAAGAGAATATTTTATTTGAGCATAGAACAATCTAGACATTTAAAGTTTAACAATTATTTTAAATAACATAAAATATTTGCATAAAATTATGATGAATTTAAAATGTTTGCTAAATATGTTTTATAATTAGAAAGACTATGATACATCTTGAAAAATCAGTATGAACTAAAATATTTTAGTTTAGTTTATACTTATTTTTTATTTATTTTTATATGATTTTTAAATATTTTTTGTCATATACTGGCTGATCGTTTTGAATTCTATGCGATATGGAGTAATCATGCACCATTATTAGTACTATTTATTATTAGTATTAGTAGTAGTAGTAGTAGTAGTGGTAGAGAAATCCAAGCAGTCATCGCTGGAGGACATTCTACTCTACTAAACACATCACACCTTCACCCCTACCACTTACTCCTCCAACTACACATAACTCACCTCTTCAGCTACTTTATTTTCAACCACCAACAACAATACTTTTCTTGTCTGTAAATTGCGTGGGTTCTCATAGCCTAATTAATACTTTCCGTTATGTGGATGAAAAGCCTCAGTTTTTCATTCAGCGTAAGTATTGAAACATCTCATGAAGATTAATTAAATTAAGGAGATATTAGATCCCACATCGTTTTAAAACCGAATAAGAAACTCAAAGATTGGAATCAGAGAGTTTCATGCCGAATATAGTATATAGTATAAAAAACAATAAAAGTATCGGCGAATACTAGCGTGAGCTAAATGCAAGTAGGCCTAGAACGTAGTACAAACACGGGAAACTCGTTGCAAAGGTGGGGGAAGTTCTGATCACTATTCTTGGTATTTTCCATAATGTAAAAACACATTTCCTAGGGAATGTATGCTGTTATTACATTATGGTGGGAGGTCACTACCCAGACCGGTAGTGACCTTTAATAAATTAGTGACCTCCAACCATAATGTAATAACAGCATACATTCCCTAGGAAATGTGTTTTTACATTATGGAAACTACCAAGAATATCGGTCAGAACTTTCCCCACCTTTGCAACGAGTTGCCCGTGTTTGTACTACGTTCTAGGCCTACTTGCATTTTGCTCACGCTAGTATTCGCCGATACTTTTATTGTTTTTTATACTATATACTATATTCGGCATGAAACTCTCTGATTCCAATCTTTGAGTTTCTTATTCGGTTTTAAAACGATGTGGGATCTAATATCCCCTTAATTTAATTAATGTTTATATCGCCGAAATGAAGCCTGTTGGCTCTTTATATTTAAGCATCTCATGAAGATATTGCAAATAAATAACCTTTTAATACATTAATAATAAGCATTACAATAATATGAAAGTAATCCATCTAAGCAAACTTAAATATAATTCCTCAAATAGTTAAGGTGAAAGAAAAGCTCGTAGAGAATACAGTTCATTTCACCCAAACTTGTCTGTCTAGAAATTTTAAAAATAAAAACTAAGAATCAGCTCCTTCACTGTAAGTCCCTAAATATTAACAGTAAACTATAATGTACAATATTATTAATGGATGGTATACTTTTATAGAGAGACATTCATGATTACGTTATACACCACTTATTTCATATACTAAATATTATATATAATTTAAATAATAGTCATATGTTACAAATTGGTTAGGGAAGAATCAAAAGAATAGTCCTTTTTAGGACTTCCATGGTAACGAATGGCAATGCTGTAGCCAATGAAGCTTTAACTAAGGCTTGCCCGTTACCCAACCATGACTGGAGCTATTAGCACGATAACACCCCATCCACACAGATTTTCTTCATTCAGATGACGGGATAAAGTGTCAAGGACTCAGTCCATCGCCCAGTTCTTTTATGAACTATGTTACAAATTATTGGAGTTCAGAAAGTTACAGTTTTTTTATTATTTGAATAAAACATAATAATGACAACTTTTTATTACTGTTTTCGTAGATATTATACGAATCAAAACAGTAGAACTTGCCAGGGTAGTAATTCTCGTATATGATTTAGAATAAACTGATATTTTTTTATGTTATCAACTAATTCAAAAGGAGCTTCCTTACTATGTTTACACAATAAATAAGATTATAGATAATGTTATTGCACATAACTACATAAGATGAATGTAATAAAAAAAAAAGTTAATCCTATGCTAGTCTTTATTGAAAATCGATTTCATTACTGACATTCTGGACTATGAGGATAGAATACTGCATTAGCCTAGATTTATGAGCTCTGATATCTTCTTTTATCTTTTATGAAATTATCACTGCCCTGCGTATTTCACATTTTGAACGTTCATATTCTGTGAGAGCATTCGAACTCGTCATTTAAGCTTTTATTTTTATTATTTTTTTTTATTTTTGGCTATATGGGTGAAGCAAGAATGCTTTTCATATTCCCCGTTATCTGTAGAAGAAATGTATGGATGGGGTAATATAGAGCTATAAGCTCTGATCACGGCAGGAGGGAAACAGCAATAGCCGAGCCTCAGTGAAAACTTCATTGGCTACAGCATTGCCAATCATTACCCTCCCTGGGTATCCATTTTAGTCGCCTCGTACGACATGCATGGGCTACAGTGGGGCTTATCCCGGCCATCACATGTTTGGAAACTCAGCTCCGATTACTCTGAACATCCGTAAGATCGCACATATTATTAGTATTAATATGATGTTAATAGAACTGTAATGGTGTAATGCAACACATGAAACATGCTAATGATTTATTTGATTTTTAATTAAAAAATTCACAAATCAAATTACATACGATCATCTATGAATAGTCTGCATTTGTATTCATGGCGAAGATACTAAAATAACCTAAACAATATATACAGCGCCGATACCTTGAAAATCGGGACTAGTAAACCATGGCATCAGTAACAATCACACAATACAATATTGCAGTGCATAATCCATCGTTCCTGCTGTGATCTGGATCTCTTATATTTTCTGAAAATGTTTGAAATTAGCAAGCAAATAAATTTCAAATAAGAATGCACGACTGTATATTACTTGTGATTTGAATCTTCCAATGATAACAGTTATCAGATTTGTGTAACTTAACAGTCGATGAAAAAAAAATTCAGAATATTTGAGTGAGCAGATAAAATAGAGTTATTTGAAAGAAATTCGAGTAATGTGATTAGAAATAAATGTGTCGTTCGTATGATCGAAATCCACATGTTCAGAATTTAATCCATCGAAGCTTTTCTTCTATTATTTGTCCAATTCTCTGACTTGTAATCTTTTTTCTATGCGATGTGTCAGTAAAACTTGACGTACGGATAGATAATCTTATTTTTAAGTTTGCATGCACTGAAGCCACAATATTTACCTAGACCAATTTTATATTCCAAGCAAGTAGCAATCGTTACAACAACAATCTCGTACAGTCACGAGTATATGTGTTTCTGCCTGAGTTTTGCATGAAATGGAAGTTTGAACAATACGTGGGAAGTGGATGCTCTTTTTTGAGAGGCAGGAGAAAACGTCAGGCTATTTGTTCCGATCGATATAAAACACAATCTTGAAAACACAACCATTTCTTTTTTTCCATCCATCATGAGAATTTCTCGTGTTGCAGCTGTGAATATAGCAACTGCCATTGCGTACTTGGAAAAGTCGCTGTTAAAAAGTGAAATTGGTGATGGAATTTTGCTGGCGTGTGATGTTTAAAAATAGTAAAAATCATTTATTGCAATAGTTCATTTTAAAAAAAAATGAGACGATCAAAAGGAAAAATGTTTATGTGTATATTATTTTCCACTAAATCTATACAGGGTTGTTTAAATGCCAAATAGTAGTATGAACTTGCTGAGTTGTTAGTAAATGTTTATCAAATAGCCTTATTTATTTATTGGTTTATTTATTTAAGTGGCCTCATTTATGCTTTTTACTCATTCATGCTGACCTTTTAGTTAAACAGCCTTATAAATAGTCTCGTATATAAGGCTTATATATACAAACAATATATTTCTCACTTTTGTAATTGTGTTAGCAATGAAAAAATGGAAGCAATTTAGATAAAGGAAATTTAACTAAGTTCCTCTAATTAGTTGGCATGCTGAGAGACACGCGCAGGTTATTGCCGTGGCTTCTGCTGTTTCCCATGAATTATTATCACCGGTGGTTAATTGGCACACAGTAATAAAATGTTAAGCTTCCCGTCATTTAAGCACTGGACACGAGTTAGTTTGGAGCACAATTATCACACACGCACACGCATGTTCACAGACCAACACTATATGATAGACATAAAATGAGTACTCGTATTTACCGTACTCTCTCTCTCTCTCTCTCGTTGAATCCCTTGAGTTCAAATGTTCATGAAGATATCCTGGAACACACATTTATTTTAGTTTGCGCAAGTCATTTGAACTGCAATTAGGCACTTTAATCACATTTTATCCTCAATGCTTGATAATTATGCCAAGTCAGTACTACCACTGCAGAGATAATTAACTTATGATGCAAATATGATATATTTGAAATGGTATCCACAAAAATCTGCATATTTCTAGGAAAAGTCTTATATTAATACGCAGTTATTTCATGATATAAAATAATTTTACCCTAGTCAGAAGCATCACACTAATTTTATATTACAAAAAGCTAAGAAAAGCAGACTCTATGAATATAATATTTTCATGCACTATTTATATTTTGAGAAAGTATTTATATTGCTAGGTCTAGCCAACTTATACTAAAGTTATGTTTAGAAAGTTCTCACAACCTGCCCAAGTCGTGGGAACCTTTAAGTACTCCACTTCTTGGGTAAGGTTGTTACTCAGAGAATTCGATAAGTTAGCAGTTCAACAGTAAAAAAAAAGTTTGGACAACTATTGCTGAATGCTATTGCGACTTCGGCAGAAACGGGGGGGGGGTTCGATGTCAGTTTTGCTGAGCAGCCATTGAATTACCTTTTGAAGAAACACAGAGTATGGAATTTGATCGTTCTTATATGAGATAGTAGCTGAAGAGTGTCGGTGATAGAAGAGTCGTCAATCAGCTAAGCTGGTCTCTTCTGAACAACATAAAGAATTTTTTAGAGGTTTCAGATGCGCCTTCCAAATTTGAGGGTAATATATCAGGATTGTGTTGATTTGCGAATTTATACAGAGTAAGTAGGGGACAGATGAAAAGTAATGTCTTGAGTGCAAATGATGCTAATGGGGCTACATAAGTGATGTTTTTGCGGCAGGATAAACTACGAGTAAGAGTCGGTCTGAAAAATACCTAATATTGACTCTTACGTTACGCATAATTAAAGGTAAGAGGTCAATGTCTACGATATTTTTATACTTTGGAAGCATTGAATGTGACTTGACTTGACTGTCAGTGTTTGTGACATTATTGTAGAATGGCTTGAAATTTGAGATGTTTAAACACTACACAGATCTTTCTGTGATGAGTAGGATAACTTGAGAATAATATCACAGCAAAATCATTAAAATACGAGTTTAAGGACAAGATGTCGCAGTTTAATAGCTGACACATCACATTTTTGTGTGGTTGTATTATAAGCTTGTATGTATGCTGTCGGGTGAATGGTCAGGTTATCAGTTTTGGATATTCTGCCTTTAGAGCTTGTAGCTGATGGTTCACATAATTTTAATTAGTGTGTGAAAGTTGATTATTCCATTATTCCATACAAGCTGACAAAAATTTTAACAGACGAAGATCTTTTATTGTACTCACTCTTTATTATACCCAAAAGCATCAATAGTCACGAACCTGCCGCATGAGACGCATGTTGATATTGTAATAGTTTCTCCACACCTTGCCAAACGAAATGTTTAAAACAAGAAACGAAATAGGATTGTTTGTCATGAATATATCTTTACATATAGCAGGACAGAAATTAACCAAAGCTAAGTGTAGGCGTAGAGCCTCTGTAGCTCAGTCGGTACAGACAAAGCCCTTTAGTCCAAAAGACCTAGGTTATTACCTCTATAGCTTTAAGAACTGTAAAATACACTTCCCATGATGTGTTTAGATCTGTCTTTGCTTTTGAAATTTAATATAAAGACTTAATGTATTTTTATGAATGAATGGGGAATGTAAAACTGAAGAAGAAGAAGAAGAATATCAAAGATTTATGAATTCTCTCCAAAATAAAGGTGCTTCTCGCAAAAAAAGAAGAAATCTCAGAAATCTCTCAACTGCCATGATATTCTGTTCAGTCTGATCCTACTCGAAAGCTAAACTGAGAACAATGAATAGGATTTCCCCTGGTTGTGGTAAAAGAAAGGAATAAGTACATCGCGAAGAAAGAGAAAAGCTAATAGAAGTGGAGGATAATAAAAGTTTAAAAAAATCAGATGACAAGTATTTTCAGTAGGTGAGGTGACACTGTTATATTTCGTGGTCCTGATTACACATCGAACAGGTGATCTACCTAAAGGATTATCCATTATATAACTGTTGAATCTAACGTGCACTATCAGTTATGTACTACTATGAAAAGTTGAAATAGCTTCATAAAATCATATTTTCCATTTTTGAGAATCAAAAAAAAAAAAGACAGAAAATGTACCAGACATCCTGGATGTTTTGAATGAAACATTTTGGAAGATGTTTTTCTTCAGTATTCTAACTGGAACACTAATGTAAAACATGGATGTACGATACCCAAGGAGGATTTGAAAGGAAAATACAAATATCAGAAAATACAACTGGAAAAAAGAGAAAATAAAACATATTTCAAATGCTTTTAATAAATAACGACAAATTTGTTTATCAATAGAGAACAAATAAAACCGCGTATAGACATCTTTAAATCATTTTAGATTATGTTATTTCTTTCAGTTAAAGATTTACTTCTGGAGTTTTAAATTATTTTTATTTTTTTTAAGAATTTGTTTTCTAAATATTTATCCTTCAGCAATTAATCAGCTTCACCTTAGATATATATTGGTTTGTACTGCAAATCAGACGTTCCTCTAGTTGATCAATCAGGTATTTGGATTTACGGCCGAAGCAGCTGAGGCGGTGAGACCATTGGGTTATGTTTTGTGGATAAAAAAAAAGTATCTTGCGAGAAAATTCTTTCCTACTTCATTGTGAGACTGGCCAACATAAATTCAGGTAAAGCGCCCTTTTAAATATTCTTTTCCTGCGAGATGGGATTCAAACCCAATCTTCCTAATGAAACTGCGTCGCCCATTCATCTGAATTACGGACACTTCAATGATGAGTTAGAAGTTGGCAAAATCACACACATTATCTAAAATGAAGAATGGATTAATCCTCTTTTTTCCGAGTAAAATAGATTACGAAGAAAACCAATTTATTTGAATAAAACAAGCCATCAAGATTAATTAAATATACAAATAAAGTGTATAAATATGATCTTATCCTTAACATGTAATGCGTAGCGAGTCTGTTCTATATCAACATCCTGTGCTATGATAATCCATCAGGGATTTAACGCCTTCTTTTATTTACTGCTATATTTATTAATCGTGAGCGTTAAACTTCAAAAGCTGACGTGTTCAGTTTTTATCTTCAAGAATACTCACAGTTCGCTGACTCAGAAAATCTATCGCAGCTGTTAATAAGCCTGTCATTAACTTGGGTTCTACAGTTGTTAAACTTGGCATTTTGTCCTCGGTTTAGAAATTATGTTTGTGCTTAATGTCAGGTTCAGGAGATGCGGATTATGTTGAAGTGTGCAGCTTTTCACTTAAGACAAACCATATTTAAGCAATAATCGTTAGCTATATCACAAGAAGAACCTTGACAACTTTTTAGCATTGCACATTAACAGAAGGAAACAAATTAATGGTTCAACTAAAAGAAGCAAGTGAGATATTTAATTAATCATATTAGATCTAAATGCTGACGAATCTGGAATTTCAGAATTTGTCTGTGTTTAGCGTTTTGTTTCTTCATTTTGCAAGCATATGTGGAATTTGTGTCAATTAGTCTGTGGCTTCAGAAAAGCAAAATTAAATCAAATTAAATGATCACCGGATGAACATCAAATAAGTGGGAGATTAATAATAATAATAAAAGTTAGATATAAGCTGATTGATTTATATTTGCCAACGCAAATTAGCATACAATGTTTTGCTTTATTTCGTAGGGGAAAATATTTATAAATAAAAACATTAAAATATTAAATAAAAACTTTTTTCTGCTTTATATATGTAATTAAGTTTTTTGTTGTTGTTGTTGTTGTTGTTGTTTTTTTTTTTTTTTGGGGGGGGGGAATGGACTGAATCCTTGACTCTTTATCCCTTCATCAGATTGAAGAAAATATGTGTGGATGGGGGTGTTATTGACCTAAAAGCTCTAGTCATGGCTGGGTAACGGCAATAGCCGAAACTCAGTTAAAACTTCATTAGCTACCGCATTGCCATCAGTTACCCTCTTTTGATTATATATAGATATATAATCGATATATCTATATATATCGATTATATATCCTTGTACTTAATAGCGAGTCTTAATTACTCTATGTAAGTAATTAAGACTCGCTGAATTCTTTAATAATTGCATTTTAAATAAGGGTTTGGTGTGTTATCTACATTCTAATTTTTCCAGAAAATATTTGGAAAAACATAAGAATTTAAACTATTTAATTTATAGAAATTTTAACTAATTTATATTACAAACATTACGTTGCATAAAGTTAATCAAAAATTTCACCTATTAAAACGTTCAGGGATTAATCAGTTCCATACAGTTTAAATCCAATCTTACATGTTTGATAGAATTATTTATTCCCTTTGCATGCTGATGCTGCATTTGTAATTGTTTCAAGTAATTTCACTGTCAAGAACTCTGAATAAGTCGATATTCCTTTTATTCCCAGGATCCTCCTTTTAGCCACCTTAATCGTAATATTTTGAATTCATTTAAATACAACTTATTTGGTTTTCAGACTTTATATATTAAATCAGGTGTGGAAGAGAAGTGAACACATTAAATACGCTATTTGTCCGTCGCCTAATGATATAAGAGTTTTATCATTCGTGCAACTTAAGTTAGAATTAATCCCATTCCACTAATAACAAATTAGTTAGCAGCATTATTATAAAACCGCCCATATTACCATTAATATACAAGTTATGATAAGTGACGAGATTAACAGAAACTTGCATTTCATGTTACATATGTTTATTAAAGCATATTTTGAGTGAAGATAGGTTAGATTATGTTGCAAATTTAGATTGTACACGTTATATTAATTAAGCAAAATACCAAACTGAAAGTACAGGAAGAACAGTCAACGTCGAGATGAATTTCACCATCCTGTGTGAGACCACATCCCCGCTTATTGGAGGCCTGAAGTGGCTTGAAAATAACTCCATGTCTGGTCTCTCTAGAAGGTCTTCTTGTCTGTGTAAACATAAGTGAAAATACGAAAAATATATATAAAAAAACAATAAAATTAAAAATAAAATATCCTCAGTCAACGAAACGAATGTTTATAAAAATAAACTTTCGTAATGTAGTGAAATAAAACATTAATTTATGCATATTTTGTGAATCAACCTTGATTCACAAAATATGTACTGTTTTGTTGACTATTGTTATATTTCAGATTAAAAAGTGCTGAGGTGCACCACATTTAACATTTTACAAAACGGAAGGCACTAAACACTTCCTTTGAGAGAGAGACTTGGCATATCTACAGCTGTATCGTTTCTTTAATTCTTCATTATCTCACCAATCTAAATTTTCGAATTATTAATACGGAAGAGGATAATAACGAAGTCATTATCTTCTGAGATTTTGATTTGTTGCTTTTTTACTATACTGACCTCGCAACAAGATTGTGTGTGTGTGTGTGTGTGTGTGTGTGTGTGTGTGTGTGTGTGTGTGTGTGTGTGTGTGTGTGTGTGTGTGTGTGTGTGTGTGTGTGTGTGTGTGTGTGTGTGTGTGTGTGTGTGTGTGTGTGTGTGTGTGTGTGTGTGTAAGAGAGAGAAAGGTGGAGATCTGCTTTCTATAACAATCTACTCTAAATACAACATTCGTTGTGATAACAGATGACTCAAAACACTCTAAAAACTCACACCAATATAACAGTATGGTCAATTCTGACGCATTCCATATTTGAAACACTAAAGAGAGAAAACATATGCGAATAGTGAATATCTGTGCTCTCGTACATAAAAAGTAAAAGTCATCTGATTAAGAATGGTTTTCATTTTCTATATTTTTTGTTAAAGTTGTTTGAAAAGATGAACCTTTTCAAACAACTTTAGTGAGCAAAAAGTCTTCTAGTTTTATTTCATTATCTCTATTATTTTTTTTGCTTTAGCCTGTGTAAACGCAAGAGTATTTTCCTTCTTTTTCCTTTCTTTCTAAGCAGATGATACCAATTCATTCTGTCAAGCAAAGTTCTGTTAGGGCGTAAACTGTCTGACCGTGAAAAAAACAGAATTCAGGTTGAAGAAAATTGGTTTACGTAACAAAACTTGAATCCTATCAGAATTGGCAATGCTCAGAGCAGCACAAAAACAAAGATTTGGTTCCTTCGCATTTCGAGAACTGCCACGTGTGTGATGAATAGTATTACACATCTTCTTTCCTTAAACACGTCAAGTGCCTTGATATTAATGATGTGACAATCGCAAATTTTGCCCAAATGGTGGACATGTCACTTATGAATACCTCCAATCTACCTAATTTTCGACCACATTTTTAAACGTCTTTTCTCGCAAAGAGGACACAATGAATACGATACGCAGGTCAGTAATACTAATCCTATCAGAGCATGTTAGAACATCTTTCAGCACTTAAAATTGCTAACAGGTAAGCTACACCTTTCTACTTATTTCGAACTAGAGTTAACTGGCTAAACTCGCAACTGGCTAAAGAAGCACCTTTAGCTAGTTACTACAAAACAACAAAATATGGTCAATCAATGATGTTATGTAACATCGTTCATTGACATTTGTTGTTTACAGTAGAAAAATACACTGATTACTCTGCTACCCAGTACGGTCTTATGCGGAACCTACAGTTGCCATAGAAACATGGGAGAATAACTTCACATCCGTTTCAGTCAAACACATGAACCAAAAGAATTACCAAAGAATTGTGGATTTGGGACTTTCCTTATATCTCTAAACTGACTATAGCAGAATTGGTAACCGTTTCAACTACTGCCAGTATCGGATACTTGATAACACAACTCTACATGAAGTATTTATGAATCCTATTCAATCGAAGAACGTAGACTAACATTTCAATACTATATAATGCATGATTAAGTCTAACTTACTGCACTTCTTCAGTTGTTTAAAATTATGTCTCAGTTCTCGAAATTTTAAACTAAATAATATTAATTAATATGAAATCTAATTAAATCATATAATTGTATAGTATAGTATCGTATGCATTAATAAAATCAAATATGCAACTATTTTTATAGAAATACGAGGTCTAGCAAGAAATTAATGTGACGAAATTCGTATAAAATCGTGTATTCAATTAATCGTCTGAGAGATCGTCGGCTCCTTCGTGATGAACACACCACATATACACTTACTAAAAAGAGAATAACTCGACAGGTGTTTTAATCTACCTACGAGAAACGGTACTGACAGGAAAGAGCGGGAATCATTCTACGTCATTCGTTTCGACACTGCTACCAAATGTCGTGATAAAAAAATCTCAGTATTTTTTTGCTAGACCTCGGATATAAGTATTTCTCTCATCAGTTTCTTACGTAACAGTGTCGTAGTTAGAGAATGCGCCATCTAGTGTGAAATAATTCTGTAGTTTAAAAAAGTTACTTATTAATGCTGTAAATAAATTTGGCAAATATCCAATTTCTTATTCATCAAAAAAAAAAAAAAAAACAGTTTACGAACTCCTCAAAATTCAAAAATAAACATCAAAGAAATAAAGATGACTGAAATGAATATCAATCTTCTAAAACATAATAAGATTTTTTTAAAACTGTAATAACATTTTATTTATCATCATACAGAGTATTTACATATATATACAATAACGTATACTATAACGTATACTAATATTTTCTGTTCAGTACAAATGTAGAGTACAGTGATTTTTTTTTAAATATAAATGTATACATATTTTTTTCAATATCAATATCATAGCTTAGCATTATACAGCATATTTACATATACACATTTTTTTTAATATCAGTATCTTCATTATTGTTATACACTTTACTGACTGTTTTGTTACATAATCTGCATTCTTTGATTATAAGGATTACGTGTAGATGAGTGAGGCTAATTAATCCTACCTACTTCGAAGCTTGGGTTAGCTTTTATGAAGAGAGTGGGATTTAGCCTTCACTATTTATGTAGGCATTGGATGTTAGGGATTTGTGATGTGTATATTAGTGTTAATGGTATATTACCTTTGTTGGTATATTTTCCAGAGTTCGTGTTTTAATGTTCTGTAGTTATCTATGTGTTTTAAATTTCTTGGTAGCTTGTTGAGTTGCGTGGGTATCTTTTGTGATCTCACAAAAGAACCGTGTGAGTTGTTGAAGGATGAAGGGATGTAGAGAGTTGTTGTAGGTCGTGTTATACGATATATGTCTCTGTTGTTTCGATATGTGATGTTGAAGTAATTCCGTGTTAATGTTATGTAGTGTTTCAGGTTTTTAATGCTCAGGATTCTGTGTGTCACCATGTGCTTGTCGGATATTGGTTGTTCCATATAAAGTGTTCAGATCTCTGTTGACACGATTTTCCTCTGTAATGTTTCTAATTTTGTTAGGTGGCTGTTTGATGTGTTTGCATAGACTGTTATACCCATATCTGAGAGGGATTCGCAGATACCGTGATATAGGAGTTTTTTTTTATGTTGGGATTTAGCCTTCAATATTTATGTTGTTGTTACTGTTTATGCATGGGATGTAGCCATTGGATGTTGGTATTATATTTTGGTGTGTAGGTGAGTTTGGTGTGTAGGTATTCTATATATTTTGTTCATTTAAGGTGGGAATCTATATAGAGACCCTTAGGAACATGCCAAACCTCAACAAATTTGGATGCATGAAACTGCCCCAAATTTGGGAAACTGTTATCAGAAGAACTTCAGCCCAAAGGCCAAGAACTACCAATATAGCCCGCCAGGGGGCACCATCAGGACTTTAGGAAACGCTAGCTTCCTAGCTTCAGTCTCATTTGCTGTTATTAGTACTTGTGTGCACGTGTCTGTGTAGTAAGTTCCCAAGAAGATGGCAACGTGACGTTCGCCGAAATATCGGAAGGTATATATTAAAGTTTATTTAATCTATATTTCTAGTATACGCTGTCAATTCCTTAAATAATAGTTATCATTATCATTATTATATAGAGGCCGAGGTATTTTGCATGTGTTACAGGTTTGATTTCGGAACATTGGCAGGTATTTTTGTTATTAATGCTGCGGTATGTGTGCCAGTGTATCGATAGGGATGCGGGGCGTATGATTCTTGGGTTGTCTATTATCAACATCTGTGTTTTGGTGCCGTTGATTAGAATTGCGTTTTGGTGGAAGTATGTTGTGATTTCATTTAGGTCTTGCTGTGCTTTGCAGAGAGCCGTGTTGATGTCTGTGTGGATTGAGAGTAGTGCAGTGTCATCTGCATATTGAAATATTTGACTTCTTATGGATATGTTATGAACATCGTTAATGTATATGTTGAATAGAGTGGGTGATAATATGATATGACACCGTGAGGTACACTGGGTTTTATTTGTATAACCCGACTGTGATATGTAGTTGTTTTTGTTACTTTTGTTCTGTTTGAGAGGTAGTTCTTGAACCATGTATGCAGTGTTCCTCTTATACCTATTGAGTATAGTTTGGTGAGTACCATGTCATGTTCAAGTGTATCAAATGCTTTGGTTAGGTCCAGTAGTATAAGAACGGCGCACTTGTTTTTGTCGAGAGCTTTGTTTTTTGTGTCGGCGATGTCTTCTAATAAAGAGACCCACCCCAAATTTATGAGACGATTTTTAGAAAAAATATTTTATTACATAAAGATATTTACGAATTCTTACTTACTTAATTTTTATTTATTGTTACAATCATTTGTATTAGCAATATTCAGTTCATCTTCACTCTCGGTACTATCACTCGTCTCGTTAATGTCACCATTCGTATTACGTCTGAACTATCGTTGTCACTCCCTTCAAAAACTGCGTCATCTTCGGTACCATCCATCGCATTACTTATCTCGCATTTCTTAAATGACTTTATAATCGTCTATTCTTTCACAGATTCCCATGAATTTTTCACCCAGGTACATACTTCTGAAATTGTTGGCCATTTCATACGTCCTGTTGCTGTAACATCGTGATTTGGCTTTGCCATCCATTTGTTCCACTCTTCCCGCATAAAAGCTTTCAATGGTTTATTAATAGAGCCATCCAAGGGTTGTAATTGACTTGTAAGGCCTCCAGGAATGACAGCTGATTCTGTATTCATTTCTTTTAGAAGCGTCTTGGTTGATTTTGTTTTATGTGCTCTGAATGGATCCCACACTAACATCGCAGGCTTTTTAAACAACGCACCTGGGCGTTTTGTCCATATCTTTTGTATGCATAATTTCATTCCTGTTTCGTCCATTCAGCTTTTATCTTGAACGTGGATAATAATTCCACGAGGAATTTCATCTCACGGTAACGTTTTTCTCGTGAAGATTAACATGGGGGTAGATTTGTTCCGGCAACAAGCTAAAACTACAATGTAGTGAGTTTTTCGTGACCTGTTGTTTTGATCACTACTGATTTGGTGCCTTTTGAATCTACTGTCCGATTTGAAGGAACATCAAAGGTTAGAGTCACTTCATCCATTTTCGCAAGTTGATTAAGCTCAAAGTTAAATTTCCTTCTCTCTGATAAGACAAATCTATGGAATTCTATAATTTTAGCTTCATAGCCAGCCGGCATTTTATGGGCTAGAGTAGTTTTTGTACGCATGCATAACCAGTGTCTTTTCATAAATCTAAAGCACCAAGATGGTGATCTGGTAAAATCTAAAATTCCATTAGCAGTTGTCCCTCGTTTCGCTTCAAAAATTATAATTTTCGTAGAAACCGATATTCCCATGTTTCGATGATTTGTTACCCAATTTTTCATTTGCACTTCTAATTCTGGCCATTTTTCTAGATGCGAACGGAATGTTTTCGTGTATTTACATAGCAGTTTTGATTGTTCCTCTTGTTTTCTCCACTCGCGAACCATTTTTTCTGGTGGTGGTGGACTAAAATGTCTTTCTGCTGCTCTGTTTCCATATTGTTTTGCATACTTTATCACATTTAATTTATAACTCACGTTATATGAAAGTCTTTTTTTTTTGTTTTACACTCATTTGTTCTTATTTTAAGATAAAATTTTTACGACTTATAAAAAATAATTCAAATGAACCGTACAAAAGCGCACATGTTTGCACACTAATGACTATTGAGCTCTAAATCAGTGATTCACCTGCATGCAGCGAGATAACATATTGCGCCAGTGATTGAACTTCGCTAATAGCTTCGGTACAGTGTAAAGATTCGTATTTTAATGTTACCTTCGGACCATAAGAAGCACCCCAATTTTCAGTCGATTTTTCTATGTAAAAAGGTGCGTATATATATATATATATATATATATATATATATATATATATATATATATATATATATATATATATATATATATATATATATATATATATATATATATATATATATATATTAAGGATACCAAGTAATTTTATAAACTTGGTTTTTTTACTCCTTCTCCCAAGTAAGCAAAATAGTTAAGTTTGCGCCTGAACGTAGTTCAAATCTAAAGGTAGTGCAACACCAGGACAACTCGTTGTAAAAGTGAGTAAAGCTCTGATCACTATTCTTAGTATTTCCAGTAATGTAAAACACATCTCACTAAGAGGTGTATACTGTTATACATTGTGGGTGGGGGGGTCACTACCCAGACCGGTTTCAACCTTTTTTTGAGGTCTCCTCAGTGAGTAGCTAGACCCTGAAATACCTGAAATATATATATATATATATATATATATATATGTGTGTGTGTGTGTGTGTGTGTAATAATTTTTTAACTTGGAGATATTGTATATTAGGATAACCAAGTTATTTTATAAACTTGGTTATTTTAACTCCTAATCCCAAGTATGCAAACAATTAAGTTTGCGCGTGAAACAAAGTTCAAGTCTAAAGATGATACAACACCAGAGCAACTCATTGTAAAAGTCTGTAAAGCTCTGATCACTATTCTTAGTATTTTCACATAATGTAAAGCACATCTCACTATAAGATGTATACTGCAATGCATTAAAAATAAAAACACCTTGTTGCAACTTCTATATACCCAAGGTAAAAAACTTTCTACATATATACATACAGGACCGGTGCACAGTATTTTTCTTGTGTGTGTAATTAATATTTGGCGCCTTTCCAAAAAAAGTTTTTTTTTTAATAAAATGTGAATAGAACGAACAGGAAATGAAAAACAAATGAAAACCGCTTTACAGTATAATGTTACCTACGGATTAGTCCTGCTGATACAAATTTTTTCAAGTTTGTAAATTTTCAAAATGATATAAAATAGTATTTTTCTTGTGTGTGCGACATATATATATATATATATATATATATATACATATATATATATATATACACACACACACACACACATATATATATATATATATATATATATATATATATATATATATATATATATATATATATATATATATATATGTATATATATATATATATATATATATATATATGTCGCACACACAAGAAAAATACTATGCGCCTTTCCTGTATGTATATATGTAGAAATGTTTTTACCTTGGGTGTATTATACGTTAAAGATACCAAGAAATTTCATCAGCTATGTTTTAATCCTTTTTGCCAAGTAAGCAAACAGACAAGTAATTCAAATTTGCGTGTGCACGTAGTTCAAGTCTGAGGCAACTCTTGGTGAAGGTGGAGTAAGCTCCACAAGGGGATGTGTTTTGCATTAGGGGAAAATACTAAGGAAAGTGATCCTAGCTTACTTCACCTCTACCACGAGTTGCCTCAGACTTGCACTACGTGCAGGCACAAACTTGACTTACTCGTCTGTTGCATACTTGGGAAAAGGGATTAAAACCTAGCTTATAAAATTGCTTGGTATCACTTGGTATCTTTATCATATTATATACCCAAGGTAAAAAACTTTCTACATATATACATACAGGACCGGTGCACAGTATTTTTCTTGTGTGTGTAATTAATATTTGGCGCCTTTCCAAAAAAAGTTTTTTTTTTAATAAAATGTGAATAGAACGAACAGGAAATGAAAAACAAATGAAAACCGCTTTACAGTATAATGTTACCTACGGATTAGTCCTGCTGATACAAATTTTTTCAAGTTTGTAAATTTTCAAAATGATATAAAATAGTGATATTAAGTTAAGAGATTTATTCAAATATTCTTTACATTAATTTTTCATTAATGAATAAATTAATTTTAAAGATTCAACGAAAATAGATAAGAGAATTTTACAAGAATGTTTCGCATTGGACTCGAGAGTTCGCCGATTATTTGTGTCGCTGACACCGCTCTAACAGCCTGCTAATATAACAGGCTCGAATATCGAGAAGAATGAGTTATCAGTAGTAAGCCGACTTTTAAGACCAGACCACATGCATCCGATCTGATTAAAATTAGGATACAGCCCTTACACGGAACTCAACAATTAATCATAAGTTGATTTATGATACATCAAATAATAAAGAAGAACTATTTTAGGTATATTTTCATAAATTTTAATCAACAATTACCGTGATATAAAAAAATTTTTTTTTTTTCCTCCAAGGGTATCAGTATCAGTTGGAGGTGACGTCACTAAAAGATATCTGCAAATGATGAGCTTGCTCATCTCCAATAGGCTGAGCAGACATTTTCTGAAGGAGAGGGGGGGAATAGGGGAGTATTGCAGGGAAGACCCCTGTCACCCTCCTGACTACTCTTTCACTTCCACCACCTAATGATATTTTTTTCCTCCAAAGTTACCAGTATCAGTTGGAAGTGACATCACTAAAAGATATCTGCAAAAAATGAACTTGATCATCTCCACTATGCTGAGCAGACATCTTCTGTTAGGGGTTGGGGGTGGGGTGGGGGAGCATTGCAGGGAAGACCTCTGTCACCCTCTTGATGAACTTTTCACTTCCACCACCTAATGTTATTTTTTTCCCATCCCAACAATTTCGGACATATGAGTGAGAGATATAGTCATCACATGGTCTAACTTCAAAAACACTTTTTGAAGATAAAATACTTAACATAATAACGAGAAATAATATAGAATACCCTTCGAGCCACAGAGATAAGATTTGCCCTATGATGTCTCAAAGTAAGATAATCTCACATCAACATCATATCCAACAGCATGTAGAAACATGTCCATGAATCATTTGTGTGACAGTTTCATTTTGGAAGGAATGGTCAGGGTTAAGGGTCAGGTAAACAGTACTATGAGGAAAAACAAACGAGTTAAGTGACTTTGCAGTTATGGCAATTCATTCATCCCGTGCAGCTATAGTATTGTGTTGTGGTAATTGGTATCCAGGAAAGTAAAGTAAAATAATGGGTGAGCCACAAAAGTCATTGAAATTTTCTTTCTTCAGGAAAATAGCACAAGACAAAACTCTTTACATAGCTCTAAAAGGATGGAAAGTGATTATTATTTTAGAAGATACATACATTGTGATGTATTCATCCAGACCACTTGGGAAAAGTTACGCAGGAAGCGGTCTGATATCCTCGGCTACTTGCAAAGAAGAATTGACTAATAAATGGACCTCAGTAAGTGCTATATTCTGAAATGCCAAGATGGGAAACTAATACTTGATGATACAGGAGCTGATGGAAGTAAAGTTTTTTCTATTAGTTGTGAAGAAGCTGAGAGATTTTCACCAAAAATGTATGACATTGATAATCATTTATTGCTTTTGGAAATTGAATTACCATCTATTCGTATCATGGGGAAAATTATCGCTAATGATTTAAATTCATCAATGGTAAAATTAGACTTTCAAGATTTTATCCAATTCAATAAAGATTCTTTATTTTGGGACATTTACGAACATTTTACAAAAACTGTTTGTGTATATTTGCTGACAAAAGAATACACAGAATGTTTAGGGAGGCATGGTGTCATTTTCAAACTGACACAATGTCATGTGAAAATATTCCTTGTGAAATTTCATGCCAAACCTTGTAGCATGAAATTTCACAAGGAAAAAAAATATTATAGTCTTACTTAAATTTGTATAACACATCAACAACACACAATTTGTTCATTTAAATTTACACATTTTATTTGAAAGAAATATTATTTAAAAATTGTATTTACTGAATCTAACATACAGAAATTAAATAAATAAAAATACATCAAAGGTTCTTCCCATGCTTGTGGAATTGCCATCATGTGGATTTTGACAATGTGACTCTCATCTGAATGTTATTTTCATTTGGTGACCATTGGGAATTTATTACTGTAGTTAAATTAAGGGTTGCATACTTATTTTTTGAAACCAATACATATACTTTCGTTATGTTTCCAAAAGCATTTAAAAGTACACATTATGTTTTCACGTTTTGGGCATCCAATTTCATTTAAATCAAGAACAGGTCTCCCTATTAACCTCGTTAATGTTTTTGATTTTCGCTTCCTTTGGCGAGTAATATTTGACATTTGCATGTTGATTCTATCATCCAATTTCTTAGTTTGTCCAGAGATAGTGAACCAATTTCCTACTTCAGCTGTTGGTTATATTTTATTAACCAAGAATTCCATTTTTTAACTCTTTCAGGTAATTCTTTCCAACTACAAGGTGATTTTGTCAATGTATATCTTACAATAATTCCATCAGAAATACAAATTTCTTTAGGAAATAAATTTGAAGTCTTATTCAAATGGAATTGACAATCAATTATAGCAATGATAACTGAAAATTCGCATTTTGTACCCACTGTCGATTTTTCATATTCGTTTTCCTTCATTCTTCTTTTTAGATTACTTCATATGGCACCACAAATAAATAGTTATTTATTATTATTATTATTATTATTATTTCACTGATTATTAGCTCTGATCTTATATTTTATGTTAACTTTCTGTTACAAAATTCTAAACAATTAATTTGAAAGGTTCATTTCACAAAGAAACTTTCAAAGAATTTTGTGGCTCACCCAGTATTTTTACATTACCAAGTACAAAACACCACACTGCTGTTTTCTGTTGTGGTGTTTTGTATTTGGTAATAATGTAGTGGATGAACGATTACTTTAAGTCCAAAGTCACTTGACTCTATGGTATTTTGTTATTATAGTACTGTTTACACTTACCATGCCTTACCCTGACCATTCCTTCAAAAATGAACCTTTTGTGCAGATGACTCAACAACATGTTTTCACATGCTGGTGGATATACTGTTGGTGTGTTTTTATCTTACTTTATGGGGAAAGGTAAAATTTGTATATTTGTTATCTGGAGAGTACAAACATTTTTTCTATACCAAACTTTAAGAGTTTAAGTCACGTTTTTGTGTTAATTATCTGCTATATCTCTGTGAAACAACCAAATTCTAACAGTTCGGATTTTTTCGATTATATGAACGAATTGTTTTCATATAACTCAATGTCAATAGGTAGCATTAGACAATTTCTAAAATAATCAATACATGGATATTAGTTTTCAACACGTTTTCCCCATTCCTGGCATTAATTTCACAGCAGTAATTTAAAAAATAATAATAATTAAAGAAAATTGCATTAAGGTATAAAGTTGTGGATTTAAATATCAAGTTCTAATCAGAATAACTGAGTAAAAAATTCACTGTGGAGAAACACAACAACAAAAGCACACATCTCCATTCATTTAAGTTTAGAAATGCATATTTTATTTTGCTCAAATACTATTTACATGTATATTCACTGAGAAAAATTCGAAACCTGTAATTACCTAAAAATATTTCACAATATTTAAATGTTAAGTTTAGACTCTTAACATTTTCCAAATAGTTCAATGAATAAAAGTTTTGTTACTCACTGTTTCTTGGTTACATTACATCAAAATAGCTGGTCATGCAAAAGAGTTTTTAAAACAGATATCATGGTAACCACACTTCAATACATTTGATATTGTGTCAGTTTTGAAATGACACCATGCCATGATTCTGTGTATTCTTTTGTCAGCAAATATACACAAATAGTTTTTGTAAAATGTCTGTAAATGTCCCAAAATAAAGAATCTTTATCGAATTGGATAAAATCTTGAAAGTCTAATTTTACCATTGCTGAATTTAAATCATTAGTGATAATTTTCCCCATGATACGAATAGATGGTAATTCAATTTCCAAAAACAATAAATGATTATCAATGTCGTACATTTTTGGTGAAAATCTCTCAGCTTCTTCACAACTAATAGAAAAAACTTTACTTCCATCAGCTCCTGTATCATCAAGTATTAGTTCCCCATCTTGACATTTCAGAATATAACACTCACCGAGGTCCATTTCATAGTCAACTCTTCTTTGCAAGTAGCTGAGGTTATCAGACCACTTCCTGCGTAACTTTTCCCAAACAGAGAACCACAGACTTTTTTTTGACTCAGTGAATTAAAAGTCTTATTTGTTCGTGCAATCCCTCAAATACTTCATGAAAATGTCAACTCTTGGAAGCAAAAGGAATAATCAGGTATTAAATTAATAACCAGAATTTTAGTGGAGAAGATTTCACCTTAAAAGTCACAATACTGTTAGAATTTGGTTATTTTACAGAGCTGTTAGATATTTTAAACCAACACTTTAATAAAACTCTTAAAAAGATTCCTGTAGAAAAATGCTGCAGAGGGTTCAAAACCTTGTTTGTCTCATATCCGTTCCTTAAAATTACTAATGCTAAAGAAAAAATAAAATAATTAAATTCCAGTTACAGATATAGTTTAAGAGCACAAGGAATCAAAGTTAAAATTAATGGTCATATTGGTTTAAAAAAAATAAATGTAAGCATTAATTTACTACAGTAATAATTTCCCATGGGAACCAAGAGTTCTAACCTAAACACACGATTTCTCACCTGTGTACAGCAATTTGGCAACCGGATAAGATAGATATCTTTAAGATAAGACTTAATGAGAAATCTACAGTCTTAGAAAATAAATTCATATACATTTTATTTATTCATTAATTTTGCTCATTTCTTCTGTTAGAATATGTAGTTAAACTGAATTTTAAAATTAAAATACAGAAAACAAACATTCAATTTGAAAAAAAAATCACTTGTCAGAATTCCATACTCTAACAGCACTTAGAATTCGAAACAGGAAATAACACTTACCTTAAACAAAAAGGTGCACAGACTTTCCCACCAAACTTAGGAAAACATAGCATGAGCAACTGTGAAAAGGAATTATACAGAGAACCAATCGGATAGTAATTTAAATTAAGTAGTCAACTAGCTCTTCTGGTTATTTACAGAAATATCTTTCAACTCCTATATTTTGTGTGTTTTTGTGCTGTGAATATATGTTAGCCCGAGTAACCTATAATGAAAAAGTCAACTGGATTTTCAGACTTGTGTTTGTGTTCTGTGCTGTGGATATATGTTAAAAATCAACAATTTCGAATATTCAGAAAACCTAGATAGTGCCAAGATGTTCCCATTCTTGAAAGAAATGTAAGTTAATTTTTTAATTAAATATAACAATTAATAATTGTAATTTCAATAATCACTGCTCGTATGTTTTGTTAAGCGTAATTCTAATACTGAATAGTTTTTTTTTGTATGCATTGGTGATATCTGTAAATTCCTATTTCTGCATATTGCATTGTAAATAATATCTGTGAAATAAATATGTAAACTTAAAAGAACAAACAGTGTTGTTGATGTGTTATGTATGTTTCAGTAAGATCACTTTTGAAATCACAGTGAATTCACACACGATTTGTTTATTTATTGAACTTTAAGATCTTAATTTTATACAAATCAAAATTTTCAGATGAATTATAAATAAAATAGGAATTTGAATTAGAATATGAATATAGAAGAAAATACGGATGCGCTATGGGGAAAAAAGTGTGTCCGAGGGACACCAGTATATAATTAAATTATTCAGAAAAGCTCGAAACACTGCCGCCATCACGACTTACTTTAAGAATTCCCAACCTTTAACAGGAAAGAAATATCCCAAAAATGTATTGGAAAATTAATATAGCCATCTGTAGAAGAAAAAAAAAACTGTATGTTTGAGTGACTATAATTAGCATATAATTAAATTATTCAGAAAATCCTAAACACGGCCGCCATCACGACTCTACTCTAAGAATTCCCACTCTTTAACAGGAAAGAAATACACCAAAATGTATTTAAATTTGTACACCCATCTATAGACAACCAAACACAAAACATGACGACAATGATGGATGTGTGTCACCCTGGGAAAATTCCAAGATATCTTATCTCAAAAACATTGCCCACAATTCCATAGCCGAACCAAAACAACATGTAATATCACAGAGAGACATATATTCCCCAGAAATTTCCAAACACATAACCTCACAATTCTTATCTCTAAATATCACCCACAAGGCAAAAAACGAACTAAACACACCACGTGATGTCCCTGACAGACGAGGGTCCAGCGAAATTCCAAACATTCCAAACTCTATAATAACAAACATTCACGTCACGATTCCTTATCTTATCTTGATCTTGATCTGGTGACTAGAGCCCCACGAATCCTTATCTCTACCAGCACCCATAATTCCATACGCGAACCAAAACACAAGAACTCACGTCACTGACACATATGCTCCCAGTGAAATTACAAACCCATGACGTCACGCACAATGACGTCATCAAATAAACAACCAATTACGTCACGATTCCTTATCTTTTCCTGATCTTGATCTGTTCACTAGTGCCTACCCTTCTACTAATAGCAGAGTAGGAAAGGAAATGTAGACATATAGAGATGTTTTTGAGAGACTTTATAGAAAAGGGCGAAACGGATTAAAATTTCAAGTAAATGAGGAACTCCTTTTCTTGACATATACTCTTTACTGATAATACCTTGAACCATATAAAAATATACTTAAGTTGACAGAGTGAAAACACACAAAAATCAAGAAAATTGTTATTGAGCGTGTTATTATTGACCGTGATATCTTCGTGTTACTTCGGATATATAAGTTTACAAGGACATGAAAAGAAAAGAAGACTTTTTTCTGTATGACCAAACGATTTAAGTTTCGTTGCACATTAGTAGTGTTTGTTTGTTCGCTCGCGCGCGCGTGTGTGTGTGTTAAAATTATTCAGAGACGAGCAGATTTCAGATTTGAATTGAAGACACAAAAATAAGCAAATATTATTGAAGAAAAAGTGAAAGATTTTGAAAGAAAAAAACAAAACACTTAGAAACCGAATTCATGAAGAGAAGGTGAAGTTCTTTCAAAGGATCAAATTCTCAGACTTTCATACTGTACTCAAAAAGTTTGAGATAATCCTGGAAAAAAATCATATCGAAATTTTCTTGCAACGTAAGCTAGTGACTTTCAAGAATATGGAGAAAAATGTAAGAAAGTGAACTTATAAGTAAAAAAGTATCTAAACAAAAAGTGTTTCGAAGAATTTTTTGAACGTTTTTGAAAAGTTTTGAAATTCAGTAGAGAGTACTGTGAAGGAATCAGAGATGATAAAGAGTAAGCTTAAAACTGAAGGTGAGAATATTCTGGATATGTGGAGTAATCACAATGAATAATTCTTAAATTAAATAAGCAGTGGCTGAATTATAGTAGAAATTATTCAGGAGGAATTTAGTCATGAGCATATTTCGCTAATGCAGGTAATGTCAGAAATCGGAGATTCTGTAAGGCGGGCAGCTGTAGTTGATTTTCAACTAGAAATGCGGATACGGAAATGTAATACGGAGGGATAAAAGATTACAGAGGCGGCACTGCATAATTCAGAATGCTTCTTTGTAGATGCCTACAAAAAATGAAATAAAGCTGAACTTGAAATTATAGGAATTAGAGCTACAGGTAAGGTTTATTTAAGCATGCTTGAGAAAAGGCTAATAAAATGATACAGAGTCGCTTTGATACTAAACTTAAGCGAGTAATATGATTTTTCTGTTGCGAATAGATATTTACTTTAAGCAAATTATTGAAAAATTGAGGGTATCTCAAAGATTTTAGTTTTGTAAGAAGGTGTTAGGAGAAAAGCTGTTCAAGTTGTAAGTCATCAGCTAGAATTGAAAGGTATACAGAGAGATGGAGTGATGTAAAATTAGATGCCAGTCTGCGCTATTTCTGTTATTATTGATGTATATGGATCACATTATGAATGAAAATGGCTTTTTTCTTTATGTAGTCTCATATGGAATTGGCAAAAATAGAAATTTTATTTTTGCCTCCAGTAGCAGGAGGCCACCATTGGCCTCTAGAAGACTGGATGTAAAAAGTTAACAAATCGGGAATTCAGACAGCTTCAAGTATCCAATCAGCAGAATGGCGGATCTTACTGTGTGGGATCGAATTCCAGCTTGACAAGCAAGTCTTTGAATAGCTTTAAATGATATGTGATTCCGGTTGTCTGGTGCAAGATACGCCATTCTGCTGACTGGATACCTGAAGCTGTCTGAATTCCCGATTTGTTAACTTTTTACATCCAGTCTACTAGAGGCCATTCTTGATTTAGCTGTCAAGAATGGATTACTTGATAGCTAAATGAGGGAACTGTAGTCTTCAGTGCTGCAAGATTTAAAAGTGCTTCACAAGCGTGCAAAGATCTTAGTGATCATTTGAGGTTTAATCAGTGTTTATTTTCTTGTATTCAGTTTTAGAATCTAAAAATTCCCATCCTCGTTTATTTCTTGAACAACAGATGTATAGAGGATTTGTCTCTTTATTAAAAATCCCCCAATCTTTGCAACAGACCTGACACTTAACAAGAATTTCCAAAAACACACACACACACACACACACACGCTTGCTGTTTTAAAATAATTTCAGGCACCGCACCTAATTGTCCTGGATTGTTGACCTCCCTTTTTCGCTCATTGCAGGCTTTGGTGTTATGATAATCGTACTAATGTCGCTGACTTCCAATACCTATTTTCTAGAAGACGTTAGAAAGTGAGTTAGCCGATGTCATACTGAGCTAGCAGGGTTTTTTCCTCCAGGAAACTCGGATTTTTCATACACGCAATTATGACATGAGAACCCATGCAATTTACAGACATAAAATACTAGTTGTAGTGGTGGACAGTATATGACGTGGTGTGTAGTGGCGCTCTGTATAGTTGGTAGATTAAGCAGTGGAGACTAAGAGTTGTCGATTATTGTGCTCACCCTCGATGAGCCCTTGAACTCCTTGGAAGTGTCATGTAACAATAAGAATAAGAAATACTCATGAATAATTAATATCATTACAGATTTACTTATTACACTGAATTTCATTAATTTTTTTTTAAAAATTTAAAAGATTTTACCTTTTGTGTTTGTGAGTAATATATATGAAAAATGCACCTTCTGGACAATTCTTGCGATTTTAGAAAAGAATAATATTAATAAATGCATAAAGAATAATATAGCATATAATTAAAGCTGTAATATAACAACATTTATATGTAATTATATCGATGTACTATTGGTCGAAATTTTGCCTGGATCAAAGATATCACATCTACTTCACCAAGCTTTGGAGATGTGTATTTCCAATACTCATCATATCGAGCTCTGCATCAAACAGTTGGAACCGGGGTAAGGTTTAATAACGATGTTTGGCTTGTGTGTAGAAGCTTTTCCATGGAAACAGAAACCAAACAGTTCAGTATGTAATGCTCTTGCAGAAACTGTACAACTGCTGACCGCTTTAGCACCAAAGAAGGAATGTATAACGATTTTTCTACACTCTACTGTTTTTTTTAAAGAAATTTGTCCGAATACAAAATGAATCACTATTTTATTATCTGTATTCATTTTTTTACTATTTTATTTATATAAGTTCACGATAATCTGCTGTTCTCATCTAATCCTGCAATACTAATACCACCCACTTTCAGTTCTAATTATTTTTTTAACTCATCATATTTGTAATCCATGAAGTAAATAAATAAAATCTTTTTAAAAATTTACTCATTTAATCAATCTTAAATTACAAATAGACTTTTTATGATGTTTATTAAAATCACTTTGCCTGTTTTGCATTACATCTATGTTTTACTATTCTTATTTTTATTCTTAAGATTCTAAAGTATCATTAAACGGGCTCAAACTTTTTTTATGCACTACAAACAAAATGCGTATCACCTGTTATCTAACCTTAAATCCAGAGTTTAGTTTAACATACAAATAAATAAAATATGTTATACCCATATTCTAATTTGTCCCTGAAATCTATTATTTATAAAAGTGTTGCTATAATGCTGATTAGTTTTGTAATATAGCCACTGAATGCATTACAAATAATTCCTTGTTGCATTAGTCTTCATAAGAATTCTGAAAAATATATATTTAAGGTCTTGGAAAGAAGTTAACTGATGTAACAAACTAAAGAATGACTTAGGCTCATTTATCATTTTTGAGTTTCTGCAATCAGGACAAAAAGCTTTGCTAGTTTTTATATGGTTGAGATAATTCGTTATCTGGTTAGCTGCTATACAGTATATTGTCTATCCGTTTCTTCTATGTATAGGAAATATATCTGTTACATGGAAGGAAAATATCAGCGTAATCTATCAATTATTCTTTTTATAATTTCAAATAGAAACTTTTATCTTTTGTAAGTTACTTGCATCTTGTTTTTTATTTATCATTCGCTTTTCTTTCATTTTTCCACTCTTTCTTCTAGGCCTAAGTTTGGACCAGTGTGCACGCTAATATTATTTTTGTTAAGACTTTTTGCAGTCAGTTCCCCCCCCCCCACGTTTTGTTCCGTCAATTGACAGTCTTTCATCATCCATGAAATATTGTTTTTCCATAGCATTTTCCTGTTTGGTTATAGAGTATCATTTGTTGTTTGAATTTCAAGAGTTTAAAGAAATGCCATTTAATATATCTTTCTATAGTGGGAGAAAAACTAGGTTTTCTACGAGGTGTCTTCGGTGCAGAAAAATATGTCAGGAAGAAACCAAGTGGATCCATGCATTTAATCGTTATTATTATTATTATTATTATTATTATTATTATTATTATTATTTTTAATGGCGTGATAATGCATTAATATTTGCGAATGGTAAAGAACAAATATTATTCCATTATCAACTCCTAATGAAAAGGTCTAATAAAATGATTTTTTTTTCTTCTAGATATTAAACATTCCATTTTCCAAATCTAGGAAATCTTGGAATTAGAAAATGGAAAGTTTTTTTAGAAGAAAAGAGAACGATAATGACGAAAAAATTTCAGTTGAAATTGAATATTTATTCTATCTTAAATATTTAACTAAAAGAATGTGTGATTTATTTAAAAAGCTGTACAAACTTAATTAGACTTCAGCAAGAAGATAACTAATACGAGTTGTTATGAGTCTTCTTCAAATAAATAAAAATCTTGCAATGCCTGTTTTTTATTTTCCTCAAAAGCATGCAGCAATTTGTTAGCACTCATTTCTCCTGTGTCATTGTCATCACCAACACCATCATTTTTTGTGCGATGTGTTAGTTGAAGGCAACTACAATAGAACTAATTAAAAATAATCCACCTAATAATTATAATCCAAATTAGTATTGTGTACTGTAATTAACAGCGCATGTGATGTATGGTTGGTTTTTTTAATTAGGAAAAATAAACACTTTTCTCCGTATATACAACTGCACAATCATATAGCATATGGTTTTACGAAACTTCGCTGAAAATGTAGTCCTTATAAGGAACTGGCTTAAAGGGGCGAAGCAAGAATGCTTTTCATATTCCCCGTTATCTGTAGAGGACATTGTAGGGATAATAGGGATAAGGTGTTATTGAGCTATTAAAGCTCTGATCATGGCAGGAGGGTAACAGCAATAGCCGAGCCTCAGTTAGAACTTCATTGGCTACAGCATTGCCATCCATTACCCTCCAAGGGTATTGGATTGAATGAATCAATCACCGTATCTCACGGTCGATTGATTCCCTCTCCTCATTCACCACTCTCTCCGCTAAAAATGTAGTCGTTTTCATAATATAATTATATATTATAATACGAAAAGATTAATGGTGTATATTGTACTGGTTAATTTTTGAAGATATTAATATCTTTTTTTTTCTAATATTTTCACCAATAACTTTTGCATTTTGTATTTTAATTTCTTTAAAATACATCACATTATTTTCTTTGAAAACATGAATTAACATCGGTAAAATAGCAGTCCTAATAAAACCGGATAATTTGATTTGAACAATAATACCATTTGGAGAATTCCAGGTTCCTCTGAATGTTGAAAGACTAAATTTAAACTGCTTGAGCCTGTTTGCATATTCATATTTAGTGGTAACATACTGTTATATGACATTCCCAGATAATAGCCATCTTTCTTAAAGGTGAATTTCTAATTTTCGCTGCAGAAATTTTTAATCAGATAAAACAATGCCGATCTTTGTACCCAGTCATTCCGCTAAACATTGTAAGAGGGATTAAAAAAAGAAAGAAAAGTATAGTTTATACTATATTTTTTTAGATTTTTAAAGCAATGTTTCTTATGAGATTCCTCACAATGAACTTCGTAATATGAATATATTAATTACCGTGAGTAATTAAAATAATATTGTACTTTTTCCTTCCTAGATTACAAGCATCTTAACAGATGAGCTAGAAACTAGATTTCTGAAATTTATATCACTAAGATGACTTACCAAACTTGCTCCACCTTTGCCGCTAGTTGACGTTTATCCTTTGATAAAAGGCAACTTTTCTCCACCTTTGAGATCAACTTAAGATGTGCTTAAGTTGATCTCAAAGGATATTCATTCTCGTATTAATTACAATTTATCAAGAGAATTAACCGCGCTATTTAGAGTTCTGTTGTTTCTCCTCGCTAGAGAAACATTGAATTTGAAATGCAGTAAATGTAAACAGTATATGTGTATGGGTTATATTGTTGCAGGTCGAAACCTTCTTTTGGAAGACTAAAGCTGAAGTCTGTGTCAGTCCACATTAAATAAAATGAAAATCACCACCAAACTTTACATAACACATGGAGAAGTCTAATTTAGGTTGCACTCGTTGAATGTGTGCCTGCAACGAATATTGTGCATTGTCATTTGTGATGAAGAGTTGTTATCAAGCGATCGTATAAGGATACGATCAACCTTGTGTACACATTTTCATTTATGACTTTGTTATCCAGTTATACCGGTGTCTATGCATACACCGATAACAAGCAATTACTTAAGTAAAAATAAAAGAGATACTGATATACGTGCTTCAGACCAATTTGAAGAGACTCGCTTTACATTTATCAATGTTGACCTTGATAGGACAACATTGATAAACGTCAAGCTCTGCACTCTGGAATGTACAAATGTAACCACATTAAACAATGCTGATGTGCAGCAAGAGGTATAGAAGGCAAGGGATTATTGAATAATAGTATGGTAAATAGAGAGCTGAAGTTTATTAATTTTCCATGTATTTATTTGGAAATAAATTATTGAGTTTTTATGTTTGTTTAACTGAGAACTAAATATACTTCCAGTATATAATATAAGTATATGTATATGTAACTAAATATACTTCGTCATATACTTCCAGTATTTTCTTCAGTAGCATTTTAAATATTTCCAAGGCAACGAATTTTCGGCTTAGGTCTCATAAAATGACACAATTTTACTCGCCTCTTCTGGCATCTGTTACACGCTGTATAAATCAGATCAGAAATTCAATGTCAGAAAGGACGACCATGACGCAGTGTGACTTGTAGAGTGAATCGAGGAGCTATAGAACGGCTGCTGGTAGCCGTTCTATAGCTTCAGAAAGTTAGTAGATATAACATGACCTCGAAGTGCCAACGGAATCCCTCCGTCAAACACATTGACTATAATTAATGAAATGACCAATACAGCAATAGCCGCAAACAACTTACCGAGCGGTGTCGCTTCGGCTAAAAATTTTCAATTGCGTTTCAGTTGAGCGATTTTCATCCGGTGTGCCGCGAGATTTGTGAAAATAAATTAATTAAAAGAAATAATGTCGTAATTTGCGCATTTATTCCCTTGAAGTTCCCAAAAAGGATAAGCAATTACTATTATTAATATCTTCTGTATGTAAATCAATCAAAATTATGCCTATTTTTTGCCAGATCGTCAAAAAATTAAAAGAATATATTTTTAGTGTGCCGCAGAATTTTAATAATTAGTCTAGGTGTGTCATATTATGAAAAAGGTTGAAAATCACTGCCCTATAGGGATAGAAACCATCACATGTTCTTAGTTTAGATGGAAACCGTCACATGTTGTAGCCATATTTTGTATCTATGATCAGGAGCTGGTCACCGCTGGATCCTATTTTGCTAAGGAATGATAATTAAAAAAATAATAATAAAGTGGTTTTCCGTTGCATTTCAGTAAGTAGCTATGTCTGCATATATGTTTGTTCAAGAGGCTGGCTTTCCTATTTTTCCGGGACGAAAATCCTGAATTTTAAACAATTTTAAACAATCGGCTAATATGGAATACCAATGTGCATTTCCAAGATAAAATTAAAACTCATAAAGGAAATCTAAATCTCTCGCTCTGCTAAAATATATAAACCAAAATATTTTATCTCAAGTTGTTGCTTTCGATTTTCTTTTATCTGGAGTACATTTCTTTCTATTCAAAGATTTTCAAAAACACATTTGTCGAGAGGATCATATGGATAGGTAATATGGAATAATAATTTTTATCCACTCAAAATAATAAGCTATATGTGTTTAAATGAAGTAATCTGACGAAAACTTAATTCTAGAAAAAATAAGTAAGGCCTACTTGTAAAAATCAATCATATTTAAAAAAAAAAAAAACATACAAGATGAAATATCAAGTTTTCCATATTAAATCTTCCGCACGAAATACTATTTCATTATACCCGACATCCCCATTTTGCAATTACGCGTGTTGTGACCACGAACTGCGAGCCAAATAAAACCCTGAAACCAGTCGGAAATGACATTTAGTAGTCTTTGCTCCATAGGCCAAGAGTGATTAAAAATACATGGATAACAGTCGTTCATATCAATTCTGCTAAAGACTAATTGCTCGTAGGCGTGGAAGGGTGACGTAAAAGTGTTAATTGTTCCAGTGCAGTCCGATGGTCTGTGACACTTTATAGGCGAGAAATCGTAGTGTTCCTTATTACCCGAAGTTCCTCTATCTGCATCAAATAATCTTTCGATATAGTTCATTTTTAATACCACACACGAAAATGTGTATTTTCCTGGAGTAGTACTATAAAAAAAGGATTTTTTGGGATCTTTCAGGTGGTTCTCCTACAGCATAATATTATTTTGCATGATTTATCATAGTGTACATTTACTTCCATACAAATCAAGAACTTTGCCGATATATTAATTTGCACGAAAATCATATTTTAAATTTAATTTTATGTAAACGAGTGCAGAGACGAAGATAATTTTGTTTGTATTTTTGCTATATAAATGTATCATGCATACATCACATACATACATAGAGAGAGAGAGAGAGAGAGAGAAACTTGCAACGTTGCTACGCTCGTGAGGAATAATCTTTTACAATTCAAAAAGTTAAACAAAAAAATTAATTAATAATAAACTGCTTAATAAAGTGACAATAAACTGATTCTGGTTAGCTACATTGGAAAAAAAATACAATTAACTAACCAATTCTAATAAGATTATAGCAGTTATGGAAGATATGATAGCTAAATGTTAGTTTAAGGGGATGAATATTCAGTTGTTTACCGATAATACAAAGTGAGGGAAGGCAATTGTTGATAAAGGTGATGTAAATATCTTATAGGATGATTTAAATAGATTTGCAGTGTGAGTGGCAAAAGATAATGGTTGTCAATTCAATGTTTCAATGTTGATAATGCATTTCGGGATGAAATGATAACACTTCGTATCATATTGATGGTACTAGTTTACAGTAAATTGATGAAGCTAGGGATTTGGGAATGATGGTGGATAGACATTTGAAATTCAGAGGGGGGTATTGCAAGAGTTCGCAAAATTGCTCAGAGGATTACTTGGATGGTGGAGCACACACTGATAAGTAAATATAGAGAGGTTATTATCCCTCTTTATGAGGCTATGATTTGGCCACATATTGACTGCTGTGCAAAGATTTGGTCCCCTGTGTTTCTTTGGAATCAGGAGGTGATGGAAAGGATTTATAGATGGGTGACTAAGCTGGTGATGGGTCTGTGGAATGAGGGTGTGTGGGAGGAGAGCGGGGTTGTAGAGTTTAGCTGACAGGCACGGGAGAGGGGATATTATAGAAACTTATAAGTTATACCTATAAGTTTGACACAGAAAACATTTTCAGTACATGGGGAGTATTGGGAAAACAAGTCACACTTGGAAGTTGTCTAAGAGTGTGGTCAGTAAGTATGTGTGACTAGTTTCTTTACTTAGAGAGTGGTAAATGAGTGGAGTAGATTGCCAAAGTTGGTTATGAACGCACAACAGTGAATAGATTTAAGGAGATAGAATATGATTGGTATTGTGTTAATGATTAGAATGGGTCTCCCGCATGGAGTCTTTTGACTCGATGGAATTTCTTTTTATTATTCTTTCAAATATTTACATATGTACAATGATCATCTATTCAGTATATTCTTTTACAAGGTTCAGTACTTTGTGGTACGTATAATAAGATTAAAATAGTAATTATGATAACATAGTTTTTTTTTAAATAACAATGACAGTAACAATTTGCAATTTATATTGTTCAGAGTTACATAAGTTGTATAATATTATGTTGTAGTTTACTATTTTTTTTTCAAGTTTGAAAAGGTGTGATTATACAACAGTATTTACACATATGCAATCAAAATATTATAATTCCTAATTCTCACAAATATACAGTGTAAACTCATGATTTACATTTTAAAATTTTTTTTTAATTACATTGCATACATTTGTTACAGTTATTACATACATTTGATTACATATGATACATTACTAACATTTGTTTACATATGATACTTACATTACGTACATTTGTTTACATATAATACATACATACATTACATATTGTGATTTATATGTGATACGTACATTACATGCGTTTGTTTACATAGGATATATTTTGGATGAGAAGTAATTTCTCTGCTTTCATCCTTGAAGATTATATGTAAGCTTATCTGAGGATGACACCAGTTGGTTATTATTTATTGGATATTTTGCTGTGTTGGGAAGCTACGAAATCTATGATTGAGAAATTCGCACGAACGCACGCACGCACGCACGCACGCACGCACACACACACACACACACACACACACACACACACACACACACACACACACACACACACACACACACACACACACACACACACACACACACACACACACACACACACACACACAAATAAATTAGAATGTATTGATGCGTTGCTGAACTGGAAGCCTGAACGAATATACGTGTTTCATTAAGTTTATATGGTATTTTGGGTGCGTATTTCTTGTTCATAGTATGTCCTTAGAGCTCTTTTCAGGCTATTGTAGTTTGTAAGGTTTCTGTATTCGAAAGGTAATTTGTTTATCATGTGTGGTATCTTGAAGTTTCCTGAGGCCTTTCCGTAGTGATTATTTTATTTATATATGATATAATTAGTTGTCTCTTGTCTTCTTATGCGATATGTGTTTCTCACTGTCCTGTAGTTGGCATGGAAATAATGTTTTAGCAAAGCTGCATAGTGACATAAATGTTTTGTTGTCAGTATTTTGTATTCTGACATTGCAGTGTATATAAAGTCGTTATTTTCTCTTTGTTCCCAAAAGATCAGTTTTATGATTTTGTACTGTGACGAGATTAATCTATTTAGTTTTTAGGGTGTACCGAAAGCATATATTGTTATAGCGTATCTTAGTGTATTCTGGAATAGTGCTTTGTATATTAGTGTTTTTAGGGGTGTGGGAACTGTCTTTTAATCTGTAGAGTTTGCCAGTTATTGTTCGGAGTTGATTGAGTAGATGGTTTTTGTGGCTATTCCAGTTCATATCTGCATCGAAGTAAATTCCAAGGTATTGTATTTTTTCAATCTGAGTGATTATAGTGGTTTTGCTATTCTGTGTGTTTTTTTATGTTGAAAAGTGGATGTTGGATGGTTATATATTTGTTACTAACTGGTCAAATCAGTGAATTTCTAAATATCATTAATTTTGTCTTATCTGAGTTTAGGTGTATGAAGTTTTTCGTGAGCCAGTCTGTGATCAGATTTATGTCATGTTGCATATTTGTTTGGGCTATGTTTGTGTTATTATGGATGGATATTATCGGTGTATCGTCTGCGTATTGGAATATCTTACCTTTGAGAGGTAGCTGATTAATATCGTGCGTATAAATGTTGATAGAGTTGGGGAGAGTACAGCTCCCTGTTGCACTCCACAGGTTACTGGTAGCTCTCTACTTCAGTTTGACCCGATAGATGTGATATGCTTCAATTTTGGAGGTAGTTTGTAAACCACCTGTGCAGAGGCCCGTCTATTCCAACATGCCTCAGCTTTTCTAACAAGGTTTGATGTGTGAGTGTATCAAATGTTTTAGTTATATCAATAAAGCCCACCATGGCAATTTTGTTTTTTGTCTAAGGCGGTATTAATTACGTCTGTAATTAATACCGCCAAGAGAGATGTTATTCCCTTATTTTTCTGAAAACCATATTGTGTTTAGGGAATAATATGAAAGGTTTTTGTATATGCTGTGAGTTTCTTCAGTACGATCCGCTCCATAATTTGATTGATAATTGGTAATGTTGCTATGGGTCTGTAATAGCTGATTAAATTTCTTTTTCCATGGTTGTATATGGGTGTGATTACGGCGGTCTTTAGCATACTTGGTATCTGTCCTGTTTTAAATATTTTATTTATTAATTTTAGTAGGATCTGACTTAAACTAGTTGCATGTTGCTTTATACCTTTAGTTCTGATACCATCAATGCCTGGGCCTTTGTTTGGTTTGATTTGATGTATTGCAGAGAGAAGTTCTGCTTCTTTTATGGATGGAAACCATAATGTCTGTTTTGATTGTGGTCCAAGTGGAGGGTCTCGTTTTGTGAGTGGGGGAATATTTCTGTGCAGTTCTTGGATGGAGTCTGCAAAGTATTGGTTAAAGTCATTTGCTAGTTGTTGGATAGGTTTTGCGTCTTTCATGAAGCTGTGTTTTATGGTTTCGGAGGCGGCGGTGTTGGGAACACAATCTAGCATCTCATTGATCTGATGCCAGGTTTTTGTTTCATGTTGTTTTGTGCAGAGGTTAGTTTGTCTCTGTAGTAACTTCTTTTTGCATTTCTGATTTGTGTTGTAAGGCGATTCCTTGTTATCTTATATTCAGTTTTTAAAGCTGTGTTATTCGGATATCGCTTTAATTCTTTCCATAAAGCATCCTTTCTGTGTATTTCTAGGATAACGTTTTGTGTTATCGAAGGATTTTGTGTTGTTTTTGAACGAATTCTGATTTATTTCTTTGTAGCTTTCTTATATATTTCCTCCAGTGTGTTAGTTTAATGTTGTTGTATAAGATATCTGCTGAATCTGATGCCAGGTGTTCCCAGTCTGTTTTTCTTATTTCGTGTTTGACTATTTCTTCGTCTATTATTGTTTTCTGTCGCTTTTCTTCTGTGGGACATTGTATGGATATTGTGTTGGTGTGCAGCTTTAGAGCGGTGAAGTAATGGTCTGCTACTTTGCACTTTATGACTAATGCAGTGTAACTGTTTGGTGGTGCTCGAACGTTTATATGATCTAGGCTGGAGGCAGGGAGATATTTCCGAATATTTCTTCTCTAGTACATGATGTTATTGTTGGTATTAGGTTATACATGGATAGCGTGTCTAGGTATTGTACAGTGTTGTTCTGGTTTTCGTTTGCAATATTTATGTTTATCTCGCCAATTATCATTAGGTATTCAGTTAGCTTGAAAGACAACTGAATATTTCTTGGCTTGGAAGCCAGCAATTGAGTTCGTGGAAGAATTTTATCATGTTTAGGTTTGGTGGCCAGTAAATAGCATTTAGTATTATGGGATGCTGTCTATTTGGTGGTATTAGTGATTTCGTGGCAAAGCGTTTCAGCATGCTCAAACTGATAGGCCGTTTCTTTTGCTATTAATTTTTGTTTGATAAATATTAATATTCCACCCCCTCTTTTTATTTGGCGGCATGATCTATGTTATTGGAAGCCTGGAATTTGGAAGGCAGTCGTTTCGTCATTAGTTATGGCTACTTCTGTAAGAATCAATATATCAATAATATCAGTGTAATTCCTCAGATAAACCTCTAACAACAGCCAATGTTCGGATGCTTCTGATGTTAATATGCAAGATTAAGAGACCTCTCGCTTGTACTGTGTGTTGTTTCCATGCATCAAGCGATTTGAAAGTACAATTACTGATATATTCTGGTGTAATTACATCTATCTGATGGTTCACATTCATTTTTGTTATGTTGATATCTTCTTATTGAACTAAGTTGGAGTCTTTTGTTTCACTCTGGCAACCTGTCTATATCTTCCAAGCTTTTTATTTGTATAGACTTTGAAGTCTGTGACTTTCTCAAGAATATTTTGCCGTCTTTGTTCAAAACAAATTATACTTTTTTTCTGTTTTTTCTTTTCTTGCTTGGTTCAAAAGATTCTGATTGAAAGGTGGTAAATACTCAGAGCGAAAGATTGGCGTACTGTCTTGCGATGCATTTAAATCCTTGACTACTGGTTTTTTCAGTCTGCTTGCTTTTATGAGATTGTCTCTTGTAGCCTTGCTTGTCAGACGAACTATGACTGATGCGGGTCGTGGAAAGCCTTGTTTTTTGTTCTTCCTGGGAAACCGATTTATGGTCTGAATATCGTTATGCTCTAGGGAGATGTAAATTGCATGGATTCCGTTTCTGGAAGACCGTTTATGACAAGGTCTTCTTTATGTTGTTGTTAGTTTAAAACTTCGTATTGTAGTTTCAGGGAATTAAATTCTTGACGGAGTTCCAACGTGTCTATTATCAATTTGTGCTACCTGTTAGTTAATGCTGGTTTTAATGTCTTTTACTATTTGTAAGACTTCTTCGACTTTTTAATTATTAAATTTAACAAACTCTTCATATTCGCTATTTTTTTGTTTGTTATTTGTTTATTCTGTTTATCAAATAGTTCTTGGACAAGATCTACCAAGCTGGCTTTTATATTTTCTAAACCTTTTTCTAGTAATAAATTTACGGCACTAAAATTATAAGACTCACCAGTATTTTGTTGTCTATTGAGTTCATCGTCCGATTCTGCCTCCGGCGTAATCAGTTGCGTCGTGGGCGGTGGCGTTTCTTTGTTCTCTCTACAGTTTAGGCACTTCCATTCTTATTTCTCTTCCATTCTTAATAATAATAATAATAATAATAATAATAATAATAATAATAATAATAATAATAATAATAATAATAATAACAAATAAATAAGTAAATAAAAAAATGAAGAAATAACTATCCGATTATCATGACAAAATTATCAATAAAATGAGCTTTTTTGTATTCGCAACATACATAAACATTCATATGGAAACCATATAATATGCTTTTATGAATTTTTGAATGGATCAAGTTCTGAAATAATATGCTTTCTGTCATCAAATTTTTAAATTAATTTTGAGATTTTTTTCGTAATAATTTGATAATTGTTTTCGCAAATAAACAGATTGGATTTCTTGTTCGAAACACTCAAAAAAAAATTTCATGCCATCTTTTGTGGATTGGATGTGGATTGCAAATAAACAGATTGGATTTCTTGTTCAAAACACTGAAAAAAAGTTTCATGCCATCTTTTGTGGATTGAAATCCAAAATAAATAGCTTCAGTAATTTGTAAAAATAAATAAATAAATAAACCTTTAAATTCCACCAAGTATTCCTTAATAATTATTGACTTCCTCCAATTGAGTACACTGACAGTTTAACATCCAATATTCAAAACTTGTTTACTAGTGCTTTACTTGCATATGGAAACCAATATATGAGTTCCATATATTGGTTGTATCTAGTTAGACGTGTTTACTAGTGCTTTACTTGCAACCCCTTGGGTGAAAAGAGAAAGATAAAAAAAAATCTGAACCACGAAACTATCAAAGTGCACTTTACTCCTCCAAACAGGCTGTAAATATTCCCTAAGTCTCGAAAGATACCACACACACTTAAAGTTAAAATAGAGCATACACTATAGAAGGGTTTATTGAACAGCGTTTACATATTATATAAAATTAATAAAGAAATTAAAAACAAAACACTTTATCCCACCTAACGGTAATAACTTACTGTAGATTTACAATCTTTCATTGCTAATACTAATTGACATACAAAGAAAGAAAGATCTGGAAAACATGTGTATCCTGTAGTTAAAGTTGGCTCTTTTTCTGTTTATATGGTTTTATATGGTTTACCCGAAGGGACCCAGACGATTTCTTAGAAACATACCATCAATATTTTGCATGATCATTGTATGCGAAATAAATAAGTCTTGTCTGACTTTTGATACAACCCAACCGCTAATCATATATACCTTGGATAAGTATATAGAAGTATCACAATATCCAAAGAGAGTTATTTTCGAAGAATTTTACTGATGCAGAACTAGAAGGCCTTACACTATGTTGCTGAATTTTTCATCTGTGAAATATTTTCTCTCCTATCCAGTAAACTGAAAACATATCGTTGAGAGACTTGTTACACTAAATTATGGACGAACTGCCTAGGGATAAACAACTACAGTCTCTCTCTCTCTCTCTCTCTCTCTCTCTCTCTCTCTCTCTCTCTCTCTCTCTCTCTCTCTCTCACTCCACTTGAAATTATATAGTCTGTTCTTCCTGACTATAGTATCTGTCAGTCGAGTAGAAGAATCTATCACCATAGCAATAACTTTAACGGGCTGGGACTTTACAGAACACCGATCTCGAGATAGTTTCGCACAGTACGGTTTCATTCCCTCCACAAGAACATGGCACGAACATAAAAGTTTAAAATAATTCCCCCCCACACACACACACACTACTAGGACGTGCTTTCCAAACTCAAGAGAAATTCAGAGAAAAGAGCCTTAACTCAATTTGTATTCTGTACGAACCTACCGCTTAGGCCAGCAGTTGACTGGGCGATTTATTTATTTTTATTTTGCGTTCTGGGGAAAGTGCTGCTTTTATTTATGCTGAACAACTTTTTTAATTCCATAATTCCTTAAAAAGATAGCGAATACTTTCGGTTAGTTGTAATTATTTTCTGTCAAGAATAACAAAATGATGGAGGTGAATCTTGAAACAAATACTTGGTTGCAATTATAGTAATTTACCAACAGTTTATAAAAAGTGATGGTTTTTTATAAAATGGGTTTCGTTCCATAATACGATTAATTTCTTTTTATTGGGTTTAATGTACAATATAGATATTAAACATTCACTCAAACAAATACAATAATTATAACTGCTGTTTTTGTTGGAGTGAATGGTCTATCCAACCCAAACCACACTTAAATAGCCGAATAAGTTACGGAAGTCATCTCCTAAAAGGATACTACACACTGTTATGAATGGCGTTCAAATTAGCTAAAAGTCTTTTTTTGTGCTGCACTGTACTTTAAGACTTCGGCATGTTTTGGATCTTTGGTTTGTTGTCTTTCTTGAGCTAATTTATGGACTTCATCATGGTTTCCGATAATCGAGAGCAATCATAGTGCACCTTACTTCCAGCCCTACACATTGCACATTTTTCTTTAAAAATATTTCTCTTTTTAAAGAAACAAGTGACAAACGCATTTCATCGATGCATTTCTGACTACATTAAAGCCTAACTGTCACCTGTACAACTTATTACATTTTAATAATTCTCAAAATTCGAGTATTTTTCTTACATTTGGGAGAGCTCCTCAAACTTCGGTCTGATATGCTTGATGCTGTCGAAGAGGAAGATCCAGTTAGCAGATGAGCCCATCCTCTCTCTCTCTCTCTCAGTGGCTCACTCCAGTCACTTCGACATAGAAATTCTGTTTCTGCATTAAGTATTTTCTATTTGTATCTTCATAAACCTTGTGCTAATAAACGCTGCCGTTTGCCAGTTCTATATTAGGATAATCCTCTGCAGATTCGTTTTTTTATGAGTTTTGAGGTCTCAAAGAATAAAATTAACTCGGTTTATTTTTTAAATTTTATTTTTAACTTTACATCCGAAAAAAAATTTTTTTAACTTTTCGAATCCGTTTTTTTGACTTGTCCTGAACCAAATTGATTTTAAGTCCCTAAAATGAGACTATTATGTACTTTATATAAATCTTGATTTTGGAAAAACTTCAAATGCAATTCGGATTTACTTTAAGGGTATTAATTTATTTTGAGTTGATTTTTTTAGGAAATAGCACAAATATTGTAAATCAGACACAAATGAGCATTAACTATTTATATAGTAGTTGCATCAATTAAATAATTACGTAATTTACATAATAATTATTTACATAATCACAGACAAATTCTTAAACATAAATAACTACATAATTCTATTATGTAGTTATTTATGTGCATGTTATGCAGCTAATTTGGTGTCACGCCTTTAAGCAACATACTTGAATACCCAACATTAAAGTGTTTTCTGAGAAGATTGTATGGTCTCAAATACTATACAGCTTTCTAAATATATTTCACTCTCTAGCCAACAGTTTTGAGGTTTGAATCCATCCTTGGTATCGATGTTTGTGATCTCGCATTCGTTTATGTGGATATTATATTTGCACCCTTCTCAGATCGTTATTGAAGAGCAAGAGCAGTACCGTATATCAAACGAGAAGTGACAGGCACTAATTAAAAGAGTTACAAACCTCTTTTCCTTTTTTTTTCTTTTCTTTCACCGAACTGTATGCATGAATGTCTGCAATCGTCTCTTTTCATTATCTTGAGTTGGTAAATGTCATGTAAACGAGGTTAAAAAAAATCATTTTTCCGCTATCAGTCTTAAACTTGTGTTAGAAATTGTTTACTAAATTTAATTACTCTGTTTTTGTAAAGCAAGTACAAGTTTTCGATGAGAGCTGCTTAGCAGTCTTGAATATAAAGAGCGATTAATTTAAATGAACGATGACAGCAACATCTTTTCTGATTTCAACATTGGGCAAATAAACGATGAAAAAGTGCTTGTTTTTAAAAATTAAGTGTCGTTCATATCCTCTTAAAACCTGCTTTTAATACCAGTTTTAAATAGGTTTTCCAATTATTCATTAACAGTAATTAGATTTCCACTTTTAATGGCCGTCAATAACACACACCGCAGTTGAGCTTTGGATAATTTCGATTTTAATAAAGGTCTAGTTTCGAAACGCGGCTTTTTATGATCATTTCTACGCTTGGTAAATTCTCAAATAATTTTACACTTCTTGGTTTTTTTGTCCTTCTTACAATCCTAATACCAAAAAGTGAGTTCATCGCTTTTATTAACTTCAGTGTCAAAAACTTGAAATGCTTTCCCTTTTCTAATTTCACTGATCAATAGTGAAAAATACCGAGAACTTTGCTTTCAGCAACGATCTTTTATAAACTGTCCACCTACTTACCAAAATGCCAGATAATCAGTTGTTGTCATTATGACGTTCATTACATTCTTCATCATTAGAATGCGATAAATGCGATGATCTCTATGTTTTGTAATCTTCCTCCCAACAGTGTGAATAGTGTTTAGATCTGCCTTATCTAAGACTTCCTCTGGCGAAATAACTGAAATTATTGCTACCACAATGAAGGAATATAATAACCATCTTCTGGCCGCCGCCCAACCCTTAATCTTACAACTTATCGTTTACATATATAAAACCATCAAACCTGCTTTCTTTAAAATAATCGAGATACTCATCATCTTTTATGCGAGTTCGCATAAAAATTGTTGTTTGCTTCTTCACTATCTGGAGTCGTATCATTTAATCATTTCCTGTCACTATGGAACTCGCTCATCTCAAACTTTGTAACTCCTGGTCAACATACACTCTCTTTGTACGCAAGCCCAGAAAATTTTGGAAGAAATTTGAGTGGTAGTTATTGATATTTCCAGGACATCTGTGGGGGCATGGAATAATGACTAATTACCAAATTAACATCTTATGGTCTATTTCTGAAAATTGATTGCCAATCTCTTCTCTAGTATTCATTATAAGTTATCGTGAGTGTCTTACTACTGAATTCAGAATTCAGCAATGACGGAGCGTCTCATATATTTTCAATAAGGTTACTTTCTTGAACATAAATACCTCTCAAGAACCTAATTTTGATGATTAAAATTCTTTGATATTATTTCATTTGATAAATCATGTGGCTTGTCAAATGATACATCTCAAACTGGAAGATCTACCACAATCAATACCCTGTATATTTAACTTCTTGTTGTGTTTCAGTGGAACGAGAACAAACTTGTCAAGTCGAATGAAGTGCTAACAAGATTACACTTCAGTCATATTATCCACATCACTATGAACGAGCTGGTATCTCTTCTTGGCTGAAACATCTCTAGATTACTCCTTTCTTAGAATCTACGGGTGCCTTTTGTTGCGCATAAGGCTTTCTAATATGCTTTTTGTTTGGAACACCAAGCTACTGATGACCTCTATCTCTAACCACTTAAGTCACCTTTTCACGGAGATCTTCTCTTTCATCCTCATGACTCTTCTGAAAGGTATTTCATAAATGCTGCTTCAATGAATTGGGTATCACAGTTTATCAACTTTTCTTGAAATGTGAAAACATGAAAAGCTGCGTATCCTTTTAAATTCCATCTACCTCTGTTTTCTTTGGAATTGTCTCCCTCCCAATATTTCCCCAAGAACCACGACCTTCAACTGGTCAAGAAACACATTAACAAGTACTTCATTTCTTAAGAATTTTCCCAAACAAATAGCCGATATTATCACGCGTAAGGATATACCCCTACATTTTTATCACGTTATGTTCACATATTGTATACAAAAATGAATATAACTGTTTTCGCATTTAATAAAGCAGGAACTGAAGAGATAAATAATTTTTCTAATTAAGCAGATAGTAACGACTTTAAAAAAACAAAGCAAGACGGGAAGGTATAGTGGACAGACCAAATGAGTATAGCTTGGAATCGCCTTACATCTCAGTACTGCGTTACTGGTTCATTTAAAAGATATGCAAAAACAAGTAACTGCGTTATTTGTTTTTGCATATCTTTTCAATTGGTGATGATCAACGTTCAACGGTGTTTGCTGTGGAATGCAACCTTTTCTTTCATACGCAATTCATCCGGATATTAGAAATATACTCGAAATATCACAGTGATAATTTCTGTCGCTCCTTCCCTACTAAGAGACATATTTTAAAACTTCACGAAATATTTAAAAGTGTTATTGTTTTTAAACTGAATAGCTATAATGCCAGTGTGTGCGATTTTTCCTGACATAACACAACAGATTGGTGGATTACAAAACCCGTTCATGCATATACAGTAACTATCCCATAAAACAACATTTTTGTTCTTGTTGGAATTCCTGAATAATGTATCTCCTACCAAGATACAAATACATTAAACATAGACTTTTTGCCAGCCATTTTTATTTCGCCGCGATAGTGATCATGTCAATCTTTTAATAGAGCCACATATTTAAAATGTTTATGTTTTTATGTAAGAGAAGGAATTCTAAACGGTTTAATGAAAATAAATACTTCGCATTAAAAAGAAAAAAAAAACGCATAAATACAACACAACATCCATTCTTCAATATTATTGTTTAGTTAGCATTTAGTCATTACTAAGAAAGTAGAATGCATTGCAGGCACAGTATGACGATGTGTAGTTCATTTCGTTTAAATGAATGTCAGGTGGGATGAGATTTAGTAATAAGGTTATTACTAAATCTCATCCCAACTGATTACTAAAAAGAAATGCAACAAAATTTGTTTTTCTGTTTTTTAAAAAAAATGGATATTCTATTCATTTTACAAAGCTCACATGAGTATAAAAACTATTTAATTACAGAATTTCACACACACACACACACACACACACACACACACACACCAGCCAGATAGAAAAGGTGTCCTTTGGTTGCAAACACTGGAATGTGAATCTGTGGTAGGACGGAAGGGAGAAATTTATAATCGCTTTCAAGTAAATGTGAGTTCGCCGGTCTTCTACAACGATATATTTTTTTCCTACCTGGAACCTTGGGCTCGTCTTTGTCTTCATATCTCATGTGCTTTCTTAATCTAAAACAAACAATCTATTAAGGGTTTTCGAATGGTCACATAAAGAGACAAGGTGCTACTCTACGATGGTGGTCTGAAAAGTTCTCGGCCTAACAATGAAAAAACGAATTTATAATTTCAAAATGATTTTTATTTTTCAACATAATCTCCCTTAAGACTCATACTTTTATTCCAGCGATGCTCCAGTTCCTTTATCCCGTCCCTGTAGTGGTTCTCAGTAAGATGATATACAAAATACCTCTCTACAGCTGCAATCACCCCTTGATTCGAAGAAAAACGCTGACCAGCGAGGAAGAGTTTTAGCTTTGAGAAGAGATAGAAGTCAGAGGGAGCCAAATCTGGGGAATAGGGTGGATGTTCCAACAATTCATGGTGCAGATCCCTTAATTTTCCTATTGCCAAAACACCTTTGTGGGCAAGTGCATTCCTGATGAAAGATGATTTTTTTTTCTTCTGCAAACCGAGTTTTTTCGCACGAATTTTTATGTCTAGTCTGGTTAAAAGATCGGAATAATATTCCCAGGTTATTGTTTTACTCTTTTCAACATAATTAATAAACAAAATGCCTTTAGCATCCCAAAACACCGATGCTATCACCTTTCCTGCTGATGGAACCGACTTTGTCTTCTTTGGCGCTGAACAACCACCGGCTTTTGTCCACTGTTTTTACTGCTGTTTGGATTCTAGTGTGTAATGGTGAACTCAAGTATCATCCATAGTAATAAATCGACGCACAAAAGCAGTTTTGTTTTTATTAAAACGCTCCAAGCACTGTTACGAGATTTTTCATGCGTGTGCGTTTTTGATTTGCTGCGAGCAAGCGTGGCACCCATCTTGCTCAAAGCGTTTTCATTTTGAATTCGTCATGTAAAATATACCCTACACGTTCTTTTGAAATACTTATAGCCTCAGACATTTCACGCACTTTGATTCGCCGGTCATCCAAAACCATATCGTGCACTTGATCAATGATTTCTGGTGTTGTTGCACTTTTTTGGACGCCCTTAACTTGGATCATCTTTAAGGCTGGTACGGCCACGTTTAAACGCGGCAGTCCATTTCCTAATTGTCGAAAACGAAGGAGAAGAGTGCCCATATACTTTTATGAACTTCCAATGAATTTCCTTTGGCGTTAAACCTTCTTTTACAAAGAATTTTATAACCGCACGATACACAATTTTATCCATTTCAAGGGATACAGACAACACCTTTTCTTCAGACAGTTGCATAAAACAAACTACTTGAATGAATCACTTGAAATTTCACATGAATGCTTAAGACAGATGTGCCAACTCTGCAAAAAAAAAAATGTTGCCGATAGTGTTGCCATCTATGGTTGAGGGCGAGAACTTCTCAGACCAACCTCGTATATATGTAACCATTCAAAATCAATACAAACTTATATCACATTAACATCCTTCCTCTCTCCAAGTGGAAAGCTCTCACATCTCTTTTCATTCTTTGTTCCTCATCTATCAACCTGTCAAATATTTGGTCAACCTGATCTTTTTCAGATTTAATTACCAAGTGATCTATCATTACGTCCAGCACAAGAAATTTCCCTTGATAGTGATACTATTATTTGACTTAAAATGACTTTTTATAAATATAAAATTACATCTTATAGCGTTTCGAAATCTAACAAGTTTCTTCCTAACAAATATTCAATACTACAATCATGATTATTTTTATGCCGCATATCCAGTGCTTATTTCATTGTGAAAAAGCTGGACATCTAGTTGCGGAGAAGAGGAATTTCTAGCAATTTTAAGCAAGGATTAATATGAAGCGATCTTAGAGGGAAATAGTTGAGTTTTTTTTAATTCCCTTGAAACTGCATTTTTCCCCATCCTATGAATATCATCAATCGTATATTCGATTTAGCATTTAACCTCATTCTTTATGCAGTTTTTAAGTTGAGAACTATTCTCGGTCAGTAACTTGAATGAAACATACAGAACATTCTCTCTCTCTCTCTCTCTCTCTCTCTCTCTCTCTCTCTCTCTCTCTCTCTCTCTCTCTCTCTCTCTCTCTCTCTCTGTATCTTGCCAGTTTACCGTTAACATAATGCAAGAAGAATAGAAGTATCTGAAAATTAATATGAATGGATTTCTGCAACTACTTATCATAAAATGAAATCTTAAAAATTCTTGGATAATATAAAACAAGTTAGCTAAAGCAAGGTATCAACTATGCCTGGATTTAATGCATCAGCCAAAATGCATTTACTAATCTCTAGACGAATGACTGTTCCAAAGGATTGATTGAAATCTCCTAACGAGGCTGATAGTACATCTCAAACGTTAGTGGGGAGGTGTAACAAACGGATTATTCATCACTGAGTAGTTCCGGTTCGGTTCATTGATTTTAATGCTCTCTTTCTGTTGGTTCTTACCGTAATTTCTGTGAAGTTCATTATCTGCAAACATTTTTGAATTTTCTATCTTTAGTATCATAAAAAAATCCGAACTAAGAAATTTTCCTTCATTAAGATCTCTTGGTAATGATCTGAAAGCTTTGCAGAGCAGAAGAAACGTAATGAGATTAGTTTCAATACTGCTCTTTAAAGGTACTGACTTGATTTCACAAATGCTGTTTAAGATGAACGCCTAAGTAAGTTATAAATTAATGTAAAACAATAGGAAAGAAAGGCAACCTTGTTGTGCCGAAAACATTCCGGAAAAATGCACAATAATGGTATATAGTTCTCTTGAAATGCATGCAATTACATGTTCTGTGATTTCGCATACCTTTCGCATATGAGAAGCTCTTCTTCTCCTAACTCATTCTCGCACTCGACTTTCGTAAATTAAATATCTAAGTGTTTTTATAGCAAATTGCTGTTTTGAAACATTAAGAATGAAATATGGAAATTAAGTCAATTCAGTATCATCATCATCAGTCTTGTTATACACATGACTTTGTTCGTTATAGGAATATTCCGTTACCATGCGTGGAATGAAATCGTGAACCCAGGTTCACGATTTCACTCACAAGATTTCCAGAGAATTGATCGTATGTTGTAAACGTATTGCGAGACTCACCAGAGGCGTAAACGAATATTGAAATATCGCAACATAACTAAGGCGCCAATTTATTATATATAATTGCCTTTATGGCCAATAGAATCTCAGTTCACATTTATAAAGGAAAAAAATCCTGAAAATTAATTAATAATCGTTTGTTATAGACATTCCTGTTATATCCTATTTCTAAAATGATTAGCACTTAAAACAGTTCTAAATTAAAATGAAAAGTAAATATTTTAATTACATATTTAAAATGCCACTACAAATATATATCCAGAATTCGTTAACTATTTTATGGTAGATTAGATAAAAATTCATCCAAGAAAACTTTTATTATTATTTATATTATAATTATTATTATTACATAACCCTCTCCTGGGAATCCAAAGACTCATCGAGCGAGGGTACCTACTCTACAACTCTCCGTCTCCACCAGTCCACCAGCTGTAACTACGTTCATCATCTACACCAACTCCATCTACCGCCGATCATCACCACCACTAGTATTTTCACAAAAAAACACCCATGCCCACGAGGGAAGTCGGACCCGCACCCTTTTGAGTGGAGAACGGATACGCTAACCAATAATATCGGCCAATAATATTAACATTTTAACATGAGTTTGAAATATTGAAATAGAGTATTTCTTAAAAATAATCGAATTTTATTATATTTTCCTTGCTTTATTTTTATATTATTCTATATCAAAATAATTTTATACTTTTGCGTCGTATTAGTTAAAGACGTCGTTGTCGTTAAATGTACAACGAACAAACATAACATTATAATAAATGGCAGATTCTTTTAAAAAATGCGAATACTTTATTTTTTATTTTTATTAATACATGACAAAAACATTTGATGTATGCTCACCTTAAATGGAATACAGTAATTTTTAGAAATTTCCTCTTTAAATGATTACAATGACTGTAAAGGAAACAGGTAATGGTTCATTCGCTGCTAACATAATTAACATATGAATTCACGCGGTTATAAACATAAGCAATTGTAAGACAAAAAGTGCTAAGCAGAATCCGTGAAAATGAACTGTTTCACAACTTCTACCTATTTTTAAAGAAGATTCGTTTGCCGTGAAGATACGTTTTTTGAAGATTCGTTTCCAGTACTGCAAACATTACTACGTGAAGAATTCTCAATATCATAAATTGAATACGGCTAAATCATAGGCTTGCAAAGATGCATTTATCGATGCCATGTATTCAAGTAACTAAAACGGAAATAATATCTTTAATATGAGTTACGTGGTGTCGATATAATGGCTGTAAAACTGCGCTGCTAAATATTAACATGTTATTTAATAGGGCATTAAACGTCGTTATCAGCAATATAAAAGCCGTGCTGTCATCGAAGCTGAATAAAGTTTATAATAAACTATAGCAATGATTCTTGTAAAATTAATATAAATATACAGTATGTTATGGTATAAAATCTGGAAAACACATTCACTGAAAGAAAAGCTTGCGCGGAGCTGACATGTTATTAGACCTTAACACTTTAATATGTAAACATTAAAATTAGGTGAAAATAAAACAGGAAAGGGAGTAGATATTCAACCTTTACTGATAGGAAAATGGTATATTTTCAAACTAAACATATGCGAATATTACGATCGAGAAAATTAATCAAAAAGGTAGCAAGTAAAATCTGCTAAAACTCTAAAACACTGCGGTGTGAAAAATCTTTATAAAACACTAAATTATGTTAAATATTTATCAAAATTGCAATCATTGTTGACTGCTCTGCTTGTTTAACGTACGCGAATGCAACTTTAGGTTATGTCTGTGAATTTCATGTACTGTCGTGGTTAGCCAAGATGGAGACCTAAGATGGATTCTAGCAAGCAAAATCCTGCAAAGATGAAGTATCTTTATTTGAAATATTCTGATAAATGCTCATTGAGATAGAGAGAGAGAGAGAGATGGAAATCAGCACCAAATTCCTGGCAACGATTCAAAACTAATACAAAATAACTGTGTGGTGCCCAGGCTTAAACATATGTGGAACTCACATATTTATTTCATCATATACTATGGCTTCCTTGAACAACGCACCGGTGACCAATTATTTTTATTAACTAATATATGATTGTTGAGTTTACCTTTCCAGATGGCGTCTTTTTTCAAGAATACACTAAACATTGCTTGCTTAAAACCACCTATATACTCATTGCTATCATATTAATATAAGTTGTAGTTGTTTAAGACATTAGTGTCAACCTAACTGAGAAAATCAGTCCGACAGTTATTGTTCTCTTAAACAATTAACTAAATTACTAATGAAGAGAGTTCGTTGAATACTTCGGAAGACAAGGCTGACTCGTCTTTCCTGTTTTTAAATTCCAATGATTTTTGTTTTTTGTTTTTTGTTGTCTCCAACAATGAGATCATTAATCCATTAATCACTTTTTAACAGAAACAGTTTCTTGTAACAAGCCAATTTTTCCCTGAATACATGAGTTTCAGACACGTGAAGCTTGCACAAAGGATTATCCTGCTTATCCAGATGAAAGAAGTCGCAAAGTAAGTTAACTAATTAGAGTATATTTATACCAAGATAATTTAACACAATACTTCAATGCGAAAATTGCAACAGTATGCAGACATATAGCTATAATAAATGAAACCTATTGAAGAGCCTACAAACAAATAGATCGTTCTGACCCTGATTCAATGGATTTATACGAACTTTGATTTTAGATTTCCCCCTTCATTAAATCAAAATAACAGTATTTGTATTCCGGAATAGAGTGTTTTCTTTGAAAAACAATTTTGCCCACTGCGACCACCAATATATGCGTGAACAAAAGATAAATAGCTAAGCAACTCAAGCATTCTTTTCTCCTGTACTGATGCTATTCCTTGAGGATCATTGTCTGACCGAACAGATAGTCTGTTGATTAATCGAAGGAGCTTTAGCGCAGTTATCTTATCCTTCTTGAAAGATAAGAAAATCAGCTCGTTTGCTGTTACCGAAACAATATAAACAAATGAAATAGTCTATCGGGAATACCGTTGAGAATGAAAGTGATGGCGATCGCAAGAAATACAACCAAAGAGTATCGCAAATGGTGACTGGTGGCAAGATCGTTGAGATGAGGGAAATAACAGTAGTAAATAGTCGAGAGAAAATATGTGGAGAGTGAGAGAGAGAGAGAGAGACGCTGAGTAGAAAGGGTTTCCAAAATGTTTCTATGCGTCATACGACGGAAGAATTTCTTAAAGATTTTTCTTAATGATTATTTAACTGACTGTTTAATTGTTTTTTCAAAACTTCACTTTTTCAACAATTTTCTAAGCACATTTGTTATCAGCCCATTACTGATTCTATGTAAAATACCGAAATCGATATAAAATTCTAATCACAGTATGCAAGTTCCGGTTAAGCGAACTTGCTGTTTAAGTAGTGATTTGGAGAATAATCAGATATCCTCAATCAATAGTGTAATCATTTAATCGATAGTCGATACAGTCGTTCTCGAAATCATTTCAGTAAGAAGAGTATTATGAGCATATACATAATAAATAAGTTCCCGTATCGATTTTGGCGTACTGCACACGCAACCAGTACATGCATAAAGAGTATTTGAAAAATTTACACGGTTCATTTTATCAGAGACCTTTTATCACTTAAATAATATCAAGTGCGGGATTTTCGAAAGAAAATACATAAACGCACGCTGAACTTCGCTAAATACGTGCTACGGTTGGTGAACAAACTTTGGTTTAGCATTATAATGCTCTTCTGTATGTTGATCGAGCATAAATAATTCTTTGGATAAAAAAATAAACAAAAATAAAATGGTGTAATCCAAAGTATCTAATCCTACGAAGTATGCAGTCAGAAGGTATGAATATTATTCCTCCAAAATATGAAAACGTTGTCAAAGACAGGCAATTGGCAGTTTTTATTTGAAAATCAAAGAAAGAAATTTTTAAAATAAACATCTATTTTCCCCATGAATGAGCTCATTTGATAACAGTGATGCCTTCTGGTTGGAAACGAACTGGGTTTGATGTCCTTTTTTGACTTTTAGCTAAAGGTGAGTTAGCCACTCTGGTATGAAGTTGCAAAGTTTTCCCAATGGTGGAAAGTGGCCAACTGGCCAGAGATCACGTGCAATTAATATACATGAGCACACTGTTCTCATAACCGTAGTTGCTTCGGCAGTAATTCAGGATAACTCCAACTTTCTTCAGTAAACATTATGTATATATTTGTGTTATCTGAATAAATAATCGGATTCAGGAGTGAATTAAGAGTTTAGTTGAATGGAGGTTTGATAAATATTTTGGTTTTAAATATTGTGTTTTCTTAATGTAAATCACTTCTGGCTAGATACAATTTAATTTTTTTTAATTTTATAATATTTATAAACACCAATTATATTTTGATTATTTCCATGGAATAATTAATATTTTTTCCCTGATTTCTTGAGGAAAGATCGAATATTACCAATTATTCTCCAACAAAAACAAATAAAAACAAACATCCATAAAATGGTTGTTTATTTTGTTTACATTGGTCCACTCCATAATATGGACATAAATATGTCTATATTTATTCCCTTCAGCTTGTGGGTGTGGGGAAGCGATACGCTACTATACCAAGGAAATGATTATGAGCAAGGTGTTTTTCCGTTGCCTTCCTTGCTGTAAGTATATTTATGTAGCCGTGTGTGTGTGTTCACGGGACCGGTTTGCCTGTTTTGAGGGATGAAAAACCCGAGTTCACCGGGGTAAAAATCCACCATCGTAGGAGACGAGTTAACTCACCTTTGGTCGAAAGATATCAGATAAAGGTATCTTTATCTGGTATCTTTCGAAGCCCCTATAACATAAATATAAGGACCGTAAATTCTATAAAATGACTTGATTTCAGTTTGTTTTTATTGCTGCATTATCTTTCACAATTAAAGCAGTTTTCTTAAGTCCCTCATTATATCTTGTCTATATTCGATATATTTATATTAGGTGTGTAATTTTTTACAACGTGTAATTTTTTACAACGAAAGCCATTTCTTATAATTACGCGAGGAGAATTTTCTGTAAGTTCTTCAAGCAGAGATTTTTATCGTGTTAATAGTGAGAAAGAATAAATCCAAAAGGCGAAACAGTTGAGAAAAGTTACCACTGGATTAGTCATTAATAAAGATAGATTATCTAAGAGAATGATTGATGATCCTGCAGGTCAGTGATTCGCTAGCCTCTCAGGTGCAATCTTTCTCCGTCAAGTTTGCAATTGTGCTTTAAACCTCACAATTATTCACTGTCTGGCGAAATCTTAAAAAAAATGTAAAAATCATGATAGGTATTCTGATGTATCACTACAATATTTGCCTCTTTACTGAGTTAAGCCTTTCAGTACATGTTTTAACAGAGGTCTCGTCTAATACACCAACCTACGAATAATATGTTGTAGCATTTAAGCACTGTTGCATTAGCGTCAATTGCACTATCCAATTAATAGAACACTTTTCAGTTCCATAAACAGAGATTGAACCAGAGCTGTTTTTGGCATTGTTTAATAACCTTTCAATTCATGTCATTTATGGCACATGAGATGTAGCTATACCCCTCAGCCGTGAGTTCTGTGACAGGTTGTTAGTGACATCCGACTAATAATGTTTACTGAATGGGCATATAGCGCTCACTCAGAATATTAATAGCTTATCTAGAATGAGGGAGACTTCGTTTAAAAATCATATAATGCTCCAAGAAAAAAAAATGCAGGGTTAATCGATATAAAAACTATAGTTATATAAATTATATTTTCTGCGTAGAAATGAAATGTAGTAGTTTCTTATCATCCTCGTATATTTATATATGTTAGAATCGCTGTTCCTAATTTGCTTTAATTTGATCAAAGTTAAAATTCAGATGACTCTTAACATTTCAGCAAAAATGCATATTTTAGCAAACTTCATCAAGTAAGAATGAATTATTTTTATGCGTGCAAGCAAGCAGACAAAAATCAAAATTATGCATGCATTGTTGTGAAGAACATCGAAATACTCTTGATCTCGTTGATCACTTTGGTAGTGTGTAAGAATCATCGATTTCTGCACCTTTTTATGGTTTTTGAACCAGCTAAAGTTGATATTTTATGGAGCTATTAGCGTATCTTTCCAGGGAGAAGTAGTGTGAGTTTATGTAGTAATAAATATTAATTTTAATCCAATTTTGGTAGTATAAAGAAGCAACACGGGATAGAGGCGAGTCTGGTGTATATACAAAGCTTTACGATTTCTTATTATTTTTTGCGGGTAAAGTGAATTATTTATATCGATGTGCTGTGCTTTTCTGGGGAGTTGGAACATGTGGTTATTCTTACATAGCGAATAAGTAGGAAAATCGACAGCAGAGACGTTGGGCCCAGCAGGAACATTACGTGGTTATGAATCTTCTGAAGGAATTAACAGATGTTTCAGTGTCAGACGAACCCAGCAGCCTTCCCATCAATTGATTATGCTGATAATAAGAACTAACGGTGAAAAGGGATTTTTCTCGTAGTATCGCGGTTTATAGTGATGTTATTAAGCCTCTCTGTCTAAAAAATCTACACTGGTCATTAATGGCTCCAGTTCCAATAGCTCAAGGGAGGTAAGGATGTGTCGATTTTGCCAAGGTTTCGTTTATATTATTGTTGTATATAATTTACTACCTAAGACAAATATTCGGAACACAACAAAATGATTGTTAACTCATTCAAATAAATTACTGGATCGTCTTTCATTGTGCAGAAATTCTTAACAAGTTCATGCCATCATCCATTGTAGCCCTCCGTTCATGGATAAATATGCATTTTTCTTTAGCGAGTATCCACTTGCATTATATTTAATGCAGCAGGTTGGGTAGTTCATAATGTTTCTGTATTACAATGAAACAATATGCTCTGATGTAAATAAAAATATTGCTAATTGCTATTTGTATTTACTTAATGATTTAAATATTTCATTTCAAAATACCATAGCATTTCTACATTATGGTGATTTCTTGTAGATATTATTAAGTACGTCTGATATCAGCGTTTGCTTGCCTGATCGGGCTGTTTTGTTAACGTAATTGCTATGTAACCACAAGATTCGAATCCCACTGCAACCATAGATATTTTAGCACGTCTTTAGGTGTTAAATGAATTTCATTTCCAATTGTTAGATTATAAACCTTAATAGAAGCCTGAAATTAATTTAAAACTTCCTTATTTCGTCTTTAGAGAAATGTTTTATGGATTTCCTAAGCATTCTCCCGCCCACGGTACAAAGTACAACAATTTTATAACCTTTCATGGTTGGGATTCACATAAAAACAGAAAAGGAAAATATATGGGACTGACTGTTTAAGTGAATTTCTTCGCTGTATTAATCAACGCTTATTTTAAATAATGAAACATATGAAAATAAACGTCATGAAATTCAGTTCCAAGTTCAACAGAAGAATATGTAGCTTTTGGTTAATATCCATTGGTCATATCCCCTGTAATGTGAGTATATTAGTATCACTACCAAGTCGTGTGGAGAATATGCACTTGTAGGGGTATTCTAAAGTTCCGTATTTAGCTTAATTATAAGCTTATATCATGAATATAACACTTATATACAGGTAAAAGAGAAACTTAGTTGGTTGGGTTTCCTGGAAAAGGATCGCCTAGTCCATTAGCTCTTCTTGTTCTTCTTAATATCTATTGTTTATGAAACAGACTTAGATCGGGTTATTTTCATGCGGCGTATTTTCTGGGCTCGAAATTTTCTACCATTGGATTAGAATTTTTATATTATCATCCTCTAATTACAGGCCTTAGCCAGTCAACCTCTGAATGATGACGCAAGTGATATAACCATTATAATTCTTTGAGCTATGGCTTGCATTCAAGCAGCACACAATATCAGAACATGTGTGCACTAATGCTCATGATGACTTCATTGTATGTTTTTAAGCCAATTTCCCTGAGTTATCATAAGGACATATTTTTCAGAGGTAACGATAAATACACTTAGCACCCTCTTCAACCAGCGAGTGCATGGCGTTCATTTATCACACTACAATACGAAATATTAAAGAGAAACAATCTTTAATTAATTTGTTTCTATTCCGAAAACATGTTTTTATAGGAAATGAAGATATTAAAAGTATATTTTCAACATAACACATAAAGCGAATAACCTAAAACACTTGTTAAGTTCTAATCGTTTTCCATTGGTCGAATTAAATCAATAATCCGTTGTAATTAGCAATTTTCGAGTATATTGTTAAGATACACCTTAAACAACATTACATACACAATGATATTCAAGCCTCAATTTTATTTTTATATTATCGAAGCTTTAAATGTATACTATTGATGTGACAGCTAACCATGCATGAAACCAACAGCGAAAGTTAAACGCATGCAGACTTAAGCATTTCTCTCAGCGATTTGTTAATGATAAATCTAAAAAGGCGTGACTTATATTATGCTATTTTCACATCATTCATTTGTATATGTATCTTATAGGATATTATAGATATTAAGTGTGTTTTTAATTCAATATAGTATTTTTCTAAAGGTATTCAATTGATCAATGTCCAAAGCTCTCGCCATACATTGGAGCATATTAATCGAACTGTCTGCAGCTATAGCTTTTCATCAGGTGACATCATTTCAATATTCATTTTAGTAGTTAATCATATTTTGATACATTATCTAGTGCTTTAATACTTTTTGTTTGTGAGATATGAATTAAAACAATTCGAACTTCCTACATGGAAAATATCCTCCATTAAAAGCACCTCATAATTCACATTAATATTACTTATCTGCTTGCGGAGTGCATCTTTATCAATTTAAATATTCCTTTCATGTGACCTTCAAGATAAGATAATTTAATTACTCAAGAAATTGTAAAAGGTATGAGATTTTGAGGAGGAAACTTTTTTTTAGATATTTCTGTGTACATATCGTATTAATTAACTAATAAGTATGATATGTACAACATATTAATTAAGCGTTGATTCTATTAATTCATTCATGCATTCCAAAACCTGTATTCATGAAATCTTTTTAACTAATTTATTTTTTGCAGTTTTAAAACTGTATTTTGCGCTTTGATAAGTTTTGTTTAGCGTGTTTGCGATAAACACGACTCGACCTTGATATAGGAAAATAATCGTTTTCTAAAGGACCTCGTAATTGATATTTATTACGTTTATACCGCTGCATGTAACATCTTTAATGCTTTTCATTACCATCGAAGCCAAAATAATTAAAAATACACAATCAAAAATTAATTATTGGGGACATTTAAAAATAAATAATATTTAATTAGATATCGCAGAGCGCGTATTGCGATTAATCAAACCTTTGGTGTTTTCCTTCATAAAATATTTGTACGCGTACGAGGTGATTTACTACTAATATTTCTGTAAACCACCTGTGAAGCGGCCCGTCTATTCCAACATGCCTCAGCTTTTCTAACAAGGTTTGATGTGTAAGTGTATGGAATGCTTTAGCTAGATCAATAAAGACTACTATGGCAATTTCTTTTTGTCTAAGGCGGTATTAATTACGTCTGTAAAGTCTTCCAAGAGAGATTTTGTTCCCTTATTTTTCTGGAAACTATATTGTGTTTCGGGGAAAATATGAAAGATCTCAGTGTATGCTGTGAGTTTCTTCAGTATAATCCGCTTGATAATTTGATTGCTAATTGGTAATGTTGATATGGGTCTGTAATTGCTGATTAAATTTCTTTTTACATGTTGTATATGGGTGTGATTATAGCGGTCTTCAGCGTACTTGGTATCTGTCCTGTTTTAAATATTTTATTTATTAATTTTAGTAGGATCTGACTTAAACTAGTTGCATGTTGCTTTATATCTTTAGGTCTGATACCATCAATGCCTGGGCCTTTGTTTGGTTTGATTTGATGTATTGCAGAGAGAAGTTCCGCTTCTTTTATGTTTGGGAACCATAATGTCTGTTTTGATTGTGGTCCAAGTGGAGGGTCTCGTTTTGTGAGTGGGGGAATATTTCTGTGCAGTTCTTGGATGGAGTCTGCAAAGTATTGGTTAAAGTCATTTGCTAGTTGTTGGATAGGTTTTGCGTCTTTCATGAAGCTGTGTTTTATGGTTTCGGAGGCGGTGGGGGTTGGGAACAAAATCTAGCATCTGAATGATCAGATGCCAGCTTTGTTTCATGTTGTTTTGTGCAGAGGTTAGTTTGTCTCTGTAGTGGCTTCATTTTTGCATTTCTGATTTGTGTTGTAAGACGATTCCTTGTTATCTTATATTCAGTTTTTAAAGCTGTGTTATTTGGATATCGCTTTAATTCTTTCCATAAAGCGTCCCTTCTGTGTATTTCTAGGATTAAGTTTTGTGTTATCGAAGGATTTTGTGTTGTTTTTGAACGAATTCTGACTTTCTTTGTAGCTTTCTTATCTATTTGCTCTAGTGTGAGTTTAATGTAGTTGTATACGATATCTGCTGAATCTGATGCCAGGTGTTCCCAGTCTGTTTTTCTTATTTCGTGGTTGACTATTTCTTCGTCTATTATTGTTTTCTGTCCCTTTTTTTCTGTGGGACATTGCATGGATATTGTCTTGGTGTGCTGGTTTAGAGCGGTGAAGTAATGGTCTGATACTTTGCACTTTATGACTGATGCAGTGTAACTGTTTGGTGGTTCTCGGATATTTATATGATCTAGACAGGAGGCAGTGAAAGTATTTCCGAATATTTCTTCTCTAGTACATGATGTTATTGTTGGTATTAGATTATTCACGGATAGCGTGTCTAGGTATTGTGCAGTGTTGTTCTGGATTTCGTTTGCAATATTTATGTTTATGTCGCCAATTATCATTAGGTATTGAGCATATTTCTTGGCTTGAAAGCCAGCAATTGAGTTCGTGGAAGAATTTTATCATGTTTAGTTTTGGTGGCCAGTAAATAGCATTTAGTATTATGGGATGCTGTCTATTTGGTGGTATTAGTGATTTCGTGGCAAAGCGTTTCAGCATGCTCAAACTGATAGGCCGTTTCTTTTGCTATTAATTTTTGTTTGATAAATATTAATATTCCACCCCCTCTTTTTATTTGGCGGCATGATCTATGTTATTGGAAGCCTGGAATTTGGAAGGCAGTCGTTTCGTCATTAGTTATGGCTACTTCTGTAAGAATCAATATATCAATAATATCAGTGTAATTCCTCAGATAAACCTCTAACAACAGCCAATGTTCGGATGCTTCTGATGTTAATATGCAAGATTAAGAGACCTCTCGCTTGTACTGTGTGTTGTTTCCATGCATCAAGCGATTTGAAAGTACAATTACTGATATATTCTGGTGTAATTACATCTATCTGATGGTTCACATTCATTTTTGTTATGTTGATATCTTCTTATTGAACTAAGTTGGAGTCTTTTGTTTCACTCTGGCAACCTGTCTATATCTTCCAAGCTTTTTATTTGTATAGACTTTGAAGTCTGTGACTTTCTAGAATATTTTGCTGTCTTTGATCCATAAAAATTGATAAATTTTTTTCTGTTTTTTATTTTCTTGCTTGGTTCAAAAGATTCTGATTGAAAGGTGTTAAATACTCAGATAGAAAGATTGGCGTATTGTCTTGCGATGCATTTAAATCCTTGACTACTGGCTTTTTCAGTTTGCTTGCTTTTATGAGATTGTCTCTTGTAACCTTGCTTGTCAGACGAACTATGACTGGTGCGAGTCGTGGCGAGCCTTGTTTTTTGTTCTTCCTGGGAAACCAATTTATGGTCTGAATATCATTATGCTGTAGGGGGATGTCAATTGCATGACCTAACTTTAAAACTACGTCTCTGAGATTTTCTGTGAATTCAGTTTCTGGAAGACCGTTTATGACAAGGTCTTCTTTATGTTGTTGTTGGTTGAAAACTTCGTATTGTAGTTTTAGGGAATTAAATTCTTGACGGAGTTCCGATGTTTCTTTTATCAATTTGTGCTGCCTGTCAGTTAATGCGTTAATGCTGGTTTTTAATGTCTTTTACCGTTTATAAGACTTCTTCGACTTTTGAATTATTAAATTAACAAACTCTTCATATTCGCTATTTTTTTTGTTATTTCTTTATTCTGTTTATCAAATAGTTCTTGGACAAGATCCACCAAGTTGGCTTTTATATTTTCTAAACCTTTTCCTAGTAATAAATTTACGGAACTCAAATTATAAGACTACAATAATAATAATAATAATAATAATAATAATAATAATAATAATAATAATAATAATAATAATAATAATAATAATAATAAATTGGCTGAGTGGTTAGCATATCCGCTCTCCATATTTTGTACCGGAATAGTGATTCGAAAATACCACAATATAGGAGATCTTTTACGATAGATGTAATCATGTCTTTTGCTTCGAAGAGTTTTGCTGCGATGATACGGTGTTTCGTACGTAAGTATTCTATGTGTTTCCTCCTTTTAGCGTATGAATCTATGTAAATGCCAAGGCATTTTACATATGTTACGGGTGTGATTGACAGCTGTTTTTGTTGTTAATGCAGCTACATGTGTGACAGGGTAACGATAGTGGTGCGGGGTTCATGATTTTCGGATTGTGTATAATTAACATCTGCGTTTTGGTGCTGTTCATTATAACTGAATTTTGGAAGAAGTAAATTGATATTTTGTTTATGTGTTGTGTTTTTTGGAGAGAGCTATGGTGGTGTCTGTTTTTACTGCTAGTAGCATGGTGTAGTCTGTGTATTGATATATTTCACTTCTTGTGGCCAAGTTGTGAACGTCGTTAATGTATATGAAGCAAACAGGATGAAATATTTAGTTGGGTGTTGCTATAGACCTGGTAATATGGAGGGTAATGAGAAGGAAATGTATAGGCAAATTGGCCTAGCTAGCAAGAAACGAGTGGTCATTATGGGCGACTTTAATTAGGTAATATAGACTGGAAACAAGAAACTGCATCTGGTGGTAAAGGAAATGAATTTTTGGAGTTTTTAAAAGATGATTACCTTAGGCAGCACGCAACGGAGGGTACACGAGGATCAAGAGTATTGGATTTGATCATCTGATCAGATGATGTTATTATAAATGACGTGTCAAATCTTCCACCAGTTGGTGAGAGTGACCACGAGGTGATCACGTGCAGGGTGACCAGTCATTCGAGGACGTCTGTTAGAAAGGAATATATGTAGAATTATAAGACTGGTAATTACGAAAAGCTCAGGAAACAGCTTGCGATAATAAATTGGGAAGAGAAACTGGATGGAAAGGATATCAATGCTGCTTGGGCCATATTCAAGAACTATTTGGTGGAGGCAATATCAGAGTGTATTCCAAGGGTCAAGAGGGTAAACAAAGTGGGAGTAAAATGGATGAATCAAGAGATAAGGTATGCAATCTGGAAGAAGAATATATTATGGAAGAAACACAAAATGAGTATTTATAACAACCAGTTATATGAGAAGTACAAAGAGCAAGCGTGGAAGGTGACTAGCTTGATAAGGGTAGCAAAAATGCAGTATGAGCAGCAGTTAGCTAAAGCGGCCAAAAAAAATCCTAAGGAGTTTTTGCGATATGTGGCCAGTAGAAGAAAGAATGCTTATGGTAGGATGGGATTGATTGGTGAAAACGGATTAATCATAACCGCTGCGGAAGATATAATTGAGATATTTAGTGAGCAAATTCTAAATGTATTTCATTCTCGTGAATGTGGCATCATGAACTTGAAATGAGTGGGAAAAAAGGAGGATTAGGAACAGTTAGTAAGTGAACAGGATGTATATGAGGAATTGAATAGACTTGATGTAAATAAGGCTGTGGAACTTGATGCTATTTCACCATGTGTCTTGAGGGAATATGCCAGAGAGTTAACAACAGCTTTTGGATATATTTTCAACATGAGTCTCTCACTGGGTCAGGTTCAAAGGGAGTGGAAAGAGAGTAAATTTGTTCCAATTCATAAGGGATGTGATAAGAGTAAGGCTTTGAATTATAGACTAGTCTGTGTGTTTGGAATTGTGGTCAAGGTATTAGAGAAGTTAGTTAGGACTAAGATTCAGAATTGGTTTGACAACAGAAAAGTACTCTTTGGCGGCCAGCATGGATTGACTAAAGGAAGATCGTGCTTTAGCAATCTACTTGCTTTGTATAATAAAGTGACAAATGTGTTGGATAAGGGTGTTGCATATACAATGGTATATTTAGATTTTGCAACGGATTTTGATAACTTTCCACACGACAAGCTGGTAATTAAATTGGAACGGATGGGGCTTAACAATACATTGGTTCGCTGGATTGGAAATTGGCTGTCTAATAGGTATCAGCGAGTTGTCTATGGAGGAGCGATATCCCAGAACACTGGGGCTGAATGGGTGAATGAGTGGGGATATCAGTTGAATGTTTAACAGTGTAAGGTTTTGAAATTTGGTAAGCAGAGATGGAATGTAAAGTACACAATCCGTGGAAATATCTTGGAGAAGGTAGAGGAGATGAGAGATTTGGGAGTGATTGTAGACAAGGACCTAAATTTTCGGGGAAATGTTACTAAAATTGTGAAGACAACACAGCGGATAATGGGAATGATGCGGAAGACACTGACTTGTAGAAGTAAGGATGTTATGTTCTCTTTGTATAAGGCTTTTATCAGGCCACATATGGATTACTGTGCACAGATCTGGTCACCTGGTTTTCAAAAAGATGAAAATGCGTTGGAAAAAGTTCAGAGGCGATTGACTAAGGTGGTTTCTGGTCTCTGGAATGTAGAGTAAGAAGACAGATTGACAAAATGCAATTTACAGAAATTGTTGGATAGAAGGAGGAGGGGGGATATGATTAACACATATAAGCTGTTAAGAGGTTATTACCAGATTAATGTTGGGGAGGTTTTGCACAGAATGGGTGAGGATAGCAGGAGAACAAGAGGTCATCCCTGGAAACTGTATAAGGGAGTGTGAGCAAGGGAGTGAGGAGCAGGTTTTTTGCATGGAGAGTGGCGAGTGATTGGAATACATTGCCCAAGAGTGCGGTGAGTGCAGAGACAGTGAATATATTTAAGGCACGGTATGATAAACTGTGTGTATAACAGTGAACCTCCCACGATGAGTCTTTGACTCCATCAAGGTTTTTATAATAATAATAATAATAATAATAATAATAATAATAATAATGAATAGATACCAATAATTTCATTAATTATTACTCACATAATTAGTAACTAACTTATAGTTAGTTAAGTAAGCAATAATTAATGAAATCATTATTCAAAGAGTAAAATGAAAATATTTAATTCTATTTTAATTATTTAATTGTTTTAGTTCTCTTCTTTTAATAATAATTTCAATAATTAATGCTTATATAATTAAAAATTACCTAACAGTTATCATGTTCGTACGTATATCATTTACACATATACAAAATATACATATACATTGAACTCCGATATGTTCGTAAATATACCATTTGCACATTATACAGTGGGAAAAGTTCTGTGCATTTTACAATCTTGCATTCATTAAATTCATTCTTTAAAGTCGCCCTATGTAAAAAATTACATTGGGAGTCATGAGACTGCCAATTGATTTTTTACATAGGGCGACTTTAAAGAATAAATTTAAAGAAATATTTGACGAAATATTTGGCATTTTCGTCGAGAGAAGAGGCATTTACCAGGTTAGAGGTGTTGTCCAACTGTATCGTTCAGTAGAGCTCGGTAATCCTGACGTTAGAGGTGTCTAACACTATCGCCGATTAGAGCGGTGCTTCCCAAATTCATGGATGTCAGGGCCCCCTTCGGAAAAATTAAAATATTTCAATTCCCCCTTCGAAAAAAAATCCTAAATATAATAATAAATATTATTATAATATTTATTGTATGTAGCAATGAAACGTTAATTTAAAGCACGAAAAACTTGGCCGTTTTAAATGAGGGCAAGATTTTCCATTTGTGAGCTTTTTTTGTGCTTCTTATCAATAACTTTGAAATTAAACTTATATGAATAAGCATATATTTACTAATATTCATTACTCGCTGAAATACGCAGGAAGCAAAATTTGTGAAAACCAACACAAATCTGTGAATTTTTCCATTAAAATACAAAAAAAAAAATATATATATATAATAAATAATAAAAATTAAATACGTTTCTTTTAAGATAAAAAATATCTACAGTATACTGAAACTGTGGCATACTAACAAGTTCAATAATTCATATTTTTGGCAATGGTGTATCTACCAATGTTCATCATTCCACTCTTCATGAATGCCTCATTATTTCTTTAGCATAGAAGGTCTAATTTATAAAGGAAAATATAAAGGCATATATTTATTTATGTTTAATCATTATTTATTCATAAGTTCATTAATCGCTTTCTTGTTTACTCATAATAAATTCCTTCCATTAGATCTTGGGAAACAATCATGCGAGCGATGTTTTTCAAAAGGAGAAGATAAAAGCATGTTATGAAGCAGGAATCTCAATCCGATAAACTTATAAAATGCAGTTTTCCTACACTTTGAAAACATGTCACGAGTAAGCCCTTTGACTTTTATTTGATATTCAGAACTGTAGGGAAATATTCCAATAATTAATTCGGTCACAGTTCGATTTGGATCGAAGAAGAAGGGAATGAAAATATTTTCGTAGCAACCTTCCGTTTGAGATTGCGAATTTTCGTTGTTTACCTCTCTAGAAAAACATCCGAAAGTGTCTATTTACTCAGATCACTTTGATCTGAGTAAATAGACTTTTTCTTTCTGGTTCATATCACTTTCTGGTCTTTCACTATTTTCAACTTTCACTCAGAACGAAATGAAAACATCTTTTTATAACTGTCATCACTTTTTTACTTATAATATCCATCTCTTGTCGTTGATCTTTAAATTAAAATAACAAATCTGAAATTCTAACCTGCAGCCTGAGAGTTGGAGCATGGGTACTTTAACCACTCGGCCAACAAGAACCGCTAGATTAGATTAAATTAGATTAATCTGATCGTTTGATGATTGTCTATTTATAATTTATGTCATTGTAATATTATTAACCGATAATACTGGATCGTAATAGAACAACAAACAAACCATTAAGAGGTACTCATTGTATCAGAAAGGAAAATAGGTATTTGTCTTATTTTGTAAAAATATATTTTTAAAAAAAACGGATCGGTAAACCAACACGGTCTGCTCATATGCGCAGTACGGGGTTTTGCGATGGTTTTTTGCATATGTTGGTTCATACAGTATTAACTTTTTCGCTATTAAACAGTGGTACCTTTACAGAATCATAAGCATATAAGTCTTTCAATGTGTCCATATTTTGTGCAACTTCTGAAATTCACCTTATTTATTTCCACAGTCAAATTAAAATTTCACTTCTGATATATTTCATCCAACTGCAGCATTTCTGAAAATGAATTTGTCGTCATCCATATTTTATTGTACTTCTGTATCGTCTGCTTGTGTTGTCGTTTGTTAGACGGAAATGTTTAACTACAAAAGTTTTGTATGTTAATAATGAACCATCAAGAATAATCTCTCTCTCTCTCTCTCTATTTTTCTTATTTCTGTCTCTCATTTTTGATGTTTGAATTAATTTTGTCCCATATGCTTCAATTTCATTTTATCCTGCGGTCAATTCTTTCTTTTTATGTTAATCTAACACATTTATATTTATTTAATTATGCTTCGATTTTAACCAACAGGTCGCAGCATCTTTATAGTACAATTAGTGCCTGGTGTGGACCAGGCTGCATGAATATTTTCAATGCTTGGTATTTATTTTTACGGGAAAGCAATAATCATGTTAGAGGTTATAGAATAGAAACGAAGTTACGCCTATCTTTTACTTATTCAATGTAAATATTATTCGATAATATTGAATCTTTATTTACATTCAATAAATAAAGTGTTCTGTTAGATGAACCTTACAGATTTATAAATTCATTCGGTATTGACAAATCACAGAAGAATTCGAGAAACGTGATGTTAATACATAAAAAATTCAGCACCGTTTGCTCTGCAGAGTTCCGAGTACTTCTTGCAGGCGTTTAGATCACACAACGTAAGAAGCAGTGGTAGATCAGAAATGTTAGTCCAAGCCCGAATACATCAGTGATACCGAGACGTTGTTTAGAATGATAAAACACATTTAATAATTTAAAGTTCTTGGAAACTCGGCGAGGTTATTCTCACTTGGACAACTGTGAATGACCTCGTGAAATGAATAATTCAGCACGTATCCAATGCGTTTCTGCCAGTCTATTAAATCTCTTCTGGCTCGGGAGAAGAAAGTTGGATGTTATTGATGAGTTTCTTTGAAGTATACCGATGTGATTTGTTGACGGTTTAGCAAAGGCCGAAAGGCTGCAAAGAAGAAGAGAGAAAGAAGAAGGTGTTTATCTTGCACATTCGTAGTGAAAAATCTTTCTACACTTTGGAATAGTTATAGGACGAAATCTGTCGACTGTTTCCGCTTGATCCCGACCAATCACTGGAGAAATTCTAAAATAGGAGATTTCGCAGAAATAAAACGAACCATCTGCATTTAGAATCAAGTTGAAGAAGAACGCAAAATTAATCTTTTACACAACACAAAATTAAATTTCCAAATTTTTTTCTCAGAACTCGAATTGAAGGAAGGTCTCAAAAAATAAGATTTTCCGCACTTGCATCCTCAGTTATTTTAAATTCCGTACTGAAATATAATAAATCAAAGCTGCATGGAAATGTAAGGCTATCCGTTTGAATAAGTTTAATACAGTCAAGTCAAACAACTGCTCTTGTGCAGTTTGCGCGTCTATTTTTACAGCACTTAACGCCGAACCTACTTTGCATATAAATTGCTTTAGCTTGCACTTAGCTTACTAAAGAATAAAACAGAAAAATTTTGTTACTCATAAAAATCAGTAAGTACACATAACTCCTTTTTCTACAAATTGTTATAAGATGTTATTTTCTTTTCTTGGCGCGTTTTATTTCAAACTCAATTCAGTGCACTTTTTTATAAATTAAGATCAAGAATCTTTCAAAGAATTTGTAAAACATGCCAGTTTTTTTTGCCAATCAAAGAACATTTTTTCAGAACTACATTTAATATAATATACATTAATATGTTCAACTAATTATTACTTTTATAATTATTCATTTGTAAAAAAAAAAAATAATAATAATAATAATAATTTAAATTCAAAAAAAAATCTTAGGGGAATTTGTAAAAAGTTGTTTTCTTATTAACAAACAATTTGCAACATTATTACAACAAGAAAATATAGAAACTAATTCTATCGGTAAGGATCTAATAGGATATATATATATCCTATTATATATATATATATATATATATATATATATATATATATATATATATATATATATATATATATATATATATATATATATATATATATATATATATATATATATATATATATATATATATATATTCTTCTTTATTGTCAATTTCTAATCATCCAAAAGCTGACATTGGCTAAAGACAGACTTTAAACCTTTGTAGATCATCTTTTCCTTTGGCGACCTTTCCTTCTCTTAGTATCCACTTAGTGATTAAATTATTTATTATTATTACGTATATTAGAACTAATATATAAATAGATATTAATTCTTCTTCTTCCCTTCAGGTATTAGGCCTAGTGGCCTGTTACAGAGCTATATTTAGCCCTTCTAAACCGTACCCGTTCCGAGGATAAGGTGACTAGCCCTATGCCTCAGGTGTGTCCTATGCCTGTAGCTGCGTGTGTTCACAGGGCCGGTTTGCCTGCTTGCGGGAGGAAAAACCCCAGATAAACTGTGGAGAAAAACCCTGATTTCCACGCACAAGACCAGCTAACGTGGCTATCTCTGAGAAAGATCCTTAAGCTCCTCAATTCGGCGACGGAAATCGAACACAGGACATTCCTTTCCCAGACATATGGTTGCGAAGCGCATAGCCACTCGGCTAACCGCGCGGACAGATATTAATTCTAATATTAAAATTAGTACACTTCCGATAATTTATATTTAAATTTGTATTTTGAAATTACAACTTTTCATTACTCATCGTTAAGAACACGCATTAACTTGGATATCTGCAAGCTGCAGATAATCAAACGAACACGCCAGTTTCTTTTTACCACCGGAGTTGTAAACACTGAAATTAACATTTCCCAGTACATTAAAAAATAACACTGAGAAACATGGATGTTAATAATTCAGACTAGGAATATACGACACGTGCCTGCAGTCAAGATAATTACGTTTAACTGAAAGATAAAAAGAACTTTCCTATTTCTTTTTGCTCTTTGAATTAGTAATATCAGTGCTTCAATTTCTCACATTTGCTGCAGAAAGTGTATTTATTAGCATTCGTATAAAGCACTAAAGTTTCGTTTTTAGCATTTTTTTTTGCTTGTTAGCATTTTATCTGTCACTGGAAAAGTACTATATTATTCATAATTAATTAACCAGGAAGGATAACAATAATGCGTATTACTACGCCACCTAAACACTCGGGAGATCGCAACAGTAATTTTGCAGCGTAAGACGCGGTATATCTGAGAGATAAATTCATTACTAGTATGTGCTAAAATGCAAAAAATACATAAAGAAAAAACACTGCAAATATAGCACATGATGGTAAAATTTAAGTGAATATTGAATCCAACATTATTTCATAGCCGAATATAGAAACTACAAGTTTCGTGTTGAATACATAGAAACTAAAGGTTTCGGCGGATGCAAGCATAAGTAGTGCGTTATGGGCAACCCGTAGTAAAGGTGGAGCAAGCTCCAGAACACTTTCCTTAATATTTTCCATAAATGTAAGACACATCTCCCAGAGGACATATAGACATATGCATGATAAATATTGAATCCAACATCATTTCAACATTATTTCAAGAGTTTCGTGCAGAAAATATAGAAATTAAAAGTTTCGTCGAACGCAAGCATAAGTAGTGCTTTTATGGGCAACTCGTAGTAAAGGTGGAGCAAGCTCTAGAGTATTGTCCTCAGTATTTTTCATAAATAAAGCACATCTCCCAGAGGATATGTATGATAAAAATAGGCCTTTGGCTCTCTCTTTCGGTAATACACGATGGTTTATTTATTTTCAGTTACAATCTACAAAGAATAAAGAAAAAAACTAAACCATACTATACTGACATCGGAGGTCGCGGTATCTCTCAGATACAGTTTACTGTCAAATATCACAAACCTTTACATAACATGTGTTAAACCAATGATAAATATATTTATCATTAGTATTTATTATAATTAACTTTTTTAGATCAGGCATTTTACATTAAAAACGTTTCGAGAGTGAAAAATAAACTAATTTCAGAATGGCTGAATAAAAATTAATTGCTCACGTACAAATATATGCCTATTTGCTAAGGAAACAAAGCCAACAGTAAAACGTTTACTTCGAAGGCTTAAACAAATAAACTCGTTTTACTGTTTTTCTTTAGTTAAAGAATGAATAAAAAATTAAAGAGTATTATTTAATGTGCAATGTCAAAATGCTTTTTCAAAAATGCACTACGAAGGAAAGAACTCACAGACAATCATTTTAAGTAGAAACAAGGTATTTTACATGCGGAACTGTCAAGTTGCGCATGTAAAATACTTCGCTGATAATTCGAATCAACGCTCTGTAGAAATTCTTGTTACCGCGATTTATGTATTCAAAAAAAGTTCACATATCCCCTAATATTTTCTGAATACATAAATAAATGTTATTAAAAGAAGAACTACTCTATTTTATAAGTTTAAATAATCGAGTAGTTCTTTCGTTTAATAACATTTATCCAAAGGCATTGTTGCATATTTTCTAAAATATAATTAGTTTCTTTGATTACTGTTTCTTTATTTTTATGTCATTGTTATACATTTCTATCAGTATTTTTCTTTCTTTCGTTTTTTGTTTTTATTTATTAAAAAAAGTTTTCTTTTTTTTTTCATTTGGGTGCACATCAGAAAAAAAAAAGAATTTAATTGATTCCGAGATTTTAGGGGATCTTTACTTGTTCTTCTATCGAGTCTAATTTGCTCGAACCACCCTTACGTCTCAAACTAGTTTAAGTGTTTAAATCCCGAGTTCGGTTTCATGTTTAACAGCATGCTACTTCTTAAAGGCAATGATGAAGAAGTGAGAGAGTTATTTTGTTTTCCATTAATATTTGATATTTATGTATGTTTCATATACTTTACTCATTGGGTTTTATTTCTTGGACTTCGATTATTTTAAACAAGAGAAATATTTTTTCTATTGCATGCCGTGGTAAAATGCTAACAGAAGGAGTTTTCCTTATTATTTTACATTACAAATTAGTTCTCATCCACGTTGATATAATTGCCTATACTTTCTTCTTTCTAACAGGAAATAAACTGGGTGAAAAAAGTATATTTACTCCCCGTTATCAACCAGTCCTAGGATAAAGTTTGTGTAGCATCAACTGTGCACGGCTCTAAGCTAAAACTACACACTTTGCGTTTATAAAGGTAACATGAATTAAATTATTACCTTTCCACAAAAAACTCTCAATTTTTCAGACATTATATATTCCGGTTTGGTTTGGTTTGGTTTGCCGGGCCACTAGAAGATGGCAGTAATCATTTGTTCTCTCTCTCTCTCTCTCTCTCTCTCTCTCTCTCTCTCTCTCTCTCTCTCTCTCTCTCTCTCTCTCTCTTCGATCCCCTAATTCCTAAATGAAATATGAAATCAGTAATAGTCTTATGCTCAGCTATCGGTGATGGCTAAGGATGTAGACCGTCTTCCCACTACTGCAAAAGTTAGTCAGGGTGAAGGAACTGCATCTGCTCTCGTTTGGAATAAAAGACATTAGAAGTTTTATAATATTTCAGTTATTTTAGTGGCCAGAATAAAGTGATGTTACTTAGTTGTAATAAAATTACTACTTATTCGGTAAATTAAAAATTAGTTCCCTCTTTTATGCTCGGGAATGATGTCTAATAAACTGAGTAATTTATGACTTCGAAAAAGGATATTTTATGATAATCAAAAATAGGTCTTTTAATTACGTGGCATTAAAAGACTGCAAAATGATTATGTGTTCTTTAGATTCATTTATCTGGAAGCATGTAATGCGGCTGCAGTTAAAAATAGCATAGTGCAAATAATATTTATATTGCAAATAGAGTGTAATAAACCCTAATCGAATATGCTTAATTCACTCCTTTCATGATATTAGCATTCTGTGATGCACTCTGGAAAAAACATCCTTTGAATTGCTGCCCAACTGACAATTGTATATTTAAATTACTTAAATGAGTATCTTTATAACTGAGAAAGAAACCACAGAAGGTAGGGAAATTAACGAATATTTTTGCTAATGATGTGTTTGCAGAAAAAAAAAAGTTATTTTTCATTGATCTAATAAATTAAGTGTATTTCTCTTTTTCTAAACATCACCATGGATTTAAAGTAGATAACAAAATAAGTTATTCTTTATAAAAAAATAAAATAAATTAATGAAATTATGTTTCCATGACAACAAACAATATGTCATGATTGCAGATACCACCGTGTTTCGACAGTAACTTCTCTTTACCATTACATATAAAATCTCTTGCCGTGCGGAATGATACATTGGTAGTGCTAGAATTTGATTTACTCACTCCAAGGTATTATTTTTGATCTTTTCCTGCTAGTGAACCAAAACGGTCCAATTCAAATTATATTGCGGCATGTTGCATAGCTGGCAAGCATTAACAAAAAACGCTGCATGCGCTTCACTATTTCTTTAAAGAAGACACCGACAGGAGAAACATCGCTAATTGTTGCTGTTGATACTGCAGTATTAACAGCAATAACTAGCTGTTGACACTGCAGTGCATAAGCATTAAACACAATACGTGAGAAGTATTGTGATTTCCCCTCTTTAGAACAAACCATGTTGGAATTATATTCATGTCATCACATGTGAATTGTAACTGCTATAAAGGAAACAAGTAGCATTACAGAGGCCTGTACATCTGTGTGCTGTAGAGGTCAAATAGAGAACAGCTTCTACACTTCAATTGTATATTGGACAGGTGAATACGCACGCACGCGCGCACGCGCGCACGCACACACACACACACACACACACACACACACACACACACACACACACACACACACACACACACACACACACACACACACACACACACACACACACACACACACATCTGATCGAGGCCCGAAACACTGAAGAATTGCTGAGTGAGTATGTAATCAAGATAATTTTATAGCCACTGACACATTAATGTTCCTTTCTTGCCTTGTGTTTAACATATATATTGATGTCAAACTTCGAAAACTCAGTGAAACTGCGAATCAAGGAAACTGGCCAAAATAATAGACATTTAATATAATATGTAGCCTTTATAGTCTAAGTTTCTTCAACAGTGGTTTATACCAAACTACAGCCGAAGTGGAAACTTGTAATGGATTCTGTGTGCATTTTAAATAGAATCAGCATGAATATTATACGAAATTTTAGTAACTATATTACATTATATTATATTATATTATATTATATTATATTATATTATATTATATTATATTATATTATATTATATTACATTATATTATATTATATTATATTACATTATATTATATTATTACGTTCAGTATTCAACGTTGATTCGTATTGACTCTTACGCACCTATTATTGTATATTATGTTTCTAATTTATATTCAATATCTTCACATATCTTAATATTGGCACTTCAAGATCAAACATTTCAAAATTACCGAGAATCCAAAATAAATGCCTTAGGATGATCCTGGATGCACCGTGGTTCGTCAGAAATTCACAGATTCACCGAGAAACCGGCACTCCATACATCTCCTCCCTTCTTCGTGATCTTGCAGAAAAATTCTTCGTGAAGTCAAGTTCACATTCAAACCCACTAATCGTGCAAGCTGTCAATTACAACGAGACTGATTACTACAAACACAAAAGGCCGAAGGTTATTCTACTCTCAACCGATCATAGCTAACACAACTGCCCTCAGAGGGCGAGCTTAATTGCTCACAAATATCCCACCCCCAAACAACTCTCATTACAGATAAAGGGGAATATGAAAAGCACTAGTGCTTCACCCATCCTGTCAGTAATGTTATTGGTATTGGTATCTTAATATTGGTATTATTAGTTTAAGATCCCAGTCCTTTTTAGGACTTCCAGGGTAACGAATGGCAATGCTGAGGCTCGGCTAATGCCGTTACTCAGACATAACTAGAGCTATTAGCTTAATAACATCCCATCCACACAGATTTTCTTCATTCAGATGACGGGATAAAAAGTCAAGGACTCAGTCCATTGCCCAGTTCTTTTTAGAACTATCTTATATTGGTATTTTTCAGTTTGTTTGCTAATAGAAGTCCTAAAGGTTTTTGTGTTAAAATTTGCTAGTGAAAACTGCTTCCACTTCATTTTCCGAGTACGGAATATTCGAGAAAAAAAAAAAAAAAAGGTTCATACGCTGCAGTCCGATTAAATGATCATAAATAAATATGTTGGTTTTACATTATATGTTATATTTATCTATAATTACATTTTAAGTATCTCACTTCAGTTCAGTCAAAATTATATTTTGATTTTGCGCATATCTTAACATGTAAAATAAAATACTAATATACAAATTCGATTAACTTCTAATTTTATATTACACCAGTGCGCAAATATATTTTAACGATTCAAAAACAAAATAAAATATTTTCAAATTATTGTTTCTACAAAAAAAAGCTAATTATTTATGCTTCACTTGAGACTGTTATTAGAAGATACAGAAATCGATGCAGTTTAAATGCAAATTAAAATAATAATATAAAATATCACCCATACTTTACAATAACCAGTAAAGAATATACACTTCTAAAAGTGTATATTTTGATCTGATTAATGTAATTGAATCAAAATATAATTTTGATTCGATTACATTCCATATATCTGAATATTTCGATAAATTTATTACACACCAAATGAACTGAAAACGACGCACATGTAGGCTACAAATGGTCATGTAATCGTTTCATGGACATTATTTGCTTCGTGCATGAGAGCAATATTGAAATTGCAGCACAAAACTTTGGGATGTCACAAGAAAGTTCGGTTTGTTTCAGTTAAAATCTATAAACTGGTAATCGAATCGCAGCACGAAGTTCGTTCTGCCATGTTAGAGAGCTTCTTATTACCAAACCGTTTTCTTTTTTTTTTTCCCTTAATATTTGTAGAACTTTCAATAATCTGTTTTTAAAGTTCCGTAGATTTTCTATTTAGTCTTGGAGAAATAAAAATTTCTTCAGTAACGATTATTGCTCTTCTCACGAAGCGCAGGTAGTTTGAAATGTTTAAGATCATTTCTACGAACCCTGCACGAATCCATATAAATTTCAATATCGATATTTCGACGTTTTATCCGTTAAAGAAAATCCAACTGATGACGATGTTTTTCAGGCAGAAAGAATAACAAAGTGATTTCGATAATAAGCTGTCTCACCTTCTGAAATTAACATTCAATTTCAACATTTTCAACCCTTGAATGTGCGGTCCTTGGAAAACATTTCAAAGAACACGCATTAAAACGACGTATGCTTGTTTGAACTGAAAGCACTGACTTCAAAGTAGATTAATTAATAAAAGAAGTAGGAGAAATACTTTTTATTAATAAAAGGAGAATTACGTGTTTCTATTAACGAAAGAAAGAGAAGGATAAAAATAGTTTTGATTAATAAAAGAAAGAGGAAATTATTTTGATTAATTAAAGAAACGTGAGATTTAGATTAATAAAAAAGCAGAAAAATTATTCCAACACTGATGAAAGTAAAACATTAAGTGATATTTGGATTACTTTTTCGTCTCGAATTTTGGTAGGAATTACAAGCTCACAATTCATTCCATTGTTATTTTCTTCACATTCCATGCGTTTTTAAACGTTCATTTTGACACTTATTTTTTGGTCAGACTCGATCCTTGTACTGTTATGCAGTTTCCTGTTGCATACATGGATGAAAAGTCTATAGAAAACTTTAGATAAGTCTAATGCTTTTTCCTTATTGCGTACTTAGTGTTTAAATCCTTTAATCAATTTAAGATAAGTAGGTACTGATATGGTGGATGAAAATAAAACTCCAAGATTGGAAAATATGGAACTGAAAAAGAATTCATGGAACGATAAAATTAATCCGCACGTAGTATGTTCGTTCACTTTAATAATTTCCTTCCTGTGATGGATATTTCTAATAGGATAATGCACTATGTCACGTGTAACGGGAGTTCATAATTGATTTTATAACATGGAAGGGACTTTTGCTAAATTAATGGTTCAGTACATCATTTCAGTCCCGTTGAACATATTTCCGATGTGATAGAGCGTGGTGTTTCTGATAGTCCTCTGCTGTTATGTATACCATTCAGGCAGTGATTTGACCAATTGTAGCACATCTATTAGATGCCTATTACATCTATCGATCCTTCTTCTAATATTCAAACTGATTAATTGTTTCCATCCCCATGCTGAAAGTTTACTTTATACGTTCTTTTTATCATATCATCATATAATGTATGTTGACAAGAGATAAAGTACTGTCCTACTAGCAGACAACAGCGGAAACACTTGAAAGCCGATTCCCAAAACAGTGTAGCGCCTATATTGTAGTAGCTGTCGGCCACATTATCATGACATGCATGTTCCTGACAACCTCACTGACTGTGTTTTGCCACTGAAAAGATTCCGTAAACTGCAAGGAGTTTATTCACTGTATAGCGATTTAACTATTCTCATGTAACACAAGCAATATGGAACAAAGGGTCTGTTCTCTCCATTATTCATTCAAGGAGATCAGATCTCTTGAAATGACGTATTCAAGCCAAACTTACTCACATCACTGAGCACTAGCGAACCATAAAATCTTAATACGGCCCTTTTCATCTAAAAGTGAGTTAGATGGTAGTAGTAGTAGGAGGATTTTTTCTCCCTAAAGCTCTGGTGTTTCCTGCCAAAGAACACACACACACACACACACACACACACACTCGTCTACTGCGGTAAAGAAGTTAGCTATACGATAGGGCGGTGGAATGCGCTGAGGTTTAGAATGGTCTCCCGCGATGAATCCTGGATATTAATAGACAGGGCATGTTATAAGAGAAAAAACAAGGTGGGGTTCTCAGGTTATATTAACTGTTAGCTATTATATAGTACTACTAATAAGCTGTTTAAAGTTTCTTTTGTAGGAGTCTCATTAAAACGCATAAATAATTCCAACAGTGACATTGTGATTCAATGGATAAAAAAACATAACAGAGTGTAAGGGAATCATATAATATTAAACTGCCATCCGTTTGAGGAATACTGAATAGGGAGGGCTTTGCCATTGAGTTGCTTATGAACTCGTTTTGCTACGGGAACGCCAGTTTTGTAGCTAGAAAGAAAATGCTATAACGGTTAGAATTTACTTAAATATAAAGAGCCAACAGGTTCTTCGGCACTTCGGCGATGTAACATTATTTAAATTAAGGGGATATTAAATCCCACATTGTTTCAAAACCGAATAAAAAACTCAAAGATCGGAATCAAAGAGTTTCATGCCGAATATAGTAAACTATAAAAGTATCGGCGAATACTTGCCACCTTTGCTACGAGTTGCCCTAGTTTGTACTACGTGCTTTGGCTTACGCCAGTATTCGCCGATACTTTTATAGTTTACTATATTCGGCATGAAACTCTTTGATTCCGATCTTTGAGTTTCTTATTCGGTTTTGAAACAATGTGGGGTTAGAATTTATTTTTCAGCAATAAACAAATATATAATATGTAAAGATATTTATGTAAATGTTGTGCTTTTTTTTCCAAAAGATGATGGTTTGAGTAAGTGGTTAACTGATTATGGGAAATAAAATATTCTCACAGAGAGTATTTATTGTACTGATATACAAATGAATGGTGAATAAAACACAATGAAAATTACATATTTCTCTTTCAACTCATTTTGAAAGGGGGGTTCTGTTATTGGAAACAATAAACAGAAGAAAAAGGAGAAGAATTAATAAAATAGGAAGAACGAGGTTAATGAAAGTTTTTTGTCAGTTTCTTTGTCAAACCTTTTTATCATGGAAAACGACTCTACAGAGGGTTAAATATTCAAAAAGGGATATAAATAAAATAATTATTATTTACTAAATAATTATTATTTAGAAAAACAACATAATAAATTATGTTGCTTTATTCAGCCTCCTTAGCTCAATCGGAATAGAAGAAGCGCTTTTTTCTGATATATCTGGGTTCGATTCCCGTCCATGACGTGAGGAATCTTTATTTAGTCTCTTTCGACTAAAGGTCTGTTAGCCGGTCTTATAAGGAGATAGGGATTTTTTTCACCCGAAAACTGGGGTTTTTCGTCCCCCAGAACAGGAAAGCCGTCCCCGTGAACACACACGTCTACAATCATAAATACTTAAGACAAGGAAGGCAATGGGAAACCACCTTGTTTCATAATCATCTCCCTGGAATAGTAACATATTGCTATCCAACCAACTATAAGATTGTAGACTAAAACAACATTGTTTTACTCTTCTTCTAGAATTCAATCAGCCATTTACTCATGAAATTATAAAAAAAAAATATCCACAGAAAATATATTTGAGTTAGTACAAGTGAATTTGACAGCTATGGTCTTGGGAACTGAAATAGAAAAGGAGAACAATTTAAATATTTAGGAGTAATGATCACTAGCCAATCGAATGAGATGTTGGAAGTGCAGAATCGGATTAAAAAAAAATTCTGGCTTTCTCTCTCTCTCTCTCTCTCTCTCATCTGTGCTCAGTTCAAAAGATATTCAATGGAAGATAAAGTAAAAATATATATTTTAATAATTAGTCCGGTTATTACCTGTTGATGCGAAACCTGGATATTTACGATGAGGGAAGAGAATTTAATTTCAGTGGTTCACGAAATTCGTGTTAAAATACCAGAAGGAAAACCCTAGAACAAGGTGGTTAGATACCATTATTCGAGATTACATCGTATTAGAATGTCCAAACTGGAGAAGTAAGTTGAAAGAAGTGGAACCAACAAACAGAAGAAGCCACGGAATCGATGAAGTCATCGTAATTATAAGAAAATTAAAATAGTGTATATGACATATTATTTTAATTGTTTACCTATTATGTAATAATTTTATTCTTTAACCTTTCTGTGATAATGCATACAGAAGTTTACTCATGAAATTAAATAAAGAGTGTAATTCACAAAGAGTGTAATTTTGTAATATCAGGCAAATTTTGTGATCTTCTCAGCATGCACAATATTAAAGAGGTATTCTTGTCCTTGTATCCCTTAATTTCTGAAAAACAGAGAATCCCAGGAGATTGTCCCTTATCGAGTATCAATCAGTTAACAGGCTTCACTAACTCATTTTCTAAATTCCTTTATGCAGCCTCCTCTAAACACGAGATACGATCGATGACCAGCGAGAGAATCATCTTCTGAAGTATTAAAGTAACGGATTCTTGTTCTTCGTCACCTACTGTTACCTTCTGTCTTCTTCTTCAGCGATTAATTTCCTACAGATCGTGGGATGCAATAAATATGATACATACTGCCGAAAGCTTTGACTACTGCCTGTTCTACGTTTTCTTAAATATGCTCCAAAAGTGTATCGGTTTCATTTGATAGTTCTGCATTTATATTCACGAAATTAGCTTTTCGTGTATTCATAGCATCGCGCAACAAAAAATATAGCAATTCTATGTTGCTATTCGAATTCATTGACGGTCTCTTTGATTTAAAGAAATTGGAATATAAAAATAGAAACTACAACGTCAATAGAAACAATTAAAATAGAAACAACTCTACGACATTTGGTGATTATCGTTATGTCACTATTAGATTTTTGATAATATTTAACTACATCGATATTTTTAACCAATAAATTCTCATCAATCTGAGAAAGACATCAGAAATTCGAAATGAAGTCGTAATTTTACATTTCGCTACGTATCTTGTTTGAATTAATTCATTAAAGCTAAACATGCGATCTCTTAAAATGAAAAGCCAAACGGCTAGTTTTCTGGCAACTTAATAGAAATTAAGCGGATAAAAATCCTATGTTGTTATATAACCAGTAAGTGAAACTCAAGATCGAGAACTACGATCTATATGAGTTTCAATGCCGAAAAACTATCGGCGAAGGCAATTCGAAGCAATACTTACTGGCCATATAACAACATAAGATTTTTATCCGCTTAATGCGATCTCTTGGTTGTGTTAAATTATTAAAAATATGCACAGTATATTCCTTATGTGCAGCATAGAAGGAGGAGTAAAGGAATATAATAATTGAATACGTCGTAACTGATTCAAATGTACGTTTTTTTTCTTTTAACATTTCTAAGCTTTAATGCATTCATTTATCAGGTTTGATTTCACTTTCCTTCATAACGTAATCCATATGAATTATGGATATCAGTGGGATACCATGTCCTTAAACCTGAACATCCATAAATATTAACAGCCAGCTGATGTACTGCTAAAGTACGTCAGCTGTTAAAGTATGCATAATAACTATTTACGCCGTGTAACTGTAGGGTTTGAACAACTTTACTCTTAGCACCATGATTGTTCCTAAATTTGAATTACAATGGAAATTTGAAACTAACAACCACAATTTAGTTCACCAGACTTTCTTTCCCGAGTTTCTTTTCTGCGGCCAAATATGCGAGGATATTTGAAGAGGCTAAGAAAACCTGAAGAGACATTTTCCTGTTCGATATTACTTGTGGTAAGACTTCTGGAAATATTTAATCATTTAATCCAATCCAAGGTATCCACTTAAAATTTAATCTTATCGGATAAGAAAAATTGTTCGTCAGATAAGGTTTATCTCTTTTTATAGATTAATTCTTCATAATTCTTCCCTGATCATCCGGAATTTCAATTTACTGACCAGGTCTCCTGTTATAGACAGTGTAGATGGTTATTGCAAATGCCCTTCATTCCTCAATATTTCAGCATTTCTAGTCTTATATCATTTTAGGAGTGGTCACTTCCACAACGAGGGATTGAACTCATTGTACATATCGCGTAATAATAATAATTTTTTATTTTTATTTTTTTTTTATTGATCTGCTAAAATATTTACACATACAATAAGCATCTTGAGTGACATTGCAACTTATAATTTTACAGAATTCAGCACAAAGTGTTACGTTTTCTACATTGGATTTCAATTAAAATTTTTTAAAATACCTTTTTGCCTCTATATTATGTATTTACAACACATGTTCTTCTAATATTTACAATAAAGATTATACAGAATTTTTGAATATAGAATATACATAATAATAATAATAATAATAATAATAATAATAATTTTTTTTTTTTTTTATGTCTCAGATAAATTGCATACATAGATGCTGTAATAAGTATATATATAATATTTATGACACATTACAATTGTGAATAACAGATACTTGCAAGTTAATAATTTTCTTCCTCGAAGCTTAGCAAAGCTTATCTGAGGAAGATAATAGATGATAGATGGTGGTGGTTTCATAGTTATGTTCCTATACTGGTCACAAGCCAGGTTTTGAATTTACTGTTTGTTGGTACGTGCTTGGAAGACTTCGATTGCTATTACAGTTTAACTTTTTTTTTTCTTTTTTTTTGCGCAAATAGGGTTGGATTTAGACATGGTGTGTTTGTTTCTTTGTGTTCTTGTAGTGATGGTTTTTGAGAGGGGGTTTGTCCTAGGTTTGTGTGTGTGTGTGCGTGTGGGGGGGGGGAAGAGAGAAACAGGAATTGCTCTAATTTTCATTCTCGCTATAATATTTATACAGCGCCTGTTTCAGCTCTTTGTATGTTCCTAGGTTTCTGTTGTCGAACGGCAGTTTGTTTATCATGTCAGGTACATAGAAGTTTCGGGTGGCTTTGCGGTGATGATTGTTGTACTTATATGTTATGTAGTTTGTTGACTGTGGTCTTGTTATTTGATATGTTGTTCTGGTTACTCTATAGGTTGGGCTGTAGTAATGTTTTAGCATGATTGTGTAGTGGCGTAAGTGTTTCACCTTAAATATTTTGTGTTTTGTCTGTGCTTCCTGCATAAGAGTGGGTTGTTCCCAGAATATCAGTTTTACCATTTTATCTTGCAACCATTGTAGCCTGTTAAGTCTGTAGTCTGCGCAGAATGCGTATGATCTGATTGCATCTCTTAAAATGTTTTCACATAATGATTTATAAATTAGTATTTTTATGTGGGTTGGGGCAATGTCTTTTAATCGGTATAGTTTGCTTGCTATTATCCTAAGCTTGGTATGTAGGTAGTTTGTATGGCTATTCCAACTTTGATCAGAATCGAAGTGAAGTCCGAGATAGCGTGTTGTTTTCACCTGTGTGATGGTTGTGGTTTTAGGTTCTGCACTTTGTGTATAGGAGGATGAATGTTTGAGAGTGAGATATTTAGTTTCTGTGGGCAGGGTTTAGGGGTTTTTGAATATCATTAGCTTTGTTTTTCTAGGGTTTATATATATGCCATTTTCGGTTAACCAGTTAGTGATTTGATCGATGTCGTGTTGCATATTTGTGTAAGCGATATTTGCATTGTTGTGAATGGATACTATGGCCGTGTCGTCTGCATACTGGAAGATTTTACTTTTTAGGGGGAGTTGGCTTATGTCGTGTGTGTATATGTTAAATAGAATGGGAGATAGGAGAGCTCCTTGAGGTACTCCACAGGTTACATGTACCTCTTTGCTGTATGCTGATCCTATACTTGTGATGTGCTTTCTGTTTTTCGTGTATGCTTTAAACAACTAGAGTAGACGACCTCCAATTACGATAAAGGTTAGTTTCGTTAACAAGGTTTTGTATGTTAGTGTGTCAAATGCTTTTGTTAGGTCAATGAATACCACTAATGTTATTCTGTTTTTATCCAATGCAGCGTTTATTAGATCTGTGAAATCTTCCAGGAGTGTTGCTGTTCCTTTACTTTTTTGAAAGTCATATTGTGTTTTGGGAATGATTTGAAAGTTTTCAACGTATGTGTGGAGAGTTTCTGATGCACGATGCGCTCCATGATTTGGTTGATTACAGACAGCGTGGCGATTGGTCTGTAATTACTTATAATGTTTCTTTTTCCCTGTTTGTGTATGGGTGTGATTAATGCAGTCTTTAGTGTTTCAGGTATGTGTCCCGTTTCGATGATTTTATTTAATAGTTTTTGTATAACTGGAAGTAGGTTGGTTGAGTGTTTCTTGATGCCTTTTGGTCTAATTCCGTCTATCCCCGGTCCTTTATTACGGTTAATTTGTTGAATTGCCAGTGTTAGTTCTTCTTTTGTTACTGTGGGGAACCACATCGACTGGGTTGCTCGTGGACCTAGTGGAGAATGTTCGTTTGTGTGATGAAAGGTTGTTTCTTGTAGCTTTTGGACAGAGTTCACGAAGTGCTGATTAAAGTTGTTTGCCAACTGTTTGAGGGATTTGGGGTCGCAGGCAAAGCTGTGTTTTATTGTTTCTGAGGCAGTGGTTCTGTGTATATTGTCCAGCATTTCATTAATCAGGTGCCAGGTTTCCTTTATGTCATTCTGAGCTGTTGTTAATTTGTTGCTGTGATAGTTTCTTTTTGCTGTTCTAATCTGTGTTGTTAGGAGATTCCGTTTTCTTTTGTATTCAGCTTTTAAAGCGATATTGTTCGGCGACTTCTTAAGTTGTTTCCATAGGGCATCTCTTTTCTTTGTATGTCTGTTAGTATGTTGTCTGTTATCCATGGATTTTGTTTCGTTTGGGGGCGTATTTTTATTTTTGTTAATGCTTTGTTATATATTTTGTTAAATGCAGTTTTAACATTATTATATACAGCTTCAGCAGAGTCTAAAGATGCTATCTGCATCCAGTCTGTTTTTCTGATTTCATCGTTTACTATTGTTTCGTTTAGAATGCTATAATTCTGTTTTGTAGTCTCAGTGATTTTTATGGGTTCTGGTTCAGTGTGCAACTGTAATGCTGTGAAATAATGGTCTGTCAGTTTGCATGTTATGACAGCTGTTGTGTGGCTGTTTGGAGGGGCCCTTATATTTATATGATCAATGCAGGATGAGGTTGTTGTGTTTCCGACTATCTCTTCTCGTGTATACGATTGTATGGATGGGGTTATGTTATATGCCGATAATAGGTCTAGGTATTGTTCTGTGTTGTTATTTATGTTCCTAATGTTTATATTAATGTCTCCTATTATTATCAAGTATTTAGAGGTGCCTACTTTCATGGCTGAAAGCCATCTGTTTAGTTCTTCTAGGAATTTTGTGGTGCTTAAGTTGGGTGGTCTGTATATTGCGTTTAATATCAGGGAGTTTCTTGTTTGTTGTTTTTAATTTCGATGCATATGTTTTCTGCGTATTCTAATTTATAGTTTATTTTTGTTACTTCTAGTTTATGTTTGGTAAATATTATTATACCACCGCCTCGTTTTGTTTGTCTACAGTGTTTGTGTTGTTGGAAGTGTGACATTTGGTAGGTGGATGCCTCTTCGTTTGTCGTAGATACTTCAGTCAGTATTAAAATGTCTATTTCGTCTATATCTTCCTTCAGATAAGCTTGCAGGGTCAGCCAGTATTTTTGAATGCTTCTGATGTTGATGTGGAGAATAGATAGTCCTTTTTTGGGGATTGTCACTTGTTTCCATTCTATTATTGATTTCAGAATGTGGCAATTACCATGTTTCGGGGGGTGATTACGTCTGCTTCATGGTCTGCGTTCATGTTGGTTGGTATGCTGTTCCTTCTTTACGAGTTGTCAATATTCCTTTCAATGTGGCAGCCTGTTGAGGTCGTCTACGGGTTTTATTTCGATTGGTTTTGCGTCTTGTGTCTTTCTAAGGAATATTTTGCTGTCTCTTATCCATATAAACTGGTAATTGTTTTCTTTTTTTACTTTCCTTGCTTAGTAGAATATTTTCTGATAATATGGCGTTAGGTATTCGGACAAATATATTGGCGTATTGCCGTGGTCTCCTTTCAGATCCTTGACTACTGGTTTTTTTAATCCTGCTAGCTTTTATAAGTGTAGTTTTTGTTGGGCTGTTGGTGAGTCGCATTACGACTGGAGAAGGACGGGTATTATTTTCTCTTTTCCTTTTTTGTGGTAGCCGATGCACTGACTGGATGTCTCTTGATTCAATGGGAGAGCCAATTTTTTGGCTTAGTTGTATTACGGTGTCTCTTAGATGTTCTGTAGCTATTTCTGGGAGACCATTTATGAGGAGATCATTTTTGTGCTGCTGTTGGTTTGAGAGTTCTCACTTGTCTTTCCACATATAAGGTTTCTGACTGTTTTTCTAATGGCATGTATTGACATTAGAAAAATGGCAATTTTTACCCCTGATTTAATTTTTAAACTATCTCTCTATCACAGCTTGTACCATTTAACAATCTTTCATAGTTATTATTTCTGCCATCTAGAATATCTTTATCTTAAGGTTTAATGTCATCCTTATCGTGACTGATTTCTTTGCTATTATCTCTATTTTTAAAGATTTTTCAGCGTCTTTTGTCACCCCTATCATGACTTTGTCTTTTATCTACTCAAAATCTCCTATGACTATTTTTTTATTTAGTTCTCTTTACGCAGAATAGTGAGACGGTCACAATAAGTGACTTACTTGCGAGAAACTATAATTTCTTCTTCTTTACCTGGATTGACTACTCATTTAACTTCTTAAATCGTTTCAATCATCTGTAAATTGATTATTCTTTTTTTATCCTTCCAGATATATTCACTTCATGCTTTTTTCACTGCTTTGTAATGTTTACTTCTCAAAGCTGTTCGACTTTGATTCTTTTTAAAACGTTCATGCATGTGTTTTCTTCTCAATACGAAACTCATTTTTATCCTTCTAAAGAAAAAATAGTGATCATTTCCTCTTTCAAATCCCCTGTATATGAACTAATGTGAATATATCGCTATCAACAATAACATAGTATTTTTTTCTTTTAATTTTGTCTGTGTTCTCTTCATGTGAATTTACGCGACGCTGGTCTTTATTTTGGAACAGGTGAAAATAATTGGTTCATTACTAATCCATGTCCTGAATAGAAATAAAGCAACCACTTACCATTATTGGTGTTGTCCTTTCTTTTCTCCAAAATTTCACGAAAGAAGTAATGACTAGTTCATGTTTAATACATGTCCTAAACAGAAATCCATAAGATACTTACGATTCATATTAATTCACTTTGTTCTCTTAAATTTCTGGAAATATTTTCTATGCCAGTTATTCATTTCCTATTGTGCTGTTTAGATCTTCTCAGTAAGTGGCTTTTCATTTTCAATTATGATAGCTGTCTTCTCTGATAACCTAGAGAACTCCTGTAATTTTTTCTGTGTATTCTTCGGACTGATTTTTGTGTTTTGTGTGATGAAAACTCCTAGTTTTCATCACATCACAGCAAATATCACCACTTCCAGGGATCAGCTAATCGTTCTTCATTTCAAAATTCCAGAGTTCGAATCATATCAAGAATTCTAACAAATTTATTTATCAAATGTACCGAAATGAGTCTTAGTATTCAACAGGCATCAAAAAAAAATCGAAAACGTTAGGTTGTTCGTTTAAGATAGTACAAATAGTACAAATTAAACTTTCCATTTCCCTATAATAATGAAACCTACGACGTTGTCATGTGTTGACTTCCCCTCAAATTTTTGGACAATTTTCTGAGAAGTATTACCAGCAATAAAGTGACACAACGTTTAGCCAATAACAAAATTTTTGGATGTCATGGGAAAAAAAATGTATCGGAAATGGATTTTGCCATTTATATGTTTTGAAACATTGGTCATAGAGGTTTTGACAATCTCGCGTACGTCATGGATTAAGAGGAAGGTGACTGCACATGCAACCCGATTGTCACTGTTCTTCCAATCTAGTTTTAAATGTCGGTGTTCTTCTAATCAAGATACTGTCTGGTCTTTGGCTCTAGAACTTAACACATTTTTATTTTTATTTTAATGAGAAGTATCAACATCAAATAATAATGAATAATCTGCTGTATTTAAAGGCCCTGAAGAACTCCTCTCTGCCCATATTGGCTTTTTAAATTGTTGAGACTAAGGGTGTTCTAATGACCAATTTGTGGAACGAAAAACCCAACTTCTTGTTAGGAAAAATCCCTCCCCTTTCATAATGACAATATGGGACCGGCTATCTCAACTTCACTTGACAATCGTGATAAATGTTCTTTGCAACCTAGACAAATCCGAACGCAGATTTTGTTCAACCAAAGGGATTCGTCGAAACTGAATGCGCTAAGGACTCTTAAAATAAAATAATGTAGCGGATAACGATAGCAAAATAAAAGAATAGTGCATTTAATTTTGCAAAAGTTTTTTGTTTTATTTTTCAGTTATAAGAAGAAAAAAAACGATGTCATGGTTTTCTCATTTAGCATAAAAGCCATCTTCTTGTTTGCAGCAGTATTTTTTTAAAATTTAGTATCCCACAGGTTTTTGAATCCTGAAGAAAATATCATGTGAATGAATTTTTCTTGAATACTAATGTTTTTTCTATCCCATCACTTGAATGTCATATAGTCCACATACTAATAAGCCATTCAATTAGGTCCTCCAAACTTGATAATGAACTAACGAATGGGCGTTTTAAGATGCTCTCCAATTGAAAGACCTCAAAGGAAACACTTTATCTCGGACTTTTGTCTCTCAACTAATCCGATTATTTCATAGTAAATCTAATTTTTTGGGTGTATATAATTTCTTCGGGATCGCCATTTCACCTTTTTAAGAATATCATACTTTTGCCTCAGTTTATTCATAGCATCCAATTCTTAAACGAGTTTTGAAAGTTTAATCAACTATTAGAAACAAATGCTCCTTAACGAGAAACAAGAATGTTTAGTAAGGTAAACAGAAGCAGGAAAAAAATTGATTGAAAATGCAAATTCTGGAGCAAATTATAATGCTCAATGGCTGAGTTGTATTTTAAATGCAAATTGCTTTTATTATCTTAACATTCTTCTTAAGAAATGTATTGGACTTTCTATAAAAGAAAAGTGGTTCCTAGCATGTTCATAATTACTATGTATCACAGCTTGTGAATTCCTAAAGTCCTTCAGGAATAATTTTCACTTAAAATTCCATTACTTCTGATAGTAATAATGCAAGGAGTGTGTTCTACTCTAGGGAAATTTCAATTAAGCGTTCTTTTTTTTTCTTGAATAACGCCCTTTTACTTACTTTGAAGGAAACTTCGAGGAACAGTAATTGCTTATGATGCAGAAAGATGAGCAGAAGTGTTATGTATTATTGTATAGATATCATAGTTATATAAGTGTCATAAATATTGGTTATAATAATAATGTGCGTATTATAAGTGTTATATTATTATATATATTATGTTATAGATATATTATTTTCAAATTTTGTTTTTCACGTTAAACTGGTTGGAAGCCGGAAATTTGCATTTTAATGAAACCCGCACTTCTAATTATAAATGTGTGAAGATTGGGAACTCAATAAACTTTTAAAAGCCCAAATTAGAGTAACCTAAATCAATAAAAAAATAGTGTTTATTATAATCAAGTGTAATTGCTCTATAGTTTTACCTGGGGGAAAACAAGGTCCAGAGGATTCTAATAATTCTAATTCCAGTTCAACTCTCAATTATGAGTTGAAGAGAGAGGACTTCGTATACTATTTTTCATAGTTTCTTGTAAATGAAACTTCTAACTTAAGTAGAATTCCTACTGTCAAATATAACTTTTAAAATATGAATTTTCGATTGAAAGTATAAAGGATCGAAATAATTTCAGTTGAATGTTACTAAATGTAGAAGGCAAAATTCGTGTACCAATACACAGCGGTACCTGAAAGAAGAATGTAAAATATACAAACAGAAATGTAGATGTGTGCCTTCGCACAACAGCTATATTATGAACAAGGTGAGAGCGGATAACTTACCTTGAATTGTAAGAAATTAGATAAAGGTACCTCACGTCACTGACGGGACCAAAAGTCTATACTGACTGAGCTACCGAAGCTCAGTATGTTTAGTAACCAAATATAAAAAAGAAATCTTTATTTTAAAGAGACCAAACTTTTAAAGTAAAAGTTTCTTTTTATATTTGGCTATAAATCATAAATGGATCCATCATGTTCTGGACTAGAATGACTCTTACAGTCTAAGGATTCCGATGATAATTTCTGCGATTTAAGTTCTCTATAATTAGATTTAGAGAAAGAGAGAGAGAGAGAGAGAGAGAGAGAGATAACGCCAGATCTTCGAAGAAAACCTTTAAATCGGTGTATCGGTCTAAGAAGGTGTATGATGCAATTAGGAAAATTATACAAACTTCATATTAAAATTGAACCAGATTTCTGTCTAAGAGCGATGTATACCATTAGAAAGTTTAACGCAAACGTCACAATAAAGTGAACTAGGTTTGAGTTACTTGCACTTAACTCAACTCAGCGCATTTATCATGAGCTGCTGAAGCAAGGCACACCACGCTGATATTTTAATTAGCTTAAAAACAGGATAATTAACAACCGGAAAATAACTGAGCACAGATAAGAAGTGACATAGGGGTAACATTGTAAATAATATCATTTTCTTAAATATTACTATTCGAAGGAAACTTAATTCAACAAATTAGACTTTTAGCTGTTTTTATTGAATGAAAAACATTTTGATAATTGCAAGGGTTAAAATAAAAATGGTTGGATTAACGTCTCTCTGCTAATTAGTAATCTTGTTAATTGATTACTAAATTCCTGTGCGAGTTATCGTGAACTCAAGAAAGAGAGAGAGAGAGAGAGAGAGAGAGTAATTTACGATTATAGCGTTCGTTAATTTTCTACTTTCAAATTTACATTTAGTGATATTTAGCTTAATAAAAACCTAATTAATGCTGTACATGGAAGTTAATCTTATCAACTCAGTATTATAATTGCGTGTATTCTCAGGCGGATTGCCTATGTAATGAATAAATCAAACAAACAAAATCTCGCCTCTCTAGGGGGAGGAAGAGCAAAGTTTTCCAACCCCCATGAAGACTTTTTAACTCATCTTTAGTTGAAATGTCTTTTCTTGACTCGACGCTAGATTCTTTCAGCCAATGAATCATTGTTACCTACTGAGCTAAAGAAGTTCTCTGATATTTGTAATAGTAATTAATTCTTCTTTATGGCACTGTCGAGCTACTTCAAAATTTCAAGTTCTATGGGGGAAGGACATTTTTCTGTTTCTTGATTAGTTGATTGCATAAACTATCCCGGAAACCATTCAATGATTTTGCAATAAGTTAAAACGAATGGATTTTTTTCTAAATATAATATGAATTCTCTGATTAGTCACATTGTTATTTGGAATTAAAAATTTGCTATCTTCCTACGAGGTCATCAAAGTAATTTATTTGATAAGTCCACATATTTTCTCGCATTATAGAATGAAGCTCGTCTTTCCATTTAAAGGGTGATTTTGCAACCGAATGATCTATAGAGGCACCAATTTCTGAATAATATTGTACATTATCAGCCAAAGAAGAACTTTCCTAACTCTCTCTCTAACGCCAAATTCTCAGAATTGTCATTCGCATAAATCAGCACTATAGTTGCAGTCTTTCTGTGTTTTTTTTTCTTTCTTTCATTCCACGAACGCTTTGGATGACGTTACGAAGCAATTTCAGGGAAAAAAATCTTCTTCAAAATTTAAGTTTTTTCAGTTATAACACAGTGTTCGGTAGTGTGACCTCTAAAGTACTGGAGCTCAGGCGTTCCCCGTAAGTTAGGTATTTAATTCCACAAAATCTTGAAGAGTAGAAACTGGCTTTGGAGACTAACATCTCGTTTTAACCTATCTTCGTCCAATAAAAAAACTTCGATCTGGGAGGAATGTTGCCAGAAAGAATTGTATTATCTTAACTGCAAGTCTCAGTGATTGTGTGATAGTTTAGGAATGTTTTCGTGGTTATGAAAATGCCCGCTAGTTTTTTCCGATACTACCATGATCAATGAACTGTAGTCTGTATTAGGGGTTTCACTGCTATTTCTTCACTTATAGAAATCTACAGTGAAAAGCCATTCACGTTCTCTAAATACCAGTCCCCAAGCATTCTCAGCTGGTATTATGTGGAGGTGACAAGGTTTGATTTTTCATCCCAGAATCTTGAGTTTTTCATACCGAAATACAGATAAACTAGCCATAACAACGCGTGCAATTAACGTACAACGGCCTCATAGTCTGAGTTGCTTCGGCTGTAAATCTTGAATAACCTAACCCCACCCGTTGCAGTCATTCCCATATTTGTACGTTCATTTGGTTTTAATTACGGAATATGGCTAGTCCATTAGCGTCCCATTATTATTATTATCGAACTAAGAAATAACGATCATTACTGTATAACTGGGAGACATGGATCCCCCCCCCTTTCATGTAGTAAAGTCGATTGTAGGACCTCATCTTCCAAGATTAATAGCAGAGCCAAAGACTTCTGGCTTGAAGAAAGAAGGGAAATTAACCATGAATCTTTTCACAAGAACAAAGAAAGCTATATAAATTGAATGGTGTGATCGATAAATGCTGAGCATTGACTTTATTAAAAAAAAAAGAATCAATCCTTTGTCAATTTCTAGGATGTTCCAATACTTTTGACAATGCACTTTATAATGCCGATTGTAAAAATTCTAATTAACTGCTGTCTTTTTTTTCCATCTCGTGGATCAGCCATAGGGCACCTGTGTATCCCTATGTAATTGTTTGCTTCCAGAGAAATATACTGCCAGAAGAAAGAGCGTTATGAGTTCGATTCCAGTTGGCGGCTACAAGAAGTTTTTAAACATTTTATCAACAGATTTCCGAGTTATGTTTGGTTCATACAAGTATAGATTGTACCCATGAAAACTAAGTTTATAATTCTGACTATTTCAGACAATATCATATAGTGTTACGTGTATGAGCGTTATTGATCAGGAGATGGAGACAGCTACCGAACTCACGTATCGAATACCTATGATAAACACTGACAGCCTTGGGCCAGCTATATTAGTACTAAAGGTGCAGTTTGACTGCTCTTTAGTCTTCTAAACATTAGTTTAGGCTATATGACTCCCCCCCCTCTCACTGGGGGGGGGAGTCATATAGCCTAAGTTAAGAATGACAACGGTACCCACGAACAATGTGAGAGGATTTAGCGTATATTTTAGAGAACGCGGAGTGAAATATTTCAATTAGACTCTCACCATGAATTAGTGTAAACCTGTAGTTCATTAGTGATATAGGTATTCTAAGGTTTTACTTATTTTCCATTTTTATCTATATTTACTTCAGTTTTACACAGTGGAAACTCTTCGCATATCCTACATCCATGACCACTGAGGGATTCGAACTTCTTCATGGGATGAAGAGTAATCTAACCATGATATATAACCATCAAGGTGAATGCATAGTGTCGAAAACAGAGGATTATTTAAGATTCTAATAAATAAACCATTACTTCCAATTTTATTTTATTCTACATATATGTACGCAATGTTTTCACAGGTATTAGAGGAAAGGCATTCTAATAAAGGATTGAGGGAATATTTGTATTATGGCATACGTTTCCCAAATTTATGGCATGTTTCGAAGGAAATACGTCATCAATCCCTAAGCAGAGAGCATCCTGTAATGCAGTCAGCCTTCATAAATGACTTTACTCGTCACATGCCCTACAATATCTCATAACACGTTCCACTGTATCAAGACTGGACTTATCCCTTCAATTCATGCGCTCGTTGCTCGTTGCTCATAAAAAATGCTGATGGTGGATTTATCCAAGTCGTTCTGTTCAAACTCACTCGAGATCCTTCTCTCGATGAAACTTCTTCAGCGCAGGCAGTGTTGCAGCATGTAAGATGTTCACTGTATTTTAATGGCAATCTTGCTGATAAAATGTCGGCGTGTATTCCTCATTTAATATTCACAGATGGGTTGAGAATTACATTATCTAGGAACGCTACTTCAGAAACCAAACTTATTAGTTTTCTTTTAAGTCACTTCAAGGGAATAAGGGAATGGACTCATTCGAAGAAAGTCGACTGATACCAAAGCATTTCATAATCCACTGCCTTATAGTTCCAGATATACCCTTTCTTGTCAGAATATGTCTCACATTCTACAAACTCCCAAGTCAAGACCGCATGGTCACTTTCACCAATCGAACGCAATGTGGTCACCTTAGTTATGAATAGCTCTTCTGATCCTATTATCAGCTTCAATACCCCCCCCCACCCCTAGTCCCCTCCATCGTATTTGGCTTCAATTCATCTGCTGTCATCAGCAATACTCCTCCCCCATTCCATCTTCTCTATCTTCCCTGAAAATACTCCCTTCACATTCGATCCCTGTAACTACATCATCTAGTGTTAGCCAAGTTTCACACAAATGCCTATAACTTTTGGCAAGGTTGCACTAACGAATGTCAAAAACATCTTCCTCTTGTTCCTAGTGGTTTGTCTTCGTAAAAAATGATGAGATAAGACGTCAAGAAAGTGATCAGTCATCGCTTATCACTATGCTGTGTAAGAAAAAGATACAAGATTAAGATACAAGCGATAAACGATTTAGTTAATACTTTTTATATTAATTTACATGCAAGAAATCAAAATTAAATGGAATGTTAGATTTCTTTGTGTAATGTGGGGAGGTTTAGTTGTTTATATATTGGTTACATTAGTATTAATGCATATGATCTTGATATCTAAGAATGTGGTTTTAGATTATTGTGCCGCAGAATGTCCTATAACTTTGTCGATAGAATTCTGAATTTTTAAAAGAAGATCTAAAATCTTCCTTTAAAATTTCTTCTATTTAACATATTGCCTAAAAGATTTTAATTTTAAATAGAATTTTTTATTTCCAAAGACTATTAGTCATGAATTATTGTTTAATGGCCAACTTGAAAAAACAATTGCTAAGAAAAGAAAAAAAAAACGAAACATATTCGAAATTGGCTGAAGAATGTATACAATTCTAGTATGATTCCTAAAGGTCATTGTTGCAATTTCTTTTTTATTTCCTATGTATTTGATTTGAAAATTGGCAATAAAATAGTACTAGATATTTTTTTTACCTTTTCTATTAATATGAGTTGTTGTTTGTTTTAATTTTATAACACAGAGAGTTCTTTTTTTTTTTGACGAGCCCTTATAGTAAACGGAAAATTTCATGTTGAAGAGAAATATGCACTTTCTGGAAAACAACGTTGTCACAAGTGTGTTGATAGACTCGGTACAGCATTAGTAGAATTTGAGCATGGAGAATATTTCTTGTAGAAAGTTCCATCTTATCTTACTCTGTCCGTTGCAAGTAACCGGCTTTGCATAAAAGTAATTAAAGAACAATCAGTCTTATCTACATCGTCCGCTTTGTCTATCATTTGTGTGTTTAGCTGCTCTTTTTACTTGATTTACAGGTTAAAAAAATGCGTGTTATTCAGAAATCTGCTAACAAACCTTCACCTGAAAAGTCCTTAGTTAAAATATTTTAGCAACCTAGAAGGGATATGAACCTACTTATTTCCGGCTAAAGAGTACAAATACTACCGACGAATTACCGAAGTTACTTTTTAAAGTGACTAATGTACATATACATTGCTTGGAAAGAAGTCAACGAACATCCCATGGGCAAAGCGTCGTGTTAGGTAACGAGTCACGTGTTTGTAGCGGTATAAATTGGTAGAGTATGATGCTTCCAAGTCAATGAAACGGTGACCGGGTGAAATAGATGCGAGAAGGGAACTGACAGAGTTTGGAAGAGGCGTTGTGATAGGATGCCAAGTCGCAGGCCTACCTGTTAGGAAAATTGTTGACAAATTGGGCCATCCAAGGTCAGCAATCAGTGATACCATACTGAGACGAAAGAGCAGGGAGTCAACTGCAAGTAATACACGCAGTGGACGACCCATCACACTCACCGAAAGTGACGGTAGGTTGTTACGAAGAATAATATGTATAAAATGCTATTCGTCGGCAGACAGGTTGAATGCTGAATTCGGGCATCGACTGGAACAAGAATTTGCACAAAAACATTCAGAACTGAAGCTCACTACATGAGTTTCCATGGTAGGATTGCAATATGCAAGTCCCACATTACGAGAATGCAACGTCCTCTTCAGTGGTGAAAATGCGTGTAGAGTGGGACGAGAAAGCTTGGAAAGCTGTATCAAGCTACATCTTCCACCGAGAAGCCGAGAAGTGTGTGAGTGTGGCGGATGAACGGGAAATGTCTGTTACCATACTGTGTAACCCCATCTATGAAATTCGGAGGTGGGGTGTGGTGGTATGGTCCTATTTTTCTTTGTTTGGCTTCGGACCTCACGTTTGTCGTACCACGAACAATGAACTTCGAGAGGTATTGAACATCCTGGACAAGGAAATTCCTCCTGCTTTGTGGCGTTTCTACGGAACTGACCATTGTCTCTTTCAGAAAGACATATGTGCCGTGTCATAAGGCTACTGCTGTAACTGCATACTTTGTGAACATGAACATCACTACACTCGAATGGCCTCTGGAGACCCTTGATCTCAACCATACTACAAACTGTGCGATGAACTAGAGTGTCCGGTAAGGTCAAAGGGCGCCCACCCTATAACAGTCCTGGATCTCGTTACATGCCTACAGGAAGAATGGTCCAAAATTCCCAACGATCGCTATTTTACGCTTGGGGAAATTATTGCTGCGGTCATGGCGGCAAAAGGAGGTCCTACATCTTAATAAGATGGGCGTCATTGCTGTTTGTTCCTCACACTATGGAGCCCGTTGACTTCTTTCTAAGCAGTTATTTAAAAACTCACAAAGAAAAAAATGTGGGTTATAACAAAATATGTGCTATTTACCCCAATCTTTTGTAATTAATGGAAAACTGTTTCAATAGAACCAAGAGGTACCTGACTGACATCAATCCCAGCATCATTTAGAATATTCACTCCTCTCTTGCGATTTCGTGCTGAGATAGTGGTTTCAGGTTTAAAACAAACGAAACAACAAAAAAAATGTGGGAAAGGGAAATTCAGTCAGTATGACATGAGTATTCAAACTATTATGTAAACAATCTGAAATCGTTATATTTATTAAAATAAACTGCTCCTCGTATGTTTGTTATTTTCTTTAAAAAATGAAGAATGTGACTGTTATCAAATCATAAACAGATTATTTGACTTAAAAGTCTAAAATGTATTAATTCTCTAAAATAAAAATAAGAAAATATTTAATTTTATATTATAAATATTTTAACAATTTTAATTTAAAAATGTAAATGTTTTTAATTTTTTATGCAATTCGATGCAGATCCCCTTTGATTTTTATTAATGTTTGAATAAATAAATATGTGAAAAACGTTCATCAATTTCTGAATTGACTTGTTATTCTGTAAAAGGCAGCAAATCTCGATTTGGATAGATTTTATTAAAATTTCATTTCAAAGTGAAAGAGAATTGCAACACTCTAGTAATAGTGTTGATTGATAATGCGAATGCCATATTTTGAAAGTTAATATAAGATAGTGGTCTACATTCATTCAGTTATTACTCTACACGTAGCGGAACTCTTCTTGCAAAAATAATTCCGTGCTTTACTTCTAAGAATCATGTCCTCAGTATGCACGTGCATCGCATTGATTCGAGATCTGGAGAATGAATTGAACTGAAAACGTTTAATAAAAGCTTCAGTTTGGACTATCCTTCACACAATGGTTCATATTCGGTAAGCATATAAGTTTCTTCAAGTCTTGGAAGTCCGGTTGCTTTGCTTATGACAATATTTCAATCCTTGCATTTGATCTAGCAGTTTCTTAGGCACAGAGCAACGAGTGTTAAACATTTTTTTTAAATTTTTTATATATCTGCACGTGATTATAGTCGTTATAGGTTTCTATTCTGCTAACCTGAAACTACCATGTTGCTTATTAGAAATGTTGACTTAACCTTTGAGGAGTCTTAAACATTTAGATACTTTTTAAGTCGTTTAGGTGTTGCACCCAGAGATCTTATTATTATTATTGCTACTTCAGTAGCTATTTTATTCATAGCTGTCCTTATTCAATATATAAATCATGATGTTTTATTATATTTTCTAACCCTTTCTCTTCTACGCTATTATATTCTGGGATTGTTACAACTGTTCTCACACTTCTTTCTTCTCTCCCCATCGTAATATGTCTGACATATTATCTTTAAATGTCGTTCTGGCTGAATTTATAATTCCATAGTGTTTTCATATCTTCATTTTTCAATATTTTTGCATTATCTTCGCACCAAACCAGCTCTTGGATATGGGGAAATTATACTTTTTTACTTAATCTCTGTCGATTTTATTTGCTTCGGAGATTGTGTTGTATGTATTAATTTCTTCCATCAAAGGTTTAATTTCTTTAATTTTGCACATGGTCTGCATTTGATGTTTTGAAGAGTCTTTTGATTTTATCTTTCATGGACTTTGTTTCTTATTGCTTAGTTTTTATGCGACAAAAAATTAGCTTCTCTGTTTCCTTTTTGATGATAACACTCTGCAGCCATTGTCAGATCATTTGCACTTTACCTTGGGTGAAATGATATCAAAGTCGATTATTGTTTAATAGAAAAATATTTTGAAACTTCAAGTTTGAAAATAGACTGGAGAGTTTAGAAAATGCAACATTTATCATCGCAATTGCCTTGTTATTGCGTTACTTAAAAGACAGAAACTCTTCCCTCAGAGTTTTTGTCTTTTAATTATGAATTCATTTATTTAGTCATCTAATTAATCTTAGCGCTTGCCTGACAGCTGTTTGGAACTGTTGGTTTTCACCACCCCACCTGTTAGCCAGTGAAACCTTAGTCAAAGGACTAATTACAGAAATATTACCAAAACAAGCCTTAAATTACAAACCAAGGGAAACGAAAACCAGGACATCCTTTTAAGAAATTCGACTATGAATTCTTAGACCTAAGTTCATTTTTGATGATAATGATGATGGCTAATAACAGAATAAAATATCAGCTCCTGTGCAGAGTTATTTTCTCGCAAGCTATCTGGTTAAACCTGGATAAAGATTTTAACACTCTTCCATTGAATAGTTATTTTTCTCCAAACTGTTTCTCAACTTTAGTTTTTATAATCCTGCTTTTGATTCTAGTATTCTAATTTTCCTCTCTGCAGTGCAGGATTATTGATTATTTAACTCTGAATCCACCTATAGTACTCACTATACTATAAGCCTACAAACTTTTATGGGTAGGATTGACATAAAATCGATGTTTTCATGCAAACTTCTTTCGTATTTTCCTTACCTTGAGAGCCATTAAAAAATTTATTTTCTTCCTCAAATGTTTGATTAAATTGTGACATCCTCTTCCATCCCGTCTAAGAAGTAAACAAAACCTATCTATATCACCCACGAGAAAACGACATGCTTCAGCGTTGTATTTCTTCTATCTAGTTTTTACGATCCAGTACATATCCAGATTGGTTTAATTAACTAGCCTGTTATCTAGGCTTTCTTCTCACCAGGATGTAAGGAATAATTTGGGTTGTTAGCGTTCTACTTTTCACGATCCAATATCCAGATTAAACCTCCAGATTTGTTTGATCATCTTACTATTATCCAGACTTTCTGACCACAAGGAAAGGACAGCCTGGTCATTTATGCTCATAGAAGTTCTAACTAGCTTTTATTTTCAAATTCATTGGAGTTTTTGTTTAGTTTGATCTGGTCTTCATTTTTACCTTAAGTATACATCAGATTCACCAATTCCCAGATATTCATATTCTTCTTCCATTGTTAAACCTTGATGTATTTATCTGGTAATTAAATTCTTTCTAAACGAGTAAGTTGTCACTTATCAATATTATGTGCTGCACATTTATAAAATTAAAGTATAGTTTCATGCTTTCGTGATTAAGAATTCTATCTGTATCGGTTAGTGATAATTAACCTTCATTGATGATTTTTACAAACAATTTCATTTTTTTTGTATACAACCGATAATAACATTTTTCAGACTACATTTTTGGTTGTTATACTAAACTTGGCTTGTTCAGAATTGTTGTTAAAGAAATCATTATCATGATAAAAAAAAGTAGAGATGATTGTAACTCTACTATGTGTTTATTTACTAATCGCGCAAACTTCTAAACAACTGTTTAGAAGAAATGTAGCTATTCACCCTTCAATTAACGCATTTCTTGTAAAGGGGAATTAAACTAGCGGACTTAATGAGGATGAAGATTGGTTAGTGGTTAAAGGCAAATTCCGTGGAATTTTTTTCTTCATGGTGCATTGCAGTTCGTAAGTACTCTTCACTTGTTTCGGTACAGTTTATTTTCTATTACCTAAATTGGTTAGTTCTGCTCTCATGATTTTCTTTACATTATTACAGTTTTTAGCGTTTTTGTTTCTAAGCTGCATTTGTTATGCAGTTTACCAGTGAAGTTCTCGTTCTTGCGTTTTATTTATTTGCAGAATTTTTAAATGATATATTTTTAAGATATACATCTTAAAGGATCACTAAAAGATCGTATAATTCATTACTGTTATTAGTATTATGATACGTATGAGCCTAGCTCATTTGGAAGCCCCCTTTAGTCGGAAAAACTAAAAGCCTTTCGATTCCAGTCAGTGACGTGAGGAACTTTTATCTGATCACTTTCAACTAAAGGTGAGTTAGACGGTCTCATACAGAGATGGAGGATCTTTTCTCGCAGAAACTCGGGTGTTTCGTCCGTCAGAACAGGCAAATCGACCCCTTGAACACACACTTCTATAGACATAAAATACCCCCCCCCCCAAGGTCATACTCTGCGACAAGTCGGTTGGGATCGCGCGTCATGTAGAAGGCCAACCCCAAATAGATGAGAAAAGGCACAAGAGAAAGAAGAAGGTTAGTATTATGATACATATACTCACACTAACACACAAACCAACAACGAATCCTCTCTCAAACACCATTTCAAGGACACCAACGTGGCATATATGTTTCCAAGCCCATACATATAAACAGTTAAATCTAAACCTGGCTCGCGACGGGTACTGAAACAAAACCACGAAACTACCGATCTATGATCTTCTTTAGATAAGCTCAGAAGCTTCGAGGAAAACAAACAATATCAGAAAAGAATGTACTTTGTAACTTGTATACAGAATTTTTGTAGAGAAGTAAAATAATAATAAAAATTATTATTATTATTATTATTAAAAATAACTTTATTAAATATATAATGTATAAACAAATATTGAAAAAAAAATACAAATGACAAAATGCAGAAATATTATGCATATTAATATAAAATCATCCCATTATTATTATTACTATTGAACTTTGAGTTGTTTTATTGCAGTGAGTGAACTGTGAGTTTTTGTGAATTGTACGCACATTCATGCCAATCCAAATACGGTGGATAAATATTTAATTCGTTTAAAAATGTATAATTATATTTATAAATAATTAAGTACTCTGCATTTTGTGCTGAATCTTTTTACTGTACAGAAAATATCTCATGTATATATACGTAAGTACTCTGTATGATTATAAACCAGGGGTGGCTACAACATGGCTCTCGGGTCAGATGCGGCTCACGTCCACATGTGGCTCTTCATGCTCTGCCAGGAAAAAATAAACAAAAAAGAGAGGAGACAAGAAAAAAGAGGAACAAAATAAAAACTTACTGCAAAGTTTAAATCGAAATACATTAAAAGAAATTTACTTTGAACAATTAGAATAATTTTAAAGTAGAAACACGTTAATTTCAGTTACTTATTTACTAGTAGAGGCCTTCCTTGTAACCATTTTCTTAGTAAGCTCCTTAAAATTAGATGTGTAATTTGTTAAAGGTTCTTACAAGCTTGTTCAAATGTTGATCATTTAAAACAGATCTATATTTAGATTTAATGAGTTTGAGAGTCGAATATAGTACTTCACAGGAGTACATGGTTTTATTTCGTAAACAAAAACGTAAACGTCTGTGTTCCTCTTCATATTTATGTTTTTATGCAGAATTTCTAAGCACTTGAAAAAGAGTTCTACAATTACAAGCACTGTCAATGGACTGACGCGACAATGTTCAACGATACCGATAGATGAGCGCCGGAAGTGTAACTAACGTGTTGTGGAAGGCAAGCATAGCTTCTGCATCCCCACCATGCACACACTCACTTACTCCCTTACCATCGCATCGGCCAAAGGTTGTGGCTCTTCTAAGTCTTACCGGAATTATTTGGGTTACAAAAGGACACAGAGTTGGCCACCCCTGTTATAAACCTTGTCATTATCAAAAAAAAAAAAATTGTATGTATGTAATCTATCTGAGACATAATAAAGTGATAAAAATTATTATTATTATTACTTTGAATTTATATTACATTATTCTACATTCATTTAATTTATATTCGACTCAAAAATGAAAATCTAGAAAACACGAGTGATAAAAAACGTCAATATACATACAAACATAAATATTTCTCGGTCGAATCTCTGCAGACAATATAAAAATATTTTAGATTTATATACACATATTAATGCTATTATATTTTACATTATATATTTAATATTGTATCTTCCTGTAAATGTATATCATATTATATGTGGGATATGAATTTTATAGTCGCTTTTTCAGCACTTATCGTCCCGCTTACTGGAGAAAAAAGCGGCATGTTTGTCGCTAAAGCAAAATTTTCAATACTATGTTAAAATACAAAACAAAAATAAGAAAATAATAATAAAACCATAAAGCCTGTGCAGCTCAGTGAATGTGGCGTTTGCACACCCATGGCGTATGATCGCAAGAAGGAAAACGTTCTTTTCAAATGTACTCGGCGACGAGAGGAAATTTTTCTAACCCTGTTTTTTCGACCGGTTCCGGAGTCGATCGCTGACATGGGCAAGCGGTTTTTTTTTTCTCTTAGGAACTCGGGTTTTTCGTCTTGTAAATTCATGAAAATCGATCGTAGAACCCGCACTACTTCAGGCATTAAAAATATATTGTGTTAGAGACCATGAGTGCCGCTTAATTAGTGATAGTCTTAGGCCAGCGATCTCTGATTTGCTACCAGTGGAAATTGAACTGCCCCCTCAGTCTCCAAAAAGTTAGATAAGGCTAAAATGGCTTCGCCTACTCTCTATACGGGAATAAAAAGGCGTTAGCTGATTTTTGATTTTTTTTAATAAATCCTTAGCCATACTGTGTGTGTGTGCGTGCGTGCGTGCGTGCGCGCGCTCTCACATTTATTCATGTTTTTACATCTTATATACGCTGATATGAAGTATAAAAGGCTGAAGAAATTATACAGGAATTAATACCATGGCGTATAATTGACTTGTTTTTTAAACTTATTTTATACTTTATAATGCATGATCTCAATTGGAGAGTAACTTCCTTAGACTAGACAGGCTTTGTCTATTGTAATATAATCGCTGAAAATAAGCTTACAGATATGTACAATTAATTACAGTTTTACATAACATAACATCATTGGCCAGAAGTGTGAAGCAAGATGCTTTTATTCCCCGTTGTCTGATAAGGAGGATGAATTGAAGGAAAGATTTATGAGCTGAGAGCTCGCCCTGGGGGGCACGGAGATTAGTCATTGTTGCAAATATTTAGGATGGCTTTTGGCTAATTACAGTTTTATTAGCTCATCATTTTTAAATATCACAAAGAAGAAATCAGTAACAAGGTGTCTTAATATTTAACTTAATTTTACCAAAATGTTTTATAAAATTAGAGAAATTTTTTTCTATATTGTTATCATATTTCATTAAGAAATAAGTTATATATATATATATATATATATATATATATATATATATATATATATTCACACATATAATGTACATATCTGTTTGAAAAATATGTCTTGTAATAAATTTAGGTAGAATTCTAATTAACCAAGAGGTTACTATATTTAATCAAGACGTTATCATATTGGAAATACAGTAATTATATAAACATATAAACAACACTAAATCAGTGAGCAGATATTTCTTCAATAAATGATTTGACTACACCAGGAATGGGGGTAGGAACAAGAAAAAATAGCTACGTGCAGCTTATTTAATAAAAAGCAACAAGTATATGTCCTGGTTATTTGTTTGAATTAGTTTTAAATGAACAAAGTAACTTGGCTGTAATATAACGTAGGTTTAAAGGTATTACGAGAATAAGAGAATGGAAACAAGTTGAAACGAGGAAAAGCTTTTTATATTTAAACTAGCAGTCTAGTTTAGCTATTTTTTAAATATCGCACTTATTGATCATTGAATCATGGTATGAAGGAATCAATTAGTTTTCGCCCATTAAACTAAATTACTTACAATGGAAAGGTCACTTTATCACCTTCGTCGGCTATATGTGTTCCTTTTATCCCTCAGTGAAACTTCCGGTAGATATTTAGAAAGACAACAAAAATATTATTTTTTATTGCTACTTTTGTTGCTGCGGTTTATGCTGAATGTTCTCTTATTACAGTCAAACTAACCTTTAATTTGCGTAGATGTGAATGAAATGAAAGCACCCAAGAAAAGGTTGCTTCAAGAAGTAGGCTCAATAAATGACACAAGAAAGCACTGCATAAAGATATGCACTTTCTAGGCTTCAATTGCAGAAAAAGTTCCATATTTGAACAAAGTTTCTTGAACAAAGATCTTGCATTATCTAACCCGCCGTAAATTTTGGAAAATAAGGGGAGAATTAAAGTGATATTACACGAATTCCTTTATTTAAATAGATTTCTTACAGTTTTTAACTAAACATTTTGAGAATTGTCTTTTATATACATATTTTGCAAAAATTTGAAAGATATAATTCACTGGGTTTCATCCTTCGTTGCAATAACTTCATCGAAAAGCATTCGTAAAGTCATTTTTTATGATTCACACATAGGAAAGGCGCTAATATCTTATCCTTGTTTTTGTTGAAAACTATTGTTGTTGGTAAATTTTCCTGTAGTATTTAGTATGCGTTTATCAATAGATATTATACTATTGATAATGGCATAATATCTATCAGTAGTGTAATGTATCTAAAGTATAAGAAAATTAAGTGAGTAGCATGTTTTTGTTTCTTGGTTAAACAATAACTGGATAATTCTATGTAATCATCGACCATTTCGGAAAAAACTTGTAGCTTGCTCTTTTGGCAAATTTACACTGTTTTGGTTGAATGATATCGCATTTCGATTCTAATGAACGATCTGAGAGGTTCTTGTATTTGTTTCATTTAATATTTGATTATTATTCCCAAAAACCAGTCGATCGATTTTAATTTAAAAATATTTTTGTCCTTAATTTCTACAACGGGAACTGTACATGAATTGATCGGCATAGAAAATTGCTTCTTTCCAAAATAATGAGATAATAAAAATATAGTATCCGACTTCATCAAGAAAAAGGGTTGTTATTGTGTAACGTGTTATGAATGTTACTCATATTCCGTGGAGCGAAATGACAAATGTGGGATGCCATTCAGGTAAGAAAACTAAAATGACCCACTTCTAACGAGACTATTAAAAGTTTAAATACATTTATGGAATGTATTTAAATGCTTCGTAGAAATCATTTATAATGTTTATTTTTTTTTTCATTCTGTACCAAGCAGAACGTGGATCTAAAGTTTGAGAGAAATTGACTATTAGGATCAAATTCACTGACTCAGAAAGCCAAGGAACTGTCCCTGTAGAAAGTACTCGGGAAAAGCTGCTTCAATAAGAATTAGGCGTGATAAATATCACAGTAAGCAAAACGGTGCATAAATGTGTACACTGTAGTATTTGTTGCATTTGTTAACATGCTGTCCATAGCGCTTTCCTTCATAACATGTCTATTTTGTGGATCAAAACCCAAGATTTAGCAACAATCTGCAAATCTCCGAATACAATCAACTAACTTACCATTAGTTGGAAAATCTTCCTAACAATTTCTTACGACGTCCCTAGTAGGACTTTCCGCTCGATACTTTCCCAATGACACTGCCCAGTATTTCTGCTGGAAAAGCAATGCTTCAGTTGAAGTACAGTCTAGAAAATGTCAACAGCACATGGTTGTTACCATTTGTAAGGTAGAGGCATAAAAAGGTTGATTTTCCGTGCGGACATGCCATCTCTAATAAAGATTATCCTATTCATAAATGAAAGTATTCATTCAGGAATGATAGTTTAAGGGCATGAACCAAATCATATTATTAAGAGTAGGTTTCGAAAAATAGTTAACTTTATACCATTTCACTAGGAATAATTCTACAAAGGTCGATTTTTTTATAGATAAATACATAACCGGTTAACAGAGTATACATTCGAAGAAGACTTTATATGAAAGTAGACAGACAGAGAGAGAGAGAGAGTATCTGCTAAAGATAGAGCCCTCTAGCAGATAAAATAGCAATCTGATATACTAAATACTGAACTTTCTCATATTCTGCTTTCCGACAATCCATTCCCTACATTGTACAAAGCTTAATTAAGTGATCGCCGGAACGGAAAGAGATCAAGAAAGTTTTCTTTCTTTTACTAATTACTTTAAATATAGGAAGTTGGAGTGGTTAGAAAAAAATGAATTGAAGGAATCAGTTAGTTCGTTTCATTCAATTATAAAGTGCATGAAGCAGAAAAAATCGCGAAATCAAATTCCTTTCGAAACAAAAGAACTGGAATTAAATGCATCGAATTCTTTCATCTGTGGAGTGTTTCACTGGAAATTCAGCTTTACACTATTAATTGAATGAAACAGCGAGACTTTACTCGCTCCGTTTCAAAAACAATCTTCTGGGGTTCGTTAAAAATGATGCGCTTTAATTATTTCGTTAATGAAGTGTGGTAATTCTGCTAATGCGAGATATAAGAACACGACATATTAAGATGCTTATTGGACTTCGGATGCCCAAATGAAAGCGAAAGGAGATCTTCTCGGGATTAAAATTCCACAAATTCCACTGAATACGGCGAGCTTGCTATAAATGAGGATGATGATTATCTCTACAAATCGGTATTTGTATTCAAGTGTGTCTAATAATAGGTGGAGTTTATGACGTCAATGACTACGAAACGGAAATGATAATGGAACCAAACACACAATAACTGCATCTCGAACACCACTTCCCTATTAATATGATGGTCATTTGCAAGAATTTCTAATACACTGAGCGTGGTGTAACAAAATCTTGAAAAAAACTTCAGGCATGTTCTTAAAACATCCCCGTTAGCATTACAAGCATAACCGAAGACCAGAGAGCTTAAATTTCAACAGAGAGGAGCTACGTTTAACCAAATTGTAAAATCGTTCCTTCTTTCTTCACTATCTGACGTATGGATGGATAGTTGTTGGACATTATCTAGTAATATTTCTACCTTAGGTTAAGCAGGGTAAAGGAACATTATCATTGGACACAAATAGACGGGGAAAACTCACTTGGAATGCCCTTTTATGAAAGGGTGTAAACCTACATTAATACAGTGGGAGGGATAAAGTTTTATTTTATTCTTAATAATTTATATATATATATTTTTTTATTTCTTACATTATCCGAAAACCTTTCTCTAAAAACGAAAGACTAAACTTCTTTCAAACCATTTCAGTTCCCAATAAGCAAGAAAGGAAAGGCGAGTGTGTGGCAATAACACGAAGCCAAAGAGCAATCATGTTCGGTCCTAATGCCAGGAGATGACAGCTGAATATCGGTCTCTATCATATTTTGTTGGCATCCCTTAGTGCTATTATATCACTAGAACAGAGCAAAGACTGAACACGTACATCCATTGATTTTGATCTACCTTACTTGCGATGGCCTTTAAAAACAGGAAAAACGCCTTCTACAGAAACAGTTTCGGGAATAGGGCAGTGAGATTAGTACCATTAGATTAGTACTTAATAATACCATTCACCATTTTTAGGATATGATTAAATGAGTATGGTTTGACAGGGATTAACATCTGGATAGTTGACAGATATAGGGGAATTTCCTGAAAAAATGTCCACAGAATTCTTTTATGTTTCATTTAATTTCAGAAAATTTGCCTTTTCTTTTTTCGTTCTTTCTTCTAATAGACATACGGGTTGCCTAACAACCTAGATAACAATAAGAAAAAGCTTCATTTCTGTTGCAATGTGTATGCTTATGTGCGTGATGTGTGTGCACTCGCGCGCGTGTGTATGTTCACTTATGGGTTTCTTCAATATTTGTGCATTATCTTCACTACACATTCTATTTGCTGTTTTCGTAATGATTCTGTTTTTATATAGTTTCCAAATCTATCAGGAAATCATCCTGGATTTCCATATCTCCAATAAATATTATTGGAAATAATATTTCAAATAAGATGCTTGCAAATAAGCATCTTATTTGTAATCTACGATTTATTTGTTATGTGAATGTATGCTCTTCCGTTTCTTCTTCATTTTCGGCAGTTGATCCGTTCCTCTCTCTCTTAACCTTTCGAAGGCTTTGCCCCGTAAACAGCCAGGAATATATATTGTAACCGTGAAACATAAGTGCTTAAACACACTGTCCAAGGAATTTTAACACAGCACAACGTCGTTGGTAAGATTTGGAATGGATGCGGATTACAATCATAATGCAAACTCTTGAAGTTACATAGCGGTGTGTATCTTCCCATTACAGACGTTTATTTTTATTATGCAAAGATGTTTCTATTGGTTTTGACCATCAGCTCTTGTCGTAGTGCTATGGATAAAGAAGGGCGCTTCTTTATCCATAGCACGTGTGCCGGTGCATTTGAATGAAGATACATCAGAGAAGTAAGTCTTGGCATGTAGCAAGTACGTACGATTATTCAGTAATGCAAATCATTTCCCAAGAAACCTAAGAAGAGATGAAGCATTTCAAACCTCTACAGCTTAGTATGGATTTCGTACTGGAATATTATAAAAATATGATTCTGATTAATAGTATGCTTATTTATTGAATTCTCTGAGGGAACAAAAGTTTGTGGATCCTTCAGATTTAATATTCAAAAGTCGCAAGATTTTTCAGACTTGATGTACTAATAACACTGCTGCTCACGTTATTAGCAAAGTGATAGCTAACTCATTCATATTAACCCCACATGGTCTCGGTTAGTTCTGTATACGTAGGTGATTCTGGTGACCAAAATAAGATAGCGTATTTTCCTCTTTCTTTCCTGACACTTAAGATTAAAAGACCAGGTGAAATGGACGGATTGTTAGAAATGTTATCTGGACAGCAACAAATGCCTTCAGAATAGAAAAGTAACCGTGTTGGATATATAGGAGTTGAAATATTGTTAAATGTACTGTAGTATTTTCTCGTCTCTTCGGGGATATCAATGAGTGCCATTGCGGGCATTGACACTCATTGATATCGCCGAAGGATGTCAAATAGTCCTTGTGATATCACCTGTTGTGTTAATATGTAAATAGTTAACTTTTCATCGAACTCTCGTATCTTGTGATTATCCCTGCATCATTATCCTATATTTCATATTAGCGTTACCCATTATATCACAAAGAATTAAAATATCAACACGTGAGTTTGATATAAAATATAAAAATATTTTTATCAAAAATATTTTTAAATTAAAATGATAAACACTTGAACTTTATTACCTAAGACCTAAGGAAAGTCGAGAATTAAAAAATTAAATACAAGTCGTTATAAATGTAACTTAACTACAAATTATAAATAATATTGTCATTACTTTATTTTTATATAAAAGAAAAAATAATCCACAGTACTTACGAGCATCCTGTAATCTATCAAAGATTCATAATGTTTAGTGCTGGTTTGTGCCTAAATATATATTTTGATTTATTCTCCTGGTTTGGAGAAGAAAAGATTCGAACTGCTGTAACGGAAGACTTTCAAATATTTCAAATAAACGAAATCATGGGCCCATACTGTAGATTTTATGATTATTACACTGGCTTTGTTAGGTGAAAAAGGAATATACAGATTTATAAGTATAGATGGAAACTCGATATCTCCGTTTGTTTTTTTTGAGCGGTGTCTCCATAAAGAACTTTGAAAACAAGGAATCCACTTCCCGTCGTTACTTCGAGAATTGCATTCCATTTGTTAAAATGCTGCAAGAATAAACTGTAAACTGAAGATAAAAGAAGCGAAATTCCATTGGGTTCTAAAAGAAATGTAACTCATAAATCTAGAAAAATTGTACATCAATGCGATACTGGTCTGCAGATTATCCACAATAAGTTCGCAGTTACCGCTGCATGAAATATATGTCAGGTGTGTCGTGTCAAGTGATCGCATTGTGCACCCGAGGGTATGCTTGGAAACAATAAATCCTCGCTCTCACACTGAGAACTTTTGCGACCCATGTGTTAATGGCTAAAAGAATAAAATTACTGCATGTTTTCTGTGTACAACTGCTAATGTCTGAGTGTGAATTATTAATCATATCACATATGAACCCAGAGGAGTGTTTAGTTAAACATTCTTTATCGAATATCCTATTTCAGATTCCAGTATATTGTGCGTATTGTTTTTCTTTTTATTATTATTGCAAAAACTTAAAATATGACGAAATAAATGTAGTAAATCATGGGAGACAAACTGAAAGCTGATATATGTCATTAATGTACAACTGTATTAATAGTAAATGAGTTACAATATTTACATCTGTAGGAGCTCATTTACTATTACTATTGATATTTATTTGTTACTACATTTCTGCGTTATTCGTATTTATTCATATATTTTATAAGAGTACTGAATAAAATATGTTCGACGGGTGAAAATCGCATAATTATGAACACAAAACTGTTTGAGTATTTATTGTAAACGCGTGATTGTAATTATAATTGTAATGTTTATTTGCGATAAATAAATATTACGGTTAAATTAACTTCATAGTGATAACAAAAGGTAAATTAATATTTTTCTTAATAAATTTATTATTATTATTAAGCATAATAAAAAACAACGAAGTTATAAAAATATTCTTGATAAATTTATTAAAATTGTAATGTTACTTTATGTTCCATGTTAATTCTTATTTTAAAGTTTTTATTTATGTTCCGTATTTCGCTCATGTTCGTATTCATCTTAAAGTGTTTATTCTTTGCGATAAACTTGTTTCAAGTTCATATTCGTGATAGTAAACGATGTCATTTTCATATTTATATTCAAAAGCTTGTAAAATTTATGTTTATAATACCAACATTCAGTCCGAGCAGTTAGTCTAGTGGCTATGCGCTTCGCAACCATACATCAGAGGAAGGAGTGTCCTAGGTTCGATTCCCATCGGTAACAGAAGGAGCTGAAGGATCTTCCTCAGCAATAGACAAGTTAGCTGGGGCGTGGACAGTAAAGTTTATTGCCCAGTTTATCCTGGAGTTTTTCATCCCACAAAGCAGGCAAACCAGCCTTGAGAACTCAACACTCTTCGACACCGCAAGGTAAAAGAGGGTAAAAGGAAGATGGGATGAATACCATCAGTCTCATATTTAGAGTGACCTTTTTTTTTTCATGTTGATATATATATAGGTACAAAATATTTTTCATGTTTATACATTCATATTTCAATGTGAAATATCACATTGAATTTCAATATTTTATTGTACAAAATATTTTGAATACATTGATGTATTAAAATACAGACGGTAAGATTTAACTGCATAATGATTATTCGCATCTAACTCTTATTTGCATTAAAATCTAAAAATCACAATTGTTTCTCATGTTTTAATTATAATTGTGTCCGGTTTTATTTCATAAGGCTTATTCTCATGTAACTAATTTTAGCCTAACCAATGCGAGTCGAATTTTTCATTTTCTAACACATTTTGGAACGATTGTGATTTTTTGTAAAGATTATTTTTCCATTGCGTTTTATGTATTATACATGCAACGTATAATAGATACGATGTATAGATTCCCATGATCCCAGCCTACCTAAGTGCATGTTGTAACAACAACTATGTATATCCTACACTTTGTTGTTGTTTCTTCAATCAGGAACACAGAACGCATAAGTTAAAACATATTTTAAGCATTTATTGTTACTCAGTAATACAACTCTTAGAGAACAAGTCATGGTTGTAAAGGCTTTGCCTAGTAAGCCCGCACATAATAAATCAATCTGTCAAAATCGCCGTGAATGGGTTTACTTATACTGTAATTACTGTAAAATATTTGCTTTTAATATCATAAAGCAAAAAGGATAAGGAAACATTTCTTTATACCATATATAAATGTATCATTTATATCATTACATAAAAAAATCACTAAGTGCTTGCGTAATATTGCAGATATTCATAATACCAACATGTGCGTTTGTATGGTACCATGACAACTCTGTCCATGATCTGGATCTGTCCTAATAATTGCTACACTCTGTCATATTCTTATTCATGCGAAGGTTCAATCATTTGTTCAAGTTTTTATTCGTGTTCATTTATTTTATTTTCAATTATAAAACTGAATGTAGTTTCGTAATTTTGTGTCAGCCGAGAAATAAAAAAATACAAACGATGGACGGTTTTAATAAAAGCGTGTTTGATTGCTTTCCGACAATAATACTTCGGACATTGTTTTCCTTAACGAACTGAAATTACACAAGTAATCTTTCGTTTTTGATTATCTTCTGCGATTTTGCAATTACTGAAAAAAATATCCGAACTGAGGAACAGAATTTCAATTTGTTTTGAAATTCTGTATCAAAATTAATAACTATTTCGAGAAACATGTAAGGAAAGGCGAAGAAATTTGAGGAACCACAATTTATATTTTTGTTGGTAGAAATATTTGATGACACGGTAATATGATACGTACGAGTTGCTAATTGCGAACAAGGAGTGCAACAATTTCATTTCAAGTCCAGTTGTACATTGCGATGTCCTCGTCGCAATTTAAGAAGCACCAATCACCTTAAGGAGATATTTGATAACTAGATATTAAATCTTAAATGACTTTAGGAATTTTCTCCTCAGTTTTAATCGAGAAATAATCAACAACAAAAACGTAAATGGTAAATTGCGTTCATGTGTTTCATAGGAAAAATTAATCAGTAAACTATAGAGGAAATAAAGCATTGTTTTGTTTTCTCTTTATGTAAGTTTTCGTTAATAAATTGAACTTCGTCGGAAGGGAATGAAATGATTGTTATCAAGCAGATGCTGACGAAGCGGTTTTGTATTTCACTGTTTTAGCTCTGGCTAACAACCGAAATCAATCAATGGATTTTGATGGCAGCCAATGGTAGGTTATGGGGGTCATAAGAATCAGCGATGGAATAGTCATGATGTGAAGCACTGGGGCTCCAGGCTTCTATCAGCATGGTAATTGGAGTTTGAGATGTTTTATTTTTCACCTGTTCTCTATATCGGGGGCTATATTGAATCACTATAATTTTACTGTCCGTTAAAAAAAGAGAATAATTAAACACATTAATCCAAATTAAAAATCTCATACTTCATCACTTCTAATCTGAACGAAGAGCTTAAACTTATATCTAAACTTTATTTTTTTTCTCTGTATGAATGTCTTCTATTGGTTGCATTCACCAAGAAATATCAATCTATTATGAGCTGGAATTACGGAGAGGAACATCAGGAAAATAAAACTAATACTTAAAACTGCTAGAAATGGCTAAGTGATTCTGCACAGCAGTTTCGACAAATGTAGAACGGGTGCCAAAATTACAGTTTGAAAAATTTTAAATGCAACTTTAATATTTAGTTTTAGCCGAGGCTGCTTCAGCACATTGGTATGCAGCCATCGTTCTTATGTTTTCTTCTAAGAACAAAATATCTCTTTATTTTAAGTACGATAACATTGTCTATTATAGTTTACTTGAATTGGACGGCAAATTTATCTACTGTTCCGCACTGTACATCATGGGATCAAAGGAGTTCCTTCATTGAAAACTTGATTTAAAAGACATGAAATATACGTTTTACATGTCGAACGTAAGGTGTTTCATAGCACAAACACAAGTACAGATCAACTCGTGTTTGTTTAGCATGCTGATTTAACTTTTTTTTTCATTTAAATGGTTATAATTATAATTATAACCATTTAAATGAAATTGATTTTTTTTGAAATTTACTATAATTTTAATATAATTATACAAATTATAAAATGTAATTACAATTTTTAATTTCATATATATTTATATTTATTAACATTCTGTTAAAAAGGAAAATCATTAACACACTTTTGTTTCTCTTAAAGCTTGCTTAGTGATGCGAAGTGCAGCTTTCAAATTAATATAATCTTTATATATGCATGAATTTTGTTTTTGTCCGATTTACTGTTACCATTTTTGTTAATGAGGCTTGAGAAAACAATTCTTCAATTTATAAATTTGTAGGAAATCAATAATAGTACACTTTTAATTGTAAAACTTTTTGCACAAATGTTCCGAAATCCTAAAACACACACGTTTATACATAATCTGAAAGTGATCACCAGGAGAGCGTGACCATAGAATATATTCTTGCATCTCCTTTTCTCTGTGGTTCTATCCACAATATGCACATACCGGCCACTGAATTAGGAAACTTTTTGCACATGTACGTAAACGTCACTTATGCAACGTATATGTAAAATACTTAGTCATGTGTGCGACACCACGTGTTCTAGCCAACTATTTAAAAATGCTGCTAGTCAGTAATTGTCAATAGTGTTCATCACAATGAGAAAAACAAAGGAGCTTTCAAAAGTTCAATAAAGGGCTTATTGTGAATGCTTTATGGCTGGAGTCAATTTTGAAAACAGCAGAGCAGACCGGTTTCTCAAAAGGTAAGATATCCTGGGTGATTAATTTGTGGAAAATTAAAACCCCCCACATTGCTTGTCTAAAAGGCGTCACTCTGGTTCTAAGAGAGTCTGTCAGAAACGAGTTAGCGTGAAAAGGTTTGTATGGACAAACAGAACTTCTTGTATTCAGCCATTGACCGAAGAATTTAACGAAAGCTATTCCCGACCCATATCTCGCCGAACTATGCGCAGAGAATTGAAGAGGATCAGTAATGACAGTCGCATGCCTATACGAAAACGCTCTGCTAAATAAACTTTTCTAATTCAGTGACTAGAATGTAAATATGTTACTGTCCAGTATAAGATGAGACGAAAAGGGAAGAATTGTTCTATCTCTCGGGACAACTGGAAACAAAAATGAGGAAATATCTATCTCATATATCAACATTCTACAAAAAATGAGGTTCCAAATATATATATATATATATTTTGGAACCTCATCTTTTGTTAAGTTATATAAATAAATCCACCTCACGTTCGCAAATTACCTTCAAATATTCTTTCATCTCTTTTGCATTTAGGTGCTTCTATTACATTATTATTCCGTAAAGCTAAATGGTAATTTGTGTTGGCATCTTAAATTTCCCGCACGCCCTACATGGGCAGTTGCTCATGTAGGGCGTGCGGGAAATTCTCCTCCTCATAACAAACACGGCGTATTTAATGTCTTCTGTGACTTAAAGTCAGAAGGATCAAAGAATGAACAATAATCTTACTCCCATATATCTGCCGAAGATCACATGTCTCTCTCTCTCTCTCTCTCGTTTCGTATTATTAATACTTTCGCTGTACAGTTAATTTGATTTCTGAGTCTTCAATTTCTTTGATCCTTTCGACGGTTACTCATAATATGAATTTCTGTGTGTACACTCAATTTATTCTTCAAAGGAAAACGGTGGTCTTTTTTTTTTTACAATCGAATGTGATCATTTATCAAACGTTCAACTCTTTCTCTAATGTATAAATGAACAATCTAATAAAGGCCAATTTGTTACCTATTGGTCAACAATTTTCCTCTAGTTAGTGAAACCTAAGAATGATTGCAGCTCTTATTTGTTTAGTCTCAGAAGTCACCTTGTTTGCACTAATCAATAATATATAAATGACGCAGATACTTTTGGGGAAAAAAAACCATGTGCGTTCACATCTATTTTGAACCTTATTTTAATAATCACCCATTGTACGATGTTTCACATCTTTTGTGATGGTGTGCAATTTCTTCTTTTGGGCCGAGCAATGCAATATACAACTTTCCAAGAAATTTCTAGACAAAGAAGGAAGTCATAGTGTTTTGTGTTTTCTTTCTTTTCCTTCTATATACCTCTGAGTTTGTGAAACTTAGCAAGTGTATTCACAGTGTTAATGAAAAGAGTACTCTCCAATGTTCACGTTTGCCAAACACGGTGCTACTCAAATTAACTATCTTTTTTATGAAACCCATCTTCTTTTCTTTTCAATTTGGATCAGGTGATCCTCTTCCCCTCCCAATTTTCTCCACTCCGTCTTTAAAGATGATACATAAACTGTTCAGCAATGAAGATTGACAGTCTATAAAGTCAAAAAGCGTTTTTTCTTTCTGCTAACCTTAGATAGTAGCAAACTTTCCAGACAAGAAGAGTTGTTTTTTGTAAAGAAAAAATTAGATCGGCATGCCGAGTTTCTTTCGTTAACAGTTGGACATGGTGATATTGTTGACATTCGGTGCAATCACGATGAAGAATTGGAGGTCATGAGGGTTATTGCGACCAACATACTGGACATCTAACTCGTCTTCAGTTGACAAATATGTACCACTCTTGACAGAGTTCCTATTCAGGTCATTCATATCAAAGATCATTGCTACGACTTTTCTATTCGGGCATAACATCGATCAACTGGAGTCTTCATACGCAGAAGGAAAAAAGGGAGTGAAAATAAGTCTTAAAGTACTGCAGCAATGCAAAACTTGAATTAAATTACGACCCTTCAATTAGTTGGGAGAACAACGTAATATCCGTCTTTCCATTCTTACGAACTACAGTAGGTCCGAACATTATCTTGCATATGATTGAAAAAGAAGATGAGGTTATCGATTTTATATAAATGTCAGTATTAGTATTTTTGCCGCAAATTCTAGGTGAGCTTTTATTGCACAAAATAGACACCTTTGTACACTTCTTCAACATGTATAATTTACTGATCGCATCTCTTTAGTGACCTCTGCTCTAATTGTGTAATTCCAACCAACAGTACAGTTGCAGTCTCAAATCCGATTGGATTTTGATCCTCGGTCTGGAGGATAATTATGTAGAAGGAAAAGAAGGAGTGCTGAAATACTGCTAGCGATACTTCATGTTCACGATATCAAATTAAAATTATGTATGAATCATTTATGTTTTAAAGCTATGTGTTTTTATTGTTTCAAAGGGGGTACACCGGAGGAACTAAATTGTCTAATTCAATAACTTTTACTTTTCTCTTTCGCGTGTGAGTATATCAGCTAATTCAGCAGAAGTCATCAGTCAAAACATCTTGACCGTACTTGGCGGGTTGAAAAAAATGTTAGAGGCCTACAACATCACTTTCGGAGAGCACACAATGTGGTCCTAAGGTCATCTGATTATCACACCCCTTCCGATGGATGTCTCACTTCTTTCACGAACGGCTTTTCACCAATGTGGTGAAAAGACGTTTGTGGATGATTATTTTTGCTTTTAAGAAATGGTACTATACAGGGATTTCTATACATAATAAAAACCTTTAATTATACATAATAAAGACCATTAAATATAATATCTTATATTTAGATAAATTAAGATTTTTAATTGAAACTGTGTATAACATTAATTGAAAATATTCAAAATACAAAATCGTTTGGGTCGATCTTAAACCGAATATGCCAAAAGATTAATAAGCGATCATTTAAACTGCTATTACCATTTATAAATGGGTCTGTCTTGGAAAAAATATCTGCATGTTAATCACAACAAAGATTTTGAACGTAACAATAGAATTGTCATAATGCTCACCTTGTTGTTGAAGAAAACAATTATTCTTAAATAATCTTCTTATATAAGGTTTCCTTAGACATTATATCATCCCGAAGAAGAAATACAAAATTTTATATACAATAGGCAAAATGTCCTGTTGATCCTCCTTAGCTCAGGAGAATTCAACGACGCCCTTTGGTTGGAAAGACCTGGGTTCGAATCGAGTCTATGACACGAAGAACCTTTATCAGAGCTTTTCATCCGAAGATGAGTTAGGAGGTCTCATACGGAAGCGCGAGTATTTTATCATCCCTCCAAAAGACTAGCTCGAATATCATACGTAATATGCAGACTAAGGACCACGGGAATAAGGATTAACACCCTATTCCATCGAATTTGATTACGAAAGCATGCGTGGCACCGTGTAGCTTTACGCTTAAACAGGAAGGAAGACATCATGTTCGAAACGCTGCGCAGTGATCACTTCATTCTTTCCAGCAGCATTCCGAAGGGAACATCCTCCTAATACTAGAAAACGATTACTAACATTTGAATCTATGAGTTTTAGTAGATTACTGTTTTAGCATGATGCATATCCTCTAGACAAGTCTTGGCTAATGATTCTTGCTATCACATTCCAAGAACAGAATCCTGCGTTTACTCTTTTCGTATATTATTGTTTTAAATTTTCAATTAATTTTTGAACCTCAGTTTGTTGATTTAAATTTAAATCTGTGATTTATTCATTTGTATTTTATTATATGTTAATTATTTAAATAATTAACAGTTTATTATTTTATTATTGAGATCTCTGTTTATGTTAATATGAAAAATGCATCAAATAATCAGTCAAAAATGTATAAAAATTAATCGGCCATAGATTGGTTTTGATCCTATTTGTTACGGAAATGTTCATGGACAACTTTATTTTTCTTCTTGATAAAACAGAAAAACTATATTATTAATATAATTTTAAATTAATGGACAGGATTAAATTAATTTAACATTTTTGGTTACGACGTCTATTTTTACGATAGAACTCGGCTAAATATAAAATAAATAGCATTAATGAAAATTACTTGGCTTTGTGCTTCAGTGAGTATTTAAGTCATCATGAAGTGGGGATGATTTACAAATACTCAGAGATAATGCACAATATAACTGCAGACTTTGCTTCATTAACCATTTTATACCCGTCGACGACTGCAAAATAGATTTCTAATGGCAGATGTGTCATTACCCTAAATTTTTCATCTTCCTGTCTGGAAACCTCCACGACGTGTCCCTATCCCTATATCCATGTTGCTACGAGTCACACAATATGTTTAGGTTTAGTCGTTTTGCTATATAAACTTGAAATATTCAAATGAAACAAACATTTGAATATTTCAAATGTTTGTTTCATTAAATGCAAAAAACAAAACACTTCAGTAAATATAAACTTATCAAACTCCGTGCAATAAGAAATGCTCTGTTATGCAGCACTGGACTCAACTCGCTGGAAAACTAAGTGAAAACATTGCTCACTTACTCCTCTACGTATATTTAAATGATTTGGTTTTAATATGTGAATGTTCCTTTATGGAATTATGTCAGTAGGTAGGGCCGGCCACAACAACAGAGTTGAGCACTGCATAGTTGAAAAGTGTGTGGCCTTTGGTGTTAGTTGATGAGCTGTACCAAGCTGTGTGTTTTGAGTTGAAATCTCCTGCTATTATTATGGAGTCATTTGGACCAAGTATGGAGTCCAGATCTGTTGTCAGCAGAGGAATGCTTGGAGGGTTATAAGCAGCATAGATCTTGAGACTCCCGGCATTGAAGGTATGTACCTCCACACCCGTCACATCCAGGTTTACTGTTTTGGGCTTGTCCTTTGTATTATCATTCAAATAACTCTTAATACATATGGTTGTGCCTCCACCTCTTGTGCCAATTCTGTCGTTTCTGTACATAGTGTATCCATGGATTTTTGGTTCATTAGATGGTCTTAGGTGTGTTTACCAATCAAGATGATATCAGCACTGAGACGAGTTGAAAATTCTTGAAGTTCCAAAATCTTGTTCATCAATCCATTTGCATTCCATGCGATTATCTTAAGAGCTTTTGGTTTGAGTTTATTACTCATGACAGATGGCTGTTATAATGTTTTGAGTGCCTTGCAGGACTTTCTTTCTGGAAGATGTTGAGGGGCATGTCTTGCTGAATTCCTGCAGCATAGTGGCAAGTGAGGCTTTTAAAACGGATGTTATGTTGGAGCTTTCTAGCTCGAGAGCGATCTAGAAGGCTTAGTTCTTGCATCAGCATATGTTTTTGTCATGGTTGTTCCTTCTTGTGAGGTAGAAGGAAAGGTGTTTCGGACTGGAGGACGATTTGTTTGGTTGCTTAAAACGTTGTTACGTAAAGGAGCAAGATTGACGTTTGTTGATCCTCGATTTTTTGTATTGGAAAGGCATCCCTTGTAGTTGGCGGGGTGAGGTCCTCTGCAATTTGCACATCATGCTGGAGTTGTGCGTCGTTTGGTACATGTGATGGTCTGATGTCCCTCGCCGCACTTCAAGCACCAGAAGGCTGCCTTTCATAATTTTTGGGCATGTCCAAACCTTTGGCATCTATGACACTGACCTGCAGATGCCCTTTTCCTAAGAGGCTCAATTGAAATTTTGAGACCATGTACTACAGTGAGTTCATAGATTTGCTTTTGTGTGTTGTTTATTTCCACCAGCACCAAAGGCGTTGGTCTTTTATCTGATCTGAGCATTCTGCTCATTTTAACTAGGGACAGGCCCTGTCTGGGGAGATCAGTGGTCACATCTTCAGAAGTGATACCTTCAGCTATCACTCCTGAACCTAGAACTATCTTCAGGTTCTTTTTGCTGGGTAAAGTGAAGGTGTGATATGGGACGTTACCATTGTCCATAAATCTGATCATCTGTCTGTAATCTGAGACAGTAGTGGGTTGTATTTTAACTCCCTCATCTGAATTTTTAGCCCATGAGAATGAGTTGTTTTGTTCTCTGAGGGCTGATGAGACAGGGATCCATTTTTCCTTATCCCTTAATATGACTGGTGGTATCTTTTCTTTAGGACTATTGAGTGCTTCTATCCCTATTGTTTTGGGTTCTTCCACATTGGTGGAGATTTCCCTCTTCTTTTTGACCAATTGGAACTCTGTATCTGTTTCCAAGGTATGATAACTGCTGTCTTGGGATGTACCATCTTCCATACTTGGGGTGTGTGCAAAATCTGATTGCGTCAGAGTTATAGGCGCTTCACTTATGTCATCCATATTGTCCTCTGTGACTACTTTGGGGGGGGGGGGGTGAATATGACAAAGAGCTTGACTTTTCCCGGCCAATTATCACTCAGCAGCTTTCCTAGTCTGAGGAATTCCATGTATACTTCCTCGAATTTGGCCTCATTCAGAAGTTTTGCCATGACAATTATTTAGAAATGTGTTAAGACACAGATGGAGAAAGCGTAGGATTGCTCAGGTGTTCCGAGCAGGTAAAGATAATCCTGTGGACTTTTGAGGGTCCACTAGAAAATCCCGTAGACACACTAAGGTGCCTTCCAGCAATAAAATGTCACGATATAAAACATAAAACAATGGCGATACTAGCGGCAGTAGGCCTAGCGTATCGCCCTTGTAAATTCAATTGACTGACCTGGATAAACCACTATGGAAAAATAAAGTGTCTGTTTATGGCAGCAAGCAATTAAATCGCTAAAAACATATCAGTCAAATTCACAATTCACCATCAATAATACACTACACGAAACACTGACACGCGAGCCGCCATCACTTCCATTCACTCCGAATCCATTCTCCTAACATATAACATATAAATATAACATATACATGTATATATATATATAATATAACATATAACATATATAACATATAAATATAACATATAAATTAAAGAAAATATAAATTATATACAATATATGATATGATAAACTTTAAGGTATAGAAAGTTTTTTTAGAATTTTAAAAAATATACTCTTTATTTCAAAGATTATTTCTAAAATAGAGTGTTTTATATAATTTCCATTAATATTATATGAAAAACTTAACTTTTAATAAAGTAGAATAGATATTAAAAATTTGAAGACATCGCATCATTTCCGAATGTCGATGAAAACTTTTATAAATATTCAGATTACTACAGAAAGAAAAATATGATGATCGTGATCGTTGAGAAATATATGTTTCTCGTAAACACATGCAACAAATTCATAAATTGCAAACGCCCTCTGTACGTTTAATATAGTGATAGGATCTTTTGTATTTTCACTTTACTTACGAGAATGTTTTCCCTTTCCAAAACTTTTTAAAACCAACAGAATTGTATTTACAGTAGAGACAGGTGACAGACTTTCATTCTGCCTACTATGAAGGTGGATAACCGAGGGTTTCAGGACGTCGTTCAGTATATAGACATAGCATTTCAAGTCAAGAAAGAGGAAATCTACTTCAGTATGAAGGTGTACGGATAGTGGGTTGCAGTATAATGGATAAAGTTCGAAAGGTATTCACTTTTCGCTATGAAATTGATGAAAAAGACAAAAATGCGAAATGCATCAACAGATGGCGCCCAGAATTTGGAAACTGAAGCTGTAGATGAATCTGACTCTCGCTACAAGGTTGAATGAACACAAAGAGTTCCCTGACCTTATTATATGAACGTTCAAATGTGTAGAAAGATATTAATGATATTCTTTTCATTATTATTATTTAATGTTTTTAATAATTAAATCTTTAATACTTAATAATTTAATAATATTATTATTATTTAATGGATATAGTCTGACAGTCTATCTGGATATAGTCTATCAGTATAACTTGACAATACGCTACTCAACAACAGAAGAAATATTCAGAAACACATAGCTCATGCATCGATCACATCAACATAAGAACGCCTACAAACCCATAGGCATCATTAATAATGACAACAAAATTAGCGGATCATTACATAATAGTTGCCACTATGCACAGCACTAGTACCGGTTGCTGCACAAACACGAAAACAGAACTCTACAAAGCTAACCAGTATCGACCATCATAGTAGAAAACATGATAGACGACCTCATTAAAGACACAGACTGGAACAGACTCCTTTCTTTAGAGGATCCGATGGCTTTTTATGTAAACGTTTCCTGTTTTGCAAAAATATAGAAAAAAATCGACAAATTGTTTTAAGAAAAGAAAGTAGACAGACGCAAACCCCCTCGATAAAACAAAGAAGTACTGCACAACATTGTCCTTAAGAATAATTTCTGAAAGAGATTTAAAAAATCACCTAATGGCACCAAAATACAATACAAATACAATACAAAATACAATAAATAGACAAAAAAAATCAATAGCCAAAAAAAAAACTATTACTTCCAGAAATGTTCTGAAGACAATATGAAAAAAAAAAAACATGGTCCACGTTAACAAATTGCTTAACACAAAACCTAAAGCATCCTCGCAAGACTTAATTGCTGACAATTTTGGTCAAGACACACAACCATAACACCTAACAAAATCCTTCAACCAAACTTTTGTGAACAACATGACATGCTAAAGTGATATCTCAAGACAGACAACACTTTGATCGTACCCAATACTAAGCCAACTTACCACAGTCAGCAGAAAACTATATTCTTTCCATCCATACCCAAACCCGAACTGAAAGATGTTCCTCCCAATTAAAGGCCAAGGATAGACAATAGCAGATTAAGAGATCTTAGAAAACATTTCAACTAACTATCCAGTACTTTTGAAAGCGATTAATGGAATACTTGATAAAGGTATTAATGTCAGCAAATTAAAAACAGTAGTAATTACACCTCTCTACAGACAGGCTAAAAACGTTTTGTGTCTTCACAAAACTATAGAACCATTGCCATTTTATCTATAATTACCAAAGCACTAGAAAAATAGTACACACTCGGCTACAAAATTACTTACCAAAATACAATATAGTATCACAAAAGCAATACGGATTCCAAAAATAAAGATCACGATCATGTTATTATAATATATTACCCACGCAATATACAAAGCTTTAGATAAAAACAAATTCGTCATACCGATACTATTAGACCTAAAAAAAAGCGTTCGACACACTCGATCAGCAAATATTACTGGACAAATTACACTCCATTGGAATTCGTGGAAAACTACACTCCTGGTTCAAGAATTACTTGTTTAACAGAATTCATGTAACAAAATTAGGTTTCAACTATAGTACAGGCATACACATCGAACACGGAGTCTCTAAAGGCGCAATATTATGACCTACCCTTTTAACATATATATAAATTATATTCACAATCTTTCCATACAGGACCAGATATATTAGTATGCAGACGACATTGCACCGCTAACAATCCACAAATCATATCAAAGAAAGCCCTTTTCAAAACACAACACGATCGTAATGAATTATCGCAATATTTTCATATCGATACAATCATAATAAAGAAGAGTCCTATATACAGTACCAATTGCACCGTATAGTCACACTTGCGTTTGTCCTGAAATTACACCCCCTAACACATGCTAAAATCTGGAACTCCACATTGAGAGTCATCTTAAATGGACCAAACACATCGAATATCTTCAAAAGACACTTCGGATTATTGCAGTCAAGTTGTTTAAAAACAATTTTTACAACAAAATCAACAATGTTTATTGTTTAAAAAAATACTAAGATATGGCATAACGGTCTATGCGAACAAAAGAAACAGTCGCGTGTCCAAATTAGAATCGTTACACAAAGGAATCGATTCCGGCGTGCTTTGGAGAGCCAATCTACACGAAACGCCGACAAACACTTTAATGGCCTCACACAAAAATTTAAGCTGATCAGACCTGAGATACTACGCAATCTTATTAAAAACCTACTTCAATAATTATTATCGTAAACATAGATAGACGTACTTCATAACGAGACCTACCACGACTCTCTAGGAAGAATTATGAAAGAGCATCTCATTCCTACTATGATCACTAATCTCACTATGAAGTGGTATCAACACAATTATCAAAACACATCCATAGAAATTAAAGGATACACAGGATCAGCTATCGATGAAAGGGAAAACAAACGCACACGTATACACCAAAACACTAACAGTGAATAAACAATAATACCGCTGTCTTCACAATAGCTTCATCTATCTTCGAAGACAGTTGGATTATAAAGCTACACTTACTATCATTAACTTCTAGGTCATATTACCTTAACTGATATCATTCGTAGAATATTGTACTTGTATTAACTCTTAAAGATACTGTATTATTTACTCCCTGGACACAGAGTTTCTTCCCTAGTGACCTCCATTCCACTCCACTCTCTTTGTGCGTATCATGATAATATATTTGGTATTAGTCCACATCTATCAATATTCTTTATACCTTTATAATTATTTATAGAAAAATGAATTTTGCACTGTATCATATAGTGCATTCTCAAACATCCTATGCTAAACAACCGAAAATACAATATATGAATAGTATTTTCTAAATTCAATATAGAGAACTGAGTGTGAATTGCACATATTATAAATAATTTGATCACACTGGCGCGTTATTGAATTGGTTAGAAAAGACAGTTAAACGCTATAACAATGCTGGGGAAATTTTTTAATCTATTAATTCAGCAAACAAATTGCAGTTTCAGTTAGAAAAACATGTTTAATCATTCTTTTGAATGATACTAAATAATTTCTTGTAGGTAGTATCTTTACAACAGCATCTGTATGTTAAATAAATTAAATCTAAGTTAGATTTTATTTGTGTGTGTGTGTGTGTGTGTGTGTGTGTGTGTGTGTGTGTGTGTGTGTGTGTGTGTGTGTGTGTGTGTGTGTGTGTGTGTGTGTGTGTGTGTGTGTGTGTGTGTGTGTGTGTGTGTGTGTGTGTGTGTGTGTGTATTCTGATTATCATGAAAGCGTTTTCTAACAGATCAAAATAGGAAAAAGAAAAAATAAATGCATATATCACAGACTTTAATTTCCCCATGATTGGATATTCAGAAACGAATATGTAGAAAAAACATACTCTTGGTATGTTTTTTCTACGTATTATACACTAATTTTTCCGGCAACATATAAAACATATCAGAAGAAGAAGAGGGGGAACATGGCAAATCCAATACGAATTAGAGAATCCTCTGATACGATTAACCTCCTGGTTACCTAATGATTGTAAGTAAAGATCATAATGTTCTTCTTAGTGCGTCAGTTTTCCGCTTGTATATGGAAAATAACTTCTGCCACTGCCATTAAGTTTAAGGCACTTCAGTGCCTTAACGTTAAGTATCTGTGCTGAATTTCTTCAAACTCTTTGCTTCGATATTCCACTTAGACAATTAATGTTGAATTATATTGTTATTCTTGCTGTTCTTAATTTTTATCAAATATATTGATGATGGAGTTGAACATTTAATGCCTAAATTTGCATATGACAACGAAGTGGGAAAAGAAATTTAATATTAACTAGCACGAGCTTCGTTTTTTTTTTTTTGTTTTGTTTTGTTTTAGGTACCTTAAAATAAATATTTCGTTGGTTTAGGAATTGGGAATTTAAGATCTTGAATGTAACGGGATTCACCTACATATTAAAAATCCACGAGTAACTTACTATTTGCATACAAATGAACTCAGAACAGAAAAAGATAAAAAAGGACATGTGGGGAAAAAAGCGCAGTCCAGAGTGATATTTTGTAAGCCTTGTAGTAATGCAAGCAAGAGAGTTAATGGAAGTCTTTCCTCAACTTGCAAGGCATCTGCTAGCCAATGCATAGATAAATTATTCACTGTACAAAAACAATTTCTTTGCGGACTCTAGTCTGGAAAGAATATTGATATTCTGAAGGTCAAAATAATATTTGCTTTAATCTTAAATTATATATAAATAAATTTTACTCAAAATATTTTTAAAATAGTAAAATTTAATGCATTTTAAAAACACCTTTTTATTATATTAATAAAGGAATTTATTATAATAAAAGCGGGAAACAAGCTTACGTTGCAATATAACGCAACTTATAACATATTATGAGTATGAGGTAAGGGTAAGGATGGATAGATAGGATAAGGAGAAGTAAGGAAGAATAGACCTTTCTCCACAGGAACAAAGTTGAGGATTTTGGATGCAGCTGTTTTTCCGACTTATGGGTGCGAGACTTGGAAACTAAAGAAGTCTAATAGAAAAAGATTTTGAGATGTGGTGTTTGGGAAGGCTGTTGAGGATAGCATATATACTGAAAGGCGGACAAACAGATGGGTGCTAGAAAGGATCGGCAGAATTTTAAGACTCCCTAAGGAAGGATATTGGCAGAAGAAAGCTAAAATACATTGGATACATTGAAAGGATGGAAGGAAGATTTCTCAAAACAACAATATAAGGTAAAGTCCCTGAAAAAAGAGGAAAGCGTAGACCATCAATGAGATGGATGGATGGATGGATGGATGGATGGATGGATGGATGGATGGATGGATGGTGTGTGTGTGTGTGTGTGTGTGTGTGTGTGTGTGTGTGTGTGTGTGTGTGTGTGTGTGTGTGTGTGTGTGTGTGTGTGTGTGTGTGTGTGTGTGTGTGTGTGTGTGTGTGTGTGTGTGTGTGAAGTGACTGATCTTCAGAGAGTTGAAGCCTCCAGAAAAGCATACAACCGCGCCACCTGGTGAGGATTGGTGTGGCACATTAGCGAGGAACGGAGTGACCATACTGCATGTGATGATGTCTAAAGAATAGATGGATGGAAGAAGTAAGGCTGGAGTGTGTTACCGAGTATGTTACAACGGCCATTATATATTAGAAGGTTTGGAGTACAGAAAACATATTACAAGGGTGATTATCTTTGGATCTACCTACATTTATTATTATTATTATTATTATTATTATTATTGGGAGAAACAGCGTTTATCTGAATAAATATGTTAGTATTATTGTATGAAAGAAATTATTGCTACTTTAGAACTGCGTTATATAGGTGTCCCAAAATCGTACTGAGCAGTAAATTGTAACGTCCTCACTAACAGTAGCTCAGAATGAAAGAGTGCCAAGAGCTCAATAATCACCCTTAATATAGGAATTTATTTTTCGGGACCTGTGACTTCTTATCAGTTTAATAACAACGTTCCTGATAATATTCCTAACCATCACTAATCATTTTAAAGGTGATTTCGTATATAACTATGACGCTATAATTCTATATTGATATTTAATTATTTTAAGATTCTTCATCATCAACATCATCATTTTGTTGTTATCATCATCATCATCATCATTTTGTTGTTATCATCATCATCATCATCATCATCATCAGGAGTATTAGTAGTAGTAGTAATAAATGGTCGTTTATTTATTTATGTTTTAATAAATTTATTTATGAACTTAAATTGCACATATTTGGTCTGATGTATTAAAATAAAGAACTTTTATTATTAAAAGACCAGAAGATAAATGATAAAATATACAAAGAGCCAACAAGTTTCACTGGCCACTGTTAATTATAAATCATAACGTGCATTCGAACACATGCACGCCATCAAACACGAATGATCAAATGTAACGGCCTAACAGTGTATGTTTTAAACTTACTAAAGTGTATGTTTTTAAATGTAACTTAATGCATTTGTTTTCACACCAGTTCAGCCTTGAAAATGCTAGACAGTGGCTAGTGAAACTTGTTGGCTCTTTGTATATTTTATCATTTATCTTCTGGTCTTTTAATAATAAAAGTTCTTTATTTTAAATGTATTTATATTAACAGCGTAGTAGTTAACAGCGTAGTAGTTAATATCATCTCTTAAAGAATTCTGAAAAGCGGTTTGTATTCGGATTATTACCTGGACAGTTATTGTCACAAAATATGCGTGGAATAATTTATGAATGGCAGCATTAAATTATCACGATTCTAAATGCTATTCTCAAAAACAACATGACTAGTTTTGAAGATACGGTAATAATTAGTTGGCTATTTATTTTCCCTTCATCGTATTACATGATGCAGTTTCCATGCTATCTCATCTATTTATGATTTCTGTATAAATAGTATAATACTGTATTCTTAATGTCTCTGTAGATGGAAATAATTCGCTGGTTCACTGAAAGTGCATTTAAGACTGAAGTTATATAATCCCTTTCATGCTTGGCCAAATGAGTTATTGTAGCCGCTGGTAATGTATTGTCTAGTATGTTGATTGAACAACGTAACTCGATTCTTGTGTTGCACTATGTTCTTTTTCTAGTAGCATCCTTGCATTACCATATAATATCGTAAATAAGGAATATTTAGAATCTTCAGTATCACTGAACTGCTTTCTATTGACCGTAGCTAGTTGTAATATTCCTAATTCTTTCCAGGTCACTAAGCAGTATGATATACAAGTTTGTAGATCATATTGAGTTGCTGCTCAGTATTTAGTCAGGCTAGAATGGATTATTGTGTCACATGGAAATTTGTATGTTAGTGTTTTGATGTTATATAGAACTATACTTTTCTGATATGGAATGATTTCGCTGGGGTACTTATTAATTTCTTTTGAAAGTATCTTCATATCTTGTTCAATTTGAAGGACGATATGTTTTACTGTTGTGATCTGTGTTATGAAAGTACATCAGTAGTTTCTCCAGATTTTTTAATCAGTCGTATTATATGTCTTTCCTCTTTAAGGCGAATAAAATTGTTGTGGAACCATTTTAAAAGTGTTTTTTGTATAATTATGTACTGGTTTTACTACTTTCTGAGGTAAGAATTGATTTGACCCCATGCCGTCTTTTTTTCATGCTGATTTAAGTTGCTACTCATGAGCAATGTATGGATATCACTTGATATAAATATTAAACGCCGTAAGATATGAAATGTCAGCTTTTAGAAAGCCACAGCATGTTTCTCTTGGTGAATCGAGTTGTCTGTCTGCTCTTGTGTATCGATTTCTTCCTGAGATAATTATTGAACCACTTAACTAATTTGCCGTCGATTCCTATTCCTTTTAGATTTTAGAGCTTTTAGAGTTATGATGTGCATAACTCCAGCGTAGCGCATCATTCTGATTAGAATTCGTTAAACTTAGTTAAAAGTCCATAAACATGAGCATTATATACTTGTTCTTGTCAATAGAGTTGTTTATTTTCTATGCAAATTCTTCGAGTAAATCCGTTTTTATTTTGAACGTAGTTTTGAAGCCTGTTATTGAATATTATTGCATTTTCTTGTTTTTGTCGTTTTCATTGGAAAGAAATTAGTGATGGACTGTAGTTGTTTATGTCCTTCTTGTTTTCTACTTTCATAAACTGGAGTGACGATAGTTATTTTTCATAAAGAGGAAGATTTCCTGCTTAGAATATTGCATTCATTAGTTTGTGAAGGGTGTTTTCAGAAGACTAAATTTATTCTTTATAATAATCGAATGATTTGATTCTATTAGGTCCTGGAATGGGTTGTTTTTGACCATTTTTAGTTGTCACCGTTGTTTTTCAATTGTAACTGAAAGAGTAAAAGTTGAGCAATTTTGATACATAATTAGCTCAAATGAAACATCAACATTAAAACGTCACTAAACGTTTTAATGAAGTCATTAGATTCAATCTGATGGTTTGAATCTTCTGGGTGAAATATTTTTATTAGCGATTCTTGGCAGTTTTCCTTTCTCTACAGTAGTATGTATTACATCGTTTATTCCCTTAAAAAAAAGGGAAAAAAACTTTAACTTCATCTGTAAGTTAGTAGATGTGCAAACAAAGTACTAACGATCATGCGTAGGCTATTATTAATATAATTATCAAAATGAACAACAACGCAGTTTATAACTCTAAACGCTATGATAATAAAAATGGTAAAAATGATCTACATAATTACTGGATAAAATGTGAAGAATGAAAGTAAACATTATATCGGAATTCCTTCACCGTATGAATTGCAGGCGTAACAGTGTGGATCGAAAGCAAAGAAAGTTATCAACCTATATTCATTGCCGTTAATATATCTGAAAACTAAAGTCATGTTTTTATAGGAATTATTTAATGTGAACAGCATATGCTGTTGTAATATTTACGTTGAGTGTAGAAGCATGATCTTCAGACTAATTTTTAGTCTGAAGATCGTGCTTTTCCATTAATCTCACTGCTGGACAGGAAGTTACCACTTGTTAAAAACAGAAATCTAAATTTTGCTGACGCATTAGAAACTAAATGATCTTCCTGCCCTATTCGAAGAAAAGCTGATATGAGATAAAGATTTCCATAAGATCATCAATCCTATTTGGATTTTGAAATAAGATATTTGCATAACTAACAGCCGAAGCTGGAAATTACTGCAAAGTCAGATTCTTCGGGAAAGTTAACTTCATTCGCGGCTCATGTGTCTAGTGCTTTAGGAGTTCGCACGTACTATGAAGAAATCGCCTTAGATCTTATGACAAATTTGGATGTTTTATTACATAACTAGACTTTGCAGAAAAGCCAGAGGGATTTGTTAAACAGAAATACTTGTGTTTAACAGCGAAATACATCATCTTAGTTCTTTTCATACCACTAGGACAGTAGAACGTAGTACCCTTTAAATACCCTATTACATGTCGTTCGTGCTAACTGCGACATATTCTGGCCCAGTCTCATGACTGTTTCACTTTCAGATTTTAAGCTCGCCTTGCCGCTCTCACTCTCTCTCTCTCTCTCTCAATTTACAAATCAACTTACAAATCCTCTTTATTCAACATGAAATGAGCAGCTACTAAAGTACACTTCACAAAGATCATTCAAAATGCACAATATTAACTAATAAATTGATTATCTGATAAAAGAATAGACATATAAATAATGTTTTCTTATAAACGTAGACATGAATGCTGCAGTAATTAATATCGCAATAAACAATAAAATGTAATATTTAATGCAATAGTAAATGCAAAAACTAATACGAAGACTTCAGAATTTAGTTTTGTAATCATTGCTATCAATGATTACGAAACTATCTTTGATATATATACCCTCAAGTGCGCGTGCAGGATACTGTAATATTAATATATGATTAAGTTTACATACTATTACTAGCTTTCCTCTCAACAATTTTCTTCCAGATTAATTGTGATATTTTTAGATATACGCTCTTTCCAGTTTAGTTTTCCGCATGCAGAAATACTATTTAATGGACTCCAACAGCAGAAAATGTCAACTGAAAAAAAAAAAAAAAGTAGTGGAAGCGTTTATAACAAATAAGGTTGTGAAATGCAATTCGTCATAGGAGTAGAAATAAGGAAAGCATCAGACTTTGCAGAAATAACGAAACGAGAATGGGAAATATAATCTGGATGACGGTAAAGAATTATCTCGCGTAATATCATTAAAGAGCGAACCATTCTCCCTCGAGATATAGCACATGACAAAGAAAGAACGAAAACTAAAACTCAGAGGCTGCTTCACTAATGGATCAGCAAAGACGTAATTAATATACGATGCAAAGGTAGCATAAAACTGCTTGCAATATTCCCGAATTATAAGAGAAAAGGAGAATAATGGTTAATTCTTTCGCAGCGGACCATCTGGCGAACGTGTGCAACAGAACATTTTACGAAATTATCTCAAACATTATAGCACATTTACCATCTTACTGCCGCTAATAATGGTACATCAATTTAGCAGATACTGCCGAAATTAAAAAATAAGAAAGGGGAAAAAAGAAAGCTTAATGTTCATCATGTGTTATAATTAAAGCAAAGGAATTTCATAATGGAAAAAAGGAGCCTTCTTGTAATAGGAAAATAGCCTTATAAATGATTATAAACGGGGAAACAACAAAGAATTAATAAAACCAAATGAGAATGAGAATTTGTTTACAGAGAAAAAAGCTTTCTATTGGCATATGGGGAAAAATGGAACTCATTTATAAAAGTTGAAGGATTTTCATATTTTCAAACATCTTTATGCCGCAGTCAGAAGACATATCCCTCTTGGGTGAAAAGACCTAAGTTCTCAATCCTTCAAGGATGCGACGATCATTTTCTGGCCTTTTCTGTCGAAGTCCAGAAACTCGAAGTAAAAACAGGCAATCCGCCTCCAAGTACACACCAATTATATTCTAAACAATTCCATCTCTAGCATTAGCTGCGTCGACATTAACTGTAAATAACATTGTTCACTTCGTGCAAATGCTGTATGAACCACAATGCTATCCGCAAGTGTGTCGCTGTTTATGCTTTCATATGACAGTTCTAATGTAGAGCACATTTTGGTGGGAACCAAAAGTTTGGTAATCTGTGAATTTTGAGTATTCTCCCACAATGATAAATATTACTGTTTTAAGCTACTTCCGTCTTCAGGAGGCATAATAGTTGTGCCTCATCAGATGTGAAAACTCACAAGAAAATAACGCACAACCAAAAGACTTTTACAAACATATATTCAGAAATGATAGCTCCATAGGTTTGAAAAGCGAGAAGACGTTATCCACTCGGACATCCAGGTCGGCAGGAGAGAGAGATTTCAAGTACTTCTTTTGTTTCTGATAAGAAAAAACTTCATTTCCATCCGGTTACTGAATCATACTCATTCAGTAAGATTATATTCTCCTAATTGTATTCGATGATAATTTTAGGAGAATATAATACGATTATATTCTCCTAAAATTGAAAAATGCAATTTGTTTTTCACACTTTGCATATTTCAATATTTCATATGTTCAGAAGCTATCTAAAATTGTATGCTACATAAACACTAAAATTACAATAATATAATCTATTACTAAGATGTATTACTAAGATATATTACTATTTGTCTGTAGACTTATCCATGACGTTACTACATGACAATGGATATAGGACCGAGACAGATTCAATTTAAATTATTATTTATGCGTGCCTTTTTCACTGGAGGAACTATTCCAAGTCTTCTTTTCAATCCATTTCCGAATTAGTCGATCTTTGGTGCAGATTTTTTCCTCCAGGAAATTACATCTAATAACTTCCTAACATCAGAAAAATTACATTATATTCACAGAATAATACCATATTAAGGATCATAAACATAGAAAGAAGCAGTGATCTGTTGTACTCTAGTATATTTTCATCTATTAGGCTCGCCTGTAGAGATCTAATTGAATCAATAGAGAATGAAGGAGGAAGATATTGGCTGCCATCCAATTTCCAAAAGTTAGGACTAGAAAGTAGACTAGCCTACTCCCTGTGGCGAACAGAACAATGCATATGATTTATTTTGTATTTGCTATAGAATAATAAAAATGTTAAAAAAAAAGAATTTCATTGAGAGAGAGACAGAGTGAGACTTTAAATTATAATTTATTAAAACAGTATATAAGTAAAGCAATAAATATATTTATTGTTATCATTAAAATTATATTAAAGTCATGTAATTATTACAATTTATAACAAAATTAATTATTGGACTAACTAATTAGTACATAGTCCATTCATTTCTCTGTCTTAAGAAGAAATATTGGCGATATCATATGCGTAGAATACAAGCAACATGCTATTACATGTATTAATCCAGTTAGATCCTTGAGTAGCAAGCAAGTGACCTGGATTTATATGCCACCCACATACTGAAGGTCGCATTCAAATGATTATTATGAAAAATCCTAATACTTCCTGCCGCAGGAGAATCAATAATACTAGAACCATGCACTGCTGGGACTACTAGATACAGCGGAAAGTATTAGGTATGCTAATATTTAATTTATGACGAAAACGCAATTCTCTTCCAGCAAGCTAAATTAGATTTCATTTCGAAATGCATGTTCCAAGGATTGTCTGTAGATAGCTTAGTGATCTGTCTAGAATGTGCATTTATTCGAAAACAAAGTCACTCATCACGCGAAATAAAGGTCCTTAAGTCTTAAGTCATTCTATTACATTAATGTGCAGCCATCAGAAGATCGAGAATGTTCTCTGAGATAAGACACTATCATACAGTCACTATTTACGACACGCAAGTAAAAATAATAGCCACATCGCTGACATAGATGGTTCATTATGTACCAGAAATATTTTTAAAAGAGTGAGAAGAGCATTCTATTTCTTTTTATTAGTATCATCGTCATCATCATTATAGGAAAAATAGATTCTCCATCCCCCCTCCCATTAAGAATATAAAAAGAAAAAAAAATCCACCAAACAATAAAAAAATCATAATAGTCCATTCAGTATCCTATTACGAATGTTTATCTTAGAAGATTAATATCCATGAATTTTTCCAGTCAAAAAAAGAGAAAATATTGCTAAAACACACCTTTACTTTATTTATGTATTTATTTATTTTGCTACTTACTTATTCAACTTCTATAAAAATATTTTCAAAACAGGAACTCTATAATAATTTATTTGTAAACTGCAACTGTTAAAATATAAATTAATTACTAGCCAAAACATTAGAAACGTATATTCCTATAAATGCACGACAGACGGGCTCAGAAAGACAATATCTTCATTCGTGTGCGTGTGTGGTAATGAGAACAGGTTGGGAGAAGCACCGTTTCAGACGCTGGGCGATAATAGAAGGCAAGACAGACTAGAAGAATATCTCGACTTCATAAATATCAGACATGCAGCAGAGGCTGCCAACACCTTAAATTCAGTATTCGTAATGACATTGGTCCAATGACCGCTCAATACAACCAAGAACTAAGAAAGGGGTATTTGAACGTATCCTGTATCGGACAATGTACTAAGTGAATTATAATCGCAGTCGATTCTTATGAACAAGTTATAATTGTTGTGGGCCTGTTGGTTGGAGACAGGTTACGTTAACCTCTTGGAATCTTGCAGTGAACCTGGATGATTTGCGAAATGTCCTTAGGTGGAAGATGAATTTTATCACCGCACTCGTTCCATATAAAAAAAAAGTAAGCAACCATGGTTAAATTAGACGAAGAAATATCTTCATTCGACCGGGGTGCGGAAATGTGAATGTAACGATGAATAAATCGCACTTTCGTGCGAAAAGAAGAAAAGATAAGAATATGACTATAGAAACAAGAATGAGTAGAATCATCATTCGTTTTTCTGGCATTCTTCAGGACCATTGACACTAGCAGATCAAGGGACTGAATAATAAAGTCCTGAAACATTGTTGCTGGAGTTGGAATCCTTGCATGCCTGCTGATCTGAGACAGGGTACGTTAACATCTTGGAATTTTGCCATGAACATGGATGTATTGTGAAATTGCCTTGAATTTCATCACAATGTGTGGAAACACCATGCCCACTTACTGGAGGCTTGAAGTGACTTGAAAAAGGTTTCGAGATTAGTCTCTAGAGCAGGGTTTCAGGATTATGTAAAAAATAAATAAAACATAAAAATAATAAAATAATAAGAAGAAGAAGAAGAAAAAGAAACCATAGCAATACAGCCATTTATCATATACGTTTATTCTATATGTGATTACAGGACCATTGACGTTCTTCCATTAATGAACTGACCCATCCTAATCACCGAATCTCAGTCCCGTTGAGCATCTTATAGCATTGCTTTTAGACCTCTGTGGAGGTCATGGTTAAGATTAATCATGATATAAGGAACCAGAGATTTCCATCTTAATCTCAAAACTATATACAGCAATCCCTCGATTAATGCGCCCCCGATTAGTGCGTCTCTAAAATTCGATTAGTGCGCCTATACGTCTTAAAAATAAATGTTACAGATTCTAAAAATTTTCGATCTATACATTTTTATGGCTAACTATTTTAAAAAATCACTCACCAGGATGAAATAATTTAGTTACTGATTTGAAACATTTTACAAAATTATTTTTAATGGCATACTACACTATTTCCATGTACACTATGTTCCAAATTTACAGCCAAACTTTATGTCGTCTGCTTTGCATAGCATTTTGCTGATCATATCTCGTGCAATTGTTTTCCTTACGCTTTTATTTTAAATTATTTTCCTAACCTTTAATAATGAGAAAAAGAATTAGTGAGCAAAAAATAGAAGTGTGGAAATTATTCGAAAAGTAATCTGATTGGAAGAAAAACTTGAAATAATAAAGAAAAATGAACAAGCCGAGGTCCAGAGCAAAGATAGGACAAGAACACAAAAATGGATGAATCAACTGCTGAATACAAAGAGAAAGGTAAGGCTGCTTCAAGTTCATCCTGCATGCACTCGAAATCGAAGTATTATAATGATTGAATTAGAGAGACGTCTTTTTACATCGAAGATTGTAGCCAACACCGGATCCCGCTAAATACTGGCCTTATTAAATAAAAAGCATTGTCTCTTTGTAACCTGGAAAGAAAAGGCTATCAATGATGGAAAAGAATAAAAACGCTTTTCTTTTTGAAAAGAAAAGCGTTTCAAAAAGAGAAATAGCTTACATGATGGTCTAATCATAAGCGAAGCTGCAATTGCAGATAAGGAGATAATAGCAGTCGATTCTTATGAACAAGTTATAATCGTTGTGGGCCTGTTGGTTGGAGACAGGTTACGTTAACCTCTTGGAATCTTGCAGTGAACCTGGATGATTTGCGAAATGTCCTTAGCTGGAAGATGAATTTTATCACCACACTCCAGATATCCAGAGATTTTGAAGAAAACTGTGTAAGAAGGGGACTATTGTGATCAACAAATATTTAATGTCGATAAAACTGGCCTTTTTTTTTGGAAGAGAATGCCTTCCAAGACTTTTCTAACCAAATCAGAGAAATCTCAGCCTTTTTATAAAGTCACAAAGTCGAATTAAATTACTGCTAGCAACATGCAAGCCGTTTGGAAGCACATTCTTCCACATTGTGCAAATGATTTTAGAGGCTTTTCAAATGAATCTAAGTTAATTAAATCTCATTCTGAGAAGTAGAGTGATTCCGACCTGCTAAAATTAGATGCACAGCGGGAAGATCCTGAAGAATATGAAGAAAGTTTAATCGCTGACAAGCCCAAAGAGGTTTCACAGAAACAATTTGAAAATAGTTTTCGTACAATCGAAGTTTTCAAGCAGCAGTGCTTAGAGACTGACCCTGGCGAAGAGAGAACCAGTAAAATTTGCAGAACAGGTAATAGGGCCATATCGTCACTTGTATGAAAAAAAGAAACAGAATGCTGGCCAAACTACGTTAGCTCAATTCTTTGTTAAGAAGCTGAATAATAAATTTATATTCTGGATATGTTTTATTGTCTTTCAGCTTCATGGTTTTCTTTTAACTAGGTCTTGGAACATACCCTAATTCTTTTATAAAAAAATTAAGGGTCAAAAAAGAAATCTGAGGAATGAATGATACATTTTCTCGTAGGTTATTATATTCGATTAGTGCGTTTTCGATTAATGCGCCTGTTTTAAAAATCGCATTAGGCTCATTAATCGGGGATTGCTGCACTGAGAAGGGAAACGACAGAACTTCATGTAAGCTTGCCAAATAATTATTCTTAGTAAATCACATGTATTATCTCGTTAAAGCCAGTTCGAAAACCAAAAAAGTGGTAGAAGGCTGTATTAATTACAATAATCATTGTGATAACAGGTCTAATACCTAAGGAGGCGGAAGAAGAAGTAGACGCGTTATTGGAGAGTCAGTATCTGTATTGAAGTTTAGTGTAGTACTTTCTTTGTTGTTGTTGTTGTTGTTGTTTTTCTATTGATTTTTCAGTATTATATTTTTGGCTAATCTGTTAGAAACGAAATCTTCTAAAGTGCAACAGAGTACTCAAATCTGTCAAATATTGCAGTTTGTAATTGGAATATGATGGTTGCTTGAATATATTATAAAACACAACTGACATCAACAAGATAACTTAAACCTATATTTGGCTGTAATTACAGATGCCACTCTTTTACAAACTTTACACTAAATGTTGGCGAAAGAGTTTGCCTATTATCTATAATAACGTTTCTCGACAAAAAAATTGTAGCAATAACACGTTTGTCACAAATACCAATCTTGGAAACTGTAAGTTGCTGATATAACACAAATCATGTAAAAACCCACCAACTTTTCACTACATGAAGCAATTTAACAGGATCCCTAACACCACTTCCAATCTCTAATTATTTGAATCTCTCTCTCTCTCTCTCTCTCTCTCTCTCTCTCTCTCTCTCTCTCTCTCTCTCTCTCTCTCTCTCTCTCTCTCTCTCTCTCTCTCTCTCTTTAAATAGATGTTCCATCTATCTAAAGAACATAAATTGACCTAATCAATACCAGTGAGGAATATTACTGCGAATATAGATTGCATAGACAAAAAAATATGGATTTTTTTTCAATTTGGGTAGCACTTTGTTTTTCTTTCCTTCCTTCATTAAAAAATCTTACCCGTCGATTCAAGAGGCAGGCGATTCGATTTTCTTAGATATTAGAAACACGCACACCAAGAAGAGTACTCACTGCGAGAATGTCTGAAAATAACACCAACGCCTTGCTAACGAATCAACAAACTCAGCACGCATGTGCATCATTACGATCGCAGCGCTGCAGTAAAAATATTTAAAAACGGAGCTTACTTTCTGGACGTCCCTCGTGCGTATATTTTTTGTCGATATAGTGAAAACAACAACAAATAACAATGCATTATTACGATTTTCAAATTTTAGCTTATTATTAATAAAAATAAATATATTATTATTATTATTTTTTTTTTTTTTTTTTTATTTTTATTATATAGGAAATTACTCTACATTTTCCTTTTAATTCTGTTCAATCGCTGTTTTATTATTTATTAAATATTAAGCATTATTTCTGTATTTACTATCGCAATATTCAATGTGCGTGTTTTCCCCATACGTCAGCAATGAGGTACCTAGAAATATGAAGACAGAGAGAAAGAAGAGAAAAAATCTCAAGAGGATCAGCTTACGTTTGATAAAAGGATGTCTGATGAAAGCACACAATTTTATCTATTTATAGATCAGAGGCAATGCATCTGTTGGGACTCTTCAATGGCATCACCGAAATTGTTTGAATGGTTTTATTTATTCCATCGATAACACAGATTTGATCTTCACTGTTTCTTGTTGTTAGAGAGGTAGAGCGGGAAATGTACGTAAGAGGAAGCACAAAAAAGAAAGAAAAACATATGGATGGATAGAAATGTTATATATCAAGCATTATATGGGTTTTCGAAGTGCATTTGTCTGCTATCACCAGATGTGATGGTTTGCGTTGGATGATTAAATAAGCCATATTTGTCTATATAAGTTATTAACTGAGGCTTGTAACTGAAAAATCCATAAAGAGCATAAATGGATTAAAAATTGTCAATCTATAAGAAGCATTGGAAAAAAAATATATATATATATACATAAAGGTTTAGCGCCATAATAAATGGCTGACCACGCTTATAAATGTTATGACGTGGCCAGTATGTTATGAATGTGTGTGCGAACACACACACACACACGCGTAGGGTTTTCAGAAAAATTCTTGAAAACATGATCATAAAATTTATTTCCGAGTAACTTTATTACTTCTAGAGTAATACACTTCTTGAAACATTTTAATGATTAAAATAGCTTTAACGCAATTAACAAATTAATTTGCCAATGATATTTTAATCACCTTAGCCTGGTATCATTTTAACACCCTACTTTTTCATTCTTCATATTCCTTCCATCTCAAATTATTCATATCATTATCAAGCATTATATACCTTTCACAGTTAAAAGAGGATTAGACACGGCATTTTAAAATTACAAAAGGGATTACAGTAAAGAGACCGACATCATAATAAATGTTTTTGTTGGTCTTTTCGAGTTATAATTATTTTAATATGCATTTCCAAGGCAATTAATGATACCCGGATTGGTTAAAAATGTTTTATGTAAGCTAATGTAATGTTTCAGTATTTCGAAATGTGTTAATTATATTTTATTATTTTTATTTTATTTTTTATGATAGTCTGGCGCTAACGAAATATTGGAATAATATTGCATTAACATGCTAGTAAAATAGAAACCCATGATATTTTTATCTGAATTCTACCCACAAATGGGGAGAGGTAAACTTATAATGAACGTTAGTATTGTCAATGCGACAAAGTTTAAAGTAATATGTAATCTCTGTTCTGGAGCCCAAACAGGGAACTTTTTCAAGACCCATCAGGCCTTCACTAAACAGAATATAAATCACACTGGGCGATTCATACCTACGCTTATTCGTCAGAGACGAAACTCTATCTACTACGTAATCTAAACCAATAATTGAATAAGGTAAAGTACTTTACAACTGTTGTGAACAATGAGCAGTTCTCAAAAGTGCTTAAAGTAATTAAATAAGTTGCAGAGTTCTTAGCATGTCTGTAAAGCTGATGACAGCTCTGTTTTAACTTCTCTGTGTACAGTATGGAAACATAGAAGAAGAGTGCGATTTTCTCAACACAGTCGTGTTTTGCGATGAATCGTCATCCCAAATTTCAGTGAATAGGTATAATATTCGGATGTGAACTTTTAGTTCACATGTGCTGTTCCAATGTGATGTTCTAGTTCACCCACGGAATATCTAGATGTGAATGATGTTTCCAAAGCGAAAGTTTGGTGTTCAGGAAAACTCAAAAATAGTGCTGATTTAGGATATGTTAGAAAACTACAATCGTCCGGGTTCGCAGAGATTTCTTGATATCACTTTTCAAGTAGATGATCACTCCCACATATTGGAAATATTATGCGACAAAGTCAGATGCCCATTTCCAGAATAGACGTGTGGGAAGAAAAGAACCAATTTATTAATAATTTTATAGTCCTAAGCTTATATCTTTACTTTTCTTTCTTATGGGGCTACCTAAAGAGTAAGTTGTCTTCATCAAAAGTAAATTCAATTGAAGACTTAAGAGAGAGAGAGAGATTTTGTAATCTCCGTTTCTTCACAATGTGGGAACACATACAGAGGCAGTTACAGGTTAGATGCATGTCGCGCTTTATATAAAGCTCCAATTGAGCTTCTTACACTCGAATAAAAAAGAACTTCTAAATTAAAAAAAAAACTGTTGGCCTAAATGTCCGAGAATAGATAGAGTATCCGTTCTCTAACCGATACGTTGTGGTTTTGAATCCCACTGAGCATCAAGGATAGTTACTGAATATCTTTAGGCAGGAAAAGAATGTAATTGCATGGTGTGGGACCACCAACCAGCTTATTGAAGTCTTGAAATTCCTTCAGGAAAAAACTTCTGTATTTGGTATCTAGAGCATCGTGACTGAAATATCTAAACTTATCCCATATGATAGGGTTACAACCTTTCGTCGGTCGTAGTATTCACATAAAAATTTAATAAAAAAAAATCAACTTTACACTCCAACATGTCATTTGCAATATTCTTATTGTTGTATCTTAATTTCTTCTCTATAAATAATTGCATTTAACATGCCGGAATTTCTGTCAAAATTTAATGGTATAAAACATCGCCTGCTTGACTAAGTCATTTGTAGAATGTGAGCCCTTCGCTTTCTCCAACGGAACCTTTCTCTCTGCTTTTTTAATCTTTCTAAAGCTCAGTCGAAACAATCCGTTAATTAAAAAAAAAAAACAGTTCAAGATATTCATAAATATAGCGACAGAAACTTGTCTGACAACAAAATACACTTTGCGTTTCAACCTTTCCACTTAAGAATCGGTATTATTCTACTAAGCGCTAGGTACAGTGTTTGTCTTACTGTTTTAGTCTTATTCTTGAATTTATCAATACATGGGGAGGTGTTCCTACTTGCTCTGTTATTTTCCTCTTAGACTTTGAGATAATTAATGTCAGCGAGATGTCACTCATGTCAGACGTTTGAGCGATTGCCCGATAACATATGCCTACATAGTTCACGGAGTGGGAAAATGTCAGCTGTCATTTGGTAATTTAAGCATGTTGTGCACCTAAATGACAAATATTTTCCCCTAACAAGTACAAACTTCTCTCAAAATGCAGATATAGTACTTATATTGCTTTACTGCTTTATGAGTCTTAGGACTCCCTGGAGGTGTCAAATAATAATAAAAAAAATAATAATTTATTTCATTTTTATGGTTATAATATGTTTTATATTTTATTTCTTTAATTTCCAGCCAAGGTTAGTCAAATCGAGAGCCCCTTCTCTCTCTCTAATCCATAAGGTTTGGATTCGAATCCCTCTGTGGCATGGATTTATCTTCATTGTCTGCTGTAGATTATTGGAGAAATGAAGTGACCGAAACAAGGATTCTATGTTGTTTGGTTTTCACAGCAGACTACTTAGCTGACCAGGGCATATGCTATATGTTTTTTGAAAGAAATTATAGTTATGTTAGTGTAAGTGTTAACATGGCAAATTTAGATCATATATAGCGCAGTTCGTTTAAACGAGCCGTTTGGTTGAAAAACCCCGGTTCATATCCCGTCTATGTCGTGAAGATTCTTTATCAAGTGGTTTCAATCGAACGATGAATTAGCTGGTTTCGCATGGAGGGTTTTTTTCAGGAAGTCGGGTGTTTCGTTCCTCAATACAGGGACGAAATTTTAGGGCACTTGATTTGCGGAATGAGTATATTGTATATAAATTATGAGAACGTCTAAAGGAAGTGGCAATCTGATTGCTATTTGATGCTTGACATTTTTTTTTCTTTATTTTGTATCTTAAAGTTTTCAGTTACCCATTATGCCAACAAAAGTTTGTGAATATTCCCTATATATTTCTTATAACACTGGAAGTTTCGTATTGAAAAAAGAGGCGACAACAGGTTTGTCAAAAATCCTTATAATGCGTAAGCGTAATTTCGAATGAAATTTGGGGTTTAATAAAAACAATCGGCATTTCATGAGGTTTATCACTCTTTTATTGAGTAACTAACTGAAGAAATAAATCCAAACGAGTCTCTTCCTTTGGCTATTCTGATAAGATAGCGTGAATAAAGAGCCACTAGGTTAGCTGCCAGGCTATAAAACTATAAGACTAGAAACAGAAAAGAGAATAAAAAATATCCTAAGTAAACTTCTGGTCGATGTATGACGTCAACATAACCGACCCAAACAACTCTTTCACTCTAATATTGAGCTTGATTATATGATATCGTGAGAGATTTAAGTCCACCAAAAGATTCAGTAACAGAATATCCTGCCATCCAGATACAAATTAAGTACTCTTCAGGGATTTCATTTTCTGAGTATAGAAGTCACGAGAATAGATTGAAACTATTATTATCGCAAGAAGTTTCTCTGGACCTTCAATAGTTTGATACAGAAGTATATGATTCAGACAAATAGAGGTGGGCATAGTACGTTCTGAGATTTGCCACCCTCATTCTCCAATCTATGCTTCCCTTTGTTGATTTAGTAATGTAGAATTATGGTATAGGCATATAAAGTGAAACTGACGTGATTAGTTGGTTTCTTAACAATTCAAACTAAACTTGCGATTTCTCCTCCCTTTGTGATAACAACTTTCTTAAAAAACTTTTAATACACTGTTAGACAAACACGCGAACTTAATGATGTTGTTATATTTCTAAACGTAAACCTAATAATACTGCAGCCATGTCTTCTCATTATCTTACTTAATCCAAACTCCAGGAAACTTAGTAGAGATACTTCTTATCGTCTGTACTTATGTTAAATGCTTATTTTTTTTATTCTCCCTCCTTCTCTCTCTCTCTCTCTCTCTCTCTCTCTCTCTCTCTCTCTCTCTCTCTCTCTCTCTCTCTATGTCTTCCATCCACTCGTTTTTTTGTTGAACTCAATTACATTCTCAACTCTTTGTGTCCTTTCCATTAGAACAAAGTTAGAAAACAGGTTATTAGCGATATTCGGAGAGTATCATAAGATTTTGAATTTCAGGACAAGAAACTAGTAATCTTAAGATTATTCACTTCTTGTCCTCATCTGAATTTCTTCATGATGCTTCTTTCATTTCTCAATGACGATTTCATGTTTCTTTACACTTCTTTCAAATATTTGTATTTGAAAGAAACACATTTGTTTTGGGAATCATAGCAGTGCTTCCCAAACTTATGGATGTAAAGGCCCCTTTGAAAAAATTAAAATATTTTACGGCCCCATCGAAAATTTAAATTGCGAAAAATTTGGCAGTTTAGTTTTAAATGAGCGTAAGATTTTGCGTTTGTAAACTTTTTTGTCTTCTTATCAATACTTTTGAAATGAAACTTATATGAATAAGCATATATTTACTAATATTCATTAAACGCCGAAATACGCACGAAGCAAAATTTGTAAACCAACACCAATGTGTGTTTTTTTCCATTAAAATATAAAACAGAACAAGCAAAGAAATATTAATAATAAAAATTAAATACGTTTCTTTTAAGATAAAAAATATCTACTTAGTCTTAAAACATTTTAAATCGTATTCTTTAGAGATGCATCTCGATTTCTTCTACAAAGCGATACCAGGCATACTCTAACCTGGAGAGAAAAACCAGCGATTCATTATCCCCCCTAGTTCCGCTAGAAAGTACATATAAATAGGTTTGTTCACCCAGCATGTGACTCCCATAACCATCACACTACTTCCACCATGATTGCTGCAACATATAGAGACGAAGTACCGGACCTTATATTCGTCTGCAATGGAGGAGACATTTATCTAACAGGACGATGATGCTCGTCCTCCACCTCCAACGAAGCTCGTGGACCAGTTGTTTCAAGAAGAGATCATCGTACGTGTGGAGTGGCCAGCCATGTATTCTGACCTTAATCCACATTAAGCATGGCTGTGACGCTCTAGTCAGAAGCGTAGCTGCTCTCAATCTTTCCCTCCCCAAAATCTTGAGGGCTATAAGGAGAGCTTGGCAGTAGCAATAGTTGGTATTACTAATTCCCTGGACACGATTATCATAAAAAAAATCAGCTAACGCCTTTTTATTCCCGTATACGGGAGTAGGCGAGGCCATTTAGCCCTATCTAACTTTTGGAGACTGAGTGGGCAGTTCAATCTCCACTGATACCAATCAGAGATAGATGGCCCAAGGCTATCACTAATTAAGCGGTACACACAGTGAAGAGAGACGGCTCAAATGTGCCGCCATCTCGTGGTCCCTAACCCTAACACAATATATTTAATGTCTGAAATAATGTGGGTTCTACGGTCGATTTTCTTGAGTTTATGGGACAAAAAACCCGAGTTTCCGGGAGGAAAAACCCACTTGCCCGTGCCAGAGATCGACTAACTCGGGAACCGCTCGAAAAAAGGCTTAGAAAAATTTCCTCTAGTCGCCGACTAGACTCGAAACCAAGTCTTCCTTCGTGCGGCCAAATGCCGTGGTATGCAAACGCCACATCCACTGAGCTACACAGGCTCCTGGACACGATTATAAATTTGTAAAACATCGTTGTGAGTGCTGTGTTACTGTCAGGAGTGATGCCATTCCTTAGTCAGGATTTTTGATAACCCCTTTTTACCACACCTGTTTGACTATTATCTTCATGTATCCATTTTTTAACAAATTAAATTTTTTATTTATAATTATTATGGTTATTTTTTCACATCGCATGTCATACTGGATTTCACAGAATTGCAAAAAAATTACTCAAAGTTTCTGAGTTCGTGATTTTTCTCATTGCTCCTTAATTTATGGAAAACCAATGTTGTTAGTATACAGACTCTCTCTCCGAAAAGAAACCGATCTTTTCGAAAATAGAAGAAACTAGTGGCACCTGTTGTATCTTTTTGTTGTCGAAAGCGGCAATCTTCATTAGTGTTGTGTCAACTGTTCATGACATTTGTTTCAATTGCAGCCGAGTTATAGTGCCAAGAGTGACAGTGTGTTTTGACGAACGGTCTGAAAATGAGTTTCAAACAGAGAGCTGCGATTGACTTTTGTGTTAAACTTGGTAAAAGTTTTACCGAAACTCATCAAATGCTTCGCATAGCATACAGTGATGAATGCTTATCCCGTACTCAAGTTTACGAGTGGTTTAAGCAATTTCAATGTGGTCGTGAGATGCTTGAGGGCAACGATAAGCCGGGCTGTCCAAAAACTGGACCGAGTGAAGTTAGCATCCAAAAAGTGAGTGATTTCATCAAAGAAAAGCCGAAATCGTCCGTGAGATTGATTGATGATGAGTTGGAGATTCCAAAATCAAGTGTGCACATCATTTTGACCGAGTTAGTAGTAAATTGAATTCGCGATTTGTTCCACACAAGCTGACCGACGATCAAAAATTGTATCGAATTGAACACTGCAAGGACCTCATTAAAACCGCTCATTAAAAACGTAAGGAGTCAAACTTCCTTGAAACAATCGTTACTAGTGACGAAACGTGGTATTTTGAGCATGAGCCCGAACCAAAGCGCCAGAGTGCTGAGTAGAGACCACCAGAAGAGGGCCATCTGAAAAAAAAAAAGTCGCTTGGAGAATGCTTATTTGTTTCCACGATTCCAAGGCCATTATCTTATCCACAACGAATTCGTTCCGCCTGGACAAACGGTCAATGGTGAGTTTTATCTCGAAGTTTTGAAGCGACTGATAGCGAGAATTCGTCGCATGAATATCTTGACGACCGACCGTTCGTCAAAACACACCGTCACTCTTGGCACTCTAACTCGGCTTCTAATGAAACAAATGTCATAAGAAGTTGACCAACACTAATGAAGGTTGCAGCTTTTGAAAACAAAAAGATACAACAGGTGGCGCCACTAGTTTCTTCTATTTTCGAAAAGTTCCGTTTCTTTTTGGACAAAGGGTGTAAAACAGAGGTGAAACCTAATCTCAAAATATATGAACGACGCTATTATATCTAACTATAATACATTTTTGTGAATAATTTATATCGTTCTGCTATTTCTTGGAAGATCAATTATATTTGCTGAAATTCTATCATATAAATATTTCATGATATGTGTTTTTGAATTTTTCATGGTATATAAAAAAATATTACATGAAAAGAAGGAAATGAGTGAATATTGATTGTGGTTTGATTCATAAGTCATCAGTTGAAGTTATTTTATTGATACACAATACTTTTCTGACGTCATCTGTAACAATTTAGTAGGAGCCGTCAAAATCAACATAGGTAATCTTAACAAATAGCATCGATTTTATGGATTGTGTCTGTAGTTGTCTTCTGCCTTCTGGTGAAACCCTGGCGTATACTTTCAGACAACGAGAAAAAGACGTGGAAACATTCCACTGTCATAAATCCTATCACTAAGATATTATTCCGGCGCCAAGCTAAGTCTCTTGATTTAAGAGACAGAGTCGGTTGAAGATATCAGGGAATTATACTCCTTATGTCTCTCTCTCTCTCTCTCTCTCTCTCTCTCTCTCTCTCTCTCTCTCTCTCTCTCTCTCTCTCTCTAAATCAATAAACCTCAGAAGTACAGTGTCCAAACACACAGATAAATATTTGGAATTAATTGGAGTTCAGGATAATAATACTGAATGATTTAGAAGCTATGAGATGATCACTAGGTGGCATCACGGGCAACTCAAGGCACCAGTAAAACAAGCACATGAGTTTACGACATCTTTATAAGGACGGCATTCCACCAATTTTCAAAACACATTTTTAATTATCAATAGTGTAAGTTTGTAACTGTAATTATATTAAAATAAAAATGACTGCATTAGTAAGAAACGTTTTCATTTTATGGAATACAGATTTTCTATTTTATTTATTATTTTCTATTTTCTATTTTTTCTATTTTTTTTTTTTAATTTGGAAGAAAAAAATACAAAAGTCAATAATAAAAAAAAAAAAGAAGAAGAACTAAACATTTTTGCTTACAGCGGAAAAATGCTAGAGCCGATTCTGGACAGAAGATGATAAAAATAAGTAATAACAAAAGCAGTTTTGTTGATTTAAATTTATTTTACTGCAAAGTTTCAACAAAGATACAGTTCAGTAAAAGATACGTTTTGTTTACGGTCCATGCTAGGTTTTATATTAGCTTTCGCACTGCGTGTATACGCCAATGAAATTCGATGCATGATTTCGTAATTAGAAATCTGATAATTCTTAAAAAATGGGAAAAAATCAACCATTCATTATGTACATTAAGATTCAAGAATTAGTTAAAGATTTAGTTATAAAATAAAAACTTAAAAATGTTTTCATATACCAAGAAGAATTTGGCAATGGCAATACAGTGTTATGGAAACCGACATGACGCATCCTCTTTACCTTTCACCGCCAGAGTTGCATACATTTCGGCTTTGTGTTAGAACAGAAATGGCAGAATTTTCCTCCCAAAAAAGTGCTTTTTATTCTGCAAAATATCAAGCCTTCAACCGAATATCGCAATTCACAGGCATAATACACTCATAGCTTTAATTGCTCAGGATCGATCTGATAATAACAAAAGCGTGTATTTGTCAACACTCAATGATCCTAATCCTAATTAGTATTTACTGTAGGTACACCCAAATGTGTTTTATGGTCAGTTTTTGTGAGCTGGGGAATTAAAAAAAAAGCTCAAGTGCTTTAGGAAGAGAGAGAAAGAGAGAGAGAGTAAAAACCTGCTTGCTTACGCAAACGATCGACTTCTCTGGAATCAGATCATAATAGCTCCGGGAAAAATTTTTCCTGTTGAAAGGAATCGAGCCCAAGACCTAGCGTATAAAATGATCACAATGTGATCATCTTGCTACTATTTACGTTGGATTGAAAATAGTAATAATTTAAAGTATGAACACTGATTGAGCTAACAAAGGAAGGTTTGTGGTTGGTAGAGTTTTCGTCTTATTTTTTTTAAAATATAGGTTAAATACATGTATTTCGTGATGGGTCAAATATTTTCATATCACTCAATCTTCAGATATAGGAATATATCCTCTTTCTCACTCCCATACTGAAGCTATCGATTTCTTAACAAAATAAATGAATAATATTATCTATTACCACTAACTAGACAGGTGTAAAATTAACATTAAAATTTATTATGGAGCATTTTATTTCTTTAGATATTTATAAGTCGACAGATTATTTATGTTCATAAAATCTGGTAATAAATACAGTGCTTGAACAAATAATGAAAAAATAAAATGGCAGCCATTAGTAATCGGCACTATGTCGAACTGCTCCTATACGTTGTTGTTGAAAGTCGAGAAGCGATAGCAGTTTCCCCGAAAACGTTATTGTTCACTTTCCGACAATAAATCACCCAATTTAGCCATTTTTGGAGTAGACAGTTACTCTTACTCTTTATTCGTTTCTCCATGATATCTCATATGTTCACAAGATGCTATTCATGACATTAATTGTGATAACGATGTTAATATGCTGAACCCTATGTCATGATCTCCAAACCGTTTTTGAATCACATCATGGAAATACGAAGTCACTGTGGGATTGCGTTTCAATTCTAGGGGGATATATGATCAGGCCAGAAGCACCAAGTATACTTGACAACAAAAGCAGTCATCTCGTACTTCAGCATATTCCACTCTTGGGATCAAGACAGATCCAACACCAGCTGGACATTAATGACTTCTGTTCAAATCTAGCGATCCCAGGACTAAAGAAACCGTTGAAATCCATGAGATACTTCTTTCAATCTTCGTCTGTTTTCACGGTTGCAGCTTAAAAAGAGTAAATAGATCCTTTCCTTATTATTCTCTTCTTTGTATTTTGATAGAATTACCCTTATTTTGGGGATTTTTTCTATCCCTTTCGGAAGAAAAGCATTTCAGACCCTTTCTATCATGGCCCACGATGAAGATACTGCTTCTGATCATGAACCATGTTGATTGTTCTAAATTTCGGATTACTTCTGTGCGATGCCTACACATAAAATAAAAGTTTCTAGTTCAGTGGGCGGTATTTGTGTTATTCACCTGCCTGGTTAGTCAAGTGGATGGTGAATCCGCGGTCCAAGTAACAGGATTGAAACCTGCTGCGGAAATGGATGATTTTGAATGTCTTTAGGTAGTGGACGAATATCATCGCCTATTATGAGGCCACTTCCCTGTTTATTGTAGACGAAAAGTGGCTTGAAAAAAAAACATTTTCAAGCAACGTTTCCGTATTATTTAACCTTTAGATCATACACGGTACTAATATGCAACTACATTCTTTCATGCTTGGGATTCACTTTAAAGAAATTAAAGTTGCTTCAAGGAAATGGAAGAAAAATAAGTTTAATTAAGTTAAAAAAAAGACATTTTCAGTTGTTCAGACGTGCTTTGCATGTTGAGCCATCAAACGTACGGTCTCCTCAGAAAAGATGGAGAACGGGTATAAGAAATTACAACTTCCCGAAGCCATTCGCATTCCTCTGAACCACCCTATACATCTGGTCGTAAATATTAAAACCAAGAGATCTCCTCTCTTCGAAAATTCATGCCTATCTTTCACAATACACACTATTCTTCCTTTTTAATTTTAATCTTTCTCAAGTTTGTACACGTATATTTTTTTAATTTTCAAAAAAATATTGTTAGTTCATCTTTTTAAGGTAAGTGTTTCTGCATGAACACATTTTGTGTTCTTTCTTAAAAATTTTGCTCATTCATCTGCAGCAGTGAAACAAAACGTGATTTTTCGCTTTGGAAGCAATTAGCATTAAAAGTTTTGATATCTTTACGTTTCCTTTTTGTTATTTAAATTAATTAGATCCAATTTTAATTATCCGATCATGCATTTCAAAAAAATTCTTCTAGCAATTTTTTAATACTTTTCGAACTACGTGAACAACAAGCTGAATAGCGCTTATTTAACGCGTTTCCAATATCATCTCCGTAATATTTATTTCCGTTTTAATGCTTGTTGTGTACAGATAATGTTTTTTTTGTTTTATAATTTTTCTTTATATAATGACTTTCATTTATGGATTATTCCACTGGATGTTAAGAGTAAAGAAAACAGGTAATGTTAATGCTTTATAAGATGTGGTGATTGAGTTTAACGCTATGTATGGACAGTAATTCGTGTACCCTCACTGAGTCTGGTAATCCGACGGAGACCAGAAAATAATATTAATAATAACCTATGTAGCGTAGTACACTTAACAATAGTAGTGTACTTTAGGTTATTAAAACCTTGTGCGCGGATTTGGTCGCCTGGGTTCAGATTGGATGAAGAAGCTTTGGAGAGGATGAAAAGGACAATTACAAAGATGATATTGGTATTGTGGAATGTAGATTATGAAGACACAAATTGAGAGTCTGTAAACTTCAGACATGAGCAGAAAGGATGTTACGCAATATACCATTTGGTGAAACTTTGTGGAATAATAAGAACTCATCCGTGGAAGTTGAGCTTGTGTTATTCAGATAGGGGTGAAAGATAAATTTTTCTTTCTCACAAAAGACATTAGAGGGATTTATACGAGTATATTAGAATGATGAGTGCATCTAACGTGAATGAGAAAGAATAATAGCTAATGTGATTAATGTGCAGACTCTCTCGATGAGTCGTTGACTCCCTGGAGTTTTATGTTTAATAATAATAATAATAATAATAAATTTTGATAATGTGTGTTCCATTAAAAAAGTCACTAAATTTGAAAATACAGTATTTCAGACTGAAATTATCTTCTCTGCACTTTCTTTTTTATTACGTATTAGACCTTCACCTGTAAATATTTAATTCCAATAAATGTTGACATTAAAATGAATGTTTAAAATAAACTATTTAATTTATTATATGAAATGCCATAAGTTAATGTCTCAGTAGTTCAGATGTAATAACACATGGTTAGAAAAATATGGGCTCATATCATACCAGAAAAATAAAAAATGGTGAAGACTTTAAAATAAACCTGAATTAGTCTGTCTCGTACCGATAGAAAGATAGTGTTGGTTTTTCCTAATGAAATGCCGGCAAAGGTTGGTCGATTGGTAGAGCCTCTGCTACTAATGGCTCAGTTAAGTAAGTTTGAGCGCGGTTAGTAGTTGGAAGGGGTCCAATCGTTCGGTGCTGTTGGCACACTCTTCCTCGATGAGTCTTTGGACTTCCTGGAGGTGTTAAATAATAATAAATTCAGGAAGAAGTTTGAAATTTATAGGAATAAGGCAGTAAAAGAAACAAGCCAATCGCAGGCTACAACCAGTTGAAAGATATCCGACTGTAGGGATAACATTAACAACCTAGTTCTATTAAAACTAAAAGAAAATGCTTAGTCCAAATAGAATAGTTTGATTGAATACATGAATTGAAGACGATATGTGATAACTGAAATTAGCATAAAAATTTGTAGGCATAATTTATGTCACTCATGAAAACATAATCTAATTTAGGTGGCAGATGGAGTTTATCACCAACGTGAGATCTTCTCCTTGCTTATTGAATCCCTTTTGTGGGTAGGATTTGCCTAAAATGCATGTGAATATGTTTTTGAAGAGGAACGGGATACTGTTTTTGTCTTTTGTTAAAATGAAAATATTGTAACATCTTCTTTAAGCAGAGAGCACACTCTAAACGTATATCGCTGATGAGCCATTGGATTGAAGGCCCGATATGACAGATTTGTTTCTTTGGGCTCATACACATAACAAAATTGATCTTTTCTATCCATAAAAAGGCAACTTATGCTATAAATTTCTTCGTAATGTTTAGTGAGGATTTCATAGCGTTATCTATGAATTTCAGTATCGTGGAGTATTTGGTGCTGTTCTGATTTATGGTAGAACTGAAGCTGTTCCTGCAACTGAGAAATTATACTAAATCAATAAAAGTAACAACAAGTGGCTTAAGATGTTTCTGTAAAAATTCCCGAAATTTCAAATGCAGCTTCTGGCACGAATAGTAAAGAGATATTTCACTGAATAAATAACTTTATTGTCATAAAACCAAAAACGAAAATATTGCAGAAAACTATCGTCATATGACATTGTTCTGCTGCTGTTCAAAATGTGCTTCCACTGGTGATAGAAAAATACTTAACCATCCATACGAGGGGGAAAGGAGACACGAACATCTCATAAGTTTCAGACAGCGATCAAAAAGAACAAAAAATGTTGTTGACTGAGCCTGAGCATTTAGACTAAAAAAATTTAAAAAAAGCTCTAAACACACACACACACACACACACACACTTTGAGACCTCAATAAAGGTCGAAACCGGTATAGGTAGTGACCCTTCTCTTAATGCATAGCAGTATACTGTACATGTCCGCAAAGAGATGTGCTTTGCATTACGGGATACTAAGATGATGAGAACTTATACCACCTTTACCACGAGTTGTCCCAGTCCTGAAAGTACTTCAGGCGCAAAACTTGGTTTGCTTACACTTGGATAAAGGATAAAACCAAATACAAAGTAACATAGCGGAGTGAAAAAACTTCCATAAACTTATCTCTAATCCAGAGAATTTTAATAATAGGGTGCGACACCCTTTGGCAACTCGTATAGGTAAATATGACTTCTCCATTACTTCCACCTTAGTATCACCACCTTAGTATCTCATCTGGCTCCCACCAATGAGACCCCAATAAAAGGACGAAACTGGTCTGGGTACTGACCCTTCCCTTAATGCATAGCAGTATGCATGTCCGCAAGGAGATGTGCTTTGCATTATGGGATACTAAGACAGGTGATGAGAACTTATACCACTTTTACCACGAGTTGCCCCAATCCTGAAAGTACTTCAGGCGCAAACTTTGTTTGCTTACACTTGGATAAAGGATAAAACCAAATATAAGTATAATCCTATCTCTTTACTTAATCCTGCTTACAAGATTTTCATCCCTATTATACAAAATCGCATTAAATCTATCTACAAAGAAATCTTAGAAGAGGAACAAATGGGTTTCAGAAGTGACAGAGGACCAGTTGATGCAATTTTTAATACACAGACTAGTAGCCCTTACTATAGAAAACGATTCCATTCTTTATTGTTGTTTCATCTTGTAAACGGGCTTGCGATACAGTAGATAGAAAATACATGAACAAATTCCTTGAAAAAACTAACATAGATCCTTATATTATTAATCCCATTAAGCAATATTATCAAGGGTCAAAAGTAATAGTGAAATTTAATAAAATGGAAACAGAAGGAATACATATTGTAAAAGGAGTTATGCAAGGCTGTCCACTTTGACCATATTTATTAAATACATATATTAGTAATGTCGTTGGAGAGGCTCTAGAAGAATGTACTCTATTTCAGTAAATAGAACCAACATCATCTATATCAAATGTCCGGATGATGCAGTCCTTACTAACAGCGAAAATCTGAAATCCATGATCAGCTAAATAAACAAATTAACAATAAATATATTATGATTACAAATTTCACTAAAACTAAAATAATGACAATATGGAAAGAAAAGAAACTAGTTAATATTGATATTGATAATAAATATATTATCTCACTCAGTTTAACTTCCTCAAGGGCTCACTTTAGTGAGTACGGGCATGGCAAACCCGAGGTACCTGATGCTGGACCATGCCTTACTTCATGTAATATATATCTGTTATATTATTCTGTAGACTGGTCCCTCCTCTTCTTTCTTTGCTCCTTTCTCCTCTCCTTGCTCCTTCCCCCTGATGCTATTAGAGTATTCGAGGGCTAGGGGTGAGTCTTTCCTATCTTGCTAAGTCATTTCGTCTTATGCAGCCACCGAAGGAGGCAAGCTAGCCTCAATAGGTGCCGGTCCCAAGCCCGGATAAATGCGAGAGTTGATGTCAGGAAGGGTATCCGGTCGGAAAACTTCAGTGCCAACTCAAACTATGATTATGAGTCGAAGAGAAAATGATATAAGGGCTAGGGCGTACCCCTTAAGCGACGCGCAGCCACATCGCCCTACAGCTGTGAAAAGTGGACGAGGGCTACCGCATCAAGGGCGGGTGCGGTTAAAGAAGCGAGCCCAGCAGGTGGAGAGGATGTTGCGAGTGGGAACACTGAATGTTGGAAGCATGACTGGAAGGGGAAGAGAGGTGGCAGACATGATGAGGAAGAGGAAGTTGGACATTTTATGTGTGCAGGAGACAAGGTGGAAAGGGGGAAAGGCAAAGGAACTGGGAGATGGATATAAATTGTTCTACTCTGGAGCGAATAACGAGGGAAGAAATGGTGTAGGAATTGTTGTGTGTGGCAGAATGAAGGGCGAAGTACTGGAAGCGGGTAGAAGGAACGACAGGATCATGCGAATGAAATTGGGTCTTGGAGAAGAGCGGGTGGTCGTATTATGTGTATATGCCCCACAAGTTGGTTGTACAGCAGAGGAAAAAGATGCGTTCTGGAACGTGTTAGATGAAGAAATGAGGGAATTGGAAGAGAATGAGATGGTGATTGTCGGAGGAGACTTGAACGGGCACATAGGAAGACAGAATAGAGACTGTGAAAGGGTGCATGGTGGCCACGGAGTGGGAATGATGAACCAGGAAGGAGAGAGGGTTGTGGACTTTGCAGTAGCGTTTGATCTGGCAATTGTGAACTCGTTTTTCTTCAAGAGGGAAGAACATTTGATAACATTTAGAAGTGGTAACAACAGCTCACAAATTGACTACATTTTGACTAGAAGAAAACATCTTAAGGTTGTGACAAATTGTAAGGTAATTCCAACAGATCAAGTAGCACAACAACACCGGCTGCTGTGCGCAGACTTTAAAATAAGATCGAAGATAAGAATTTCTGGTTGCCATGGGATGAAGACAATTAAGTGGTTTCGCTTAAAAGAAGAGAATGTGAGGAATCGTTTTAGGGAGAGAGTGTTAGAGAGGATTTCGGATGGACTGGAAAGTGTACAAGATTGGTGGAAACATAATTCAAAAGTAATCCTGAGCTGTGCAATCGAGGTGCTTGGTGAGACATCTGGAAAGATTAGAGAGCAGAAGGAGGGTTGGTGGTGGAATAATGATGTACAAGTGGCAGTGACAGCTAAGAGGAAGGCAAAGCAGAAGTGGGATGAGTCAAGAGTGGAAGAAGACAGAGAGGTGTACAAAGAGAGAAAGCAAGAAGCCAAGAGAGTTGTGGCTCAGGCGAAGGCCATGGCATATCAAGATCTGTATGATCAATTAGAAACAAAGGAAGGACAGAGAAAAATTTATCAACTAGCGAAATGTAGAAATAAAGCAGCTAAGGACATCTTACATGTGAGGCAGATCAAAGATGCTGAAGGAAGAGTATTATGGAGGGATGTGGACATAAGAAACAGAAGGAAAATATACTTTGAGGGACTTCTGAATGAGGAAAATGCAAGGACTCACAGAGGAGATGGGCAGCCTTCTGAGGGGATGGTGCAGAACATCAGTAGAATGGAAGTGACGGAGGCCATGAAGAGGATGAGGAATGGAAAAGCGGTGGGCCCCGACACAATTCCAGTGGAGGCATGGAAGGCACTGGGGGAAGAGGGAAATGACCTGCTGTGGGACCTGTTCATGAAAGTTTGTCAACAGGAAAATATACCCGAGGAATGGAGGGAGAGTACTCTTGTTCCCATTTACAAGGGTAAAGGGGATGCACAAGACTGTAAAAATTACAGAGGAATAAAGTTGATGTCCCACACAATGAAGATCCTAGAAAGGGTTCTTGATGGTAGATTGAGGGAGGAGGTGAAGATTGCAAAGGAACAATTTGGCTTCATGCCTGGTAGATCAACAACAGATGCTATCTTTGGGTTACGACAGATGATGCAAAAATATCGAGAGAAACAAAGGGAGCTACATCTGGTATTTATTGATCTGGAGAAAGCATACGATAGAGTGCCACGGCAAGAAGTCTGGAGGTGTCTGAGGGAGAAGAAGGTGCCGGAGAAATATGTCAGGTTGGTGCAGGAAATGTACAGAAATGTGAAGACAAGTGTTCGGACCTGTTTGGGACAGACAGAAAGTTTTCAAGTAACAGTTGGCTTGATGCAAGCCAACTGTTACTTTTCAAGTAACAGTTGGCTTGCATCAAGGGTCAGCATTAAGTCCGTTTCTGTTTAATATTGTGATGGAGGTGGTAACAGAGGAGGTGAGAGAAGATGCACCTTGGACAATGTTGTATGCAGATGACATCTTGCTGTGTGTAGATTCAAGAGAAGAATCGGAAACTAAACTGGACAGATGGAGAAAAGTACTGGAAGAGAGAGGTATGAGACTGAGCAGAAGTAAGACAGAGTATATGTGTTGCGCAGTGGGCGGTGGCCAGGAGACAGACCTGAAGCTGGAAGGAAATGTCATCAGGAAGGTGAGAGACTTTAGATACTTAGGTTCGACAGTGGAAGAAGATGGAGGAGGTGAGAAGGAAGTGGGATGCAGGATACAAGCAGGTTGGAGGAACTGGAGGGAGATGGCTGGAGTGTTATGCGATAAGAGGGTGCCGGTCAATCTGAAAAGCAAAATTTATAGGACAGTAGTGAGGCCAGCTATGACATATGCTATAGAAACTGTGGCCCTGAGGAAAAATAACATTAGCAGGATGGAAGTAGCAGAGATGAGAATGCTTAGGTGGATGTGCGGTGTGACCAGAAAGGATCATCTGAGAAATGACTATGTCAGGGGAACAGTGAAAGTTACGAACTTAGGAGCGAAAATACAGGAGGAAAGGTTGAGATGGTTTGGTCATGTGATGAGGAGGGAGGACGAATATGTGGGAAGAAGGGTCATGCAGATGGATGTGCAAGGAAGACGGAAGCGTGGGCGGCCAAAGAAGAGATGGAGGGAGCTGGTAGAAGAGGACTTGAAGATGAAGAACTTGGATGTGGTGACAGCCCAAGACAGGAAGGTGTGGAGGAGACTCATAACAAACAGTCACCCCACTTAAGTGGGAGAAGCTGCAGAAGAAGAAGAAGAAGAATATCTCACTCAGTTTAACTATTTAAGATCACTTATCGAGGATCTAAATTACACGAAAACAATAAATCATAGAATAGGTTTAGGTTGTTCTGTAATATGAAATCTAAATAAAGTTTTAAATAGTAATAAAATAAGTAAACAGCTGAAACTAAAAATACACAACTCAGTGGTATTGCATGTGGTCCTCTACGGATCTGAAAGTTGGATAACAAAGAAAAACCAAGAAATAAAATTACAAGCGTTTGAATCCAAATGCTTACGAAAAATAAACCAAACTAAATGGACTGAGGAAAAGACCAATGAAATAGTGAGGAATGGACCAAATTACCAAGAATTAATATTAGACAAACTAAATAAAACGAGATTAAAATGGTATGGGCATATAAACAGAATGAATCAACAGATATTACCTTACCCTTAATTGCCCTATAAGGACGGAAAACCACCAAACGGACAAGGGCAGACCCTTGTCCGTTTGGTGGTTTGGAGGATAAGCTGGTTCACCAACATTAAGAAAGCTTCTAATATCAACAACCTCCAAGATCTTTCAAGAAAGACTTTATTAAGAGAAGAGTGGAGAAGATGAACTCAACCAGTCTTGATGGAAGAGAATCAATCATCAATAATAATTTTTTTTATTGTTCTTTCAAATATTTACATATGTACAATGAGCATCTATTCAGTATATTATTTTACAAGGTTCAGCACTTTGTGCTACATATAATGAGATTTAAATAGTAATGATGATAACAGTTTTTTATATATAACAATCATAACAATAATTTACAATTATATTGTTCAGAGTTACATAAGTTGTATAATATTACATGTTGTGGTTTACTATTTTTTTTTCAAGTTTGAAGAGGTGTGATTATACAACAGTATTTACACATATGCAATCTAAATATTATGTTACCTTATTTTCACAAACATACGGTGTAAACTCATGATTTACTTTTAAAAGATTTTTTTTATATTGCATACATTTGTTACAGTTATTATATACATTACATACATTTCTTACAATTATTATATACATTACATACATTTGTTTACATGTGATATTTACATTACGTACATTGGTTTACATATAATACATACATTGGTTTTCTTGTGATACGTACATTACATGCATTTGGTTACATATGATACATCTTGGATGAGAACTAATTTTTTTTGCTTTCATCCTCGAAGATTATATGTAAGCTTATCTGAGGATGACACCAGTTGGTTGTTATGTATCGTTTTTTTTTTTTTTTTTTGCTGTGTTGGGATGCTACGAAATCTATGATTGAGAAATTCGCGCACGCGCACTCACTCACGCACGCACGCACTCACGCACACACACACACACACACACACACACACACACACACACACACACACACACACACACACACACACACACACACACAGGGACGCACGCACGCACACACACACAATAACTTGGAATGTATTGATGCGTCGCTGAACTAGAAGCATGAACGAATATATTGTGTTTCATTAAGTTTGTATGGTATTTTGGGTGCGTGTTTCTTGTTCGTAGTATGTCCTTCAGGTTTGTAAGGTTTCTGTATTCAAAAGGTAATTTGTTTATCATGTCTGGGATGTAGAAGTTTCGCGTGGCCTTTCTGTAGTGATTATTGTATTTATATGCGATATAATTAGTAGTCTGAGGTCTAGTTATACGGTATGTATTTCTAACTGTCCTGTTGTTGGCATTGAAATAATGTTTCAGCAAGGCTGCATAGTGACATAAATGTTTTGCCGTCAGTATTTTGTGTTCTGACATTGCAGTGTATATAAAGTGGTTATTGTCTCTTTGTTCCCAAAAGATCAGTTTTGTCATTTTGTACTGTAGCGACATTAATCTATTTAATTTGTAGGGTGCACAGAGAGCATACGTTATTATAGCGTATCTTAGTATATTTTGGCATAGTGTTTTGTATATTAGTGTTTTTAGGCGTATGGGAACTATGTCTTTTAACCTGTAGAGTTTGCCACTTATTGTTCGGAGTTTGTTGTGTAGATGGTTTATATGGCTATTCCAGTTCATATCTGCATCGAAGTAAATTCCAAGGTATCGTATTGTTTCCACCTGAGTGATTGTAGTGTTTTGCTGTTCTGTGTGTTTTTTGTGTTGGAAAGTGGATGTTGGATGGTTATATATTTGTTATCAACTGGTCGAGCCAGTGGATTTCTGAATATCATCAATTTTATCTTTTCTGAGTTTAGGTGTATGGAGTTTTTCGTAAGCCAGTCTATGATCAGATTTATGTCATGTTGCATATTTGTTTGGGCTATGTTTGCGTTAATATGGATGGATATTATTGCTGTATCGTCTGCGTATTGGAATATCTTACCTTTGAGTGGTAAATGATTAATATTGTGTGTGTAAATGTTGAATAGAGTTGGGGAGAGTACAGCTCCCTGTAGCACTCCACAGGTTACTGGTAGCTCTCTGCTTCGGTTTGATCCGATACATGTGATATGCTTTCTATTTTGGAGGTAGTTTGTAAACCACCTGTGAAGAGGCCCGTCTATTCCAACATGCCTCAGTTTTTCTAACAAGGTTTGATGTGTAAGTGTATCGAATGCTTTAGTTAGATCAATAAAGACTACCATGGCAATTTTCTTTTTGTCTAAAGCGGTATTAATTACGTCTGTAAAGTCTTCCAAGAGAGATGTTGTTCCCTTATTTTTCTGAAAACCATATTGTGTTTTGGGGATAATATGAAAGATCTCAGTGTATGCTGTGAGTTTCTTCAGTATGATCCGTTTCATAATTTGATTGATAATTGGTAATGTTACTATGGGTCTGTAATTGCTGATTAAATTTCTTTTTCCTTGTTTGTATATGGGCGTGATTATGGCGGTCTTTAGCATACTTAGTATCTGTCCTGTTTTAAATATTTTATTTATTAGTTTTAGTAGGATAGGACTTAAACTAAATGCATGTTGCTTTATATCTTTAGGTCTGATACCATCTATTCCTGCTGGGCCTTTTTGGTTTGATTTGATGTATTGCTGAGAGAGGTTCTGCTTCTTTTTTATGGTTGGGAACCATAATGTCTGTTTTGATTATTTTTTTTTAATAATAATAATTGTTGTTTATTGATTGCTAAAATATTTACATATACAATAAACATCTTAAGTGACATTGCAACTTATAATTTTACAGAATTCAACACTAAGTGCTGCATTTTCTACATTGGATTTCAATTAAAATGTTTAATAATACTTTTTTGCTTCTATATTATCTATTTACAACACATGTTCTTCTAATAAAGACTATACAGAATTTTTGAATACAGAGTATACAGAATAATAACAATAATAATAATGATAATAAATTTTTTTTTTCGAATTGAAAAATAATTTTTTATTGATTGCTAAAATATTTATACATACCATAAACATCTTTTGTGACATTGTATCTTATAATTTTACAGAGTTCAGCAATAAGTGCTGCAATTCCTACATTTCAATTTAAAATTTTTAATAATACTTTTTTGCCTTTATATTATGTATTTTAATATTAACATTAACTTCTAATATTAACAGTGAAGATTAGACAGAATTTTTTGTATAATTTTTATTTTGTTTTTATTTTTTTTTATTATTATTATTATTATTATTATTTTTTTTTTAAGTTTGAGAAAGAATGATTATACATACAATTTCTGCATTTGCTTATAAGTATTACTTGTAGATGAGTGAGGCACATTAATCCCACCTACTTCGAAGCTTGGGTTAGCTTTTATGAAGAGAGTGGGATTTAGCCTTCACTAGTTGTGTTGTTGCTACTGTTTATGTATGGGATGTAGGCATTGGATGCTTGTGATTTGTAATGTGTATATTAGTGTTAATGTTTTCTTAACTTTGTTGGTATATTTTCCAGAGTTCGTTTTTTAATGTTCTGTAGTTATCTACGTGTTTTAACTTTCTTGGTAGGTTGTTGAGTTGCGTTGGTATCTGATGTGATCTCACAAATGAACCGTATGAGTTGTTGAAGGGTGTGGGGATGTAAAGAGTTGTTGTAGGTCGTGTTATACAATATGTGTCTCTGTTGTTTCGATAGATGATGTTGAAGTAATTCCTTGTTAATGTCATGTAGTGTTTCAGATTTTTAATGCTCAGAATTCTGTGTATCGCCATTTGCTTGTCGGATATTGGTTGTTGTGTGTAAGGTGTCCAGATCACTGTTGACTCGATTTTCCTGTGTAGTGTTTCTAATTTTGTTAGGTGGCTGTTTGATGTATTTGCATAGACTGTTATTCCGTATCTGAGTAGGGATTCGCAGATACCGTGATATAGGAGTTTTTTTAAGTTGGGTGGAATAATGTCTTTAACTTGGAAGAGTTTTTCTGCGATGATCCGAAGTTTGGTGTGTAGGTATTCTATATGTTTTGTCCATTTAAGGTGGGAATCTATATAGAGACCGAGGTATTTTGCGTGTTTTACGGGTTTGATTTCGGAACATTGGCAGGTATTTTTGTTGTTAATGCAGCGGTGTGTGTGACAATGGATCTATAGTGATGCGGGCGTATGATTCTTGGGTTGTGTATTATCAACATCTGTGTTTTGGTGCCGTTGATTAGAATTGCGTTTTGGTGGAAGTATGTTGTGATTTCGTTTAGGTCTTGTTGTGCTTTGCAGAGAGCTGTGTTAATGTCTGTGTGGATTGCTAGTAGTGCAGTGTCATCTGCATATTGAAATATTTGACTTCTTATGGGTATGTTATGGACATCGTCAATGTATATGTTGAATAGAGTGGGTGATAATATGGCAACTTGAGGGACACCGTGTTTTATTTGTATACTGCGACTGTGACATGTACCTATTTTTGTTACTTGTGTTCTGTTTGAGAGGTAGTTCTTGTACCATGTATGCAGTGTTCCTCTTATACCTATTGAGTATTAATATTGAGTATTATTAATAATAATAATAATAATAATAATAATAATAATAATAATAATAATAATAATAATAATAATAATAAATGGCATATATGACTAACTGTATATAATTAAATATATAAATTGAGGTATATAATTTCTGCTTTTATAAATAAAATATTTAATCAATCCAATATACCCATTATATAAAATAAGCTTAGTTTTTGCTGTGTAACTAAAATATATAATAATCGTATTTAGGGTCAAGATTTTATGGAATCAATAAGGGTTCACTTTCAAAACGAATTGCTATAGCTCTGCCCAGTGTCAGGATTTTGTATATACAAGCTTGTTCTTTTTCACTATGTTAATGTGTTGTGAAGCGTTCATTGGATACATTGTTATTGTTGCAGTATATTAAGGGAGAAGCAACTCAAGTTATGGAGCAGTCTATATCTGTTAATTTCGTGTTTGTCTGATCCTTTTTTGCTTCTTTTACAATTGAAAAAATTCGAGTCTCTAAGAAAATAAAACTCTACCTCCTTATGTGACAGACTAACTCACCTATAAATGTGGGACCCTCATAAAAGGTCAAAAACTTTTCGCATACTAGACGAGATTCGCACACGTTTCTCTCTAGCACAAGAGGATTATCGATACCGACTGAGTCGGAATTGATCCATCATTGGGATGCTAAATTATTTTGTATTTATTTGCGAGGCTAGTAAAAATTTTATAATAACATCGCGGCTTGACTCTGACAATACCAGTTGTCGAGGCTTTGAGTTATTAGTTACCAGATGAGGCTCTGACCTATGATAGCAGTGATGGCTTCGGCATCTTAACAAATTAAAAATAAATAAATATTTCTTTAAACTCCAAACTAAGATATTGTGAACACAAACAGTTTTTTTTACTTCTACTCCGTGGTTCCAAAATTGGCAGCGACTCTGCTGTCTGTGAGAATGGTACATTCTTATCCATACCACCAATATTTAGAGAATTCTTTCAATGTCCCTGCAAAGTGCAGAATATCTCTAAAGACAATTATATCTTCCCACTCCTGTATTCTGGTCTTAACCGATTCCTCGAAGACTTTAATAACCTCCCAAGAGATGTTAGATGGACTTGCAAGTTGCGCTCCCCATTTCAGCACATTATCCACTGCAACGACAGGCCTACCTTGCCTTCCTTCTAGTTCTTTATAACTGCATCATATACCAGTAACACACAATTAGCGACCTCCAACTGACGCGTTTACATCGAGATTCTGTAACATCTTTCAAGATTTGCAGCTGATCCACTACATGGAATACTTAAAAGTTCACTATCATATATGAAATATTTATTGTTCTGATTTATTAGTGGTAAAAGTTCAATCATGAGCAGAACCAATACGTTTTTGTCTTTAATTAATTAATTTATTTGTGTGTGTGTGTGTGTGTGTGTGTGTGTGTGTGTGTGTGTGTGTGTGTGTGTGTGTGTGTGTGTGTGTGTGTGTGTGTGTGTGTGTGTGTGTGTGTGTGTGTGTGTGTGTGTGTGTGTGTGTGTGTGTGTGTGTGTGTGTGTGTGTGTGTGTGATGTTTCACCATTAAAGATGATATTTCCGACCAAAGGGCTTCGTCTAGTCTATACCGATTGAGCTATAGAAGCTCATGTGCAACGATAGTACATTTATATCATGGGTTGTCTAAGAGATTTTTATTACGTTATTTACTTTGAAAAAATAATCCGAAATATCACTGTAAATGCGAAATATTTGCAAGCCAATTCATAGCTCCAAAATTTAAAATAAATAAATAAATAAAAATAAAGTAATAATAATTTTTCAAAGAAATTATAGTCTTTCGGTTCCTATTATGTCATTTTTAGCAAATAAAGACTGTTATATCAAAATAACTGTTTATCTAATGTTTTGGGAAAAAAAAAGATTGAAATGAACATTCTTGCGCGTGAATGTTGGGAAATACGAAAGTAAAAACAATATTTTAAATGGGGGGTGCTGTTTTCAAATATAATTTTTCTGCCATTACAGATCCTTCTTTTCCAAGCATCGCTAATTATTACGTAGAAAACATATTGCTCTAAAGCAAATCAGTTGTTTCTTTAATCATTCGAATCAAAATAAGTGTATTGTTTCATGTTGCATTGTTGGCCATCAGTAAAACACTTTCGTTCGAACAGACACAATTAAACGAATGCTGGAGTTCAAACGGTGAAAGCCGTTGTTGGCGTACGCATCTCACTGTTCATTTCATTTCAAAATACGGCACAAAGTGAGCAGATTTCTGGAAATATCATTAGTAATTAATCTTTACTAATCTCATATTCTATTAAATAATTAAATATAATTAATTCTAATTAGTTACTAATATTATAATTAAATATTTACATTAGAATTAAGTGCTAATTTTAACATTAATGCATCTATTCTTAATAATTTCAGTTATAAATTTATAATAATTAAGTATAACGGAGATTATATAAATAAACGCTAAAATAATACAGCGCACTAAATATTTAATTTTAGTGAGTAAATTACCAAAATATTTAAGTAAAATGTAATGCAGGAAATGTTGCATTTTATTTCGTAATGTTATGTGCAAGAATTTAAACGCTTATTTCTCCCAATCACTTACAGTAATCCTCCTGTTTAGACTCATGCATTGATTTCCACACATGATATTGTTTCAAGAAACTGACAACAAGCTTCTAATTTTTTAAGATCTCGGCCACCTTTATTGGGAGGCCAAGACTGGAAACAGATTTGCTATAATCGATGTCTGGACAGAGAAAGTAAGAATGGGTACGGGATGATAGTGTTCTTTTTATCTGATGGGGGTGAACCATTGGCGAAAAAATGTGTTTTATGTGGTTGAGTTCTGTGGTGAGTGCAATATTATCTGAGCAAATTTTTGCCCTGTGGACTAAGTTTTTATAGTGCTGTATTGTCTCTGGAGTTGGGTGTGGGGGGGGGGGATAATGCGACTGTGATGAATGTGTTTACCTGTGGGGGGTACTCCGTACCCCCCACAGGTAAATACATTCATTTGGATGTCTTGTAACTAGGGTGTCTAGGAAGGGAAGAGCATCAATTTGAATGTCTTGGAAGGCCAAACATCCATTTGGATGTCTTGTAACTAGGGTGTCTAGGAATAGCAGGATGTTGTTTCTTACTTTTGTCAATTAGATCCTTGGATATTCAATCGCGGATGTGTTCGCTATTTGTGACCAAATAGCGAACACATCCGCGTAGAGTAGCCAAATAACAGGACTGAGAGGAGTAGAATACCAAGAAGAAGAAGAAGAAGAAGAAGAAGAAGAAGAAACGATATATCAGGAGGTCATGGTGAACTGGAAGAGGACTGAGATATCAGGAGAAAATTTTGCTTGAATTAGAGAAAATGTCTTTAGGTGTGTGAAAAAACAGGAGACATCGAAACGGATCATTAGATCAGTGTTCAAGAGGGCGGGGTCTTGTATACGGGACATAAAATGACTGAGTTTATATATATATATATATATATATATATATATATATATATATATATATATATATATACTTACTCCATCGAAGCCGTTTAAATTTCAGAGGCTTTTCACCGAATCTGCTGCATCTCTCACCAGCTGTCCTAACCCAACCCAAACAAATATGGTTGCATCAAACTGCGTCTCATATAGAAAACGCTTATCTACAGCCATCCACCCCAAGAACACTGAACCGAAGCCATAGCTTCCGTTGAGTGTTTCTATACGTAAAATCCTAAACGATGGCGTATTTATGGTATTTTAGGTTTGTCTGTATTTTTCCGGTTCCATTACTGTCACTGAAGTGTGCCTACTTGTACTTGTTTGATACCAGTGTATTGACCCCTGAAGATGACAATTTTACTTTGTCGAAATATAGGAAGTGAAAATTCAATTTGTATTCAATTATTCTTTAGTCTGCGTTGTCAGTTTCCTGAAAAAACATGTCTCAATCCCATAAACGGATTTTATTACTCTCAATAAGACAAATAAATCTCCAAACAGCATTGATCTAAATACATTTTGAAGTTAAACTTTGCTTTTATTAATAATTATCGTGTGGATTAGTTTATTTTTATGAAAATTAAGATATCATCATGGGAGGGAGGAGGAGAAGGGATAGATTCCGCTTTGAAGTTTAGATTCACGCGAATTTAAGATTTCTTCTTAAGTGCATGTCATACATAGTTCCAACTTGAGAATAAAATGTTAAACCTGCATATAACGTTTATTTTTCGATAATCCAAGAGATAAAATTTAAACTAATTTAGGGTGTGTGCAAGTATACCATAATAGCAAAGACGTTTTCATGTTAAAAACTGCATATTTATTTTTTTGACCACAAGAACATTTCTTAGAACGAAAATCAGTTAACTTTTACTCTGAAAAGCCATTTCCATAAGGTTTTTTCTGGATATCATCGTAGATGAGGATATCACATCACATCGTATTCCATTGACAAAGGAAGATTTTCTATTTCATTAATAGAATTTGTTTTCTGTATGGGTTATGTTGTGTGCTGTTTTTTGTTTTTTTTTTCTGACCATGATCATACACTGGTAGAGCATTTGTTATTCGAAATTGCAGACATAACCGTGATGAAAGATAATCTAGCGTCGATTTCTTTCAGTCTTCTTACCAATCTATTTTTGTCTCTACAGAATTCTGTACAGGTTTTTGGAACTTTGAATAACTCACATTTTTATTAATCCCTTTTTAATGGACTGGATTGAATAGAGTACCATGTAGAATGCAGATGTAAGACCATCCAAGCTTCGCGTATTGATTTGTCACACTGCCAAATTAAATGCTACTTTCTTGCTGATGGCGGGTCACTAGTGCTCGGTCATTGGATCTCCAGTAATGTAGCGTTATGGTGGTCATCAGTGACGGATAGGACACAGGGGTTAAGATTTTGTATGTTTTGAAGGACTCGGGATGACAGAAAAAATCCACAATCGATGGCATTCGAAATGTGATCTCGCTCATTCTTCTGGGTTTATTTGAAACATTAGATAAGATTCTCTTCGTTATTTCTAGAATGTTTCTTTTTATGGTGAAGTGCAGGGCTGAGAACCGTCTTCGAAGTGAGGTGTAAGACCATCCTATCCTTTAGAGTGTTGATTCGTCACACTGCCAAAGTAAACGCTAGTTCCTTACCAGTGGCGTGTCATTAGTGCTGGACCTTTCGGCCTGCACTAGTGTAGCGGTTGGGTGGTTACAGTGAAAGGAGTACACTGTCATAGGACGGTGACAGTGTCAGGGACACTGGGGAGTTGAGCTTCTGGGTGCTTTGGGGGATGCAGGATGACACAGAATTCATGATCGATATAATCGATGGTACTTCTGATGGAGATCTCGCTCCCACTTTCTTCTTCATTCATTGGATTTAGAATAGGTTTATTTGGAACATTAGATAAGATTCTCTTCGTTATTTCTAGAATGTTTCTTTTTATGGTGAAGTGCAGGGCTGAGAACCGTCTTCGAAGTGAGGTGTAAGACCATCCTATCCTTTAGAGTGTTGATTCGTCACACCGCCAAAGTAAACGCTAGTTCCTTACCATTGGCGTGTCATTAGTGTTGGACAGTTCGGTTAACCGCCCAAATGCTGCAGTAGTGTAGCGTTTGGGCGGTTAAAGTGAAAGGTGGATACTGTCACTGTATAGGACAGTGAGAGTGTCGGAGACACTGGGGATTGATTTTTGGGTGCTTTGGGGGATGCAGGATGACATAATTCATAATCGATGGCACTTCAGGTGGAGATCTCGTTCACACTTCGTGGTTGATCCATTTCTTCTATATTTGCTGAGTTTTTATCGTTGACATTTTCATTAAATCCATTTCTTCAAGAGCTGTTTTTTGAAGCTTGTTTTTTTTTCCGACTTCCTTCGTAATGTTCGTCTTATCTGTTCATGAAAATTGCTGATAGATAGAACTTTGTATGGCATGATTTTTATATTTTTTGCTTTATCACAGATGTGATCGAAATTTCATTGAAGTGAGGAATAAACTGTACAGAAATCTGCGACACTCGAAATTATCTTGCTTTCCTTCTCTTCTTACTTGCTTTCATGCTACAATTTTATAATCTTGAATCACCGTTTAAAGTATTTTTGTCTCTTTCTTTCTCAATTGAGTAAAAAACTGTTTCCGGGCGATTATAATCTACTATTAAAAACTCACGGGTATTACAAAAAGAAATCTAAATGACATACGTCATTAAAAGTATAATTTTGGGTTGTCTCACAAAATTTGAAAAATTCTTTTCTTACTAAGTCATCATTAAACAGGCAAGATTCAGGTAGAAGACAATTTTAATGTTAGAGTTTTTGTTGTTGTTGCTAAGAAAGAATGCAAACAATCCCTGAATAAGGCAAGAAACGATTAAATAAAACTTTTCCTCTCCTCCCTAGCCATCTCCTGATGAGGCACCAAAAAGTGCCGAAACATGTTTCTTGAATGAGTGGTGATGCATTTGCTTAGGGTTTTCGGACTTAATCAGATCTAAACTTTTCTAACACTGAAAACCAATGGAACCTGAGAGGACCGCCAATAGCGATTTGGGCCTCTGTCCATGTGATCATTAGAGGGCTAAAAGAAACTAAATTTAGGATAAATTAATTTTAATGTGTCCCTTTGGAGGACATCGCGATTTGTCAAGAGACATGTCGAGATGGTGGGAAATAAAGCCCCTGTTCTGACATCATTGCTCAGATCAAGATAAATGCACAGCATTACGAACTCGCTTGTTATTACTGCGATTCGTTCCACTTTTCGACGCTAAGAATTCGAGGTTGGCTTTAAAGAGATTGGAATCTGATAAAATTTGGAAGAATTTGCTGAAAACAAAAAAATCTACATTAGTTTTATAATTAGTTTCTTATTTTTATAGACGTATAAGAAAAATATCTTATTTAATCGTATTCATATTCCTTGAAGATTACAGAAAATATGCGTTATTGTCCAAAGTAAAAGACAAGAAGGGCAACACAGCACTAGCCTACGAGGAAATGCAAACAATTTGTGAAAGAAAAGACCTTCGAATCAAGATTTAGTCAAATCAGAAATAAACATCTTGAAAAGTGATTTCACTGCTATTCTTAAATGACAATGGGATAGATTCATTTTAAAAATTTAAGGAATTTACAACCGTGTTAAAAAAACTTTTTTATTATCCCGAAGTTTCGATCTTCACATCAAGATCATCATCTAGAGCATACATCAATATACAAGACAAGCTGAGTTACATTAATAACTGTAAGCTAAAGAAACAATGATTTCATCACATGCTATTCTACTTGCATGACCTCTAGTCAAAAAAAAAAGAATTACATCAAGCTAAATTATATTTATGATGACAGGAATAGACATTCTTTGATGGTTTTCTTTCAGAAACAATGATGTCCTATTTTTAGTATTACAACTCTTATTTTTGCTTTTAAGATACTGGATTTTCTACAGTCCTGTTTATAGTTGTTCTTAGTGAGGAACGTTCCGTGGGTCGAATATATACATACCTTCCATATGTTTCGGGTTTTTAGACCATCATTATTGTTCAGATTGGGGTGGTTGATAATAATCTCACATGCTTCCTTAAATTTCCGTTCATACCATGTTTTAGTGCGATGTGGACAGCTAGTGCTTTTCCAGTCAACTCTGTGTAAGGAATTTATTCCTTACACAGGGCATGATCAGAAAGGCCAGCTTCACCATAATTGTTATATTTAATGTGTCATTTATGTTCTTTTTGTCTGATAGGAATTGTGCGTCCTGTTTCTCCTATATATGGTATGCTGCAAGAACAATAAATCCAGTATACTCCACGGTGGGCTAGTGGAGGGAGTGGGCCTTTGGATGAGTTGAGTAAGCTCTTTAATTTTGCAGGAGGTTTAAAGTTGGCTTTGCGGTTGTATTTTCGTAGTACTCTGTTTATTTTGTCTGATGTTCCTTTAATGTAGGGAATGGTTATAGTTTTACTGTAGTCTGGTTTGTCTTTGATTTTTATTGAGGTTTTGTAGAGAATTTTGTTAATAGTGTTTTGGCTGTATCTGTTTTTTTTTTGGAAAGTATTAAAGATAATTTTAAATTCGTCTTTTAGTGCCTGTTCGTTGGAACAGATCGCCCTCGCCCTGTTTTTTAACTCTGTTTTTCCAACGAACAGGCACTAAAAGACGGATTTAAAATTCGTCTTTTAGTGCCTGTGTAGAATTTAAAATTCGTCGTTTATTAGTGATAGGTTACTGGATATGTGGAAACGGAGGAAAGTCATAGAGATCATTAGCCAATTATGTGGTAACGACTATGCGTGGATTTTGCCTCCTCCAGATGCCAATTAATTTGGGGTTTTCACAGCACAATTGCATATTCCTTGAACCACCAATACCAGTACTGTTGTGACTACTCATCTTATTATAGCGAAGTTCTTGGACACAATACCAATCCTCTGCTGTCATGATATATTGAGAACCTCCCCCCCTGTAAGAGATGAGTTTCAGGAAATCAAAGGTAAAAAAATCTGGTGCCGGTGGGTTATAGTGGATATAGACTGAAGAATGCAATTGTCTTTTCTTCAAATTTCTTGTCTTATAGTGCATTTCTTACGCATTAAACACCGTCTAGAATAGGCGTATTAAAATTACTCACTCTCCAAGGACCGCATCGGGTGGAGACAGAGCGAAAGCTGTTGACATTAATTACACTGGCAACGTGGAAATAAGTTGTCTTATTTCCGTGTTGTCTTAGTTGTCTTAGTAATTAAAGAGATAATACCCTCCTTTTAGCTGTTTCTGTTAACTCTCATACGAAGGACAGGTCTCCTTCATTAGGCTTCATTTCTGAGTTTAAAAATGATGTCTCAAGAAAAGCAACTCTTGTTTCTTTTAGAGTTCTGCTGACACCTGGGTTAGCAGTTGTATAGGAAAAACAGAAGTTTACATAATCTACCTATAACGATTAGAAATCTTTTCAGTGCACGCGATGTCCTCGAAAGTAGAAGATAATGAAAAGACAGTCCATCAGTTTTTAGCTGATGGATTGTCGTCTTTTTCTCACTTTTGAGGGAGAGGTGAACAGGCTCTGGAAAACATCGGTTTCATTGGACGACATATCAGTAGAAGGTGAAGTGAATTCTTTTGATTTTTTCCTTAGTCTTAGATGCTATATCATCTACGAGTAGACGTCTCCTAATTTTTGTTTTACCTCATCATCAACATGATCCTGTGGATCCTTTGATATTAATTGCGTTTCTTCAATTACGTTTCCGCTTTCTGAATTTTCTCAACTATTTTCTCCAAAAAGATGGTGGTGGATGGTAATGGGTCGGCCTGAGTTTTTTTTTTTATTTCTTTTCTTTTTTGTTAATCCCAGTGATATATTTTTTGTGAATTTTGTTCATTTCACATCCTCTCTACTAGATACTATTGGTGACAGAGATGGAAAGTTTACAATCGTCTTTGTGGTGGTAGACATGTCCGTACTACGGGATGAGAGCTGTGAATGGTTCCAGTTGTTCCACACAAATATAATATTGAATTTAACGTTGGGATCCTCTTTGTGATACTTTCTGCAAGGGGCGTGTTTTCCGCTATGTCCTGTTTGAGCACAACCCCTACAATTTTCGTGAGAGCATTCCACTCCAAGATGGTTTTACGACCCATTCCTGAAACACTTCCTACTGATTCCAGGATAGTTGACTGTTACTCTTGCGCAGTAGATGATGACAAAGTTTGGAGCAGAGACCTCAGTTTCCATGTTAAATGTTATCTCTCCTGATTTCTACTTTGAACTGTCTTCTTCCTTAAATGTTTATATCTTTCATGAAACTGAAAGATATAAACTAGGAAAAAATCTTATGAATAACTATCTCACTATTTTCAATATATTCAACAGGAATCTGTCAATTTTACTGTTCTTAGAACACTGCTGATTATTAGCGGGATAACACCCCAGTCCAATTCCCTGCAGCAATTTATCTTTAGTTTATGGGTATTTCGTGACAATATGATATTCCCCTGGTAAGTAATTAATACATAAATATTCTCAGATCTGACAGCATCATTTAAACGCTTAGCACAAGATTACTTTATCAAGTTGGTTCCACTTCGAAAACAAGAGTTCTCACCTTATTGTGGGCCAAAGGGAGACCAGAGGGACCTTACTGATTCTTAGAAAGTTCTAAAAGAAACAATTATGAAAATGATAAATATAGTGAAGGGTTAATAATATTTTCTGTGGGATGATTATTATTCCCATACTACTAGCACTATAAGCACAGACCCTACGATTAACAGAAATCCTATATATGCAGGGATCCAATAGAAAATATAATTCCGCACTGTCTAATACACAGTTCCAGCAATGGAAGGAGAGTAGAGAAAACGTACATTAACAAATTTCCAAAGGTGGGAGAGAAATACAGAGCACAGAGGACCTGCTTTGTTCTCTGTGCTATGTATTTTATTCTAAGAGATAGAGTAGAACTAGACGGCTCCCCGATTTCAGGAAACAACTGCCAACCTTTCAAACTCGTGTAATGGATTTCTATATATTCAATGAATAAAACGTGTATATATACAGGGTGTTCGGGATAAATTTGACATATTTATAATTAATTATCTTTTTCCGTAAGTTACATGTATTAACACACACTTCTCTTCATTTAAAAGTTTGGACCCTTCTTCATTCATATACAAGATGTCAGAAAGGATGGATAGCTGGAACCCACCTGAATCATGGAAGAGAATAACTTGTATCATGATGATTCGTGCCCGCCATCAAAATAAGGATATTACGACTGCTGCCCAATGCTCCCTGAATACAGTAAAAACAATCAGGCATGAACTAGAGACTTGCAATGGTGACTACGAGGATGTAGCAAGAAGAAAGATCCCTAGCAGACGATCTGATTGCGTTCGTACAGCAGAATTCCTCGCAAATCTGCAGGAACAGGTGTTGAAGAACCCTGGCATTGGAATTCGGGCTTTGTTCGTGGAGTTGCTAACTGTAGTCAAGCCCTGGATAACAAGGGTAGCCAATGGTAGGCCGTATGTATGGCAGCAGGATTCGGCCCCTTGCCACACCTCTGGGAAAAGTCAAAAATGGTTGTCTGAAAATTTCTACGACTTCACCAGTCCAAATGTTTGGCCTCCAAACTCCCCAGACCTTAACCCCATGGATTATTTTGTATGGGGCGCAGTTGAAAAAGACACCAATCGCACTTCCAGTAATACAAAAGCCCAGTTAATGGATAAAATTAAAACAGTTTTTGCGGCCCTTCCCAGGGAGACTGTAGCATCAGCTTGTTCGAGGTTCCAAAGCAGAATTGAAGCTGTGATCGATGCTAATGGTGGTTATTTTGAGTAAATCTTGTTGATAGTATTGTAATTAACTCTGCCTGTAATGTTTTTTGTCAATTCATTAAATTTAATAGATACAAAGAAGATTTTCTTTTTCCTTACGAAACTGTCAAATTTATCCCGAACACCCTGTATATACATATATATGGGGGGAGGTGCATAAATACTTGTTTCATGGAGAGAGAATGTTTCATTTCAGCTTCCTGAACTTGCTGAACCGCTAAGGTTCTTTGCTGTAATTACCGACTTCGTCCATTCCTTTCTGTCTTCAGCTGTTCCATTCCACTCCTGGATTCTCATCATAGGTTAGTCTTTTTGGATGTTATCCTCCCAGTGCAGCCGCAGTCTAATTCTAGGTGTATTTCTAACAGGCTTAATCTTGAATATTTGTTTAGTCATTCTTTCCACATGTCCAAATATCTCAATCTGCAAGCTCTCATTTCATTAACTAGAAGTGGGGACCTGTAGAGTTCATATAATTCTTGATTACGTCTTATTCTCTATGTACCTGTGATGTTATCTCATAGGTCCATAGACGTTTCTGAGGATAATATTTTCAAAGATCTACAGCGCTTTTACATCTTGATCTATTATGTTCCAGTATCTGCTACATGTAAAAGAATAGGTCCACTTATTGGTCTTGTATATTTCTGTTTTAACTCTGCTTGGTAGAATTTTGGACGATAGTAAATGATGTAGTGAATAGTAAGATCTATTTGGGGCATGTATTCTAGCTTTTATTTCTGTACTAATTTTATTATCTCAAGTAATCAATGTTCCAAGATATTCGAAGTAAATGTAAACTGGTCGTCTTCTACTTGATTGTGATTTCTGCATACATTGAAATATTAAGTTTTATTATGTTGACTTGTAATCCTAATTTTTCTGCATCATGATTGAATTTTCTAAATGTTGTTCTAATGTTTTCAGCATTATCTCCAACCAGACATATATATCATCTGCATATCGCAATATTACTCTTCTGTTTGTGTTTTCCTTTACAGTTTCTCGAATACATTTTGCTAATGCTAAATTTAAAAGATGGGCGATAGAGCATCTCCTTGCTTCAATACTGTCTTAATATCAAAGGGTTCCGATCTGATTCCATTAGCTAATAGCAGGTTTCGGCTGTCTGTGGTGCGAAGTTTTATTACACGTGTTACCATATGAGGTATTCCTAGTTCATCTAATACCCAAAATCCCTTCTTTATGAATGTTATCATATGCTTTGCTAAAATCTATAAATAAAACACGGACCTGCATAGGTATTCCTATTTTTTCTAGCATCTGACTAAGTGTAAAAATATGGTCAACTATCGATCAATTTCTTTGGTACTTGCTTGATAATTCATCTGTATTTTCTTTATCACAAGGTAAGATTATTTTAGTGTAACATTGGATAAAATTTTGTAGCCTGCTGAGAGTAGTGTAATTGAGGCTGTCTGCTGTGTTATTGTAATATCTTGTTTTATTCTTTATTACTGATTACTTTTTCTCGCGTCACCTTTCTTACTTATTCTATTGAGTACTATGTTTATCTACCTTTCGCACTACGAGTCTTATATCTATGGATACCAGAAATTTGTTTTTGTAGATTGCGCAACTAGCATCTTTAAATCGGCAGAAGACTCAGTAAAACGTCAGACAGATTTCTCTCTCTTACTAGCGTAAATTCCTTCAACAAAGTTTATATAAAAAGTTGTGGTTCTTAAGTAACTAAACTGCGCTTTTATGCCTTAGTTGTTTCCCGCTCACAAGTCCGATTATTTTTAGAAACAGTGCATTATAAAATAGAAGATCAGGCAGCACTCTTTTAACAAATAATTAAAACACATTTGTTTACATTAGTGTGAAATATACATGAATCAAACGATAGGGAGATTGCTTTCTCTACCCATCTATAAAATCTTTAGCATAAAATTAGAACCTTTTTAATTCAACACTAAACAATATCTTTAACTCAAAAACTTATTTACTCTCTGCTTACAAATTCAACTTATTAAAGTTTTAGTTTATTTGCAAAGAGGTTAGTTAACTCTGTTAAGTCATTTTACAAATTTGATATCAATTTCTAACATGCCAATTAATCTCTTATAGACACTTCTTATTATTAAATTAATTCTTATCAGTCCATCCCATAAGTTTACAAAAGTAATGTACGACAAAAAATAGAATACACTTACAGTCTCTTTGTCACACACTCTTCCAAAGGTTCTGCACTAAAGTCACTTTGCCTTTAGTTTAATCTCAGGCCTTAGGCTTTCATCTGGAGAGTCTTGCTTCAGGGGGAGATACGTCGGAATATTGGCAGGCCTTGAACTGCAATGTTCCTGGTACTTGAAAAGCTCAGGCAGGAGATTTCAGCTTACAGAATTGAAGGGGTCGCTCTGCGGCTTTTGGCTTCAGTTGATCTTCCCGCATCAATAGGACATCATACCAACATTAGGCTCAGGCATTTACATCAGCTCATCTCCCGTCATTCCCATACTTTTTTCTTTGGCGTGGGCACGCCGTAACGTCTGGTTCTCCTCAGCTTCTGACTCGCCTCTGCTTATTGTCTGCTCTAGTTCCGACCTCCTTTTTGTTCTGACTGTCCTCTCTTGTGGTTCCGACTGCCTCTCCTCTGTAACTGGGGCCTTGCCTCTCCTCTCGATGTTCGGCTCAGTCCCCTTTTATTTTTCGATCTCGGGACCTTGCACTAAGGACAGTAAACCCCGAAGAAATCGACACGTTTCCTTGATCCTTTTTTTGTTAATGCTGACCCGTTCTTTCTTCTCCTCCGTGCATTTCCTTTTTTTCTTATCTTGCCGGTCAGCGGAAACTTGTCTGAACCTAGTAGCACTCTTAGATACTAACTTTAAAGCTGTTATGGGCAGAGCTCCAAACAACTTTCTCATACACTTAACTGTAAACAATTTTCTTGTGCTCTTATACATAGCTATATACAAAGTTCCGATGGCAAGGCATTGCCTTTGTTTTTGACGTTAAAACAGTAAATACAGTTAATTCCCATAGGGTTATTTACAGTAATATCTAGCACAAAATATACACAGACAAACAAGGTTATTTTTGTAACAAATCATGAGACTTGACCTCTGTAAAAATCGATGTAAAGAGCTTTGATATTTTTAAGCTACATCGAGTTTTACAGTAGCATTATCTCTCTGTAATTTTCATATTCAATTTTTTTCCTGTTTTTTAATATACTGCTGGAATGATTAGCGATTTCTTTCTATCCTGTGGGTATTCTTTTTCCCATTATTAAATTTACCAGCATTCATTCCAGCCATTATTTGACAAGTTCGACTGCTATATGGTGTGCTTCTTTTTGGCATTTAGCTGCTTGATACTTTCTTCCACTTCAGCTAGTTATGATTTAAATATTTCTTGGTGACAAGTATGATACGTATTCTGTTTAAAAGACTCAGAAGGTTCATCACAATTTAGGAGATTGCTAAAGTATTCTTTCCACTTGTTTGCTATTTCATCTAGTGGCTAGTGTTTGTCCATTAGGGGGTTATGAAAAACTTTTTAAAGAGAATTTAAAAGAAAGAAGGACACTGACGAGCAACGATACAGAAATTATTATTCCTGTTTTATGGTCTTGATTTAGTTGAATCTCGACTACTCTGCACATGTCTGATTGCGTTGATTTTAAACCTTTCTGGAAACAGTGGATGAAGAGAGGGCTGGAAGAATACCGAATACGAGGCTAACTAAGGAAACTTGTACTACAGAGATCGGTAAAAATGGTGAAAATCATGGAAAATGAAATTTCATATGTAAAAATGAGATAAGTATATGGATGGGAAATGACTTCAAACAGAAGCAGGAAAAGACAATGCACCAGTTTGAATGAACCTCTCTCAATGTTATCTAAGACTCCATGAAAATATTCAACTAACAATAATGATAACAATAAAAGTGAATTTTTTCATTATAAATTTTTGAATCAAATACTGAGTTATATTATAATACCTTTTAATCTTTTTATAGTGCTGTCATGAACTAATCCTGTATAATTATGAACCTATTAATGTAAGATATATCAATATGTCACTAAAATATAAGATAAGCTTAAATAACATAAAATATAAGATAAAACCGTAATGCTATACTTCTTAATAACTGTATATAATTATGAACATGCCAGCGTAAGATATACGAATATATATTTCTTAATTAATTTGTATAATTATATGATCATACTGATATAAGGCAAAGGAATATGTCAATTTTACTTACATTCCTCTTCCATTACGTCACTTGGTCGATCCGTCCTTCCCCTTGTAACCCTATGATCAGCAGAAGCATGTCCAAATTTCTTTCTCGTTTTATTGTTAACTCAACAAAGAAGGAAATCCAGTCATGCGAAGGAACATTAAACCCACCATATATTCACCTTCTTGAGACTGTGTAATAATGCTCACTAATCGGACGCAAAGCCCAAATCCTCACCTTTCCCATTCTGCAAATGCATTTAGAAATTTTGTCATATTTGAAGGATGATTTTGTGTCTAATACCAATCACTTCATTTCACAAAACTTTAATTTCTGGCGTCACCATTTTCCGTTTCTCAAATCATGACATCCAGCATGGAAGAAAAACCATCATGGACCTTGCACTTTTTCCCGCGTAAGTAATTTATTTTATACTACAATGCTCGAAAACTTTTGCGAAACGTTTCCGAAAATTGGAATTATGCATATTGTTCTTTGTTGGAATACATGTCATTTGGGATCCCTTCAAATGTACAGATCGTGTTTAGGATACTGGTAATGTTTGATAGTGAAATCCCTAAATTAAACAATTGCAATTATTAAAATGAGAACAACATTTAATGGTGTGATGACTAGCTACAAGGGATCTAAAAAAAATGATCAAACGCCAGACAGCTCTCGCGTGACAGATTTATTAAATCTCTATGTCACGCGAAAACTAATGATCCTAATAGTTCCTCGCTGTTTAATCTCTAGAGAGAAAGAAAGACGCGCGCTTTACAAGAATCCATCATTCTCGCATTGCAGTCATCACAATAATCCTGAGCTTACTACAGGCTTTTTTTCCACTCCCTTCCTTCAACTTTGGGAACAACAATAACAATAACATCATCATTTCTAGTAACTGAGATTTACCTGCAATAAGACTTTAGTTATAATAGTTGTACATAATATCATGTACACAATATTTTGTATATTTTTTTGTATATAACATTGATTCTCTCGCTTGAATTTCAAAGAAACTTCTAGCATGTATTATACTCAAAAGATAGCATAATACACAACTTAATATTTGATTTCTAAATTTATTTTCGGACTTTTTTTTATCATATTCCGCAGATTTTTAAATAACTGCACTAATATTGCACTCGATGTTCATTTATATGAACAATATCAGTTTTTCACGTGATAATTCAATTATTATTATTATTATTATTTTAGTTTATATAAACAGACAATATAAAAAACAAAGTATAAATTAAAAGCAGCTATGTATTGTTTGTGAAAATCAACAAATAAAAAATATTAGCAAAATTCATTCATTTTCTAATTTTTTTAAAAAATTATTTGTTTACGAAGTTTCGGGCAATTCGCTTGAAAATTAGATAATTAAAAAAGAAATTTCAGAAATAATATTAAATTCAACTCTTTTAAAAGAAAAATTTGTAAACATCAGGTTACGTTAATAAATCAAAATATATTTTAAATATGGTAGTTGTAATAGATAGGTCCGGTTCAAGAAAACGTTATTGGGCCGATTTTGAGAATCGGCCCAATAACGTTTGTTGTGAATTGGGAATTTGTGTGGCGCATAGAATGACTGAGTTAATGTTATCTGATATGTAGTTCTGGTTACTCTAAATACTTGACTTCAGAAAACTGTAGTTGTAACGATTTACTAAGCCTAATTTTTGCTTCCGTTACATACTGTCGTTAGAATTGCCATTGTTGACTTATAATGCAGATTATTAACTATTGTAGTGCCATTATCACCATGAGCGAGGAGGATGTTGATGATGACGCTTATATTGAATCGCTCAACAAAGGGCGTGCGCTCAGCATTCTCAAAAAAGATTGTACCAAAAGTCGAACGCGAGTGGCCCGACATCCTTATCTACTCCTTGCCAGGAATAGTTGAGGAGGGCGAAGACACTGCCCAATATGGAGGAGAAGCTGGATTTGGTGGTGTCCACTCCCCCAGAATTTGAATAGGTCCCTGCGCGCAAGACAACAACCACAGAGCCACCCAAGGACAACGGAATGGATGAAGATGGCCCCATTACGGATTCTTCTGCCTCTCTCACAGAGAAAGTACTCCCAATCATTCTCCGTGAACAGCGCAGATGGACGTCAATAAGGTCCAACACGTCCGACCTGCAAATATCATACAAAACTGCCAAAAATATGAACGACGGCAAAAAGATCCAGCCCGCCACTGTAATGGACTACAGAAGATTGACCAGAGAGTTAGACTCAAACGGTGCACAATATCACACTTTCTCCCTCAGCTCGGAGAAAAACCTGAAGGTGGTTCTTCGAGGTGTTTCTAATGACAAATCTAGAGATGAAATCTCTGTTATCAAGACCTTCCATCCATAAATGTCAGTAGAATAACCGGAGCTGACAAGACCTCGATGTCTTGGTCGAAAGCCATCAAGCCTACAAACACATCTATGACTTGACGTCGATCTGTGGACTTAAGATTAGTCCTGAACCGCTTAGGAAAAAGGCTTCAACAGGACAGTGCCACAGATGCCAGAAATTTGGCCATGATCAGAAACTATGCCGAGCGGAGTTCAGATGCCTTAAATGGGGTGACCATCCCACCAATACTTGCACCAAGTCGAAAGCCACCCCAGCTAAATGTGCCAACTGCGATGGCCTTCACCCAGCCAATTATAAGGGATGTACTCAACACCCCAAGAACAGACGGTCGGAGACAGCTAAATAGTCTTCCTCCTCTAGTACACGAATATACCAGAGGCCCCTGCACCACAGCCAGAGGCTCAGCGGCCACAATCAGATGCCTTCAAGAATAGAGAATACCAACGGCCGACAATTAGTTATGCAGATGTGGCCCGCTCAAACAAGTCAACCAGAACGGAATCAGCCAACAGCACCTACAAACCTGACCGCTGTTATTACTGTCTCTCTAGCAAGCATGCTACAAGACTTCCATATGTCAAACCCTTCAGCAATTCCACTAAAAGATTCCTACGTGAAACACAAGCCATCCTCACAGCACTTATAGATGAATATAAACAAACTGATTCCAGCCTCTCTTCAGATCGTTGCATGAAATTCAAATGGCCTCAGAAACAATATTTTAGAGATCCAAGACTTCACTAAAGATATCAGCTAGATGTTGTTCTAATACGCGAGACACATCTAAGACCCTCGGATAGTCCTGAAATAAAGGAATATCTCCTACACAGAATAGACAGGTAAACAATAGAGGCGGCGGCACTACCATCTTCATTAAAAATTATATCAAACACAATTCTGTAAACAATCCTCCAACCACTAACCTTGAGTTCACAGGCGTGGAAGTGTCCAGTAGCTCGGCTGGCAGAGTGAAAATCTACTCAGTTTACAACCCACCCTTAAAAACTGTACTGCATTCTGATCTAAATGCCATCTTAGGCGTTGAGAGTCCATCATTATTGCCGCAGACTTAAACTCCAAGCAATCTGCCTGAAATGGTAGAACCACCAACAATAACTGCTGCATCCTTTCCAACTACATAGGATCAAACTATGCTGTTGTGGCAGGCCCGACCGAACCAACTCATCTCATTACGTTTGGCACTGCTGACATCCTAAGTATAGCTATCCTGCAAAACACTAAACTTCAATACAGCCTAAAATCATTGAACGAGTTGTCATCTTATCATTCTGCTACAGCTGGGAAAACAAGAATACCTGTCTCCTCCCTCTCACTCATTTATATCGTGGGAGAAATTGTCAAAAGTACTCCGGGATTACATTGGACCTGTTCCTCATGTAAATTCAAAATAATATGTTGAAATTACACTCACCAGCTTCACCCAACAAATTAACTCTGCTATAATTGCAGCCACCTCCTACATATCTGCCGCCAAGCCTGGTTGTCCGCATGAAGATATTATAAACTTGATGAGAAAAGAAAAAAAAATAGAGCAAGGAAAAGACTTCACAATACCCGCCCACAGTAAGATAAAACAGTTTTTAACAGACAATGGGTCATTAAGAGATGCACTCAAAGCTTACAGAGGCCAACTAGGGGAAGAAAAGTTATTTCTGATATTTCTGATAATATCAGAAACAAAGGCAGATCCCTTCTCCCCTATACTTTCTGACTAGGGCCTTATTCACACAGATGTAGAAAAGGCAGAAGCCATAGCAAAAAATTTAGAAGAGCAGTGCAAACCTTCATATGAAAACTTAGATTTCAATCACTTGTATAAAATTCTCAGACAGGTCAGACACTCATTAAAACTCTCTGATACCGGTGCCGATCATATTGCACAGACATCACCTGCTGAAATATATGATATCATAAAAAATTTAAAGAACAAAAAAAGCGCAAGGTCCAGATGGCATCACAAATAAAGTGATCAAGATGCTCCCCCGAAAAGTTGTAATGCACCTGCCCATAATAATAAATGCGATCTTAAGGTTTCACTGTATGTTTTCCTATGTTTTCCTCCCATCTGGAAACTGGCTGATGTAATCCCAATACATAAGCCAGTCACACCTGTCTCAAAATTATCGTCCAATCCGTCTCATCTCCAACTTGAATAAAATTGTAGAGAAAGTTATCCTCTCACGACTACAAGCTTCAGTAAATGAACTAAACAACCTTCCTGAAGAACAATTTGGTTTCAGGCAACACCATTGTACTACCCAAACAAATCCTCAGAATAGTTGAATATATTACCACAAGCCACAACTGGCATTAATACACTGGAGCTGTTTTTCTTGATTTATCCAAAGCATTTGATAAAATATTTCACTTTGGATTGCTACATAAACTTATCTCAGCTGGTATCTCTGAAAATGGCACACTTAGTTAGATCATATCTACAAAATAGAAGCATGCATAAATGGTACTACCTCATCCCAACGCCATATCTTGGCCGGTGTACCGCAGGGATCCCTACTGGCTCCATTAATGTTCTCTATATATACATGTCAGACATTCCGCACAACCCTTTGTCATCCATAATGGCCCTATATGCGGATGATAGAGCATTATTAGCCAGATATCTTTGGCCACACCTTTACTAAAAAGCTTCAAGAAAACCTTCTAAAGTGTGAGAAATGGTCCTCCAAATGGAGAATACAAGTAAATCTCCAAAACAGCTCAGCCATTTTCTTCACGAAAAGATTGATATCTCCTGCAGGAGACGTCTTTCTGCTCAATACTGAAATTCCCTGGCAGACAGAGACAAAATACTTTGGTGTCGTGCTCGACAAAAAACTAACTTTTAACCAGCACATCAATATTATGTGTACAAAGGCATCTAAAGCCATAGCCCAGATCTACCCTCTAATTAACAGGAACAGCAAGCTAAACATCAGAATCAAATTGCTTTTATACTAGCTGATGATTCGTCCCATAGTCACTTACGCATCTCCAGCCTGGAGCCATATCTCCAATACTAACATTCTCAAACTGCAACGTGTACAAAACAAGTGCTTGCGAATGATTCTAAACTCCCCATGGTTCGTCAGAAGCAAGCAACGTCATCGAGATACAAATATTCCTTATATCCTCTCTTTCCTACAATCTTTAGCAAGAAGGTTTTTTCTTAAAAACGTCCATACACCCCAATGATCTAGTTCAGCAAGTTGTAGTCTACGATGTAACGGATATATTGGAACATAAAAGACCAAAAGCCTTTTAACTTTCTGTAGCGATACATAATCTCCATACCAATTCAGGGCGAGCAAACTGCTCATAAAATTTTCCCCACACAGTAGCTCTAACAGATAGCGGGGAATATGAAAAGAATCGTGCTTCACCACTGAAACTATTAATGTCAATAGTCGAGAACGTCATTGAGTGTAGTATTTGCTGCATGTAAAATATACCACTGAAGTAAAATAAAATTTATGTAGAAGAAATGTAATTCCTTTAATGATCGCGTCAAACGTATAAAAAGTGTATGATAAAGTGTATGAAAAATACTTAATCCTTACTCGTAAAATTAGTCATTGCAATGAAGTATATATCGAAATATTTTTCCCCTTCTTTAACTGTGATAAAAAAAAATTGTTTAGCTTCGGACAGTCTTTTATGCAGCTCTCTCTTACTGGCTAAATCTCAGGAATAAATATTCAAATCGCCTTCACCATTAGCAACGTCCCAATTAAAATATGGAATCTTTGACCGAGTAGTGTATAATTTCCTGTGAATGTTTCATTTTATATCTTCTCCATTTTCATTTTCCTTATTTTTTTAAATAAAAATGTTTTATTCCTGGTCTTGATTTTGGCTAGACTGGTTATGATGGGAACTAGGTCTTGACACTTAATAAGCTGGGATGCATTCCCATATATAGCATTCTTGATAAGAAGCAATGTTTACTAGTGCAAAATATCTTGTGTGGACTCCAGTCTATTCCTAGAATACACTGGGATATTCCATAACTCATCTTCAGATGAAAAGTCCTTGCAAAACGTGTTCGCGTCCTAGACTGGTTTCGAACTCAGGTTTTTTCCACCAAATGGCACCTCTGTTACAGGCTGTCACCTGTTTTCAGATGAACAGATGAAAGAGAGAGAGAGATAGAGATAGACTACTGTTATTAGCGTCACAGTAATACAGATGGGTTGATTATTTCAGTTAACTATTTTTTCTGTGTTGCAATATTCTTAGCATTCATAAATCTGAAATAAGGAAGTTAAACCTGAAATAAGGAAGTTAATCTCACTTAACAGCTTGCTATATCTACGAATTTGTGTGTGTAACAGGGTAATTCTGCACCACCCTTTTTCCAAGCTTTCAAGGTGTATTCTATACCTCAAAACTATCGAAAATATCCCAATAAACATGAGTCTGGAAACATCTCATTTCCAACAGAGTCCTTTGTTATGTCGGCCCGAATGCTAATAATCTGCGATACAGATAGAAGGCAAAATATCAATAAATAAGCAGAAATCCCTTGGTAACCGGCAAAAGAAATACTATAAAATGAACGAAACCCACAGCTGGTGTTCAGTATAACTTCCGTTGCCACCGCGCAGTCTTCATATGCCTTACTATTGATAGACACATTCACTTTCCAGTGAGTGTGGCTATCAAAGCCGGGGAGGGACTAATAGCAGACCATATAATTATGTTTGATACATTCTTGCATTTCATCAACATTCCTCACTAGGCTAGAGTACATCAATGATTTCAAATGTTCTCACAGTAAAAATCCACAGTATTTAAGGCCATGTAATTAATAAACCATGACAATTAATTTTTATTTGAAAACCTTTTATTTCGATACCGCCTAGACTCAAGACTAAAGAGTGGTGGAGGGCTGTCATGAATGAGTCACGCGTTTCTTCTTCACGCCAAGGGAACATTGAGCGCAATCATGGAAGATTTTTCGACCAGGAAATCTTCTATCAATAGAGACACAACGCAATTGCCTGAAGCTCCCTCCAGTGATTCAAACTATCATTAAATGGAAAAGATAAGAGAAAAAGAGAGAACGGGAGAGATTTTTTTTAGAAGATACAAACAGGAAGCTCCTCTGTGAAACATATCTAAACTCGTCTTCATCTAATAATCGCTGACAAGTCAGCATAAGTTGAATATTGTTTTATCAAATTACAATGTATCAAACTTGGTTATAAATTACGTGATATTTATTGTTAAGAGAAATTAATCCGATTCACTATTAACTGAAATATCAAATTTACTTAACATCTTTAGGAGATATTCACATGTGCATAATTTCATAAAGGTATCTGTTATTCTTCAAAAATAAAAAAGATCCGTTAATTGCTCTCTCTCTCTCTCTCTCTGAGGAAAAATCTAAGATTAACTTCTTTTATTTCCATCTTCCTGAGGTTCAATTTTGCGAAACATTTTATGGTTTCTCGGTACCGCAATGGAGATTGTTTCTTCTGTTAACATACTGCGTGAGGAAGGTTAAAGATTCATCTTTCCGCGTTAGTGAGTTTCTTCAGCTCCAGTTCAATGTACGTGTTCTTTGAAGTTCCGACTGCAGAAAGAAAGATAGAAAAAGATAATAAGTTTATTAACGAACTATTGGGTGGAAAGAAAGTTCTTGACTCCTTTACTTCATTCAGTTGGTGACCTCCCAAGTTCCTTTCCACTCGACTTAGAGAAAACGCACTTTCATGCATAGCACGGAACCTCGGCGAAAGTAATCACTGCAAATCCGAACATATATGTAGAGGAGTTTAACCTCGGAAAAGAAGCAACGAATCTCGAGTTATTTTTAGAACCGAAACGCAAGTGTCGTTGGTGTAAATGCACGTAAACAAAGCGGTCTTCTTTGCAAGCAAACGAATCACAGAAAAGTATTAACTTAGAGAGTTGATTTATCTATTTAGATTACTTGGAACCGGTCAGAGCCTTTGGATTACCACACGTTTTGATACACACCGGAAACTTGATAACTGATATAACGGCACAAGCGGTGCGTTATTTGAATTCAACGAGAGTTTCGAAATAATTTCCCTTCCGGAATGAGAAATCCTTAAAGAAAATGGAGTCTCATGAAAGAGAAAGAAAGTACTTTCAGTATTTTGCACATGATCACATTCAGCACAATAAGATAAAAGATGTAGACGAGCAAAAAGAAATAGAGGGAAGTAAGAGATAGAATGAAGTGATGAATGTATTCATAGATAAAACCAAACATAAAATGTTTTTAGTTTTACATATTTATATTCGTTTTAAAGTTTAAAAAAAATCGAAAAAAGAACTTAAGATATTATAAATTCATTCGTTTCATAGCTGAATGCATAGAAACTTGTAACATTTCCAGAAAACAGACGAGGGAATATAAGAATACGATTCTCTGTAACTGAGTTGTTTTGCATTTTCACTACCCAAACGATTACAACCTCTACCCAGGAGCCCACCTAGCTCAAATGTTTGAATACTTTTTGGTTTAGTGGGTCTGACAACTGTTTCAAACTGTGCCTCTCATCAGAAACTTTAAGAGGACAAAACCCTTTGTTATGTCCTCCTAAACGAACCCTTTAGACTCTTTTCCAATAATTACAATTACGCACCGACCGAGAGTTCGCTCATAAAAAATACAACTCTCTGTCTTAGGACTGTTATGGTCTAAAATAGAGTTGGTCAGATACAAAAATGGTAAAAAAATCGATATTTTATTCATTTTAAATCTAAAGAAATCAAAAGTTATTACTATTATAGTTGATATTGTCAATAAAGAGAGAAATGGTAAATATGGTGAAATATTATATTAATATCGTAATAATAGTGGAGTGAAGACGCCACATGTAAGATCTCAAATGCTGCAAATGGTGCTGATAATTGTATATTTCTTAAGTTCTTCATAATACTCTACAGTAACCCACACATAAACTTTCGCCGATTATTTAATTTAAACTTGTTCTATGTTGAAATTAAATAATCGGCGAAAGTTTATGTCTACAAACTCTTTAATAAGCTTTTATTACTATCGTATTAGGATGACGAATACGTAACGCATTATCTCCGTTTGAGGGATCCTTATGCCCACGTTGAGATTTTATTAACGAATTTGGCCAGACACCTAATCTCTCATCGGTGCTCTTGCTTAAGATACAGTTGAATCTTATTTTTGTTTCATTTTCTAATTCATTTTCTCTTAATGATTTTCTTGAGGTCTTAAGTGATATTTAATCATTTTTTAAAATATTTTCTAACTCTCACATCAGCAGTTTTTGTTGATGTTGTTGCTCCGTAATATTTTTGTTTTTTTTTTCTTTTTTCCTGTTCTGGTTCTTCTTGGTTTATTATATTTGTCAGTATTTCAATTTCAGTTTTATTTATTTATGTATTCCTTTATGGAAAAGAGGAATAAATGTGGAAGTTATTATCCCTTTTACCATCACAAATTGGAATTCCATTATTACATGTCGATATTTTCATAGTGGATTTGATTAATGAAGTTTAACAGAGCAGTAATTATCTTGTATTTTAGCGAACAAGTGAGAAAGAGAGAGTTAGTATCTCAAGTAGATAACGCTTTTCACTTCGCTCGTGTCTCCCATCACCTTATCGTGATTTATCACTCACTGTCGTCTATTGCAAGATTAATGTTCCCGACCAAATCTGTCCGCTTGTGCCATGTTAAAATAGGCTGATGGATTGCTTGGCATTTTGTACATAAAAGAATGTTTCGTTTAATTTAGGACAGAATTTCTACTCTGGTTAGGCCAAAGGTCAGATAATCTCATAAACGATACGAATCATCTGATGGTCAGTATTTTTATTCAAACGCAATATAATAAATATAAAATATGTCAATGCTTTAATTCCTTCTTACAGTCCGCGCGGTTAGACTAGTGACTGTGCGCTTCGCAACAGTGTGCCTGGGGAAGGAGTGTCATAGGTTCGATTCCCGTCGGTGACGTAAGAATCTAAATGATCTTCCTCGGCCATAGTCAACTTAGCGGTCTTGGGTGTGGACAGTAGGGTTTTTCTCCGGTTTATGCTGATGTTTTTTCATCCCGCAAAGCAGGCATACCAGTCTTTAGAACTCAACACTACGGATATAGTATACACCGGGGCGTAGGGCTGACCACCTTATCCTGTGAACGGCTTGAGATCATGATTAATAAAACCTCGATACCGCAAGGTAAAAGAGGGAAACGAAGATGAGATGAGATGAATTCCTTCTTACCTGCAGAGAGAATTCGCAGCACTCGGAAAGCATTTGGTCGCTATCTTTCTTCACCACTGAAAGTTCTGAGTAGATTTCTGCGTACTTTGGTTAGAAGGTTATGTGCTTAATCCTAAGTAATATTGTTTTATATGTGCTCGTTGTGTGTATTCTAACGGAAAACTGAAGAGCGAGGAGGTGAAGATTGTAAGTCTCCTAGCACGCTATGATAGAGGTGAACTGAGGGATAGGGCGTTGGTAGCCAATGAGTCTATATAGATTGTGCACAAGGAATGATGTAAGATTTGTTGATGGCTAGTCTGTGTTTGACGGAAAAAAGGATTTGTACAATGCTGATGGAGCGCATCTAAATAGTTTTGGTGTTAGGTGTCTACAGAGAAAGAGAGGAGAGAGAGAGTGTACTTTGTTCACCGAGCATGTAGAAGCGCAAATTTAGAAAAACTTAAGCAATTAGGGTAGAAGCAAATGAGCTTCTGTGAAGGCATCGATGAAGCGAGTGAGTGTAAGAATATCCAAATGTGGAATCTAGTCTCTCAAACAAAAATATTGAATAGTCAATTCAGGACGTAAAGGTGGGTAGGGGATTAACGGGATGCTGCAGTTTCTATATACTAATGCCAGAAGTAGCAGGAACGAGAGGGGGGGGGGGGAGATTTGGGCTTTGGTTAGTGCAACCTCGCTAAACGTTATGGGCATTAGTGAGACTTGGCTAGCAGCAGTTCATTTAGTTACACGGATAGAATGTGAAGGAAAGGGTTTAGTATTTTCAGGGAAGAAAGAGAAGATAGGATGGGGGAGGGGTACTGCTGATGATAGCAGATGAATTAATTTCCGCCTAAAAGACTAGGAGATAGGCAGGAGGGTGATTGTTCATTTGAAGCAGTATGGTGTGAGATTAAGGACAACCTATACAGTTGGTTGTTGCTATAGTCCACGGAGTACCACAGACGATCTGGAAGACGTGCAACGCCACATTAATATAATGAGTACAGGTCGAGTGATTATTATGGAGGACTTCAATTATGGAGATATAGACTGGAAGGCAGAACGATTACATGCCAGAAAAGAAAAGAAATAGAATTTATACACCTGCTAGGAGATAATTATTTAAGGCAGCATGTGATGGAGGAGACTAGGAGCAGGAGAGTATTGAACGTGGTCATAGGATCAGAAGAACTATCCCTAATCAAATGACCACCTTGCCTCCAATTGATGAAAGTGACTAACTATGCAGTCTTGAATTGGGAGATTGTAAGACATGAGGAATATTCTATCAAGAAGATTATATATATGTGTAACTACAAGGCATGTGATTATGACAAGTTTAGGAAAAAGCTTAAATCTGTGTAATGGCATAAAACACTGCAGGGTAAGGATGTTAGTAGTTCATGTGATATAGTTAAGTGTCATCTAAAGGATGCATTAAATTGTATACCTAGGGCTAGGAGGATTATTCAGGTGGGAGTTACGTGATTGAGTAATATCATTAAGCGAGAGCTGCAGAAGAAGAAAATGCTGTGGAGGGTACATATAGAAAATGATGATCAGCACATAAAGAAGGCAAAACCAGATTATGAGAAGAATCTAGCCGAGCAACCAAAGGAAATCCCAAAAAGTTCTTTCGTTATGTGGCAAGTAAGAGAAAGAATGACTATGGAAGATTAACCTTAATGAGTGATGATCACGAGGAGACAGAAGCGGATAAATTAGTTGAGTTACTGAGTGCCTACTTTGCAAGGGTATATCATCTTAGTGAGGTTATTGCTTTAGCCTAGGTATCAGACACTAATGTGGGATTATATAGAAAATGTATTATAGTATTAAATTAAGGAGATATTAAATTCCACATTGTTTCAAAACCGAATAAAAACTCAAAGACCGGAATCAAAAGTATCGGCGACTACTAGCGTTAGCTAAAGCACGTAGTCCAAAGTACGTAGTACAAACTAGGACAACTCGTATCAAACGTGGGTAAAGCTCTGGTCACTATTCTTAGTATTTCCCATAATGTAAAACACATCTCCTAGGAGATGTATGATGTTATACATTATACTGGAAGGTCACTACCCAGACCGGTTTCAACCTTTATTGAGGTCTCATCAGTGAGTAGCTAGACCAAATTAATACCAAGGGTATAGTGAAAAGAACTTATACACTTTGCTATACGAGTTGTCAGAAAGGTGAACCCATTAAATTACTTAAATATAAAGAGCCAACAGGCTTCATTTCGGCGATGTAACATTATTCGGCATGAAATTCTTTGATTCCGATCTTTGAGTTTCTTATTCGGTTTTGAAACAATGTGGAATTTAATATCTCCTTAATTTTAAATAATGCCAATTATGTTATGGTATTATAACGTAATTCAACAAAATTAGCCCAACTTTTAATATTATTCAATGCAAAGATGTTGAAAAATTTTCAGTAAATTTTTGTACGCTGTATTAGATAGGCTTAGCTCTTGATACAGAAGTCGATGTGGAACCAAGCTTCTTCAGAAAACAAAGATTATCTAAATGGATCATTTCTGAACTCATGTGCAACTATTAAAACATCCACAATCAATCTGCTGAAGCTTCCATAGCTGTATATTTGAAAGTAGACGATTTGAATTCGATAAAGATCCATCAAGTTATTGGAAAATTTCTTGCTGTATAATTAGTCACACTGGTGATTTGTTTATGTGTGGAATCCATGTCATTAGGGCATAACATAACTTTTAAATGGCGTAATTAGTGGAAGTCAGTTTTGAGAAATGTCGTTGGTTTCTCAAAGTGACGTATGCATGTCACGCTGGATATATTTAAAGATGTTAGTGATACTTAAAAAAACTAACATAACTGCTGGTATTATGGCAGTGAAACCACACAGTTTAAGTTACTTTCCCGCTTTCGATGTCCGTATAAAGTAAACCCATTGCAATCCTAGCATATTATATTTTTATATTTGATATGATTCTCTACCACAAAACCGAGTAAAACTAAAGTACATTTCTGTTAGAGCTGGGAATGGGCTAAGGGTCAGATAAAGCTGCAAAGCTTGCTCTAGCGACCAATCAAAAACTTACAAGTCACTTCAAGTCTACAATAAACGGGATGATCTCAAACTTCGTGAAGAAATTCATCAATCCCCTAAGGATATTCACAACATCCATTTCCACAGAAGGTTCCATCCTCCCAACTCACCGCAGTCTTTTTAGCTACACTGCTATTTCCAGAAAAATAAGAAAATTCATTAACAAAAATGGTATTGAAGTGCTCACTTCCATCAGAAACAAAGTACAAATGAAACTGCTTTGCAGATAGAAAGGGATATGTTTTATGCAAATTTTTTCATTAAAAAATAAACAATATGGAATATTTTCTCTGTATACACTAAATGCATATAAATTGTAAACTGATGAACAGTCGTAGAGGACACTGATATAAGTACTTTGTTTGCTTTTCTTTGAAAGAAGAAAGAACAAAATTTATTATTATTATCATCATTTTATTATTACTATTATTATATGGGCACCTCCATGGAGTCAGAAGACTCATCGCCCGAGACCCAATCTATCCATATAATCTATCATACTTCTCCTTGAATCCATTAACAGACAAAGCACTCACAACTAACTCTGCTAACCCATTCCACTCATTCACAACTCTTCAAGAAAAAAATTTAGTCCTCACACTCCTACTAACCACGCCTTTATTCAACTTTCAGGGAAGACCCCCTTGTTCTGGTTCATCTAGCCAAGTGCTAAAACATTTCCCCTCCATCTATCCCATAAAATCCTTTAAGAAACTTAAATGTTTCTATCATACCACGTCTTTTTTTCTCCTATCAACCAACTTCTGCAATCCACACACCTCTGATCTATCCTCATTGGGCACATTCCACAGGCCGCTCACCATCTTGTTCACTTGCCTCTAAATCCGCTCCACTGCTTCATCATCACCAAGAAAACCAGGGAATTAGAATTGAGCACAGTAGTTCAGATGTGGGCGTATTAAGGCTTATAAAGAGGAATGACAACTTCCTTATCTCTACTTGTTAGTGTGTTCTTCAATAGCCAAGTAATCTTATGGACTGCCTTAGTAACCTTAGTAATGTATCCTGTAAACTTTAACTCTGTCTACAATCACCACCACCACCCCTAAATCTATAGCTTCATCTATTTCCTGGAGTATAGTTTCATCAGTGTGATGATACACGGCTTGTGTTCTATTTATCCCAACATACATAACTTTGCATTTCTTCACATTAAACTGATACCTTTTTTTTTTTGGCCATACTGACTGCCTATTGAAATTATCCTGCAAGTGCTCCACATTGCCTTCATTAATTATTACTCTACCTAATTTCGCATCAGCTACAAACAATGAATATTTCCTTTCAGGTTATTTCCTACATCATTTATGTACAAATTAAGCAGGAATGGTCCCAGCACTGAACTTTGCCCCACACCACTAGTCATCTGTTTTCTCCTCGAATCTGCCTCTCCATAGTACCACTTTTTGATATCTATCCTCGCCCGCTAGAGTAATAAATGTCATATCCATTCCCATTTGTTCAAATTTGCGTAACAGGGTACCATGTGGTAATTTTTCAAATGCCTTTGAAAAATCATCGTAATAGAGTAATTTATAATAGAGTAATTTTTATTACTCTATTATAATAGATTTATAATAGAGTAATAAAAATTACTCTATTATATATTAAATAATTTATAATAGAGTAATTTTTATTACTCTATTATAAAAAGTTTGTAAATCACTAAGGCATAACCGATCCTTTACAAAGCCATGTAAACTCTCCTACAGGATCAGAATGTGGGATTTAATATCCCCTTAATTTAAAATAATGTTACATCGCCGAAATGAAGCCTATTGGCTCTTTATATGTAAATAATTGAGCATCTTATACCAATGAAAATAAGAGAAATTTACATGTTCTAGAAGGAAAAACTGTCGAAGTCAGTGCAACTATGGCTTTATTGGACGAATTCCGTGAAAATGTTATGATAAATAGAGCGAATTCATATTTTGCGAAAGCATAACAATCCCATGTTTTTCAACAAATTGTTGGAAAATATGGGAAACGATCGATCAAAAAAATCTGTGTGTGGGGGGGGGGTCGATGGGTGGGTGGGTGTGCCGACTAATCCTATACATATTAAACAATGTAGTTGGTAATAATCGCTGACTGCTCTTTATTCTGTTGTTTATATATGCAATCTCGCATGACAACTTTTACGTACCTTTATTGACTCATGTCTTCTGATAATTGACTGTTCAATGCTTTTATCCATTCAACAAAAATGGAACTCAATTAATAAAACGCGTTTGTTACCATAATGGTAACAGATTGGTGTGCCTTTTTAATTTATATTTTAGCGTACGTTTCTCTCGGAATTCTTTGAGGCTTACAAACACGATAGTCCATAGACAAGTGAAGTGGGAAATCTATTCGATTTTCCGGTGTTGGCCTGAGCAATGGATTTAATTTGTTTTTCTGCTTTATTTTAATGAACCATCTAGCTTTGTTTCCCAAATGAAATTATCAAACAAATTTATATTTAATGCAAATAGCTTAATTTAATGAGGAATAAAATTTCAGTTCCTTTGTTTTCTTCTTACTACTGAGATCAGAAATAATGGAAGCTAAAGTTGAATTTTTCTTGTTTTCGATTTAATTTCCATGTATTTTATTTGACGCAACTATCCTCCAATATTCGAAGAAACGATCGATCGAATATCATTTAATGGAAAACGAATTAAAAAAATTATTAAACCAAAAGTTTGATATGAATGTAAATTGCTTTGAATTTGAATTCTGTCGTAAAGCGATTAAGTTCATGCAAACCATCACGATTAGTGAAACTTTCACCTCATTATTTCAGTATGAAATAATGAGGTGAAAAATTCTTGTCGTACTGTTTCTCTCTCTCTCTCTCTCTCTCTCTCTCTCTCTCTCTCTCTCTCTCTCTCTCTCTCTCTCTCTCTCTTGTTTATAGAAGGGATTTTGACAATTCCTGAACTTTCATCCGTGATGTATTCTAATTACAATCCATTTTTGTATATTGTAGTTCACCCATTCAGTCTTATAAACCATGATTGATTACCCACTGAACTCTGAACGTTAGACTAAATTCAAATCAACCCATCAGATAAAAATCCGATTTTTCTTTTTAACTTAGCTCCGATTGTCTGTTGCAACGAGCTACCATAGCTGTTTATATACCTAATTTTGTAATGACAGTAAATTCATTATATATCCATGTGTGTGTGTGTGTGTGTGTGATCACTCTGTCGGTATTTAAAACTTACCCAAAGATAAAGCACTTTATCTTCAACCGTTTAACCGACGATCATAGCAATATTTTCAAATATTCAAAGTATGTTGCTAATTAGGCATAAAATAATTCTGAGCTAAAACTCGAACTTGACTCTAAATGCTAAGAATGCTTATTCTTTTAGACCCTTCTAAACTAACTCACATTCCTTTTAAAATGCAAAATTGAAACATTCAGTGCATTAAAAAAGTTTGTTTCTAAAGATTTCTAATGCCTAAAGTTTAAATAATAGCATCAAGTTCGAATACAGATTCCCCACTCAATTCCTCTAAAGACGTTTTCTTCATATCGTCTTTCCTGAGCAAGCTCTTTGAAAAAATTCAAATCATATTGCTTCGCTCAAACTATTAAGCTTTTTATTAGGGTGTAAGGTTATTAATTAGGCATAAAATTATTTTATGCCTAATTAGCAACATACTTTGAATATTTGAAAATATTGCCGCCTTTGTAAGTTTCCGTGCTGTCTGTTGGCTTCATACATTATAACCATTACAAAAAGACTGAACTCAATGTGCCGTTTTTAATCTTATTCCTTGAAAGGATAGGTGAATGTAGATTACATATTCACCAATGTGATGAGGTCAGTCGGTAATTCTGATGTCCTTTGGTTGGAACGACTCTGATTCGAATACCGTCCTAGGAGGCGGAGAACTTTCCAAGAGAGTTCAACTGGAGATGAATTACCTGGTCGGCCTCATACTGAGGTTGAAGAGTTTTTCTTTCTGGAAACTGAGGATTTTTCATCTACAACAGGAAAAAAAACACATAATTTACATTAGACATAACATATTGTTCTCATAGCCTTAGCTATGTTGGTCCTAATTCAAAACAAACCAACACAAACGTTATGGGTTTTGGGACAGAAGAATACTTCAAAATCCTTAAATTGCACACATTTCAAATTATGTCATTCGCACGAGAGTGCGTCATCGGAAGGTGTAATCAACTGATTACACCTTTCGATATAATCATGTTGTAATACCACCTCCGTACGACACGGATCCGTTCCATAAAGCTACTTCTATTCAGCTTAAGTACATATCCGTTGGTATTCGTCTTTTCAGATATAATCAATGTTCCAAGCCCATACCAGAAAAAGCAGCTCAAAACAGTTAAGCCTCTAATAAACTTCACAGGTAGATGACACATATGATTATAAGAAATTCCCAAAAGCATCTACATTATACTGACTCTGATCGGAGAAAGGAGAGTAAAGCGATTCGTTGCTCCACATCACAGACTATCAAAGCTCTACGGACTAGCAGCGATATCCTTTAAGCTCGAATAATCCGTGCTGCTGATTGCCACTGTTGATGTCTCGTACAGTTTATGTGCTCTTCTGTAGAAACCGAAATTGGTGCAGGCGTTTAGCGGTGCGATGTTAGGTAATAGCGACTTAAAAGCTACTAGCTCTCCCGTAGATATTTTGAAATCCTGATTGATCATTTTCATTGAATTGTCGAATATGAAACTTCGGTCCTTTTCGTGTCAACTGCGTGTTTTTGGCAGTATACTCACAGTCCATCTTTGATAACGTCACGTCTAGTTAATTTTGAGATATAATTTCTTTTACCAATGTCACAAACCGATAATTCGATTATATTTTATCCAGTGATAACTTCTTTATAAGTCTTCAGATTCTATACGTACCATCGATAGCATACAGACTGACTCTATGAATATATCTGTTTGCCTGTATGGCAATACAGACTACGTGAGATGAACAACGGGAATATGCACATCCGTGCGTTTCATTATAAAACACGATTTATAATGTATAGGGTGAATATAATTAAAGTTCACATTTCGAAAGGCTGTAACTGGGTGACTTCAGCAGAATGATTTAATAATTAACATGATGATGTGTGCGTCATTGAAATTTATTTTTCGCAAAACCCAACGTTAGTTCTAAAATTTGCCATTAGGGTGACAAATGGCGCTGCAATACATGTAAATTACGTATGATACTCCTGGTGTGAGTGAAACGCTGCGATACTACCATTTATGCAAATGAAAAATGACTTCACTCACGTATGCTTCAAAAGAACCTTCTAAAAAAGCCGGCAGGTAGCTGCGGAATACGTCAGTTAATTGCCTATTAGCAGACGTGTTAAAGCACGGTGTCACCATTACCGAAGGATTGCTCTTCTCGTGAAGTGTTTTACTAAAATATCAGTTGCGCCTGGACAGCATGGCGAAAGTTCAGAACATTAAAGGGATTTTAACGGATCCAATGACTATCAAGCGGTTGCTTCAGACACATTTAACCGAGGACAAAATCATCTGCCGCCATTTTCGTACAACATGGCCAGAGAGCTCTCCGTATCTGAACCCCTTGCGGCTTTTGGCTGTGGGGACATCTCACAGACGTTGTCTATTGTGCCCACATAGCCAACTGTGGAAGACAGCATCACATGCCATATCCACAACATATCGAGTGAAACTCTACCTTCTGTGGTTGAGCATGCGATTTTGCGATTTTTGCACGTTGCCGACAACTGAGGACGGCATATCGAATTTTGTAATGTAACCACACAACGCGCCCTGTGCACGCTACTTTTTATGACATTTTTAATTACCCACTATGGTACTGCAGCGCCATGTTTCTCCCTAGTGGCAACTTTTAGAACTAACGTTGGCTTTTGCGCACAAAAAAAAAATTGCCATTGCCGCACACATCATCATCATCATGTTAAATATTAAATCGTTCCGCTGAATTTACGCAGTTACAGTCTTTCGAAATGTGAACTTTAATTATAATCTCTCTGTATAAAACAAGCAAAAATGTATAGCTCATGTGCAGTTAGCTAATCAAGGAATGGACGAACGTAGGAAATGCTGGTCCCCGAACTGGAATAATTTTAATGGGACTCTTATTTTAAGATAATTAGGTATGGGAAATGTATGCTATTAAACAATATTAAATATAAATAATACATTTATTTATTATATTTTGACGAAAAATAAATATTCGTATAAAGAAATTTCCTTGCTTTTTTTCCAGCAAAATCTTTCAAAATATTATCAAATTTCAAATTTCTTGCTCTGAGCGTTATTATTTACAATCGATCCAATTTAACTGTAAGATTTATTATATTAGTAAATTATGAATTTATTAAATTATATACATAAAATATCTTTTACAACATGTAATAGTTTTTCATAATCAAGCACAATATGTATATTATAGAATAAACCTCATAAAATCATAAAAGAACGATAATATGTTGCAATATAAATACAAGTGATTTTATATTCGATTTAGTAAAATACATAATAGGATATTCCTAATTATAAGGGAGACAATATTATTATTATTATTATTATTATTATTATTATTATTATTATTAAATATTATCATAAAAACTAACCCAAGCTTCGAAGTAGGTGGGATTAATTCCGCCTTACTTATCTACACGAAATCCTCATAATCAATTAATTATGCATTAATTATGGTTATTATTATTATTAGCTCTTACCGTTTCAAAAGAACAGTTTGTGAATAATTCCATAACAAATAAATGTATTCAGATCAACTTGAATGATTATTCATGTGCTCGTATTATATTACACCAAAACAACAGACAGAATTTCAGAATGCGTAACTATACATCATAATGTTACTGTACATCACCAATCTATTACACTTTTTATGATTTAATAATATACTAAATAAAACTAGAAAAGGTGTAAAAAGTTTTTATTAAAACTTTAAAAAACTAAATAATATCAATTATCATAAAAGAATTTAAAGTAATTTTAGTTTATCTAAATTACACAAAATATATTTTATTAGAAGCTTGTGTAACTCGGTGGAGGTTGCACTTGCATCCTCATCGTTAGATCACCCGAAGATAGACTTACAGCTCAAGTCAAGTCTCTGACTGGAGGAACTTATTCTAAGCCTTTCTTCGTCCGGTTCCCGAGATAGTCGATCTCTGGCATGAGCAAGGGTTTTTTTTTTCGCCCCGAAAATCTGGTTTTTCGTCGTGTAAACTCAAGAAAATCGACCTTAAAATCCACATTATTTCTGACAGTAACATATCCTGTTAGGATTAGGTACCAAGAGGTGGCAGCACTTGTTTGATTATAGGCTATAAAGGGTTTAAGCCTTATAGCCTACTAACTATAATGGAATAATAGCCATTATCTTATTATATTTTATTAGTTTTTGAGATCAATCAGAAAACGCTGGTTTCATGCCAGAAATTTTCTCTGATGCAAAAACATCTCACTGAGTGCTTTGAGTTAAACATTTATCTTGTATGCAAACCTAACATAATAGATTCTTTCACTTTCACTCTACTGGTGAAAAAAAAAAAAAACGTTAATGCTTGGAAGGCTTTCACTAGCATTCATTCAGTGTTTAGTATGCTCGCATTTTTCCATACTAAATTAAGATTACGAAGGAGTTTCTTCGCAATCTCTAGTTTCTTGAGGGGGGGGGGCTAGATTATAGTTTATCTTTGTTTCCATTATCTTTTTTGTTGTCTTTCTTTTCTATTAACATTTTTATAACTAATTTTCGTTACAAGTTCAGGTGATTCTCTCTCTCTCTCTCTCTCTCTCTCTCTCTAATATCATTAATGCACATCTACCTGACCTGTCCTTCCGTCACTATACGCTAGACACTGCCTCTAGCACTTGCAACCACCACAAAGTCATTACTAGGACCCGCTACATACAGATCAGAACAGACAGAGACGTGTAACTTTCTTTTCAATGACCAAAGCAACCATTTACAGTTTGTACGTAAAGAATAGGGAATAACCAGAATCTCTCAGGCACTGAATCTAAGCAACATCTCATGAACAGACTGCGGAAGCTGAACAGCTATTTTCTATCCGAATATCATGTCCATCAATAACAAGTAACTCTATAGCAATTCAATGAACGCTGGAACCCAAATTGTACCCTTCAGTTGATCGGAGAAGAGAGCGGGACTCTCCTTATGCAGCTGAAAATGAGGACAACGAAAAAACTGTAGTGCCTCCTCCGTTAATAAAACTGCTATCTTTCTGTAACAATATTTTGGTAACGAATATATTTATTTTCTATTTAATTATATTTCACTCGATTTTAAGATTCCGTTTCAAATGCACTTATTCTTGTTTCGTAATTTTAATATCGCAACATAATTAAACAACCTCCATGTCTGCACTCTGCTTGCTATTTTTAAAAAATGATGAAACAAATATTTATAATTCTAGAAAGACGTGGGCGTTTTTCCTATTCAAATATTTAGAAATAAATTAAGCTCTTGAATGTAAATACCTTGAAACAGCCTCATTCAGAAACCCCAGAAACTAAATCCATAATTTCATTATTGCTCTTATTTTTATGAGTTTTAAAAGAGGTATACCGTGAATAGACATATCGATACAAAATTAATAACGGAAAAAACTCACGTACAAAGATACAGAAATAACGCGCATTACTATCCCTTATGTACAAGGCATCAGTGAACGTATAGCAAAAGTTTTAAAACCACTGAATATTTTTGTTGCCTTTCGACCGTTTAGAAAAATCTCCACCTTTCTCACTTCTCCTAAGGACAAGCTTCCACATCTTAATCATCCAGGTGTCTACCAGATTCCGTGCTGTTGTGGATTATCTTATTTCGGACAAATGGGAAGATCTGCCTCTATTCGGCTAGAAGAACACCGATCTTATATTGAATACTTTAAACTTGAAAAGTTTGGACTTGCAGAACATGCCATCTTCGCCAGACACAGAGTTCATTGGAGAAAGACAAAAGTTCTTCACAAAAGTCAGTTTCTCATGGAACGTCTTTATAAAGAAACATGTGAACTCTACTTCAGTCTCCTAACTTAAACAGATCCGACGGCTTACGTCTATCCCCTTTATGGGAGATAGTACTTTACAAATCAGCTCATCTTTCCTAACTTTTTATTGTATTGATTTTTTTTTTATTTATTATTTTTTTTATTATTTTTTATTTTTTTAAAAAATTTTTTAATTTTTTTTTATTTTTATTTTTTATTTTTATTTTATTTTATTATTATTATTTTTAAGGAAAGTTATTGACCTTTTTAGTTATCTTACACCAGCTACTTAGGTGGCGCTTTTTGGAATTGTCAGTTATTGTTTAATTTGAGCTTAATGTACTGAAGATGCCTGTGACACACAGGCGAAAATTATACTATTAAATAATCTTTGTACGTGAGTTTTTTCCGTTATTAATTTTGTATCTTATTTTTATGTTTGACAAACATCATTTAAGATGCATGCTCATATTTTTTATATCTTTCCCTTTGTTTCTGACTACAACAATCGCAAAGCAAAGGCTCTCTAATAAAATATATAGTAATGTCACTGACAGGTAGTTTGGGATAAACGAATCCCTAGTGTTTACTAAGAAGGAATGTGATTTTATTCTAAATCGTGTCACTTTACATCATGTTAGCGGTAAAAAAAAGCCTTGTCTTTTTTATTATTTACTTTAGAGATTTTAGAGAATTTTTCTCTTTCGCAATATTCTTATTTCATAGCAGTACTAATAAAATTTGAGTATGCAGTACTTTATTTTAAGCTCTAATATTTAATTTTTATTAAGAAATAAAATATTAACATATTGTGAACTATAATAATATTTTATTTTAAAAAAATCAATATCTTTTATAATTAAAAATTGTTCAAATTGTAATTAATGTTTAATAATACACCCTTCAGATTTAGTATAATTAAATTTATAAATTGCTCTTTTCAAGAGACTATTTTCATTGGCAATTATTGTAGATCGTTTATAGATTTTCCGCTAAACAACAAGACTGCCAACTTGGTAATGCGTTTTCATCTCTTTTCGTCATGAATCCCTTTTATCAAAATTTGACTTCAAGTTCACCATAGAATAAAGTCGCTTTGTTTGGCATGGTTTAAATATATGATTACTATGTTTCAGAAATGGATTATGAGACGCCTCCCCGAATCCTCAAAGGATCAGGCAACAACTATCCTCTAATGAGGATAGTTGTTGCAAATTCGAGAAATATTAAACTATATAAAAATAATACTAATACATTATATTAATGATAGCCGTGAACAAAACAAAGTGTTTATCATATTTTTTAAAGTGAATATCTCTCAAGAAATGTAAGAAAAAACTAATTAATGTTAACATTTTACAAAATATAAAATAATAACTTAATATAATAATTTGAATATGTTTTATTTTCAAATATAATATTTTAAAATTTAATTAATAAATAAAACAACTTTTCATGTTTAAAGGAATATCCAATTGTTTAATATAAATTGTCATTAATTTTAAAGTCGTTAGTTTGTTGTGTTTTGATTTGTTAAATCATCACTTAAACTGTACCTGAAAAAAATCAGCAGTTTCTCACTTTCATAAAAATTTCTCGTCTTTTGATCAAATGATAGAAGAAGTATGCATCAGGGATTCCGTGATACACCCTTCGTGCCTATTCTAAAAACACAAAATTTGAATTTCTAGGAGGGTCAACAGGACACTGGTTGTTTTTTATTCACCCAACCTGCTGTCAGTGGCGTAAAGTATGTCTAATAGCATTTCACAAATTGTATATTTCCTAGGAACAGACAACCTTAGGAAAAGACTATAAACGGGATTATTACCATCAAAATGGGAAAACTTACTGTAAAAGGGGTAAACATGTAAGCTTTAAACTTTCTACTTGAATTTTCATTAATTTGTTTATGGTAAATTGATTACTGATAAAGGATTACTTTTTATTCTTCGTTGAAGAATATTAAGCTCATAGTAAAAAATCACGAAAAGCAGATGTGCAAGCCTGAGGATTGTTTTCATAATTTCTTTACCATTGATTGAAGCATTTTCCGTTTTATTGGCTAATTAATTGTTTATCATTCCTTTAAAGTCGAAAAGTATGATTGCTATGCGTGACTCTGCGGAAATATGCTGTGATCGGAAAAACGAAGGGATCAGTGCAGATGCTTTTGTAGTGAATTGCGACAAAATCTAGTAACCTATTCAATATTGCGAAATAAGACTCTCTGTTGAGAGCTTGGGTTGACATTTATAGACAATTATATTTATAGAGATATCTGAGACTAATAAGCTTGCTTCCATTTACTCAGCTAGATTGTTCGAGTATAATCGAATATAGAGGGCACTGTTGATGCCATATAATGACCACGAGATGAGGTGCTTTCTAGTTGGAAGACATCTTTGAGAGTCATCATCCACACAATACATGTTGCTGCGCTATAATTAATTTTCTCCATCGCCAAATATTAAATACGTTCTAAATACTTATAGCATCATAAGATATAAAACATAAAACCTATCCTACAAGCTCACTGGCAACGTAATTTTACTTTAAGGACAAAATATTCCTCATGTTCCTTAGTTATTCCTTTTTCAAATGCGCTAACTCTCAGTTTTTATTTTTATAAAAATAAAAATTAATTAATTATGATGAGAAATTTTTTTCCTTATAGTTATAATTTAACTACAGAATTCTGAGCAAATCTGACTTAAAGACGATCGAGATAATTGTTTGCTTATTGATTTTATTAGAATTTATCAAAGTTATTGGATTATGTATCCAGGCTGTGGACAACGTTTCAAACCAATGGATTGTGTTCCAGACGTTTGTTAAGAGGGTGCGCTCTCTCTCTCTCTCTCTCTCTACAATGGAGCATGAAGAGAGATATTTAGTTATAAGCACAGAACGTAATTGACTCACCACGGCAGGTCAGCTTGCAAGTTGGCTCCATTCAAGGATAGGTACGCGGATATCTTGACAAACTATGGCAAGATGGCTGCAAGAAGTAGGCCTATACGCCCTAAGGCCTGTAGTCTGCGTCCCTTTATCCACAGCTCAGAGTAAAGCACGTTTTCAGTGGTGTTGTCCATAAAAATTGGACAAGACACCACTGGGCTAATGTACTCTTTACAAACGAGAGTCATTTTAGTCTTTCCTCAGATTCCAGACGACACTTGTGCTGGCGTGAAAGAGGCACTGCTTACCATCATGAGAATGTTCTTGAAATTGATAGATACTGCTGTGCTGGCGTCATGGAGTCTAAAGCTTTTCACGGACCATTGAAGTTCTTTAGCTGTGGACTTCACAACCCGACCGTCTCGAGGATAAGGCCCTATGCTTCCGGTATGTCTGTAGATGCGTGTGTTCATGGGAGATGATATGCCTGTTCTGGGGGACGAAAAACCTGAGTTTCAGGAAGAAAAATACCCTACCTCCGTATGAGACTGGCTAACTCACCTTTAGTCGAATGAAACCAGATAAAGGTTCCTCAGGTCTTGTACGGGAATCTAACCCAGGTCTTTTTGACCAAAGGGCTTCATCTATACTGACTGATCTACCGAGGCTCATGGAGTCATGATGTTGGGGAATCATTATACTTAATGGACGCACCGAGCTACACGTGCTGGAAAAATCGACTATGGCTGGAAAGCGATATTGCAATGAAGTTCTTCAGTTCGATTGTTCGATTGTTCCGTGATGCTCTAGGCGACGAATTCATTTTTATGAATGACAATGTCGTGAAGATACTTCTGGAGACCAAGGATATTATTCGAATCGAGGCCCACCGCTCCCTAGACCTCAACCATAGAACACTTTTGGAACGCTCTCATGTAGGGAGATGGATTGCTGCTTGAAATTCCCCTCCGGTAAACAAATAAGCTTTATCCGTCATCTGAAAGAGGGATGGACCAGTTTGCCTCAAGAACCCCTGAATCACTTGGTGCTAATCATGCATGGTACTACGTTGTGAGATCTGCATCGCAGTTCGGGGATGAACATATTCAATACCGAAATGTCTCTCAGCATAGTTTTCTGTAAGAACTATACATTAATTCCTTAGCTACGTTCTTATTTGTAACTTTTGCCAAAAACTAATTGTAATTTAATTTTTATAAATTTATAACACATTTTTCTGTAATACAATTTATTAGCATGCTGGCAATAAATTTATGTCCATATTTGGTTGTAGTCGAAAATATTTTCATATACAGGTAAAAATGTAGTGCGACCTTATCATTTGTACACTAATATATTAGGGTTAGATTAATTGGAATTACAGCCAAGACATTTAGTTCCACTTATTATGGATATTAATTTCGTTTGCCCTTGTTATCTAGTGTGGCTTTGCGGTGCAAAAACTTGACTTTCTTGGAGGTAAAATCTTTTCCTCAGTAAGCGACAGGCTAATTATGTTCAGGGATTCAAACAAAAGGTTTAGTCGAAACAAAAGAGCAACGTTCGGCATAAGAATGAAGAAACAAAGTCATGGAATATTTAGAAGTCTCTTTTAGATGAATAATTTATTAACAATGAAGAAATTATAGAAATGGAAAACTAAAAGTTACCTTATCAGATTTTATCTGGAAACAATAGTTTAAAATGTGACCATGTATTTATTGTTGCAGCCCTATTTCAATTCTCATAAATGTTTGATGATTCAAGTTAATTTACTATTGATATTTTATTAATCACCTTAACGAAGGATGATGCATAAATGTTATTTAAAATACCCGATCTGAAATGTCGCACTGCTCTCTCAGCCATTATTACCCCTTCAGAGTTAAAGTACATCATTGCCTAAATTATTAGCATTATGCATATCCAAATTTCAATTCGAATGGTTCCATGCGATTTTGAGCACTTATGAGAAAATGAAATAGTAAGAATCAGTTATGATAGACATGCTGCAGATAATTATATGCCATTATACAATTATACATTATTCATGAATTATGAGGGTGGTCTTTAAAATTCTCGGTCTAACGATGAAAAAGCGAATTTATAATTTCAAATTGATTTTTATTTTTTAACATAATCTCACTTAAGACTAATACATTTATTCCAGCGATGCACTCTAGCGTCATTATTCCGCCCCTGTAGTGGTTCCCAGTAAGATCTGTAAAATACCCCTCTACAGCTGCAATCACCTCTTGATTCGAAGAAAAACGCTCACCAGTAATGAAGAGTTTTAGTTTTGGGAAGAGATAGAAGTCAGAGGGAGCGAAATCTGGGGAATAGGATGGATATTCCAACAATTCATAGTGCAGATTCCTTAATTTTACAATTGCCAAAACACCTTTGCGGGCAGGTGCATTTTCCTGATGAAAGATGATTTTTTTCTTCTGCAAACGTGTTTTCTCACAAATGTTTTCGTCTAATCTGGTTAAAAGATCAGAATGATATTTCCTGGTTATTGCTTTACCCTTTTCAAGATAATTAATAAACAAAATGCCTTTAGCATCCCAAAACACCACTGCCATGCCTTTCCTGCTGATGGAACCGACTTTCTCTTCTTTGGCGCTGAACAACCGGCTTCTGTCCACTGTTTTGACTGCTGTTTGGATTCTGGTGTGTGTAATGGTGAATCCAAGTCTCATCCATAGTAATAAATCGACGCACAAAATCGGTTTTTTTTCTTATTAAAACGCTCCAAATATTTCTTCAAACCATTCAAACTTGTTATGTGCCAGTGGGCAATGTCGTGTTGATACCCATTAAAGGAATATTAAATATATATAAGGCCGGCCTGGTTGGCCAAGTGGTTATGGTATCTGCTTTCCCGCCAAGAGACTGCGGGCTCGAATCCCGCGTAGGCATGGATATTTGTGATTGTCTTCCACTTTCATACATTCATTCACCCAAGTATAGATACACTCTCCCAATATGGACTGAGTCACCATGGGAGTAGTAGACCCTAAACCTCCCTCAATGGGAGAGGCCTTCACCCTTAAGTGGATAGAAAAATAGGCTGTTCATCATCATATATAATAAGAACTTTAAAAAATTCTTAGCCTATCCACGGTATGAATATACTATAGATTTACAAATATTCCTTTCATGGGTACGAGAGAGAAAACCCGCAGTGTTATGATTCCCCGTCACTGGAACTACAGGGCCCAGTCCGAACCATTAAAACATCTTCAGATCATGATGCCTCCTCCACCAAGCTCCACAGTTAGCACAACAGGCTCGAACAAGTAGCGTTCTCCTGGCATCTGCCAAACCCAGAATCGTCTGTCGAACTGTCAGATGGTGAAGCCTGATTCATGACTCCAGGCGAGTTTTTCGGACTACTCTCTTTAGCTCTCTCCACGAATCCGCTGTATTATTTTATGTGGCCTAGGCGTTTCCACAATAACACCACTTGCAGTTGATAGTCAGATGCAGCCATCCCGATCTCGAAATAAGTTGATGTAAATGTAGCATCCTCTGACAGAGCCACGTTGAAAGTCACTGATCACTTCAGCACGGTCCATTTTACTGTTAACTGTTAATGTTTGTCTATTAAGATTGTAAGATCGTGTGCTTCCTTTTATACCTGTAAAAGCCACATCTACTACTAATAGCCATATCTATCTCAATGGCTTTAACAGGCCTTTAAGGCCCACAACCCTCCAAGCACGGTTGGATTTCGTAACTGAAATACGAGGATAGAATGGTCACCCCTATGCCTCGAAGTATTCCTGGGCCTCGAAGTATTCCTGGCTCTATCCCTGTGTGTTCACGGGGCCAGTTTGCCTGCTTGTGGGATGAAAAACGCCAGATAAACTGGCGGGAAAAACCCTGCTGTCCACGCCCAAGACCGGCTAACTTGGCTATGGCTAAGGAAAATCCTCAGGTTCCTCATGTCTTCGAACTAATAGCCATAGGTGTCAGGATATTTTTGATAAGAGTGTACCCTCAACTGCCTTCATGAATATCTTCATTTCTTTCTCCAGCCACTGAAGTTCAGACAGCCTAGGATTAGAACCAATAGCTAGCCATCCTCATAGGCCTCATGTTCAACAAAGTTTGAAAATAAGCACTATCAGTACTGAATAAAAATTGGTGTAACCCTCCGCTTCACCTTAGTCAGTGGAATAGAGACTATAACTTTGTAGATCAGCGCTTTGTAGATCAAGTGTTGATCCTTCTTCTTTCACTCTGCAATCATAGGCACCTTGAAAATGCTTTTTAGTGCAATTTGTAACTACGGCTGCTGCTTATCCTGTGTAATGTGACATAATGTGGATAACTCAAATGACACAGAATAAGGAACCGATGTTTGTCTAAAGTCTCTGCTGTTTCAGGAATATAAAAGCCTGTCCTGTGAAATGTTAACTTAAGGTACACAAAGTTTACATTTGCGAAATAACTGCATGCAGATAGCACTATTTTGGAGACTTTAGGTTGAAGCCCTGACATTATTATGTTACATCTACTATTGTTTCACTAGAAAATCAAAAACACCTAACGAATTGTAAAAGACGATTATTCTATTTTAAACAAAATTTCTGGCTGTCCATCTTTTACAGATATATTCAGTTATTTACTTCTTCTGTTGTACAGTTATAGACAATAAGTTTCTTTTCGCTCTTCTTAAAATATCTTCAAATATAAAATAAAGCAGGCTAGTGTAACTAATAAAATACTAAGAATTTCAACAAGACAGTCTAGTCAGGACAGCCCATATCGCAACCACTATTTAATTAGGCTAAAACGACAAATTTGAAACACTAAAACGCAGCGAATTTTGTTTATTAAATTACTAAAAATTGTTCACCAGTAATCTATTCCTACGCACTTCTAATCACTCACCAACGGATGTACGTCATAATAACAATAAAACTTTTATTTAAAGATATTCACAAAAATAAAGTTACGTTTTTGCCTAAAACGAGTAGTATCCGTTCATTTCATGTGAATAATGTTATGACACCATCTTAGTTTAAAATATACAATTATATTATATATAATAAAATATAAATTATTATTTAATTTAATATAAAGAAAAAATAAATAAAGTTTGACATAGGAAAAATGCGATAATATAACTCTGACACCATATTCTGTATTGCATCGTAACAGAATAATGTGAAACCCAGGATTTACAGCAGTTAGACAATGATTCTAGATAGCTGGATTCACTTTATGGCCTAATAAACTATTCTTATAGTTGATCATTTTTCGAGTTTTGTCAGAACCTGCAGTACAATATTCTGAAATAACACGTTTCCTATTTCAGAGCGCAGAAATTATAGCATAAAATATCGTAAAACGCTATTAAGCTACAACGTGAAATGTCATGCATTAACAGAATAACTAAGAGCGTTAAAAACAGTCTTGATTGCTTAATTTTATACTTTATTTAAATCGAAAATAAAAAGAATATCGTATACCAATCCTGTGAGAAAATTGCTTAAAAATATTAGTAAAATTTGCATATGTAACAACATTTGTCTAATATATCATCGTTGATCTAAAAAATAGACGTCTTCACCGGGTAATATATAAAATTCCACTGCATAAATCCGCATTTCAATAGACAAAATATGAAGAAGACAAAAACTATTCACTGAAGGCTATCCTCTGATAATTAGTGTTTACGAGATTAAAGATTGAAAGAAGAGTGTATTTCAAATCTCATTTTGAAATTTATTTATTTATTCATAAATATTTATTTATGTTTTTACATATAAAACGAAGCTAATGTGTTTAAGAGTGTCAAGCACGTATAAATTAATAATGAGGTAAGACTGCTTTCGTAAAAATACTGCACTGGGCCAAATTAATTAACTTCGTAAGAAATGAAGTTACAGGTAACAGAAGAAATTAATAGAATACTAATTTGGAATCTTCCAGTGTCGTTAGTAATTTTCTATAAATAATTACAAGCAGGCGATTATTTCTTGTTTGTCTTCATTCGGGCCTTTCAGTATTAAGTCAGATTAATGTGAAGAAAATTGACAATAATTGGATCTTGAGTTTAGTGATTGATAATAATTGGAATCTAGTTTATTTTTGTGATTTAAAACTAATTATTTCTTCGTTTTCTCTTGAAGTCTGATCAAGAACTAACTCGACAAGTTCATTTGGGAGTGGGGCTAACAAAAGCTGATCGCAACAGGTTATACGTAAAGAACGAATACTAATCATCAGCAAACAAGACAAAGAAGAAAAGGTCATCTCATTAATTGATGCTCCCTCTTCTTCTTCTTTCTTTAAGTTTCAGTTTGTTACGTCCACAATATTCCAATGCAGGCACCGTTTTCTTTGTCTACCAACTGGTATTTGGTTTCCAATATCTCGCTAGTTTAACTATTCTCTTGGGTTCCATTCTGTTAACATGTTTATTCCGTTCTGATCTTCATGTTTTATCCATTCGTTTATGGGTCGTAACTGTCGTGATATTCTTCATAAATCTTTTCATTTTTAACTCTATCGAATTTTGTTTAACTATTTTACTTAATCTTTTCTTTCATACGTATGTTTGATATTTCTGTTTTTGTTGCGCATCCTAAAGTGGTATTGGTCAAACTACTAATTTTTCTTTCCTTACTTTTGTTTCTTTTGTTAGATCTTTATTTTTTCATATTGTTGAATTTAGTCATTCTGATATTTTATTATCCTTCAGTATTTGTTCTTTAATTTCATTTTGTGTTATATTTTACTGTTTTCACAGTTATTCCAAAGTATTTAAATTTCCTTACTGATTCCAGTATTAGAGAAATAAAGCTGTAAACTACATTACCCCTGAGCATGGTTTCTTCTTTTCTACCCATCGTTCTATCATGTACTTACAAATGAAATCTTAACTATTTATTGAAGGTATATAAGGCTACGATCTGATGTTTTATTTAGAAATAATTCCATACGATATCCACACTTTGTGTGTGTGTGTGTGTGTGTGTGTGTGTGTGTGTGTGTGTGTGTGTGTGTGTGTGTGTGTGTGTGTGTGTGTGTGTGTGTGTGTGCGTGCGTGCGTGCTTATTTTCGTTCTAATTTCAGAAAATTATAACATAATCCTCAGTTTTTTCTATCTTATCTTATCTTATCTTTCTCAAAATTTCTTTCCTGTATTCACATTTATTTGGTGTCCCTTTTCTTCTTCTAAGTATAAAATCATCTTCAAAGCTTATTTTTTTTTCTTATGTCTTCACTACCGCTAATATTCTCCATCAGCGGAGTAATTTTTCTTGCCAACTTTGTGTTCATAATTCCAACTTAATCTCTTGTCCATTTGTAACGATCTACTAGGGAAAAAGCTAAACTTTTGCTAACGAATAGCAGTTATTGGAAGGATTTAGTTTGCTAACAAAGAAAAATACATATCCTGTTCTGTTTAAATCTTATCTTATTCTTTCCAACACTTAATGTATTTTCTTAAAATATTTTAGCATGCTATCGTTGAGGAAATTTTAGTTGAACTAACGGATATTATCCATTACAGATTCAACAGAACTGATGCTGTCTGTGAATGCATAATTACAACATGAATACATACAAGATTCGTAAATAATTTAAAAGTATATTTTATTGAAAATGCTTAAATGACATCAACTGAACAATTCTAAGAATGAAACATATTCTTTGAAACACTGAAACAAATACTGAAATAATTTTCTACCCCACCGTACACTACTTGGTAGTTTATGGTAAAAATATCTGAACTAATAAAATAAACATTTTAAATTTATTGGCATCAAATTTCTGTGTCATACAGAAACATGAAAAAAAATGTTTTACGGATAACATATAATCCATCTTACATTTTACATACGTTATATAAAAATATAGTCCGCGCGGTTAGCCGAATGGCTATGTACTTGGCAACCATATGCCTAAGAAAGGCGTGTCCTAGGTTCGATTCCTGTCGACGACGTGAGGAGCTTAAAGATCATTCTCAGACATAGCCAAGATAGACAGTCTTGGGCGTGGACTGCAGGGTTTTCTCCCCAGTTTATCTGGGCTTTTTCCTCCTGCAAGCAGGCGAACCGGCCCTGTAAACACATGCAGCTACAGACATAGGACACACCGGGAGGCATAGGGCTAGCCACTCTATCCTCGGGTACGGCTTAGAAGGACTAAGGATAGCCCCGTAACAGGCCATTAGGCCTAATACGTGAAGGGAAGAAGAAGAAGATATAAAAATAGCAAGATAGCTAGATTACAATAGTAGACATTTTTGAAATGTGACAGCTTTTCTGATGAGAATTTCTTCCCATGTTCAATTATCTACAAATCCTTCTCTTTCAGGAAGGATTACGCGAATATAGTATTTCATTTTATAACATTTCGATATATATATTTAAAATATTGATATCTGAATAATGAATTCGCATTCTAAAAATGTTTTATTATTTATTTATTCATTATTTTTTATAAATTATCTATTTTTTACATTAACGGTAATATTTTAGGCTTATGTCATTATTTACAGATCACGTTTTTCAAAAGTTTGGGTTGATAATTAAACAACTTATTATGTTAAATAACAGTATTAATGTCTTAAATAATATTTAATTCATTAAAAATAATATTCATGAAATAAGACTATAAGATCTAAATAATAATATTTTTACGATTTTATTGATATTTTATATTTTTAAAATTAATAATCTTATATAAGCAGTTTAATATACTTCATTTAAAAATATGGGTGTAATATTCTGTGAGGTGAAATAGGTAAAACAAAACTGCACTTCGTGGTCGGAAATTCGTCGTTTATGAAGCGGGGGTGGATAAAAAGATTCTCTCCTTGTGCTTTGTATCATTAATGTGTGAATGTGGGCTCGATCTTTCCGTACTTATTTATGTAAAGGGAAGCAACATCGCTCACTTCCGTAAATAACATAATATAGGCGGTACTACTTGCATTCCCACACTTTTTTTTAGCATTTTTAGCAAAACCTATTTTACTTTTGATTTTATTATTTTACTTATGATTAGTTTGCATGATTAATATACATGAATAAGCGTTTCAATGAGATCATCAATTAGCAAGTTTCGACATATTTTGACAGTTCTGGTGTTGCTCAGTATACGAGGTTAATTATGATAAAAATGCACATATGTGATTTCAGTCTTGTAGACTGAATGCATCTATAATTCTAGGTGCGAATAATCTGAAGATTCATAAAGTGTTCAATCACTGGCTAAGAGTTAAAGACATAAAAATATAGTGCTTAAGCTAATTTTATAAAGTATTCACAAAAGTTTAGGATTTTAGATAAATCCATTCTCAATATTCGTATTTCAACAAAGGGAAAAGTGTATGAAATCAATTTTGTGAGTGGTATTTAGTTGCCTTTTATTTAAGTAGTTTAATTAATAAACGATTATATTAACTGGTCATTAAGTAGCAGTCCAAAGTGTTACGATATAAACATTTCATATGGCAGCACTATTACTTTTTTTCCGGATATATTTTTATATAAAAAAAGCTATTAGCTTGAGCTATATATGTTTAAAAGTATTTTGTGATTGTAATATAGATATGTCAGCGCCGTTAGCCTAGTGGCTATGCGCATGGCAACCCTGGTAAAGGAGTGTCCTAGGTTCGATTCCCGTAGACGAGCTTAAGGATTATCTACAGACATAGCCAAGTATATCAGGGGTTTTTCATCCCCCAAATCGGCCCCGTGAACACACAGGCTAGGGATATAGTATGGCAAGGAAGGCAACAGGAAACCACTTTGCTCGTAGATGGTGAACATATATAGCTGACCCTAAACAGCCGAGAGTAGTTTATAACCACAACAACAATAATATAGACGTACTCTAAGAAAAGTATTATAATGTTCAGAAACATTGATGATTTTAGCAACGATCTTAATTTAAATAAACCTAAAGAAAATTCCAATATGAAATAATTAGTTTCATTTTTGTTTTATTTTTATCTAATCTTTAAAATTTTTTATTTATTTATTGAATTATTTATTGAATAAATAATATAGTTCGTTAATTCCTGTCGACGTTGGTGTATTCGTTTCTGTAGCAACTGTCGAAAGTAACTGTCATATAAATGCGCGGTGCTTTTGTTGGCTATGCTTATTATTAATAAGCATAGCCAACAAAAGAGAGGTCATACTTTATTAAACCGCTCCTTAAACATGTTTCACTGTCTGGGCACTCTCCGTACTCTTCGGCAATGCATTTCAATCACTCAACACTCTCCATGCAAAAAGCCTGCTCATCTTATAGATATTATTATTATTATTGTTATTATTATTACGTGACACCTCCAAGGAGTTCAAGGACACGCCAGAGAGCACTCTGCTTCAATCCTGCTCCGCCACACACATCTCACCGTCTCCCCTACTACTTACATAATTCTCGCACTACGCGCAACTACAATCAACGCCATCTACCGCCCACCAACAACAACAGTATATTTAGATATTAGTCATGGTATATGGGTTATATTTTGTTTGGTAATGTAGTTACAGTTATTAATTAGAGATATTAGCCATGATATATACAGTATATAGATATCTTCAATTCACCATGATTTGGGTCGGCGTCGTGGTCGTTTTTCCTCTCGTGGAATCCAATCCAATACTTCTTTTGTCCATCGTTGATCTTGTCTTCTAGCAATATGCCCAGCCCATTGCCACTTCAGATGTTTCACTCTTCCTGCGATGTCAGAGACTTGGTTTGATTTCTCATCCATGTATTCCTTTTGTGATCCAATTTTCTGATACCAAGCATACTTCTTTCCATACTAATTTGTGTTGTTCTTAATTTTTGAATTTCCTTTGCATTCAGTGTCCATGTTTCACAGCCGTATGTCAAGTACAGAAAGAATACGTCAGTTAAAAACTTTTTCAGACACAATGGTAGTTGGCTTTTGAATATTGAATCATGTAATGTTCCAAATGCTTTCCACCCAAGAATCGTGCGCCTTTTAATTTCGTCCATGATATTTTGTTCCATTGATATCTGTTGTCCTAAGTATATGTAATGATCTACTTGTTTAATTTCTTCATTATTGGTTTAGATTATTTCTGGTTGGACATAGCTATTGAACATAACTTGGGTCTTCGGGTCTTCTTCAGGTTTATCTTTAGATTTAGACCAGCTGTTTTGCTAGCAATTTTGAGTTCATGTATACGAGTCTGTAATTCATGCACAGTTGAAGTAAAGATAACTATGTTATCTTCAAAGCGTAAATGGTTTAAATATCTTGCATCTATCTTCAGACCTTTCTCTTTCCCAATCAAGAAGTTTGCATATTTCTTCTAGGCACGCTGTGAATAATTTTGGAGATATTGTGTCGCCCTGTCTTATACCTCTCTGTATTTCCACAGTAGAGATGTTTCCATTGAAATGAATTGCTGCTGTGGCATTCGTGTATGCTGATTTGATGTATGGCTCCTCCACTTGTTGGTATCGTAATGCTTTAAGTATTGCACGAATTTTACGTGAATCAAATGCTTTCTCGTAATCAATAAAACCAAGACATAGTGGTAATTGATATTCATTACACCATTCAATAATCTGCTGTACAACTTGAATATGGTCCATTGTACTAAAGCCCCTTCGAAAGTCTGCCTGTTCTTTTGGTTGTGCTAGGTCTGGAGTCGCACAAAGCCTATGAGCTAAGACTTTTGTAAAACACTTTGTAAATCACTGATAGGTCGGTAGTTCGTCAAGTTTTCTATCTCACCTTTTTATGTATCAGAATTAGGATAGCCTTCCTCAATGTTCTTGGTACATCATTTTTCTTTAGGCATAAAGTAAATAGCTTTGCTGAGAGTTTGTAGATTATTTCTCCACCTGTTTTTAGAAGTTCATCTCTAACTCCATCCTCACCTGCAGCTTTTCCATTTTGCAAGCGTTGGATGTTCCACATAACTTCTTCTGGTAGAATCTGTGGTACTTCTGCTGTTTCATAGTTGTCTTCTTCTTCTTCTTCATTTAATTCATCATCCTGATATAATATTGAGTAAAATTCTTCAACTCTTTTTGCTATAGCATATCTATCTCTGGTAATGGTCCCTTTTTTCTTGTAGTTTGACTGCAACCATCTGTTTGTTGCTGTTCATCAATTGTTGTTTCGCTTTTATGCGACTACGGTTGTTTTCAATTGTTTGTTGTATGAATTTACAATTGAATTTTCTTATTTCTTCTGTGATACGTTTTCTGAATCATTTTACACAATTCCGTGTATTCAATTTTATTCTGTAGGTTAATTAATTGTTTCATTTTTCTTCATTTCTTCAGACATTTTGTCTTGTTTCTGTTCTGTGGTACCAGCTATTTCAGGTGAACATTGTAAAAGGTTTGGGGTAATAATTTTATTACTTTCTGATAGATCAGCATTGTCATCTATAATAAGATGTTTAAATCTATTGTTTAGTTCGTGTTGGAAATGTTGAGTTTGTATACATCTATGTTTTACTTTCATCAAGGAAACATTTTTCTTCTTTCTTTTTGGCAATTTATTTGGATTTTACTGAGTACCATACGATGGTCACTTCAAATGTTGAAGGTGTTTATAACAGAACAGTCTTGAAAGATGTTTTTTTTTTCTTATTATTGCTGAGGATAAAGTCAATTTCACTAGTTTTTCCATTTGGACTTTTTCATGACCACTTTCTATGTGTCTTTTTCTTGAAAAAGGAATTCATGATATAAAAGTTTTCTTTTTCGGCAAATTCTATTAACCTTGCTCCTCTGTCTTCTCTCATGCCATATCCAAAATTTCCCATTGAGCTTTCATCTGAATGTTGAATAAGCAATTCTAGCTTTAAAGTTTCCCATTATAATTCTGAAATGATGTTTTCTTTTATTGTAGAGTTGGGATACATCATGATAGAAGGCTTCAATGTCTTCGTCAGTATGACTTATTGTTGGTGCATAGACTTGGATGATCTTACTAATGTATCTTTTAGAGATCTGAACAACAATACTTGCTATTCGATCAGAGATACTGTCAAATTCTATTATGTTGTTCTTCAGTTTTTTGTTGATCAAGAATCCAACTCCACTGATTCTTTCTTTATCTTGACCTCTATAATATAATATGTCTCCGTTTTTAAATTGAAGAATTTCTTCACCATTATTCCTAAATTCACACAGCTCAAGAATGTCCCATTTTAGTCGCTTTAGCTCTCCAGCTAGTTCAGTTAGCCATGCTTCACTGCTCAGAGTCCTACAGTTTAATGTTCCAAGGTCTAGTTTCCAATGGTAGCATGATCTGGTTACCGGGGGATTCTTAGCACCCTCTGACTTCATGTTTAACTGCCTGGTGCCATAGGTGGTAGCAATCCGGCCTCATGGGAATGAGGCCATTTTATTTCTGTCGGATTCATTTTTGGAAGGTTAGGCCATAAATTCACCACGCTGGCCAAGTGCGGGTTGGTGAATGGCAATATTTTCACATGGAATCGCCAGTCCCAAAACCACTGGTCCACGGCTCTTTATTCAATATATTCAGAGCTGCCCTGATATCCAACGGATGGTAGTCAGGGGTTCACCCCCCCCCATCCGTCGCCTAGGGGACGCGCTCGGTAGCCCGTGGAAGACCCGAGATATGGGTGTATATATATTATATTATGTTATTTTAATTGTTAATTATATATATATATATATCTCAAAAGTATACGTCAAAAGTATTTTTCAAGAAGTGACGTGGTATTCTAGGATATTTTATTATCATGACTTATGTCTCTTGAAAACAATTGAATTGAAAACAAAATTCAGCTATGTAAATAATATTTAGGAAACGAACTCTGTTCAGAGGAAAGGCAACAGACGTTAGAAGCACCATAAAAGTGAAAACATTCTTCAACATATGTATTTAACACTTTTTTTTTATTTCTGGGTATCCACGGTTGCGATAAACACTGGTTTATCTGAAAATGTGTCCTAAAATTAAAACCAGTGCATCTGTATTAGTGTATCTTAAATATAATTTTAAAATAGTACAAATCTACATGGAATCATTAAATGTATAATTTTTTAAATACTCATAATCACATGTTAGGAGAAATAACCTTCAATAAAATAAATGGATAGGTTGCAAACGCTCCCTAGTGACAGATAGACAAAATATATTCTGATATTATTCAACATTACATTTTATATGTTTTCTGTTTATGAATGTTCCATTCATAAAAAGTATATGCTGAACTACAAAGCTGGAATTTATGACCAACTGAGGAGTATGCAAGATTCTGTGCTATGGTATCGAATAGAAAGAATATCGAGAGTGCATGAAGCGTTTAAAAATATTTAAATCATTGGAATATGTGCACATGGTTCGAAGAATAAATAGGGTAAGAGTTTAATGGATATATAATCTAATTAAGCAAGAGATTCGTAAGAAAAAGATGTGTGGAAGGAATACCGTGCTCGTAAGTAATATCGTGTGCTGGCCTGGTTGGCCGATGGTTAGTGTACCCGCTCTCCAACCAAGAGGCTGCGGCGTCGGATCCGGCCGTCGACATGGATGTTTGTTGATTGTGTTTAAGTGGGAGATGAATTTCATCGCCCGGTGTAAGACCACTCATCCTGCTTAATGGAGGCCTGAAGTGAATTTAAAAAGTTAGTTCTGTAAGGCATATTCCGGTAATTGGACCACATTTTTTTATTAAGCTAAAAGCACAATAAAGAAATAAAACCCCGACAAGTTTGTTTCAAACGACTTACGAAACTTGTCGGGTTTATTTCTTTATTGTGCTTTTAGCTTTATTAAAAAAATGTGGTTCAATTACCGGAATATGCCTTATGAACTTCTAAACCACAGAAACCTCCACTTACAATTAAAAGTGAGTTCTATGTTTGGTCTCTTGAGCAGGGTTTCCGAATTATGTAAAAAAATAATATATATATATATATATATATACCAGGGGTACGCAAAAAATGATGTATCCAACTATAGGGATTGCATACAGAAATGGATTGACATAGAATCTCTACTTTGCAATGATTAGTTTACAATGGAAGGTCCTGTTTTAGCAACTTGCTAACATTCTATAACAATGTTACCATTGAACTAGAGGAATGGATACACTTTGATACTTTTGGATTTTGCTAAAGCTTTTGTCAGAATACAGCATGGTAGACTGTTGCATAATTTGAAGAATATGGGATTGGATTATAAACTATTGGCGTGGAAAAGAGGATGGCTGATTGACAACTATCAAAAAGTCGTATATGGGGGTGTTTATCTGTAAGATTTAAGGTAACTAATGGTGTGCCTCAAGGATCAGTCCTTGGCCCACTGTTATTCAATCTGTACATTAATGAAATTGGGAAGTATTTGATATGTGATATACAACTATTTGGTGATGATGCAAAGATAGGCTGGGTAATCAGTAGTACTCATGATATGCAGTACTTGCAGAATGATTTGAATAGGCTGGAATTGTGGGCATGGGAAAATGGATGTCAGCTAAATGTCAGTAAATGTAAAGTGATGCACTTCGGTATGATTAGATATCCAATGTCGTATTATATTGATGGGATTATGCTAGAAGAAATTGATTAATCTAGAGATCTTGGAGTTTTAGTAGTCAAGAAGTTGAAGTTCAAGGGCCATACATATAGCATATGTTTCAAATACAACTCAGAGGATAAGTGTAATGCTGAAACGAATATTGAAGTCGGTGTTTTCTTATAAGCTTTAGATGCCATTAGAGTACTAATATTTTTATAGTACATACACTTTATAAAGTGTACTTTCTCCAGTCCAATATGATTACTGTTTTTTTCTACTTTGTTATCAATTCCTGCAGGTATTGTTATCGCTGTATGTTAAGTAGGGACCACGGAGCTCTCTCTTTAGGACAGCATATGAAGTTAGGTTCCCTATATTGTACAAAAGTTTATTTACTGGGTCTAGTATATGGAATTGACGGATTGCTTTTTCATGTGCGTTGTTATACTTACTTATAATACAATGGTAGCTTGGTTTGAGAGCATAATTCGTTCAGGAAACGTGCTCGTAATCGAAAGCACTCATATATCAAAGCGAATTTCCCTATAAGAAATAATGGAAACTCAGATGATTCGTTCCAAAACTCAAAAATATTCATATAAAAATGATTAATACAAAATACACATACCTTCGTATACCTTATATATGTATACCTTTTTTTATATTTTTATTATTTAAATGTAATATACATAAAGTAATCGAATTTATTAATTACATTACAATTACATATTACAGTAATGTATTGGGTAGGACGACTCCCATTGTCACTAACGGAATCACTACTATCTGTTGACTCTTTTTCTTTTTGTGCGACTTTAACAAGGACCCTATCCAATGACACTTGCTTTTGCCTCCATTTGAGGATTTCACGGAAATATGACATTGCATTGTCGTTAAACATATTCATCGCTCGCACTGCCACAGCCTTGCTCGGGTGGTGCTTTTCTACAAACTTTTGCACTGTTTCCCATATTTTACACACCTCCCTAGACTTCTTAGACGTAGACTTCTTATAAAATCTTGCGATGGCGGCCACTTGCATACATTGTTCGTGCTTCCTGATGACTTCCTTCTTAACTTCCACCGTAATCATCTCATTCTTCTTACCGCCTTCCTTTTTCAACCCTTTTCTTCATTGGGGCCATTGTCGTCGTACAGTTAATAAAGAACGGTCACTACAATTGGACACACAATAAAAAAATGCTTTACGCACACACACGTGGTCACAACGCTAGCACGAATGTTGACTATACGAATGAGGTATGCCGACTGAGACCGAGCATGCGAGACGTACCCACAATCCCGAGCGGCTTGTGATCACGTGACGCTCGGCAGACAAAGCGTATAAGTAATACTGTACTCCTATTGCAAGACGTGGCTCGTTTATCAAGTTAAAATTTATTAAAAATTTTTGCTCGTCTTGCGAAACTCGCAGACCAAGTTACTCGCAATCCAAGGTACCACTGTATATGTTTATATGCTGAGGTTTGATTCGATATGAAATTGTTACTATTGTCGATAGTTTCTGGAAAAGTAGTGTGTTTAGCATGATAGTGTAGCGTCTACGATGTTTGTTTGCTTTTTTAATTTTAATGTGTAATAATAATAATAATAAACTTATGAATATATTCTTTAAAAAATTAGCATAATGATCGATAAATTAGAACATTTTGCGTGTGTGTTTATTTTATTTATATCTATTATAAGGACTGGCTTAAAGGGATGAAGCAAGAATGCTTTTCATCTTCCCCGTTATCTGTAGAGGAAAGTGTAGGGATAAGGTGTTATTAAGCTATTAAAGCTCTGATCATGGCAGCAATAGCCGAGCCTCAGTTAGAACTTCATTGGCTACAGCATTGCATTCCATTACCCTCCAAGAGTATCAATCACCGCATCTCACCGTCGATCAATCCTATTTCTGTCTTCAATTTTATTTATATGTTTTGCTTATTTATTATTTATAATTTCTGAAATATTTATTAATTCGGTGTGATTGTGACTTAGATTATTTCAAAAAAGTCGCATTAAAATTCATTTAGAAATAAGTAGTTCAGAAAATAAGTACTTATTTTAATTTCCATCTTTTTTATATCCCTGTTACTCATAAACAGCAAAGTTGTTAACGTATGGTACAGAAGTGTTGTGGTTAGCTAAAGATATTTTCATAATTTTGCAATACCGTAATCTGTTTCAACTTTTCAATTATCAAGGGTATACAATCACTGAAAATAAAATCCTCAATCAAGTAATGAAAATCATATGAGTCAATGGAAGAAGGGAAATCTCAGTTTTATGATGTAAATACGCATTATGTTGACGATTTCTGGAAAAGCAGTTTGGTATTGGATCTGAATGCTTTGCTTTCTTCAATGACATAAAAATGAGGAAAGTATCGTAAATTATTGTCACATTTTATTTGATATATTGTAGTATTATGAAATTTTAGAATATAGAAATTGAAGTACAGTATTTTTAATATTTGTTTCATATTGGAGGTATCAGGAATAATAATAATAATAATAATAATATTTTTTACTTTGTAGCTGGTGACACCGGACTGGCTATTACGGAAATCTAACTATGGCTGCTGTTTGTCCGGGTCATGTGTTGTTCCTCTAGAAGCAAATGCGAACTCTTTGGTCCAAGAATATTGCATATAGTGACATTTATCGACAGATGATGCTTTTATTCGGAGTTTAAGGAAAGGCCTCTACCCTAATAATTTACATGTAGTCGAAACAATTGTCGGTATTGGTGTCAATGACTGTGGCACCTGAAGTCCACCTCAATGTGTGGCCTTCAGGCAATCCGAAATCTAAATCAACATCATCCGCAATCTTAAACCTTCCACAGAGAAAAACATTTCGGACTGTCTGTTGATGCATTCGTTAATTCATATTTGACTTCGTACACCACGAATTTATCATCCAGCGATACAAAGATTTCCCCGTGTATACAGGGACCATGACCCCCTCCAAAATCACACAATACTTTCATTCTACAATATTTTATTCCTAGCGTGGACACGACAACGGCTTTTAAAATTAATACCGTAATATTCAATGAAGTATCTCCGCATGCCTGGAAAATTTATGAAATAATGCCTCAAGTATTCATTTTTATGTGTAGTGGAGAACAGTTCGATGTGTGTAGTGGAGTAGAGTGGTGTACCCTCCAGCGATGACTCTTTGCAGGTGTCACGTAATAATAGTGAGATTCTAAAATGTTCATAGCGTTACAATAGATCAAATAAAAAATAATACCAGTACAACTTTTTTTTCGACTTTCTATCTTAGTTTTATACGTAAATCACCTAACACGGCATAAAGTTCCCTGATAAATGAATTTTAACAAATTCTGTGGCATGAACAAAAAAATGCAATACAGTATAAAGTAATCTTGTATCCCACTCAAGAAAACTGTGGACCATTAAAGGCCGTATTAACCTTAACTTCGATCTGGGTGTTTGCTTTGGTGCTGTCTACTCCACTTTTTCTCTTTAGGACTGTAGATCATCATCACCGAGTGGGATTTACCCTGGTTGGAGTCCGTTGATTATTGTCTAGAGAAGCCTTTAAAACACGATCGAGGATTTTATTCCGTCTTTTCCATGTTATTCCAGTATGTCCTACCAATTGTCATCGTCATCGTGTCGCGGGTGATCACCAAAGGAATGAAACTACAGGAGAAACAAGAAAGAGACAAACGAAGAATGCAGAAGACCAACAGCCTCCTAATATCGATTGCCTTGATATTCGGAATGAGTTGGCTGCCTCTTAATATATTAAATATTATTGCCAACTTCTCCCTCTCCTTTTGGAAACGATGATTCCACTTTCCGAGTGGTGGTTGCTTATTGTCACATGACAGGAATGAGTTCGGCGTGTTCCAATCCTCTTCTGTATGGGTGGCTGAGCGAAACTTTTTGGAAGGAATTCAAGGAGATATCCGCTACCTGTTGTTGCTGCGTCCTCTAGGCGAAAGGTCACGTGACGATAACGCTAGCTGTAATGAAGACTGTAAGTCTAAAGTGGATGTTGGCCGACAGAACTAAAGAACAAGTGAACTCTCTCTCTCTCTCTCTCTCTCTCTCTCTAAATAAATAAATAAATAAATAAATAAATAAATAAATAAAAACGTTGCTTGGATGTTTCGACCCATTTAAGATACTTGCTGAGACTTTGTGGCTACAGCCATACATACATACCAGAATTTTACCGGTTTCTGCAGTTAAGATTAAAAGGACGTAAGCCAATAGAAGTCCAATTAGGGAGTTGTCACATATAGCACGATTACTCATGAACTGTTGCAATAGCAGCAGTGGCAGATGTTGTGTGTGTTGTTTATGTCCACCGTGTAGCATTTCGTCCACTATCTTCGGCATATGCAGTTAAATTAACTGTTGGATTTGTTCTTTCCATCAACTCATCGATCTCCTGAGAGGGAGCGGGAAATCTCTTGAAAGTTGAGAAGAAAAGAATAAATAAATGAACTTAATTAGATAGATCAGTTCCGTGGCGAAGCATATTTTCGCATAGCCTAATGGCCTTTGTAACTTGGAGAGCAAAGAATATTAGAAGTTCTTACATTAGCAAGATGCAGAAGTTTCCACTAAGAAGGAATACATTAGATGAAGTAATAGAAACAAACTATGCCTCCTTTCTTGAAGTTTTCCATTAGTTAGAATAACAGAGACGTGTTTTTGATCTAGAAACATTGTTAAGTTTTACAAGAGTAGCTTCAGGAAAGAAAAAACTATCTGCCTTAATTGAGTTTGAGATTTTATCCCGTAATTTTGCATTAGAGCTGGAACTCATAAACCTTACAAGAAACTGTTAAAAATGCAAATTATGATGAGTTTGAATAAACGAAGCGTGCTAGTTTGATGTTCTGACGTATTCGTTAAGATAAGAAAACGAAAATCCACCATGCAAGAATTTAATATAATAACTCATTGTCATTTGTTGTTTCAAATTACCATAAGAGATTTCAATGAATAAATTAAATCAAAGAATGAAATGAAAATAAAAATAAGTGTGGAACAATCATGTATTTATAACATGCACTGTGCGTTTAACATGCAGAACAGTCATTAACGTTTTTAAAAAATAAACTGACCAAACTGACTTTTTAACCGAAAATATGCACGCCTCAAATGTGTTTCATGCGTAGCATATTTCTAAGAACCGAACTTAATAAACATTCACTCACTTTCGAATATATTTAGCAGTAACTTTTCCTCTAACTAGTGTTATATATATAACTATAACTATATATATATATATATATATATATATAGTTAGGACAGAAATGTTGAAATATATATATATATATATATATATATATATATATATATATATATATATATATATATATATATATATATATATATATATATACACTAGGGGGGTCTGCCCCGCTGACGCCTACGGCGCCCAACCCCTCGAGTTCCAGACTGGCAAGCCGGTTCTCCTTCAATTCTATGAGGCGAGACATGTGACAACAATGTGTTTGTCTCATGAAGTCAAACATTATTGGGCGTTTCAAAACAATAAAGAGACAAAATATGTGACATAAAAACGTTTCAAATTTCGGCTTATCTTTATATATATATATATATATATATATATATATATATATATATATATATATATATATACATATATATATATATATATATATACAAGCAATTGATTTTCAACTCAAGAAGAACCCAATTTGCTCTAAAAATTCACAGACTGTTGTCAATTCAGCTGAGTGTAGTTAAACAGATTCTGTATCAGACCCTAACATTCATCTTACATATTGGCTCATAATCAGAATCTCGATGTGGACTACATGTTACATCCAATCAGGAATCCTTATGCCTAAGGCATAAGAGGCTAAATTTGTTAGTAGATCTTTGCCTGCTGCAGTTTTCTGGAGAGAAATAAAAAATTCATATTAAAGATTAATAGTGCCTGTCAACAGATTTTCGAGTTAGTTTTGTTATGTGTAAAATGAACTCATGATGCATAATTATTATTGCATAATACATTAACACTTGGCATTGCTTGTCCAACTTTATTGATTAAAACAAATATTACCTTATGTTATTAGCAAACGCATAGGTTATCGAAATGTACACTAGCCCACCAAAAATCATATGGGACACCTGTCCATCCGAATTAATAAAATCCGACTGTACAATATTTATGCGTTGTGTGTCCCCCCCCCCAAGGGAATTAAGTGATTTGCTTGGTTCGTAAGTCATTTCATTTTGTTCATGCTTAATGATGAATACACCAAAAGAGTCATTAGCATTTCAGAGAAACGAATTCAAATGTCATATTGAAACAATATGTATCTATATGATATTGTAGGAATTTATAATCTCCGAGTACAAAGCTCGAAATTTGCTTAAGATTATGAAATATGGAAGTTCATCTGCGAAACTGGGCTGACGATACAACAAAAATATTGAATGGCCCGAAAATCTGTATTTGGAGAAGTGAACAGTTACACCCAATCCCATATATATTTCTACGAAACATGGAGAGACGCATGCATGCTATGAGTTTTCACGGAAAACCTCTATCCGGCATGCCTTTGTTAACAATAAAGAACACTGCCGATGGTGTGGACCAAGGTGCATAGAACTGGATTTTGGAGTATTATGAATAGGTCTGATGGAATGAGTAAATACTCGGGTGCATCCTTTCAGTCTGATGACGTGTTTGCATAAAGATGATGCCTGAAGTTCTCACTTCACATGAGTAGATTGTCCTAGTGTTAATTTAAAGAAGGAATTGTAATTATAGGATGATTAGCATGGCGTTCGTTAAATCCAGTGTAGTTAACAAGCCCTATGGCAAGAGACAGTGAAGTGTGAGGGAAAATGGTTAAAAGAAAATATTTTTTGTGTTTCTTAAAGTTCTGAGTCTTCGCGGTTAGCCTAGTGGCTATGCACTTCGCAATCATATGCCTGTGAAAAGAGTGTCCTGGGTTAGAATCCCGTCGTCGACGTGAGGAGCTTAAGGATCTTTCTCAGACATAACCAAGTTAGTCGGTTTTGGAAGTGGACAAGGGTTTTCTCCCCAGTTTATCTGTGTTTTTCCTTCCACAAGCAGGCAAACTGGCCCCGTGAACACACACGGATTGCAGTCATGAATACTGCCCTTAGGGGATCAGCAGAGGAGTGAAGAACCGGCTGCATTAATTCGTCAGTAACCCCTCGCCCAGCTTATTCGGGGTGGACTCAACCCGTCCTAGGACGGATGAGAAGGATAGCCTAGGAAAGTTCTGAGGATTGTAATCTTTGGTAAGAAGGTGGTGTAAGAAATGAAGGAGCAGGATGAGAAATTGATTCGATGAGTTCGGAGATGAACTCTGTATGGGTGTGGATTAGCAACCGCTCGTAGTCGTACATGATTATAACAAAGTGGAGGAATATTAGTGGCTAGTTCGGTAGAGCGCAATCCGTGAAAATACTTCGAAAAAAGACATTAAGCGGCAACAGACTATAAGAAAGCGACTGGAGAGAGTCGGTGAGAGAGGAGTCATTAATTAAACGGACTTCTCTCTTCTGAATATAATCAAGCATTCTGAGGGAATGTGCACCACCCAAAAATATGGGAGAAATATTCTAATTCTGTAGATTCGAGCCTTATAAAGTGTCAGGAGTTGAGGCAGGAGAGAAGTGCTGTTTTGAAGGGAAAAGAATATCAGTGCAGAGAGGTTATGGACATGATGTATTTGTGCTGTCAGGATAGCTGGGAAGATCAATCCAAGAGGCGAAACGTGATCCCGGTTGGTGAGCATGATATTGTAAAAAGTTAAAGCAAAGTCTTTCTTCTGGTAATTGAAATAGAAATTGATTTTTGGTAGCATTAAAATTCCTTGGTTATCCTTATCCTATTTGAGAATGGTAAGGCTATCAGTTTTTAAGGTGGAAGAACATCTTGAAGTATGAATTTCCTGAGCACTACAAAGTTTTCAAAATGAAAAAAAGAGGAGAGAAGAATACTGTCGTCAGAAAAGCTGTGAATTGGATAGGATGTCAAAGAGGAGGAGAACGATGAAAAATCTGATAAAAAGAAGCTGTCTGCTATGACTTGAAATGAGCGATGGCGAAAAAAAACTGGCAAAAAAGGAAAGGAGGAACACCATAAGATGGTGTGTTAATAAAGAAGGCCAAGATGTCAGACAAAAACAAAAAAAGCATGTTTTCTAGATAGTTAATTGTTTTCATTAAAATTTCATATAAAATGAAGTCATTTAGGCTATTTGCTTCTATAATTATGTATTACACAGCAATCGAAAGTCCACTTACGAAAAATGAATCTTTCTAATATTAGGTAGCATATTACTGAGTGCATGATTCTTTTCTCCCCGTAGGATTTGTGTCTGGAGAGAACCAACGGCTAGATATAGTCAGGTCAGTGACATTCTTAATCAAAAGCACTGAGTAATTAAACACTAAGATAGCCCTTATGACGAAGGCCGCTCTCCGTCATCAGTTAACAGGAGAAGGGAAAATACTACTCTCTTACGTCAAGCGTGTATTTTTTTTCAACTTAAAATCTGTCTTATTAAAATGAATTTATTTTATAATTGAAAGAGTGTTAAAATAAGTTGTTAACTAAATGTAAATTTTCATTTCCTGAACCACACACTGAAATTTATTTATATCGATTACAATCGAAATAATTTTTTCGGTATAATCGTAGATTTTTAATATGACTACTTTTACTAGTGCATCCTATGTGTTTCACAATACACAATTTCTTAGTTTACGTTTGGAATTTAAAGTAATAGCAGACAAGAAATCCTTTCTGATCTCTGACGAGTTTTCATAAAAATGGCGAATAACAAGTAGTAGCTTATTGAATTTCACTGCTATTGTTTTGTGATATTTTACTAATAATGTGATAATTTGGTGTTGAATATTAACAAATATATTTATTCATCATAATAGATTGTGGAAAAAATATATAATGTTTATTATTTAATTTACTTCACTTTTCTCAAGAAATTTCTGAATGCATGCACTCTTCTATAAATCAAAAGAAGTCGTGATGAAAACGAATCAGAATTCTTCTACCTTCACAAGCGTACTGCTCGTAAACACTAATTTTTTTTATGTTCAGTATAATATGTTTTGATACGTTTCTGCAAAGCTTATTGTCGGGTCTAGATCTTCTGTGGCCATAAAGTGGAATGTGGAAAGGGCGCAATAATAATATAAAAAAATGCATAACAAGAGATGACGATTTAACACACACACACTGCAGTAATAGATACGGCGCAGTGCGATATGCATCTTAGTACCGGCGAGATGCTTTCCAAGTAATTCACGATGGAACCAACATATAACTGTCGGTTTCTAAAAAGAATTTATACTAGACTTCCACAAACGGCAGCATTTCTCTTTGTGATTTTTCTGAAACAGTTTTGTAGTGCTGAGTCCTGAGGATCCATAGTTCACCACTAGAAGGTTAATTCTCCTGAGAAATTTCCAAAAGCGTTCACAAATGGCAATTTGTCACAGCTTCTTCTTCTTCTTCTTCTTCCAAGGAGAATAGCAGTTTTGGAAGAGTTTAATGGTAGCGATAATTTTACTAGCGATTATACAAACAATAAAATGTCTCATTTGCATATATTAAGAATTTAAAAATTAATACTAACTAAACATGTAAACAATTTAAATTTAGTTACTGAACAAAATAAAATTTATAAAATAATGAGTAATCTAATATTATAATAAAAGTGATAATATCTATAAAAATTAAAAATAAAATTCTCAAAACAACAAACTAACGAACACATACACACCAAGATTTAAAAAATAGTGTATAAACCAAATTTCTAAAACACATAAATTGTTAGAAATTAATCTTAATTATTCATACTGCACTATACAATGTTAATAATTAATATTCATAGAACAATAACTGAACTGTTAAGATTGGAAATGTATTGACATGAGAACTAGAATTCATAAAACCAAAAATCTAATCCAATTACAAAAAACTATAACAAGATTATATGTATGTATGTATATATTTTTTAATTATAAAGTTATAATATATATGAGCGTATAACACATTTGTAACAAAAACAAATTAAAACATCAATCTAAGATCGATCTACCATTATAGCTGGAAAAAAAAAAAAAAAAAAAACATGCTTACGTGTTTCTGATAGCTGTCATAAACAAACACATATGAGGAGAAAGAAGTCTATTATATAGACTTTAAATTATCAAAGTTCTGCTAGGCGGTATTCATATTTAAAAAAGTAAAAATAAAAAAAAAGTTATAATATAAAAAATAAAAAATAAATAAATAATAATAATTATAATAATAATAATATGCATGAAAAAAATATGCTTATGTAGGTTTTTCATGAAATAGATACAAGCGTAAGAATAATTCAATGTAAAAATAGAAATAAATTAAGAAATGTAAATAAATTAAGTATAAAATTTTAAATTTATTACATAATTATGTATTATGAAATAATTCATAATGTATCGAGTTCATTACGTAACTAAATCAGTAATAACATGTAAAAATATTACAAATCTAAGTGCATTGTTATTGTCTTATTGAAATTTTATAAAAAAAAAAAATGAAAGAAAGAAATAATGTTTGCAATACCTATTTTTAAAAGATATATTCGTAATAATTTAGCTTTGTATTTAAAGTTACATTGATTTAACTTTAAATACAATTTAACATCACATGTTCAATAATTTTGTGTATGCGTCTAAAGGAATACACTGTCACTATTTTTTTATTTTATTTTGGAAGCGGCTGAGTTGTGTCGTGACGTGTTTTCTTGACGTTCGAATCCGCCATCTTGCTAAAAGTCACTTTCATAAAATAAAGGAAAACTAATTGCAAATTAATCACTGACCTAAGGGTAGAGAAATTTCTATTATACTGCGCCACTCTATCCTTAGATAAATCTATATGAATTAGTAGGATTAATTCAAAATTAGTTAGCAGTCTTTTCACTCATTCAGGCCGATGGTATTTATTTTCTTTCCTTCTGGGATTCCCGCTAGATCCGAATTTTTGTGAACGGTGCAGTAAAAAGAAATTCAGGCAAACACAATATTTAAATTAACAAACAAAACGTTTAATATATGGTTATATAACAAATACATGAATTCCACATCTAAATATGACAAACCAGTCAAGTTAGCATATCAAGTCAAGTCATTCATATTAATCCAATCTTCCAAACTTTCACATACAAATTCACAGTTTCAGAATCACAAAGTTCCTATACCCAACTTATTACAATAGCAATTCTTAAATAATCAGTTTCCTTGTATCTCTCAACTACACTCTACGATTGACTCATAACAGGCACTGACCACGGCAGATATCATTTCAACGTCTATATTTTCAACTCTCAGCCTCGATGGTATGCTACAGTTAATGTTAGAAACAGCGCAATAGAACTAATACTTAAATCTTCATACACTGAAATAAACTAATATGACTGTCCTTACCAGAAATAATCTTCAGTACTTCCAATATTTTGTGAGCACACTTTCAAATTGTATTTATCACACTTGCGAAACACTAAATAACTAAAACATTACTAATCGCGCTTTATAATTCCAGACAACAACTATAAGGTACATTAATTATTCTTATTTTTCATTCATCAACTAGTTTAACTCCGTACAATTTCTTTTTTCGTAGTATAGAAATAAGTCGTAATTGTAGACTGACTGGATTTATTCAGAATTCTTCGTTGAATGTCCAGTTCTCTAATTATCCGATTACGGCAATAATTTCCTTTTATTACTACGGCTGATTTTGCTTTCAGCCAACTATAAGATTCACTTATAAAAAAAATATCTACTCAACTCCTATCCTTAGGAATCTTTTAATTACTTCTACTTCTTTAGTTTACTTCCTTGCTACCTTATAGTTCCAAAGTTCCGTTCCGACTCCCTACTTACTACTACGTATCTATTTTCTCTTCTCCTCTACAAACGCTCCCTTCACACGCGCTCGTTTATTTCCACGCGTCTCTATGACAACCGATAGACGTAAACATTCTCGCGAATGTTATATTAGGTTATATAACTACATTCAGTTATTACATAACGTTAACTTTCATGAAAAGAATAAATAGAATATTTGCATTCCAATAAATGCGTAGTTAAATTACAAATATAAGTTCTTACAATATTGACAAAATAATAAATAAAACAGCTTAATAATATTTAATACAGAATCTATTTACCATTAAAACATTTCTTTGATTAAGCAATTAAATATTTGACATAATTAAGGTAGTTATATGATATCAATTACAATTCATGTTATTTACATCAAATAATATTTACAAATATAGTTCTTGTGACGGAAAGTCATGTTGGATTCTGAATCAAACAACATTCATTCTATTTTCTACATAATTAGAATCCAACAGTTGTTCTTTAAATTGACTTTTTTTTAAATCAAAAGAACAGTGCACAACCACCCTTTGACCTTGCTGCAACTACTTTTTTTTTTTCAGAAATACTTTTATCTTCACTAGTTTAAATGTAACCTTGAACTCTGAAAACTTCCATATACTAAGCAAACACTAATTTTCCTCTTTGTTCGTATTTCTGCTTCAATGTGTTTTCTAAGACTACTCCACGTAGGTGTTTCTTACACCTACGTGAAGGATAATTTTGCTCCGTTTCGTCGTAGAAGTTTATAAGAGAAATCAATCTTTGTTTTTAGATGACTTCATAAATTCAATCCAAAGTGAGGCAAGATGTCCTTGGATAAAGAAACTCTTTTTAAATAACTTGTTGACTTCTAAACAGAAACAAAAAAAGAAGGCAAAAAATGGGAAATTGGTTGCTGTGACACTCTCGGAATACTCAATGGACAATTATCGATCTTGATATTACAGTGGATTCAGTTACTTCCTACACTACCGAACTCGTCAAAATTCTTTTCCTTTATCCGAGAGATGTTCAGTAATCGAATACTTCGTAACTGCTTTGCTAGCAGCGGGGAAAGCACTGAAGCGAAGAAAAAAGAAGAAGCATACTGAAGACATTTTACCCAAAATTCTTTTCATTCCTTTTAAAGGGAAATTAAATTTCTTAGTTCTTCTTCTGGTTTTAGTTTGAAAAAAATCACAAAAAAATACGACAATGAAGTCAACCAGATAGATTTCCATGTTCTTGTCCAAATGTTGAAATAGTTTTTTTCCTAGTAGCAGGTTTGACTATTTAATAGAATTGACCACTTCTCTTCGGGTAATGAACTCATTAAAGATAATGAGATTGTTCATATATATACTTTATTAATGTTAGTGGTGGTGGTTGTCACTGTGTTCTCTCACTAATTTTGTAGTTTTCAGTTTTTTTTCTAGAATTTTAAATTTCATATTTAAAATACAACCGCAATATCTTCGTTGGGGAAAGACCAATATTTGGAATACAAACTATTATATGTTGTAACAAAATTGCGAGAGCCGCTAACCGCAACCAAACGATGGATTCCTGTCGCTGTCAAGAAAATTACCGCATGAAGGAGTTCACGTTACATGTCAGTATAGTGCATGTTACTCCAGCAATATGCACTCTACTAGCTTTGGTCTGTTGCAGGCTATGTGAGATCAAACTCCAACACCCGCAGGCTACATTGGAGAAGCAGCGTTTATAGAGGTAAAAGGAAGTTGACCGAAGGAATCGATGTACAGGAAAACAGTGTAAAAGATGCAAGTTACATGCTGGAAATAGGCAAGTTAAATTTAGAGTTTAATATGCAATAATGAGAAGATTATATCAAAACTTTAATTACAAAACTCTTCAAGACCCTCATCAAATACAAAGATTGTAAAAAAAAATATTTTTTTTTTTTTTATAATCTTGAACATAAAATTGGATTTTATTAATTAGATGAGCATGATACTTTTCTTGGCATATTGAGTAAAAATGATAGATTACCCAAGATGAGATCTGGAACGTTTATTTCATTGAAAACGAAATTGAACCATCTACAGAAGATGCAATATCTGAAGCAATTCTCAAGATGAGGATTAATAAATAACTGACTTGTGATGAGCTGAAAAGTAGACTCTTTAGCACAAAGGAAGAGAACTTCCATAAAAAAAGGTTCTATGAATTAATTAGCTATGGTTTTAGGTAGCAGAGGAAATATCCCAGGAATAATAGAGTGGTATAATCTTCTTTTTGAATAACAAGGTGATCCACTGGAGTACTCCAGTGGATCACCATCATTAATCTGTTGATGGTGAAAATCACTACGACAGGAGTTCGGACTTTATGGAAATCCAATCATCGTACTAATCTATTCAATTTTAAAATGATTAAGATAGAAGGCTGAAACCCCTTGCTTGCTTATTATGGCACTAGAAAAAGTTGTCCGCCTTTCAATAAAACTCTCCAATTTCTTCTTTATGAAAATAACATTAATATCATTGGCTTCCCATATAGCATAAAGCATAGTGCACTGGTGGTTTTCTTCTGACCAAATGGTTAATTATTATTTTGAAGAAATAAAGTATTTCACCTGTTTTGGATCTCATATACGTGAAGATGATAGCATCAGTCAAGATACAAAGCAGAGAATATCAGCTGCCGATGGGCTGGTAAGGCTCTTAAGAAGTCGAATATTATTGCGGGCTATAAAACTATGTTATATAAGACGCTGATACGCCGATATACGGAGATATGATTTCGAAACAGAGGACATTACTAAAGCAGATGAGCGAAAATCGAATTATTAGAAAATAAAGTACTGAGGCGAATTTATGAGCTTATTCGAGATAGTGAGTCATAGAGAAGGCGCCATAAGAAGGAGATTTATATGCTATTCTGAGATACCGATATTGAGAAGTTCATAAAATTAATGAAATTGCGATGGGAAAAACATGTCTTTCGGATGGATGATAGTAATATAACCAAGAAGGGTTCCCTTTTCTACTGGAAAAACAAAGGGCAGTAGGATGGTCCATAGGTGAAGTTGATAGCAGTGATGCCAGAAACCTGGAAATATCCATCAAGAACCGTGATAGATGCTAAACTTTTCCTGAGGTTGTCAGGAATAGGTGATTATTATTATTATTATTATTATTATTATTATTATTATTATTACGGGAACTCTACTGTGGAAATACAGAAGGTGTAAGACAGGGTCACACGCTATCTCCAAAATTATTCACAGTATTTCTAGAAGAAATATTCCAACTTCTTCATTGGGGAAAGGAAAGGTCTAAAGATAAATGGAAGATATTTAAGCCATTTACACTTTGCAGATGACATAGTTATCTTTACTTCAACTGCTCATGAATTACAGACTCGTATCCAAGAACTCCAAATTGCTATCAAAACAGCTGACTTAAAGATAAACCTAAAGAATACCCAAGTTATGCTCAATAGATATGTCCAACCAGAAATAAAAAAAAAATCAATAATGAGGAAATTTAACAAGTAGCTCATTACATATACTTAGGATAACAGATATCAATGGAACAAAATATCATGGACGAAATTAAAAGGCACACGATGCTTGTGTGGAAAGCTTTTGGAAAATTACATTAGTAGTATGGGAGATATATAAGATAAGGGATCGTGACGTGATTGGTTGTTCATCCGATGACGTCATTGGTTTGGAACATTTGGAATTTCCCTGGGGGCAGATGTGTCAGTAACGTCATTTCTTGTGTTTTGGTTTGTGTATGGAATTATGGGTGATGGTAGAGATTCGTGTCGTGATTGGTGGGACACTTCTGACCAGATCAAGATCAAGATATGATAAGGAATCGTGACGTGGATGTTTGTTCAGATGATGACGTCATGACGTTATTGTTTTGAATGGAAAGGAAGATATATTAGTGGATAAGGGTTCGTTACGTGATTGGTGGGACACTTTTAACCAGATCAAGATAAGATAAGGAATCGTGACGTGGATGTGTGTTGTTATCAGATGAGGATAAGTGATGTAATTTGTTAGTTATAAATAAGTGACGTAACTGTTAGTTGTAAATAAGTGACGTTATTGTTTTGAATGGAAAAGGAATATATATTAGTGGATAAGGATTCGTGTCGTGATTGGTGGGACAGTTTTAACCAGATGAAGATCAAGATAAGATAAGGAATTGTGATGTGGATGTGTGTTGTTTTCAGATGAAGATAGAGTTTGGAATGTTTGGAAATTTCGGGGGAACATATGTTTCTGTGATATCACATAGTTTTGGTTTGCCTATGGAATTGTGGGAGATATTTTTGAGAATTTTTCCAGGGTGACAAACACCCGACATTGTCATCAAGTTTTGTATTGGTTATCTATAGATGGCAGTACTAATTTTCCAATACAATTTTGGATATTTCTTTCCTGTTAAAAGACTATGGGAATTCTTAGAGTACAGTAAAGTCCAGTGGCGGCAGCGTTTAGGCTTTACTGAATAATTTAATTATATGCTGGTGTCCCTCAAACACATACTTTTTTTCTCATAGCTCATACATATTTTATGCTATATTCATATTCTAAAGACTATTGGCATTCTTAGAGTACAGTCATGATGGCGGCAGTGTTAAGGATTTTCTGAATAATTTAATTATATGGTGGTGTCCCAACAAACACACACACACATATTAGACATGAAAAGTCACTAATGGATCCATGGTGATACTCTAGTATGTACCTTATGATTATTCTTATGGAAAAAAAAACTATGCAGTATTAGATTTGCGCTTACCAAAACATACGAGTAGTGTTCTTGAAATTACAAATATCACTTGTTATGTTTAAGTTAAAAAAAAAAGATTAACTTACATTTCCAGAATGGGACATCTTGGAACTATGTAGGTTTTCTGAATATTCCAATTGTTGATTTTTAACATATATTCAGAGCACAAAACACAAATATAAGGTCTGAAAATGCAGTTAACTCTTTTTTCCATTTCGTTACTGTACGTATCGTTCATGTTTTTCGCACCTTGTCTCATACTATGTTTTCCCACAAGTTCTGTCCAAATGACTTTTCTAATGATAATTTAAATTACTTACAGTCTTTCCAGAATGGCTCTTGTAAATGTGAATATTCCAAAAAAGATATTCCAAAATAGTTGAATTTTATATCCACAACACACACTCACACATGATTTGAAAGAACAATATTTCTGTAAATAACCAGAAAATCTAGTTGACGAAATCCTTTATATTTCCATCCATTTGGTTCTGTTCGTTAATTCCTTCGCACTGTTTTCATGATATGTTTTTCCCAAGCTATTTGTCGCCAATTCCCCAATGACATCATACTATTGACCCTACTAGCGATTTCCTGGTTTGGAATTCTGGTAGATTTGTTATTAAGACTCGTAATTTTTTTTCTCTATTTTACTTTAAAAATCAGTTAACTACATTTTTTCTAACCAGAATAACTGAGCAATAAATAAATAAATGTGTGTGAATTTGTTTTCCGACAGTGAAAAATCACGGTGACTAATTGGTTTTAGCATTCACACGAGATGAACTATGGTTTTTACAGTAGAGGCAACAATTTTCCATTAACTCAATATGTCTTCCTGACTAAGATCCAACAATATCGCATCTCTAGAAGTGTAGAGTTACGATTTTTAAAAATTTTGTTTACAATAATTAAAGAGAATAGCATTAAGGTATAATGTTATGAATTTGTATGTCAAGCAAGCATAACAAATAAATAGATAAATAGTTATTTCTTATTATTTCAAATGAATATTGGCTCTGTAGTATACTTTGTAATTACCGTATTTGCCGGAGTATAAGACCCACTTTTTTTCTTTCAAAATAGGTTCTCAAAAACAGGGTGCGTCTTATACGCTGATACTCATTGTTTTATTATGTTAATTTTTGGAAATTTTCTCTGTTCTGAGTTAAGCGATTTCTTTATTGCTTCCTTGCAGTGTGCGAGAGAGCATTCCAGTTATGTAGAGCAATGTTTCTCAAACTTCAGACATCAGCTTCATATGATTGGTGTGGTATTAACAAAAGATCGTGCTACTAAATGACAAAGACAAGTCGACAGTTGAGTTGAAATGCTAATTCTCTTTAACCGAATTCCTTATATATTATCTGAAACACATTCATTATATATTTCTTCGTTTTAATATGTATACTCAAACAAAACCATATGTTGCACTGGCAACATATGGTTTTGCTTCAGTCATACAGCATTTTCTGTGGGAGGGGGACATGCGATTCATTAGTTAGTGCCGTTTTTATCCCAGTTGTCTCTAATTGCACTGTTTGTTGAGAAACATATTGCACAGCCTGCAAATGTCTCTGTACCTTATTCAGTGATACAATAGGAACGTTTTACGATCTCGAACTTCATGGATACATTGAAATATATTCTATGCGTTAATGATGCATATCCGAAAATGGCCACGGACCCCCTGTAGACCTTTCACGTATCCCCAGGGGTATGCGTACCACACTTTAAGAAACACTGACGTAGAGTTCAGTAGATGCGCATGCGCTGTCATCGACGATCACAGCTGTGTCCTGTTTGTTTAAACTTTCCAATTGCTGTTGCAGTTGTGAACGGTGATAAATTTCTGCCGTTAAATTTTCTCTAAATTTCTTGGCAAATTATGGCTGAAAAACGTCGGCATTGTTACAATATTGCATACAAGCTACGTGTGATTGCATATGATAAAGAACATGGAAACAGGGCTGCATAGAGGCATTTCGGACCACCCCAACTGACAACATGATAAGAACTTGGCAGAATTAGGAAGAATTTAAAAAAAGCAACTCACAGTAAACATAACCTACAACGTGGAACTGCAAAATGGCCAGAACTTGAGGCAGAACTGAATACTTGGATTTTAGACCACAGAAAAGCGGGACTTTCAGCGTCTATAAAAATGATTATTCATCATGCAAAAGCAACAGCCACTAACAGGGGGATCGCCAACTTTACTGTATCAACATCATGGTGTTCGAGATTCATGAAGAGAAAGCAGCTATGTGTGCGGGCTAAAACAAAAATATCACAAAAGATGCCACCTGAATATGAAGAAAAAATGATTGAATTTCATTGATTCATCATTAACGCAAGGAAACGAGAAACTTTTTAACTAGCGCAAATAGGAAACATGGACGAGGTTCCGTTGACTTTTGATGTGCCCTCAAACAAAACTGTAGATTCCAAGGGCACTAAAAGTGTTACTATTAAAACTTTGGGAGACGAAAAAACTCACTACATGGTTGATTTATCCTGCTGTGCTGATGGGACGAAATTGCCGCCACTATTGATTTTTAAAAGGAAGACACTACCCAAAGAAAAACTGCTTAAAGGAGTGTTTGTACATGTTCACGCAAAACGCTGAATGGATGGAGGAGGAATGAAGTTATGGATAGATAAAATTTGGTCTAGTGCCCTGGTGGACTGTTGAAGAAGCCTGCCATGCTAATATGGAATCATTTCGTTCTCACAGAAGTGACGATGTTACAAATGAACTCAAGGTATTGAAAACTCAGTTAGCTGTAATTCCAGGAGGACTAACTAGTCAGCTTCAACCTTTAGATGTCTGTATTAATAAATCATTTAAGGGATTTATGAAGGAGAAGTGGATCGGCTGGATGCAGTCTTCAGATTTTGAGGTTATGCCATCAGGAAGAAGGAAGAGGCCTAGCATTTCGCAAGTTTGTGAGTAGGTGACAGCTTCATGGGATGCTGTGAAAACTGAGACAGTGGATAAATCTTTTAAGAAGTGTGGAATTAGTAATGCACTGGATGGTACAGAGGACAATTTGTTGTATGAGGACTCAGATTCTGATTTAGAAGAGGTTTCAAGTGTCTCTTCATTTAGCTCTAGATAAGAATTTCTGGGTTTTGAAGATTAAAAGGTGGGTACTCTTTCCTAGTAAGATTAGGTATTTGTTGAAAGTAGATCTACAGATTACTTCATATTTGAAATACTGTTAATTCATTATATATTCAGTGATAAAGTTTTTTTCCTAAAAAATGTGTACGAAAAAGGGATGCATCCTATACGCTGGTGCGTCTTATACGCAGGCAAATACGGTAATTAATTAATTTATTTTTATGTTACCAAGTTATAATCATTTAAAACTTTAGACTGTATGATAGTCTAAAGTTTAGGTAAGCGTACAACATGTCTTTTCATGACTCATTTCCTCCCTTTTGATGTTTTGCAAGGTCATTCTGTGTTTTTATGACACCAACATTCTATTAGAGATTAGTAGTTCGGGGTTTACGAACATGTGAATGTGATCTTTTACAGATATCTCAAACAATATCAATAGCTAGCATTAGACAATTTTCTAAAATAAATAATTACAGAATATCAGTTTCCCCACTTTCTGTTTTTCATTCCCCTAATGGAATATTATGTATTAAGTTTTAAAAAAAAAAGTTTCGACTGCCCATCACATGTTTTTAACCTTTCATTGTAAAATGCAACAACAGCACACATATTTGTTCATTAAGTTTAAATATGCAAATGTATATTTTATATTGTCAAATATTAAATATTAAAATCATTAAATGCTTACAGTCGCATTTTATTTCCAAAGCTTGTAACTTACTTATGTAACTGAAATTTATTTATTTTCCTTTCTTTAGCATTAGTAAGTTTAAGTAACGAAAATGAGACAAACAAGGATTTTTTGCATTCCTAATTATACAAAAATAAAGACATTAAACTTAACAATTATCTGAAAGCAGGGTTACTTATTTCTTGAAAACAATGTCAACCATCAAAAAAAAGAAAGAAAGAAAGAAAGAATGAAAAATTGTAAAGAAAAATAAAATATTTACCTTCAAATAAATATTTATGATCACAGCAAGCATGAAATTCATCATCTTTTCAAAGTTTTGAACATATCCATATTGTTTTCATCATTTGGTATCATTTAAAAGAAGAACGGGTCTTGCTATAAAGTTCGCTAATGTTTTTGATTTTTTTCTTCCAATGGCGAGCATTATTTGATATATACATGTTGAGTCCCTGTTATCTGCATGCTACGATACATTTTTACTTTCTACAACAATCTTTTAAAGAGTTTTAGTAACGTGATGGACTAAAATATCTACTGTCTCTCTGTAAAATAATAAAATTATAACACTCGTATTGTTAGCATTTGGTATGACTGTTTTTCTAATGTGGTGAAGTTATCTTCAGATATATTAACAAAATTGTCATTTTTCAGTTCATTTGTACTTTATTCAAAATTACAATTCCATTATTTGCTATGGTCTCTATTTGTAATTCCCCTATCACTAGAATGTATGAGTGGTAAAGTTGTGAAATAAGTTTCGTCTCGCACTCAAGTCACTTGATTTTAACATCTACAGTTGTGTGAAAAGAAAAAATGTACCTTCCCTTTATTTTTGAAAACAGTATAAATGTTTTCTGTCTATTTCTTCTTTATCCTGTTTTCTCACTCCCCAAAATTTGTATTTTTGCTTTCTGCACACAGTACAATACCTCTTTATTTCCTATGCCAAACGTTTTAAGAGTTTTGTAATGTGATGGATTAAAATGGATACTGACTCTCTGTAAAATAACCAAATTCTAACAGTCGTGCCATTACAATTTGGTACAAGTGTTTTCTTCTAGTCTGGTGGAGCTATCTACAGATATAATAACAAAATTGTCACCTTTCACTTCATTTGTACTTTATTCAGAAAACTACAATTCTGTTATTTGATATGACCTCTGTTTTTAATTTCCCTACACTAAAATAGTGTAAAGTTGCAGCTCAGTGGATGTGGCGTTTGCATACCACGGCGCTTGGCTGCACAAAGGAAGACTTGGTTTCGAGTCTAGAAAAATCTGCTCTAGTCGGCGACTAGGGGAGATTTTTCTAAGCTTTTTTCGACTGATTCCCGAGTTAGTCGATCTCTGGCATGGGCAAGCGGGTTTTTCCTCCTGGAAACTCGAGTTTTTCGTCCTGTAAACTCAAGAAAATCGACCATAGAACCCACATTATTTCAGACATTAAATATATTGGGTTAGGGACCACGAGATGGCGGCACATTTTAGCCGTCTCTCTTCGCTGTGTAGTGCTTAATTAGTGATAGCCTTGGGCCATCTATCTCTGATTGTTACCAGTGGAGATTGAACTGCCCACTTAGTCTCCAAAAAGTTAGATAGGACTAAATGGCTTCGCCTACTCCCCGTATACGGGAATAAAAAGGCGTTAGCTGATTTTTTTTTAAATAGTATGGGTGGTAAAGTTGTGAAATAAGTTTTGACTCGCAGTCACTTGATTTTAAAGTTCATGTACAGATGTGTGAAAAGAAAAGAAAATGTACCTTCTCTTTATTTTGAAAGCAGCATAAAAGTTTTCTGCTTATTTCTTCTTGTTACCTTGTATGAACATCAATTTATCCTGTCTTCAATCCCCAAAATTTGTATTTGTGTTATCTGGCACACTACGATACCTTTTTTTTATACAGAATTGCGTTAAGGTATATAAAGTTATGAATTTTTTTATAAAATTCTAAACAGAATAAACGTGTAAAATTTCATTGTGGAAAACACAACCACATCACACATCTTTGTTCATTTAAGTTTATAAATGCATATTTTAATTTGCTGAAACATTATTATTTAAAGAGAAAAAAAAATTAGAAACATGTAATTACCTAAAAATATTCAAAGAGTTATGGTTCACTCATTATTTTACTTTACTGGACACGAAACATCACAACACAATATGATAGCTGCACTGGATGAACAAATTGCAGTAACTGAAAAGGCACTGGACTCGATTGTTTTCCTTATAGTACTGTTTACCTGACCCTTACACTGACCGTTCCTTCCAAAATGAAATTTTCGTGCAGAAACTTATCAACTTTTTTTTGGAATGGGCTGAATGTAGGCTTTCTTGTAATGCTGTTAGGTTGATACCAGTGGAGTGGGAAAGACAACAGAGATAAAACATGAGTGCTAATTAGATGTTAACTAAAAGCACAGCTTTTTAGCAATATGAGGGGTATTTTCGGGACTAGATGACTTGTTGTTATCAAACTATCCAGGACTCTTCTGACTTCTTTCTGACGAAAGACTAGGGGATGAGCATAGTGGGTGTCATTTAATTAACGTCTTGTGGCGAATAACTTAAGGTAGTAATCAGAACAGGATCTGAAGGAAAAGAATCAGGAGATTTGCCTTATCTTTGGAAGGCATCGAGATTGCATCAAGTTGAGTAACACATGAGAGCACATAGGGGAGAATATTCACCTTGTTTGTTTGCCCTTTTTCGAATCAAGTTCAGATTTGTTTAATGTTTTTTCAACTATTACAGAATATATGGAATATGAGTATTTTATTATAATAATAAATTTCACTGTATACTTGATATTAGAGTTATAAAACTAGCTGTCCGTAATTTGCATTGAATATTGACTTCAGATTGAGATTTTTGGGTGAACTTTCAGGTTTTTATTTTAAATTTATTAAATTTTTAAAAATTTATAAATAATTTATATGAATTCAAAAATATTTAAAAATAATAAAAAATATTTTAAAGAATTTAAGCAATTGCAAAAATATTTAATACACCTTTTGAAAATCAATATAAATTTACATAAAGAGGATGTTGCGAACATAAGACAGATTTATTATAGGATTGATCGACCATGAGATGCGGTGATTAATACCCTCGGAGGGTAATCGATGGCAATGCTGTAGCCAATTAAGTTCTAACTGAGCCTCGGCAATTGCTGTTAACCTCTTGCCATGATCAGAGCTTTAATAGCTCAATAACATCTTATTCCTACACTGCCCTCTACAGGTAACGGGGAAGATGAAAAGCATTCTTGCTTTGCCCCTTTAAACCAGTCCTCATAAGGACTATAAAGATAAGACGGATTTTATTAATATATTTTTTATCATTAGAATATTGGTATTTGCTGACACTACCAGTTTGGTAGTGCGCGATTTTATCTGCTGGCAGAGATTAGTCTACGGGATTTATTTGGATTTTCCAAACATAGTTATTTAACTATGTTGATGAAATGAACAGCATGCATCAAACAAGAATATACGCACCCCAAAAAGCATCTCTGATCAATGTCGATATCACTGTTTAATGAAAATTGACAGAACAGAAAACTGATAAAGGTGTACTCTTTTCCACACCACCTCAGGGGTAGAGCAAAAGGCGCGTTTTTTTTAACGTGGTATCCCCGGTAGGCCTAATCCACGAATTGATAAATTTAAAAATTTATCAGTTTACTTCCTGACAAAAGAAGTGAATCTCATTTTGCATATCAAGAAAAAAAAGATATGATTAATATAAAGACTGAATAGCATTGGACTAAGGACTCATTCCTAAAGTACAGTGGTGGTCTCCTTAAATCTTGGAGACTCCCATTACCCCTACACCTCTTTCTGATATCTCTCACAGAGCCATCCTCTTATCCAAAATGGTAATTTTTATTCCAATTCCATATCGTCCACTTATGCAACAGCCATCAATGCTTGGTCCTGGAAAAATCTATAAAAAATCAAAAATCCTCATGATGTAACAATTGACCTTGCCAAACTCAACTGCGACATTGCTATGTAATGCGAGAAAATTCCTCAAACACGACCTACCCTTAGTAAACCCAGCCTGTTCATTGCAGAACAAAAAATCTCTATCAACCTGCTTCTGTATGTGCTTTCAGAAACTTTTTTAAAATCTTCACCACCGCTCCAGAGATCCTGATATGTCATTTATTAGACACATCAATATTTGTACCACCCTTGTGCAATTGTTGTTGCTGTCAGCCTGTATAATCCCACTGCTAGGCAAAGGCATCCCCCATGTTATTCCATTCGGCTCCATTTTCGGCTGTTCTCGACCAGGTTAGTCTTGCTGTTTGCTGTTAGAATAAGTTCATCTGTCCATCTGGTCTTCTGTCTACCTCTACGTCTCTTTCCCTCTCTAGGTATCCAATAAGTGGTTAGTTTATCCCATGTATCATCTTGTTTTCTCATCAAGTGTCCTGTTCATTTCCATTTTAGGGATTTTATTGTTCTTATGACGTCAGTGACTTCTGTTTTTTGTCTTATTTCTAGGGATCTTATTATTTTTTTCTATCCTTTTGATGTTTAACATCCTTCTTTCTATTGCTCTTTGGCATGTCTTTAGCATGATCGCTTGTTCAGTTGTTAGTGACCATGTTTGTGATCCAGAGACATATTACCATTCAGGTTAGACTGGTACTATGATCATAATATACAGTTTGCATTTCAGGCTCATTAGTAGTGTTCCCTTCATCCACTCTTTTAAACTCCATAATTTCAATAATTTGGATGATAGCATGTAGATGATCAAGAGTTGAAACACCTTTTCTTAATTGTTAATAGGGTTAGTTCTGATCTAGTTTGCTTGTAATTCTACTTTGGACAATCCTACAAAATATTGTATAATTATGTGAAACGAGACTTATGGGTCTGTAGTTGCTTATGTTTAAGCTACAACCCTTCTTATAAAGTAGTATTATTTCTGAATTTAACAACTACTGTCCTTGTGTAGGATGCCATTGTATCGTTTGAGAAGTTCTGGTAATAGTTCCACTAGTCCTAATCTGATTGAAGAATTTGGAACTTGATCACCGCCTTGTGTTTGGCCGTTTTTCATTTGTTTGACTGCCTGCTCTATTTCTCTTCCGATGATTTCCAAGATTACCATCATCACACTTTCTATTTGTTTGGTTGTTTCTTAGATCATTTGCTTGATTACTTTGATATAATTCTTGGTAGAATTTTGTTGCTATTTTGAGAATTTCTGATCTATTATCCGATCTATCCAGGATTTGCCATTTTAGGCCATTTTTTTTTGTTGTTTTTAAAGATGTGCTGTTCTAGGGTTTATTTGATTTTATTTATGCCGAAATTCCTTACATCTGTTCTAATTTCTCTTTTGACTAATTTGTTTACTTCAACAAACTCTATTTTGTTTTGTATTAATTGGAGCCGTTTGTTTTCTTTACTAATTTTCTTCGTTTTATTAAGTTTTCGGTGTTATCAGTTATTTTGGACTCTTTAGTTCTCTTGTTGCTACTTAGTGGTTGGTTTGCTTGCTTCATTCCTTCCTCTACATTATCGCAAAGCTTTCTAGTATTATTGAACAATCTTTTTTCTTGACCACACAAAAAAGAAAACCCACGAATACAAGATGTTATTTACACTTCAGCTCCTCCCACCACTTTCTCAAAAACTCAGTATTGTACACATGCTAAAGAAGAGAACTGTCCTGATTACAACAAATCAAAAAGACCTCCAAGACGAATTGACACTGATATCTAACAACCTCACCATGAATGGCTACCCACCAGAGACTCGTTAACAAGATTCTTTTCTCTGATCCACCACAAAGACAACGAGACGACACTCAATATATTACCACAATCGTCATTCCATACGTGGGGACAGCCTCTAACAAGATTGCTAAACTCCTCAAACCACATAGAATAAGAGTGACCTTTAAACTTGAAGAAACAATTCGAAAACTCTTAAGATCTACAAAAGATATCCATCCTTTCTTTAAGTATGCTGGAGTTTACAATATCCCATTCTCGTGCGGTTTAAGTTAGATCGGCCAGACTTCAAGAAGCCTTGAAATAAGACAGAGAGAACACATCGGATATGTCAAAAACAACAGACAAGATATACCGGGCTTATCTTCGCATTTTCTAGAACCAACCATATCATTGAATGGGATAAAAGCTGTATTCCTTACATAGAAGAGGATCACCGAATTTTTAAAGAAGCCACAACAGTCGCCCGTTCTGTAGAAAACCTTCATTGGAACCAAGGTTTAATCCTATCCGAGATCTGGAAAACCATTATTAGATCTCTAAACATGCAAGAAATGAATTTTAGTGCAAACTATAGAACGCTCCTAAACAACAACAAGTGAAATCATGAACACGCTACGCGTGTATTGCACACGTTCAGTTTTGTTTTGTAATTTATAATTAGAATTCGGCTGATGTCTGGTCTGTAACATGTTTTGTTAGCTTTGGTGCCTATCATCAGTTCTGTGCCCTGAAGATGCCAACAGCCTAAGTTGGTGAAACTAGTTGGTATTAAAATAGTTGTTCTTAGATACTTGATCAATATTTCCCAAATAGTCAATTTCCATAGCTTTTTAGTATTGTTTAACCTGGTTGATTTTTGAGTTGTTAATATTTGCTTTAAGTTGCTTACGTTGTCTTTAAATTTCTTCTGGTTTCTTTGTAGATCGTGAACTCCTGGTTGTCTGTTTCTCAACCAATTATTCCTGTTTTTGGTTTTTTGGAACCAGAAGGTTCCTCTTATTAATCCATGATCTGAATTAAAGTTGAAATTGATGAGAACCTGGCAGTTATATAGATTAAGTGAATCTTTAATAATGCATAGTCTATTTCATTTATTGTTTTTCCTTCCGGTGAAATCCATGTCCATCTTCTTTATTCTCTTTTCCTAAAGAAGGAATTTCCAATTAAAAGCGAATTGTAGGAGTCACCTTCCTCCTCGTTTTCCTCATCCTTTTCTGGCTGCCATGGTTTCCAAGAACTAAATCTACTTTTTGTTGCTTAGTGCCTACCTGGGCATTAAAGTCTCTCATTATAATAACCTGGGAGTTGTGGGATGTTATTGCTAGTGTAAGTTCATCATATAACTCCTCCATTTTTTCCTGATCATATCTTGCAGTGGGAACATAAACCTGCAATATTCTTAGTGATTTTTTTTCCTAATTCTAACTTCAATGAGGCAATTCTGCTTGTATAGCTTTTAAATTCTTCGAAATGCTTTTCTATTTGCTCTTAATTAAGAACCCGACTGCATAAAGTCCCTTGTCGCTTTGATTATGGTAAAATAGAAAGTCATTGTCTCTTTCGATATTTTTTTGGATATCACGTCTCACCTTTGAAAGTCCCATGATGTTCCAGTTGATTTATTTCCAGGGCTTCTTGTAGTTCTACTAATCTAATCCTCTGATTGTAATGCGGACATTCAATGAAGCGATTTTTATTGTATACATTTGAGTGGTAGATTTAGTTATAGTTTTAGTAGAAGTTTTCTTGATGGTTTTGCCAGTTCTTGATGGTTTTGCCAGTTCTTTTATCAGAGTTGGACCTCCCTTTAGGGTTTGAGCTCGTCTTCATTCGCTTGGGAGAGATTCATCAAAATGAGTAAATGTCCTTTTTGACCTTGGAAGTGAGGTCTTTTTTTTCTCTTTGCCATGAAATATCTCTTGTGCAAATGAATTATTATTATTATTATTATTATTATTATTATTATTATTATTACGGGACACTATCAAGGAGTCCAAGGACTGACGGAGGGAGGGCACTTTGCTGTACTACACACACACACACACACACACACATATCGCACCATCTTCCTTATTACGTAATTCTCCCACGAAACACAACGAACACTCCTGTTACCATCAATACCGTCCATCACCACCACCACCAACAACAACAGTATTTTTCACAGCATATTGCGTGTATTCATGGTCGATTTGCCTGTACGCGCGATGAAAAACCCGTGTTTAGAGAACATAAACCCATGCTACCTCCTTATCCGATCGGCCAACTCATTTTCAGTTGTAAAAGTCCATATAAAGAATTCTACATTATCATACATTCTTTCAATCTACTGTCCTGGTATAATATTCCCTTGTGCTGAGATTCAAATTATGCAGCCAGGTGAACATCCGTTCTCATATATTCCATCAATCCCTATTGCCGAGTTCGTATACCATTTATGGAAAAGCTTTAATACCTGCTCCTCCTCATATATACTTGAATTACTTCCTTCAGTGTAGAGGTAGCTGTGAGGTGAATGTTACGTACACCAGATTGAAACCATTTATCAAAATGATACTGTTTAGTTGATCAATTTTTTCTGCAGCCACCACCTGCACACCATCCGAACTGAGGGGAGTTATTCTTTCACACTCACTTTTTGCTACTTGCAACACAAGGATAGAATTCTTTTGGGAGTATTTAAACTTGCAGAGCCAATTTCATTTCATTGCCACACTTAGTTTTTCGTACAATAGTTGTCACTCTTTAGGCCTGAGCCTTATAATTTTCATAGCCGACATCATGCTTATGCCTGGGGTATTATTTCCACATTATCTTTTTTTCTCCCAAGAATTTCTTCCTTAATAAGATGCCGTATCCATTTACACTTAATACCAGTTAATATATCTGCATTTGTGAACCATTTTTGACTAATGCTAACAATGTTAGGCTCCACCGTATTAAAGCGACAACTTCTACCCCATTGTTCCTGATACTCCAGGCATTTGTACGCAGCCTTAATAAGTTAAATCCATGTTTTTGTTCTATTTTTTGTGTACTTCCTTTATAACGCTTCCTTTTTCAGACATCCTTGAATATATTTATCAAGTCTGAACCTGACCAATACGCATTCACCTTTTCATCATGAAAACAGTTGATTAGTCGTTCTTACGACTAAGTGGAAAGAACACAGATTCTTTCCATTTCCTCAGCACATAATCTAGTTTCGTCTCTCTCTCTCTGTCTCTCCCTTTGGTCTTATTGCAATAAATATTTTCCTTAAGTTCCTGATACCAAATGCACATGTGCAGGCCATCCCTCTTATATAAATCCCTTCTTCCTTTCACTCCACACATTCAAATACTCGCAATCCTTTTTTCTACATAGATTATGCATCGAATCGTTGCTTTTATTATTAAGTGACACTCCAGGGAGTCCAAAGACTCATCGATGGAGGGCTTACTCTACAACTCTCTGTCTCCACCACTCAATCCACCAACTACAATAAACCGCAACTACTCCGACGCCATCTACCGCCCACCACCACTAGTACTTTCACCGACAATCACAAACATCCATTCCATGACGGGATTCGAACCCGCAGCCTTCTGGCGGGAGAGAGCGGATGCGCTAACCACTCGGCCAACCAAGCCGGCAATATTTTGATATCATAAACCTTCACCTTAATTATGGGTTTATGCAATTCATGTATATTCGAAAATATACATATATTCGAGGATATACGCACTCTCAGTTCTAATCATAAAGATGTTCACTTCCGCGTCCGGTCTGCCCTTTATTTCCTGACGGAAGCATGCCTTAACCCTCCCGAAACACTACTCATCAACACATCTTTGACTCCTTTCATTTCTGAGGTGGGATCTGCGGATATATTCGCTTTATTATACCATGACAAATAGCATCCAAATGAAATCTTCCAATTTTTTTCTCCTTTGGCCAAAATCGCTTAAGCGAGTGTATGCAGTCTCTTCTCTTGGTAGCTTCGACTACAATCTAGTACAGATTTGTTTCCTTGTTTTTATTGTTTTATCCGTATATTAGCGTTTACAGATGTTTATTCTTCGTTGTACTAGTTTTTAGGAAAAAATTTTAATGTTCTCCTTTTCTGTTATTGCTATGGTTAATTTTTACGGTATTTTCGTTTATAAAACTAGTTTAATAAGATAGAAATCTAATTTCCATTTTAAACAAAAAACTGTTTATAAAATTATTATTAAATTATTTGAAGGACTGAAATTTTTTTACGTATTTAGAGATTTCTTTAAACAATTTTATAAAAAAATAATACTTACTTCACACCAATTTTAGTTTTACAAAATTTTGCTTGAAATATATACCTAGAAGAATTCAATAATACCTAGAATAGTCAATAATGAATATCTCATCAAATCTGAGCAGTTTTTGCTCGGATTATATTTTCAACAAAATGAGTGCTTTACTGTCATATGTTTAGACAATAGTTTTTTTTTTTTCTTATCAGGAAGAAGTTATATTAAATTTGTGGAGTCGACCTCACTTTGAAAGCCATAGCGGTGAGAAATGGTCTGGCCTTTGTGGATGTGTGGAGTGAATTTGATGGAAGGATTTCGATAAAGTGGACGGCTTGCATTTGAATGGATTTGGGGTCAATAGAGGGGGGGGGGGGGGGCTTCAGGATAATATCTCCAAAATATATGTGGTATTGACAGAGGCTAAATGAAACAGCAGATTATGTATGAGGAATGGTGGGAAAAAATCTTTGTGGAAAAAAAAAACAAAATAATTGTCTGAAAACGTATAAAAGTAAAACTATTTTGTTGAAAATATAATCTGAGCAAGGTGAATTTGATGGAAGGATTTCGATAAGGTGGATGGTTTGCATTTTGGAGACTTTCTTTAAGGCGAATGGAACCATTCAGGAAGGCGCAACGTCAGAAGTCTGTTAAAGAATAAAATACGCTTTTACAAGAGCCAATTCTGACTGAACAGAGTTGGGAAATACAATAGAGTGAAATTTCACAAATAAAGAGAGAAAATATAACTATACTTGGGAGAAAATGTACAGGATCGAAAAAATAATAATAATACTCACATTATTAATTTCTTACTCATAATAATATTGGAAAAACATAAGTCAGTGACATATTCAGAGAATGAATGGCGAAACACTATATAAGAATGATATAACACCAATGATGTCAAGCGAAGTTTTCCAGAGAATTACACTTTTAATGGCAACTATAATGGCGTAATCACAAACATAATGCGCATGTCCAGTCTGGTATATTTTAATATTGTATTCAATAATAATTAAGGGGATACAAATCCTTTGTTGTTCAACTGCCAGTAAGCAAAACTCTAAGATCGAGAACTACGAATCTCAAGTTGAACAACAAGGGATTCGTATCCCCTTAATTATTATTAAGGATGCCAGAAAAATAGCCGTTTGGCTTTCAATTTATGTTACTGTATTCAATAGTTGAAGTTATTGACTAGCAACACTTCAAATTCCATTTTACACGAAACAAGCTTTTTACTGAATAAGAGTTGTTTTCGTAATTGAAAGTTATATATTTTTACCACTAAAAATGCTTGAAAGAGATTTCTTCGGAAAAGTGTGATAAAAACTGGTAAGAAATAATTCAAAATGTACATTAGACTTGCTTTAATTCATGAAGAAACCATAAACTATAATATACCTGTTTTAAATGTGTGTATTTTAAATATTTTCCAACAAATTTTAAACTAAATCGTAAATAAATTTAAAATAAGAATTTTTAAAATTTAAATAATTTTAATAATTAAAATTTTTATTACACTTTTGTCATAGATATAACACACCTATTTAGAAATTGAATAGGTATTTTATAATTGATACAAAGAAGGGAAGATTGACCGATTTCGACCATCGTTATCCTTCCATATTTTATATGGAAGGATAACGATGGTCGAAATCGGTAATCATATTACCCTTGGAGGGTAATGGATGGCAATGCTGTAGTCAATGAAAATCTAACTGAGGCTCGGCTATTGCTGTTACCCTTCTGTCATGATCAGAGCTTTAATAGCTCAATAACACCTTATCCTACACTGTCCTCTACAGATAAGGGGTAAGATGAAAAGCATTCTTGCTTCGCCCCTTTAAGCCAGTCCTTATATAAGGACTATAAGATTATAAATATAAATAGATTCAAATCGACCGTGAGATGCGGTGATTAATACCCTTGGAGGGTAATGGATGGCAATGCTGTAGTCAATGAAGTTCTAACTGAGGATCGCCTATTGCTGTTACCTTCCTGCCATGATCAGAGCTTTAATAGCTCAATAATACCTTATCCCTACACTGTCCTCTACAGATAACAGGGAAGATGAAAAGCATTCTTGCTTCGCCCCTTGAAGCCAGTCCTTATAAGGATTATAATTCGACCGTGAGATGCCGTGATTAATATCCTTGGAGAGTAACGGATGACAGTGCTGTAGCCAATGAAGTTCTAACTGAGGCTCGGCTATTGCTGTTACCCTCCTTCCACGATCAGAGCTTAATAGATCAATAACACCTTATCCTACACTGTCATCTACAGATAATGGGGAAGACGAAAAGCATTCTTGCTTCGCGCTTTTAAGCCAGTCCTTATAAAGACTATAAGGAGTTCCGAAAGGATTGGAGAATGTAGGAGAATCGACCGTGAGATGCGGTGATTAATACCCTTGGAGGGTAATGGATGGCAATGCTGTAGCCAATGAAGTTCTAACTGAGGCTCGGCTATTGTTGTTACCCTCCTGCCGTGATCAGAGCTTTAATAGCTTAATAACACCTTATCCCTACACTTTCCTCTACAGATAACGGGGAAGATGAAAAGCATTCTTGCTTCGCCCCTCTAAGCCAGTCCTTATAAGGACTATAAGTTCTGAAAGAATTGAATAATGTAAAGTGGATTTCAATGATACTTATAAACGATGAATTGTGATTATGGTGTGAACTTACCGAATTGTATCGTCTGTCTGGAATTGTCTGGGTAATTTTTCTCTAGTGTGTTTGTGGGAAGAAGTTGCTGTTCAGCAGGCAAGTCGCTTACTTAAACTATGGAAAATCTATTTAATTATGTATATAAATTATGGAAAACCTAGCACTCGATCTCCTTAAAAAAACTATTAAAGAAATTTGAAGTCGAGTGGCCAAGATACTTAAATCTATATTAAGTGACATATAGTGACCCAGAAAGTAATTACATGGGAGCAGAGGGGGAAAAGAGAGATTTGATGATTTCCCTCCCTACTGAATTTCAAGAAGTACATGCGCGTAAAAAACACACAACTGAAGAGCTACGCAGAGATGACAAAACGGATGATGTAATACAGACCCTTCAACCACTATTAAATAAAAGGTGCCTACAATCATCCTACGAGACAAAAGCAAATGGACAATGTTCATATCGATCATGAAAGATATATTCCCTACTCGTAGGCTAAAACTACAGACGAGGGGTAAAGATTCAACTCACCACTATAGGAAACTATCATCACCTAACCAAAATAATGGACAACCTTAACCTCCAATACCACACATACATTTTAGCGGAGGATATCACCACTGAGGAGATAGCAACAGATATCAGTTGTCGCGATTTGTTTCCGGTCAAAGTGAGCAGAATGTTTAGAGATGACAAGAGACCGATGCCGCTAGTTTTGATGGAAATTCAAAACTCCCATAAAATATTTATGGCTTAACATCGATTTCTGGACTTAGGATACAGCCTGAACCTTTAAGAAAAAGAACATCAGCAGGGCAAAACCACAGACGTCAGAAATATGGCCATGCGCAGAAATTATGTAGAGCTGATTACTTGTGTTTGAAATGTGGAGAGAACCACCCCACCACTAACACCTGTGACAAGCCTAGAACCGCACCGGCCAGGTGTACCAACCACAACGGCCCTTATCCTGCGAATTACAAAGGATGTAGCTACTATCCAAAACAGAGATTGTAGTAAAACATAATCAATTTTCCTCTCCACCTCGCACGCAACTTAAGATAAAAATCAAGAAGACGCACATCAAATGAACAAAACGTACGCCGTAGCGGCGTGCCTCATGAAAGAAACATGCCAGAATCAAACACATCCTAACCTGACTGTGGTAATTACCGCCTCTCTCGCTACCATGCTTCAAGATTTCAGTATATCAAACCATCACTAACCTCTACAAAAATATTCCTTCAAGAAACTCATTCTATCCTAAAATCACTCACTTTTGATTAGAAATAAATTTTTGCCAAGGTCTCTTCTAATTGCCGCATGGAATTCTAACGGGCTCTCAAACAAAACTATCGAACTTCAAGAATTTTCAGTAAGATATAATCCAGATATTATTCTAATAAATGAAACTTACTTACGACCTACGGACAATCTGAAATTGAGAGAATACCTTCTCTACAGAAATGACAGACTGAATTACATAGGTGGTGGTACTGCCATTTTTTATTTATTTATTAAAAATTACATTAAACACATGTTTAATGTAGTATAATTCAAACTTACTTAAACATAAAATATATTCTTCTTGTTTTGTTTCATAAAAAAATGTTGTTTATTATCGATAAAATTATACAGTTTAGTATAATTCAGAATTACTTAAAAATAAAATCCATTCGTTTAATTGTAATTAAAGGAATGGATTTACAATTTTGGAAATTACAATTAAATCCTTTAATTATAACGTCCAAATATGACACGGAGTAAACACGATAAGCACTACGAACACTCTACTACTGTCGCAAACTGCATATAAATAATATTGGAACTGCACGACGGACAGTGCTGCATTACGCTAATAGCTCGCATCTCACTATGACGTGCATATGCTTGCGCGCGTAGCAATATGACACTGTGGTAAACACAATGCTGCTAGCGTCCTTCGCCCTCCTAAGTGCTACAAGATGGATTTATTTTTATTATTTTTTATACAAAATAAGAGAAATGTATAGGATTGTTGATGATAAAATTAAATATTACAAGTAAATATAAATAAATTAATAAATATATTTATGTATCGAGAAAAATTGGGGGGTACTGCAGTTCCGCAGTGCCTATGCACGAGCCGCCCCTGCTCTTCACCAGAAGGATAACATCTCCCAAAGGAGGAGGACATTATTCTATTTGGTATCAAAATCCCATGGTAAATAGAAACCATTTACCTCTGGGTATTACTAGACAAAAGATTGCTCTTTTGTGTAGTGGTATCCAAAACTATCGCTCAACTCTATTGTATTCACCATTGAATACAAAGAACAAACTATTGCTCTATCAGAGGGTGATACGTCGCATAAATACCTATGCCTCCCGAGCTTAGAGCCACACCTCCAAAGTTAACATACTAAAATTACAACGACTGCAAAACAAGTACTTACGGATGATACTAGATGCTCCATGGCTCATCAGAAACGAACAGATTCATCGTGATACCAATATTCCATGTATCTCCTCATTCCTTCTCTCTCTCTCTCTAGCAGTAAAGTTCTTTTCGAATGTGGCCACGCACTCTACTTAACTGATCAAAAAAGCTGCAGACTACAACGAATATGACCCACCCACCCCCCCTCCCCTAGCACGGCGTGCTAAATGCTCATAAATTATTTTTACCAAGGTTGCCTCAGATTCGGACAACGGAGATAAAAAGCATTAACCCTTCACCCTTTTGCAACAGTATCGTCCGCGGGTTAGCCTAGTGGCTTTGCGCTTCGTAACCATATGCCTGGGGAAGGAGTGTCCTAGGTTCGATTCCCGTCGAACACGTGAGGAGCTTAAGGATCTTCCTCAGCCATAGTCGAGTTCGCCGGTCTTGGGCGTGGACAGCAGAGTTTTTCCCCAGTTTATGTGGGGTTTTTCATCCCGCAAGCAGGCAAACCGGCCCCGTGAACACACACGGATACAGTCAGGAAGACTTAAGACAATCCCTCCACCCATAGGTCTGAAATGACAGCTATGCAGGTCCCGAACCCGGATAAAAATAGGGGGGGGGGGATTGAGGTGGTGAGGTACTTCCCCGTAAAAGGGCTCACGGCCGTTGAATCATGAAATGAAATGAAGAGTATCGTTATGCAGTTCCGAAATTTTTAACTACAAATTCTCTTTCTCATTAGGATGAACTTCTACGTCATTTAATTCATAAATATAAATATGTACAAAATGAAATATAATTGCATTTATGTATTTCGGAAAGCTAATCAGAGATAGTGGGCTCAATACTAGCACTAAATTTAACGGCAACCGATGAAGAGACTGGCAAAGAAAGTCTGCAACGTCTTGGTACCTAAATGGTAACAGGATATGTTGTCTGAAATAGTGTGGGAAGTGATTTAATTATAAAAAGAAAATTAAAAGTCATCATCATTATCATCATCATCATCAAATTCCTGCCATGTACCCCCAAGGGGTGTACTGGATATGATAGTACTACACGAAAAATGTACACCATTACTAACTTACTAGCTAAAATTTTCCTCCAAATCAGTCTGTTACTTGTCAAGATTCCAACAATATCAAATCTTATATTTCTGTCGTCTAAGGCACTTTATACCGTATCAATCCGCCTTTATCTTAGCCTTTCTCTGGGTCGTTTTCCTGCCAACCTGGTTTTGAGAACACTTGTTTTGCTAATCTTTCTTCGCCCATTCTGTTTAAGTGACCATACTACCTGAGATTAGCTTTGCTAACGCATTGCTGGATGCTGACAACGTCAAGTTCTTTCCTAATATCCTCGTTTTTAATATGATATTGCCATTGATGCCATCTGTTCACGCCTCTAATCTTTCTCAGGACTCTATATCTGCGGCCTCTAGTCTTTGGTCAAGTGTTTCACTTCTGATCCAGCTCTCAGATCCATAAGTTAAAACCGGTTTGAACACTGTCTTGTATACAGCTAATTTAGTATTCCGACTAATTTCTCTCTTATTCCATATGAATTTATTCAATTGACTTCCCACCATACCAGCTTTGCTGATTCTGTTGTCTATTTCCATATTTAATTTACCATCTTCACTAAAAATCATACCTAAGTAGCTGAAATGTTTTACTTCTTCCACAGGTTCTCCGTTCACAATGCAGTTGACATTTTCAGCGATTCTGCCAATTTTCATTGTTTTTGTCTTTTTATTGCTGACCTTCATACCATATCTATTACAACAGCTATTCAATTTAGTCAGGGAATGTTGTTGACTTGTAGCAGATTTATTTAGAAGTATAACATCGTCCTCGTAAACCAAAGAGCTGACATTAACATCTCCAATTTTGATCTCAGGTTTAATGCCACTTCCCTTCACAATGTGATCCATATAGATAATGAATAACAGAGGGGATAATGTACATCCTTGTCTCACACCAGATTTAACATTACACCTGTACTTCCATCAATTCTAACTGCTGACTTACAACTCGAATAAAGACAAAGTATTGCTTGATATAAGGCCCCATTGACACCATATAACTGTAGCGTATTGAATAGCTTCTCTCTTGGCACCTTGTCATATGCTTTTTCCAGATCGACAAACTTAAATACAGATCTTTGTTATATTTCCACGATTTCTGAACTATTTGTCGTAAATTTAAAGTTTATTTCATAAAATAAATAAAATCTAGTAATTTGTAATTAAAATAAATTTAGAAAAAAGAGATGAAATGAAAACGGTTTTGTGTATTTCTAATGGAAGAGAACACTTGTTTTGTTCTCTTCCATAAATAATTAAAATAAAATTATTTCCATAAATAGTTAAAATAAAACAATTGTAACTCCTAATCCCAAGTAAATCCAACTTTCCGTAATGATTTACAGTCTCGCCATCTAGTGACGAGAAAACACGGAAGTAGCTGAATTATTTTGGATAGCGATGGAAATAGAAATGCAAAGTATAAGCATAATTATTACAATATAACAGTTATGAACATCCTATTATATATAATTAATTTTCTTAAATCTTTTATAATGTAAACATTATTTTTATAATATCAACATTATTTTATAATAGATTTAAGATTGTTTATATTAAAGGGATATTAGATCCCACATTATTTCAAAGCCGTTAAAAATCTTAAAAGATTTAAGATTAACATTTGTTTTTATAGATTTAACATTATCTCAACTGTTCTAACTAAGTGATGATATGCATTATTGCAAAATGAATTGCTATTTCCAGTAATGTCCACAGCAATGATGCAATAATACCTTCATATTCTCTAGTCTCAAATTACTAATTCAAATAAGTTCTTTATCGTTAACAAAGACAAAGTAAGACATTAGAAATAAAATATTAACGTTTAACGTACCAGTAAGTTAGCGGGAAAGATTTGTTACTGTGGTTTTTCCTTTCTTTGGTCCAGATAGATTTGCATCCTGAAGTGTAAGGCATCAGTCTTTGAATGTCTGCGTATTGATGGTAATGAAACAATGAAATGTGATACTATTGTTCAAATTGTAATAACATCCCAGAGTCTCATTGCATTGTGGATTGATTGGATTGTTTATGCAGGGCTTTGTTATATTTACGAATAGCATTTAGAAATGACAGAATAGTCCTTAATCCTTAATAAAAACAGAATATATATATATATATATATATATATATTTAATACATTTTTTAACTTGGGGATATATGTAATAAATTTTTTAACTTGGGGATATTGTATATTAGGATAACCAAGTAATTTTATAAGCATGGTTATTTTAATCCCAAGTATGCAAACAATTAAGTTTGCGCCTGAAACAAAGTTCAAGTCTAAAGATGGTACAACACCAGGGCAACTCATTGTAAAGGTGGTTAAAGCTCTGATCACTATTCTTAGTATTTTCCCATAATGTAAAGCACATCTCACTAGAAGATGTATAGTGCAATGCATTAAAAATAAAAACACCTTGTTGCAACTTCTATAGGCAAAGGTGATAAGGCTCCGTATTACTAAAACCTTGGTATTTAGGGTCTAGCTACTCACTGAGGAGACCTGTGTTGTAACATATTTAGACTTGAACTTTGTTTCAGGGGCAAAATTAATTGTTTGCATACTTGGGATTAGGAGTTAAAATAACCATGTTTATAAAATTACTTGGTAATATATATATATATTTATTTATTTATTTATTTACTTATTTATTTATTTATATTTATAATATATAATTATATATAAATATATATATATATATATATATATATATATATATATATATATATATATATATATATATATATATATATATATATATATATATATATATGTCGTGACGAGGTGGAGCGACGCATAGTCGAGTCTAAGGAAATTGTTATGGACCCTCATCACATAAATAATAACGTCAGCTATAATTGTGGATTGATGATATCATCAAATTTGCAGGAGTGACATGGGGGAAAGGAGAACCATGGGCAGACAGCTTTGGAGTAATCTTGGAATGGCCTTTTCATCCAGCAGTGGATCGACAATGGCTGATGATGATGATGATGATATATATATTCAGATATTCGGGGCCATTTAGACAGAATAACGCCTTTCGAGCGAACGCACCATCAGTCTGCCTGCAGATGGTGAGTTCCACATGATCCTACAAATATTCGATAGGATTCAAATCAGGGGATGACAGAATGCATGGATATGTGCTTTTCGAACCATTGACCCACATTGTCGCCATTTAGTGCAATGCTTGCTCCGAAACAATTCTCACGTAAGAATGAGCAGCCAAGTTGTATTCAAAGGATATGACATGACCCAAGGGAATAATCTCCATAACCAGGGCGAATGAGGATTGTTTCGGCATGTTCGTTGTCAGAAACAGGTTCGGTAGGCGTAAAGTTTTGACTCGTGGGTGTGTGTGTGGGGGGGGAGGATTATAGCGTATATTTATGTTTCTACAGTTAAGGATTAAAATTAGAGATATAAAATAAACAAAAATTATCTTATAATCATTATATGGTATCATTTTATCAAATAAAATACTAAGTATTCTCTACAGGATGTTAAAAATAAATAAGCGTTTGTAAAAAAATCTTACACTGTACATTGTAATGCCGTTTACTTTGTTAGAAATTAAATTCTAACCCAAAAAAAAGAATTACTCTACTGCAGGAAATTTAGAGACCGAGTCACAAAATCGCATAAATAAAAACATTTATTAAATAAATAAACATTTAATAAAATAATTTTAATTAAAATGTATTATATAATATGTGCTGATTCATAATAAATTTTTAATGTATTTGCAAATAAATATTTCCCACACCTTTTTAGAATAAGAATGTTAATAGTATTTATTAAAAAAAAAAACCAAGATGTGTTATTGTGTGTGAGGTTGTATTAAAGATAGCGTCTCGCGTGTTAGTGTTTCGTGTCGTGTATTTTTGATGGTGAATTGTGAATTTGACTGATATGTTTTTTAGAGATTTATGCTCATATTCATTAATAATATCAGTTAATTACTTGCTGCCATAAACAGGCACTTTATTTTCTATACTGGTTTATCGAGGTAAATTTATTGAATTTACAAGGGCGATACGCTAGGCCTACTGCCGCTAGTATCGCCATTGTTGTATTTTATATAGCCACATCTTATTGCTGGTAGACACCTTAGTGTGTCTACGGGATTTGGTAGTAGACTCTCAGTCTACAGGATTACCTGGGAAACTGTTAGTTTCTCTCAAGCCAAACTATGGAGTCTCCATATGACGAGCTTGATTTCAAACAGCTATTGGCTATCTTTAAACATGTAGGAGGCCTACTACAAAGGAAATGGCCAGGTAAGGTGGCAATCCACCGGGTTGAGGAGGTAGAAACAGAGGACTGCCAATCCCCTGACCCTCTCCCCTGCACTTCTCAAGATAACATTAGAAAGATTATGTCACCGATTAATGATCAGACCCTAGTGGACTCAGATGACTCATTAGATTATCAGGTTGTCAGCAGGAAAAAACGTAAGAAAGATTCGCCAGCAACAGAGCCTGAAATAGTCCTTCAATCCCTTGAAAAAACAACTCCAATGGAGTTAACAGCACAACCTGACGTAAGAATAGAGACCGAATCCAGGGCACAACCTAAAGAGAGGATCCCACCTATAATCTTGAGAACCAAAGAAAAATGGTCATCAATAACAACCAAGATGAAGAACGTAAACATCAAATTTACATCAGCAAAGAGGACAGATGAAGGAATCCGAATTCAACCTGAAGGTATTTCGGACTACCGCCAACTCACCAGATTGCTGGATGATCTCAATGCTCCTTATCACACATTTCAGCTTAAAAGCGAAAAGAACTTAAAAGTAGTAATTAGAGGGCCGGCAGAGACCATTCCAGCCGAAGAAATAGCTACTGATCTGAAATCACAAGGCCTAGAGCCGATTAAAATTTCACGGATGTACCGATCGGACAAGCGCCCTATGCCTCTGGTCCTAGTTGAGATTAGTAAAGAGCATAAAGAAATTTACGATCTTAAAGTAGTTTGCAGTTTGGTCATCAAGATTGAGCCTCTCAGAAAAAAGGCTTCAGCTGGTCATGCCATCGCTGCCAAAAGTATGGACACAAAAGTTATGCAAAGCAGAATTCAAATGCCGCAACAACCACCCTTCACACACTTGCGTCAAGCCACGAACCACACCTGCTAAGTGTGCAAACTGTGGCGGCCCACACCCAGCAAATTACAAGGGATGCTCACTTTATCCACTCAACCTGCAGAAAACTAGAGAGGTTCTACCCATGCCCAATCAGAAGAGAATTACACCAGAAAGCAAAACGCGGGTTGTTACTCCTGAAAAGTCATATGCTTCTGCCGTCTATACTAATAATAAACCGGCATCTTGCAACCAAGCCACTGCAACAATCCTAGCTGCCACACTAGGAGAGATGTTGACAACCTTTAGCAAAACAAATCCCAGTCCGGCTGACACCAATAAATTCCTCAAAAGCACACAAGTCATCTTCTCTATGATTAATGGATAACATGGTCAATTTAAATAATTCACTACAGATTGCTTATTGGAATGCTAACGGGCTAAAAACCAACCTCCTAGAACTAAAAGAATTTACTGAAAGATACAAGATAGACATCCTTCTGGTCAATGAGACGCATCTTAGACCTTGTGACAACCCCAAAATAAAGTACTACACACTACTAAGATCAGATAGACTTAATGCCAGAGGGGGCGGAACTGCTATATTTGTTAAAAATAGCATTAGATACAATGAGATCAAGAAATCAGCAACCATAAACCTGGAAGAAACAGGAATTGAAATACAAACAAAAAACACAGGCAGTTTAAAACTATATTCAGTCTACAACCCTCCAGGCAAATCACTTCTAGCCTCAGACCTCTCCCAACTCCTTGACACAAACGAAGCAACAATAGTGGCAGGAGATCTAAACGCAAAACACCCTGCATGGAATTGTAGAAACACCAACAACAACGGGAAGAGCCTACACAAATTTGCTATGTCAAGAAACATCACCATAGCAGGTCCTGTCGAACCAACTCACTATGGACCAATGGGCAGGCCTGATGTGCTAGATATCGCCATTTTCAGAAACACCCCATATCATTTCAAGTTGCAAGTTATTAATGATCTTAGCTCCGACCACAATCCAGTTCTGCTTAGCCTTGGCGGAGAAGCAGTAACCATCCCCGAACAATCCTACATAAACCTCAAGAAGCTCAACTTAATTCTCAGTAACACCACAGGCACTGTTCCAACTATCTCCTCACCCAAAGAAGCAGACATTGCGATCAATAAACTAGAAAGAACAATCCAATCTGGCCTTACAACAGCCTCCACCGTCACCGTTCCAACCCAAACTAACCTGCTCCCTGAAGAGATCCTAAAACTTATCCGCAGCAAAAACAAAATTAGGCGACGGTACCATTCAACACTATCACCCCAGGATAAAAAAGAGCTTAACAGAGCAATAAACCTAGTCCGATATGCAATCAAAGACCATAAAAATCAGCAATGGGAGAGAAAACTAAGCTCCTTAAGCATTGAAGATAACTCGCTATGGAAGATGACTAAAGCCCTTCGCAGCGATCACCTCAACATAAAACCAATACATGGAGAAAAAGGTATAGTCTACCGAGACGATGAAAAAGCTGAAGCTTTTGCAGACTCATTGGAGCTGCAATTTCAACCAAACTACACTCATGTGGACTTGCGCTTCATTGAAAAAAATCCACAAGCAAGTACGCTATGCACTTCGTCGTCCCGCCACCCGTGACAACTCAAACTACACTACATCAAATGAAATTCACCAAATTATCAAGAACCTCAATAACAGAAAAGCACCAGGTCCTGATCAGATTTCAAACAAAATTATTAAAGTACTTCCTCATAAAACAGTAATGCATCTTGTGGCAATCATTAATGCTATGCTAAGACTCAATTATTTTCCCACTCGCTGGAAGCAAGCAGATGTAATCCTTATACACAAACCAGGGAAGGCGCCCCAGTTCCCCCAGAATTACAGACCTATCAGCCTCCTGGGGAAAATAGCAGAAAAAGTAATTCTTAAACGCCTCCAAACTGAAACAGAGAATCTAGGTGTAATCCCAAAAGAACATTTTGGATTTAAAACTGGACATAGTACAACCCAACAAATCCACAGACTCATAGAATACATCGAATACATCACTATTGGATACAACTGGAGACAGCATACAGGTGCAATCTTCCTAGATGTGGCAAAGGCCTTCGATAAAGTGTGGCACAAAGGCCTCATCCACAAACTAATTACTGCAAAATACTCACTAAACCTCATTCAAATCATAGACTCTTACCTAAAAGACCGAAAATTTCAAGTGAAACTTCGTGGACTCAAATCAACTACAAGAAGAATCACAGCAGGTGTCCCACAAGGCTCCCTGTTATCACCACTACTCTTTAACATTTTTATCTCTGATGTCCCAAGTACGACATCAACCATCATGGCATTTTATGCGAACGACATGGCAATACTCACCAGATCGCTCAAACCATACCTGGCCACCCAAAGATTACAGACTGCAGCTAAAAATCTTGGAAAATGGTTTCGATTATGGAGAATAGATGTTAATGCAGATAAAAGTACGGCCATACTATTTACAAGGAAGAAAGCAGACCATCATGGAACAATCACGATGTTCAACACTGTTATCCCATGGCAAACAGAAGTAAAATACCTGGGAATCATACTAGATAACCGTGTCAGTTTCAACTCCCACATCTCTCATGCTTGCAATAAAGCAAATTCAACAATAGCTCAGCTCCACCCTCTACTCAACCGCAGAAGCAAAGTCAGTCCAGAAAACAAATTAAGAATATACAAAACAATCATCAGACCTATACCGTCTTATGGTTCCCCGGCGTGGAGTCACACCTCTCCTAGCAACATCAAACGATTGCAATTAATCCAAACCAAATGCCTCCGAATGATCTTTGATGCCCCATGGTTTGTAAGAAACATCATTCTCCATCAAGATGGAAACCTGCAAGACATACCTACATTTCTCCTCCAGATAGCAACCAAGTACTTTACTCAAGCATCACTCCATCCCAACCTACTCATTCGTGAGTCATCCAACTATGATGAAAATGACAGATGGAAACATAAACGCCCAAAGGCGGCCCTGATCACAGATTGAAACCTTTCAACACAACCCTAATAAGGGCGAGCCAAGTGCTCAAAAATTTCTCCATTAAACAGAGAATTTCAGAGCGATGTAGGGAGTAAAGTCCACGGGACTGACATCCATCAAACCACAGAAGATAAAAAAAGTATTATTGTGTGGAATCAATCGACCGTGAGATGCGGTGATTGATTCATTCAATTCAATATCCTTGGAGGGTAATGGATGGCAATTCTGTAGCCAATGAAGTTCTAACTGAGGCTCAGCTATTGCTGTTACCCTCCTGCCATGATCAGAGCTTTAATTGCTCAATAACACCTTATCCATACACTGTCCTCTACAGATAACGGGGAAGATGAAAAGCATTCTTGCTTCGCCCCTTTAAGCCAGTCCTTATAAGGATATAAGGTATTATTGTGTATGACCGTTAGCTTCGGAGAAACGGAAAAAAGTCCTTTTTAGGACTTCCCGGGTAACAGATGGCAATGCTGTAGCCAATAAAGTTTTAACTGAGGCTCGGCTATTGCCGTTACCCAGCCATGACTAGAGCTTTTTAGCTCAACAACACTCCATCCACACAGATTTTCTTCATTTAGATGACGGGATAAAGAGTCAAGGACTCAGTCCATCGCCCAGTTCTTATTAGAACTATAAGAACTGTATTACTGTGTTTGGTTATGATTTTTTCTGGATCAGGAAAAGTCCTTTTTTAGGACTTCCAGGGTAACAAATGGCAATGCTGTAACCAATGAAATTTTAACTAAGGCACGGCTATTGCCGTTACCCAGCCATGACTAGAGCTTTTTAGTTCAACAACACTCCATCCACACAGATTTTCTTCATTCAGATGATGGGATAAAGAGTCAAGGACTCAGTCCATCGCCCAGTTCTTTTAAGAACTATTATTGTGTTTAATCACCGCATCTCCGCCTGGATGGTAATGGATGGCAATGCTGTAGCCAATGAGGTTCTAACTGAGGCTCGGCTATTGCTGTTACCCTCCTGCCATGATCAGAGCTTTAATAGCTCAATAACACCTTATCCCTACACTGTTCGATACAGATAACGGGAAAGATGAAAAGCATTCTTGCTTCGCCCCTTTAAGCCAGTCCTTATTAGGACTATTATTGTGTTTGAGCTATCTACAGGTGAGATGCGGTGATTAATGATTAATAATAGCCGTGGAGGGTAATGGATGGCAATGACGTAGCCAATGAAGTTTAACTGATGTTCGGCTGTTGCTGTTACCCCATTGGGCGCTGAGATTCGAGAGTTTTGAGTACGATCTCTTAGGGTTTTTGCCCTAAGGGAGCAATTTGAGTCTCCGGGGAAAGTGTTCTCCAGCTGGGTCCGCTGAGGGGCTTTGTCAGTGAATGCTTTTCTTCGGAATTTGAGCGGTTCTGCTCGGTGGTGGTGTGTGGGTGGAAGACCATCACTGAGTGGAGCCAACGCTGAGATGGACGGTCTTTCGCCCACGAATGACTGGCCTAGGGATCGTCCGAATTTTTAGAGACGGCTTTACCTTTAAATATGGCAATGCTGTAGCCAATGAAGTTCTAACTGAGGCAAAGCTATTACCCTTCTGTCATGATCAGAGCTTTAATAGCTGAATAAACCTTATTCCTACACTGTCCTCTACAGATAACGGGGAATTTGAAAAGCATCTTGCTTCGCCCCTTTGAGCCAGTCCTTATAAGGATAAGATATTATTATGTTCATGCAATCGCAATTGACATTTTATTCATACAAACCAAGTGCATCACTATCACCACTATCACGCCCATGTGCTGTTTAACTGAGGCTTTCATGGAGTCCGAGAGCTCACTGAGGAGGGAAATAGTTTCACTTCACCCACACAATGCGCCATCTGTCTACAATAATGCCGTGTTTCTCTTAATTATGTTCATTTTTCGTTCTACCTGTATGCAAGATGGAAAATCCGCGTTTCTGTCAAAATAGCCATAGTTTATCTTATATTAAGATGCAAATTATTAAGAATTAAAATTATAAATATTAATATAAAATCATACAAATCACTAACACTCTTTGATTATCCAAAAATAGTATGTGCAGCTTTTTGTAGCCGTAAATTTGGAAATCGGTAGGAAGTCTCTACCTTAACCATTACAAATAGCTTATCTCATGCAACTGGATGATATTTCAGGGCATCACGGAAGAGGAAAAAGAAACCCCAGCCATATCGTCATTCTCAATCCTGAGACTCACTACTGTTTGAAATAGAGTAAGTTCTACAGCCAATTTTTAAGCGATGCTGGTCTAAGAACCGAATTTGCAGCGATGAAAAACCAGAGAGTCCTATAAGGAAAACCAAACTGCCTCATCACGTGAGGGGCTAACTAACCTTCAGTTCAAAATCTTTGATAACCATTCAGCGACACGGAGTAGAAGATTCTAAATGACTTCCGAGCCAAAGATCATCGATGTTATCAACTGAAGTGCAAAGTCGGAATAATGCAAGCGAATAAAAATACGATATATAATAATAGCTAGACCAATTATGTTAAATAGCAATAAAACATGCTTAAATCTATTGAAATACAGTGATCAGTAGAGAGTTCTAAGCTCTCTGCTGTTCATTGACATTTTGAACGAATAACATTTCTGGCTAGATGGGTGAAGCAAAATTGCTGTTCATATTCCCCTTTGTCTTATAGTGAAAGAACTTTGAATGGAGAGTTTGTGAGCTTTATGCTTGCCAATTGAGGGCAGCGAAGTTAGCTGTGTTCAGCTGAACTTAAGATAGACTTTGGTCTTTTATATTTGAAATTTTCTGCTTCATTATATTCCGAGGCTTAATTGAATAACGGGTTTGAATGGTTGCTTGTCTTGGTAAAGAACTTCTCAGCTAGATCTAGGAGAAGGGAAGAGATATGAGGAATATTAACTTCTCTATGGATCTGGGAGTTTCTAATAAACCGAGGAAAAAGGAAGAAGGAAAATTCTACTTGTTTTTGTCAAAAATCAGCAAACTGGAGAAACTGCCGAAGAAAGGCCTGGTGAAGTTCTTATATTCTATGGCTAAAATCGAACCTGTAATGAACTTTCTTCGGGCAGTCAGGCCTATGAAATCAAACACCGTTTCCAGGGATTATTAATACGAGAATAATCGAAGAACAATTAACTGACAAAGCAGTTCATTGAAACAATTCACTGCAAAATGAATTGAAAGAAGACTTCATCAAAATAATGATTGATTCAGGTCTAAGAATCTTTTCAGCAGTCTTTAAATCATTAAAGCAGTTATCAGATGCTGAAACTCGTATTCTTTTACTTAACTGTGAATTACTGTTGTACTCCTATATGGGTGGTACTTATTTCAATGCTTGGATAGGATGTTGTCGGAATTAACGTAGAAACAACTACGCATATCAGGACAACGTGATACATCAGTAAAACGTCTGCAGTTCGGTAGGTTTTTCTATTTTATGGGTTGAGAAAAACTGCATGACTCAGTGAGAGAAGAATCCTTACTTTGTCCTTGGAATAAGAGCAAAAAAACAACAAAAAAAGAAACAAGCAAACTTTGTCTCCGCCAATTTACATTACATTAGTGGTGAAATATATCATATAATTAGGACTTCAAATAAGCATTAAAAACTGTAGCGAGATAAATAATATATGTAGAAAGTTTTTAACTTGGGTATATTATGCATTGAAGATACCAAGTAATTTTATATAAACTTGGTTTTAATCCTATTTCTCAAGTAAGCAAGTCAAGTTTGCGCCAGCACGTATCTGAGGCAACTCGTAGTAACGTAGTGCCAGTCTGAGGCAACTCGTGGTAAAGGTGGAGTAAGCTCCGATCACTTTCCTTAGAATTTTCCCCTAATGCAAAGCACATCCCCTTGCGGAGATATATGATGCTATGAATTAAACGAAGGGGATGTGCTTTGCATTAGGGGAAAATCCTAAGGAAAGTGATCGGAGCTTACTCCACCTTTACCACGAGTTGCCTCAGACGTGCACTACATGCAGGCGCAAATATCACTTACTTGTCTGTTTGCTTACTTAGGAAATAGGATTAAAACCAAGTTTATATAAATTACTTGGTATCTTTAATAAATAATATGTTTCAAAAAATAAAACAAATTGTCAAAGATTGATAGGATTTATGAATAATGGTCATGACATTCGAGTATCATAAGAAAAGAAAATCTAAAGAAACTGTAAAACCTGATGAATATTTTCAGTCAAGTTGATCGAATACTGAGTTTTATAGTACTTAGTACTTCTCATGTTTTTTATCATGACAATAGTGACCTTTGGCGTAATTAAACTGTTACCAATACAAAAGGATGAGTCATGAGGTACACTGCGAAGCAATACCACACATTTTAAGAATAATATAATGTAATAAAGTATTTATTGATATAATTGACGACTACCTAGTCACATTGTAGAAATCTCATCTTAGATACTGGTAAATGATTTTAAGGAAAAGCTTAAAATAATATTTCGCAACAAATGAAGTATTTTGGTGAAATGAATGAAATTTATCAAATGTTATAGACCTTAGCTCTGACCACAAGCTAATTCATTTCCATTTGGGTTTGAACGTGACGTGTACCCTAGACGGTCTATCTACTATCAACTAGTTAAGCTACCTGCCGTCCTTTTCAACTCCTTCCTTCAGTGTCAGCCATAAAATCGAACAGGGAAATGTCAATACATTAATGAGACTGGAGAAATAAATAGCGGCCACTCAAGTAACTGTTACTTCTACTGTTAGCGAACAAACCTGTAACACCAGCTCCCTGAAGAAATCAAGTATTTCAATGGCAGAAAGAGCAAAGCTATTTTTCAATACTACTGAACACTAGTCCAGCACAGAATATCCCCCACCCCTCTACGATCATCAAGCACTAAAGGCTAAACGCCTACTCCAAAAAAAAATCAGCTAACGCCTTTTTATTCTCGTATATAGGGAGTAGGCGAGGCCCTATATAACTTTTGGAGACTGGGTGGAGGAGTTCAGTCTCCATTGGTACCCAATCAGAGATAGCTAGTCCAAGGCTATCACTAATTAAGCAGCACGCAGTGAAGAGAGACGGCTCAACAAGTGCCTCCATCTCGTGGTCCCTAACCCTAACACTCGTATTTAATGTCTGAAATAATGTGGGTTCTATGGTCGATTTTCTTGAGTTTACGGGACGAAAAACCCGAGTTTCCGGGAGAAAAAACCCGTTTGCTCGTGCCAGAGGTCGACTAACTCGGGAACAGGTCGAAAAAGGCTTAGAAATATTTCCTCTAATCGCCGACTAGATTCGAAACCAAGAAGTCTTCCTTCGTGTGGTTAAGCACCGTGGTATGCAAACACCACATCTACTGATCTACACAGGCTCTCGCCTACTCCATTAAGCTCTAAAGTAGTACTGAAGCTAGCAAACGGAAATAAAGCTCCAGTCAATTCTGGAAATATTCAATAGTCTTCGCACTGATCGAAAATCTATTCCACCAATCCGCAGTGCGTAGTCATTGTATGCGATGATCCAGATAAAGTAAGCATTTACCACAGCCTAGAAGAGAATGCAATACCAACTATCGTTTGGTGATTTGAATTTCATCAGGATATTGGGATATCTTAAGAATACACCATAGGATTAATCAATCAATTCAGAATGTAGATTTCCAGCTAACTTCTCTGGGGAGTTTAGTGAGTCATTAAATGAAATTCATTACGAAGAAAGCACCAGGTCTGAATGAATTTTTTAACAGAGTCATCAAGTGCCACCTACACAGAGCGATCATACACATCCTCGCCATAATGAAGACGATGTTTAGTCTTCGATACTTTCCACTAAGCTGAAAAAATAGCTGATATAGTATTAATCCTCAAACCCGGGGAAGCATTGCAGTCCCCTCGTACGTATCACCCAATAACCTTACTTTCCTTCTGAGAAAAATGTCTAAGAAACTAATCCCAACCAGATTGCAGGAAATAACGATTGAATGTCATCATCGATGATCAGTTTTGACTTCGTACAAGTAGATGAGTTCCTTTGTATCTCAGTTGGTATAGATGAGTCCTTTGGTTGAAAAAACTTGGGTTCAAATCCCGTCTCCGACGTGAGGAACGTTTATATTTTCAAGCAAAGGTTGCGATAACAGGTATCATACGAAGGTTAAAGGTTTTTCTTCCCTGCAATTCTGGTTTTTTGACTCTCAGAACATACAAACTGGTAACGCAAACACACAGTTCCACGAACATAAAATACTTAACCCTAGAGGTATGCAGCAAACGATCATCAATCCGGATATACAAAACTGCCATTGTAACGGATGGGAAATGGATGGGGATAAGAATTATTATTGGATTCAACTGGAAGCAGCACAGGAAGATCTTTTTCCTAGATGTAGTTTTGACCACATCTAGAAAAACGAGCTTATAAAGAGCTTTATAAACTCATCATTGCAAGCTCCCGACTCAGTCTACTCCAACTTTCCATGTCATATCTGAGTGATTATTAAAAAAAATAAAATAAAATAAAAAATCTTACAAGTTAAGCTACACTATATTAGCTCATCACAAGGTACAATTAGAAATGGCGTTCAACTACGCTCCTTACTATTTTCGTCTGCTTTTCCTCATCTATATGGCTTACATATCTTCAAGTAAGATATGTAAGCCATATAGACTATTGGACGTAATGATGTACCTTCTTTATGTATTTTAGGAACGCCATACAATCTTGGGGTCAACGGATGCATGGATTTTAGCTTTCTTATTAAGTCTATAGGCCAGTTTGTCATTCCACGTAATAGTTCATTGGTGTCGTTATGTTTTTTTGGGTAGGATCTGTACTGAGAACGTCATAGACAGACATGTCTGATAATAGATTGTTAATTTTCTCTTCATAATCTTTTGTATTCAAGATAAGAGTATTATTGCCTTTGTCAGCTTTAAGTATGATGATGTGTTTATTATTCTTTAATTTGAGTAGTGTTCTTCTTTCCATTTGGTTAGAGTTGGTGTTAGGAGAGCTTGACGGAGCTGAGAGGATTATGCTGCTTTTTAATCGTAAGTCATTAGCTATTGGGTGTGGTAGCAATGAGATGGCTTTTTCTAAGTTGCAGATGAACTCCATTTTAGGAATAAAGAAGGTACACCATTACGTCCAATAGTTCATGGAATATATTCTCCAACTTACCAACTGTCTAAATATCTAGCCAAAATTTTACAACACATTCACAACTCGGATACTTATATCAAAAACTCACAACATTTTATTGAAAAATTAAAAAACATTCCTATCTCTCGAGATGATATACTAGCAAGCCTTGACATCGCATCTCTGTTTACAAACATCCCAGTTGTGGAAGTCATCAACATCTTAGACAACTTGTTCCCAAGAAACATCACTACGTTGTTCAATCATTATTTAACTTCGAACTATTTCGTTTGGCAAAAGCCGTCTACAAACAACTTACCGGATTAGCCATGGGTAGCCTCCCCCACTCTCTTTCTTGTGCTGACTTATTCATGGAAGACCTAGAAGATAAAATCTTATCTCAAATTACCCCAAAACCTAAAACTTGGTACAGATATGTAGATGACATCTTTATCATTTGGAATCATAAGAAAAAAGAACTAATGGATTATCGTAACCAAATCAATAGTTTCCTCCATACCATCAAATTCACATTATAAATTGAAAAAGATGGAAAACTTCCATTCCTAGACATCCTAATAAAGAAAAAACCCAATAACAGTATCAACCTGTCTGTGTATAGAAAACTTACGAATACTGGACGTTACCTCCATTTCAACTCGTCACATCATATATCCCAGAAACTTAGCATTATCCATATGCATAAGAAAAGAGCTATACAGTACACCACAGACCAAGATAACTTACAAGAAGAATTAACTACAATATCCAGAGAGCTATCCTTAAATGGTTATCCTAAAAGACTCTGCAACAAGATTCTCTTTTCGGATATACCACAAAGACAACGTGATGACATCCAATACATCAGTACTATAACTACTCCATTTGTCAGCAGCATAACAGACAAGATATCTCAGGCATTTCTTCCCACTTTGCCTCTATCAACCATCTTATTGAGTGGGATAAGAGTCATATGCCCTATATAGAAGAGTACTACCATTCCAGAACCTTCAAGGAGGCTGCTATGGTCGCCTGTTCAACAGGACACTTAAATAAGAATCAAGGTCTAATCCTACCGGAAATTTGGAAAACTTTAATTAGATCACTAAACATCAAAGAAATGAACTTTCACGCCAATTACATTATGTATCGTAACCAATAAATCATGTTCCCGAGACACGCGCATTGTCTCGCACTGTACTAATTTTGTATGAATTAGAACTGTCAGTTAAAACCTAGTCTGTTATCTTTACTTTATATCGCTTACCAATTGTATCCCTGAAGATGCTGATAGCAAAAATCAGTGAAACTAGTAGGATAATAAATATTACCCACTTGACTAACATTCCTAAAATGTGTTATAGTTTCTAATGATCATATTAATTGTTACATACAAATTAACAGCAAGGGTCACATGACAAGCTTCATACGCATGATATTTGGTGCACTATAGTTCATAAAGAACACACAATTGCACTTCGAAGATAGAAAATTATTATACCATACAGCATATGGCCTCTAGTGCAGGGTTTACATATTATCTAAGCCTTATCCTAACGACAGTAATAGCGAACTAAAAGTTTGCAGCCATTCATGGACGAAATCCATGCAAAATTACCATTCTTTCATAGAGTGAGGACGACCTAGTGAACTTCCGTACTACTGAAACAAAGTCCTCTCTTATTTTTTGCCAGAAAGAGTCACTTCACTTAAATTCGCGATATCATTGATAATACTAATATCTCCAGCTCAGATGCGATTTCTCATATAATTTAATTTAATCTTCTAACCTTTTCTGCCGTAAGCACATTACTACCACCATAGCCTTTTAATCCTAAACACGGTTAAAGACTACTTCTCACCTGGTCAGCTGCAAACATCATATAAATGAGAAATCCGTGCAGTCTTAAAATACGGCAGTCCACTTAGCAGATGATTTCTCTTTCATGGGCCCACTCCAACTATATAGATATTGTTTCTGTCTCATACCTTTCCTACCATTTTCTTATGAGCACATCTCCACAGAAATCCCACCATCATTTTTTCACTTGCATCTAAGCATATATAAAAATATGGTAGCTAGTAGGCATATGGATGTTGACCAGCAATGAGAAGTGGCTGATCAACATCTATATACAGTTCATCTTCACACTTACCGAACTAACATCTCCTCCTCCTCCTCTAAACCTCCTTAGGAATGAGACCATTCTTCAAGTTAGATGCCCCCCCCCCATATTTTTCTTTAGTAGGTTCTTTGAAATGTCTCTCAGGCTATTTCACGACAACTTCTAGATTTTAAAAAAAAAGAAAGAAAATAAAGAAACAAACTTTTGATCCTGTTTTAATCAGTTTTTTAACCTCCGACGAGTGAGATTGATGAAAGAAATTAAATAAGTAATTTTACTTGAATAAGTAAGTAATTTTTATAAAGTAAATTTATAATCGATTACAAGGAAGTTCTAGAATGCTCTGGAGTTCTGTAAGGACGTCACCAAATAAGATAGATTGAGCAAGTCGGACGAAGGAAAAAAAAATAATAATAATAATTGACGAAAATTCAAAGATGTGGCCTTAACCATCAATTACTTTGCTATTTATACCGATAACAAATAGAAAATTGGATTCACAATAGGAATCGAACTATATTTATGTTGAAGGATATTCGTATTTTAGCCCTGTTATTTGCAAAACACTGCATTATTTCTCTTTCAAATTTTTTGAAGTCAAAAACTGAACAGCCAGTTCCGTCAGATTTATTTAATTTTTTTCTACTTTTAGACAACTTTAATTAAAGCTTATCAAATATTAAAAGGAAATATAAAAAGAAATATAGGCGGAACTCTTTTACCCTTTATTAAATTTTGGAAATCGGGGATCTCCGTTTGTCATCATCGATAGTTGAGTTCATGACTAACGATAATTTTGAACAGTTCAGATCAAACGAAGAGTACGTTAGATAACTTCTGCCACCCTAAAGCCGAAGTATTATTAAATATCTAATTATTGTGAACTTTTCTGAATTGTATGTTTAAAAATGTGAGCTCCGGGAAAATAAATCCTGCTTTCCTGCGCATAAGATCCACCAACTTCAAAATCGGTTGAAAAAAAAAAAAAAAAAAAACTCTTAGAAGACTTTCTGTACTCAGCGACTGGAATCGACTCTATAATCTTTCTTCTGAGTGTTCATAATTATGTAACCAAAATCGCAGTTATTTAAAAATTAATTTTGTTAAATAAAAAATAGCTAGTAAAAAGAGCAGCGTAAATCATTGTAAGCCAACTATATATATATATATATATATATATATATATATATATATATAAGTGCAGAATTCTTTACGAAGTATTCATATTTGCATGCCACCTCATCATTAGTTTCCTTTCTTCCGTTTTATCATCTTTGAATGATATAGCTGAGGATGGCCAAAAAGAAACAATCTTGGCAGTTATTGCCCTTTTATAACGTCAATACATTCTTGTTTACAGTTATTGAAATGCAGAAAAATAAGATGGATAAACTCGAAAGAAAATAAACTCCAAAGACAGCTGAACTACAATCATTATGATGAAAAATATCACCATAACTCTGTTCTGCTAGGCAAATTTACTTTTATGGTAATATGGGTTGTTTTATAACTGATATGGGGAGAGATTTTTTATGGTCTCCATTGATGCTATTTTAATACTCAGAAAATCAAGCCATTCGTTATATTTCCTTTCTTGTTATACCTCTGTAATCAATGTGGCACTTCTCCATTATTTCGCTGTTATCTCTGAAGCTTTGTCCATGATGTTTCTTATCGTTGCTGTTGTTTCGTTTACTGTGAGAAGGCCATCTCTTTGTGCGTCAGCCCAACAACGTTTTTTTTTTGTTTGTTTTTTTCAGAATGATTCATCGAGTAGCTTATGCTACTGATATGGAACGGTAAGAATTATTGTATACTTTATTTATTATTTGTTTTCATTTATTATGTGTCTGTTCACGCATAGTGATAGTGTCTATTGTTGAGTGATGTGTTCTACGCTTATTCGCATGCGATGAATATCAGTCAGGCATTGAAGCAAAAAGTTTGGTTATTTATAGCCTCGAATCCATGCTTTTCATTCACTGACCTGATACTCGATTCCAATTACAAAGAAACGTCTTTCCTTTTTTCACCATATGGGCTTCTTAGGTTTATCGTATTCTTGATAAAGAATATTCACAGACGAGGTAAATAGGGACATTTGCAACTTTTGGGATAAGGTTATTTCAAAGTCAAAAGCTATGCTAATTATTATTATTATTATTATTATTATTATTATTATTATTATTATTATTATTATTATTATTATTTAAATGGTTTATTAATTTCAGTAAATGCCGATAACCAACTATACAATAGGCTAGTTGGATCAGAAATACCTAATTTTTGCTCATATTTTTCACAGCTCTGTCGTTATTTCTCAAATCTCAAACGATTTGAATATCGTCGAATAAATAAATAAAAAAATTGAAACAAAAATACTAAATTTTATTTATGCCTTCATTTTCAATGTTTCACTGGGCATATTATGTGACACAACATAAAAATATAAGCTTATTACCAGAGGACAGATAAAAATCATTGTACTTTATTATAGTACTTTATTCGAGTATTTGCATTATTATGTAATACAAATACTCGAATTTATTTTTTACCAGAGGACAGATAAAAATCATTGTACTTTATTATAGTACTTTATTCAAGTATTTGCATTATTATTCTATACAAGTAGTCGAATTTCTTTTTTATCAGAGGATAGATAAAAATTATTATTATCTTGTACTTTATTCGAGTATTTGCATTATTATACAATGCAAGTACTCGAGTTTCTTTTCCACTTCGTTAAAAAATAATAAATATTAAAACTGAAAAATTAAAAAATGTATAACAATAAATAATAATAAATAAATAAAATAATGGATAATAAACAAAGAATAAAACCTTTATATAATTATCTCGACCACAGCATATATGGAACTGTATAACATACTATGAAAGTAATGTATTCCTGATATGATCTTAAAATTATTGATGTTTGTTCTAATTCAGATTTTGATTTTGCTATAAAGTGTATATATCAAGCGTGTTTTCTGTTGATGACATTTATTGCTTGAATAATTAACTAAATTTGCCTGGACTCAACTTTGCTGGCAGATAACAGCAGTTTCGCTGACAGCTGTCTAAGAAATTCTGCATATTTTGCTGAATCTTACAGAAGTTTCACCACAATGCTTTATTTAAGAGATTACGAATACATTTCCGATTCTGTGGGATATCAAGAATCAAATCAATAGAATTCTTCGCATTTAACCTAAGCATCTCAAAGCATCCCTTCGTAGCCAGCTAATATTATTTCTTTTTCATGCAAGACTATAATCGTCGTGCATAAACAATCACACCATAACTGATGACAACGAAGGGATGCCTAGATGTTTAGGTAATCATTGTTCCTCTCTCAGTAATGAATTTGAGTCTTTGGTGATTTAAAATGTCAAAGTAACTTCTATTCAGCATTACAACAGATCCGAACCGTATTTTCACCGTCTTTTCTAATGAAATAAGAATCTTTTGGCACTATTCCTTGACAACGAATGTTTTTGTCGCTAAGAACTCTGATTTAATGCATTTTTGGCTAATGCAGTTTTTGTCGTGGTTCCAGAAAATAGTTCGGTGCCGCTAAATGTATAGTTATCAGCTTAAAGTTCTTATGAATCATTTTATTTAAAATTTTAACCTACCTTTTAAAATAGTAATTTCTTTGTTTTTGATAATTGTAAGCGAGATTAATCTCCCTTTTTTATTACAGCATATTTCAACTTTCAACTTTTGTTCATATGATTTTCTCATATAGCGCGATCGGTTTCACGGTTTCAATGAGAAACTTAAATCATTCTAGAAACGTGTTACGCATATCGGCTTTTAGAAAGTCCCCTTGAGCATTGGATAATCAAATAAAGCTTCTACATGTAAGTTGCGTAAGTTATGCAACTTATGTACTTAGAAATAAATAAGCCAAACAAATTGTGTTCTAATAGTTTTATCTGGCTTTTAGAATTAAATTATGGCCCAAAACTCTTTTTTATGATGCATTATAAAATATGCCTTACGGAAGATTATTTTTATTTCTAGAAATTTTTATTTCTTCAAGTTATTCAAATAAGCACATTACCTGATTTAAAAAAAAAAGTCCCTTTCTTGAGAACGATGAGTTTGCTTCATTAAAAATGAACCACTAAAATTCAACTAAGAAACCAATATATTAAGTTTCCTTTAAGAAACTTATTATATTGGTTTCTTAGTTGAATTTTAGTGATTAATTTCTAATGAAGCAAACTCATCGTTCTCATTGAACATCGAAATGGTTTTATTCTATCTCACATACATTAAATTTCAGTTATCTATAACGTTATTAATGGGTGAATTAAATTGAAAATTATATCTTTGGAAAGCGAAATATGAGAACAAACATATGACGATACAGTGAAAGGCATGTCATATTGACTAATTAAAAAAATAAGGCGAAATACTGCTTTCAGAAATTTTTGATGTTGGCAAATGAGTGAATGCGCTTTAAATTCAGTGAATCTTATATGACAGATAGTTACAGAATATTTTCTTCAATTACATTTCCTTCAGAGGATAAATTGTTTAAACAGATTCATTATTTACTTATTTAAGCCATTATTGAAGGGAAAAACAAACTTTATTAGCTTTTCTAAACATCGAATTTCATTATGGGATCAATGCTGTTTATGTCAACTCGCTATAGTTTGAAGCTTGGCAGTACTTTGCTGATATACGAAGAACATTGTTTTACAGGGATAAGATTTTGACATTGGACTAAATGCGGGATAAATGTGACATGGGATAAATATTCAATTTTGCTCAGTTGTGAAGCATGACAAGTGATACACCCATTCAAAAATTTAACTTTCAATACAAACTTCTTAGAAGAATTTATTCAGAAATTTTCTAAATTTGAAATTTATGTAATGTATACAGTAAAATAAAATAAGTAAAAAGCGGTACTTCTTCAACCTATATCTCCCTTAGGATGGGGAGAGTCTCCTGATTAATCATCGCCGGGAATTAATAAAGGCAGCATGCCACTTCTCTGCGACATCTCCAAAGTGCAAGTATTTATACTTGTAGACCTCTGTGTCACGGAACTAGTTTGCCTGTTTTGAGGGAGGTAAAAATCCTAGTTTCCTGGAAAAATAGCCTTCCACATCCGTATGAAACCGGCTAGCAAATCATTACATTGACAAGATTTGATAAAGGTTTCTCACGTCATAGACGGAATTCGAACCTGGGACCTTTCAATTAAAGTCCTCGTCTATATCAACTGAGCTACGGAAGCCCATATATAGAGAGAGAGCCAAAATTTTAAATGGGAGTGTTATTTTACATGCCCGATCATTTTGACGTTTCCATGACAACGTTAATGTTGCATGTTTTATAGTGAGAATCTACTTAGCAATGATTGGAATTCTCAGCAGAGAAAATATTATTCGTTGAAATGACGTAGATTCCAACTTAGTTGTTACACAATGGTGGCAGTGATTTCATCCCAAACTCTTGTTGTTGTTCTTGTTGATTGTACTTCAAGTTGGTTAGAGAGCATACAATTAACAGTAATAGTATACTTGAAATTAGACCCTTAGTTGATGATTTTTCCTTTAAGAAACTTAATATATTGGTTTCTTAGTTGAATTCTGGTGATTAATTTCTAATAAAGCAAACTCATCGTTCTCATTGAACATCGAAGAGATTACGAATACATGTAAACCACCCCAAACCACCTTTGTGTTGCCTAATCCACTAATGTTAAGAACCTAGGAAGCTACAGTCAGTATCATGTGATCCCGCTCCCTCTTGCTAACTTTAAGGTTGCCTAGACCCACACTCACCTGAATCCCTCTAAAATTCTAGTTTCCCTGACTCTGTACTTCCAAATCCTCACTGAAGAGCTGCTTCTTAAGACTCCTGACCCAAAATCCTTTCAAATTCAAGCCACCCATATATAAATCCTGCCTTCCTTCCATCAAAATCACTGTAAACTACACACATACATACACACGCGCGCGCCGCGCCGCGCCGCGCTAATCCCCAAATTCCACACCATTTATCTTGAACAATCTGCTCACTGACTCATTCGCGATCATAGCTCTTATTCTCAGATTGCCTCTATCATACCGTGGAAACAGACTCACAACTTTTACTCTCTCACACTCTTCTTTATTCGCACGTACTTACAAATCTTTCATTCTTCTCGTATACCATACTTGTCACTATCCAAAATAATGAACTCTCGCATCTTGAATACTTACAGAAAGCATCACTAACATACTTAATTTGGCTAAAGGAAATCACAATTTTGTCACTCTTCTCAAGCACTCCTTTTATCAATGAATCGTCACACAAAATCCTCCAATCCTTAAATCAGGTATTAATTTGAAGCGCTTAAAACTGATAAAGTTAACTATAAGAACCTTAGCTAATGTAGACAGTGGGTAAGAACACTTTTTAAGAGCGGCTACTGGATTTGAGAATCTTAACACTACGTAAAACAATATATACATTATGTAAAATGAAGATCGTGAAACTTGGATAGTTGTTTTATATAAACATCTGATTTATATGACTAATATTTTCTTCATAATTTAACCATGTAACACATTTTACTGATTAATATATTGCAAGCAGTCCTCGGCAAAGGAACCACTCCGGAATGAGTACTATTTACTGGACTACTCAAACGTGCTATAAAAGGTAGTTGTTTTTAGCAATCAAAAACTCAAGGAAGAAATCCATACTTCAATTTCGTGCAAACATGGAAAGGTATATGTTCTTCTGGACCACTTGCACTCAAAACTATGGAAGTTTATCTTGAAAAAAATGTTAAGCTTGTTTTATAATAGTAATCTTAATAAATACATTGCAGATAAGCTGGAATTGTTGACTCAAATAATAACGGAGTATAGGCTGTCGGTTCAAATCCCACCATAGCCATGAGTATATCACGCGTGTTCAACAAAGAGACCGAACTTTTTAAACAGCACGCCAACCGTCACAGAAAGCGCGTTGCGGCTACTGAGCACACCTAGCAGGAGGTTTTGACAACAAACGGCCATATACTCGACGACTAATCTCACATAATCTGTGAGATTAGTCGTCGAGTTACATCCCTGAAGTGAGCACGTGCACAAGCTGTTCTTTGGATTATTAGTGTGAAAGTGACAATGAAAGAGCTTGAAGAACAACTGTGTGTGTGTGTGTGTGTGTGTGTGTGTGTGTGTGTGTGTGTGTGTGTGTGTGTGTGTGTGTGTGTGTGTGTGTGTGTGTGTGTGTGTGTGTGTGTGTGTGTGTGTGTGTGTGTGAAAAATTTTGCTGAGACGTTTGTTTATGGCTATGATGTTGAAACCAAGATGCAATCGTCGCAATAGGTAATGAAAGGATCTCCTCGACCCAAACGAGTATGGGTGAGTCGGTCAAAGATCGAGGTGATGTTGGTTGTGTTTTTTTATTGGAAAGACATTGTTCATTATGAATCTGTACCACGTAGTTGATGGTAAATAAAGAGTTCTACCAGGAAGTTCTAGCACGTTTGAGGGATGCTCTGCGCAGGAGGAGACCTGGATTGTAGGAAAACCAGACTTGGATGTTGCATCACGACAATGCGCCTGCTCACGCGTCAATCCTCATCCGCAGTTATATTGCAAAACATCAGATATCCGTTGTGCCCCATCCACCCTATTCTCCGGAGTTAGCCCAGCAGACGTTATTCTGTTTCCCAAAATTAAAACCGCTTTGAAAGACGTCATAGAAAGTGCGTTCCAGGAAGCATTCCAACAATGGAAGAAACGTTGGGGACGGTGTACTGCCAGTAGAGGGGGACTAGTTTGAAGGGGACAGTGCTTGAAATGTTGTGAAATGAGCAATAAAGCTTTTATAGCAAAAGTCCTGTCTTTTTTATATAACCGTCACTGTTTCGCTATTAGCCGAAATAAAGCATGCAGTCTCAATGTCTCTCTCTCTCTCTCTCTCTCTCTATGCTCGAATATGTTTAAAACAGTGTATTATAAATCTCTGTTATACTTCCACTATAATTTAAAAGTGATAACTTAATATGAGTTCAACAGTTAAAATCACTTATTTCTATACAATGTCGCAGTCTTAACATCTCAAGCGATGCTGTCATTACCACAGTAAGAATTAAATGAAACTTTGTTCACTTTGATCACAGAGAAATGAAAGCTTCTACTATCTCCATTTCCTGCATCTAACAATGCACGTTGTTACTCGCTTTCATCTCACACCCTTTGATGTGAAGAGCTGAAATTTCTCCATCGCTTTTGAAACGGTTAATTATATGGTCCTTGCTAATTGGCTTCATCTAGAATGGGATTTATATCTCTTTCGTTCCCTCACTTCCCTTTTGTGTATTTAATGATAAGGATAAACAATTCCCTTCAGAAAGCACAGAATATTATTGCTGGCAAATACTAGTTCCTGAAAGCGTGAATTATCTCCGATTGAATCATTAATGCTGTAAATGGGGTTCAGTCTCTCGCTCTCACTATGTTTCTGTGTCCTAAATATAATAGAAACCTCTCTGATGGCTCATGGCTGTCATTTAGAATATTAATCGTATGCAGATGAGTCGAAACAGTAATAATCAATTTAATTAGCATTAGATATCAATTAACTGACGTAACATTAGATATCAATTATGTATAATTTATATTAATGAGTATATATCATTAATCACTATTTAATAAATTAAGATATTAAGATATTTAATAAAACTTGAAATTTCCATTTAGTTTGTCGATCTTGATTTAAATGATGGCGCAAGTAAATAAGAAGGACATGAGTCCGACGTGTTGTGTTTATTTACTGTGTGTTCTTTCGCTGGTTTGCCTGTTTTACAGATGAAAAGTCGTCTTTCCTGAAAGAAACACCATGCCTCTTGTATGCGGCGTGGCTTTTCCTAATATGTAATGCGTATATTTAATATGTACTTTGAAAAATTGTACATCTATTCTCAAATATCCGCATGGCGATTATGTTCATTTCTACTGTAAGAGACAGAACTCAAGAAGTGTATAATCTTACCTACATTTTCAAAATCTCTCATTTATCAGAAAGTCGCAGAGACTTTAACTCAAAACAGCCAATTTTCGGAACTTAGCCAATCAAGGTTCTCATAATATAATAAGCAGTGCAGTACCGTTCAGAATAATGTGTGTGTGTGTGTGTGTGTGTGTGTGTGTGTGTGTGTGTGTGTGTGTGTGTGTGTGTGTGTGTGTGTGTGTGTGTGTGTGTGTGTGTGTGTGTGTGTGTGTGTGAGAGAGAGAAAGAGAGAGAGAGAGAGAGATAAAAGTTCAATCGAAAAAACAAAGTCGGGGAAAACTGCGTCTTCTTCATTTCATTTTCATTTATCGAATGAGGCAGTTTCGATTGTAAAATAAATACACGGCACTGATTTTATTATGATTAAAAATTTATACGCCGATCAGTCAACTGTAAAGCATGCAAAAGCAATGTCGAGATGACAGAAAATGAGATAAATTGCTACTCTAGTATACAAAGTCAATTATGATACTTGTAGTTAAGAAAAAAATTGGCTGAATGACATAGAATAAACAAACTTATACACTATTGCAATCTTAAGCATACTTGATACTCAAGAAATTTTTTTATTTACGTGCTTTCGGTTACAAAATATGAAACCATTAAATATATTAATTGCATTAAAAAAAAAACCGGTAGTTTTACTCTTTTTTGCAAGAGTGATATGTGACCACTGTGTTAGAAAGACCTAATTAAGTATAGCTTTAAAAATAAAGAATAAAAGAAATAAAAAATAAAAAACACTTTCCACAAATCTTAACCGCACGCGAGAGTTTGCGCTCCATGTCGTATAATTAGGTGCGGCTATTTTTAAACTTTCATTCAAATAATTTCCAGCAGTTTTTTTATTATATTTTTATTATGTGTATATATATAATATTTATCTCGGATATCGTTGATAGAGAAAATGTAGCTGTATTTGCATTTTTTTTTAATTTAGGAAATATTTCAATTTCTTTGAACTTTACACTTTAAAATTAAGAAATGTTTATTATTTTTATATAAGAATTAAAAACATTATATTTACTTAATCGTATAAGTCTTGTAAAATTAGTATGTACAATTTTGCAAAACTATATATACATGAAGACACTGAATGTAAAAAAATGACAATTGAGCCAGCACACACCAGTTTACCTAAAAAATCGGCCTCCATCAACAAATAGATAATCCTCTACATTTAATGCGCCATAAGAATAGTGTTGTGTTCGAACGTCTGAATCCCTATCATTGATTTAAGATCTGGCTGTCTGTTCTTTAGAAACCAATAAAAAGATGTTCATCTTTTCTCCGACAACAGTCATCCACATGTGACAAGTTTGACTGAACAAAACATCGGACAGGCGTGATCATATTCTGCTACACCCAGCTTATCTTCCAGATATGGCGACCGTACACTGCTAGCTGCTTCCTTCGTTTCCACATCATTTGAGTGGAGAGAAAAATAAAAGAAATGAACAGATACTCGAAGAGGATTTCAATTTGTTCTATCCAATAAATCCACCAGAGTATTTTAAAAGTAGGAATGTAAAAATCAGCTGGTGATAGCATAGAGTATACTATCGGAAATTATATCAACTGTTTTTCTAAAAACAAAACGATACTCATTTTTTGGAAATGGAATACTTTGTGAAACAACAAAATGAGAACATTATTGACATAACACATCGCAAAAGTTATAAGCATGATTTTTCATTTTTGTCATTACTTCATTTATCATTAGAGGTGGGCATAACAATTTATCATTGTTTCTCCCGTTTTCGTTCTTTTTAATTCTCTTCCGCTGTTTACTGTTGGAAAAACAGTTGTCAGTATTTCACTATTCTCATATGCAACCATTTTTACTCAAAGGCAATTATAGTGAAACAAATTTTATCGACCGGGATCTGCGCACATTCCGGAGGTTATATTTAATTCTTCATAACGCATGATATCATAGCCATTACCTGCTGCCTCACCGCATGTGCAATTGAACAGAAATGAATTGCGACTCGGAATATTAATAAGGAAAAGGACTTCATGTTTTCATTACCGTCCTAGTCGACACTAATTGGTTGTTCAATTTTTAGATATTCGCTTTCTATCTTAGTTCTTCGGTCTTCATAATGAAGCCTCGGTAGCTCAGTCGGTGTTCTGACGATTCCCTTTGGTTGTAAAGACCTGAGTTCAATTCCCATCTAGGATGCGAAGAACCTTCATTATGGCTTTTCATCTGAAGGTGAATTAGACGACCTCGTACTGAGGTGGCAGGGTTCTCTTCCCGGAAACTGGGGTTCTTCATTACTCAATCAGGAAAATCGACCAGAAGGAATCACCTAATTTACAGATAAAAATAGATAAAAGTGCATTAGGAATGAGTAAACTTTTAGAAGTAACTTTTACAAGTACTTATAAGTAAACAACGCACACCTCTCGAGTTGTTTTTCTTTGCTTTCTTATTCATTCAAGCAACCATTTTCTTTTTTAATGCAGCTCTCACTCACGAAAGGTTTATTTGTAAACCTATAGCATATTCATCCCGTGGGTGGTCTAAGTTTGTTTTCTATTTTTAGTGATTTTTATATTTTTTATTTAATATTTTTCTACTCCGTAATCCCTGCTCTAGTGACCCCGGCAGGATTTGAACCTGTAGCCTGTTGGTTGGAGAGTAGACAAGCTAACTACTCTGTCAACCCGGCCAACGATTTATATTACAGTTCATCCAAATGACACATGCTAATGACTTACTATACATCATCTGCAAACATTATGATCATTTATTTATTTGGTGGAGATAATGGAATTCGGTTTCATTATCATCATTTTATCAATCTGTATTCAAGGCCTCGTGGAAATATTCAGTATCATCCGACAGGGGAAATAAAGTCAGGGAAAAGAAAATGGTACTGTAGATGCTAGCACAGTATGGAAGTTATCGCACTGGTAGTAGCATATTGATACTGACCATCAAAATGTAGAATCATTTCTTCATTTCACTCTGTTAGTCTTTCTACAGTATTGCGTCATCACTACTTTGTATTATTTTGAGATTATCGCAATTTATTAATACTGAATACAGGATTAATTATTGCTCACATGGTCATTCTACATCGCGATTCTGGCTAAGTGTCGTTCATTGACTCCTCTGTAATGGAAGCGTGAAAAGTAACTTGAAAAAGTTCCATGCTTCTTCTCTAGAGAGTCGTTTCCGGATTATGCAAAAAAAAAAAAAAATTAAAAATATTTTAAAAATAAATAAATAAATTCTTAATCCTTCCTCTGCAATAATATACTATAGGTTTAAACGTTTCATGTGTAGGAGTCACATAAACATGTAGCAAATATTTCTTAGATACCTTCCACAGCACTTGTCAAATAAAATACCATTTGCGAAGTAAACATTTCGAGATGTTTGGTGAAATTCACAGTGCGGATTGCTTTCATGGAAGTGTAAAAGTTAGCGGTCAATGTATTGCCATTTATTTTGGAAAGGGATGAGATAACAGCGATGAATAGCTGGTTATATAGAAAACATTCCGCCGTGTTTTAGAATTAGCTAATTTCCAAGCTGTGGAGAGTGGGATTCTGATAATAGTAGTACAAAAGGAAAGCACAAGATAGAATTCAGACAACTTATCTTTGTAAAGTATGGTTTTTGCTGATACATTTAGAAATAGGTTTTGTCGGAAGAAGCTGATATTAGACTGATTTCTATGATAATCCGACCAGTACAAATTGTAAAAATAAAGTAGAATAATAATACCATGAATGGCTTAAAGGAATCATAATAGTAAACCATCCTCTAAAGACCAAATATGGCTAAGCTTATTCTGGAATTACGATGTTTGCTAAGCGCTCTCGTTCTTTCTCCCTCTTCTAATAAGTCATAAAGCAAGAAAGTCATTGGGTGGCTATTTCATATGGTGGAAGAAGATTTCCTGGTTTGTGGATGAATGAATATGAGAGAGATGTTGAGGTCGATACCAGAACATAAAAGAAATGAACAGAAAATGTTGGCAGTCAGTTTCAAAATACGACTGAAAGCCAATTAAGCAAGTTATTTAACTTTTGACCTTTTTAGATCATATTACAAAAGCTGAATGTATGTTTCAAATATAATACACGTGTAAGAGGGGGGGGAGGGAATGGATGCTTTTATTTTGCAGTAGTAGTTCTTCAAATTGGAAACCGTCTTGATAATATCATAAAAAAAATTCAGTTACAATAATTGCATTCGTCATTGCAACAGCATGAAAAATATTATTTTATGTACGTTATAATCGAAAACTCAATATTGATATTGTACATTTTCTTACATTAAAATAAAGATATGAATCAATCAATAAATAAATTACATTGAAACATAAAAGTGATTTTGTGCATTAGGGAAATGGGTCCGTTTTTATTTTGGAGATAGTCTTTCTTTTTCAGAAAGCAAATCGTATCGTATTGTGAGGCAGGCATTTAAATTTATCGGATTAGTATTCAACAGGATTACTTGTCTATAGATCTAGGCATTTTATTACTTTGAAAAAACGTTTGACAGAATTACAAAATCTCTTACAGATTGAATATAAGAAAGTTTTTATCCAGTCATATTTCAATGCAGCAATCTCTAATAAAACCTCCACATAAATTTTTGCTATGTAGAGTTTGTTTTTATATGAAGGTAATGTAGCGCACATGTTTATTTCAAGTCTTCCTTATTTAAGCTTGAAAGGAAGAAGGGGAGAACTGACAATGCCGAGAGTTCACATCACAGAATCTTCGTAACCTTGCTAAGTGAATATTTTTAATATTTGCAGCAATTTCAACTGTTTTAGCGACTTTTCCGTTATATAATGTAAAGATGCATTTACAATATTTATATTTTAATTAGAAATACAAAGTCCTCGAAATAATTAAAATCATTCATTAAAATACAAAGAATAATAATACTATATTTAGAAGGGGTGCTTAAGGGTCAAAGCTGTATAACTGAGAGGAGACCTCCACATAGCCTTTAAAGGAATGCGGAGAACCGACCAGGGCTTCTGACCTAATGTCCAATCCTCACCTTCTCGTGGTGCACCCTGTTGGGTATCTACTTTGATACTGAACGAACGAGGATGGGCTGGCAATTTGGGATTTAGCCGACCAAATTCTATTCTTATTGGTTAAACCAAAATAAAAAATGATGGTACAACATGACAAAATTTCATGCCGGCTGGGGCGTGGCCCGGTTAAACAATGCCCCCGTTGTTTTCGCCAGGGAACCAGGGCGAATAGCGAAAAGTCAGCTACTGGAACAAATCTGAAAACAAACCCAAACTCAACATCACCAGAGTTAAAGATCGGTACTATCAACGTAAGAAGCCTGAATGGCAAAGAAATGGCGCTAGCTGAGGAATTAGATAAGTACCAGATCGACATAATAGGGGTAACTGAAACAAAAAAGACCAAAACTGGTGAGATCTTTCTGAGCAATAAATACAAAATGTTATATTCAGGCAATGACAATCAAGGAAACGAATCACAAAATACGAGGCTAATCTTCTTGAATGGCAGTCAGTCTCAAGTAGAGTAATGTGGGCAAATATGAGAATGGGGAACTGGACAATGAGACTTATTTGTGCCTATGGTCCCACAGAAGGTGCTACTAAGGTAGAAGTGGAGGAATGTTTTGAGGCTTTAGAAAAAGCAACTGAAACAATGAAAAATGAAAAGTTGGTCCTTGTTGGGGATCTAAATAGCAGAGTAGGAAATGATTGTGAGACATACAAAAATATTTTGGGAACATTTGGAGAAAAGAGCAAAGCTAATAATAATGGCAAATATCTGTTGAATTTCTGCTCAGGACATTGACTGGTTATTACTAACACCATGTTCCAACATAAAAATGTGCACAAATTCACATGGAGAGAAGAGGCAAGGAATAAGAAAAGTCTCATTGACTATGTTATTGTTGATAGTGATGTTTTCTCCCTGGTGCAGGACACCAGAGTGTACAGAGGATTTGAAATTGGAAGTGATCACTATTTAGTCTTGAGCAGGATAAAATTGAATTTCATATTGAAAAGAATAACATGTAAGAAAGTTTTAAAGCAAATAAAAGTTGAGCAGCTCTCAGATGTGAACTGTAGACTAAAATACAGAAAGATTATTGAAAATAAAATAAAAGAGTTTGAGAACAGGAATCAAACTTTGGAGATTCAGTGGCAAACTCTGAAGAAAACATTGATTGATTCTGCCAGAATTTAACTTCTTCCCTCTTTAACTTCCTGGTGGACACAGGAAGTTAAAGAGGCAGTGAAGGAAAAGAAGAAAGCATATCAAAAGCTCCTGGCAAATAAGTCAGCTTTTACTCTTACAGAATACAGAGACAAATATCAGAAAGCTAAACAGTGTGTAAAACTAGCTAAACAAAAGTCATGGGAGGACTTTGGCAAGAATATAGAAAATAAATATCAAGAAGGTGGCAAAATATTCTGGAGGTTGTTGAAGAAGCTTAGGAATGGAGGAAAGAGTGCTGTAAAAGGAGTTAAAGATGATAAAGGTGACATGAAAACTGGAGAAAAAGATATCCTTGAAGTATGGAGTAATTACTTTGAAAAACTGCTAAATGAAACAAGCAGTAATGACAGCATAGTGATAAAAAACACTGACCAGGCATGCAGTCAGGAATACATATCCATACTTGAAGTAGAAAAAGCCATCAAAGGCTTGAAATGTGGAAAGGCAGCAGGAGTAGATGATATTCGACCAGAAATGCTGACGTATGGTGGTATAAAAGTCTTACAGTGGCTGCACTGCATAGTTCAGAAAGCCTGGACAGAGGGACGAATTCCCGATGATTGGAGTAGAGCTCTCATAGTACACATATATAAAAAGGGAAATAAAACTGAATGTGAGAATTACAGAGGTGTTTCTCTACTGAGTGTTCCTGGCAAGATCTATGCAAGTATACTTGAGAAACGGTTGAGAAGAATTGTGGAAGAAATGCTGGGTGAAGAACAAGCTGGATTCAGGCCAAATAGAGGCTGTTAGGATCAGATCTTCACTTTACGACAAATAGTCGAGAAAGCATGGGAATATAACAAAGATCTGTATTTAAGTTTTGTCGATTTGGAAAAGGCATATGACAAGGTGCCAAGAGAGAAGCTATTCAATACGCTGCAGTTATATGGTGTCAATGAGGCATTGTATCAAGCAATACTTAGTCTTTATTTGAGTTGTAAGACAGCAGTTAGAATTGAAGGAAGTACAGGAAGATGGTTTAATGTTACATCTGGTGTGAGACAAGGATGTACATTATCCCGTCTGTTATTCATTATCTATATGGATCACATTATGAAGGAAAGTGGTATTAAACCTGATATCAAAATTGGAAATGTTAATATCAGCTCTTTGCATTATGCGGATGATGTTATACTTCTAAATAAATCCGCTACAAGTCTGCAAGATTCTGACTAAATTGAATAGCTGTTGTAATAGATATGGTGTGAATGTCAGCAATAAAAAGACAAAGACAATGAAAATAGGCAGAATCATTGAAAATGTCAACTGTGTTGTGAATGGAGAACCTGTGGAACAAGTAAAACATTTCAGCTACTTAGGCACGATTTTTACTGAAGATGGTAAATTAAATATAGAAATAGACAACAGAATCAGCAAAGCTGGTATGGTGGGAAGTCAATTGAATAAATTCATACGGAATAAGAGAGAAATTAGTCGGAACACTAAATTAGCTGTATACAAGACAGTGTTCAAACCAGTTTTAACTTATGGATCTGAGAGCTGGGTCAGAAGTAAAACACTTGACCAAAGACTAGAGACCGCAGATATGAGAGTGTCCTGAGAAAGATTAGAGGCGTGAACAGATGGCATCAATGGCAATATCATATTAAAAATGAGGATATTAGGAAATAACTTGACATTGTCAGCATCCAGGAATGCATTTGCAGAGCTAATCTCAGGTGGTATGGTCACTTAAATAGAAGAGGAGAGGAAAGATTAGCAAAACAAGTGTTCTCTGCCAGGTTGGCAGGAAAATGACCCAGAGGAAGACCAAGATATAGGTGGATTGATACGGTACAAAGTGCCTTAGACGATAGAAATATAAGATCTGATAATGTTGGAGTCTTAACAAGTAACAGACTGATTTGGAGGAAAATTGTAGATAGGAAGTTAGTAATGATGTAATTTTTTCATGTAGTACTGTCATATCCTGTACACCCCTTGAGGGTACATGGCAGGAATTTAATCATGATGATGATGATGATGATGATAAAAAAAAGTAATGAAAAGGAAGTAGACTTCACTACATTTGTTCTTCCCTTTACATTTGTAATTTAATGAAAATCCACCCAAGACCAATAGGAGATGCAAAAACAAGAATCAATTATCGTTATTTTAAGCACCATTGATCATGTTCTTATTTTAGTGATTGTCATAGAAATCGCTCAGATAAAAAATAAAGTTAATAGAATGTAAAATCATAATTAAACTGCTGACGAAACAAAGGAATAAAATCAGTTGAAAACGTTTATCACACACCATAGTGTATTAAATTTTTGACAGGAATTCCACGATACCATGGTAACCAATTCTGATCATTATTGTAGAATCAGTTCTCTTTCACAAATTAACAATATTTCTCCAAGTTACTTTCAATCATTTTTTATCTGTATTTTCCCTTTCTAAACGTCAGGAATAAATAGCAAGAACAAATATCATGAAGTGTTTGCTTATTATTTATCATGCTTTGCTTTGGTGAGCTTTTGGATTTACGATCGAAGCAACAACGGTTTGCAGGTAAAGTATATTAAGTCCGTTCACTCTTGTTCTTCTTACTGGTTAAAATCTGAATTTCCTTGGGGAGGAAGAAACAATTTCTTCAGTATAAGAAACTGGCTGTCTGATATTCATTCGACAAGCTTCATAAAGTTTCGTCCTGTACCAGGCAGGATTCATTTGGTGTTTTTTCCAACTAGAGTTGAAATAGAGTGTAAATATGTTACATTTCCGTTCTCCAGCGCTGTTCATTTCCATCGAATTGGCTGTGGTTCGAATCACGCTGTGGACACGAAAGTTTCTCATTATTTACAGGTTGGAGATGAATTTCATCAAACTGTGTGAGACCACCGCCTCGCTTACTGGAAGCCTGAAGTGCTTTGAAAAGTTCTCTCTTTAGTCTCTAGAGTGGGGTTAGTTTCGAAATTTGTAAAAAATAAATAAAACTATAAAATATAACAATTAATAGAAAACGCGTTAAACGTCCTTTGTTCACCAACGGTACTAATGTACTATAGCTTTACAATCTTTAGTGGATGGGACTTACATAAAATATAAAAAAGATTATTAGCTTTTGAAGGTAAGTTATCAATATCACGAATTAAGATCATTATTTGGGTTGTATATAAACGCAAGTGAGATCGCGGGATTCCAATTGTCGAACTGAATCTTAGTGATATTTGTATTCATAAAGCTACTTTTATATTTCTTATGTGACTCCTTCGTGAAAGACTATCAACTAGAAAAACAATAGTATTAAACCGGTCATAATCAAGATAACTGACATGGAATTTCTTCAAGCCACATCAGGGATCCAATAAGCGGATCGGAAGTCTTATAATGGGCAATAATACTTGTCTCCCACCTAGATATCCATAAACATCCATACATCGAAACTTCAGCCTGCTGCTGGTTCGCAGAGCGAACACGCAAGTCACTTGGCAAATAGGCCGAAGGTTAACCTGTTTTAAACCGTTTTCATTAAGAGTCAACTGGTGCTGTTTGTTGCTAATGTTATTGGGGATAACGATCACGCCGAAGCTTTTAAATTTATTCTTCCCGATAACTCCGTGACGATGGGCCAGTTTAATTCTGCGAAGCTCGCATTACGGCTGATAACGCAATGACCGCCCCTCCCTCTTTCACTGATTCTTCCACTCCCTGTCACATAGATGCTCTGTTTCAGCTTTATATCTTTTTATGGGTATCACTATGGACACTGCTTCACTTAATTGATCTCCATCATTCCTCGACGTTCTTCTAATCATGTGCGATATTATAGGAAGCTGTTCGTCGACATCCATTTACCATTCATCTCCAAACTCAACATACTCCAAACTCATACCAACTTCTTGTTGTCTTCCTTCATTCCATAAGATTATTTCCTTGATAAAGTTTCCCCATACCCTTTTCCTTAACGAACACACACCGTAACTTATCAAGAAACATTAGCTGATTCCTTTCGTCTGTAATCACTTGCCCCCCCCCCAGCAACACTTTAGTGTTGCTGATCACGAGGCTTCTCTTGTGTGTGGTTAATATAAAAATGGTGAACAGTAAGTTAAACTTTAGAGGACATGCTACCAATGGGGTTAGGACATTACATTAGATAACTTCAATGCTGAAAAGAACTTGTAGAAATGAGGAAGTTGTTAGTCCTCTTGTACAAATCCTTATTAAAGATTACATCTGGACTACACTACTCAAATTTAGATGTATGGATTGATAATGATGGTAGTTCAGTCTTATTATGATGGGTGAGGAAGAACTTGTGATGCTGATATATAGAAAGTATGTTTCTTCACATTTCATTTTTTTAATGCATACCCTCGTCTGTGTGCAAAATGAATATTTAATAACGCATTACAATTTTTATTTTATGCACAAATATTTGAATGAATTAGTTTCTTAGTGCTATGAATATTCAGTTACTTTAAGCATTTATCTTTTTTCTTTAAATTTGACATAAACAAGAGATTATTTTCCGAAATAGATTCATTGATGTAAGCATTGCGTTTCGCAATATCTTTTCTCATGACATTAGCTATTAGTCATCTGTAGTCTATCTAGACTTCAGAGTTGTCAGATTCTATACTTCGATCTTGTAAGGACCCCTCTTACTAAATTGACCAAAAGAGACTTTAGTCTTGCTCGGGGTATTTTTCCAGCCATCCTGGAATTAAGCATCTGCTTCAAATGATCGCTCTGCTCAAACTTTCCAGAGGCTAATACCAATTCTTTCATAATATTCTCACTTCTAAAATGATTATTCCATTGTTTAATTACTCTAATTTTTCTCAGAATATTGAGAATCTCCAATCTTTGATCAACTGGTTTTATTTCTTAAAACAGTCGTTCACAGATCTTTGAGATCCATTACTTAAAATTGGTTTGAAGAGTGATTTATTTACTGCTAGTTTAGTGTTTTTACTACTTTCTCTCTTATTCCATATAAATGTATTAATTAATTTGTCTTCCTATCACACCAGCTTTGCATATTTTGTATTCTGTTTCATATTTAATTTGCCATCTTCATTAAATATTGTTTTTGGATTCCTGCTTTTGCTTTAAGAATTGGTTTTAGGATTACTTAAAGTATTATTCTTAGTTCAACTTTTAATAAGTATTCTATTTAAAAAAGTGTAAAACTTTAGGTTCGTTTTCTTACTTATTAATTTACGATTCTCTCGAATACACTGGATGCTTCTCTGAGTGTACTCGTAATATAGAGGTATATTACAATATACTGTGTGTCCCAGGTTTTCATGAACACATTACAAACATTATGACCATAAATATTATGTTCAATGTATTGAATATATTATGTTAATCTAATCATAGCAAATTCTGTTCAAAATTATTTAAATTGCACATTGTGATGACAGGAGATTATCTCATAAGCAGTAATCGCATCTGTTTCGTTTTTGTTAAACTGATAATCACTTTATCGCTACAATATTTGATTTTGGTCTCCCACGATGAGTCTCTGGACTCCATTGAGATGCCGTAAAATGACCGCGAAAATAAATGCTGATATGCATTTACTTTTCACACTAAGGAAGGCTTTTGGCACTGGACTACAGGGGTCTTCTACCCAGTTTATCTGGGGTTTTTCATCCCGCAAGCAGGCAAACCGGCCTTGAGAACTCAATTGGTCTACAGACATCGGATACACTCGGAGGCGTAGGACTAACCAGCTAATCCTAGTGTACGGTTGCAGTTAAATGAATAGAAACCCTTGACACCGCAAGGTAAAAGAGGGAAAAAGGAAGAAGACTAAGGAAGGATTTTAAATTTGTTCAATAAACAAATCACAGTTACCTGCAAATAACGTGTGAGTGCAGTTTAATTGCACATTTTTGAAGACTGTTCCGATTCAAAATGTTCAATCATCACAGAGTTAGTTTCTTACATAATTTTCCTTCTGTTTTCTTATATAATTTTGTTTAATTGTTTCCAAATTTCCGTTAAATCAGTTCGGTTTAAAAAGAAACTGAAAGAATGCTTCAGTACTTCCAAGGGGTTTGAAATACTAAATACTAAAACTCAATACTAAGGGACGTGGAACGTCAGAGAGGTGTTTTTCCGTTAGCGAACTCTCGGTCGGTGCATGAAAGTATTTATTAAAGTAAAGAGCCAAAAGGCTTCATTTCGGGCGTTTTAGTTCTTTACTTTAATAAATACTTTCTCCGAACTGAAGCCTTTTGCTCTTTATTTAATAAACACTTTCACGCACCGACGTTTCAACTTCCTTAGTACTGAAAAAGAGTTTTTGCTATCTTAAGGTTTCTACCTGGCCTCTGAAGAGAACCAACCAGTTCGAAACAGCTGTCCGGCCAGTGAAACCTTATCAAAAATGGACCAAATCAGAATGCGAATATATGGACGCCTTGGCTTTCATGTTTTCTAAGGTGGTAGGGCGACTCGTAAATGCCGGCCGGCGTATTCCAGTAAACACTCTGGTCAACTTATTACAAAACTTTCATAGTTTCTGCATTCGGCTTTAAAATAATTATGGATCTAATATCCACTTGATTTTTATAACATGAAATAATTTATAATTTTATTCTGTTTATGCTGTTTATAATAATTTTATCTCTTGATTTTCCTTTGTAAGTATAGAGAAAATAAATCAAGATATATATCAGAAATCGGATATATAGGGCTAGAGCTTGTTGTCTTAGTCAATATGTTGGGATCTCACATTGTAGGCATTAGTGAGACGTGGATATCAGACATATTCGCTATTAACTGGTATGGAGTGTAAAGAGCACAGGATTTTAGGGATGGATAAGTCAGGACTGGAGAGGAGCGCGGTCCTGCTAATGATATTGGATGAGTTGAAAGAGTTAACTTTGAGACATTTAACTAATACTCGTAACAGCTTTTCATGTGCCAGCTAGTTGCAGCTTTATGGTGTGAGATGGAGTTCTTACAAGATCAAATACAAACTTTGATATTTTTACAGACCTAGTGGATGGATAGGTGGCTTGACCAAGAAATGCGTCACCAAATACAGAACGATCGTTCCAAAAAGGGTATTCATTACGGAGATTTTAATTATCCATACAATAATTGCATAATTCCTCAAGCAGAATGTGACAGAAGGAACTCGTTCTCAAAGTGTGTTAGATTTGATTATAATTTCAACAGGGTTTCAGATAAACAAGTAACTATTTTGCCTCCGTTTGGTGACAGTGATTATTCGGTATTCACTTGGGAAATGGGTAAGTTTATGAATATTTACGTTTATAAATTGAAATTTATGAATGTTCCATAAATGAAAGATTACATGCTGAACTACAAAACAGGAAATTATGACCAACTGAGGAGTGTGCAGAATATTACTCGATAGTATCGGTTGTTCGATGAGAAAAATATCGACATTTGCTGCATAAGAGAAATATATGATTACCTAAATGTTGCAATATCGGAATAGATCTTTAGAGTTTGAACAATAAATACGGTAAGAGTGAAATTGATATGTAATCTTATTAAGCAAGGAATTTAAGAAAGGGGTGATCTGGAAGGTATACCGTGTGCATAAAGATGTCAGTTCGAAAAATTATAACGGGCAGGCCAGAAGAATCACAAGTATTAGAAGGAAAAATAAGTCTGAGAAAGAAAAGAAACTGGCTATGCAAGCTAAAGACAACCACACATAATTCGACCGTTATGCCGCAAATAAAAGAAAGAAAGAATGCATATGAAAGAATAACTCTAGTGAATGCAGGTGTTGGAAGGGTGTCAGATAAAGATGAGATTGTTCAGCTAGTGAGTGCCAAATCTGAAAAAAAAAAAAAAAAATCAACCGGGCACATACAACATTGAACTCACCGCTAAATCTTTACTTGATGAAAAAAAAAACAACTCATTTGAATGTGTAGGAGGTATTAGAGTTATTGCATAAACTGAATAAGAATTCCGAAATGAGACCTGATGGGGTATCAGCATGGATTTTAAAACCCTGTTCAACTGGACTGGTTATTCCTTAGACCGGGCTATATAATTTGAGTCTCAGAACAGAGAAAATTCTGCAGGAGTAGGAAGAATGTGGAGTAATCCCATTACAAAAGGGATTGTGTAAGACTGGTGTATCCAACTATCGACCTATCAATACCTCTGCGATCTACTATGGATGGTGGAAAATAGCGTATGAATCACAGTATGGCAGCAGCTTAATTAATAACAGGCTTGATTTTTTATCAATCATCAACCACGATTTCTAAATACAAATAATAAATTTTAATAAAAAGAATTAAGCACACAGTACGATGCATTTAAAGGAATATTTGCACTTAATATATATTTATTTAGTTTATAAGTAAAAACAAATTAAAATTTTGTCACATTTTTACCTCTTCAATATATATCTTTTTATTTATGAATTTGATGGTTTGAAGCATCCTCACAAAACATATAAAGTTCATTTAGCTTAATTACACTAAAATAACTGCTTTTTCATTATTGTAATCTTTATATGAAGGATACATAGGAAGGGTTGTAAACCTATTGTGTATTAGTACTGTGAATGAGCTAAAGGTTAGAAAATCCGGAAACAATGATATTCTAAGAATAAACAACCGAAATGCTTCAACTATCTGAATTCTCCAATAAGTGTGTAAACTCACACTGGGACAATAAAAAACCCATTCTAAAGCCGTTGCTAGCACCTATTGCTGCAGAGAGATTTGAACTCGCATTTGACGCTAACCATTTGACCAATGTGGTCGGTGCCAAAATATGCCCTGTTACTGCGCAGAGTAGTACTGAAGAACCTTACTCCATTCGTATTGGCTACCTGATTTCACGTACCACTATCTTAATCGTACTCCTCGCGAATCTCGACAATAGTGGAAAACGTTGCGTCGTGTGTTTTCTCGGAACAAAGTACTCCAGGAATGTGAAATATGTAGTGCAAAGATCGGGGACTTAATCTGCCTCGATTGGAAATGTCTTATTCTTTTCAAATTTATTAACAATTTTATTATTACTATTTATTTTTCATTTTTTATGCTGCACTGTTAGCAATACAAGAAAAGATCTTCAGTTCAGTAACGAAGATTTCGTCTCTGTGGCAAACGAAGTCAATATTTATTCCACTGTGTGAAACCTTACGATATGCAATGCAAGAATGATATGTAACATGCACAGCCAGTAATGTCTCTGTAGATTATATTTCTTTGTATATTTAATACACATATCCTTGCTCCTTATATAAAATCAAATAAACTAAATATTTACTGAAAAGTAACTTTTAAGTTTATTTCACTGTCGATAAAAAATAACTTGAGAAATATAATCCGGTAATGCCTGCTCGGAGCCAATCCTCCAGTCTATTGAACAGTAATAAAGCGAGTAAGTTTCAAATAGTAATTTCTTTATTTAAGAAAACGCTAAACTAACTGTATACAAGAAAGTGTTCAAACCAATTTTAACTTATTGATCTCAGAGATGGGTTAGAAAACAATAGTTGATCGAAGACTGGAGACCGCAGATATAAGACCTTTTGAGAAAGATTGGTGGAGTGAAGAGATGACAGCGCGTCTGATTAGAAGAAGCGTTAGCGTATTCGCTCTCGGGTCAAGAGGCTGCTGGTTCAAATCTTGTCATGGATATGGATGTTTGTCGCTCTCCTACTAATTCTATGCGGAAAGGGCATATTCCACCCAACTAGTTCTTCAAAGAGAAGGCTTCACTCCTTACTTCCCACCCCCCCCCCCCCCCACCCCCCCCCCCCCCCACCCCCCCCCCCCCCCACCCCCCCCCCCCCCCACCCCCCCCCCCCCCCACCCCCCCCCCCCCCCACCCCCCCCCCCCCCCACCCCCCCCCCCCCCCACCCCCCCCCCCCCCCACCCCCCCCCCCCCCCACCCCCCCCCCCCCCCACCCCCCCCCCCCCCCACCCCCCCCCCCCCCCACCCCCCCCCCCCCCCACCCCCCCCCCCCCCCACCCCCCCCCCCCCCCACCCCCCCCCCCCCCCACCCCCCCCCCCCCCCACCCCCCCCCCCCCCCACCCCCCCCCCCCCCCACCCCCCCCCCCCCCCACCCCCCCCCCCCCCCACCCCCCCCCCCCCCCACCCCCCCCCCCCCCCACCCCCCCCCCCCCCCACCCCCCCCCCCCCCCACCCCCCCCCCCCCCCACCCCCCCCCCCCCCCACCCCCCCCCCCCCCCACCCCCCCCCCCCCCCACCCCCCCCCCCCCCCATGAGTATTGCTACTAAAAGGAAACAAGATTTAGTCAAGAAGACTTTTATGTGTGTTACATTGATTGATGAAAAGGATCCTGAAAATGAAGTACAGAGCTGTATAACTTCTGGAAAAGAGCCTTAACAGAAAGAGAAAAAGACTATGAACATTTTTTTGTGATTGTGAAAGAAAAAGTGTTTAGTCTTAAGAGTAAGTTTATATTTTTAAATAAGGCCTTGGATCCATATAATCTGTAGTTATAGTTATGTATTATTGCTAGAAGTGTATATATATATTGTTTTAGTTTTATTAAACGTGTTTATTTTGTACTTGGTTTTGAGTCAATGATTAGTTGGATTCTGAAAGAGATAGTTAAAGTCACTGCACCAATTGGAGTGAACTTTTGTGCAATACATATAGGGACACTCGGAGCCAAAATAAAAATAATTGTTAGTAAAAGAGATTTATATAATAAATCACCTCATAAGTATATAGTATAATTATTAACAAAGGCACAGCCGGTAGACTAAATAGTTAATATACTATATATATAAAAAAAGGGGGGAATATATAAAATATAAAAATAACACTAATATATCTTGTACACCCCTTGAGGGTACATGTCAGGAATTTGATGATGATACCAAAAGATGGCATGGCCTTGATGCAGACACACGGTCAAAGCTCTGGAAATGTCAAGAGCAACAGCATAAATTTCTCCAAACCTTTCCATAGCACACATCCAGTGGGAGGTCACTGTGGATCTTCAATGGTAAACTCCATACTGGTGGTTGCAGTGGAGAATTGGTTCTTGATGAAATTTCTCCATTACTTTGGAAACTGAGGTGATGGCAATTGGTTAGTAGTTTGACAGTATATTTTATCTCCCTTTGTTTTTGATGCAGATATCATATACAGATATCTGTATATCAGGCACAGATATATGATTGCTTCTATGAATTAGGATAAGCATCAACTATGTATAACAGATTGTAGACACAATACATAGCAGGTGTTAGCTCTGGAACATGTTTGAGAATAATTGGAGAGAGATGCCACCAGGACTAGAATGTTTTTTAGTGTCCACGTTATTTAGTAATTTTCTGATGTCTTTTTTGTCAAAAATCAGGAGGCATACAGCGTTAAGATTCCTGTAGGACAGGAGATGATTCCCTTTGGTAATCTATGTAGGAATTTGAGGAAAAGAATAATGTTAGGAGATCAGCTTGATCCTTGGGTGAAGTAACAGTGGTACCATTCCATTAAAATGAGAGAAAAATGGAAGTGTTGGTGAGCAAAAGTTGCATACAGCAGCCTTAGCAAAGGACCAGAAGGCAAGTTTTCTGCTGTTGGCTTTTATGAAATCAGATTTAGATCTGTTGATGCAACTTTGTTGGGGTTAAACTTTAAACTGGGGTTCTTGATGGGGGGGGGGTCATGTGTGGTAAGCTGAGAGAATTTTGGGTGGAATAGGGGTTGAAGACGTTCATGCCAGTGAGGATATTTTCTGTGGTTCATTCAGAGCATGTTTTAGGGTCAGATGAGCATAAACAACAGTCAAACCAAGGAAAGTAGTAGTAGTAGAAATTCTGGAGGTCACTCCATTTGTAATGTCAGAGAATACAAGGTTGAGAGTGGTTATAGGAAGAACATTCTATGAGAGAGGAGAGGTGCCCTCTACAGTGTACTTGTACAGTATATTACACTGTAACTTATTTATTATTACGGGCAACTCCAGGGAGTCATTAGACTCATCGAGGGAGGCCCCAAATCATATTCATCACAGCTATTCGACATTCATACAGTATCTATCATACCTCGCCTTAAACTCATTCACTGTCACAGCATCCACCACAGACTCTGGGAGCCCATTCCACTCATTCACCACTCTACAAGTAAAGAACCCAGCTCAAACACCTTTACTAACCACACTTTTGCCCAGTTTCCATGGATGTACCCTAGTCCTCCCACAACCAGCCCTGCTCTCAAAAATATCTTCTGAATTAATTTTATAGAAACCCTTCAGTAATTTGAATGTCTCAATCATATCTCCCCTCCTCTGCCTATCAACCACTTTTTGCAACCCACAAATCCTCAACCTGCTCTCATAAGGTTCATTCCACAGACTTGCTATAATCTTGGTCACTCGCCTCTGGATCCTCTCCACCTCCTCCCCATCAAGAAGAAACCTAAGTGACCAAATTTGGGCACAGTAGTCGAGATGGGGTCTTATCAAGGCTTGATACAGAGGGACAATAACCTGCTTGTCAACGTATTCTTCAGCAACCAAGTGATTTGATGAGCTGATTTGGCAACTTTTGCAATGTGCCCCCTAAACTTCAACTCTTTATCCACCAACACTCCTAAATCTCATGCCTCATCAATTTCCTGGAGTACAGTTCCACTAATGTAGTAATCTGCTGCTAATTTTTTCACCCCAAAATGTATAACCTTACATTTTGCCACATTAAATTGACCTCCATTCACCTTAGCCCAGACCTCCAATCTATCCAAATCATCTTGCAAAATTTTGACGTCATCTGCATTCACTATTGCCCTACCCAACTTTGCATCATCCGCAAACAAATGAACTGTTCCTCTCAGATCCTTTCCTATATCATTAATGAACAAATTAAACAGCAGTGGTCCAAGAACAGATCCTTGTGGCACACCACTAGTCACAGGCTGTCTTGTGGATTCTACTCCTGAATAAACCACTCTCTGATATCTCTCTGTCAGCCACCCTCCTATCCATCTCACCAACCCTATATCCATCCCCATATATATGCTGCAATTTACTGATTAGAATTCCATGTGGTATCCTGTCAAAGGCCTTAACAAGGTCCAGTGAATCACTGTAAACCCATTACCCTTATCCAGTTCAGCCATCACTGTGTTATAATACGTGAGCAAGTTACTGAGGCACGACTTACCCTTCACAAAACCATGCTGTCCCCGATACAGTATCCCATTTTCTTCTATCCAATCTTGTATTTTCTGCTTGACTATTTTTTCCAAGACCTTGATAATGATTCCTGTTATGCTGATTGGCTGGTAATTTTCAACAGCAGCCTTGGAACCACCTTTATGCAGTGGAACTATCTTCCCCTCTTTCCACTCCCTTGGGACTGACCCCAACCTGAGGCTCAAATTAAACAAAATGGTCAAGGGCACTGACAATTCTTTAGCCGCTTCACGTATGACACGAGCTGGTATACCATCCAATCCCACAGATGTATTGACATTGAGGTTCTGTAATAGACTAGTTACCCTACTTCATTCATTAGAATTCCAGTATAAGCTGTTGGTTCTTCCATTCCTGCAATGTCACCACCTGGATGATATACTCATGCAAAGTGCTCGCTCAGTAATTCCACTATATCGACTGATTTGGTTACCTCCCTACACTCAGCATTTTTTAAGATCATTCTACCATGAACATTTTTCCTTTTACTTGCAACATATTGAAAAAACTGTTTGGGATTCTCTTTAGCCTGCATGGCCAATTTTCTTTCGTAATCCACTTTTGCTTTGCTTTTCTTACCACCCTTGTTACCATCCTGGCCTGAGCTTTATACTGTTCCTGCGCCTGCTGGTCACCTTTCTCCTTAAATTCCCTCCACAATTGTTTCTTTTTTTGCAGCTCAACCTTAATAGTGTTATTCATCCATTTAACCCCTACTTGATTTATTATTCAGACTCTTGGTATACAGTCAACCATTGCCTCCTGCAAACAGTTCTTAACCACCTCCCATGCACTATCAACATCCAGCCCTTGCAGTTTTACATGCCATGGCACTGAACCAAGCACACACCTAAGTGTCTTAATTGTAAATTCCACTCCTTTAGCCACCTCCCAAGTCATGACCTTATGGTCACTCCCACCAATTGGTGGCAACATGGTCATGTTCGTTGCAGCCACATTCTCAGTTGCAATTACTAGGTCAAGCATTCTCTGCCCCCTGGTATTTTCCACTACATGCTGCCACAGATAGTTGTCCCTTAATAACTGCATAAAATCCAATTCCTTCCTCCTGTGCCCTCTCCTCTTTCCAGTCAATGTTACCATAATTGAAATCACCCATAATAATTACCCTCCTTCCACTCATTTCTTCTATTTGACTATGCATACTATCCCCATCATCTATTCCATCACCTGGTCTATAGCAGCACCCAATTGTATATTTTGTTCTGCTAGATTCTAGCTCACACCAAACAGCCTCAAATGTGCTCTTTTCTCTATCCTGCAGTTCAACTTCTATATTCCTTGGCTGCAACTCATCAGCTATCATCAATAACACTCCTCCCACCTTTTTATTCACCCTCACTCCTGAACACGCTATACCTGTCGCATTCAATTCCACTAGCTTTATCATCTTCTGTCAGCCATGTTTCACTAATACCAACAACCTGTGGTCTGGAAGTGCCAACCAAGGCCAAAAACTCTTCCTTCTTGTTCATAATACTCCTGGCATTAGTATACATGAATTGCAGAAGCCCATTTGTCCCATCCCTACTTTGATGCCTTATACTAACTATCCCATTATGATTTGTTGTCCTTAGTACTCACTCGGGCATAATATACTCATTCATACACTCGACTGCCTCCCTAAAGTCTGCGTATCCACCCCCCCTCCTGTTAATAAATCTAGTTTCCCTGAGTCTGTACATTCACTTCCACATCATTCATCAACACTTTTTCAAGCCTCTGTACACCAACTCCTTTCAAATGTAACCCATCCATCTTATATAAGTCCTTTCGCCCATCGAACTCATTCCACACATCCACAAATTCCACATTGTGATTTATTTATATTGCTGAATATTCCTTCAGCAATTACTTAATTATATGCTTATATTTACAATTAAAAAATATATTAAGAAATCATGGTTTTTCACGTGAAAAATTCACATGTATCTAATTGAATTTGAGTAGCCCATGAATAGTGATGCTCATGCCTGGCACTTCACAAATTGCTGGCCTACTTTTATTTAAAAAAAAGAAAAAAAATCTAATACTAAAGAATTATGTGAAAAGCTATATGAAGCTGTAAAATGATGTTTTGTCAATATTTTCAGTGTATGTGTTCAAATAGTTCGTTCTAAATTAACTGATTTGTAAATCTTTCCAAATCCTTCTTGGACAGCTATTTTGCTTTGCTAATTAAATTTTGAGATTTTTAAGCTTTCGAATGACCTTGGTTCTAGTTCGCTTTCATTGGGAATTTGAGAATAACTTGTAGAAATTTTAAAAACCATCACTAATAAATAACTTATTACATTTTTGAAGTGCCACATACAGAACAATTACTTAGAAACAACTGCTACAGGAAAACTAGCTGTTTTTAGAATATAGCACCCATAAACACTTTTCCATAGAGCTGGCATATCTTGAGTGCAGTGTTTCACTCAGGTATGACCAGAAGTGAAAGTGGTGACTTCTAACATTTACAAAAGAGTACAGCCATTTCTATTCCAATTAAATATGCTTTCCACTGCATCTGTTGACTCCTTTAACTATCCAAATGGCAATATGGAAGGAATATAAAAAAATTATGCTTCCCTTCATTGATAGTAACTCCATCATGAAGTGGTAAGGAGGATTACATGAGCCAAGGACCTCAAAAGCTATGCCAACAGTAGCTGAGCTACTGGTAAAACCTCCTTAGCTGGACAGGTGCCAGACTAAGAGATACCTCAGTCTTCTGGGTTGGGATTCTGCATAAGGCTGATTGCCTTACCAAGTAAAAATCTCTAATTTCCTAGAACAAGGTTTCCCAAACTTTTTTTTTCCATGACCCAGTCATTTTAATACTTCATCTTTGTGACCCACTAAAATTTTTATGGCTAATAGGTAAAATAAAACAGATTTGAATGTTCATAGTTTTCATGCGTTCATCGTGTGGGCGTTTGTTAGTGCTGTTCTCAGAATTCGTGCCCAGCTGCACATCACTCGATTGTTCATTGGTGCTAATCGAAGAGTTTGTAACCGGCACATTGTTTGTTTGTTGTTTTATTACCCATTTATCCATCGTTAAATGGGTAATGACAAGCGAGATGAAGAAAGAATGAAATAAATTATTTAGAAACAATTATAAGAATTATGGTTGTTATTGGGTACAAGTAATCAGTAAATATAAAAAAATATGCTCTTTCTCGATGCTTAACTCAGAGTGAGTACGTGGCGGGCGAGTAAAACAAATGCCAGACCGCCAAACGATTCGGCTGGTGGCACGGATTCCACTGCCCAGCCTTGCCATTAGTTGAGCTACTTTACCACAAACAAAGAGACTGTGAAATGGCAACACGGACGGAATGCATTTTCTGTCTCTATTAATTAAATTATTTATTCATTAGTCCCGATTAAAAGCTATTTACTTGTATTTTAGAGTTTCGTGAAAAAAAGAAAACCCCAAAAAACACCTAGGTTTTCGAGGTTTTTTTAGGCGACCAGGCATTTAGCTTTCGTGACCCGGTGCCAGATCGTGACCCACCATTTGGGAAACGCTGCCCTAGAAGCTTAAGAAATAATGGATTACGACCAGGAAAGGATAAAGGAACAAAATTAGGAATCTCTGAAGGTAGCTATGTGGGATGTAAGAAGCATAGTAACAAAGGAATTAATGAAACTGAAAAACAAAAATATAGCAGTGATAAGAAAAAGAAAAAGTTAAAGGGAACAAAAGATATATATGATTATATAATGTTATACCTTGAAGCAGACTAACATATCAGAGCTTTGAGTAGTGGCCATTTTAACTGATAAATGGAAAAATAAAATACAAAAATACTTTTCATAAATGATCAAATTATAATTAAATTATCAAACAAGCAGAAATCACTTAAACATTACAGGAGTCCATGCCCTTGAAGAAGATAGAAAACATGACTTAATAGTTTAACGAGGAACTACAAAAACAGTTAAATAAATGTTATAAAAAACTATGTATTAATTGCAGGAGACCTTGATGTTTGAATTGTTTGCATTATTTCCAATGAGTTGGAAATAATGCAATCCCAAATGGAGAAATTCGGGATTGGATTAGTTCCAATATGGAACAAATTTGCATAAATGATAATGATCAAGAGGTATTACTTTCTCATATAGCAAGACCTGTGGAGTATCAGTAATTATACAATTACACGTGTACCACAGAAGAAAATTATTTATTGTACAAATATTTCATCTAATGTATCATAAGAGATTAGTGTCAGTGAAGAATAAAAAATTTGTTCAAATTCTTTACCACTGTTCTGCACTCACACTGATGTTTTACAATATATATATTCATACAATAAATAATTTTAATATAGGAATGTATCTATGATAATTAATAAATTACATAAGAGATTTAACTTACATAGATATTTTTATTAGTATAAAATGCCCTAGTATCAAAGGCAGCTTCAGTATGACTTTCAAATTAAACAAGAACAGAAACCGGTATTCAACAATGATGTACGCAAACATCATGGTCTAATTATATTAAGGTTCTAGTAAAAATAAGTTTAACAAGATTTAATAATAAATAAAAAATATAATTAAATTTAAGTTAATTCTGGAATTTGTGAACTATTTCCTATAAGAGGGATATTTAAGTCCATCGTTTCTATTTAGATTCAGTCGAAAGCAAGGTTTCAATTTTAAGGTTCTCCATAAAAGTAATCAAGAGATTACTTTTATGGAGAACCTTAATTTTCTTCCAAAGAACTCAGTGTCTGGTGGCAATAGTGTGCTCTACAAATCCCAATTGCTGTCTCCTGGAACATAACATAGTCCAAATGTTTATTACAATGCATGGCTGCAGATCTACCTGTTTGGCCAAAATACAATAATCCAGAATGGCAAGGAATTTGGTACACTTCAAGATGGGCTAAAGGCAGAAGTTTATCTTCAGCTGAGCCGAGAAAAGTAGATATCTTGGTGATAGAATGGAAAGACACGTATGCCAATGGATCTAAGTAGTCTGGCGATACCTTCTGAGACACCTTTAACATAGGAAATGGTGACATGACAAGCAACTTCTGTATCACTATTTCAATGAGAGGCAGATGACAAGGAAACCAATTATTATCTTGTTGACATGATTTGGTAAAACCATTAGTAAGGAAGGTGAACTTGATGTGATTATTTCTTAGGAGAGTTGTAATTTGGAGCAAAGATTTTGTAATCTCTAGTTATCAGCATGTTTAGAAATACAGCAAAAGCAACTAAATCATCTATAAATCATCTAAAAAAGTTTGTATTCTTGGCAACCTAGACAGGAATCAAACCCAGGCTTTCCAGCCAAAGGGCATACCAAGAAAGAGGGGAGTAAAAAAATAGTTGGTGCAAGAGAGGTGTTTAAGATACATTTTTTGATTAATGTCTCAATAAGATTCTCACAGGCTGCATTATTCTAGAATACATGTGTTGAGGCTTAAGTGCAGTGAAGAATTCATGTTGGAGGTTTAATGGAATATGATGAGCACTGGGAAAGGATTAAAACTAACTTTAATGCTTCCAATATTTTGTATCAGTCACAGAGACATCTTCACTGATTACAAATAACTTTTCATAATAACACACACAAATACAATAAGCGATAAGTAAACTACACGAGTGAAACTAAAGTCCTATCTAGGTGGTGCACCCTCTATGGACATTTGCAGGTGGCCTAGGTTGTAAAGAGGGATCTCTGATAATTAATGTTTCCCAAATTTTGGGAAGTTTTATGCAACCATATTTGTTTAAATTTGGTTGATTCCTGAGTGCAGACGCAGATTCAAAAAACAGCCTTTCTTTTTTGAATTTACTACGGTGGTTTTTTTTCAAGGAGATCCTGTGGGTTGTACCCAAAACATAGTCTACAAGACCAGATTGACCATAATAGTGATTGCAGACGTATGATTTGTGGTCTAACCGGATGGTTGCTGATCTGCCTGTCTGCCTGCCTGTCATCCAAAGTAAGACAGCCTACAGGAACAAGATACTTCATGTTGGAGGCTTAATGGATTGTATACAAACTCAGAAAGGATTAAAAACAGAATTTAATTCTTCCTATATTTCATCTCAGTGTCAATGAGACATCTTCAGAGATTACAAAAAAACTAATGTAACATAAAAACAAATAACAAACGATACTAAGACCAACCACACAGGTAACACTAAAGTCCTATCTAGGTGGAGCTTCCTCTAAGGGTGGTTGTAGGTGGCCTGGAATGAATGGCCATTCATTCCAGGCCACCATTAGTTTTTTTGTAATCCCTGAAGATGTCTCATTGACACTGAGATGAAATATAGGAAGAATTGAATTCTGTTTTTAATCCTTTCTGAGTTTGTGTACAATCCATTAAGCCTCCAACATGATGTCCCCACAGCACTTACGCCTCTACACACGAACAAGATACTCTATATACTCCAGGCACTGAGAGAGGAAGGAGCTGATCTTTAGTGGAATGGATAAGGATAGTAAGTTTACGGTGGGACTTAAAACGCTGCGTGGAAGTTGAGTCAAGCTTTTTTAACGACCTGGCTATTTTTTCTGATGTGCCAGGGACATAGGGTATGGTGATGGCATTTCTGAAGTCCTTCTGAAGAGATGGTCGGGGAATGGGGAAATAATTGATTTTTTTTTTTTTAAATTCTGTAATCACTGCAGCCATGGCAAAGGAAGGTGTTGTGTATGTGGCTCAGTTGAATGGTGGTTTCACTGGAACAAAGATTGTGAGCTTATTGATTAGAGTTTTTCTTTTTCCTTCATAAACTGGATTTTTGGATGCAAGCTATTGAGGTGACTGAACGAGTCTAATGTATCTGGGCCATGAGGCCAAATAGACACATCATCTACATATCTTACCCAGATAGAAGATTTTATCTGTTTTTTGAATCCGCATCTGCACTCAAAAATCAACCGAATTTAAACAAAATACAGTTGCATAAAACTTCCCAAAAATTGGGAAACATTAATTATCAGAGATTCCTCTTTACAGCCTAGGCCACCTGCAAATGTTCATAGAGGGTGCATCACCTAGATAGGACTTTAGTTTCACTCATGTGTTTTACTTATCATTGTATTGTACTTACGTGTGTTGTTACAAAAAGTTATTTGTAATCCCTGAAGATGTTTCTGTGACTGAGACGAAATATTGACAGCATTAAAATTAGTTTTAATCCTTTCCCAGTGCTAATAAATTCCATTAAACCTCCAACATGTATTCTAGAATACAGCAGCAGTACTATAACAATTTGAATGCTATTTACACTTAGTGAGAAGTAATGTTTCAGGAAATATTTGTAACATCTAGTTATCAGCATACAGGAATACCTCGATTATCACGGTTATTGTTGGAACGAAAAATACCTCAATAATCGAATCTGCGATAATCGGGATAAATAATGCATGTAAAATGGGTGATCATTGCCAAGGATTTTTCAAATCTATTAATTAAATGTTATATATGAGGTAAAAAAGAAATGTGTTAAATGTGTTAAGTAAAAAATGAAGGTTCATTTAGAAAAACAAGATTATTCTTTAATCTTTATTTATATATAAGGAGTACATACAGCACATACAATTATTCTTTCTTGGGTAAAAATTGGTGTAGAGTTGTCTGGCGGAATTTTTTCTTTCTTTTTTCTTCGTATAAAACTTGGCAGCAACGGATGGAATTTTCAATTTCCTGACGAACTTTCATTGATCGCTCGAGATTAAGATCGCCATTCAAGATTTTTTTCTTTAAAATTTTCAGCAATTCTACACATTTTGTCCATTTCTTTGAGGGTAAATTCCTTCGGTGCCACATCAATTTCTTCATCATTATCATCGATTTGAGCACTGTAAGCACGCTCTCTCTCTCGAAGTTAATTAGGTCTTCATCATCCAGCTCCTTATCATGTGACTGAAGCAGGTCCTGAACATCATCTTTTTCAATTTCTTTTAGTTCTGGATCGAAGCCAAGCTTAGTTATGTCATTGATAACACTTCATTTTCAAATCCTTTAAAATCATTTGCACAATGAGAAATAATCTTTTGCCACGGCGCTCTCAGGTTGCTAGACGTTACTTCACTCCATGCTTCCTTGACATTCTCAATGCAGTTTTTGATATTGAATGCCTTCAAGAATTCATAGCTTGTAAAAAAAGTTTTTCATAGGTAACATGCCTTAAAGCAGGGGTTCCCAACTTTTTTGTTTCCTAGAGCACATTCTAAAATACCGGTAGGTCAACGGGCACCATCTATTTTTTCAAGCAAATTTTTTGAATTCGTTTGTTAAATGAATACATATAAAATTTACATTATAATCAAATGTTTTATTACTTAAAAGTTTACATTATATAAAAATTTAAATATATATATGTAAGTTAGTGTGATCTTTGGCATTCCATTTCATTGGCCAATGCTTCATAATTAGGAGAATATGATGATATTCCAGTTCTTAAACTGGAATGAACAACTTCGAATGCGCATCTACTTTACATTGTATACGTTTAATACTCATCATGTGGCATTAATGCATGCCATGAATTGTTGCGTGATTATTTCAAACTATATGGCACATGGCTGAACAGCGGCAGGCACACACACAAATTGGTCGACGGGCACCATGGTGCCCGCGGGCATAGGGTTCGGAACCCCTGCCTTAAAGGATGCGATTACACCTTGATCCACTGGCTGGATGATGGAAGTGGTATTAGGTGGTAAATAAATAACTTTTACATTTTCGCGCAAATTATTCAGTGCTGTTGGATGACTAGTTGCATTATCTAATATCAACAAGATTTTAAAATCAAGATTTAATGACTTGCAGTACCTTTCAGTTTTTTCAGGACAAAACAGTTTTTAAACCAATCCTCAAAAATAGTTTTTGTCATCCAAGCTTTTCTATTGAATTTCCAATGAACAGGGAGAAAATTTTTATCTAAACTGATAAGCAGGCGAGGATTTTGTGAACGATAAATAAAGAGAGGCTTCATCTTGTAATCTCCAGAAGCATTGCCACATAGTAAAAGTGTTGCACGCTCCTTCGAAACCTTGTAGCCAGGCTATGATTTTTCATTTTTTGCTAAACGTGTTTCAATGGGCATTTTATTCCATAATAAGCCTGTTTCGTCAGCATTAAATATCTGATCATCGGTATAATTTCCTTCTTCAATGATCTGTTGCAATTTACCAGGAAAACTAGCTGCTGCTTTTTCATCAGCACTAGCAATTTCACCTTGTACATAAACACTATGAATGCTCGATTGCTTTTTGAACCGATCAAACCACCCTGAACTTGCAGAGATTACTGACGCAGAATCATTTTCACTTTCTAATTGTTTTCTTTTTAAAGTTTCAAACAAATTCAATACTTTTGTTTTTATAGTCATTTGACTAAGAGGAATTCTCTTTTGGTTACAATCTTCTATCCACATTGACAATGGCGTTTCCATTTCAATCATAAGATGGCTTCTGTTTCTCGTAGTTTGGGACCCAGACTAGGCCGATGTACTTTTTCCTAGTTGCTTATAGTTTGCAGCATGGTCTAAAATATGGCAAACAGTTGATTCATTTAGACCGTACTCTCTTGCAATTTTGGCTTTGTTATGCCTGCTTCATACTTATTTATCATATGCAACTTATCTTCTAAGCTGATCACTCTACATTTCTTCTTGATAGCTGTAGACTTGATATCATCCTTGTTTCTTTTAGCATTCATTGTAGGGGTAAATATCACAAAGGCAGACAGTTACTGGTGAGTAGGCACCATCGGATAAAAACAAAGTGCTACAAGCGAGCGATACCTGGAGAGTGGCAACTCAAACTGGTTGCATATGTAGTGGGCTACATCTCACGGCCATGACAATTCGAATTTGGAACACAATAATTGGAATTTTGGTATGAAATTATACACTGCGATAAAACAAGAATCACGATAATCGAGGTATTCCTGTACTTCAAAATTAATTTGATTAGTCACTCTTTTGGTTATACTGGCTTTTGGTTAAAGCATTACCTAAAAGTAATGCTTTAGGTTTCCAAGTGGTGTGCTGGAGGGAGGAGGCAGTCAGTCATAGAATGGGGGAGGAGTGCCAAAACCAACTGTTCACAGAGTTGAGTGAACTTCCCCATGTATGTAGCTTAGTAAAGAATCCATTAATGCATACATATTGTCACTTCCAATTTCAACTCACCTTGAATGATGACCATCATGAAAAGCTGAACAAAGAGAAATACATATAGAGAAAGGAAAGCCTCTCAAAACCTTTCTGATGTGACCTTAGTTCCAACCTTAATAGTGTTCATTTCCATCTTCAATTTGCAAAACTGTATCTACTTTTCCTAACAGAAACTCAAATGCCAGATTTTGGAGAACTGTTCATCTCAGTATTTGTAATTACATCTCCTTAGACTGTCTCATATGTCTGTTGAGATATACCATGTCCAGAAGTTTCCACTTAGAAATCTCCTGTTTTTTTGATCTTGTAAGGCAGTATTTCCCAATGTTTTCTGGATCATGCCCCACCTCAATGCCTAAAAGATTCTGATGTCCCTCCTTGCCGACAATGGTGAGTGTTTTGAGTATATCAGTGATGAGGTGACGAATGCAACCATGTTGAGAAACACTGTTGTAAGGTATTAAAGATCTCATTATATCAAATTCATTTATCTGTCACTTCTGTAATGGTACAAACCAAGAATAAACTGTTTGATTATCTTTCTTGAAATGATGATTTTCTCCAAACCAACATTCCCAATAGCAAGTCATCTTATTAAGTTTTTGATATTCACAACCCCAAATGGCTTTCGTGTTTCAAACATTGATCTGGTAAGCATAAATGCCAAGACATCTGCCATCAATTATCTTACATAAACTGTTTACATGATGACCAGAATATCAGATAACCCTAAACACACTCCAAAAATTTGATTTCTTCCAGACTAATAACTCTTCTAAGCATACCATGGATGTTTTGGTAATTCAGACTACAATCTAGTGTTGATATCTCTTACATGGAGCAACATTCATATAGCCACACATCCATATATTATCTTGTATTACAAGAATGCCAAGTAGCATGAGCTTTACAATTTCTTTGCCTAAATTTCCTTGGTTGGGTGATTATTTTCAGCCTTTCAATTTAAACATTTATTATTATTATTATTATTATTATTATTACACCACACTTCCAGGGAGTCCAAAGACTCATGGAGGGAGGGCATCTACTCTACAACTCTTTGTCTCACTACTCCACCAACTTTCATCATCTAACACCAATGCCATCTACCGCTGACTACAACCATTAGTACTTTCACAGACAATCATAAACATTCATGCCCGCGGCAGGATTCGAACCCGCAGCCTTCTGGCTGGAGAGCAGATACGCTAACCACTCGGCCAACCAGGCCAGCAACCATTTACACTGAACATATCACTGAAACAAATACCAGTGACATGGAAACATTCATCCCCATTCACTTTAAATTATCATCCCTTATATAAGCCTTATTCTTTGAAAGGTTAAAGCTACACAAGAGAAGAATCAGAAAACTGAATTGCGTTTCAATGAATTTTCTTCCTCTTTGTACTAAAGCTCAAAATGCCGAACACAAATTATCAGCACATCGAAAACTGATTTTGAAAGTGCCAAAAGCAGAAAACTTGCATAATCTCCAAATAGTAGTTATGCATGCATGTCTCTCGCCAAAATTACTAACATTTGTCTAACCTTTTTTCAATGCTTGATAATTCTACTGCATTATTATTTATGGAAAAGACCAATCCCACGGCATCTTACTTTTATTCTTGTACTAATGACTTTGTCTCAGCCCTAAGAAACATGCCAAACCTCAACAAATTTGGATGCATGAGATTGCCCCAAATTTGGGAGGCTTATATCAGGAGATCTTCAGCCCAACGGCCAAGAATACCTACATAGCCCACTAGGGGAGGGCACCATCAGAACTTTTAGGAAAACCATAGCTTCCTCATTTCGTTTCTCATTTACTGTGTTTAGTGCCTGCGTGCACGTGACGTTGCCAAAATATTGGAAATATATTAAAGTTTAATTTAATGTATATTCTATTGTACATTGTAATTTCCTTAAGTTATTTAGTAAACATGTACAACCAACGTCTAAGCCTTTCTACGAGAATGATGTAATTGTATCTTCAGTTATCAGACAGCTGGAGAGCAATTTGATCTAATGCTGTGGTTGGATAATTAAGAGAGAACTGCATTTTGAAAAATGGCCTATAAACTTCAAAGTTTCTCTCTTACATATAAGTACAAAAATAAACACTAGAGAATAACAAGCAAAAAGGCTATTTTACCGGCGACATAAGTTAAGTTTAAGGGAGATGGTAAATCCCATATTATTGTACAGCCAGGTATGAAACTCGGATCGAAATCCATCGAATCCTAGAGTTTCATGCCGAAAAAACTATCGGCGAGCCCGAGTGTAAGTAATCACTTGGGAAGTACAACACCAAGGCAACTCGGAGCAAAGGTGGAGCAAGCTCCGTCACTATCCTTAATATTCTCTCATAATGTAAAATGCAGCTCCTAGGAGATGTATTACTGTTTTACATTAAGAGAAGAGGTCACTACCCAGACCAGTTTCAACCCTTTTTGAGGTCTCATCAGCGAGTAGGTAGACGTGGAATATCAAGGTTTTAATTGAACTGAACTTACATATACCTCTACTAACGAATTGCTAAAATGGTGTACTTATTGTTATTACTACTATAACAAGCCAAAAGGCTATTTTACCTGCGACATAAGTTAAGTTTAAGGGGGATGGTAAACCCCGTATTATTGTACAGCCGGGTATGAAACTCGGAACGAAATCCTATAAACTATAGTTTTTTCGGCATGAAGCTCTAGGATTCGATGGATTTCGATCCGAGTTTCGTACCCGGCTGTACAATAATACGGGATTTACCATCTCCCTTAAACTTAAACACATTAAAGTACCTTGTTATTCTCTGAGGATCTGATGATAATGATGAGCAAAACATTGCACTGGAAAAAACTAATGTAATGAATGTTTTTTTTGTGTGTGTCCAAACAATATATATGTATGCATTACACAGATTTATAGTTTGCATTATAAGTATAGCATGCTCTCCTTTCTCTCATTACCTTTTACAAGGATCTTGATATGATTCTCCCCTCTTCCTGCTCCCTCAATCTTCTATTTACCACTTCTAATATGCAGAAGAATTCAAAAGAAATATTTTGGGAAGCACTGTTCTTCAGAGTCAGCCAGAAGAATATTGATAAAGAGGAAGGAGACGTTAAAACTCACATAGTATCAGACAAATCAAGCCTTAAATCCTTAATTTTTGATATATGAACTCATGTAACCTATAATGATATAGTTAGTGGGATAGAATGTGTAGGTTATAGTGTGTTTAGGAGGGACAAAGAGAATAAAATGGGGAGAGAGGTATTATTGATGATAGCTGATGAACTGCAGCCAAGGAGAATTGAAGTTGTATCGCAGGATAGTGAAAGGAGCTCATTTGAGGCTATTTGGTATGAGATTGAGACTGGCAGAATAAAATATACAGTTGGGTGCTGCTATAGACCAGGTGATGGAATAGATGGTGGATATAGTATGCATAGGGAAATTGATGAAATGAGTGGAAGGAGGGTAATTATTATGGGGGATTTCAACTATGGTAACATTGATTGGAAGGAGGAGAGGACACATGTGAGGAAGGAAAAGGATTTTATTCAATTATTAAGGGATAACTATCTGAGACAGCATGTAATTGCATGTAATTCAATTAAATACTAGGGGTGTGAGAGTGCTTGACCTGGTAATAGCATCTGAGAATTTGGTGAGAGCGATCATAAGGTCTTGACCTGGGAGGTGGCTAAAGGTGTGGAATTTTCGATTAAGACAGGGTATATGTGGAATTACCGTGCTGGCAAGTATGACAAACTTAGGAGATTGCTTGGATCAGTGCCATGGCATGTACAACCGCAAGGGTTGGACGTCGATAGAGCACGGGAAGTGGTCAAGGAGCATTTACAGGAGGTTATGGCTGATTGCATACCTAGGGTCCGAATAGTAAAACAAGTAGGGGTTAAATGGATGAATAACACCATTAAGCTTGAGCAGCAAAAAAAGAAACAACTGTGGAGGGAATTTAAAGAAAGGGGTGACCTGCAGGCACACGAATGGTATAAAGTGCAGGCCAGAAAGGTAACGAGTGTGGTAAAAAAAGCAAAAGCGGATTATGAAAGGAAACTAGCTATGCAAGCAAAAGAGAATCCCAAACAGTTCTTTCAATATGCTGCAAGCAAGAAAAAAACTGTACACGGCAAAATGATTTTAAGGAATGACGATGGTAAGGAGGTCACTGAATCAGTCGATATAGTGGAGTTACTGAGTGCGCACTTTGTAAAAGCACATCATCCAGGTGGTGACATTGAAAAAATGAAGGAACCATTAGTTTATACGGGAATAGTGATGAATGAAGTGGAGGTGACTAGTCTATTACAGAACCTTAATGTGAACACATCTGTGGGATTGGATGGTATACCGGCACGGGTCTTGTGTGAAGCGGCTAAAGAATTATCAGTGCCATTGACCATGTTGTTTAATCTGAGTCTCGGGTCTGGTTTAGCCCCGAAGGTGTGGAAAGAGGGGAAATAGTTCTACTGCATAAAGAAGGATCCAGGACTACGGTTGCAAATTACCGCCCGATCAGCATATCAGGAGTCGTTGTCAAGGTCTTGGAGAAAGTAGTCAAGGGAAAAATACAGGAATGGACTGATGAAAATGAGATACTGTACAGGGGACAGCATGGCTTTGTGAAGGGTAGATCATGCTTCAGTAACTTGCTCAAGTTTTATAACAAGGTGACGGCTGAACTGGATAAGGGAAATGGGTTTACAGTGATACTGCTGGACCTGGCAAAGGGGTTTGACAGGATACCACATGGAATACTAATCCGTAAACTACAACATATGGGAATGGATATAGGGTTGGTGAGATGGATAGCTGGGTGGTTGGTGGAGAGATATCAAAGAGTAGTTTATTCAGGAGTAGAGTCCAAAAGACGGCCTGTGACTAGTGGTGTGCTGCAGGGTTCTGTTCTTGGACCACTGCTGTTTAATCTGTTCATTAACGATATAGGGAAGGATCTAAGTGGAACAATTCATTTGTTCGCTGATGATGCAAAGTTGGGTAGGGCAATAGTGAATGCAGAAGATGTCAAAGTCCTGCAGGATGACTTAGATAGATTGGAGTTCTGGGCTAAGGAGAATGGATGTCAATTTAATGTGACAAAATGTAAGGTTATGCATTTTGGGGTGGAAAGATTAGCAGCAGTATACCACATTGGTGGAACTGTACTCCAAGAGATTGATGAGGACAGGGACTTGGGAGTGTTGGTGGATAGGGAGATGAAGTTTAGGGGGGACATTGCAAAAGTAGCTAAATCAGCTCATCAACTCACTTGGTTGTTGAAAAATACCTTGACGAGCAGAGACAAGCAAGTTATTGTACCTCTGTACTGAGCCTTGATAAGACCTCATCTCGACTACTGTGCACAGATTTGGTCACCTCAGTTCCTTCTTGATGGGGAGGAAGTGGAGGGGATCCAGAGGTGAGTGACTAAGATGATAACAGGTTTATGGAATGAACCATATGAGGAGAGGTTGAAGATTTGTGGGTTGCAGAAACTAGTGGATAGGCGGAAAAGGGGAGATATGATTGAGACATTCAAATTGCTAAAAGGATTCTATAGGATTAATTCAGAGGATATTTTTGAGATCAGGACTGGTGGTGGGAGAACTAGGGGACACCTATGGAAGCTGGGCAAGAGTGTGGTTAGCAGGGGTGTTAGAGCTGGGTTCTTTACTTTTAGAGTGGTAAATGAGTGGAATAAGCTGCCAGAGTCTCTTGTGGGTGCTATGACGGTGAACAAGTTCAAGGCAAGGCATGATAGATACTGTGAGAATGTAATCGCATAGTTGTGCGGACATGATGTTTAGGGCCTCCCTCGATGAGTCTAAGGACTCCTGGAGTCGCCCGAAATAATAATAATAATGAATGGATAATGCTCGACAGAAAGTCTGATATTCTATTGTCCAGGTTCCCAACCTGCAATATTCTACTACTGGTTATAACACTGATTTTTGATAAATGAAGGAAGTGACTTAACCTCTCTACCAGCCATGATGGATAAAATAGTAGACCAAATTGCACTTCTTATCCATGTTATTCAATAGGTGTTACAGAAACGTATCCAGATTTTGCTGGTTGTCAATAGATGTCATGGTCGGTTGGGGTGTTAAGGTGCATGGCAGCAGATACTTAAAAAAATATCAAAGGCCCACTGTGTTCATACATATTAAACATTTTATATTATTTTAATTATTTGCTAGGCCAGGGCTTTAATATTTTTTTCAAACTTCTGACACAGTGGACCTTGATTCACTCCCTAAAAATAAAATTCTATGTTACAAATGGCAAACTGAAAAAAATATTCACTATGATGGAAAATTTAATATCAAAATTCATTTTTAATCGGCATCTCGATGTTTGAATAACAGGCTGTCAAATAAAGGTGAGTTGCTCATATTATCAAATAATCTATTTTTAATGTGTTTTCTTTACTCTATTAAAAAAGCCTTTTTATGCAAATGTGGCAGGTATTGCAGGTTACTTGTCTATTATAAAAGGGGATCACAACTCAAAAAAAGTTTGGAAACACTGTTTCCAGTCGTTATCAATTTTCAAAGGGCATACAATGAAAGAAACAGTACATCACACAGATCATCTACAGACCATAATCTCAAGAGATTATGGTCTGTAGATGATCTGTGTGATGTTATGCAGCTAACTTTATCTACTGAAATTAAACTTGCCAAGAAATTATATTCTTGTTAAATCCTTTCTCGAAGCGTAAGCAAACAAAGTTTGCACATTAATTAAGCATGAAACAATTAATGAAGTATCTTTAATTGCTTAATTTAATGAAGTAAGTTATCTAAAACAATACAAATTTAATCATTTCTAGAACTAACAAAAGCTCAAACTTCCAAAGAATTACAACAAAAAACTGAATATTCTGTGTAAGCAGGGATCCTATCTAATATTATTATTATTATTGTTCCGGGAAACTCCAAGGAGTCAACAGACTCATTGAGGGAGGCCCTAACATCATGTCTGGAACAACTATTCAACATTCACACAGTATCTATCATATCTTGCCTTGAACTCATTCACAGTCGTAGCACCCACAACAGACTCTGGAAGCTTATTCCACTCGTTCACCACTCTCCAAGTAAAAAACCTAGCTCTAACACCCTTCTCAACCACGCTCTTGCCCAGCTTCCATGCATGGCCCCCTAGTCCTCCCACCACCAGTCATATTTTCAAAAATATCTTCTGGATCGATCTTATAAAAACCCTTCAGTAATTTGAATGTCTCAATCATATCACCCCTCCTTCGCCTATCGTCCAATTTCTGCAACCCGCAAATCCTCAACCTATTCTCATAAGGTTCATTCCACAGACCTGCTATCATCTTGGTCACTCGTCTTTGGACCCTCTCCACTTCCTTCCCATCACGAAGAAACCTTGGTGCCCATAACTGGGAACAGAAGTCCAGATGGGGTCTTATCACGGCTCGATACAGAGGAACCTTGTTTGTCTCTGAATGGTAAAGTATTTTTCATAAGCCAAGTGATTTGGTGAGCTGTTTTAGTCACTTTTGTAATGTACCCCCTGAACTTTAACTCCCTATCCACCAGCACTCCCAAATCCCTGGCCTCATCAATCTCCTGGAGTACGGTTCCACCAATGCGATATACTGCTGCTGTTCTTTTCACCCCAAAGTGCATAACCTTACACTTTGCCACATTAAACTGACATCCATTTTTCCTAGCCCAGTCCTCCAAACTATCCAAATCATCCTGTGCACTCACAATTGCTCTACCCAACTTTGCATCATCAGCAAACAAGTGAACACTTCCTCTCAAATCCTTTCCAATATCATTGATGAACAAATTGAAAAGCAGTGGTCCAAGAACAGAGCCCTGCGGCACTCCACTAGTCACAAGACGTCTTTTTGACTCCACTCCTGAATAAACCACTCTTTGGTATCTCTCCTTCAACCACCCTCCTATCCATCTTACCAACCCTATATCTATCCCCATCTGCTCCAGTTTACTGATTAGGGTTCCATGTGGTATCCTGTCAAAGGCCTTGGCAAGGTCCAGTAGTATCACTGTAAACCCCTATCCAGTTCAGCCGTCACTGTGTTATAAAACGTGAGCAAGTTACTGAGGCATGATCTACCCTTCACAAAACCATGTTGTCCCCCATACAATATCCCATTTTCATCTATCCAATCCTGTATTCTTTTCTTGACTAATTTCTCTAAGACCTTGACAATGATTCCTGATATGCTAATGGGTCGGTAATTTACAACAGCAGTCTTGGAACCACCTTTATGCAGTAGAACTATTTTCCCCTCCTTCACAGGTTAGTCCCCGCTCGGGACTAACCCAGACCCGAAATTCAAATTAAACAAAATGGTCAAGGGTACTGGCAATTCTTTAGCGGCTTCTCGTACTACACGAGCTGGTATACCATCCGATCCCACAGATGTATTGACATTGAGGTTATGCAATAGACTACTCACCTCCACTTCATTCACCACAATTCCCGTATAATCTACTGGTTTATTCGTTTCTGCAATGTCACCACCTGGATGTTATATTCTTGTAAAGTGCTCACTCAGTAACTCGGCTATCTCAACTGATTCAGTTACCTCCCTACCATCGGCATTCTTTAAAATCATTCTGCCATGTACATTTTTCCTTTTACTTACTACATATCTAAAAAACTGTTTAGGATTCTCATTAGCCTGCATGGCCAATGTTCTTTCGTAATCCTTTTTTGCTTTTCTTACCACACTCGTCACCCTTCTGGCCTGCGCTTTATACTGTTCATGTGCCTGCCGGTCACCTTTCTCCTTAAATTCCCTTCATAGTTGTTTCTTTTTTTGCAGCTCAAGCTTAATGGTGTTATTCATCCATTTAACCCCTACTTGATTTATTATTCGGACTCTAGGTATACAGTCAGCCATTGCTTCATGCAAGCACTTCTTAACTACCTCCCATGCACTATCAACTTCTAGTCCTTGCAGTTGTACATAGCTTGTCATACTTTCCAGCCCGATAATTCCAAATGTACCCTGTCTTAATTGAAAATTCTACACCTTTAGCCACCTCCCAAGTCAAGACCCTATGATCACTCTCACCGATTGGTGGCAATGTGGTCATATTTGTTACAGCCAAATCCTCAGATGTAATTACTAGATCAAGCACTATCTGACCCCTAGTATTTTCCATTACATGCTGTCGCAGATAGTTATCCCTTAATAACCGCATAAAATCCAATTCCTTCTTCCCGTGTGTCCTCTCCTCACTCCAATCAATGCGACCATAGTTGAAATCTCCCACAATAATCACCCTCCTTCCACTCATTTCTTCTATTTGCTTGTGCATATTGTCACCACCATCTTTTCCATCACCTGGTCTATAGCAGCACCCAATTGTATATTTAGTTCTGCTAGCCACAATCTCACACCAAATGGCCTCAAATGTGCTCTTTTCTCTATCCTGCAATTCAACTTCTATTCTCCTTGGCTGTAGCTCATCAGCTATCATCAACAATACTCCTCCCCCCATTTATTCTCTCTGTCATTCCTGAACACACTATACCCATCACATTCAATCCCACTAGCTATATCATCTACAGTCAGCCATGTTTCACTAATACCAATAACCTGTGGTCTGGAAGTGCCAACCATGGCCAAAAACTCTTCCTTCTTGTTCCTAATACTCCTACTATTAGTGTACATGAATTTAAGACCCCCATTAGCCCCAACCCTACCTTGATGCCTTATATTAACTATCCCACTCTGGTTTGTTGTCCTTATTTGCTCTAGCATATTATATTAATTCTTACATTCAACTGCCTCCCTAAGGATATCTACTTCCCCCCCCCCTTAACAAATCTAGTTTCCCTGAATTTGCACATCCACTACATTCAGCAACACTTTCTCAAGTCTTCTTACACCATAACCATTCAAATGCAAGCCATCCATCTTATATAGATCCTTTCGCCCATCAAACTCACTCCACACGTCCACAAATTCCACACCACTCGTCATACATAACCCACGCATAAAGTCATTCGCAATTACGGCCCTCCTTTTAAACATTTCACTGTCATACCGTGGCAAAAGACTAATCATTCTAACTCTCTCACTCTTTTCTTTTGCCACCTCAAACAATTCATTCAGGTCTTCTATCATCTCCATTTTATCTCCTTTCAAATCATTTGTACCTGCCACAACAATCATTTCTTTCACCCTTTCCTTTTGCTCTCTAATAGACTCGGTTACATCCTTTATGGTCGCACCAGGTTGGTACGATTTTGTCAAACCCTCTACTAACACACCTCGTACTAACAAGTCTCCATACAGCACTCTATCCTTCATTTTGTTCATGTTCACATTCATATGCCTATTTTTCCTGTCATACCTTTTATTATTGGTTGGTTCATTCAGTCTACTTTTGTTAATGCACTCTAGCTGCTGTTTTGCCCATTCTATCGCACCATTCAACAACGCGATCTCATTCAATGCATCTATCTCATCTTTTTTATTCTCTGAGAAACCATTAGTTTTATTAATATGATTAATAAAACTTTTAAGGGGATATCCAGACCTCCTCACCTGTCTCAAACTTGTGAAATTTTGGTAAATAGGTGCCATCATCTCCTGTAAAAGGCTGGAGAATCTACATTCTCTTACGGGTTGTTCAAGTTCATTGAGACTTTCTATTAAATAATAAAAAAAAAAAAAAGCAGCTTACATATTTTTGTTCCCTTATAGGGAGTAGGCAAGGTCGTTTTAGCCCTATCTAACTTTTGGAGACTGAGTGGGCAGTTTGATCTCCACTGGTAGCCAATCAGAGATAGCTGGCCCAAGGCTATCACTAATTAATCATTAAATAGTGAAGGCGGTGGCTAGCAAGTGCCAGCATCTCGTGGTCCCTAACGCAATATTTTTAATGCCTGAAAATAGTGTGGGTTCGATGGCTGATTTTCTTGAGTTTACTGGACAAAAAAAAACCAAGTTTCTGAGAGAAATATAGAAAATTAATTATTTTTAATAGAATATTAAAAATAATTTTCTATTAAAAATTAAAGATTTAAGACTTAATCCCTTCAGTATCAAGATGAGTTTTGACATCACCTCTTTCTATACCAATAACTCCCTGGCTGATTCTCTAGATTATTATGACTGCACAGGCACCCCTATGGAGTCTGAAGACTCATCGCAGGTCATGACTTTCCTGAAAATATCAGAGCTATTTAAATTTGTTGCGAACTCAGAATATTTTACCTAGATGAATAAGCTATACTTACCAGCATGGTTAGTCCATCTCCCGCCCTTGCTAACTACATTTTTTAAACATTTAGAAGAAAAATGTTTGGCTCCATTTATCCTAAACAATCTTTGCGGATTTAGTATATTAACAAAATTTTTGCAATTTCGAAGAATTTTGATGATCTTCAAGTTTACCATGAAAAAAAGAGTCATGAAGCATATTCTTCTTTCCTGTTTGCATTCAAGAACCCCCCCCCCCCACACACACACAAATCTATATTTATTTAGACATGTTCTATGCAAATCATCCTTCCCCAGAATGGATCAAGGCTATTAACAAGAGCTCACAACATCCATTTCTCTGAAGTACGTCAACAAGAAAACAATTTACTTAAGTGCTACATTTCTGAAGCACTCCAAAAATTGAGTTTGGCTCTTCTTCCAAATCAAGGAATCTCGATACCTTATGTGATAGGTATCTCTGAACATGAGACCAAGATTCTTACGAAGTTCCAGCTGACTGTCAACTTCAAACCTATCAATGAATTATGCCAACTATTGCTGTCTCTCTCTAGTGGATGTTTATGAAGTCTGCATGTGAAACCTATCTTTCCAGTTATATTGGCTGTATAAATATAACCTCAGTGTTCAGCTCCTCAAACACTGAGGTTATACACACTTATAAAAGTACATACGTTACGATTTGACACAGCACACAATTGACACTAGCCATAGGATTATTTTGTAATAATACCAAATTACTACTTTGGAGTGTCTTCAATTAGTAACATTTCAAGCCTCATTACATCATCCTAATCTTAATCACAATGATGGACTTTCTGTTAACAAACTAAGCACTCAGAATTTTTAATTACAGTTTTTTTTTTTTTTAATCCCTTATTTCCTCATAGTGCTGCTGTTTTAACTCAGGTACACATACATGCTCACATTTGATAAAATGCCACTGTCTTCCAATCAGTTGTGTTTCAATTTCCAAACTGTTTGTACTATTTTTATATAATGACTTCGAGATACTCAAAATCTGCTGTAATTAGCTGCATTTCAATGTGTATAGCATATGCTTCACCATTTTCCACTGTAGTCATGTTGCTTTCTTAAGATATGAAGCATGGTTAGTCCATCTCCCACCCTTGCTAACTACATTTTTTAAACATTTAGAAGAACAAATCCATTGCTCCATTTATCCTAAACAATCTTTGTGGATTTAGTATATTAACAAAATTTTTGCAATTTCGAAGAATTTTGATGATCTTCAAGTTTACCATGGAAAAAAAGTCACGAAACATATTCATCTTCCCTGTTTGTATCCAACCCCCCCTCCCAATCTCTATTTAATTACAGATGATAGAGACCTACAAGTTGGTAAGGGGCTGTTATAAGATCAATGCTGGAGAAGTTCTACAGAAAATAGTGAGAGATTGGGGGAGAACCAGAGGTCATCCCTAGAAACTGTATAAAAGGGTGTTGAGTAGGTGAGAGGCAGTTTTTTTTCGTGCAGAGTTGTAAATGATTGGAATGCCTTACCTGAGAGTGTGGTGTCTGCAAGGAGTTTGAATGTGTTCAAGGCATGGTATGATGAGCTGTGTGTGTGATAAAAGGACCTCAAAGATGGGTCTTTGACTCCATGAAGTCTTGGGGTAATAATAATAATAATAATAATATGCTATATACCATTAACAAATATTTATTTTTCTAACACCTATTGTTGAAAGTGTTTTGGATCTGTCAGAAACCATATCCAGAAGTAAGCAGATGGCATGACTTAAACTTTGGTAATACTCTTATTTAAAATAAAATGAGAGCAAAGTTGGATAATAAAAACAGATATACTGTAATATTTATATACTCTTATATGGAATCCTGACACGATTCCATATAAGAGGGTATTTTACAACCTCAGAGGAATGGGTATGCAAAACATGTTTGTGACACGGATAGGAGAATTGCTAACTGACAGTTTTCAAAGAGTGATGTACTGAGGAAGTGAATAAGAAATGAGGATGACCAGTAGAATGCAACAGGGTCTTTTTCTTGGACATCTGCTGTTTAACTTGTATATTAATGACACTGAGGATGATCTGGAAGGAAACATTCAATTACATACTGATGATGCAAAGTTGAGTGCAGGCTGACTTGAATGGACTGACTACAACCCCTGGCAAAAAGTATCTGTTATTACGACGAGTGCAATATACACTGTATATTTCTCGGAAAGCTTAACATATAAATGTTTCAGCATACAAAAACTAAAATAACTCACTTTAAAGTATAAAAAGAAAAGAAAATTTTTTGTATGATTCAAAGATTTAAAGGCTAATTTAAAGAAAATAAATTATCTGTGTTAGAAAAAAGTATCAAGCTGGCAGCTAGAAAAACAGTGACTGCTGAGGAAGCAAATGTGTATCATTTCCCAATATACAAATCTACAATAGTCTGTGCACGTGTAAAGCATAAAGAAAATGTTTATAAGGAGTAAAATCATGACTGCAAAATCTGAATTCTATCTACAGTGCTAAAGAATGGCTCCTGTGAAAGAACCTTTGAGCAATTTAAAAAACAATAATTGAATATTTGAAAGATGGAATGTCTCAAAGACAAGTAGATAGATTACTAAAATGTGCTGAAAGCATAAAAAGCATGCCTCGAAATGGAAGTCCACGTGCCACTTCATGCAGACAGCACAGAAAACTGGCTGAACTTGCAAAGACCATCAGATGTTTAACATCTAAACATCTGCTGCATGATCAAACTACAGTGTGAAAGTAAATGACCACACAGCACAAAATCAGCTGAATGGTCAAGGATTTTACTTTTGGAAAGCTAAAATGAAACCTTTTTTTCACAAAGCAACACACACAAAAAAAGCATGTTTCCAAAGGTGTAAAAAACTCATGTAAATTGGGAATTTGATGACTCAAAAAAAAAAGTCATTTTTAGTGTCAAATCTTGAATTTGTCTTGGAACACCAGTGATAATAACAGTACCTTTGTATGGAGAAAAGTTCTTCGATGAGTGCATTAATGCCAAAGCTAAATTTTCACCCTCATTTAACGTTTGGGATTGCATGACATCACGAGGTGTTGGAAAACTATGTATTGTGTTATGTACAGTCAACTCTGAAGTTTACGAAGAAATTGTAGAGCATGTTTTGGTTCCTAGTATCAAAAAATGGTTCGAGGATTCCAATGACTTCATTTTTCAAGATGATAATGCATCTTGTCACTGCAGGAGACAAATCAAGAGCTATCTGCAAAACAATAGAAACACTCCAATTAAAACTATGACTTGGCCTTCAAATAGCCAGAACCTTAATCCAATCGAAAATGTCTGGAATATTTTAAAGCAATAAATTGAATCACATCAAGCAATCACAGAAAGCTGGAATGAAATTCTGCCAACTGACTGTCAAAAGCTTATTGAGTCCAAGCCACAAATGATTAAAGCCGTCATTCAGGCTAAAGGAGAAATAACAAAATACTGAGTTTGGTGATTAGATGTATATTTCCCAATCAAAGAATGATCGCATACATTTTTCTTCAGTGTTGATTTCTATTCACCTAATTTCTGATTAAAAGTAAATATAAAATATTTTTGTAATAAATTTTATTTCTCTGTTAATTATATTTATATTCATAACTGTTCAATTTGAACAAAATTTATGTATTGAGGAAAAATAAATCCATATATACACACACACACACACAATGTTAGTGTTACAGTCCGTGATTGGATACTTTTTGCCAGGGGTTGTAGTAGCAAATGTTAAGAGTGACATTTAAAGTGCAAGGTTATGTATGCATTTTGGACTGATGATATGGCAAACTGAATATATATATTAATAGGAATATGCTGCAAGTGATTGATTAAGTTAGAGGCATAGGGATGATAGTAAGTTAGATGCCATATTGTTACGATGGTAAACATATTTCAGATAACTGCAATACTGAGGAGAAAATCTATTTAGAATAAGGAAGTTATTCTTCCACTTTTAAAGACTTTATACGACCACATTTATGGGGGGGGGAGGATCTGGAAAGTTCTGATGAACACCTAGAACAAAAATGATATTAAAGCAACCGATGTAACCACAAGAAAGAACATATCTTAAACCCTTTAATCCCCATGTTTAATCAAATTGTAATAATTTTCTTTTTTCTTTTAATATATAAGATATAAGAAGACATATGTGAAATTGTTCACATGAAGAAATAATTAAGGAGCATAGTGTTCAAAGTTTCACAAAAGACATGACAAACATACAAGCTGGTAAGGGATCGTACAGGACAGATGCAGCTGAACTTTTGCAGTTCATGGTAGGTAGACAACTCAGGCTCATCCCTAACAGCAAAGTAGGGGTGTAGTATGTACAGATGTGAAATCCATGTTCTTTTCATTATATACAGCAAGTGTATGGCAAGTGCTGCCAATGGATGTGTTTTCAAGAAAGTATGACAGGCACAGTATGAACTACTACCCTCCTTGATTCCTTAGATGTGCTTGTGTGATAATGATGAGAATCAAATCAAGATCTTTTCCAACTGAAGGGAGTATGTCACGTTATTCTTTCAAATGGACCATAGAGACTCCACTAATAACTATAACTTGATGAAAACTAACTAAATGGTATAAAGTTCTAATAATAATTGACTTTCATGTTTGTTAACCACCTAAAAAAATATCAAAATATAAAACTTTCTCTCTGTATGTCAACATATACTAGTACCTGCTGATAAGTTAAAATTTTTGATCAACTAAAATAAAAAAAAAAGTATACTTAGTTCAGCAGTTTACTGCTTACCATAAATTGTGATATATAATCAACTGTTGTTTGAAGATAAAAATAATTACTGTTATTAAAGTTGCACCTTACATAAACTAATACACCCAAATAATTTCAACTAACTATTTTAACTCCTTAACCCCCTCCCGTCTACTCTCATTTTTAGAGGTTATAAGGAATGTTTATCACCCACATTTCCTTGTTTAAGCTTTGGAGCAATGGCTACAAAGATGCAAGTCTGTATGGGTTTGAGGATAACAGTTTCAATGCAATCAAGGCTAGACTTGATATTAAAGTTATTAAAATTGATATCTGTTTCAATATTGAAGTTTTATATAAGTCTGTGGTCTCCATGAGAATGTTATTTTAATAATGATATCGCATAAACAATTATATTATCAGCTGGCAATTTATTTATTACATACTAGTACCTGCTTGACTTGCCATACAAAACTGTTCATTGCTCAGACACCTCTACATCTCGAAATTTTCGTTTCATTTCACAAAGATACATTTGAAGGTTTCATTTCATACACACACGGCTAGGGTTGTCAAGACATACTCAAAATTTACAATTTTAAATAACTGGCAATTAAAATATTACCCACACTTACAATCTTACCTTGTGTGTACAGAAATAACCAGGCAAGAGAAGTGCTGTCCACTTCAATAACTAACAAATCGGGGTCTTCGGACTGGTTTTCTATACCGTCAATATTCAGTAGTCCATTGTGCTCTTTTAAATGATTTCCACTCAAGCTGACCCCTGAATTAAGTAGAGCATCCATCACAAACACTGGAGGTACTCGGAGAACAACATCTAATATTGACCAAACTCTATCACGGAGAGACATTTTGAGATATTTTTTATTTTTTTTTCCTGTCCCGTTTTCAGGGTTTCGATAGGAATTCCAAAACAGAATATAGTAGCCGAAAATAAATTTCGATTGTGACAAAACTATGGCACACTGACTATTTCAAATACGCATTTAAAACACGTGGTTAAAAGCACATTTTACTGTGCATTCTAAATGGACGTAATAACTAAGCCTAACAGACTTCGTTTAGCTAAGATATTTCACACGACGTTTCTATGAACTGCGAAGGCATTTATTTCATGATTAACCAGTAAAAGTACAAAAATAAGTATGAACATCACTTTTCCTAACCGAATTCCCAATTCACGATACACACCCAACAACTGCTTTTAAAGCTGGCATATTAACCAGCGGTATAAATAAATAATTCTATAGATATTAAAACAAAATACGATTCGTAAATAACGTCCAGTACTTCTAACACATATTATTCCCAATGCAATATGTATTTCACACAAATTACTTCCCGTTACACGGAACATACGAAAAAATCAGTCACACGACCTCTATCGACCTGAAACATGAATTATATGAAAATTGACACGCCTTTTCAAAAAAAAAAAAAAAAAAAAAGGAGTAAATAAAATTTTATTTAGAGATTAAATTAGGAACCAAAGAAAAATTCTAATTTACAATGTTTGTAAAAATAAATGTTTTCGCGCAACTCCAAGTGGCGTGTAGTAAATAATAATAATAAAACTGAACGAAAACAACTTATTATTATATTAAATTAACATTTTAGGGGAGGGAATAAAAGGTAGCGGATTTTTATATATTATACAGACAAATCGGCCTTCAGAACACACGCAATTTAGGGACAAAAAATACTGTTGTTGGTGATGATGGGCGATAGATGGCGTTGATAGTATAGGTCGTAGTGTCGTAGTTGGAGAATTAAGTGGTGGTGGAGAGGATGAGATGCATTTGGCAAAGTAGAGTAGTCTGCCCTTCCACGATGAGTCCTTGGACTCCCTGGAGGTGTCACCAAATAATAATAATAATAATAATAATAATAATAATAATAATAATAATAATAATAATAATAATATATTAAAATCTATGTTTTCGACTGGAGGAACTTTACTAAGACTTTTTTTCGATTGGTTTCTGAGTTGGTCAATCTTTGGCATGGGCAAGCGGGTTTTTTCTCACGGAAAGTCGGATTTTTCGTCCCGTAAACTTAAGAAAATCGGCCGCAGAACCCACATTATTTCAGACAGTAACACATCCTGTTAAGGTTAGGAACCAAGAGATGGTAGCACTTGTTTGCTGGTCTCTTCATCAGTTGCCACCTATAACTACTGATAGTCATGGGCAAACTATCTCTGATTGGCTACCAGTGGAGATTGAACTGCCCACTCAGTCTCCAAAAGCTAGATAGGAGTTAAAAGGCCTCTCCTACTGCCTATAAGGGAATAAAAGGCATTAGCTTATTAATTATTATTATTATTATTATTATTATTATTATTATTATTATTATTTTATGCATGCCATCTATGAATTCCTTGTGAAGTTATAATTTTTAATAACTTGTTATGCATAATACATAAAAACCTGCATAATGCAACAGAGAGGAAATTTATTCAAGACAATGGCTTCAAGCCCGTGTAGCTCAGTGGAAGTGGCGTGCTCAGTCGATGACGCTAGATCACCCGAAGTTAACGTTCCTGAATTAAATATGTTCTTGTCATTTTGTATTTTGCAGATTGTTTATAATTTATATAAAGTGAAGTTATTAAAATTAAACTGTACAAGGACTTTATAGATAACCTGTAAAATACAAAAGGAGACCTTGCTGATATTGACAGTAATGCTAGGCTTCCTGAAAAGAGACCCTTACAGTTCAGTTCATGTCGCCAAACAGATGAATTCAGTCAAGTCCAAGCAGTTCCAGAATTAGTAGATCTGTGGTGTAGGTTACTTGGATAGCACTCACACTCTTTCTGAAAATAATACAACTGAGGGTTAGCAACACGATATGATAGTAGTCGTTTACTATGCCAATTTTATTAAGATGTGCTTAGCATCATAGTAAATTCCATGGTTGTGGAATATAACATTGATAATTATCTATAACGACTCCATCATTCTCCAGAGCAGCTTACACACACACACACACACACACACACACACACACACACACACACACACACACACACACACACACACACACACACACACACACACACACACACACACACACACACACACACACACACACACACACACACACACACACACACACACACACACACACACACACACTATGTTGATAAAAGTATTTGAACACCTTATGCACCAAGCCATTTTGGATTCTGCCACATTATTCAAATATCATAGGGGAGTGTCTACATCAGTCTGGTAATAATCTACATAAGTCTAGTAATAATTCCGTAAAAGGTGAGATGTATTACATGCTGTGTACTGTACTTGATGTCAAGATGCCACGTTTAGCTGAACTGACAGATTTATAACGTGTGATGTAGTTAATTGTTACATCAGTGGTATTTCTGTCCCACATCCAGCGTTGCTTATATCATTTGTAGTTGGAAAGTTTATGGTGCTACCACAGTAGGAAAATGCACTGCGAGGCCACTGACTGAGATCCACTAGCTCTGTCGCTGAATATTCGAGAATCCCGCACATCATCAGCGGTGGACCTCGCAGCCAAGCTGGAAAATGCTGCAGGTACAGCTGTCAGCACTAGAATCATCTGCAGAGAGTCATATGCCTTAGATTATCACAGCAGAGCTGCTGATATGAACAAGCCATTGATCACCCTCTCAACGCCAAACGACGTTTGGACTTTCACATCATTCCTGGTGCATAGATAATCGGAAAAGGGTTCTGGGAAGCGAGGAATCACGCTTCCCAATCTTACACTCTGCTGGTCCTCTTTAGATCTGGAGATTACCCAGGGAATGATTCAGCAGGACCGCAAAATTCCAACTGTCAAGTTTCGTGGAGCCTTAGTAATGGTATGGGATATATCACTTCAATGGGGCTTAGTCCTTTGTTGAATGTTCCCCAAATCATCACGTCTGATTGCTAACTGGACATCCTGGATAACGTCATGCTTCCAAGATGGAAGAATTTCGTAATAACCCTTGCATGTTTCAGCACGACAGCGCTGCTGGATATATTGCACTGCGTGTCCGAGACTGGTTTCCACAAAACAACGTTAAAATGTTGAACTGGTCAGCTCAGAGTCCAGACCTCAACCCCAACGAACATCTTTGGGATTCGTTCCAGACTGCAGCAGCCGTCATCAGCATCAGCAGGAGGTCGTTTTGCGCAGTCCTATACATATAGGTAGCCATAATTAAACATATTTAGTTATTTTTATATCCCAATTAACAGCTTTATTTAGCACGATCTAACAACCGATTATCGCCAAATTTTTGTGATCTCGGGAAGGATTCCGAGAAAAAAACATTAGTTTTAAAGTCGCCGATAGGGAGAATATTGCGCTGTTGTAGCCTAGGAAGCCGAAAATATGCATAAAACGAAATTGAACAACTGTTTTGTACCATCATTAGAAATATAAAGTAGGTGAACACTTCACAAACTCATTCCGATCGATAGCCATGGTAAACATCCGCCACATTTTATCTTATCGCGCAATGTAATCTTAGAGAGCAATGCACAGCGATTCTTCGTTTGGTTAGAATCCGCTCTATCTTGAATAACGGTTCTCTGTCAGCTAATGCAATTAGGTGATCTAATTAGATCGATGATTAGGAACTTGGAAGAAACAGGATCTTTGGATGTTCGACCTGGCAGTGTTCGGAAAGTGTTACTACGGGTATCTGAAGAAGTTGCCACCGCGATTGTTGACAGATCACACGAAAATTTTGCTGTAAGTATCAGTGCCTTTGAAGTAGTGTGATAACTACTGGATATGCTTATACTACTGTATGGAAGGTCTTGACCAAAATTATCACATTTTATCCAGAAAAGATCAGCACCGTACAGAAGCTTCTACATGATGATTATATTAAGCGATTGACATTTGATCTGACGTTTCTGGTGAGATCAGAAGTCGACGATGCTTGTTTTTGAAAAATTCTTTGGAGGGGCGAGTCACATTTTTATATGAACGGGACTGGAAACAACCAAAATTGTCGAATTTGGTCTTCCAAATTAACCCATGCTTTCCAGAACTCCCACCGAAAATTACCGTTTGGTGTGGCTTCACAGCTGTTTTTATTATACAGCTTTAAAAAAAAAAAAACCATCACTCCCACTAACTTCTTCTATTATTCCATTATTGTATTGAAATATCGCGTTATGTTGAACAGTTTCTTTATTACGCAACTTCAGCAATGACGATTTATACACGAGACCATTTTTATGCAAAATGGAACACCTCCCCACATTGCATGACTGGTACAACAGCATCTATGGGATCACTTCACAGAAGAAAGAGTGATTAGTCGCTTCTTTCCAGTTGTATGGCTAAATCGCTCTCATGCTATTACTCTATGCAATTTTTGATTGTGTTTTTTTTTTTTATGTGGTTCCCACCCATGAAAGCTTGTTAGTAAACTTATAGTACATTTGTACCGTGGGTGGGCGTAGGAATTTTTTCTCCATTTTTATCAATTTTATATATATATATTTTTTGTCATTTTTACATAGTCAGAAACTTTGCTCAAGAGACCAAACCCATGAAACATTTTGAAGCTACTTCTGCCTGTGGTTTCACACCGGGCAATGATATTCATCTTCCCTGAAGCCCAACTTCCATGCCTGCAGTGTCTGGAACTTGGCAGCCTTAAGGGACAACTTATCACATGCTGTAGCGAACATTTCTTCAAACAAGTTATGTTCTACTCTTGAGAATGCTCTGTAAAGAATGCAATTTCTGGTCGTCGAGAGTAGTAATCACATTAAACCAGGTCCTCTTTCCCATGATCGAACTCAATCTGCTCGAGTTGTGCAAAGGGCCTGTGACAAAACGTAACTCCAGTAACTGTAACATAATAATTACTGTGCTAAAGTAAATTAATATTAAATGCTTTATTGCAGTGTTATCATGAAGGCAACATATAAAGATAATCATTCTTTTCTGTATTGTCTTTTTTATTTCATTTCCCTCTCCATTTTATCGTTCTTTTTACAATGTACAGCACTATATTCTCCTTATTGGCGACTTTTCGAACTAAATTTTTTCGCTTCTTCCTCCCATGTCTTCATTACTCTCCTTACCAAGTTTGGTTACATTTTGGTGTTAGATCGAACTACATAAGGTTCCAAATATCGGAAATTTAATTATAACCACCCTAAAGGGACACTATATATATAAACTACTGTATTTCAAAAATTCATCACCATGGAGGCAATATGAGCTACCAAATGTTGATGTAGTAATTTTTCTGTCTGTGTAAGATAGAAAAACGCGACACAAGCATAAATACCACACTTTCATTCACTACCATTATGCATTCACAGGCTCTGCTGTTCAATGTGCTGTCGTTCTCAATATGCCACAAACTGCATTCTTTGCACAATGTGTTCAACGGCAGAACAACGCAGCTGGACGGGATTGATGTTGCACACATGCTGCATTATGGTATCTTTCAGCGCTGGCAAGTTATCAGGTTGATCCCAATAAACCCTTTCTTTGAGAAATCCCCAGAGCCAAAAGCCACGGGGGGGGGGGGGCAGATCAGGTGAACGAGGCAGTCATACAGTGGGAAAACGCTTGGCTAATCTCTCTGGCTTCCATGAAATGTTCTCAAAGAACCTCCTGTATGGATCGACCGATGTATTAGGGATTCAATCATGTATGAAAATCACTGAATCCATGCACAGCTTCTGCTGTAGTGTGGCACAACAAAATTGTTTATCATAACAATGATACCTCTCGGCAGTAACCGAGCAGGCCACAGGACCAGCCGGAGAATGTCCTCAAAGAAGAATGGCCCAATGATAAACGAGGGTGTAAACTCTCAAGACAGTAAGTTTGGGTGAATGCAAAAGAATTTGTTGGATTGCATGTGGCTTTTGCATTGCCCATCCCTGGCATCTTTGAATAGTGTAATTTTGGTAATTGTCATGCTTGGAACTTCTAGTAATGTGAATACAGCAGTCATATGTGCAAAGTGAAGTTGAATGAAATGGGACACTCAGAGAACAAAACAAATGAGGTAAATTTAGTGTTTTCAACGATGAGCTGAACTCTAAAAATTTATATTTTATTTCTTGTATTATCTACAAGTAGCTATGTAGCATCAAAGAGTCAGATAATCTCAGTACGATTACGCAACATTATGCATTAACAAGAAATAAATATTTTTATTGTTTTATTCCAGTGCACGTATTACTTTATTTGAAGGTTGTGCAGTGTTTGCTATCTCAGAAAGGCAAGCCATTAAAAATCATTAAACCAATTGAAGACAAGTGTCCTCCTTTTTAGCTAGAATTGAGTGGTCAGAGGATTGTCTGTTTGAATTGTATACAATGCAACAACACTGTTCATCTGTTGGTTAATATGAAGAAAGTTTTGGATATTGGTTGAGAGGAAGATGGCCGGCCAAGAAAGAGAGAGAGGGAAGAGAATTTATAATGAGATGTTAGGCCGGATAAGAATGTCCCAACCTATGAAATCTTATCATAAAATAATTTCTGTCATTCTTTCCTTGCTCGAACTGTTTATTCCTATATACCATTTCGGGAATATCTTTTCAGTTAATAATCATTTCGTAATTAACTCAAAAGTTAATTTCCTTAGCCATCCTCTATAAACATCCACTTTTAAACTATCTTAACTTTTTTTCCTTCTTTAGAAATTGTTTAATTTGTTGCTTAGTTTGCTACTCAGCCGCATAAGCCATTGCTATTGCTCTAAGATGTCATAGTCTTCCTTGGTAAGTTGGTTTGAATTTTAGAGTAAAAGCTACACATCTTGTAAAAGTCCATTGAATAAATCATGCGGAAAAGGAATCTGCAATCAGCGTCCACAGTCAGTTCCATGTCAATGCATATCATATCGAAATAAATACTGGCAAATCACTACACATCAGCGATACTAATTGCGCATAATACTACGTTACCATAGGGTACGTCTTTGACGCTCGTGAATATTTAAAATTCATCTCGCAACTATTTTGAGAGAGGACTTGTATAGCTCATTGGAAGTGGCTTTAGCTTCCTCAGCACTAGACTGCCAGAAGAAAGACCTATGTGTAATTCTAGTCGCCGACTATAGGAACGTTTTTAAGCCTTTGTTCGACTGGTTATTACCGGTTTAGTCGATCTCTGGCACAGCAAACGGGTTTTAATTCTCCCGGTAATGCGTAAACTCACGAAAATCGACAACAGACCCCCCACTATTTCAGACAAAACATATCGTGTTAGGGTTAGGAACCAAGAGATGGCGGTACTTGTTACTAGTTTCTTCTTCACTGGATGCTGCTTAAAATCAGTGGAAGTCTTGGGCTTGCTATCTCTGATTGGCTACCGGTGGAGATTCAACTACCCGCTCGGTTTCGATAAGTTAGACAGGGCTAAGATGGCCTTTGCTACTCCCTATAAGGGAGTAAAATGCATCCGTTAATTTTTTTTGCTTTTGACTCAGATATTTTTGATTTTTATTCCATCACCACACCCAGTTTTGGGTGCATTGCTCCAGCTCTCCTTTCCACTTTGCATTCCACTTTGCATTAAAGAAGGTGATCTACAGGTTTGAAATTTGCAATCTGTGAGGCCAATCAAATTTTTAAGCTTCACCCCCCCTCGTTGAAAAAATTCTATCGATTTTTGACAGAAACAAGTAGTGTTTCTGATGGAAATTTGCTTTAAATGGCATATAAAAATCTCACCATAAAACTCGTTCAGTTATAACCAATTGCATGGATGTCAGCATTTAGGAACCCAAAATAGCGACAGTTATCAGCCATTCTCACTCGCTCCTGAAAAGCTTTGATTTATTGATAGCTTGAACTCATTTTGAGTGAAGGATAGAGACAGGCTCGCTATCTCATTCTTCAAAAATTAGTTACGGTTAAAAGAGTTCTGACTATTCCTCTTCATGAATAAAATGTATTAGAGGATTTTACTTTATTTTTAAAATAAATATGTAATATTGTTTTGAATTTTCCTCTTTTTAAATTTGATAACAACAGTGAAGGAAACAATTGATATTCGATTATAGAGAAAATACTGATTTTATCCCCCCCCTCCTTCAGTGATGCAATAGAATAGTGCAAAACCTATGATCGCATTATACCAACTAAATTTGCCACGAGAGTTGTAGTTCAAGCTCAGTGTGTCTAGACATTGGTTGGTTGGGTTGGTGGGAATTTCTGGCCAAAGCACCTGAGGCTGTGAGTCCAGTGTATTATGTCTATTAACTGGATCTATTCACCAGCCAAGATATCGTGGAATGATACTGTTTCCAGGAAGAAAACCTTGCTATCGTATGAGCAGGTAACTTGTTTCTTTCAGCATATAAAAGCATATTTAGTATATTTTATTTAACTAAATAAAATACATATTAAAATTACAAGGATTGGAGAAAATAATGGAAACATTAAGATATTTAGGAATAGAATCTGTTTGTGTTGGCTACATTGAAAAAAACTTGTGGCTGCAACACTGAACTTACTTGTTTTGTTTACATTCCGTAGTTCTCATGCAAGTGCAATAGTGATTTTAACACACATTATCACTACTGAGTGAAAATTTGTATTAAAAATCTGAAAAGGGGATACTTGTCCGACTTTGAAAGAGGACAAATCGTTGGTGTATGTATAGCTGAAGCATTATGACAAAAACTGCCACATTATTAGGTATATCGCCATCGACAGTTTAAGTATGTCATTGAAGACAATGAGCGGGTAAAAATCAAAACTGACAAAGAAATTGTCGGACATTGGGGATTGTTTCGAAAAATTACAGAACTACTGCAGCAGAGGTAAGAGCAGAAATGAATATTCATCTTGCAGAACCTGTTTCCACAAAAACTCTCCAATGTGAGCTTAATAAATCCAATATTCATTCAAGAGCTGCAATTGCAAAACCGCTGATTATTGAAAAGAATGCTCAGATGCGAGGATGATGGTGTCACGACCATCAAACCTGGACAGTAGATATCTGGAAATGCATGATATGGTCAGATAAGTCGACCTTTACGCTTTTTCCTAAATCAGAAAGAGTTTGTGTTTAAACACCCAAGGAATCCTACAGTCCAGAATGCGTGGTTCCAACAGTAAAGCACAGAGGTCTGGACTGTCTGTGACGATCTGGGCAACAATATCGTGGCATTCTCTTGGTTCCATTATTTTTTTCATGGCAGAGTTGCTGCAAGTGATTTAAACTTTTTTGGACATTATTTGGAGAAGATTCTGGACATTATTTAGACATTTTGGGGTGCATCCCATGATCAAAACATTTCAAACAACAACAACACAGTATTCCAGATGACAATGTCCTCATCCACATAGCTTGGACTGTACAGTCGTGGTCTGAAGGGCATGAATAACATCTTCCTTGGCTAGAATCAGTAGAAATTAACATTATTGAACCAATCTGATCAGTTTTGGAGACTAGAAAAAGAATCCTATTCCTACCTTACCTCCAACGACTTCAAAACAACTTGAAGATATTATTCAAAAAGAATGGTATACAAAATTCTACCAGAAACTATTCAAAACTTATTTGAGTGTATTCCAAGAAGAATTATACTATGCTGAAGGCAAAAGGTGCAACACAATATTGATAAAGAAATATGTATCTAAATATGTATGTTTTCATATATATTTACATATAAAATGAAAACATACATATGAAAATATGTATGTTTTCACTTTTTTGTCCAATTCCTGTAGTTTACCTTTTATGAAATAATGCCATTTTAATTCTTCTTCCTTAGCATGCTGAACCTCTAAAGTTTCTTACTTCAAGTACTACTTCTTACATTCATTTCTGTTATAAGATCTTCCATTCTAATCCATCTTAACTAAGTCTTTTTGGATATTATCCTCCTAGTGCTGTTGCCGTTCTTCCTCTACATCGCTTTTCATCATATCTCATCTTGAATTCTTGTTTAACCATTCTGTTCTCTCCCATTCTTTCACGTTGAATAGCGAAACGGTGAATATCGAACTCCACTTATATACGAGTATGATGGAAGTTGAGTTCCATAAATTGGTTGACTAGGTGTTAAACTAAAAATGGATGTGAATGGCAGCTGTTCATATATTTTGGGGTTCAAAAGGAAAGTGAAGGAACAAGGGAAACCATTTCAGGAGAATATAATCAGCTACAATTGCAAAAGATATAAACAGACGAATTAGCCAAGCATCCCAAACTTTTGGACCACTAAAAAAAAATATGGAAGTCAACAGATCAAACAAGTAAAAAAAGTTAGAACCTATGAGACAATGGTCCTCCCAATACTTCTCTATGGAAGTGAATGTTAGAATCTCAATAAAGCTGAAACGAAAAATTATTAACTACTGAAATGGGTTGGCTAAGAAGATTACTTGGAGTATCTCTGCTAGATATATACTAAGAAACGAAGACATAAGGAAACGACTTAAACAAGAATAACAAAAATAGAAAAAAAATCCAAGAAAGAAGACTGCGATGGTTTGGCCATATGATAGTAACAGAAATATTACCATCAAAAGTCTTATATACAACGATGGAAGGTAAAAGATCCAAAGGGCGGCCTAGAATTAGATGGACAGACAAAATAAAAGAGGACCTGAAAACCAAATCACAACAAGCGACACCAAACTGGACAGAATTGTTCAGACAAGAAGAAGAAGAAGGAAGATCATTGAGGTATGAACGAGAGAGAGAGAGAGAGAGAGAGAGGAGCAACGAATAGCAGAAATTGTATACAATGTCCTCGGCGACTGATGTTTGTCAGGACTGATGTTTGTATAGGATACAATTTATGTACTTGAACCTTGAAAAGTCCGATTCGGATTTGTGGTAATTTTTTTTTTTTTTTTCATCCCTCATGAACTGTAACGCAGTTAATGCTAAAATTGTTAGTTCAAAAAAAAAAAATCAGCTAACGCCTTTTTATTCCCGTATACGGAGAGTAGGCGAGGCCATTTAGCCCTATCTAACTTTTGGAGACTGAGTGGGCAGTTCAATCTCCACTAGTGCCAATCAGAGATAGATGGCCCAAGGCTATCACTAGTTAAGCGGTACTCAATGAAGAGAGACGGCTAAATGTGCCGCCATCTCGTGGTCCCTAACCCTAACACAATATATATAATGTCTGAAATAATGCGGGTTCTACGGTCGATTTTCTTGAGTTTACAGGACGAAAAACCCGAGTTTCTGGGAGGAAAAACCTGCTTGCCCGTGCCAGAGATCGACTAACTCGGGAACCGATCGAAAAAAGGCTTAGAAAATTTCCTGTTGTCGCCGACTAGACTCGAAACCAAGTCTTTCTTCGTGCGGTCAAGCGCCGTGGTTGGCAAACGCCACATCCACTGAGCTACACAGGCTCGTGAGCTACATAGGCTCGTTAGTTAGAGAACCAAAAATTGTTTTGTAGAAAAACAAAACTTTATTTACATTATTTATTTTCTTAGTTTCCAAGAGGAGTAATGACATTCACAGCACACTTCTAAGGTGAACTATTTAGGGAAATTTTCAAGGATATTGGCAGGACGATGGTGGATTACCTGGCATTCAATTTGGTAGGTGAAACGTTTGCATCAAATTTTTGCTAACAGAAAAACCTAGCGGAAACTTCAAAGCTCTTAGTTAGTGGACTTGTAAAAGAAAAGTCAACTGTATTGCAAACATTAACGTCTCCAAGGAAGACGACGTTGCCGCTATGGTAAACAGGAAGAGATACATTTTCCTTGCAGAGATTATCAGAATTTGAAGAGTGATTATGACAGCAAATGTATACAGCAAGTTGGTAAAGGGAAATTTCGAGCTAGATAAAATCAAAGAGAAGGATTCTTGTGTTGGCATTCTCTAACAGCGTGTCAACTACACAGGAAGAAAAGATAGAATCCTTCAGTTTAATTCGAAAATTCAGGCGAGCAGTGGCTGGCGGTTGCGAGAAGATTGTTAGAATTAGGTAACGTGTGGTTAGGAATAGATCTTGCCTGGATACCTCTAAGTGGTGGTTTACTTTGCACATGCCTATATTTAAGACTGAAATACAGATAACCCTCGTATAACACGGTCTACAAATTGTAGCAACCCTTGTTCAACGCGGTATTTATACAACACAGTTTCGATATAACGCGGTCTACAAATTGCAGTAATCCTTCATCTTTTCATATATTTTTCACCGCATGACTTAAAAATCAAATTTCTTTATTAAATTTGCGTCTCCCCGTATCGCGCATGTAGTTATAAGTAGCGAATTTTAGGAGAAAAACCCTTTAGCACGTATGTCAATTGTTTACCGTATAAAGTGTTTATTGTTGAAAATCGTCTTCGTTTTCTCCCAGAAGCGCATTAAAAATCATAAGTGTGTTAATCTCAAGCTGAGCACTTTATTTTCTGGTGAGTTACATACAATATGTAATGTTTTTTTGTTTTTTTTATGTTAAAAAATTATTTCTATAGTAACGATCGCTTAAAAGGCTTTTGCGATATTGTTGAAAACGAAATTAGTGAATTAATTGATGAGGAAATGAATTTAAAATAGGAGGAACTGGTACAATTAATAGATGACGTCAACCAAATGGCGGGGAAAGTTCTGTCGAAGATTCTGATTGTGATAAATCCGTTAAAAAATTCAGTTTAAAGAAATTAGCAGAAGGATTGGACTTGGCAAGAAAGTTAGGAAGCTATTTTACGGATAAAGATCCCTCAACGTAGGGCTCCGGAAAATTCACGAGACAGTTGGATATTTGTTTAGCTCCGTATTATAAACTTAATAAACAAATGACAGCATAGTGGTGAGTAAGGTCTTATTACTGACTTCTTGATAACTAAAACAGCCGAAGTATGCAACGAGAATTATACAAATGATGTCTATGAGATTTCAAGTGACGACGACTTCCGGCCACTCTTAAATAAAGAAATTCTGATTACTTGTAGCATCTACGAAATGTTCGTTTTGAAGACAGTGATGACGATTAAAATATGCACTTTATTATGTGCAGGGCATCCCTAGGAATTTTGCCACCCTGTGCAGTTAGCATATTTTGCCGCCCCTTCTCCCTTATTTTTCGTATAGTTTATGCCAACTTAGCCACACCAAAAAAACTTGTCACCCCGTGCAAACGCACGTCTTGCATCGTCGGTAGAGTCGGCCCTGATTATGTGCAATGATGTTTACGTACAATTTGTAAAATTTTATAAGTTTATACTATATATTTGTTTCATAGTTTGTATGTTTTCTTAACTTACATGAATTACAAGAATTAAATAAAAATATATTTGTATTGGGTATGTCATTATTGTTTATATAATTTAAAAAAAAAACGATTTCGGAACCTAACCCTACCTTTTATATGTGATCTGAATCTCGCATAACGCGATTTATATAATGCGGCATTTCTGTGGAACCTAACATCCGCGTTATACGAGGGTTATCCTGTATGTCAATGTGGGTCGGTATCGACACATAGCTCACCGAATTTGGGTCAGTTGCTGCACGCATTTTGTTTTTCCATACAAACCTTCTCAGACGACGGATATCTCATTCCTGACAGACTGACTTAGGACCAGAGTATTCCTCTTAGACAGGTAGCACGAGGTATTTTGACACTGATTAAACACCCAGAATATCTCACCTTCTGAGATACCAGTCAGCTCTGCTGTTTTTCATAATCTGACTCCAGTCAGACGGCCACCCACAATAAGACCTTTAAGGTTGCTTTGAACATCTGGTAATGCTCGTGACCAACTACTTTGCATATGCGATGCATAAAATAAAAGTTCCTAATTCAGTGTCCGGTATGTGTATCTTATGTGCAGCTTTTTCATCCGTACTGATATTGTAATTATTTATGATGCTTTTCAGTTAGTGATGGGAAACGTACAAGCTGGATCATGCTGTATGAAGTTGCCAACATTTCTCCAAGTCACAGGTTATCCAATTGCCTGACACTGTATGGCTTCAACAGTGCCTTCAACTTTATACCGTGATTACATTCATCCAGAGACAATCTATCAGAAGTGGTGTAGAATTTTTTTGCTAGCTGGATGGGAACGTCCTCCTGCGTTACCATCAAGTTGAGTCCTGTATGCTAGTAATGGTCCTGTGAAATTACTTTTCTACTTTCTTATTGAATATATTTTGCTCTTTACACTTAAGGTTTCCATGTTTGAAATAATATCACCTGTTCTTTATGTGTATTTAAATAGTATTTAAATCTTAAAGAAAACAGTAAAAATGTAGTATTTCTTTATATTTTATTTTAGTATGAAAGAAGGATGAAGCCTATGGTGATACTAGATAAGAAAAAATATAATCTAAATCACGAGTGCACTAAACCAACATTGTCCAATAATAATAAAACAGGTTTTCCTATTTCAGGTATGAAAGTTACTGCTGAAGTCTTTTAATGTTTAGTTTAATAGAGAGGGATTTATGGTAACCATGTGGTCCAGATCGCACATCCATGAAATTTGTCCTGTTTTGAACCTTCACCAATTTTATATTTTAGGCGAATTTCAAAATTCACAAGCTTCTGTTAGACTTTCTTATCACTCAAATCACTCGTATTCAAATTATTACTAGCCTCTAGCTAGATGGATTTTATTGAAAATACAGTATTTGGGATTCTTTCAAAAATTTGTCAAGCCATTTCAGGTTTTGTCTCAATCAAACCAGTTGAGGTTTGATTGAGGGACAAAACGGAATAAAGCGTATCGAAATTATATAAAACTATAAATCATTCATGGGTGTGTGGAATTTAATCAAATCCGGTATTAGCACTTATGCAATAATGTTATTTTGAGACTTGCCATTTTATGACTGTCGAATCCTACACGCTACCCATATATAAGAAAGATGTTTTCACAGATGAAAGCATAACTTTATTGAACATTTTCTGTGCCTTGTTAACATTTAACTAACTCATTATCCTTATCCATTTAGCCTCTCTTTCTGTGATTTCTTTTCTTAGGCCAAAGAAATTTCTCTCAAAAAAATTGTCTTAGTGCTTTTAATGCTATATCGCTTGTAGTTTCATTATATAATTTCTGCGTTTTCATTATTTCTGCGTTTCAGAGCAGAAATTTTGGTAGCTACCAAAAGATTTAGTGATTAAGATAATCTAAAGATACGAATAGTTTCTTTGATATTCTCTCTGAAACAAAGATACTCTGATATTCTGAAACAAAATGTTGTCAGCCATTTAATTTTATGTACACTATCTACCAATAATTGTCAGACACTTAAACAATTTAGAATTGATACCAGCAGGCGAACCCAATATCGGGTATGTCCATGTCCACCTTTGGCTTTGATCACCTCCTGCACCCTTTCTCAATCGCCGTTCCAATTCGTTCCATAGGTGTTCGATGAGGTTGGGTTTAGGACTCTGCATAGGCCAGGGCAGTCGTTTCACACCTATCTCTTCATACCATTCCATAACAGCTTTGTGGCATAGCACATTGTCGCCTTAATAGTAACGCGGGTGGGTTCCATAAAAACTCCACAGGGTAAGCAGCAACTGATTATCCAGAATATCAATGCATGGAACCACGGACAACGACCACTGAGCTCACTTCAAACCAGCTGAATGTATCTCACACCATTACTCCTCCACTATCAAACTTTACTGTGGGTACAATAGCTGCGGTAACAAACTTCACCAGGCTGCCTCCACACCCACACTCTGACATCGGACTGGAAACAGGTGAACCTTGATTCATCGCTCCAGAGTACCGTTTTCCACTAGTCAGTTGTCCAGTTCACATGCTCTTTGCATCAGGCCAAACCTTGTTCGTTGTGATGTTCGGCTTGTGTGCAGCTGCTTTTCTGTGAAAAATACCCAATAAATGGGATTCTTTTCGTACAGTCCTAATGCTCACCATGGTGTTACTGGCGCTCTGGAACTCATCAAGGATGGTCTGTGCCGATTTCAGCCGGTTTTTGCTTGCCACCCGTTTTAAGACTCTCCTGTCCCTATCAGTCATTTTTGGCGACCATCCTGGGTGTTTTCCTGCACTAGTGATGCCAGAACGTCTTCATTTGTTGATCACATCTCCAACCGTTGATTTTGGGTGTTCCAGTTGAGCGGCAATGGCACGTATGGACATGCCATCAATGTGACAGTCCACGATGACACCTCTCTCGAGTCACTGACTTCACACGATGTTGCTATACCACCTGTATTCACCTGCTACGATGAAATACCGCTTTCCACTGTCTGCAAACTAGTTTTTATGTTAATAACAAACCTAGAATGTTCCATAACTTCAAATAACAGAGGTGTCCTGGCAATTATTGGTAGATAGTATATATTTCTAATACTTAGATATAGCTATAAAAATTTATATAAGACTTGATTATAACGAGACAAGAAATATGCTTTTAAAGATAACTTCCCCTTATTGTCAATTATGCCTTCATAATTATTTTCCACTTTTTCATAACTTTTTGGAATGTTTTCAACACTTCCATATCCTGAATTCCCCTTTTAGAGAGAGGCAGACGTCATTCGCAGTGGCGTTGCTAAATTTTTTGCCGCCCAGGGGGATCCCTGAGTTTGCCACCCCTCTCAATACACACCAAAAATACTACAAAAAGTCAAAACGACGTATAGGGTAAAGTTCAAAGTGCCGCTCAGGGCGAATCTCCCCCCCATCCCCACCCCTAGCTACGCCACTGGTCATTCGGTTTGAAATGTAGAAACTAATTTAGGAAACTAAGTTGAGTTGACTTCATTTATTCATTTACTTTTTTGTTCCAACAACTTCGTACTGATAAACATCATCATGTGGAGCAGTGTCCGGTGATCAAAACTTTTACCAAAATGTAACTTTGTGGTTACCTGGTTGACAGAGTGCATAATGTCTTCGATTTCCGACGTACAGATTTTGGGTTTGATTCCCCCTGGTAGTATGGTTGGGTGTTTCGTGAGTGTCTTTTAGTGGAAGACAATTTGAGACTACCATCTTGCTTAGTGAATTCCTAAAGTAGCTTGAAAATGTAGGGGGGGGGAGGTTGGTCTTAGACCAGGGTTCCGATATTATTATATCAATAATTCACTTCGTGGGACTAAACACGTATAGGAGTGTACCCTAGATGGCACTGATATAAATCATCCAGTTGAACGTATACGAATGAGCCTAAGTTTTTTTTTTCCCCTCATACATTACGTGTTTTAATTGGTTTTGCTGAACATCCACTTTATACGACTGATTGCTTTTTTTTTCATTCTGTTACCACTTAATACAACTGATTGGTTTCTGTTTTCCCAGCTTTCGTTAATATTTCGTACCAACGTTTACAACCAACCCTGTTCGTGGGCGAAATTCGCATTAAAAACAAATATGAATTCCTGTTCGCTACTACTAGCAGCAGATTGTTAGCGGTTGTCAGTGCTTAATGCTTTCACCGTTGATTGCATGATAGTTATGTAATAAAAAGTCATTATGATTACTTTGTAGCCAAACTTCATTCGTCATTCTACTAATTCTCGTAAACCCGGAAAGATTATAATCTACAGGCATTAACGAAAACTGGAGATGAGGAGGAGCAAAGGTATTAATCTTCTTTCCACTTAACCTTGACTACATACAACTTATACAACGAGGTCTAAATTCCTCCTATAGGTGAGTTTAAACAAAAAGAAACAGAAACCTTGTAGAAGAGATCATTCGGAGGACAATTAGACAAAATTGACTATTTATAGAACCAGCTTCGGTTATATCAGAGGGTTTCAGTTTTGTCGAACGATTCGTTTTAAGGGAAATGTGTTATATCGAAGGTACTAGAAATTCTGTTTTAAAATAAGTAACGTTAACAAGGCATTAAATTTAATTTTATTACGTACGTAATATAGTAGTACAAAAGTACATTTTATTAATTTTTGAATGTTTTTTCATGATCTCCGCAAAATCCAGATTAATGTTTAACTTTTTCATAATAGTTATTTCGTTGCAATCATCACTATACTGAATTATAACTTAATTTTTTAAAAATATTTTCATACTGATATAAAAAGTGTTCGCTTTGTGGTATACATTCACTATTTTATGAGTACGGTTTGGCATAATTTGTCGAGTCCTGCACACACACACACACACGCACATGTTATCGAAGCACAAATCATTTTAAATTTTGGCTCCGAGGATTCAGAAGAAATAAATATTGAATAATAGTTATTTCTTCTGAAATAAATATTGTATTTTTAATAAATATGTATTAAAAATACAAAAAGAACTATATATATAAAATTGATAAAAAAATAGTAAAAAAATCCTTAATAAATAAATTCCTTAATAAGAACAATTCAGTTTCTCCTCCTCTATGTAAATGTAGCTCATCATTTTCTCATACCAAACTCACTGGGTCTTTGAAGTGGCTTACGAGGCTTGCGACCTTTCATACTCGTAGAATGATATATCATGTTCTATGACAGTCTTGCTATGAGTATAAAAGAAGGATGTATCATGTTCTGTTAAATTCATCGAGATAAAATTTCTTTTTCAGAGTTTATGCAATCACAGAAATTAAGTACTTAATAATAGGGTTTTTTAAATAAATGCTGTTATTTTATACCATATGGTCTTTCTTGGCATTGATTGTAATAAATGACATGAAAGTCATGGAACATAACGCAGTACAAAGTCTCCTGTATATTTCGTCCCATGAATAGATCTATTTACACCTATTATTAATATCTACGTAACATTTTTTGTAGTGATATTTGAAATAAATCCAATTCTTGAAGTGCTGGGTCTTAAACAGTTGTAGGTAGGTTTTCATATATATGAGCTACGAAGTTTAGAACAATATTTTTTATTAATAAATACTTTTTTTCATCCTTTTTATGTTTCATTTTCATTCCTTTATATTATTTTTTTTCCCAAGTTATATCGCTCCTTAAAATAAATGAAAACGAAATACTGAGAATACGAGTAATTATTAGAGGGATCCAAAATATCTGAATACAATCTATGCCAAGAAACCACAAATCATTTTAAATTTTAGCTCAGAAGATTTCTAAGAAGTTAATTCTTGATTAATAATTATTAATCAAGAATTTATGGCTTTTATTGGAAAATTCCCAATGAGAATTAAAATATTTGCATATAATTAATGACTTAAATAAATTACTAAATTATTAGGGTCCAACAACACATTTGATAAAGAAACTGATGTTGACAAAAACTGAAGAGCTTTCAAAGCATATTTGGAACAACAAAAAAAAAGAGCTATAAATGGAAAGCCAGAAAGGAAAAAAATAAGATTCCATAAACAGTTATAGCTACAGTTTCATTAATGTAAGAATCAGAAACAGAGACTACAAACCAAAAAAAGATCGCATTAAAAATACAAACTAAGGTTTCACAACATTAGTTTCACAACATTAGATCATATTAGAAATAGAGAATTAAAACAAAAATAGTCGAACACATACGCGGTAAGTGATTTAAAAAAGAAGGATAAAAAGATAGAAAAAATGTAAAAGGAAGATAATTAAGAAAAGTTTCATATTACCATACAACTGAGACTGTACTAAACCGAAACGATAATGAAAGGTTCGATTTTAAGCTTACAGCAGCCATATTGCTTAAATACGAGAGTTGTTTGAAAAGTTTGGTAAATTTCCAATAGACGGCGACACAATTCGTTCATTCATACTAGTGTCGGCACGTATCATCTTTTTTATGACCCCTGGCAAAATTTTAACCAAGTGCAAGGCGTAGTTCTCATTTGGCAAACGTTGAAAATGACGTGTTCGCATTTTTCATAAAAATGGAGGAAAACGAGTTTCGTGCAGTCAAATAAAAATGATTAAACACTTTTATTTGAAGAAGTGGACGGCAGTGCAGATCAAAGTCGAGTTAGAAGCAGTTTTCATGGGGGGATTCTGCACCAGCATTAAAGGCTGTTTTTGGATAAATTAGTTTAAACGTGGTCGTAAGTTCATGGAAGATGAAGCGCGCTCCCGACGCACGACTGAGGTCACTATGAAGGAAATGGTTGAAAAAATCCATGGTATCGTTATGGAAGACCGCCGAGTGAAAGCGCGTGGGATTGCTGAGATTGTAGGCATCTCAACTGAACGGGTATATAATATCCTACACGAAAAATTGCACATGAAAAAGCTGTGTACGCGGTGGGTGTCGGGATTGTTGACTGTCGACCAAAAACGCATGCGAAAAGACATTTCAACTCAGTCTTTGGAAATGTTTAATTTGCGGGATTTTTTGCGTCGATGCGTGACTGTAGACAAAACCTGGATCTATCACTACACACCTGAGTCTAAGCAGCAGTAAAACAGTGGACAATGCCCGGTGAAAGAGCACTGAAAAAAGCGAAGACCGTTTTGTCAGCTGGGAAGGTGATGGCCACTGTTTTTTGGGATTCCCAAGGAATTATCATGATAGACTATTTCGAAAAGGGTTAGGCACAATAACAGGAGTCTATTATGCATCATTGTTGGACCGTTTAAAAGAAGAACTGAAGAATAAACGGTCAAAATTGGCGCACAAAAAATTGCTCTTTCATCAAGACAATGCACCATCCCGCACATCTGCCGTCGCTATGGCAAAATTACACGAAATGAGGTTCGAATTGGTTCCATATTCACCGTATTCTCCGGACTTGGCTCCGTGTGACTACTTCTTGTTCCCAAACTTGAAAATTTGGCTCGGTAGGAAAAATGTTTTTTCGAACGGGATGTCATCAAGGCTGTCAATAACTATTTTGCGCAATTTGACAAATCCTACTTTTTAGATGGGATGAAAAAATTGAAAAGTCATCATCATCATCATCATCATCATCAAATTCCTGCCATGTACCCTCAAGGGGTGTACAGGATATGACAGTACTACATGAAAAAATTACATCATTACTAACTTCCTATCTACAATTTTCCTCCAAATCAGTCTGTTACTTGTCAAGACTCCAACATTATCAGATCTTATATTTCTATCGTCTAAGGCACTTTGTACCGTATCAATCCACCTATATCTTGGTCTTCCTCTGGGTCGTTTTCCTGCCAACCTGGCAGAGAACACTTGTTTTGCTAATCTTTCCTCTCCCATTCTATTTAAGTGACCATACCATCTGAGATTAGCTCTGCTAACGCATTCCTGGATGCTGACAATGTCAAGTTCTTTCCTAATATCCTCATTTTTAATATGATATTGCCATTGATGCCATCTGTTCACGCCTCGAATCTTTCTCAGGACTCTCATATCTGCGGTCTCTAGTCTTTGGTCAAGTGTTTTACTTCTGACCCAGCTCTCAGATCCATAAGTTAAAATTGGTTTGAACACAGTCTTGTATACAGCTAATTTAGTGTTCCGACTAATTTCTTTCTTATTCCATATGAATTTATTCAATTGACTTCCCACGATACCAGCTTTGCTGATTCTGTTGTCTATTTCTATATTTAGTTTACCATCTTCAGTAAAAATTGTGTCTAAGTAGCTGAAATGTTTTACTTGTTCCACAGGTTCTCCATTCACAACACAGTTGACATTTTCAATGATTCTGCCTATTTTCATAGTCTTTGTCTTTTTATTGCTGACCTTCATACCATATCTATTACAACAGCTATTCAATTTAGTCAGAGAATCTTGCAGACTTGTAGCGGATTTATTTAGAAGTATAACATCATCCGCATAAAGCAAAGAGCTGACATTAACATCTCCAATTTTGATATCATGTTTAATACCACATTCCTTCATAATGTGATCCATATAGATAATGAATAACAGAGGGGATAATGTACATCCTTGTCTCACACCAGATTTAACATTAAACCATCTTCCTGTACTTCCTTCAATTCTAACTGCTGACTCACAACTCAAATAAAGACTAAGTATTGCTTGATATAATGCCCCATTGACACCATATAACTGCAGCGTATTGAATAGCATCTCTCTTGGCACCTTGTCATATGCTTTTTCCAAATCGACAAAACTTAAATACAGATCTTTGTTATATTCCCATGCTTTCTCGACTATTTGTCGTAAAGTGAAGATCTGATCCTGACAGCCTCTATTTGGCCTGAATCCATCTTGTTCTTCACCAAGCTTTTCTTCCACAATTCTTCTCAACCGTTTCTCAAGTATACTTGCATAGATCTTGCCAGGAACACTCAGTAGGGAAATACCTCTGTAATTCTCACATTCAGTTTTATTTCCCTTTTTATATATGGGTACTATGAGAGCTCTACTCCAATCATCGGGAATTCGTCCCTCTGTCCAGGCTTTCTGAACTATGCAGTGCAGCCACTGTAAGACTCTTATACCACCATACTTCAGCATTTCTGGTCGAATATCATCTACTCCTGCTGCCTTTCCACATTTCAGGCCTTTGATGGCTTTTTCTACTTCAAGTATGGATATGTATTCCTGACTGCATGCCTGGTCAATGTTTTTTATCACTGTGCTGTCATCACTGCTTGTTTCATTTAGCAGTTTTTCAAAGTAATTACTCCATACTTCAAGGATATCTTTTTCTCCTGTTTTCATTTCACCTTTATCATCTCTAATTCCTTTTACAGCACTCTTTCCTCCATTCCTAAGCTTCTTCAACAACCTCCAGAATATTTTACCACCTTCTTGATATTTATTTTCTATATTCTTGCCAAAGTCCTCCCATGACTTTTGTTTAGCTAGTTTTACACACTGTTTAGCTTTCTTACATTTGTCTCTGTATTCTGTAAGAGTAAAAGCTGACTTATTTGCCAGGAACTTTTGATATGCTTTCTTCTTTTCCTTCACTGCCTCTTTAACTTCCTGTGTCCACCAGGGAGTTCTGATTTTTTTATCTTTGCACACAACCTCACCACATGCCTCTCTGGCAGAATCAATCAATGTTTCCTTCAGAGTTTGCCACTGAATCTCCAAGGTTTGATTCCTGTTCTCAAACTCTTTCATTTTCTTTTCAATAATATTTCTGTATTTTAGTCTACAGTTTACATCTGAGAGCTGCTCAACTTTTATTCGCTTTAAAACTTTCTTACATGTTATTCTTTTCAATATGAAATTCAATTTTATCCTGCTCAAGACTAAATAGTGATCACTTCCAATTTCAAATCCTCTGTACACTCTGGTGTCCTGCACCAGGGAGAAAACATCACTATCAACAATAACATAGTCAATGAGACTTTTCTTATTCCTAGCCTCTTCTCTCCATGTGAATTTGTGCACATTTTTATGTTGGAACATGGTGTTAGTAATAACCAGTCCATGTCCTGAGCAGAAATCCAACAGATATTTGCCATTATTATTAGCTTTGCTCTTTTCTCCAAATTTTCCCAAAATATTTTTGTATGTCTCACAATCATTTCCTACTCTACTATTTAGATCCCCAACAAGGACCAACTTTTCCTTTTTCATTGTGTCAGTTGCTTTTTCTAAAGCATCAAAAAATTCCTCCACTTCTACCTTAATAGAACCTTCTGTGGGACCATAGGCACAAATAAGTCTCATTGTCCAGTTCCCCATTCTCATATTTGCCCACATTACTCTACTTGAGACTGACTGCCATTCAAGAAGATTAGCCTCGTATTTTGTGTTGAATACTATGGCTACTTCTTCTTTTCCTTGATTGTCATTGCCTGAATATAACATTTTGTATTTATTGCTCAGAAAGATCTCACCAGTTTTGGTCTTTTTTGTTTCAGTCACCCCTATTATGTCGATCTGGTACTTATCTAATTCCTCAGCTAGCTCCATTTCTTTGCCATTCAGGCTTCTTACGTTGATAGTACCGATCTTTAACTCTGGTGATGTTGAGTTGGGGTTTGTTTTCAGATTTGTTCCAGTAGCTGACTTTTCGCTGTTCGCCCTGGTTCCCTGGCGAAAACAACGGGGGCCTTGTTTAACCGGGCCACGCCCCAGCCGGCATGAAATTTTGTCATGTTGTACCATCGTTTTTTATTTTGGTTTAACCAATAAGAATACAATTTGGTCGGCTAAATCCCAAATTGCCAGCCCATCCTCGTTCGTTCAGTATCAAAGTAGATACCCAACAGGGTGCACCACGAGAAGGTGAGGATTGGACATTAGGTCAGAAGCCCTGGTCGGTTCTCCGCATTCCTTTAAAGGCTATGTGGAGGTCTCCTCTCAGTTATACAGCTTTGACCCTTAAGCACCCCAAATTGAAAAGTCGCTGGACCAAATGTGTAGGCCTCGATGGAGACTATGTTGAGAAATAAAAGTGATTTTTTTCCGAAAAATGCGTTTAACTTATTTTATTACCAAACTTTTCAAATTAAAAATTGACAATTTCAGTGATGTTCATTTCCATGTTAAAATATTTCTGATGGGCTATTTGAATCAAACAAATAGTACAGACAAATTTTTACTTAGCATACGGTAATTAAAAATAATAAATTCTGAACAATCTATCTTCAGACGAACAAAATGGTTTTATACATGGACGATCATGCCTAGATAATATCAGTTTTAAAACGCATTATTAAAAAAAAGACGACAGTGTAATTTGGAGTTTAGTTTATAAACAGATTTAGCATTTATAAATTATTAGAAAGCGTTTGATAAAATACTCAGAAACATACATAGTTTATATAAAGACACAAAAGTAAATTTATAATTAAATAATAAATTAATAAAGGAAATTGAAATCAAGCAGAGTGTAAGCCACACATATATTGATTAAATTATTAAAATATGAAAAACAGCAACAATAAAACAAGGCATGCATTTAATCAGCAGAACTGTCTGTCATCAACACAATGAAGATGATCAGATTATACTGCAAGACAATGAAGATGACCTTTATAATTTAAAGATTTCACACAAGAAAACCAAAAATCAAGGCATCTAAAGGTCGAGATCATATTAGATCAAAAATAGTCATAGAAGATAAAATAATAGAACCGGTGACAGTTTAGTTATTTAAATTGAATAATAACATATCTGAAGAAAAATATATGGACGAAAACAATATAGATAAAAATAAATTTTAGAAGATCGGTGGAACAATTAAAAGAACCCTGGATAGTCATCTATATTAGTTTTCAGTTAGGATTTAAAATTGTGGTCCAGTTTTTAATTCGAAATCTTCTATTTTTTTATTTTGATTTTTTTAAAACTTTTGATTTAAAGTTTAACCCTTCCAAAAGGATACGATAATAACGATTAACACGTAAATCAAGAAAAATTTTTTTTTTTATTTTTATTACTCATTGAATTTTTGTATCTGGCAGGTGCAGAATGGTTGTTGCAATGGAACCAGTTTTTGCTTTCGTCCTTGGGTTTTTTCGCTGTTGCTAAATTATGTGACAATCACAGTAAATGAAAACAATGTTTCAAAGAACAATAAAATGTTTTCTATATAGAAGAATGATCTCGAAATCAATTTAAACGAATTTTGCAACATAGCCTTGTACGAATCTATGTGTGCGTGCGTGAAGGGCCTTTCGCTTCGTTATGTTTTTTAAAACAACTTTCCTGCTGCAATAGCAATAAACGTATTCCATCCATAAATGGATGGAACACGTTCAAAGAATGAAAACAGAAAGATTACCAAAACACGCCTTAAAGTACAAGCCATTAGGAAAAAGAAAACCAGGACGTCCTCTTAAACGAGTCAACGATGACTTCTAAGGCCGGAACAGACCATGCAAGGCCTAAATAATACGCATATGATGATGAATAGCAATAAGGAAAATTGTTTTAAAAAACAGCAACGAAGTTGCTGTTTTTTAAAACAATTTTCCTACTTATTGTCATATTTATTATCTTTTATGAATTATTATATTAATTTTCCTATTTATGTTCATGTCCTATTTATTGAAACAACTTGCATTCGCATCGTTCAGGAAGCAAGGCATCTGTATAAAGTTTTTTCAACACAAATTGAGTTCTAAGATAAGTGAACGACTTTAACAAAAAAAATTGCTAAAGTTGTTCATTCCCCTGTAGGGAGTAGGCGAGGCAGTTCTAGTCCTAACGTTTTGGAGCCTGGGGGAGGGGGGGGGGTTCAACTCCGCCGGTAGCCAATCAAAGACAGATAGCCGAATACTATCATTGTAAATGGCATCTGGTGAAGAGACAACAGACAAATGCTGTCATCTTGTAGTCCCTAAGCCTAACACAATATATTTAATGTCTAAAATAGTGTGAGATTTACTTTTCTTCAGTTTGTGGGACGAAAAACTGGAATTTCCTACAGTAGAAACCCATTTGTCCATGCCGGAGATCGACTAATTCGGAAAATGATTGAAAAAAGGGTTAGAAAAAGTTTTTCTAGTCGGTGATTACACTCGAAATGAGAACAGCTTTCTTCGGGCGACCTATGCAAACGTCTTTTCCACAGGGCTGCACACAGACACACACACACATACATAGATTCGTTCAAGGTTATATTACAAGATTCGTTTTAACTTATTTCGAGATAACTCTTAAATAGAAAACATTTTGTTGTTCTCTGAAACATGTTTTTCATTTACTTTTACTGTGATTGTCACATACTTGAACAATTGGGGGAAAACCATGGTTGAAAGCCAAAACTGGTTCCATTGTAACAACCATTCTGTACATAACATATACAAAAATGCAACGAACAATAAAAACAAAAGTACTGTATTTTTATTGGTTTACGTGTTAAATTTTATTATTGTGTCATTTTGGGAGAGTCAAACTTTAAAATAAAATTGAAAAAAAAATTAAAATGAAAAAACTAGAAGAATTCGAATTTAAAACTAGAGCCTAACTTTAAATCTTAACTAAAAACGAACAGGGGTCTTCCTTTGGAAGGGAGGGAGAAGTCACATAATTAGTGAATAATTTCGCTAATTTTATGATTTTATGGAATACTTTTTCCCCCTTCCTGGACAGGAAATTTTTCATTGTGCAAAACAGGCAAGGGTCAGAAGATCACGCGCTGTTAACAAGATAATTAATGCATGCAGTTAACAAGATAATACACTAACCTCATAACTCATTGCATTAGTTGTAATTCCAACTCACTCTAGTCGTATTAATGTGCTAATAAGTTTCTTCTTTTTATGACCAGTTTGAATTAATTGGAGAGAGAACAGTCCCTGTGGGACTTCATAGATTTACTGATAGCTCTTCACTCCGGATTGACTCGATGTGTGATATGTTTTTTGTTCTGAAGGTAATTTTTCAACCTCGTGTGCAAACGCCAACCCTATTCCAACATGTCTTAGCTTTTCTAATAAAATTTCTTATATGAGGGTGTCGAATGCCTTAGCAAAGAGAACCACGACAATTTTGTTTTTATCTAAGACAGCTGATATAAAAATTTCGTCCAGATGGAAGTGAGCTTTGTCGGTCCAGAAAATGTTCCATGGCCAGTCGTTGTCCAGTTCAGTTCGAACAAGAAACTGCAGAAGAAATGTTTCTCATGAGCCCCTTTCAGGATTAAGCAATTTTTGATCGTTGAGAATCTTGAAGAATAACAGCGTAGAATTTGCCATACGAGTTTGTGAATGGTGCTGACGGGTGTGTCTAAAGACAGTGCAATATGTCGTGCGCTTCTGCTTCCCACGACATTTGCCATCCTTTCTTCCTCTAACGCTACTTCCTCCACTGTCTGCAGTTCGATGGGCTTCCGTCCTCTGCCAGGTTTGACATTTAAAGAGCCTGTCTCTTCAAATTACGGTCATAAGACCCGTTTTTAATCCTTTAATGTTCTGAACTTTCACAATGCTGTCAAGGTATTTTAATAATCAAAAAAAAAAAAAAAACTTCACGAGAAGTGCGCAATCCTTCGGTATTGGTGACATTGTGCTTTAATACGTTGTCTGCTCCCAGGCAATGAACTGATTCCACAACTACCTGCTTTTATAGAAGCTTCGTTCGAAGCATACAGTCATTTGGTATAGTACCAAATTGTCTTTTGGTACTATCGCAGCATTTCACTGAATATCAGGAGTATCATACGTAATTTTCATGTATTGCAGCGCCATGTATCGACCTAGTGGCAACTTTTAGAATTAACGTTGGTTTTTGCTCAAAATAAAATTCCATTGCCGCACACGCACATCAACATGTGAAATATTAAATCGTTCTTCTTAATAGTTGCCCAGTTACAGCCTTTCGAAATGTGAGCTTTAATTATAATCACCCTGTATTATTCATAAGTCGGAAACATGTATAAAAGATATAGATGATCGTGTCATCCAAGCCTGGAATCCTATTAAAGAACTGAATGTTGTGTTATGGAATCAAGTAGGAAACATTCGGTAAGAAACCTAGATGATACTCGAAATGATAGTAAACAGTATTATAGTGGATGGAGAAGGATGAACATTAATGCGATGCAGAAGAGTAGTATAATAGCTGCAAAGATAGATGGCCTATGACGAATTATTTGTATATCTTGCCTCCAAAGAGTTCGTAATGAGACTATTATGGAGAAATTGAGGTTTACAAGAAACTGTGATGGGCCACCAAGAACGTCGACCCTAACAGTGGTAGGGACAACGGATGCTATAGGAGAGATGGCACAAACGAGTGGTGAATTGGTCACCACCAGGAAGACGGAAGAGAAGACAGCCTCGACTTAGAACGAATTGAAGAGAGAACGAATTGTAGAGGCAATGCGAGGTAGAGGGTTGAAAGAAGGTTCCTGGAATGATGGTCACTGTGGAGAAGAGGATTGCAAGGCAACTGCCGAACAGTCAATATGCCTTTAAAAGAAGAAGAAGCAGTCCTTCTGAGAGTCAGTACATTCCAAATACACTCCCAAATGATTGCATCACATCATTTTCTGGGTAGATTAATTTGTCTCTTCAGTAGTTTCCTTTTTTGCATTTGTTAGCTACATAGTAATACGATTCCTTGTTATCTTACAGTCGTTTTTTAAAGCTGCGTTATCTGGATCACTTTAGTTGTGTCCATAAAGCATCCTTCCCATGTATATCTAAGATAATGTTTTATGTTATCCACGGATTTTAGCTTGTTTTTGCGTGAATTTTGATTTTCTTTGTAGCTTTCTTTTTATATTTCCTCCAGTGTGAGTTTAATGTCGTTGTATAAACTATCTAGTGAATCTGCAATGTCGTATGTTTGCAGTTAGTTTTTATTATTTCTTGGTTGGCTATTCCATCATCTATTATTATTTTGTGCTGATTTTATATCTTAGCATTGCACAAATCTTCCTACTAAAGTTCAATGCATCTTAGTAGGCAGGTTTAGAGCCGTGAAGTAATTGTTTATTGCATTTTCTAACTGTTGCTATATAACTACTGGGTTGTGCTGGAGTGTTTGTATGATACTATTTTCAACTCTTTATTCTCTGGTGCGACTTTACAGCTGGTGGTAGGTACATTACGAATGGATGACATATATGGGCATTATACAGTGTTAATATGATTTGTATTTGCAAAGTTTATATTTATATCCTCGATTAAATATTCAGATGAGATTGATTCCTGGCATGAGAGTCAGCAATTTAGTTTATGTAGGAATTTTAATGTGTTTAACTTTGGTGATTTATAAATAACATTTAGTGTTAGGTGGTGCTGTTGTTTGGCAGCACCACTTTAATTATTTCGATACAAATTTTAAGCATCTAAGACTTTTTTGTTGTAAATATTAGTATCCCCCCCCCTCTTTTTATTTGTCAGCAGCAGTGGTGGATCGTAGCTTGAAATCGTGGGGGGGTGCTGCAACTTTCGAAATATATGTACAGACTGTAAGTACAGTGTATACGTGTTTGGATAAAATATCAAAATTATGGTAAACATTTAAAAAAAAATTAAACATGAAACAATATTGTTTATTATCGATAAAATTATACAGTTTGGTATAATTCAAAATTAATTAAAAATAAAATCCATTATCATAACCCCAATAATGTTCTAAAATAAAAACTATAACCAGTGTTATGTCTTTAATTGTAATGTCCAAATATTTAAAGAGACGGAGTAAACACGATAAGCACTACGAACACTCTACTACTGACGCAAACTGCATATCAACAACAGTGGAACTGCGCGAGGGACAGTGCCGCATTACGGTAATAACTCGCATCTCACTATGACGTGCATATGCTTGCGCGCGTAGCAATATGACACTGTGGTAAACACAGTGCTGCTAGTCCTTCGCCCTCCTAAGTGCTACAAGATGGATTTTGATTATATTTTATACAAAATACGAGAATTGTATAGGAATGATGATGATAAAATTAAATATTACAAGCACATTTAAATAAATTAATAAATATATTTATATATCGAGAAAAATTGGGTGCTGGGGTGTGCTGCAGTTCCGCAGTGCCCATGCACGAGCCGCTCCTGGTCAGCAGTATCTGTGCCATTGAAAGCCTGGAAATTGGTAGGTAGTTGCATTGTTATTAGTCACGGATATTTCACTTATGACCAATATATTAATAAGCTGGTGTAATCTTTCCTATTGGCCTGTAACATTTGCCAATATTTTCGAATGCTTCTGATGTTTATTTGCAGGGTGGAGAGTCCCTCTTTCGATCTGTGTGTTATTTCCATGCGTTCGAGGGAGTGAAGGGTATAAATGTAGCTCTATTCGGATATTGTTAAAATCTATTCGATACTTCACATTAATGTTTGTTATATGTTGTTGCCTTCTTTTTGATGAATTAAAAGTCCTTTGGCTTTTAATGTTGTAGCCGATCTTCTGAGCTTTTGATTTGTCTAGTTCGTGACTTCCTAAGAAATATTTCTATTTTTGCTTTTCTTGGTTGGTATAGCGGATTTTGGTAGACCGGTGTTCAATTATTCTCGAACAGGAAAATTGGTTTATCACCACGGGATGCGTTCAAATCCTTGGCAAACTTCTGTTTGCTTTTATGAGCTTGTCTGCTTGTTAGACAAATCACGACAGGAGAGATCGTGGCAAGCCTTGTTTTTGCTTTTCTGTGACAGTCGATTTATGGTTTAAAAGCTGCTGGCTGTACAGGAGTGTCAGTAGTGTGATCTAACTTTAAACCTATGCCTTTTAGATTTTCTGTAGGTGCAGTCTTACGGAGTTCATTTACGACAAGATCTTCTTTACTGTTGTTAATGTAAAAGTTCATACTGTTGTTTTAAGGAATTATATTTGACAAAGAATAATGTGTGTGTGTGTGTGTGTGTGTGTGTGTGTGTGTGTGTGTGTGTGTGTGTGTGTGTGTGTGTGTGTGTGTGTGTGTGTGTGTGTGTGTGTGTGTGTGTGTGTGTGTGTGTGTGTGTGTGTGTGTGTGTGTGATTTGTTTCTTCTCCTTGTCAAAAGGTTTTTGGAGAAGAATTATTCGGCTGGCTTTTATAGTTTCAGATCGGTTTTCAAGTAATATATTTACAGAATTAAAAGTAAAAGGCTCACCTGTATTTTTTTGGTCTGTTCCACTCCTCATATGATTGTCTTTGGTAAAATGGCCCGCGTTGTTAATTTATCCCCTGCTGTGGATGGCTGCATTTCTTTGTTCCCCCTGTAGCAAAGGCACTTCCATTTCTTGTGTTTTGAATTGGATTTGCGTTGCCAGGTTTATTCCGAAAGACTGGATCATGTAAAGTGCAGATTCTTTTTAATTTTTAACAGTTTATTATTATCTTTCAGGTAATTACTTCCATAAAGTTTAAGTTACAATAATGTTTTTTTTTTTTTTTTTTTTTTTTTAGGGTAATACAGAATCAATTTCATTATTATCGTTGTAATTGATGTATTTCATTTAACTGCCATTAAATTATAAGTAATGTATTATTAATAATAATAATATTCAAAATACTTATTTATTTTTATATAGGGAGTAGGCGAAGTCGTTTTAGCTTGGTCCCTGTTCCTATCACAATATATTTATTGTTCTGAAGTAGTGTGGGTTCGATTCCAGTCGCCAACTAGAATCGAACCTAGGTTATTCTTCAGGTGGCCTAGCGTCGTGGAGTGCAAACGACACTCCCACTCAGCTACACAGGCTCTTTTCCAATTTAAATAGTTTTTATTCTGTTAGGTAAATACCATTGGTATGTTATGAAATTTTAGTCAATAATATCACATTTTCTTTCAAGATGCAAAGTGCAGATTAGAATTAATACCATTACAACTGGTGTTTAGTTAATATAACAGTCTCAGTTGCATATTGACAATGTAAGTTGTATAATAATAATGTAATTAATGAGTTGCGATTAACAGAATGGTATAGAATGATACTGAAGAAGAGGACCAGAAGAGAAGAAAAAAATTACAGGAGAATGATTCCCTAGGAAGTAAAAACGAGATAAACTATGTTTTGTGATAACATAAAGTCACTGAAAGAAAGGATAAATTTATAAAGGGAGTTGGTTAAAATCTTAGTAATAGTAATATTAGATAAGTAGATAAAGGAGCGAGTAGTAGTAATAATAATTATGCTCATGGTTATTTTGATCATTTGAGTTCCCAGTGTTTTCTTGTAATAATAAGATGAATATGTTATAATTATCTGGAAGGTTGTTGGTAGATAATCGTTACTTCACGTTATATAGCCGACCTGGTTGGCCGAGTTGTTAGCGTATCCGCTCTCCAGCCAAATGGCTGCGGGTTCGAATCCCGCCGTAGGCATGGATGGTTTTGATTTTCTGTGAAAATCCTAGTGATGGTGGTTGGTGTAGATGGAGGTAGCTGCGTTTGGTGGGGTGGTGGAGACGAAGTGTTGTAGAGTAGCACTTCCCTCGATGAGTCTTTGGACACACCTTTAGGTGTTACGTAATAATAAGAATAATATTGTTACTTATCATATCGTATGATCTGTAGCAGAATTCATAAAAGCTAACATTATTATAATCGCGATTCTAAATGGTATTGTGGAAGCTGCTTTTTAAAATATACTGTACTGTTATTACTTATAATAAAATTCCTAATATGCATCCTTAAAGGGTGTACAGAATACATGATAGTAATACACAAAAAGTCTATATTCATACTAACTTCCTATAAACTAACAAACCATAGTACTTAGCTGGTAATTTATTATCACTTAATGGTATGCATAATGTAATTTCCGGGGTGTCTCATCTAGGTATGATTTCTGTATATTATTAATATTATTACATGACACCTTCACGGAGTCTGAGAACTAATTGCAGGAAGCCACTGATGATTCACCTTTATTTGAAAAAGCGATATAAGCATTCTCGCATCATGACAAGAATCGAATCCAATAATAATAATAATAATAATAATAATAATAATATATGCATGGAAGTAACTGCCTTATTTAAAAAGCAATTTTTAAAGTATCCATATAATAAATAACTATAAATAATGGAATAAAATTTTCTATTAAATAATATATCCGATTTACAGAACAAAACAGTAGGGAGAAAGAAGCTTTATTGATAACGCAATAGTTCTTATTTTCAAAGTGGTTCAAAATTATTCTATTATAAATTTTCCAATAGTTCATCATATGGCTAGTAGATGGCGCCACAATTACATCCCTGAATTCGCACTTTGTCGTCATGGGCTTGTTAATTTAAAAATGGTTTTCCATTTTTAAACAAATATTTAAAAATGAAAAATGTTATGTGAAATAATGAAAGTGTATACACTTTCATTATTTCACATAACATTTCAGATAACAGAATTCTACTCGTTACTCAGTATCGTGTGTAGGATATGCCTTGTGCCTTAATCGCTTTGGATAGAAGCGACATGCAACATACTAGTATTCAAAAATATCTAGTAGTTTGATAGTCTTCCAGGAGGGATCATTTCTCCTTGTTCTTAAGCCATAAATATAGTGCGCGTACTCAACTACCATGTTTCAACACATCCCTCTTCTTCTTCAACTGGGATCAGATTAGGAAACTATGGAAAGTGACTGATTTCACTCAAACTATTGACAGGCAGATATGAATTATGGATAAGCACATTATGAAATCTTCAAGATACCATCGTCTTCAGGGTAAAATGCAACAGTCTAAGAACTACGAGATCTAAAACATTGCTTAATATAAAGTAGCATTTTTGTCTTCTCTTCAAGAATGATATTAGGTGTAATGAAGAAATTCTGAAGAAAATCATTTCGTAAGGACATGATTCCATCTTTTGCAAGTTGAACAGCGCAAGTAAGACATACAGGCTCTTTCCTCTCACACGCTGTCATCAAGAAAAGTAGAAGAAGTAAGAGGCGAAGATGGCGGGATGGTCTCGAAAACAGCGGCACTACAACACTTACAACAGCAGATTGATAGCGAAAGAAAAAGACGGGAATATATTAGCATCCAGTACAAGAGTAGAAAGAAGATAGCATAAAAGTAGAAGAATGTAAAATATTTGCTGTGTCGAATAAGCTTAGTCACAGTAAAGCAACGGAAGTGAATGAGGCATCGGCACGTATTTGCTGTGCAATTTGGTTGTTCGATGAAAATCCGGCGAGAGCGAACGTTCAGGAGAGAAATGGGCAGATGATAGAAGGAAGCATTGACACATAAAAGGAGATCATGTAACGATGCTACCTTAACCCATTGGTGTGTGTGTGTGTGTGTGTGTGTGTGTGTGTGTGTGTGTGTGTGTGTGTGTGTGTGTGTGTGTGTGTGTGTGTGTGTGTGTGTGTGTGTGTGTGTGTGTGTGTGTGTGTGTGTGAGGATAATCGAGAATTTGGTTAAGTATTGAATAGCAAATTGATTACTTTACAATATAGTGTAAACAACACTAGATATAAGGATAAAGATTATATGATGACTAATATAAACTGAGAACACGAAATGGATAAACAGTAGATATGAACGTGTTACATATAAGGAAATAATGTCGCAGGGAGATAGCATTAAAAGGGGATACTTATAGAGTTCTGTCCTGGATTCACTGCTATTTAACTTATATACCGATAACATAACATCTAGTTTTAAAGAGGACGCGTTCAGTTCTTTTCAGCCGTTTCATAACGCAAAGTTAGGGGGTAATATAAAATAACTCCGACATAATGTCCCTTCAGGAGGAAGGGGCTACTGGAATTTTCTGATAGATGACTAAGGATTTCTGTTGAATGTAAGGTTTGGACCAAGTAGGTATAATGAAGTGTAGAATGATGAGAATGCAGTGCAAGAAATAAAGAATTTAAAGGTGATAGTGGATAGGAGGTGAAGTTGAGCACACATCATAGCTAGCGAAGGTGATATGATATTAATGAAAAAAGACACTAATAATTCGCAAAAAAAAAGAAGTGGTTGTACGATTATATAAAACGTTGATTCGACTGCATTTCAAGTAATACAGGGTGATCAAATCTGTACACATCATGTGAGAATAAAAGGTGGAAACATTGGGAAAGGTTCAAGACATTAGATCGTTGAAAGCCTGTATACAATGGTAACTATGCAGACAGATTTAGGGATTGTAGGTTACTGGTTTGTCAGGTAGGCAGAAGAGGTGTGACGAAGTTGATAACTGGAGTTTATAGGATACAGTGGACATATTTCAATGCACAATAGTCGTGGTATGAACTACCGGTCATTTCTAGAAATTCAATAACAGTGTAGTCACAATGGAATGACGATGTTTTTTTACGACCAAAGGTGAATTAATAAAATATGTTGCGAATGACAGTGATGAGTGCGACAGTAATGAATGAATTTAAGGAGATGTACGACAGATATTCTGAGAGCCTAATGGATCATCGCTGAAAAAATGTTAGTTATTTTAAGTGCGACTTAGTTGTCACACGTATAAGTGCGACTTAGTTGTCCCAAGTAAGTGTAAATGAATTGATATGATAAACGATAAGCTAATATGTACCGTGGGCCTCTTGTAATGAGCTCTAGTCTCCATAGAGGTATCAAGAGATAATATTATTATTAATATGTTCGATTGCAAGTATGAAATAACATTATATTTCAATGCATATCTAAACTTATTTTATATTATATTTTTGTACGGAAGTAAGTAGAGCGTTAAGTTCCAAAAACAAGACAAAAAGAAATGTTCCAGTTTATGGAAAGTTGCCACGTATTGGAAGTTGGCCAAACTACCTCTTTAAGTTGTATTTATATCTTCGGTTAAAAATGTATATAAAACAGGAGGAAAGTTTCGTAAAAAATTATGAATGAAGACTCTCTCTCTCTCTCTCTCTCTCTCTCTCTCTTTCTCCTTTAATGCGTATATAACGCTGACTGACAGTACGAGAAAATTAAAACTGGAAATAAGTTTACCTTTTATTGTAATATGGTGCCTCAATAAGAATGTTTTTCTACTAAGAATAAGGAGGTGACTATACATCGATGAACACATAAGGTATCGTATATTTTTGACAAGGCAGTATATACATGCTTGGTAATATGACATTGATGGATTGAAGCATCCAGATTATTCTAATGGATCGTTAGGATTGGTATAAGTAGTAGAAACCATTACGGTGATGTGCATACCACATATTTTTTACGATTACATTGTTCGTTTCTATCCTAGTCTTGTTCCGTAGTCTAATTTCGTAAACAAAGCCGAGTATTTTTCTTATTGCTATGTTCTCTTTCATAAGTACCAGCATACGAAAATATCGCTTAGAAAGAGTTGGGGCCATCCGTCATCGTCTAAAGTAAGCAATTCGAATGTTTTGTTCCTCCCCCCCCTGGAGTTCCATTATTCTGAAAGTAGTATTGTAAAGCTGGAAACTTCTGAATACTTTTTTTTATTTTTTATTCTTCATGGGGTTGTAAATACGGATTCTTTCAACTTTCTCAATACTTTCATTTTAAAATTCATGTAAATCATGATATGTCATAGTAAGCGGCGATGGTTTTAAACGAAGCGAAAAATAAACGATCGTTGAATGAATATTTTATTTATTAATGTATTAAAATGAATATCAAGAGTAATTAAAATAGTGATGATGTTTTTCTTGGAAGCTCTATGTTCGAATATTAAATTACAATACCATTTGATGTTCACAATTCATATTAAAAATAGGAATGTTATTTCATGCTTAGGCAGAATTGATGATAAAAGATAACAGGGGACATATTATCGATGCATACGATCTGGTAAGCAAAGTGCCTTTACTTGACCTAGAACATCTTTGATATTGAACAGTACAAGTAGAAGGTAGCTGTTTACAGAAATTTGCTGCTGTGAGAAAGTTTCCTGCTATTCTGGGGAAATGAAATCGAGTTAGCCACCGAGTCTTATTTTCATCAGTTTACTTCCAATATGAAATAATTTGTTTGAAATTCATGTTTATTATCACCATAGCGTTTGCTAATATACATAGTTGCACATTGAATTCTAAGTAGAAATAAAAGCAGAGGGCGCCATCATTCCTGTCGTCTTTGCAAACTGAGCATGCGTGTTCCATTTTCCACTTTAGATTATGAAATATGTTTTGTCATGATAGGAAGCAGACTATTGTAAATTTTGGCATTATGCGTGGGAAAAAAATCGAACTATTGTAAAAATTGTTTGTTATTAACCATAGATATATGTAATATTACGAATAATTGAAATAAGTTTGGAAAGACTTTCTACTAAAATAAATTGTTTCCAACGTATTTGTGCTGTAAGATATATAAAACTGTAAACTCATCCAACATGAGTAACTAAAATATATTATTGAAAAATATACAACTTTAAAATATATTGTTTTCAACATATCAGTTATAAAATACAATTAAACCTATTGATTGAATTGGCAATAAAACTGCTTGAAAAATTAAACAAAATAGAAATATGACGATTATTATTATTATTATTATTATTATTATTATTATTATTATTATTATTATTATACGGCCATCTCCATGGAGTCCAAAGCCATCGCGGGAGATCCAAATTATTTTCACAATCTCTATCATATCCCCTCCTTGAACTCATTGATAGACGAAGCACTCACAATTGAGTCAAGCAATCCTTTCCATTCCATTCGTTCCCAACTCTCCAGCCAAAACATTTAGTCCTCACACCCTTGTTAACTACACTCTTACTTAATTTCCAGGGATAATCTCTTGTTCTTCTACCCAACTGCTGAAATATATCCCCTTCATCAACCTTATTCAAATCATTTAGTAATTGAAATGTTTCTATTATATCCCCTGCCAATGGACAGGAACATCTCGCCAGAACGAGAGACAACAGATGGACAATCAGAGTAGCAAACTTGTATTCGAGAGATATCAAAAGGAAACCTGGAAGACCAGTCTTAAGGTAGGAAGACCCAATGATTAAGAAAGTCGGAAGAAAAGAAAGTCCCAAAACAGGAATAGCTGGACTCTTTACTACCTACAGTCATGGAAAAATCCTGACTGAAATCACAGGTCTATCAAGGTGATCATATCCCCTCTTCTCCACTTATCAACCAACCTTTGTAATCCACAAGCTCTCAATCTGTCAATGTAGGGAGCATTCCTTACACCACTCACCAACTTGGTCTCTTTCCTATGAATCTTTTCCAACACTATCTCATCTCCAAGATGACCAGACCTGAACACAGTATTCCAGATATGCACGTATCAACGCCTTTTGAATAGAAATAATAACTTCTTTATCTATACATGTTAGCATGTTCTTTAATAACCAAGCAATAATCCTATGAGCTAAGGTGTCCAAGGTGGACACCTTAGCTCAAAATCCTATTTACAAATTTCAATTTGTAAATAGGATTATGAGCATAATTACAAACAGCATAATTTTACATTTTTTCAAATTGAACTGACATCCATTATCTTTAGCCCATACCGCCAGCTTATTTAAATCATCCTGCAAGCTCTCTACATCAGCTTGATTAATTATTACGCTACCTAACTTTCCATTATCAGCAAACAACTGAATATCTATCTCCCTTCAAATAATTTCCTATATCATTTATGCACAAATTAAAGATAAACGGCCCAAACACAGAGCCCTGAGGCACACCACTGGTCACCGGCTTCATTCGGAACTCAGCTCCTCCACACACACTGTCCACGAGCCACCTTTGTATCCAAATCATCAGTTTTAATATCCATCCTCATTTGTTCCAATTTGCGTAACAGTATTCCATGAGGATGTCCTGTCAAATATCTTCGCAAAATCGAGCAAGATGATCTCTGTACAGCCATTCCCCTTGTGCAACTCAGCTGTCACTCTATTATAAAAAGTTAATCAACTGCTAAAGCAAGACCGACTTTTAACCAAACATTCCCCCCCCCCCCCATAGAGTATAACATTCTTATCCACACATTCCTGAATTCTGTTTTTAATCAACTTTTTCAATACTTTTAACACCATTTCGGAGATGATGATTGATCGTAATTTTGTACCACAGCCTTAGAGCCTTCTTTATGCAAATTTTACACTCCTCTACTTTCTTGGGACTTTACAAGAGCTACTTGATTTAAGTTAAACAGATAACTAAGACACATTGACAATTCCTTCGCACATTCACGTAATATCCGAGCTGATATAACAGCAGTATTTGCATTCTTAAATTCTGCAATATCCCAAGTACCTCTGATTCATTAACTTAAATTCTCATATCAGTTATTGCTACAGAAATATTCTCACTCGGATGACAGACTTTTGAAAAGTAGTCACTCAGTAACTCTACTATTACATCTGACTCAGTCACCTCGCTGCCATCAGCACCCACTAAAGTTATCCTTCCAAAATCATTCTTCGTTTTACTTTCCACGTAGCGGAAGAATTCTTTGGAATTTCCTTGGACCTATTTGGCTAAGGTCTTCTCATAATCTGATTTAACCTTCCCTACTATGCTGGTGACCTTTCTAACCCGAGATTTGTACTGCTCGTGAGCTTGCTGACGACAAAATTCTCGTCAGCAAGCTCACGAACAGTACAAATCACGAGCAGTACAGAAGGACGTACCGATATTGCTTCCTTCAGATACCCGTAGATTATCTCTCATCCACTGCTAACATCTTTCCCCGGAAATTTTTTTATGCCATGGGATGGCTGTAAGCTGCCTTCGAAGCTTGTTATAATCGCCTACCCCGTTGTTCCGTATATATCCCTTCTTAAGAGAGAAATTCACAAATTTTGCAACCTCCCAAGTCAATACCGCATGATCACTCTCACCAATCGGAGGTAACGTGAACACCTTACTTATGCATCGGTCTTATGAACCTATGACCAGATCCAACACTCTCACACCACGAGTCTCTTCAGTTATGTGCTGTTGCAAGTAATTATCCTTTAAAAAGTGTATGAATTCCATTTCCTTCTTTCCAAGTGATCTCTTCTCTTTCGAGTCAATGTCTCCATAGTTAAAATCCCCCATAACAGCATAATTTTACATTTTTTCAAATTGAACTGACATCCATTATCTTCAGCCCATACCGCCAGCTTATTTAAATCATCCTGCAAGCTCTCTACATCAGCTAGATTAATTATTACGCTACCTAACTTTCCATTATCAGCAAACAACTGAATATCTATCTCCCTTCAAATAATTTCCTATATCATTTATGCACAAATTAAAGATTTGTGCTCTACCTGCAGTCATTGCGCTAATTTGCGGATGCATGTCTTCCACGTCACCTCTTTGTACCTCCTGACTTATACCTCTTTTAAAACTTAGCAACTGACTGTATATTTTGTTCCGTCGGCCACTATTTCACATCAGATTGTTTCAAATGTACTACTATTCACACGCCTGTCTTCTTGATATCCTACTTTTTCTTGGCTGCAGTTTTTCCACTATCATCAGCAATACCCCCCCCCCCCCCCCACACACACTCTGTTCTATCTTCTCTATCCTTGTTGAAAATATCATACCCATCACATTCAATTCCGGTAACCACATCTTCTGCTGTCAGCTAAGTTTCACTAATTTCCATAACTTTTGACGACATTGTACTGACTAATGCCAAAAATTCTTCCATCTTATTTAGAATGCTTCTTGTATTAGTATCTAGCAGTCTCAGTATTCTCAATAGCTCCATTCCGATTTTTATCCGCTCTATTCTCCAAATTATTCCATAATATACATAAACCTCTCCCTCCTGCTTTGAACCACATCACTTCTAGTTTTTAAATAATACATTTATTTTATCTAAAACTTTTATCTAAAATAAATTAGAAAACATTATTAAACGTGTAGCTACTAATAATATATATTCGACAGAATAAAATCCTTTATAAGTTTTGAATCATTCACTATATTGGTAGTTTGGAGGAGCACATAACAACGACAAAACTTGTGAAAGCTTTGTGAAGAAGCAAATTTGGGTGTAATGTCTCCTACCTAAACGTTCATTCCCACGTGGGTCCGTTGGTTGGAGAGAGGATACACTAACCACTCGGCTAATGAAGCTGGCATGCACACATATATCGTTTCTCTAATTGTGAAGATAATACATATTTAGCGAATACCATTATGGACAGTGTTGGCCACTACCCTCTTCTGTATCCCCCCCCTTCCCCCATTTGTAAATCAGTTCTAAAGTTACCATTGAGTACTTTCAGCAAATAGTGTGTTAACATGTTAACACTATTTGTATTAGTTAACACAAATAGTGTTAACACTATTTGTGTTAACTATTGTTAACACAAATAGTGTGTTAACAATAACATGTTAACATGTTATTGTTAACAGTAACATGTTAACTGTTAACAATAGTGTGTTAACACACTATTGTTAACACACAATAGTGTGTTAACAAGCATGTTAACACATGTTAACATGTGTTAACATGCTTGTATGTCAATGAAACGACCGAAGATAATATTCTTCTTGTTATTATTATTATTAGTAGTAGTAGTAGTATCACGTGACACCTCAAATGAGTCCAAGGACTCATCGAGGGAGGACACTCTACTCTGTAACTATCCATCTCCACCAGTTACACGGCACACCACTACCACCATCATTATAACACACATCCCCATCTAATGTCCACTACTATCACTAGTATTTTTATTTATATTTATTTATGTATTTATGTTTTTTAAATTGTGTGTGTTCTCAAGACTGATTTGTATGTATGCAAAATACATATGAAAGAAACCTGAGTTTCCCGGAGAAACAAATCCTGCTATGAGATCAGATCTAGCTCCTTACAACTAAGTTCGCATAACCATGATTACAATATATTCTTTAGGAGGGTATTATCATCCTTAGTTTTTACTATTTCTATAATCTTCGAAATGCCAAATATTAATATGGTAAGTTTATTGTCAGTTATAAAAACCAAACGTTTGTGTAGGCAGTTTCGGTTCAGAGATGATTAATCCGGTCTTTTTTTGTTTTACATTCGACACCGGCATGGATCGATTTGTTTTACTCCGAACTCGATTTTGATCTCAGTCGGAGCCATAAGGAATATTACTTTCATAAACGAGTTCTCTCCGAACCCAGAAAAACTGTTCGATTTCTAGCCGAATGCTGCTTCAAGTACAGAAGCTGTTATTTGCTAACAAAAGCTGTGAGGAAAGTCAGTGATTTTTATAGAATATATTTATTTATTTGTTATTTTTCTTTGTGGGGGGGGGGGGTACACAGATCACCTTTGGTAGAAACAGCAAGCCACAGGTCTGTTTTTATAAACAGCTATAAATCCAATATTGATATAAAATTTAATGAACTTTATTTGTTACACATTTTAGCATATTTTCAGGCTCACTTTGTTTAAAATATAGAATTGTTCAAGCTACATATTTAAAATAAAACATTAACATCGCCAACATCATCTTATATCAAGTAAGTGAAGTTTGCACCTGAACGTAGTTCAAGTTTGAGGCAACTCGTGGTAAAGGTGGAGTAAGCCCGATCACTTTCCTTAGTATTTCCCCCTAATGCAAAGCCATCTCCTTACGGAGATATATGATGCTATGCATTAAAGGCAAGGGCCACTACCCAGACCGGTTTCGACCTTTATTGAGGTCTCGTCAGTGGGAGCCAGACCTAAAAAAAAAATTTTTTTTTAAATGCCAAGGTTTGAAGTATAGATCTTATGAATTTTACCTAAACAAGTTGCCACAAGGTGCTTTGACCTTATTAAATAAAAATATCAGGATGAGAGTAAGATGTAGAAAGTTGTTTAACTTGGTATACTATGTTAAAGATACGAAGCAATTTTATATATATATTGTCGTTCATATTTACTCGGTAGATAATGTTATGAAAAATAAATTAGTTTGAATGACTATAATACCGAGAATAAAAAAGAATAAAGTTGAATGCTAAGATACTACTAGTTTCGTTGAAAAAATCAACTTCTTCAGGTATCAAAGACAAAGAATTATATAAAAAATAACAGAGACAAGTAAGCTGCAACTAGGCAACTGTAAAGGTGGAGACAACTAAGTCAAGCCACAAACTTGACTTAGTTGTCTGTTTGCTTACTTGGGAAAAAGGATTAAAAACCTAGCTTATAAAATTGCTTGGTATCTTTAACATAGTATATACCCAAGGTAAAAAAAACTTTCTATATATAATAATAATAATAATAATAAGTTAAAAATAATACTTCTATGATCATCAAGAAAGAAAGTGTATTTGTTTTTTAGAATAAATAAAAATGAAAATTTGAGATAAAAAAGCAATAAATATGGAAATTGCATACCTTGAGTTATCGGTTCCATTTCAAAATGCACTATTCGTAAATAGGCAGCCCACTCGTCCAAAGTGAATGATTCGTCTCTGACTACAGCAACCCGGAGTCAGTCATGTTTAGTTGTCGCATTTATAAATCAAGCACAGTCTGTAAAGGAATACGACGGACTCTTGAGCTTCAGACAGCGAAAAACAAACACTGCGTAATCACAGAAAATATTCAGAATTGACAAAAACACATTTTTGGCCAATCACACGAAACAAAGAACACATTACTCACTAGGGAATTATCTTTGGACTCATAAATAAATAAAAAGACGAAATATAGACTGTTATGGAAAATATTATCATAGCAAATGAGCTGCAAGCATCCACAGTGATGTATTTGTAGTGTAATATTCCGAATAAAATGCAAATTCGTACTTGCAATGTGTATGTGTGTGTGTGTGTGTGCGTGCTCAAACCAACACATTGCTGCCTTAGGCGGTGTTTTGTACAATCACCGACAGATTACCGCTAACTCGTACTGTGACACACTGATATCTTTTGAGAGAGAGAGATCAGAATTTCCTTGCTAATGAACTGTCGACTCGAAATATTGTTTAATAAGTAACTATTGTCTAATATTTTCATTCCTTGTCTTTAAATGTATCTAGAGCGAAAGCTTCGTGCTAAGTGAATAGCCGATAAAAACGTCTGTATTTTTAAACCAAGTTTAGGCAAAGAAGAGTTTGCATCGCATAAAAGAACTTTCTTAAAAAATAAATAAATAAACGATCGCTACATGTCTCTTTATGGAACTTGAGCGACGTGTTCCATAAGTGGTTGTAAGTTGTCTATTGACTTTCTTCCCGATAAACTAAAAGCGACCATCTAGCCATTGAAATTCTAGCATACACTTTCTTCCCTGCTCTTCTTTTCGCTTTAAAAATTAAGCTTGTTGCATTTACAACATTTTAATGTAGACAGTGAGATCATCTTTTTTTTAAATCTACCAACTGGTTTTTTTTATCGCTATTTTCAATTTATTATAATTTAACTATTCCTTTTGAGTGTCCTATTTATTACTCCATTTTTATCCTCTCTTTTATTATTATTATTATTATTATTATTATTATTATTATTATTATTCGTTTATTAGTCGTAATCGACAATTTTCACAAATATCTTGATTATTTTAATTCTATCACATTTTATTTATATTAACTGTTTTTCTGTAAGTTTTCATTTCACTCCTTGTATTTATTTGCAGTATGTCTGATATTTCTGTTTTACTTCATATGATAATATTAGTCGAACTTTTATAGATTTATAGATTCTTCTTTCTTTTGATAGTTCCTTACTTTTCATTCCTGTCGTTTTTACTTCTACTGTGTTATATTTTTTTTGAGTTTCATTATTTGCTTTTACTTCTAATGTGTTATATTTTAAAACGGCTAACGCTAGGTATTAGGTATTTGAATTCTATTACCTATTCAAATAGTTTTCTGTTTATTTTTAGTTTGTAGCTTATAAGTTCTTTTGCAATAATTTGTTTTCGTGTTAATTCCATATTAAAATTACGCATCTGTTTCAGTTTAAATAATTGCCGTTAGAGGGCATCTTCATTTTTTGCAAGTAATATTGTACCATTCTATCCAAGTTGATTTATCGATTTTTCATATAATTCCTGTTTTAAATTTTATTATTTCGTGTGTTTATATATATATATATATATATATATATATATATATATATATATATATATATATATATATATATATATATATATATATATATATATATATATATATATATATGTACGCTGTTTCTGCGCCACTAAATAAACACTAATAAAATATTGCTGAAAGTTAAAATCTAAAGTGTCCAAATATATATATATATTTTTTTCAAAAATTTGTGCTTAATACTGATTAATTAATTATGTTATTATATTCATTAATTTTACTAATCAAGATGAACTATTCTGTCTTGGCAAAATTAATTTCATCAGTTTTATGAAATTACTTGGCTGTACGAAACCCTTAAGCCTAATGCAATAATGGTAGTTGAGGCAATCTCATTAATACTGGCACTTGTATCGATGACGTAAATACTTCTGGTGAAGGTCTCATCTCTCCTTCTTCTGCTCGAATTATTATCCCATTACTGGAAACAAAATGCCATCAAAGAAAAAAAATGTCCACGCTCGTCACTGCCATTCATCAATTTATTTATTTATTTTATTTATTTTTTATTGTTTTTTTAATGGTGCTGGTTTCGGCGTTCACATTCCAGGTACACAATTTCATCATCTTCCAACTCTCAGTGAGGAGGTTGAGGGGAATAGTAAGCGAGCACGTCAAACATCTTTACTGAGTGTTACCTTTAGGATGCGTCTGCATGTAAATACCATCATGTGAGACCAGTTATTTACATTCAATGGGAAAGCACATATAAAGTCTTCTCATCGTAGGCGTGATTCGAACCCAGTTGCAAACCTACGAATGCTGACTAAACTGGTGTCATTAAAGGTCCACCTTCGCTTCATACATCGCAGTCACGTGGACGAAGCGACACGTAAAGATCTGGGTTCGAATCCTCAATGACGAGAAAAATCATTTTACCTGGTTTTCAGTTGAAGACGAGTTCGTATCATACGAAGGTGGTAGGATTATTCCTCTTGGAAAATCGGGATTTTCATCCGGCAGAGTAGACAAACGAGCCGCAGAGCACACGCACTTAAGCGACATAATACATTAACCTCAGAGTCTTCTGCTTCCATCGTAATTCTAAGTAACCCTTCTAGCACATTAACGTTCGCCAAAAAATAAAATAAAATAAGGGGAAAAATGGTCTCCTAGAATAAAAACAAAAACTTAAAATACAGATATTGAGATGTGAATACAAATTCTAATTTCACACATGATTATGGAGCGTCACACATTCCTTTCACTTTATTCTCTTCTAGTGAATTATTAATTCTCTTATAATTTAAAAACTTTCCTTTCTTCTGGGAATTGTATAAAGCCCTATTTTATGGCTATCTGAAAATAAGTACACATTACAGGTATTAACGTATAATCCTACAATAAAAGCATCTGCGTAGTGGATGCATTTTGCTGAAGTTGTCACTCTGCTAACGCCTGATGTACGAGCCGTATAGAAAGTTCGATGGATGTTGTAATCTCTCCTACCTACCGTGTTTCCCCATCTTATAAACCCCTCCTCGGTGATCACGCAAACGCAATTTCGTCTCCTTTATCTCCATCCTAGAGATCTAAGCTGCTATACGAGAGAGAGAGAGAGAGAGAGAGGCTTGTTTTCTTACATAGCCAATTCAATTCCTTCTACCCCCCTACTTTTTCCCCCAGCATCGTAAGGACAGCGACATGCGTGTGTGGCAATGTCAGCACCTGCTGATGTTATTTCGTGAGCACCTTTCTCTTTACGACCTAACGTGTTGTTGCCGATAGAGTAACAAACCATAGCCTTTAAGGGTGTGCAGATTTCATCTTTTATGCTGGTTGTTTCCTCTCTTCTGTTTGCCAACTAAGGCACGACAGTGAAGAAAAACGGCAGTGATTCATTGTCTACAGGAATCCATTCGTTCCACAACAAATTATACCGAATTTGTATGATAATAAATCAGCATATTTTGTTGATAATACGAAAGCCTATGAAAATCGCAACTGGATTTATTTTTTGAGAAAATATCCACAGCTGGAAGATCTCAAAATGTTGATGATTATTTTATATCACTGCATTCCAAGTTTGACCTACTCGCCTGAAGAAAAAAAAAATTGCCCATTGAGATGAAATTTTATTTGGGGAGAAAATGAAAGTTAAACAAAAGGCTCGGTGAACCAAGAGTGTCGCAAGTATATAAAACATTCTTTTTCCTGATACAATGACCTTATATCATAGCATCTTATGTTGCAATAGTCAGCATCCGGCCTGTTTTGAATTACTGATTAAGTCTTAGTGATTTCAGCCATAATTCAACAACAAAACTATGTTTGCTTTTGAGATGGAGTCTTCCACCCGAAGGGCTTCTGTTGATATTTTAAAACGAATTTATATCACCTCCCAAATAGCGTAGTCACTTCTTAAAAAAACCTGAATGATGGCCAAAGCCTTCTGAATTGAAAAGTGCTATTACCATCCCGATATTATTGCTAAGAATATTTGTAACTTTCCCAAATCAGGTTCAACTATTTAGAAATCACGGCACAGACTGAATAGAAAATCACTCCATACTTTTTTTTAATCGCTTTGTAATATTTTGTTGGTTGTTACCCACGTTTAATACAAATAAAATACACACGGAACTGTGTAAAAAAACATCAAGTGTATGTTTAACTAGAAGAAAAAGTACCTTAAGGTTTTTATAAACATAGGAAATAACTGTGAAGAAAACTCTGTATAGCAATGGAATATTTTTTTTTCCTTAGTAGACAACCATCACTTTGTGTTGTATTATGGCCGAAGGGGTTTTCTAGCAAATTTTATAACTTTGTGGTCTGAAAAGTCATGTAAAATTCATAAGGTCTTATGTTTCACGAACGTTTTGTCAGTCTGCAATAGGTAACGTTACACTACCGTAATATAATCCCAGTTTATTGCTACTTAAAATTTTGTTAGTTATCAAATAACACTCTCTATATGTGGAATTCTTAAACTAGCTTGAAGGTCGCATAATACGCTACAGCAGGTTTTGTATTCTGTATTTTTATGGCAAGTCATTCCAAAGACTGCTTTCCGAATAACATAACACGATGAAAATTAGGCTTTATGAAAAGTTCCGTGCAGTTTAACTGTGTAAAACATGTGGATCTTTATGTGCAAAAGGTTTAATTTTTATTGAGAAATTTCATTTTTCTTCAGGAAACTATTCAATAAAATTATAAGCCTGACAAGAAAAAAAATTATTTTTTTCAATTACTTGCTTTAAGTAAAATTCCAACTGGACTGGTTTCCAGCTTCTTGTTAATTAAACTAGAGTATTATTTTTGAATTCATTCTATTAATATGCTTATTTCATTCTGATCTTCACTTTTTCATTCATTATTTTATGGATTGTAACATTCTTCATAAATCTTTTCGATAAAACTTTTATTTGTTTTCTTTTAAACTTTGTTTTTTCTTTTATTATTTTGTTTTATTCATTTCACATGTTAGTAGTTATCTGTTGTATCTTTGATGTTTTTATTCTTGTTTCACATATATATGGGTCGAACTACTACTGATTCACATATTCTTATTTTTTTTTTTGTTTCCTTTGTTAGCTCTGATTTGTCCATATAATTGAATTTACACATTCTGATATTTTATTAGATTTCAAGGATTATGATTTTACTTTATTTTGGTTACATTTTACTGTTAACAGTTATTTCTAGATAAATTCCATTACTTATTTCAATATTGTTTTCAGTTTTAGTTCCAATTTTACATCTTATTGGTTCATTTGCAGTTTTCATTCTTTGGTAATTGCTAATGAGACATTAACAGGAAAAAACAACAACAACAAATATTAATTTCCCTGTTTATATTTAAATGTTAAAACTGCTTGCATATCTGTTGGAATTTAGCCATCATTTTAGTCTCATTAGACTCTCATGAGATCTCCAACAACCTAAGAAAACAACTATACTCCAAATCGATTGAATGTGGGAATCTGTAGATATGTTTGCAGAGGATAGAAGAGAATCGAAAACGATTCTCCGTGGGCGTTTTTCACAATTTTTTAAAGTGTTCCTTGTAGTCTTATTTTTTTCAAAGTAATTGGATTTAATTCAGTAGGCTGTGTCACTTATATTTCGTTAGAACCTCCGTAGCTCAATAGGTAACGGTTAATAAGACCTGAGTTTCAAATCCTATAAGGATGGCCATGAATAATAGTGACCTGTTACCTACCGATTTCCCCCAAAAAATTCTAAATGATTCGAAATAGCTTTTAAAAAATGTATAATAACACCAATTTCTTAGAACTTATAAGAAAAACTATCTGTATATGTATCGTTTTTTTGGTCTTCAAACTGATATTTCGATTTTGTTTTCTATTTTTCTAATTATTATTTTTGATTTTTCTTTTCTTTTTATTTTTATAATTATTTTGTTGACGCTTTTGCGATTTTTTGTTATTTTTTTTCTTGTTTGTTACACATTCATTTCCTGGTTGCAAGGCATTTTTTCATATATATCTTTTCATTTCTGATTTTATTAAATTTGTTTTTCTCCACATTTTACCCAAGCATTTTGATTTCTGCAGTAGCGGTGCTCAACTGTTTTATCTTATTTCAGAATATCCGATGCACATGTTAAAACTGGCCTTATTATACATTATTCAAAATAAATTTTAAAGAAAAAATTTTAATTTCGCAAGAAAATAAGTACAAAAATTAAACTCCGACTTTACCTAATTAATTTATGTGCTCCTATGTTCCTAATAAGGTCGTTAATTCTCTTAGGCATGGACTCCACCAACGTATTACACATTTTTCTTATTTCTGCATTTCGAAACCATACTTTTATAATGGATTGTGCTAAGTTATCCTTTGTATCACAATTTAATTTTCCAAGTCTTTTTTTCACTATGGTCCACACTATTGGATTAATGTCAGAGAGAGTTACCTGGCCACTGAAACAATTGGATGTTATAATATTTGAGGAACTCTTTCACTTTTTTGAAGTGCGGCATGGAGCGAGATCCTGTTGGAAGATGAGTTCTTTGTCTTTCTAGATCTGTGGGACCACTTTTTTCTCCAATATTTTAATGTATTGGTCGCTTTTCATCCCACTGTCAACAGGCACAAGTGATCCTGGACCGTCATATGTAAAACAATCCCAGAACATCTTTTTAGATGGGTGTTTAGGAACTTGTTGAAGGCGGGCGGGAGAAGTCTCAGCTGGTGATTGGCGAACATAGGGTACTCCCTCTTCTTGGACAAAGAAATGGTCTCATCTGGGAATATGACCTTCTTCCGGTTCTCAACAGTCCAATCTTTGTATACTTTTGCCCACTGGAGCCTCTTTTCCTGCACAGCCTTCGTTAACAGCTGTTTCCTTTTTGGTCTGTGGACAGTCTTCCCTGCTTCCAACAGTTTTCGACAGACTGTCATGTCAGAAACATTTTCCATTTTCGCAGACATTTTCACTTTCTGTCAGGAGAAAAGGTATCTGTGTCTCTAAACCTCTTTAAAATCATATTAATAGTACTCAACCCAACACCACTCTCATTGGTAATTTGTCTTTGAGTCATGGATGCGTGCTGAGAAAGAGTGCATATTTGTGACGCTTTCTTGGAGATGTATCCATTTCACAGCTACACAAAATGAACAAAACATTGCGAATGTCAACTAGTTTACGTTATTAAAAATGCACAGCACTATTAATAAACATCGTAGAGACAGTTAAAACACGCAGCACTCAACCAAAATAGTGAAATAAACCCAAAACAGAAAATAGTAAACCGAAATCAAGACAAAAAGTATTGTGAACTGAAGCAGAAACCAAACCAAATCCAAAAACTTGACGAAAATTCGGCTTGTTCGGATTAATTTGTTCGCTACTGTACTTTTGGATAAATCTGTCTCAATTATAAATTCTTAAATTTCCACATTGTTCTTGTTTAAACATCAATTAACAGTTCAGTTTTTTTTTTGTTGTTTATTTATAGCTCACATTTGTTAGTCGCTTACTAATCATAGTATATTTTTTTCTATTGATATTTCCATATTATATTATATTTGGAAATAAAATACCTCTCTTTGTAAATTATTTTCCGAATTTATTGCCACTTCTCAAAGCAATTAGAGAATATAATAAAATTAGTTTAATCCTTTATTCAAGTGTGAGCAAAGCAAACAAAGTTTGCGCCTGAAAATATCTTCAGGACTGGGGTAAGGTGGTACAACACCGGGAAACTCGTAGCAAAGGTGGACCAAGATAACATCACTCCTATCTCAGTATCTCCCATAATGCAAAACACATCTCCTTGCGGATATGTATAATGTTATGCATTAACGGGAGGGTCACTACCCAGACTAGTTTCGACTTTTATTGAGGTCTCTTCAGTGGGAGCCAGGCCCTGAAGTGGAGATACCAGGCAGAAGCAATGGCGAGGTCATCTTTACCTATAGGAGTTGCCAAAAGGTGTCCTACCGTTTTATTAAATTACTCTGGATTTAGAGAAAGATGTTGAAAGTTTATTTTTCATTTGGTTAGACTTTAATAAATATTTTAGACTATAAAAAATAGCTTGGTCCACCTTTGCTACGAGTTTCCCGGTTGTACTACCTTACCCCAGTCTTGAAGATATTTTCAGGCGCAAACTTTGTTTGCTCACATTTGGATATTAAACTAAATTTATTATAGTCTAACCAAGTGAAAAATAAACTTTCAACAATTAGGGAATACTTTAGTTTCTGTCGGATAATTATAAATTTCTGCAAATAATTATAACTATTGGGTACTTTATATATGAATAAATATTTCTTACTCATGGATAGGGCGTAATTGCTAAGATATTGTTTAAATAATCGATATTTATTACAAATTTAACAAATTATACATTTTAGCGTGAAATAATTTTAATAAGAATAACAACAAGAATAGCCAAAATTTTTTTGTTAATTTTTAATAGGGTGTATGGTCTCCATTAACAGCCTAAACAGCCGTACATCTTAATTGCATGGACTGAATAAGATAATCAAACAATTCTTGGGAGTATTTCTCCCCTCTTCTGTGAGAGCAATTTCGAGAGCTTGAAGCGATCGTGGTGGCACCAGTCGAGCCACCTGTGTGTTCTACACCGTTGTATATTAAGAATATTTTAAAATAAATGTGTCACATTTTGTAAATTATTTTTATAACTTTATAATTTACAAGTAAACCAAAATATTCCCTAATTAATTTGAGCAGTATATTACTATGATATCTACACGTAGCAGACGGGATTTTCTATATTATTATCAATTCTCGTGCTTGTTTTATCTTCGTATCTTTCGCTTTATTTTATTTATTTATTTATTTTTTATATATCATAAGAGAGGTTGCGGAACCTATAGTAAATCGATGCATGTGTAAGAATGTCATTTCATTTATTAATACTGAACATTAGTAGTCCTAACAAATTACTTTTCAATTTATTTTATTTCATTATTGCAGTAACTTATTAGACATTTATAATCTACTATTTTATTAATTACGATAGCATATAAAAGCAAAATAATTCAATTTTATTGAATATTTTTGTACATAATAAGTATATATATATATATATATATATATATATATATATATTCTTATAATGTGTAAATAGTTCTTTTGTTACCTATCTTCTAATGTATATTTTATCAAGTTAAATATAAAAAAAAATCTCCAAGAGTTATGGAATTACAGATGGACGTTCTCTACTTTTCTACTTTCTTTGTCCAATCCAATCATTGCATTAAGTCAGTGTTTCTCAACCTTCTTTCATGTGTGTGTTCCATTTTTTAATATGAGTTTTTGTGGCTCCCCCACCTCCCCCCCTGCAATTCTTATGTTAAGACACTGACAAAACCCATAAAAGTTAGCAAAACAAAACAAAACAAAAAAAAAAATAGGAATTAATTAAAATTTTTAAATATTCATACAAATTTAAATACGTCATCAAATCTTTCGAAAATTATATAGGTCTGGCATCACCACACAGACTGTTGAATCGTATCGGCCGTTCGGAAACATTCGGGATTTCATCACGGGAACTATCGAACGTTATGAAAATGTTTCTGCGAGTATAAATAAGGCTTGAAATGGTAAGACGGTGAATAGCAAGCTTTTCGTGCACTTTTGCCATTTCCAACATCTTACCTTTGTGAATTCGGATTTTCTGCAGTGGCTGACTTAAAAACAAAGTATAGATCTCAGTTAAATATAGAAAGAAAACTAAGAGTGTCATTTTCCAATGTATCACCATCATATGAAAAGCTTTGCTCCGCAACAAAGGCCCAAGGAAACCATTAATTTTTAGATTCATTGTTATTGTTTAGTTTTGAATGGTTGCTCGGTATATTTTGCATTATTTATATGTTCCCGTAAGCGTAACTAGTTTATTAAATGTACTGGATTTTATACACTTTATTATTTTATTTTCAGAGTGTATTTTATGTTTTTTTTTAAATATTATTTTTTTGCATCATAAATAGTTTCATTAAATGCTTTTGTTTCAATAAACTAGTTTTTCAGTTTTTCGTTTGATTTCTATTTTCTTCGCGCCCCCAAAGGGGGAACGCCCCATAGGTTGAGAATCACTGCATTAATTACATAAAATCAATTAAAAATCTTAATTTATGATGCCATTTAAAATATTTTATTGACAAGTTTATATTTAATGCAAAGATTAACTCTTAAGAAGTGTTTTAGAATATTTTATTTATAATATTGAGAAAGTTTATTTAGAATATTAAGATATTTTGTTTAGAATATTTAGAATAAATTTAGATTATTATTGTAGTTGTTGTGCAGGCGCCTCTTAGCAGGTTTAGTAAATGTAAATTTAATCTAAAAGATTAAATAACTCTTATGAAGTTCTAATTCTAAGTATGAAATAAAAGTTTATTTCATTTCAAAGTTTTTTTTTTTTTTTCTTTTTTTCCCAAGCATCGATCGAGATCTTCTAACACATTTTTGTGAGTTAATGTCGATTAAAGCATTTGTGGTTTTCTCTAACAGCAGTTGCAAACAAGAAACTTTAATCGTCTGCGTTTACTTTCACAAAGTTTTTATTGTATCTCAGGTAGCAGAAGAAAGATAGTAATAGAATATGCCACAGAAAATGGTCTACAATAAGAGAAAATGTTGAAGTGAATGGAACGTTATTTCTTAATTAGATAAATTCCAGCTGTACTTGATCGCAGAAGAAACTTTTAAAGTTATATAAGAGAGAAAAAAAAATTAATGAAAAATTCTCGGCAGGACATTGCCGAGCACTTAGTGAAGGCAGACAGACGATGAATTTTCTGTAAGCTTTGATAGTGGAAGAAAATTTCTAAGTGCAGTCCTCGAATTAGAGAGAAAAAAAAAAAAATTTCTCCTATTTGCTATTAGCAACGATAGCATTTTGGAAGACGCAATTTCTGAAAATATTCGTATACGTTTATATATATATATATATAAATATTTACTTGCGAAGATGAGTTTTGTATATACTGTGTTATAATTATTTTTTTTTTTCGGTCACTCCGCAACAAGTGTTCAATGAGCTCCTTAATAGCTTGTATAAAAATAAAAATATTTAAAGATATATATATTATATATAAGCTTTAAGAAATACTTTTCGTTATCTTCTCGTCAACACTTAGCGTTTTAATCAGCCTAACAAGATATACACGATAAATAATATATGGGAGTGCGATGTGAATGCATTGCAGAAGATAGAACGTTCCAACAAGTGACGTAATATTATGTTTTATATTTCACCTTACTGCGCATTCATGACGTAACGCCTAATGCGCCATAAGCAAAAATTTAACTCTTCAATCCAAAAGAAGAAGACCAGAATCATAAGTATAGCAGACACTTCGATTTATAGAGAAAATTAAAATGATTCTGTAAACTTTTATTCTAAAAATAATTCTATTTATTAGTAAATGAAAAACTTCTACTGATATTATATTTTATAAATATCATTAAATGATTAAAGAATGATAATGAAATACGAGGGTGGTCTGAAAAGTTCTCAGCCTCGACTATAGATGGCAACACTATTGGCAAGATTTTTTTTTTTTTTTTTTTTTTTGCTAAGTTGATACATCTGTCATAAGCATCCATGTGAAATTGCAAGTCATTGAGTATCGTGCAGTTGCAAAATTCTTTGTAAAATAAGATTTAACCCCAAACGAAATTCATTCGAAGTTCATAAAAGTTTATGGGAACTCTTCTCCTTCGTTTTCAACAATTAAGAAATGGGCTGCTAAGTTTAAATGTGGTCGTACCAGCCTTGAAGATGATCCACGTGAAGGACGTCTAAAAAGTGTAACAACACCAGAAATCGTTGATCAAGTGCACGATATGGTATTGGATGACCTGCAAAGTGCGTGAAATTGCTGAGACTATAGGCATTTCAAAAGAACGTGTAAGATATATTTTGCATGAAGAACAACAAATGAAAAAGCTTTGCGCAAGACTGGTGCCACGCTTGCTCACAGCAGATCAAAAACGCATTCCCATGAAAATCTCTGAACAGTGTTTGGAACAAGAATAAAACTGTTTTGTGCGTCTATTTATTACTATGGATGAAACTTGAGTTCACCATTACACACCAGAATCCAAACAGCAGTCAAAACAGTGGACAAAAGCCGCTTGTTTAGCGCCAAAGAGGACAAAGTCGGTTCCCTCAGCAGGTCATGGCATCGGTATTTTAGGATACTAAAGGCATTTTGTCTATTAATTATCTTGAAAAGGGTAAAACAATAACCGGTTAATATTATTCCGATCTTTTAACCAGACTAGACGAAAAAATCCGTGAGAAAAGACTCGGTTTGCAGAAGTAAAAAAAATCATCTTTCATGAGGCCAATGCACTTGCCCACAAAGGTGTTTTGGTAATGGGAAAATTAAGGGATCTGCACTACGAATTGTTGGAACACTCACCCTATTCCCCAGATTTGACTCCCTCTGACTTCTATCTCTTCCCCAAACTAAAACTCTTCCTCGCTGGTCAGCGTCGTTTTTCTTCGAATCAAGAGGTGAGTGAAGCTGTAGGGGGGGGGGGGGGAGTATTTTGCAGATCTTACTCAAAACCACTACACGGGCGGGATAATGGCGCCGGAGCATCGCTGAAATAAATGTATTAGTCTTAAGAGAAAATATGTTGAAAAATAAAAATAATTTTGAAATTATAAATTCGTTTTTTCATTGTAATGCCGAGAACTTTTCAGGCCATCCTCGTAATAATATACACGAACTAAATTATACTATACAAACTATATTAATAGGGTCTGCATTGTTGAGCATTTTGTTATTTATGTCAAGCCTAATTTGCGTAAATGATAAAACCATTCTTTTACCATTCAAAACGTTTCGAAATTGACTACTAGAAGACTACCTGTTTTATGTAGTGACTAGCATCCCTAGTCACTACATAAAACATAAAGAGTGTGAGGCAAATGAAATTTGTTATTCAGCTAACGATACAAACTCAGAAAGAATCTTATTAACAGGCACACACACACGCAGTTTGTAAGAAAAGTAGTGATGTTAAACTTACTTTTCTAGAGTAAGGACACTATCGGTCTATTGTACAGAAACTTTAAAAACCTTTTTTTTTTTAATTAAAATTAATTTACGGTTATTTTTTTTTTTTTACGGTGACACGATCATTCGTATATCTGTCTAAAACAGGATTATTTAGTTTTTAAAACTTTTGTCTGAAGAACTGTCGGCGCAAAGAAATACGAAGATTGAAAACAATAATATGCCTTCCATATGTTTGGATATCCTAAAATGATAAAACTTATTCATTAAAATTAAATATTCATTTAATTTTAATGCACTTATAGATTACGTTATTTCGATATAATCCACTGGAACAGTGTTCTTCCACATGTGCACGGTAACCGGGAAATCCTATGGACAGTGCGGTGTTTCTTAACATCAGAAACTATCAGATCGTATCTGGGAAAGGACAGATTCCGCTAATGTCTCTCAGTTCTGTGAGATTAGTCCTAAACGCAATTAATTACTCTCTGACAGAAGAACTTTCCTCCTATCGCTGTTTAGTGCCGATAATCCTTAAACCTTGAGGGTTTCCCACTTTAGTTGTCTTGTCTTCACTCTAGGGCGACATTTATTCCTATGTAGCAGAAGAGGTTGAAAATTAGATAACATTTCCAGTAGATTTCACTGTAATTATCACCAAAGAAATTAGTTTTCGAATCACTTAATAAGGCAATCTAAAAGAAATTAGATTCTATGCTGATTTATTCCCAACAAAATTACTCGTATCATTATGTGACTAAAGTTACTAATGCTTAATTTATATTCTAGATTCAATGAAGATATAGGTATTTCGTTTCATTCTGCATTGCCATTGGATAAAGTTAATGTACACACAGTGATATATTTAGATTTTGCAAAGGCCTTTGCAAATAATAAGTTGGTGATTAAAATGGAAAGCAAGCAGATGGATAGTAGATTAGTACTTTAGATAAGAGACTGGCAATCTGGTAGGTCAATTCAGTCATTTGAAGATGATGCAAAGTTAGAAGAGAATAACGAGGAATGAAGCCGATGTCGTGGCTTTGCAAGAGGACTTCATTCAAGTCCTCATGGAAGGAGGGCTGGCTAAATGGGCAAGTGATCAGGGTTATCATTTCAATGTTGCAAGGTGTAAAGTTTTAAATTTTGAGAAGCAAAGATGGGATGAAGAATACACAATTGATGGCAATATCTTGGAGAAAGTGGTGGATATGAGGGATATGAGAGTGATTGTGGAGAAGGACCTAAAATTTCGGTGACATATTGCTAGAATCGTGAAGACAGCACAGCGGATTATAGCAATATTGCGGAGGACACTGACGTGTAGAAGTAAGGATGTCATGATTCTATTGTATAAGGATTTGATGAGCCCACATATAGTTTATTTTGCACAGAGTTGGCCACCTGGTTTTGAAAAGGATGAAGAGATATTGGAAAAAGTCCGGAGACGAGTGATTAAGGTGGTTTCTGCTATCTGGAATGTGAGTATGAAGACAGATTGAGGAAATACAAATTGCAGAAATGGATAGGAGGGGGAGGATATGATTAAGAGATATAAGTTATTAAGAGGTTATTACCAGATTAATATGAATGATGTCTTACACGGAATGGAGGAAACAAGAGATTATACTTAGAAACTGTATAAGAAGAGTGTGAGCAGGAGGATGAGAAGCAGATTTTTTGCATGGAAAGTAGTGGGTGATTGGAATGCATTGTTGAGTGTGTTGTGAATGCGGAGATGGTGAATATACACCGTGTATTTAAGTCACGGTATGATGAACTGTGTGTGTAACAGTGGGACCTCCACGATGAGTCGCTTGACTCCATGGAGGTTTGATAATAATTTTTTTTTAAATAATAATAATAATTTTTTTATTACATATGATACATACATTACATGCATTTGGTTAAATATGATAACATACTTGATTACATATTTTTCTTTTAAAAAATTCAATCCTTTTTTAAATTAAAATTATGATTAATATTGTAATTACATATTTAACATAAGATTACCTATTTACAACAGGTTTAGTTCTGTTTTTTTTGTGCGTGTGTGTTTTTGTAACAATGAAATTCGTACAGATTTTTTTTCTTTCTTTTCTTTTTTTTCCCCTGTATATTGTATTAATATTATTATTATTATTATTATTATTATTATTATTATTATTATTATTATTACAGCATTTATTCATTTAACAATGAGTTACACATACACACACACACATATATATATATATATATATTTACGATTTAGATTTTTTTTTTAGTATATTTAAACGCTGTAACTGAAATGTGAAATATGGGTTTGTATTTTTTTTTTTTTTAAATCTTGGATGAGATGCAATTTCTTAGCTTTCATCCTCGAAACTTATTTGTAAGCTGATCTGAGAATGACACCAGTTAGTTATTATTTATTGGTTTGTTTGCTGTGTTGGGATGTTACGAAATCAAACCTATGTTTAATATGTTTGATTTCCACTGCAGCCGTTGATTGAGAAATTCGCGCACTCCACGTACAAACACATATACACATATGATAACTTGGAATGTCTTGATGTGTCGTTGAACTGGAAGCTTGAACGAATATATTGTGTTTTATTAAGTTTGTATGGTATTTTGGGTGCGTGTTTCTTGTTTAGTATGTCCTTAGAGCTCTTTTCAGGCTATTGTACTTTGTAAGGTTTCTGTATTCAAAGGGTAATTTGTTGATCATGTCTGGGCTGTAGAAGTTTCGCGTGGCCTTTCCGAAGTGATTATTGTATTTATATGTTATATAATTAGTTGTCTGAGGTCTTGTTATACGGTATCTATCTGTCCTGTAGTTGGCATCGAAAAAGCTGCATAGTGACATAAATGTTTTGCTGTCAGTGTTTTGTGTTCTGACATTGCAATGTATATAAGGTCGTTATTTTCTCTTTGTTCCCAAAAGATCAGTTTTATCATTTTGTACTGTGACGACATTAATCTATTTAGTTTGTAGGGTACACAGAAAGCATACGTTGTTATAGCATATCTTAGTATATTTTGGCATAGTGCTTTGTATATTAGTGTTTTTAGGCATGTGTGAACTATGTCTTTTAACATGTAGAGTTTGCCACTTATGTGGCTATTCCAGTTCGGAGTTTATTGTGTAGATGGTTTATGTGGCTATTCCAGTTCATATCTGCATCGAAATAAATTCCACGGTATCGTATTGTTTCCATCAATTTCATTTTTATATTTTCGTTATATAGATATCATTAATATATAAAGTATAAATAAAATCAATTTTAAATACTTTATAGAATGTTTTATTTACAATTTTGATTCAGTGAGGACGCAAAAACACATATAAATATCACAAAAATTAAAAACCGATTAAAATTTATATTTGTCATAATTGAGATTTTTTTTTTGGGGGGGGGAGCGATGTATCTCACAACAGTTCACCAGCTTTTACAGGTCTATTAATGTTTAATTTTACTATTCGTATGACAACGAATGGTGAAATTAAACACTGATAGAACGTAGAAAATAGTAGCGTCTCTCACTGGACGGATTTTGGTGAAATTTTAAATTTATGATATCGTCAATTGGACAATAGTAGGATAAAAATACCATATATCTATTAAAAATGATAAAATCCCACGAAATTACGTGAAAGTGTATTATAAAATCATTACCGTTAACAATAATTAAAAGAAGATGCTGTTGTTGAGCAATACCATCGAAATATTGCATGATAAACCTGAGGAATAAAGATATTATCAGAGATAATCAAGAGATTAATGTTTTAAGTAATTGGGGTTATAACTAAGATAATTATACTTTTTTTATGAATCCACAAACCCAAGAAAAGTTGTCAAGTCACTGTGCATTTGGTTGGACTTTTTCGAAGCCATTTCAGGTGTGCCATTAGCAGAATAATGGCGATGAATCATGTTTAGTAAAATGGTTACCGTTACACAATGAACTTCTTCAATAATATTAAGATAGCACCTTCTTTAAGCGACAATGATGAAATAAATGGAAGTCAATATTCATGTCTGGTAAATTAGAACACTCTAGCAATAAGCTGTTCAAAATAATATCTACAAGTATTGGAGATTATTTGTATATTTCCATATATAATAATACCGTATTCTTTGAGAAGTATGTGACATCATATGCAATAGGCTACAGATGGGAGATGAATTTCATATCACCCGGTATGAGACCACCTCTCCGCTTACTGGAGGCCTAAAATGGCTTGAAAAAGTTCCATATTTGGAATCCAGAGCAGGATTCCGGAGTATGTTTTTTTTTTTTTTAAATAAAACTAGATATAAAAAATCCTTAGCCCACATACGGTATAAAATGTACTATTGGTTCGCAAAATAACCTTTTGCGAAACCTTTTTGTTGAGAAAATTTTAATGGAGAAATATTAATATTATTAATATTAAAACATTAATAAATGAATAAACAAATAAGGTGAAGATTTCAGTTTTTGTAAACAATATTAAAATAAAAAGAGATATTAATATATTTTGGGTCCTCTCGGGGGGGGGTTGTAACCCCTAGAGTGCGCGTCCCCTGGGTGGCTGATAAGAGAGCCCACCATATGTGTGTGTGTGTGTATGGTGGGGTGGTTCCAATATACGGAATAAGGACTCGTGGACCAACAGGGCCATAAGGGGCAATCATCTTGATTGTAAGGGAAGTGGCACTCCCATGGACCCCTAGCTGGATCTATCCTCTTCTTCTTCTACTTTAGGAAGATCCACTTACTTTAATCTTTCCTATAAGGTCTTATCAGCCAACTCTTCTTATTTTATGACCCTTATGCTATTAGAGTACTCGAGGGCATGGGGTCTTTTCATTTCTGGCCTTACAACTATGCCCTCTCTATAAACCTTACTATAATTCTTCTATGATCTACTCTTTCTCCCCTTCAATACATCCTATTCCTCCTATGGGTTTAAATTTGGAAGAAGGTTAGTTCAGAAGCCTTAAGGTAGTAGCTCTATCACTGAACTATTCCATCGTCAGGCTAGTCCCCTGACATGGAGAACATAATTCTACTTGTAACCTGACAGAAGAAGATAATCGGATTGAATCTATGGAAAACGACCCTGGAATAGAAAAGGTAAAACAAAAATGGAAACAACAAAATATAATAGCAGTAATCACTGAAACAAACAAAAAAAAAATGAATTTAAAAGGAGCTATGAGAACCGAAAATTTTAATGTGATATACAGTGGAGTCGACAGAGACCAAAGAGCACAAGCAGGAGTCATGATTTGGATTCATAACTCCCTTTCAAAACAGTTAAAACATTATAAATTATGGAATGAAAGAATAATAGAAGCTAGAATAAAAATAGATAGAGGCTATTTTACAATAATTGGTTTATATGCCCCAGAAGGAGGAAGAGAACAGGATAATATTGATTTTTATAATCAGCTACAAAACATATATAATAAAATAAATAAAAATGATTACGTAATTTTAGCAGGAGACTTAAATGCAAGAATTGGAAACACGAAAATTAATAATAATATAGGAATACATGGAGAACATACTCTAAACAGGAATGGTAAAAAATTGATTGACTTTGTAGTTTTTAATAACCTAAAAATAATGAATTCCTTCTATAAATATAAAGACATACATAAATATACTTGGGTAGCAAGAGTACGGAAATTATTTTATTTCCGTACTCTTGTCAATATAAAATATATTTTTTTATATAAATATTATTTTATTCAATATAATATAAAATTTTATATTATATTGAATAAAATATTATTTTATTTCCGTACTCTTGTCAATATAAAATAATCTAATATTTTATCAATATTAGATTATTTTATATTAAATGAAAAGACATTTTCATTTAATATCAAAACTTTCACTAGATGTTAGAGTTCACAGAGGATATGAAATAAACAGCGACCACATCCTTGTTAAAATAAAATTAAGATTACCACCTAAATGGCTACAAGTAACAAGAACAGAAAGAAAATTTGAAACATTTGTTTATAAAACTAGACTATTGAATGACACAAATGTACAATAGCTATATGAACAAAGAATTAACCAATATCTAGATAAAATAAAACAAAATGAAGAAATAGAAATAGAATGGCTTAATATAAAAACGATACTAAATGCTACATTTAGTATTTAGGAAAAGCATTTGACAAAGTTAAAAGAAACATATTATTTAACATATTAAAAGAAAATGAAAACAAATGAAAGCTAAGGAAAGACCAAAAAATTCAATAAAAGAAAAAAACTGAAGATCTGGGATGATACAATCAAAGAAATAATCAAACAGAAAAAAAGAAGCCTATCACAAATGGTTAAGCAGTAAAAGATTAGAAGATGAAATAGAATATAAAAGAATAAGAGCCATAGCTAAAAGAGAAGTCAGAAAAAGACATAGAGAATCATGGAACAAATTTGTGTCTAATTTAGAACATGATTTATATAAAATAAGACCCAATATATATACATTTCGAAACACTTAAATGCAGATACCAAAGAAAACATAAAATTAAAGACCGAATTGAAATTAGAAGAATTTCTTAATTACTACACAGAATTTGTAGACACGAATATTTTCAAAAAGACAACTGGCAAACAATTAATTAAAATGAAAAGGAAATAACTAAAGAAGAATTAGAAATCAGCCTGAAAGAAACGGAAAATCACCTGGAGAAGATAAGCTAGGTTCAGAACTATATAAATACGCAAGAACAAGACTCAAAGAAAGACTCTTATTATTTTTAAATAAAATTTATTCAACTGGTATCCCCCCCCCCCAAACAGAATGGAAAAAAGCAATTGTGATTCCTATCTTTAAGAAAGGTAATAGAGATGATCCTAAAAACTATAGAGGTATCAGTATACTAAATTCCTGTTACAAAATATATAGCAGAATCTTAAATAGCAAACTAATAAAATATTCCGAAAACTTTATTTTAGAAGTACAGAATGGATTTGGAAAAGGACGATCATGTATAGACCCGGCCTTTTACCTAAAATTAATAATAGAGAAAAGAAGAGAATACAATTTAGAAACACATATTGCATTTATTAACTTTGAAAAAGCATTTGACAAAGTTAAAAGAAACATATTATTTAACATATTAAAAGAAAGACAAATACCAAATAATATCCTAAAAGCTATCACAAGTATATATGAAAATAATCAAATACAAATAAGATTAAATCGCGAGCTATCATGTACAAGAGAGATAAACCAAGGGGTCCGACAGGGATGTCCCCTCTCAGCAACTCTTTTTAATATCTACTTAAATGAAATAATAATAAAATGGAGTAAAAATTTACACCAAGGAATTAAACTTTCACCTACAGTTAACTTAAACAATCTCCTTTTTGCCGACGACCAAGTAATAATTACAAATTCTGAAGATAACTTACAGAAAGCTATTTTAGATCTAAATGAAATAGCCAAAGATTATGATAATATCAACAGAAAAATCAAAAACAATGGCCTTTAAAGGACAAGATCCAGCGAGAAAATAGTAATAGATAGCAAGATCTTAGAATAGGTGAATTCATTTAATACCTAGGATCTATGATGACATATGAAAATAAAAAAGATATAAACATAAAAATTGCAAAATATCTGAAAATAACAGGTGTAATTAACTCTTATATTTAAACCAAACCTAGTTCAAAAACAAACCAGACCAAAAGTATACAATACATTAGCTCTACCAGTCTTAATGTATGGAAGTGAAATCTGGACAATAAAACAAAAAGACAAACAAAGATTAACAACAGGAGAAATTAAGTTTATGAGAAAAACTGCAAAATATACCCTATTTGATCACAAAAGAAAGGAAGAAATTATGAAAGAATTAAACCAAGAACCAGTAAGAGAAACAATTAAAAAAATATGAACATAAATGGATGGAACATGTTCAAAGAATGAAAACAGAAAGATTACCAAAACAAGCCTTAAAGTACAAGCCATTAGGAAAAAGAAAACCAGGACGTCCTCTTAAACGATTCAACGATGACTTCTAAGGCCGGAACAGGCCATGGCATGCTAGGCCTAAATCCTTGATATGATGATGATGATATTTTTGGGCCACCCTGTACTTAATTACATATGTCGTTCTCGGAGCTATTACATGATATGGTTCGCGAGAATCAGCCTTATAGAGCTTTGTCCTTTCAGTGATAGGTCGCCCATTGCTATTTAGTACGTAGAATCGCCTTTTAGAACGCATGACTCTATCTAACAGGAATACATTTTCAACGTACCTTTATATAGCTCGACTCATGAAGTGTTTGCTCACAGTTTTTTTTTTTTTTTTTTTTTTGAGCATGCAGTGGTACGGTCGAGAGGACGTTGCGACATTTGTCAGTCAGGAAAAATCCAGATCGTGTCTCATACTGATTTGCCAAGGATTTTCCTCCCAGAAATTCGGTTTTTATCTTGCAAAGCTGGAATTATTGTGAAACTCCGCACGCGAGCATTTTATAATTGACGTAGATTAAAAACAAAACAAGGATAATATTTCCACTTTCACATGCAGTTCAAAATTGTGTGAAGGAAGCATGTGAACTTTCGATTTTTTTAAAAAAAATTCTCTTGAAAGAAAGAGTTCGGCATTAAAAACTATTTAGTTTATCTCCAAATTTAGCTTATTTAAGACATAGTGTAATTTGCAAGTGGCTAGAATATACGATGCAGTCAAAAACAAATGTGAACGATCGACAGTTTAAGAAATACAACTAAGAAGTAGAAATGTAACTGGTAAGAAACGGAAACTCGAAGAATAATAGCAAAAAAACTTATTTTGCACGAAATAACTGCGAACAACTTTTTACTTGTTTTCGTTATTTGATATAAGGTTATGATTTTGTCCAGAATACGGAAAAATAATAGTCAAAAATAATACAGTTTAATTTCCTAAAATCTAGTATGTTATAAAATTTTAAGATTACAGCAGAAATTAATATGGGAATAATATTCCCAGCAATGAATATATGATCCATACGATGCTCTACCCTCAGTTCAAATTTATGCCACTACGTGATGCTGACTGACATCTTTCTGCTTTTGCACTGACAGCAGTTCTGACAGACTGTTGATGGCGTTTTATTCTGTAATAATCTCATTCCGTTTGCATGAACTTAAGCTGAATTTTACTTATTTTTCAAGGAAATTTATGTTATATCTTCCCAGTACTCATGATAACGAAGTCATGGAAGTGTGTAAATACTTTTGATGGCAAAGAGATAGATGATCGACATACTTCTTTTCATTTGCTTTCCAGCTGTGACTTCCCAAATGTTAATGGATTATTGTAATCTCGTGGTCTACCATTAAGGACAGAATGTTTGCTGTTTTCATCTCGTTCTTCTCTTCAGTAAGCTAATTAAAGACGCAGAAAGTAGGTTATGGGTGAAAGGTCCTTAATATAATTGCCACAAAGCATACTCGAATATCAGTCCATCAGTTTATCAAAGAGAGGAAACAATCCTATAGGAAAATAAAGAGACAAGACATAGCGAAAGTGTTTCTTCGTTGTTATATACATTTAACATACAATTATACATGTTATACGAAATTGTAAAATTTGTGAAAATTTCTTTTTTTTTTTTTTTTTTTCCCTCAAGCATCGGAATTGTTAGCATAAAGAGAACTGTAAGACGTTAGTAGTGCGTGCGTGTGTGTAAATCCAATTTTGTCGTCAAACGGGCGCTTAGCCTTCTGTTCCGCAGAAAAACAAAGAGACTCTAGTGGAGAAAATGTAATTACAAGCGCTGTTGTCCACCCAAAGGGGAATTTAATGGATTGTTGTTCACCATCTGACTACTAGGGTTTGTTTATCTTTAAATAAGTCATACGTTTTTGTATTTTAAATGCAAACAGGACTGGAAAAAAAGTCAAGCTAAAATGCAACTATTCGATTTTCAATTTAAGATTAAATTTGAAATGACGTTGACTCTAATTTCTTGTGAGAACAGCGAAATTAAAAGCCCATTTAGAAAATTCGCACTTAAATTGTCAATATTAATTCAAAAAGCAAAGGTTTACTCTGCCAATTCTTCACCCTCGTGTTTTTTTTTTTATATTTTTTTATAATTAAAACAAATGGGAAATGTAGGTGGCGCTTTAATGAAAGCGTTGTCGTGAATTGTAAAAACAGTACGACTGAATGCCACCTATGCTTTTTTTTCATATTTGCAATAATTAAAATTTATATTTTATTAAATAAAACTTTAACATCATCGATGCAAATCGAACTAATATTTAGCTTTTTGCTTTCAGATAAAATTGAATTCTGGCTGGCCTGTTTCTCTATTTTATATGGTGTAAAACTTTCAAGAAAGAAAACCCTGCAACCCTGCAAAAATCCCGCACTTTCCATATGAGACACGCTGTTGATCAATTGCACTAACAAGTTTGCAAAGCTGCATTTTTAAATATTTACATTAAACGCAAAGTTTCTGTAGACATTTATATTGTAGTTATTATAGACATTACTGAAATAAGAAGGGAAAAGTGAATCAGCAAATGAAATAGGAGCCTCCGTAGCTCAGTCAGTATAGACGAAGCCGTTGCGTCGGAAAGACCTGGGTTCGATTCCTGTCCATGACGTGAGGTACCTTTATCTGGTCTCTTTCGACTAAAGGTGAGTTAGCCGGTCTCATACGGAGTTCTTGCTCCGAAAATTCGGGGTTTTATTTGTCCCCCAGAACAGGAAAACCAGCCCTTGAACACACACGAATCTAAAGTCATAAAAATACATACTTAATCCCTCATTAGGAGGGCTCAACCCGTCCTAAGGGACGGGAGAGGAAAGGGGGGGGACCCCCATACGAAATAAATAAATAAAATATACAGAGCTTTCCGAAGCATTCTTTATCCAGTTATATAGCATAAGTATTCGTATTATACTGAACAATATATTTAAACATTCATAATGTTACTGCTGTCAGAGATCTTGATTTCGGTGACTTCAGAAATAAGGTACTTCCACCCACCCCATATTTGTGTGGTTTGGTGTTACCACTTAAGAAGCAACATGAATGTTTCATTTTCCGTGCAAAGCCAAGGATTCAATAGTGGGGGGTCATCTGAACAGGCATAAGAAGATACGTCACAGTAATTCAGTAATTCGGGAATTCATTACCCCCCCCCCACAACCAATATAGTCCCTAAGTAGATAGAACCATTCAGTAAGAAATGCTTCACTATTATTGAAGTCACCCTGAAGTTATAATGCCAAAGGAAACTGAATCTCTCTCGACATCCAAGTTTTTTCTTAGCCAATGATTGGCATCATAGTTTCGACTTTTATCTTCTTCTGGTGCTGAATGTTTTTCACCGAACTTTTTTGGTATCATCTGCATCATATATCATCTCTTTTCTGCATACTGTTTTCATTCATTTAAACTCGACGTCATTTGTTATTTTCGTCGTCCCATCATTTATTTATTTCCTTAAAAGTATCTGTTCTCTAGTTCCATACTTTCCAGTTGGTACAAGTGAATATTAACTACTAATCTACGCTAATATTGTGAAACGAATGCAACCAGAATAATCCCTTAAACGTTATTAGTTACTTCTACTAAAGTGTTGTCTGGAATTTAGAAAAATAAAACGAAGTCGTGTTCAAAAATGTATTGTTCGCTCTTTTGGTAAGAAAATTGACTCTAGTTGTTTGAATTTAAAAATATCTTTCATTTATAAATAGTAAAAATCTATAGTGAACGTGTAAGGTTACCATTTTAATACGTACTTCCTTTTAATCCAGACAATGGTTGTTGAAATTTGCGTCCTCTTCGTATGGTAAAGGGTACTTTATAATCAGCTTGTTGCAAACTATTTGAAAGCAACAAACATCATTCATTCTCCACATACGATCTTGACATAATTTCTTTAATGATTATAAGCTTCTGGTATTATTATTTATAATCTTAGAACACGACATTCTGTGGCTAGTCACGATCTTTTGCAATAAGCGAGCTATGGCCCAGTCCATTAAATGCTTTTCCAAAAACAGTCTGCATTTAAAAACGTAATATAAGAGATCTATGACAACGTGTATATCCCCATTTATAGAGCTGATATAAACTGCGCAGTTGCACATAAATTATTTAAGATTGTTCTCATGCTACAGTTTTTTTTTATAGTGTAGCTCATGCATCAAGCTATTTATGTTTTAATAGGGGTTTGAGGGTATGCAGATATATTTCGTTCGTTTGCTATTATTAGGTTAACTGTACTTAGTCTTTGATCCATAGTTTAGCTACATAATAAAACGAAAGTCATAATCTTTTTTTTTTATTACTTTTGCATCTTTTAGGTTTATTTATATTTTTATTTATTTATTTATTGCTTACATATGGAACTAGATGCTATTCACAAGCCAGGAAATTGTGATCCGTTTTTTTTTTTAAAGGTATTCGAAATATAATTTATGAAATGAAATGAATATCATGAATTATAAAAATGGATGAAGTCAAGTAATATTTTGTGATGGGGAGAGGACGTTCTGAAATCACTTTTTTAAAAAAAATTATATAATCACAACACTATATTTTAAACAGAGCCATGTAAAATTTTCTAAAAGAATGAGGGGGGGGTCACATAAAATGCCCCATATAAGTTGAATATTCAAAATATACATACTTTAGTGAATTAAGATTCGAGCCGATGTTTTCAAATTTTATATTATTGTTTATTATACAGGTTATATATATATATATATATATATATATATATATATATATACTGTATATATATATATATATACTGTATATATATATATATATACAGTATATATATAACCTGTATAACGGTTATAGTAGGTAGAACACGGAATTGTGGAGTCAAAAGAAATCACCTTGGACCCTCTTCACATGAACAATAATCTCAGCTATGATTTGCTGACTCTTTCAGCTCTACTATCAGATACTGGAGATCTCGTGGTTCCACACACGCACAAGTGTACAACAATAGAACTTTAACACGGACTATAGCACAAGTTCATAATAACTGTAATTTACAGTCGAATATTATAGCTTTATAATTGTATAGTTTTGGAGTGTCTCAATGTTTTGTTTTCAGTGTCTTTTAATAACTTTCTATGTTCTTAACGCCTGGTGAAGTCGATCCCGACGAAACATGTTGCGTTTCAAATAAATCTCAATTTGTTATAATTCTCGGTTTTTTAGTCAGTTTTATTTTCTTATGGTTTCCTTAGGCTTTCTTATGCCTACCTCAGTCCTGAAATATTTGGCTCCTTTCTTACCAACCATCATTTCTGTTCTAGTCGGTTCTTTATGATGGCACATTATTGCATCATGTCTTTTAATTCAAATGTTGTGAGTTGTAAAACAACGTGAGATATATGTGTCATGGTCTCTCTGAAGCCGCATCTAGCCCTACATGAAGTTTCTATATTATGCCTACCACGGACTATACGAGCCTTGGTAGGAAGAACATTTATCCTAGCCCATCGAGGCAACATGATTGTTCCTTCACGTACCCAAAGAGGTTGAGACAGAACTCTCTCCCAGCCAATGAAAGGCTTACCGTCGACTGCAATATATAAAAGTCTTTCCCGTCTCTTCTTTTCAAGAGAATTAGAAACCATATGTATTCCATTATCAAAAGTCCAACGTAGTATTTAATTATTCGGAGTTTATTTAACCTTGGATATTTTAAGTGAAAGCCATCCATCTGATTACAGGAATTCCTAATCCACCAGATTCAACGGCCACATGAAGATAAGCAACTGGAACATCATGTGATAGATAATTTAAGCCAAACTGTTTATCTAGTCTATTCGGGATGATCAATGTTGATTTTCCTAATAGATTAATTCCAAGTATCGCCAGTCGTCCAAAATACCGATTGGTTTAAGAGGGCTGTTGGAAACGTTAAAGATGTAATCCTGGACTTGTATTTTCCTATCATGAATTAATGGTATTAGGATGATGGTAAAAAAACCTGTCTTCATTAATAGTAAGACGTCTGAGAGTAAAATACTCAGCAGCAGCATTGGTCCAACAACTCCTGAAGATCCATCTTAGTTCCAGCAATAAGTATTAAATCAACAAACGTCATCGCATTTATTTGGCATTCATTCAAATTAAAACCAATAAAAGAAGCGGAATAGATGGAAGAAAGCCATGAATAACAACGTTAAAGATAAGTGATGATAAGGGATCTAACACCACGTATATATAAGGAATAGATGATGCTTTATCTCCCATACTAATTATAATAAATACCTTTAATATATAACTCAAAAATATAATCTTTAAAAAAGAGCATCACAACCAATCCTTGAAAGCGAAAGACAGTGTGTGTGAGACACTGTCAGAAGCTTTTTGTAAATCCACTCAATCGACGAGCTTCAGAAATAAAGGCAGTTAATATGATGATATTTTTGGCAGATCCATCAACAGGAATGAAGGCTCTTTTCCTATATATATATATATATATATATCTATTATCCATCTGATTACAGAAATTCCTAATCCACCAGATTCAACAGATATATATATATATATATATATATATATATATATATATATATCGGTCATACCTCTCATCGGCCTTTTTACCAATCTCTGCAGATTACATTTCCTCAGCCTATCATCATAACCGATAATCCATAAATCTGATGCTGCATTTCTCATCCTCTTCTAAAATCTTTTCCAAGGCTTGCCTCATCTCCTGGAGATCCAAGCAATCAAATGTCTGCACAGTAATAGGCTGAATGTAGTGTGATCAAAGCCTTGTACAGGGGAAAGACAACATCCTTATTTTACTTTATAACAGCACTTTTTTGTATCACTTTTGGAATATGTTCTTTGAACTTTTTAGTGATTTTCTATTCACTAAAACATTTGTTGGACCTATCTGAATTTTATTTTATAACTTTATAATTAGCCATTTTCCAAAATCTTGACTTGATCTTTTATTTAGCTTGGCTTGCGTTTAAGGTCAATCTTTGTGTCCTTGGACGAAAACTTATCAGTTTTACTGCAATTTTTAAGCGAATGTTTGTTTGAAAGAGTTTTGAAAATAGTTATTTGTTGTTATTAGATGGGACTTTTTAAAACATAAAATAAAAATATTCAGGAACTTAACCATAAAAAAAAAGACAGACAAGAAGAGAGAAGAAAAGCAGGCCTGGATTCTAGAAAGATGACACCATGTCTAAGATTGACATAACCGTAGATGCTTCCATTAGCAAAGTAGTGGAGCGTCTACGTCTGAGCGCCATGTCACTGCGTCCAGTCCGCTTCTAATTGTAGCATCATATATTCGTAATGGAAGATACATTTTAACACGAGGCCCAAGGCAACACTACTAGAAAAGTTGCCCGAGGCGAGCAAGACCAAATTACTCTCTTCGTCCATCTTCAAATTCCCGGTTGAAAGATGCGTGTCTTTTAATGGTGTGAGCTAAAGTACGAAGTTTTAAGTTCTCTCGTTTTACGAGAGCCGTAAATATTCAAATAGCTTCCAAGTAAGAGCACGTCGATCGAACTTTTCACTTTTCTACAACAAATGTGTCAGTATAAGAAAGAGGTTGATAGGTCGGAGAAGCATACAGAAATGAATCCGCATAGCGGTTATAAATATCGCGACTTTCGGAGAAACAAAAAAAAAAAAAAAAAAAAAAGAAAAAAGAAAAGAAAAAAGTAAGCCCTGAGATGGAGTGACAGATGGAGAAATGAAGCCGATCGAAAATCGTGCACTTGCTAGTCATTGATTTTGGACAAAAATAGGATTTTAAAAATAAAAACCATAATTGTATCGATGCAATTTTTTTTTTTTTTTAAAGAAAGTAGCAAACAGTTAGTATGTAGCATTCAGACAGGTTTGTAACACAAGATATTGAGCTGGAAATCCTAATGTGTGTGTGTGTGTGTGTGTGTGTGTGTGTGTGTGTGTGTGTGTGTGTGTGTGTGTGTGTGTGTGTGTGTGTGTGTGTGTGTGTGTGTGTGTGTGTGTGTGTGTGTGTGAAGAAATAAGTTTATATGGCTAAAGCCAGAATGAGACCAACACAAAACAGTCTGTATTGTATTAATATCAACACAGCTGTTTTGTTCTAATTACAAAGGGATTTCTTCAGATGAAACATAAAATATGTAAAGGATTAACATGCGCTCAGCATTTACGGTATTTTATGGTAGTGTGATTGTTCTGGTTATGTGCACGTGCCAATTGTTATGCTTGCTTCTGTAGTAGGCATAACACAGCTTAGAAAATTCTGATAGTAAATTCTGGATTTCATATTCTTCTTCAATCCGCCCCCCCCCCCCCGTTTCATAATTAGGGATTCCGGCGAATTAATGCAACCGGCACGCTACTCCTCTGCTGCATTCCCTAAGGGCAAGCATTTTATGGCTGTAGATTTGAATGTTCACGAGGCTGGTTTGCTTGTTTTGAGAGAGACGAAAAACCGGAGTTTCCAGGAGGGAAAAAATCCTCCACTTTCGTATGATCCTGGTTAACTCATCATTTGATTGAAAAAAAAAAAATCTGATAAATGTTCCTCAGCTGTTAGACGCGGTTCGAATTCGGGTCTTTCCACCCTAAAGGATCGTTACCTACTGAGTTATGCACGTTCTCATATTCTGTACGGCGTCTAATATGATATCCATAGACTTGTATAGTTTTTTCTCTGCCTCGATATAATAGCCTATGGTATAATAACGATAACGGAAAAGTTCCTATTCATTTCGTCGAATTTGATGTCTTTCCGTTGAGCCGTCATGCGGGTTAACTGAAGCTAATTAGAGCTGCAGCGTCACTTCTCTTATGCTTGTGACACGTTTTCCGATGCGCTATTCGATAGATTTCTCCATCTGTTAGTACTAAGAAGGGGGGGGGGTGTAGCTTGCTATTATACCATAGCTATAAACTGCGTAGAATTCAGAGGAGTTGCCTACACTTAACGGATCGAAATAAGGATTGTATTTTAATGAATAGAGTGAGTGCTCTTTTTATTTTGTGCTCCTAGAGAATGTTTAAGCTAGTTTGGCTGAAATGAACTAATATACGGAACCCCCCCCCACACACATACATACACGCGGACGTGTTGGTGGTGAAACATTGCACTCATCAAGGGGAAAAAAATTCCCCTTATATTAATTACATCATACTACAATTATGTCCAACTGCAATAAGGTAAAAACATCCACTAATTCACGAATCAATCTTGAGTCCAAGAAAGAAAACAGAAAAAAGAAGAAGAGTTCATCAACGTATTGAACCTAAAACCAAGAATTACTGTAAGACAACATGCTTACATCGTAATAATTGCTTACGTAAATGATCTGACGATTGAAATTAAAATTGAACCACGTGAAGCTTTTCTTTACATCCTAATTAATAATTTTATTAAATTCAATGCTGCTCAAATGAACTTATACTTTGATATAATTTCGATTTATTATATTTTATTTATTATTTTTATTTATTTACTATTTTATTTTACTTATTTATTATTTTGAAAACTTTTTAGAATTTTGAATATTCTTATGTGATTAACCCCCCCCCCCCCAAGTATCTTTCAGATGTTAATATTTCATATTGTCCAAAACAATGTTTACCAATATATGTAATTGTCATTTTCTTTGGCTTGAAAAACCTAATGAAAGAGTGAAAATATTCTTGTCTTAATCACGTCGGTAGCGAGCTATATATGTTCGTATTTTCACTGTCTACTGGCTGAAAATCGACGACTGAAAAGACCCCCCCCCCGCCAACACACACACAAGCAACAATGTCGAAACGGCGGGAAATATCGATCGCTACCATTAATGGCCCACATCTTTAACGTGTTGGCCAAGATAAGGGCACATTCATATGTCAAGCTGTCACTGAAGACCCTTGGGAACCCACAGGTTATCTGGTCCAGTGAGTTTCTTTTCTCATGATTCAAGAGCAATTTTAAAAATGAAAAAAAGGACCTCGTTTTAACAAAAATTTAGTCTTGACGTCTATACTTCATTACTTTGTGGCCATTGACGCACGCAACTTCAAGTACCCGGATTCTTTTATGAGAGAGAGAGAGTTTATTTGTATTTCATGCTAATTCATTCAAAATTTAATAATCGAATGTTCTAAACTTTAGTTTTGTTGAATAAATGTTCAAATTCGTAATTATTCCCCCCTCATATGCAAGAAAAAATATGAAAATATTTTTTAAGGACCTACTTGACTACGAAAAATTCAACTAAAATATTACGTTCACTAATTTTATCCTTCAGCTGTAAAATGAAATACGATTTCAATTATTATCATTAGCAGTAGTTGTAGTAAAAGCCATCAGGTGTCGCTGTAGGTCCTTCCGTGTTAGATATGCATGTAGTTCATTTCTCTTCCAGCACCATATGCTCACGCAAGACACCCAGGCAACTGTCTTTTCTTTTGAATACTTTTCGCCACGAAGACTGTCAATTTTCATTTAATTAAAGCTAACTTAATAAGTGCGAACTTTTTTCCAATATTTGTTTCATTCTATTAGCTTAGTCATGCCTTAGTAATTTGCTACGGTAATAGATGGCAGCTTAATTAAATATTTTTTCCCTTCTTGTACTTCGAAAGGGATGATAAACTGTAAGATATTACCTGGCTGTTATCATTAAAAACTGTCGGCATTATTTTTCTGTGTAAGGCAGAACGAAGAGTAATGTACACGCAGACGATTTAATGTGACTTCCGTTTTATGGTTGCAATAAGTGTTAATGCATTTTTATAGCTACAATAATGGACCTACCTTTAACGCTTTTAAATTTAATGTTCTGCACGAAGAAAGCTGTCAGTATTGGGAAAATAGTGGCAATTTATATCGAAAGAATAAAAATACCGTATGGGAAATAGCTAAATAAAAAAATATAATGAAATGTTACAACTTATTTAAAGGTTGGTTATATATAGGCGAGAGATAATTTTGTAATTATTATAAAATAAAATAAAACATACACATGTTTAGCCAGTTATATCAGCAGTAGAAAATTATTTTTGGTTTATCGGCTGCATACTGTTTTAGGTATGCTTACTGGACACGAATTTTTGAAATGTAAGATTTCATTAGGAAAAGAAAACGGATTGGATCGAATCAGTGGCGGCCCGTACATAAGCACTGCGACACTGCAGCACCCCCAAGGAAAAAATTAAAAAAATAAAATTTGTTTGTATTTATAAATAATAACAATGCTTACAACATTATATAAATGCGATACAACATGTCAAAGGTTACAGCTTATGTTTTGACATTGATTGAATAGTTAATAATTGGAATTGTTCGATTAACGCTATAGATTAAGAATGCACTGCGATCTAACGCCGATATTCGTTTGCGCTTGTCATTACACGGTTACGTCATTCCCAACTGTAACTGTTCAAACGGCAGTGTATTTTTAGTATGTTTACGCGCCTTGTTCTGTGAGATATGAAACGTTTATTATTGGTGCGTGTGCGTGGGGAACTATTTTTTGTAAATCTTATTTTATTTTGTTAAAATAACATATAATTTATTTATTTATTATAGATACAAGGCTGAATTATGACGAGTGTCACTGTTGAAAATATGAAAAGAATTATATTTTTTCAATTATCGTTACACGAAACAAATGCACTGCGATCTAACGCCGATATTCGTTTGCGCTTGTCATTGCTATTGGTACGCAACTTTTATTATTGGTGTTTGTTCGTGGTGAGGATGAAATATTTTTAATAAAGCAGTTTTTAATATGTAAAGTTATTTATTAATAAATTCGTTACTGATTAGGAAAAAAACGTGTTTTTTTTTTCTTTTTCTTTTTCTTTTCTTTTCTTTTTTTTTTTTTTTTTGTATATGCAGTACCCCCCACTTAAAATTTTCACCGGCCGCCACTGGATCGAATAGACATAGGATTCTCTAACATGGTCCGGATGGTATATGTAATACTTTTTTCTGAGCAGATCATACTTTTGCAGTCTATTTGCATTTTATGATAAAGAGATGAATGTGCTGGATTAGAGGAACTCATATATGAAGATCTTTTTGGACTTCGCGAAAGCATTTAAGAGACTGCAGAAGTCAGTGTGCAAATGGGCAACTGGGGGATGGATAATAGGTTGGTCAAATAGATAGGGGATTAATAATCTCAACGATAGCAAGTGATGTCTCATGGCAACGTTCCAAATAATAAAAGGAAAGGAAAATAAACCAATGGCATGCCGCATAGTTTGGTTTTTAGGTCATTACAACTGTCTTTTTTTTGCATAAAAAAAACAAAACAAAACAACGTTATGATAAGAGTCTCTGTATCACATTGGAAGATCAGCGAAACGTTGCATGTCAGGTGGGAAAAGACCCGAGTTCGATTTTCGTCGTTACGAAAGGAGTCATTATGTAGTCGTGTTTAACCAAAGGTGGGTTAGCCGATCTCATAAAGAGGTTGCAGGATTTTTACTCCCTTAAAACTAGGGTTTTTCATCCATACAAGCAAATAGGCCATGAGAATACACAATTTACAAACAAAAAATACTGTTTTTGGTGGTGATGGGCGGTAGATGGCGTTGATGGTAGTAGTAGTAGTATTACTCCTTGGAGTCCAAGGAGTAATACATAATAATAATAATAATCTTTCATTTATGAAAAATGAAATGTTTTCATTTTTCATTTTACTAAATGTTTAAGAATATCTAAATAAGCACTGGATTCTTATTGGATTCAAGAACAATAATATTAATAACCTACCTCGTCAGGCCCACGACCTATGAGTATCTTGCATACCTATTTTAAGGATAAACTGGTTAGTCTTATGCCTAAAGATATATATTTTTTGTATGTTCTCCTAGTCGTTCATCTGATTTCAGCACGAAAATCCTCTACCTCCGTATGAGACTGACTAACCCACCTTCAACTGAAAAACCATGATTAAGTTCTTCGCATTCTAGACAGGATTCGACCCGATTTCTTTCTAACCAAAGAGCTTCGTCAAAACTAACTGAACTACGGAGGCTTTATTTCAGAACAATACTGAAAGATTTTTTATTTGTTTGAGAATTTTTTTTTTTTTCGTAATTTAGTGAAGTTTACTGATCTCTGGAATGCTATTATGTATATAAGTACATAGTGCATTGAAGAGTTTTATATGTTAGATTCGGTAAGTTGCAAATCAAATTGGAATATTATGTGATCTTACGTCTTTAAAGGCAGTGGCAAAAATAAATAAAAGAATCATTATAAATAAAAAATAAAGCTTTTGATAATAATCATTAGAGTGGTGAGTTTCTTAGCTAACAGATCTAGTGGGTGCATCAATAATTTTAGCCGCCATCAATACACAGAAATACTTAAAAAAAATTAAACATCGTTTCGTATTGATATTGGTTCAAATATTTACTCTGTTTAAGTTTTTCTGTAGATTATATTAATTTACTTTTTATCACGATTAGCCATTCCTGGAAATGTAAACCTATTGTACATTAGTATCATGGATGGAATAAAAGTCAAATAATCCAGATATCCTACGCTAAACATCAAACATGGAACTTTTTTTTTTTCCAAGTTTGGTCTTTAGAGAAAAATAGTTTGCAAGACTTAAATCTTCCGATATGTAGCATAGCCGTTACAAACCAGGAAATTAAAATCATGTACTCCTTAAATTCGCGTCTCGTTTCTTTAATTTCTCTGTTTAAATTTTATTTTATATTGCTCAGAGATATGAAAAAGAAGGAAGCCCGTTTGACTTCTTTACCTTCGGACCTGAAGTAATTTCGAATAGGCTACTCTCCGATCCTGTTGAACGAAGACACCTGATGTTTGAGAAGTAGCTACCAGTACTAGTTTCTCTTAACTTTGTAATCTCTGTATCAATATCGAAATACATATGATAGGCATATCCTATATTCTTTTGAAAAGTATTGCTATGTCTAAACTGAATATTCAATCACAGTAAATATCTATCCGATTTTTTTATTATTATTTCTTTTTTTTGAGTTCATTCTTCGCTAGGAAATAATAACTCTAGAGAGATTAGACTGCCACTGTCCCTAATTTATCTAAAATGTCAACAGCGAGTACTTCTAGAATTACCCGTTTTTTTTCCCCAATTAACTTGCGTGTAACATTATTACAAAAAATTGACAATTGACATTTATGTCTTTAGGGGTGAATCAAGATGCTTTTCATATTCCCCGCTATCTGTTGTGGTTACAGTGAGGGTAAAATTTATGAGCAGTTTGCTCGCCCTTAATGGGCATGGAGATTATGCATCACTAAAGGAGGCTAATATAGCTTTTGGTCTTCTATATTTGAATATGTCCGTTGGATAGTATGCTGCAGCTTGATGAACCAAATCGTTGGGATGTAGGAACGTCTTTAGGAAAAACTTGGTTGCTAAGGATCGTAGAAAAGAGAAAATATAGGGAATATTTATATCTCTGTGGAGTTGATTGTTTCTAACATACCACGGGGATTTCAGAATCATTCTCAAGCACTTGTTCTGCACTCGCTGTATTTTGATAATGTTAGCATTAGAGGTGTGGCTCCAGGCCGGAGAGGCATAGGTGATTATAGGACGAATCGTCATCTGGTATAGTTGCAATTTGATTCTGTTGCTGAGCTTGCTATTTCTATTAATTAGCGGATAGATCTGAGCTATGGCTTTAGATGCCTTTGTGCACGCAGACTTGATGTGTTGATTGAAAGATAGTTTTTTGTCGAGAATTACACCCAGGTAATTTGTTTCTGTCTGCCAGGGAATTTTAGTATTGAATAGTAACACATCTCCTACAGGAGACATTGGCCTTTTTGAGAAAAGAACGGCTGAGCTTTTCTGGGGGTTGACTTCCAATCTCCACTTTCAGAACCAACCCTCCAGCTTTAGAATGTTTTCTTGAAGCTTTCTGGTAATGAAATGGGGTTTGAGAGATCTGGTTAGTATTGCCGTATTGTCTGCATACAGGGCCAAAATGGAAGTCATCGGATTGTGTGGGATGTCTGACATGTATATAGAGAACAGCAATGGAGCCAATAGAGATCCGTGCGGCACTCCAGCAAAGAAGTGGCGCTGGGAGGATGTAGAACCGTTGATTTTTACTTGCATTGACCTATTCTGAAGATATGAATGGATTAAGTGAACCATTTTTAGTGAGGTACCGGCTGAGATAAGTTTGTGCAGGAGTCCAAAATGCCAGATTTTGTCAAATGCTTTGGATAAGTCTAGGAAAACAGCACCTGTGCACTGGTGCCAGTTGTAGCTGGTGGTGATGTATTTCACAATTCTGTGGATTTGCTGGGTAGTACTATGGTGTTGCCTGAAACCAAACTGTTCTTTAGGGAGGATGTTTAGGTCATTTACTGAGGTTTGGAGTTGTGAAAGGATGACCTATTCTGCAACCTTACCCAGATTTGAGATAAGACTGATTGGACGATAATTTTGCGGTAGGTGTGGGTCTTTGCCTGGCTTATGTATAGGAATTACGTCAGCCAGTTTCCAGGTGGAAGGAAAATAGTGAAATATTAAAATTGCATTTATTATACTGGTCAGGTGCACTACTGCTTTTCGGGGCAGAAGTTTAATCACCCGATTAGTAATGCCATCTGGCCCAGGAGCTTTTTTGTTCTTTAATTTTTTAATAATGTCATATAATTCAGCAGGTGATGTTGGTGCAATATGTCAGTGCTGGAGATAGGAAGTTTGAGTGAGTGTCTGACCTTGCTGTGAATCTTATATATGTGGTCAAAGTCAAGGTTTCCATAAAAAGGCCTGCATTGCTCCTCTAAGGTGTGTGCTATAACTTCTGCTTTGTCTACATCTCTGTGAGCAAGGCCCTGGTTAGAGAATATTGGGGGAAGGGATCTGTCTTTGTTTTTGATATTTTTCAGTAGTCCCCAGATGGAGTGATCATTAGGTGAAATGGAGGATAACTTTTCATCCCATACTTGGTCTCTATGGGCTTTAAGTGCATCTCTTACTGCCCCATTTAATCTGTTTAGATGTATTTTATCTTGTGGTGCACACGTGTTACGGTATCTTTTCCTAGCTCTGTTTTTGTCTCTGATCAAGTTCATGATGTCTTCAGGCAAACGATCTGGCTTCCGGGCAGATTTGTAGGAGGAAGCTACCTTTATAGCAGAATTAATTTGTTGTGTGAGATTTGTAACTGCAGTTTCTACTTCTTCTTTTGTGCGTATGTGAGGAACAGGTCCAATATAATCTTTCAGTGCTGCTGACAGTCTTTCCCATGTAATGTAGGAGTGAGAAGGAGGACATAGGTATTCTTGATTTCACAACTGTAGTAGAATTGGATTGTGATCGGATGATAGTTCATCCATAGATATGATGCTGAATTGAAGTTTAATATCCTGAAGGATAGCTATATCCAGGATGTCAGCAGTGCCGAACGTACTGAGATGAGTTGGTTCGGTGGGGCCTGCCACAACAGCGTTGCTTGATCCTAAGTAATTGTAAAGGATGCAACCATTCTTGTTTGTGGTTGTACAATTCCACGCAGGATGCTTGGAATTCAGATCCCCGGCAATAATGGTGGGCTCTCTGGTGCATAAGATGGCATTTAGATCAGAGTGAAGTTGAGATTTTTGGGGAGGGTTGTAAGCTGAGTAGATTTTCAGTTTGCCAGTGGAGCTGGTGACTACTTCCACTCCTGTGATCTCAAGGTTAGTGGTTGAAGGAATGCTCACAGAGTGGTGCTTAATGTAGTTTTTAATAAAGATGGCAGTGCCGCCGCCTCTGTAGAGTAGTCTGTCATTTCTGTATAGGTGATAGCCCCTTATTGTAGGATTGTCTGAGGGTTTTAAATGGGTTTCACTGATTAAAATAACATCTGGTTGATACCTAGATGTGAAGTGTCTGAGTTCCAGAATTTGGTTTTTAAGGACATTTGCATTCCAAGCAACTATCTGAAAAGATGCTGGAATGAGTTTGTTACTATTCATTTATGAGAGCTGTGAGGATGACCTGTGTTTCACGAAGAAATCTTTTAGTGGAGGTTTCAGTAGGGTTTGATAGGCTGAAATTTTGTAGCATGTTTGCTAGTGAGGCCGTAATAACAGCTGTTAGGTTTTTAGGTGCTGTTGGTTGATTTTGTTCTGGAATTGGTCTAGTTGTACGGGTCACATCGGCATAACTTCTTTGCTTTCGGGTGTCTCTATTGTTGGAGGTCTCTGACTGTGGCCGCTGGGTCTCAGGTTTTGATGTCTGGGCCTCTGGTGTTCTTGTACTGAAGGAAGAGGGCTGATTGATTGCCTCCATCCGTCTGTTCTTTGGGTACTGAGTACATCCTTTGTAGTTCGCAGGATGAGGGCCACTGCAGTTGGCACATTTGGCCGAGGTAGTCCTCGGCTTTGTGCAGGTATTGGTTGGGTGGCTTTCTCCACATTTTAAACATTTATATTCCGCTCTGCATAGACTCTGGGCATGGCCAAACTTCTGGCACCTGTGGCACTGCCCAGAAGATGATCTTTTACGGAGTGGTTCCGGTGTGACGATGAGACCACAGACTGCTTTTAAGTTGTAAATATTCTTGTATATTTTATGAATCTCAACAAGGACCAATGGCATGGGAGTCTTGTCTGCTTTGTACATTCTGCTGACCTTGACTGGAGGCAGATCCTGAGAATTTAGGTCAGCAGCTATTTCTGCTGTGTCAATGTCTTCACAGACACCACGAAGGATTACTTTTAAATTTTTTTCGGAGCTGAGCGCAAAGGTATGATACTGGATGCCTCTGTCGTCCAGTTCTTTGGTCAACCTTCTATAGTCTGTCACTGTTGCTGGCTGGATCTTTATGCCTTCATCCATGTTTTTGGCCTTAATGAAGCCAATATGCAGATTGGACATTGTGGATCTTAAAGCTGCCCACTTATGCTTTTCTCTAAGGATGATCGGCGGCACCTTTTCTTTGGGAGAAATAGCGGCGTCCGAACCCTGAGACTCCTGTTCCATTTCAGTATTGTCATTGTGCGGTTCATCTGTTGTTCTTCGCTTTTTGTGTGCGCGCACTTCTACAAAGTCTGAAGAAGTAGAAGGCACCGATTCTAAATGATCTTCAGCGACAACGTCTGAGACACATTCGGGGGGAAACGTGTCATACAATTTCACTTTTCCCGGCCAATTATCACTCAGCAGCTTTCCCAATCTGAGGAATTCCTTGTATACTTCCTCGAATTTGGTTTCATTCACAAGTTTAGCCATTTCAAGACACAGATGGAGAAAGAGTAGAGATTTCTCAGGTGTCCCGAGCAGGTAAAGATAATCCTGTGGACTTTTGAGGGTCTACTAGCAAATCCCGTAGACACTCTTAGGTGTCTACCAACAATAAAATATCACTATAAGAAAGAAACAAAGGCGATACTAGCGGCTGTAGGCCTAGCGTAACGCCCTTGTAATTACAAATGACTTACCTGGATAAAGCACTATGGAAAATAAAGTGACTGATTATGGTAGCAAGCAATTAACTACTATTACTAATGAATAAGCATAAATATAAATCGCTAAAAACATATCAATCCAATTCACAATTCATCATCAATAATACACGACATTAAACACTAACACGAGCCGCCATCTTTTCCTATATTCCTACAAAAAAAAAAAGTTAGAAGCCGACTTTATAGTTATCATTATAAATCAAAAAAAGGTGTACTTTACAGGAAATAAAACTTCACCTATGACTGACTAACTCGGTGATGTAAAAACAAGCCAACAACTGAAATTATATTAAAAAAAATTATATTTCTTTCTTATTTCTTCATTTCCTTATGTGTGTGAACATACAAAAGTGTGCGTAAAGAAGTTTGATGTGACGTCAGCAGCCTTTGTATTCAAGAAAACTAGTCTGAAGATACTCTTCGCCAAGTATAATATAATTTACTTTGTAACCAAGTGAAAACAAACACAAACAAACAAACACACACAAAAAAAAACTACAGAAACAAGGAATTGATTGCAACAGTCCTAAAAGAGGCATTTAGCACCATGTGGTGATGATGGGCAGTAGATGGTGTTAGTGTAGATCAGTGGTTTCCAAAGTGGGGTACGCTTACCCCAGGGGATACGTGAGTCAATACGTGGGGGATATGTCAAAAAAGTTTTATATTGATAGGAAAAAAAATTAAGTAATTAATTAAAGATAAAGAATATTACTTTCTTTCATCAATTAAACATATATCTAATATAGACAAAGACGTTATAAAGATCCTGTAAACTTAAATTTGCGAGTAGCGCACATTGGGCGACTTTGCACACATAATCGTTCGTGGCAAAGCTGTCATGTTTGTAATACTAGGGAGTAAATCTCTTACTTCTTATTCATTGCCATTGTTTGTAGAGCATCCTAGTGTTGACAAGCCCAACTAGAGAAGGAAAATTGCTTAGTTATCCTGCTATCTACAGATGACACCACAGTTGTATTAATTATTTGACTATTAGTAGTAAGTTTAACGATTTTTTTAGTATATATTGTTTCTGTGCAATTCCAACTCCTTTGTGTGCTTACTTTTACGTTTACACTAGAAATAGTGAATTAATATTAATATTATAATAATAATAATAATAATAATAATAATAATAATAATTATTATTATTATTATTATTATTATTATTATTATTATTATTATTATTATTATTATTATTATTATATTTTCTGGAATATGAGGCATTCCAGAAAATTTACTTGAGGTAATATAATTTGTGCATATATCTTTGAGAAATTTGCATGATTAATAAATTTGATAATATTGTAGAGAAAGCGTTTGAAAGCGAATTTTTATTATGAAAAAAAAACGAATTTTGATTGAAACTCTGGCATATGAATCATTTTAAACTTTCTAGTCTTTAAAAGCATTATTCCTTCCCCCTTCTGAACTCAAAATTAAGAATATTAGTAAACGAAGCCATTTTGAATTTAAGACTGGTTTAGCGTCCTTTGTATTGCAGTGCTACAGCAGTACAGAGGGCGCTTCGATATCAGACATATATCTCTCGAGTTCAACATGCGATTCTCGGGGTTCGTTTCCTACTATAAAAGAATATAACAACTTGGAGACAGTTTCTCAGTTATGTTAAAGATGGTTAACAATTTCATTCTGCTGTGCTTTTTTTTTTTTTTTGTTTTATAAAAATTAATTAACAATATTTAAAATAGCTATTGCAAACTGTTGATTAAAATCGAAGTGGCAAGTTGTTGGCAAGTTGCCAAACGATTAAATGAACATAAAAGCGAGCTAATATATCTCGAAAAGAACACGACGCTAACATTTGCAAACAATTTTTACTTCAAAGCAAACAGCTATCATTCTTATACGTTGATATTTCGCATAAGATGAAATGAATTTTGTGTCAAACAAGCAGAGAAGATTTAACTGAAGGATAAATTTATGAAATGTTACAGTGAAGATCAGAAGGATCATAAGTTGCTCTCATATACAGCCAAGAGTCACATCTTTGAGCTATACAATAAATCGAATTTACCCTTGTAAATGTAGATAATGCGTTATCGATCGAAATAAACGTTCTTGTTATTAGAATTTCTTCTTTTTTCCTACGCCCTTCATAATTCATCGTATAGCCAAAATGACTACATGTAGCTTTATGGACACCAATCTGTAGAAAGTTCATACATCTTCGAGATCCCGAGAGACTGAAATTATCTGACTTCATTTGAAAAGGTGGAAATGAAAAGATAAACACGGCCGAGTTGTATTAATAATGCACTTCTAAGACTCAACAAAATTAGAGACAACGTGTGTTGTCTGTAATGAAAGTGTACTGCTACTAACCTTGACATTAACGCACATCTGGGATGTGTTTTAGACACATAATGGTGTTCCTCGGGGAGTACTTAGGGAATGTAACATTCTTATCGTGGCTCTAATGGCGATTTCGTGGCCCATTGCGAAATCTTTCCCGAGGGAAATTAAGAATGACATCAGTTAACGCAACGAACGTTAAAATCTGCTAATATTTATTGCTGATGGCAAAAATCTGGGTTGTATTCAAACTAGAGACGTATTTGCATAATAGGAATATAACCCACACATACTGAAAATGGGAGTGGGGGGGGGGTTCAGAATTGGCAAGGAAATAGCAAAAAGTTGTTAAGTATTGGAAATAAATTGAACGTTGACATGAAATATTTCGAGTCTCAAATAAAGATGAATGCAAGGACAAGTTATCCATCCATCACCTGCCTGTCTCCTCTATTCATAGCTATTGTTAATATTCGTTTTATCCATCTTCCTTCATCTTTGAAACCCAATTACATACGATGACCAAGTCATTTAACTTATATCAATGGTTCCTTAATTTTTGTAGCCTCTTCCCGCCCCCCAGTAGAAGAATATATGAGATTAACATATTTCAAGTTGGAAATTTCAGCCCGCGTACATTATTTATTTCTTCCGTATATAACTGAATTTAGTTCAGTTAGTTTAACCATTTTAATCATCCAGGTTTATCCATTTAACTATCTACTTTTCCTGACATCAAAAATTTCATAAAATGTTTATTTTTTTATATCTGTAATGTGCGTCCTTTATTTTTTATTTTATTACACCATAAACTGCGAACTCTTCAGATTAAAAACTTCAGCAAATGAATTCCTGATGTTGTGGTCACTAATTTTTTTCCCTTTCAATAAAGCGACCATTCATTTGTTTTATGGGACTTCAGGAGCTAATGGGTTAATAAACGGTGACTTGTTTTATAGTCCATTATTTGAAAATAATGGCTACTGTTTTATTAACACCTTTGATCACCTCTCCAAGCTTTGGAAGACTCTTCTCTGATATCTTTGATAATTATTTTCACCTTCCTCTATCTGCTTTCCTTGATGAGCCCTCAGCCATGAATTACTCGTAAAAAAGTGCATAAAATGATGAACGCATTAAATGTAGAAAGCAGAAGTAGAAGAGATATAAGAACGTTTTTTCGATGAAAGCGACCTCTATCGGAAAATCGTTTTTAGAAACTTTTTTTTTTTTTGTGATTCTATGTCATCCATTGCTTTTTGATTATGTGGAGTGAAATTTTCGCCCTCGTTCTTTCTTTTTACCCGCAATGTAGCCATGACTTTCTTTTTCACTCCTTTTCCCCCGTGTTAAAACGATGTAAAAAATCCCTGTCACGTACAGATGTGAGGCTGGCAACTATGTTCTGTTTTCGTCAAGATTTTTGAGGATTTCTTCTTCGAAGTCTTTGCAAACTGCTTTATGCGCAATCGATGTTTAAATGCACTTCCGGAAAAAAAAGAAATACTTCCGCCAGACGTTCGCCATTAATGAAACTCTAGATAGTTTGAGGAGTGGAAAAACGGCTCCATGAAAAAAAAAAAAAAAATTTTATTTATTTTTATTTTTTTCCTGTATAAAGAAGAACTCTTTAAAACAACTTTGAAACATGCGCGAAACTCTCATATGCTTCGATTGAAAGATGCTAAACGATCTCATTTTTGTAATGTGTTAAAGAAAATATTGGAAATAAGAGTACTTTTTTTTTAATGAAAATGCCTGCACAAGATTTCAGTTTTTTTTTCCCTATACAACGTAAAAATGTTATATACATATCTTGGCTTGACAAAAAAAATCTATAAAGCATGATCCATTATTAAACTAATATAACCGAAATATATGCATTTATATGCGTAGTGATATATGTAGTGATATGATAACAAAAATGCAATTCGGAGTTCATAATTATTTATAACATTTAAAATAATATTGATATTTAAAAGTATTTAGAACTGACCATGTAAATTTATGTGCATTATTCGTAAATACTCAGAATTTATAAATTTTGTAGTTTGCAATATTTCGAATTATTATCATTATTTGTCATTACCAAGGTAACGGTTCAATAGTAACATACTATAATTTTAAAATTCTACACAAAAATAAGCTTTTGGTTCTTATAATAAATGATATTCTAAATATTACAATAGATGATATTATGGATGCATTCATATTTTATAGCCAAATATAAGAATCTTTAAAAAAATGGCTCTTGGACAGACCTTGTTGTCTTTTAAGTACTGCATAGCAAGGCAACTCCAATGTCGAAGGTTATATTCTTATAAGCTCTCTGGTAAATTTCTAAAATTTTTAATTTTTCCTATATTTGGCTATAAAATATAAATGGATCTATAATATTTTCTATTTTAATATCTTATTAATAAAACTTTTTAGCTCTGTACTTTAGTAATTGTTCTAAACTTACATATTGTAATTTCATAATTTTCCTTCATAAATCCAAAGATCAAAACCATTCTTCTGCTCGGTTGGATAAAAGTTGCACGAATCAAACCGTACCAAAATAGGATAGAACCATAGTTTATTTCTACTGAGATTGAACATATAGACCAGTGATGGCGAACATTTTAGGCTCGGTGTGTCAAAAATTCGGAAAATGCCTAACTCAACTCTGCTGGCGTGCCCCCCCCCACCTCCCCCGAACAAAAGAGAAACATTTCTTTACATATTAATTTAATATGTAAGGAATTAAGGAAATACGAGTAAAACAAACTCAGACAAAACGATATGCACATTGATAATTGGGCTTAAATAAAATTACCCCAATTTAATAGTAATTTTGAATGGAACTGAAAAAATAATGGAACCCATTGCATTTGATTTGGTTAACATCGATTAATGACTTTTTTTTGTTGCTGAGTCTTAATGGATAAGTCTGAAATTGAAGCTCGATACTTTGTGCGCTTCAAGCCCAAGCATTCAGTGTTAACTTCATCTGTCAGTCGGGTTCTTTTGCCCATTTTAATGTTGTTTAACGCCGAGAATAAGATCACGCAAGAGTGCGTAGAGGGAAAAATTGTGAGTTAAGCCATTGCTAGATTTTGAAGGGTGCTAAAATTTTCCGGTATTCGGTTCCAAGCATTTAAAACTTCTTGTTCGTAGTGACACTCTTCATTTTGCAGGCGATTTCTTTCCAGATGCTCAAGTTGAGAAATCAGGTTAACAAACACTTCAGTCCAGATGCTGTCCTGGAACTCTGCTAACTGCAGCTCTAATCCTTCAATTTGTAGCCATTGGAAATCATTTAATCTCATAGTAGTGTATACTACTACATCCGGATATTCAATTATTGTAATTGTCTGTTCCAAACTTCTATAATTGATTAAATCTTCCGACAAACTGATCACTTCTTGAGTTTAAACTGTGCTGGTACTTTATATGCAAGGACTCCATTTCATTTTGCACATCCGAGATGACCTCCTCGAAATATTTTTTTAGTCGAGGAAAATGCTTATAAGTTTTAATCCCCACTTCTTGTTTGAAAATTTGAGGTTTAGTTTCAAAGGTGTTTATGAATCCAAACATAACGTCAATACTTTTGCCAAAACCTTGTAACTTTAAGTTCCAAGGTTTGTAAAAAAACATTAGTGTACTGACCGATGTAGAATATCTGAGCTGAGGAAACCGTTCCAATTTTTATTCTTATTATATATAACTTAACTTCTTCATAGCTCTCCACCAATCTTTCGAAGACTTTTCCTCGGCTTATCCACCTCACATTGTTATGTGAGGTGGATATAAGTTGATTCAACTTCCTGCAATAGTGCAGAAAGGTCTCGCTTGTGAAGGGATCGAGCAGCTATTAAATTCACAATTTTTTGCAATTTTCATTACATCATGTAGTTCTATAAATCTTGCCTTGACACACACACACAGCACCTCCTGGTGGATAATCCAATGAAACAACACAACTGGATGCCCAATAGCGTCCATAAACCGTTTCACAAATCCGACCTTTTTCTCCACCATATTTGATGCTCCATCTATCGTCACAGACACAATTTTAGACATATCAATGCTTAGATCAGGGAGAATGTTTAGAACAATATTGCATATTTCGTTCCTTGATGTACTTATTGGCACTGTTTCTAGCTTTACCAGCTCTTCTCTCATTGTTTGACTATCGGAAAATATAGCAATAACATCAGTAGTTTCGTCAAGATAAATCGAAAAATATTTACAGTTATTTAAGTCTCCTTTTAACTGATGTTGTACGTCGGAGATCATTGTCATCACTCTCTCTTTAATGGTATTTCTTCTGACGGGTATATCAGAAATACGCTTAATAATGGCATCTTTATTTTACTTATCTTGAATCAAAAAATGGTGCACATTTCAGATGAATTTCTTTGATAAATTCTCCTTCAGTGAGGGCGGGCTTTTAAAGGAGTGAGCAATGCTGAAACTTGCTCATGTTAATGTCATAGGGTCTCTTAAGAATTTAATTGGCACTATGCGGCGTAGTTGCTGAGAAACGTATTCCTTCCTTTCTTACTCACGTTTCTCCAAAAGCCATTGATGATTTGTTTCGAAATGCCTTTTTACATTCCACATTCTGCTTTTTACTGTTTCATGGTACAAAAGGCACAATAATTTGCCATTTCTGTCAAAATAACGCTGTACTTCTCAGTCCATGCATCTCGAAAACTTCGACTACTTCCTTTATCACTCAATCGGGTTTTTTAATTTGTGGTTCCTCCATAATAGGGATAGAATATTAAAGAAATAAAAATTTTGTATTAAAATTACGAATTCCACAAGAATGAGAAATTGTTGAACTGGCACAAAACCATTCAACGCACTTCTTGTTCATGCAAAAGCTGAACCGAAGTCAAGCAGGGAGAATAATTGTCGTCGGGTGTCGTTGAACGCGGCGTGTCACCCAAAACGTTTTGGGTGACACGCCGCGAAAATATGACACGCCGTTGACACGCGTGTCATATTTTCGCTATCACTGATATAAATTATTGTCTTTAACCAGCCTAATTAAAAATATGGACATGATGCAAAGTTTTTCGTTCTTTCTTCTGTTTTTTTATATTCTGCAATTTCACACAACTCTATTCTTTATCACAGCTTCAACTTTATCGTCTGACAAGAAATGATATCCTCTCAAAAACGCACTATTGGAAAGAGTTGGAAGCCCATTATGTCATCAAAAGCATTGCGCATGACTTTTAGCAGATGACGCGGTCTTGAAATTCTTTGAGTTTTGTTGGTCAGAAATTAGTCAACCACACTGAGATGGTTTCACATGTGCGCCACTGTTGCTTGATAGCAAACTGGAACTTTTAGTAGCAGAACTGTTTAACGGGTTACACTAAAATGTTGCACAATCTAATTATGAACAAGTATTTTATTATTATTATTATTATCACGGTCGACTCCAGGGAGTACTTAGACTCATCGAGGGACGCCCTAAACATCTGGTCCACACAACTATACGACATTCTCACAACATCTATCATACCTTGCCTTGAACTTACTCACTGTCATAGCATCCACAACAGCCTCTGGCAGCTTATTCTACTCATTTACCACTCTAAAGGTAAAGACTCTAGCTCTAACATCCTTGCTAACCACACTCTTGCCCAGCTTCCATAGATGTACCCTAGTTCTCCCACCACCACCACCAGTCCTGATCTCAAAAATATCCTCTGAATTAATCCTATAGAAACCCTTCAGCAATTTGAATGTCTCAATCATATCTCCCCTTTTCCACCCATCAACCAATTTCTGCAACTCACAAATCTTCAACCTGTTCTCATAAGGTTCATTCTATAGACCTGGTATCAACTTGGTCACTCGCCTCTGGATCCTCTCCGCCTCCTTTCCATCAAGAAGAAACCTAGGTGACCAAATCTGGGCACAGTAGTCGAGATGGGGTCTTATCAAGGCTCGGTACAGAGGAACAATAACTTGCTTGTCTCTACTCGTCAAAGTATTTTTCAACAACCAAGTGAGTTGATGAACTGATTTAGCCACTTTTGCAATGTGCCCCCTAAACATCATCTCCCTATCCACCAACACTCCCAAGTCCCTGGCTTCATCAACCTCCTGGAGTACAGTTCCACCAATGTGGTATACTGCTGCTAATCTTTTCACCCCGAAATGCATAACCTTGCATTTTGTCACATTAAATTGACATCCATTCTCTTTAGTCCAGAACTCCAATCTATCCAAATCGTCCTGCAAGATTTTGACATCTTCTGCATTTACTATCGCCCTACCCAACTTTGCATAATCAGCTAACAAATGAACTGTTCCTCTTAGATCCTTCCCTATATCGTTAATGAACAAATTAAACAGCAGTGGTTCAAGAACAGAACCCTGCGGCACACCACTAGTCACAGGCGTCTTTTGGACTCTACTCATGAATAAACTACTCTCTGATATCTCTTCATCAACCACCCACCTATCCATCTCACCAACCCTGTACCAATCCCATAAGTTGCAGTTTACGGATTAGAATTCCATTTGGTATCCTGTCAAATGCCTTAGCCAGGTCTAGCAGTATCTCTGTAAACCGATTACCCTTCAGTTCAGCCATCACCCTGTTATAAAACTTGAGCAGCAAGTTACCGAGGCATGATCTACCCTTCACAAAGCCATGCTGTCCCCCGTACAGTACCTCATTTTCATCAATCCATTCCTGTATTTTCCCTTGACTACTTTCTCCAAGACCTTGACAACGACTCCTGATATGCTGATCGGGCGGTAATTTGCAACCGTAGTCCTGGATCCTTCTTTATGCAGTGGAATTATTTCCCCTCTTTCCACACCTTCGGGGCTAAACCAGACCCGAGACTCAGATTAAACAACATGGTCAATGGCACTGATAATTCTTTAGCCGCTTCACACAAGACCCGTGCCGGTATACCATCCAATCCAACAGATGTATTCACATTAAGGTTCTGTAATAGACTATTCATCTCCACTTCATTCATCACAATTCTCGTATAAACTAATGGTTCCTTCATTTTTTCAATGTCACCACCTGAATGATATACTTTTGTAAAGTGCTCGCTCAGTAACTCCACTGTATCGACTGATTCAGTGACCTCCTTGCCATCGTCATTCCTTAAAATCATTTTGTTGTGTTCAGTTTTTTCTTGCTTGCAGCATATTGAAAGAACTGTTTGGGATTCTCTTTAGCTTGCATAGCTAGTTTCCTTTCATGATCCTGGTTTGCTTTTTTTTACCACACTCATTACCCTTCTGGCCTGAACGTTATACCGTTCGTGTGCCTGCAGGTCACCTCTTTCTTTAAATTCCCTCCACAGTTTCTTTTTTTTGCAGCTCAAGCTTAATGGTGTTATTCATCCATTTAACCCCTACTTGTTTTACTATTCGGACCCTAGGTATACAATCAGCCATAACCTCCTGTAGATGCTCCTTGACCACTTCCCATGCTCTATCGACATCCAGCCCTTGCAGTTTTACATGCCATGGCACTGAACCCAGCAATCTCCTAAGCTTGTCATTCTTGCCAGCACGGTAATTCCACATATACCCTGTCTTAATCGAAAATTCCACACCTTTAGCCACTTACCAGGTGACCTTATGATCACTCTCACCAATAGGTACCAACATGGTTTACTTCGAACCACTACAAGATGGGTTTATTATTATTATTATTATTATTATTATTATTATTATTATTATTATTATTTCTCTTAATTGAATGTTTTCTTGCAGATTTTAATTATGCAAGGTGAAGTAAAAATTATGCATAAAAGAATTCATTTTAAAATCGACTGACAGTAACATGCTTGATATCAAATCAGCGAAAGTCGTTATGCTATGCAATCCTTATTTAAGTAGAAAATAACAGTAATTAAGAAATTTCTTATATAATCATCTTGTAATATTAATATTATTTAAATATTTTTAAACATAAATGTATTTTTAAAAATATTTTATAGAAAATTACAATTTATGCAACACACTTTTAAATTTTTTGTATGATTTTCATTAAGCTTGTGAGATGGACTGAAAGATTTTGTAGTTTATTGTAGTTTAAGGAGACTCCTTGGAGTTGCCAGTAGCAGTATTCCCAGTAAATGTATTTTTAAAAATATTTTATAGAAAATTACAATTTATGCAACACACCTTTAAATTTTTTGTATGATTTTCATTAAGCTTGTGAGATGGACTGAAAGATTTTGTAGTTTATTGTAGTTTAAGGAGACTCCTTGGAGTTGTCAGTAGCAGTATGTTTTGTAGTTTAAAGAGACTCCTTGGAGTTGCCAGTAGCAGTATAAGTGATTTAGAGAAGTACCTCCTTTTTACATGAATATTTTCCTCCTTTTTTCAGATTTGTACTTTTGATTTTTCTTACGTAATAAAAAAGTGTGTTCTTCTTATTTTCCTCCTTTTTTTCAGATTTGTACTTTTGATTTTTCTTATCTCCTTTTTACATGAATATTTCCCTCCTTTTTTCAGATTTGTACTTTTGATTTTTCTCACGAAATAAAAAAGTGTGTTCTTCTTATTTATCTGCAGCGGTGGATAAAATGATTGTAGTCTGCTAATTAAATTATTTAATACCAGTAAAAGTAGGATATTCTTGTGTAGCTAAAATGATTAGATAATTATTAAATAAAACGATAAAGATAGGCATTTGTTCAGAAAAATAAAACTGCTTCAGATATTCGTAAATGCAGGTACATAACTGAAATAAAAAGTTAATACTCTTCCAATCATTTAAGATACTTTCCTTTCTTTACCCCACTTACGCTTATTTTCTCTGCCCAATTTTCGCAATCGGTCCTTTTCCTTTCTTGTTGTTAAAGCCAATCGAAGCTTCCACAGGACTTTTGCCAAACGCATTAATCTCGCATGTCAAGCAAAACTGTTTTGGTAACACGTGTGCGCTAATAGCACCTGCAGATGACATTTCGAAGGCTAAATCAGCAATGTGCTACCGTATTAACCAATGTAATAATCCATTCTTGATATCAATAGTACTGTAAGGCTGTAGAGCAACGTAACTACTGTTTTTATTCATATGGTGAAGTAAAAGACCTTAAATTTTTAATAGTGTGTGTGTGCTAGAGAGAAATACAATTTGATCTGATCGAACAGTATGTATTAGATTGTTCAATAGACTAATAATAATCATCGGATAAATTGTTAGATTTTTAGTACTTTTCACTTCGGAGAGAAAGCAAATAGGAACATTCACATTGCAAGTATTTCGGGATAATCAGAAGTAAAGCACTTGACCAAAGACTAGAGACCGCAGATATGAGAGTCCTGAGAAAGATTAGAGGCGTGAACAGATGGCATCAATGGCAATATCATATTAAAAATGAGGATATTAGGAAAGAACTTGACATTGTCAGCATCCAGGAATGCGTTAGCAGAGCTAATCTCAGGTGGTATGGTCACTTAAACAGAATGGGTGAGGAAAGATTAGCAAAACAAGTGTTCTCTGTCAGGTTGGCAGGAAAACGACCCAGAGGAAGACCAAGATATAGGTGGATTGATACGGTACAAAGTGCCTTAGACGATAGAAATATAAGATCTGATAATGTTGGAGTCTTGACAAGTAACAGACTGATTTGGAGGAAAATTGTAGATAGGAAGTTAGTAATGATGTAATTTTTTCATGTAGTACTGTCATATCCTGTACACCCCTTGAGGGTACATGGCAGGAATTTGATGATGATGATGATAATCTGCATTTTTCATTATCTAGAGAAATGCGGATTAAAATCTGATAAAAGTAAACGCATAAGCACCTGTGAGATTCAGTTTATTTGTCCGTCGTTACGCATACAATTATTACGTCTCTAGCTAGATGAGTGTTATTGAAATTTGGTATTGGAATTCTCACAAAAGTTTTTCGAATATTCCCAATTTTCACTTGAATTACGTATCATTTTAAGTGCATAAATTTGCAAACACTTCAAATTGTACGACGCAATGACCGTGATCTGAGTATAAAACGGGTTTATTTATTTTAACGTTGGTTACAGTCTGATAATTTTTACTGATAAAAATGATTACGCTCATTCGACATTATAGCAACTTCGGTTTCAGTCTGATCATTTTAATGGCACACTGTGCGTAAAACCAAAAACGGCTTTAAGGTCAATGCTCTAATTACAAAACACATGATTATTAGTAGTATTGCTTTCTTTATCCACATTGTTGTCAAAAGGCTGTGAATTGTTTTAATGCAATAGAAATCTATATACATAAGATCGCGTAATTTCAGATCCGAACATTAATTTTAAATAAATGAAATCTTTAATTTCAGTAATTTTAGAAATTGCACAGAAAAGTCCTCTCTCTGAACCTTCTATTTATTATTTTAAATATCATCTTACTTTGTCAGTTCATTTACGTATGTCTGGTTTCCAAATCCCACTATACCATTCATGATTAAGCATGCATGCCATAAATGCCATTGGTTACTAAAACCCACTTGGTACGATTCTCCGTCTGTCTGTCTGTTTTTCTTTTTAATGTCATTTGCTTTGAAATGTCACAATTCATCATTTTTTGTCGTGACTGGAGAACATAGCATTGCTAACTTTTGATTTCCATAAGCTACAAACTTATGGTTATGAAATTATTGCATTTTCATTTATCTATTTTATTTTATTTATTACATCGCTTTCCAAACGAGTTGAGCGGTTTTACATAAAAAAAAAATCACTGAGATCACTTGATACCAGAAGAGAACACAATGCCTAGAGGACCCAAAATACAAGGAGAAGGGAATGCTCCTACTATCAACATTAAGAGGGGAAAATGAATAAATATACAAAAAATACTCGTTCCCAAACATCAGATTTGAAGTTCTGCTGTTGACGAAGACGATTAATTCCTGACTGTCAAAATCCTTGGCATGAGTGAGAGCAGCAGCAGCACACAAAAAAATTAGATGTTTATAATGGAAAATTTGACCTACTTAATATTATGGGGGAATCAAAAAAAAATAAAAAAAGATACCTAGCAACTCTTACTTTATTTCTTACTTGGTAATCCATCCACGACATACTTAAATGTGGTTTTAATTAGTAATAATAGCTTGTATTTTTAATAAATTTATTTTTATTTTGTCAGGAGAGCAATATTAAAAGAAATAGAAAAATAAGTTTGTCTTGTTATTCATTTCAATCTTGGCTTTATCCAGAAATGAAAATATGAAACTTTATCCTTGAGTAAATAAAAAAAAAAGAAATTTAATCAAAGTAGTTTCTAAAAAAGGGGAATTATGAAAACAAAAATAATATTGCTGATTTACAAATTTTAAAGGTATTCGATAGATCGAAAATAAACTGTCAGTGACATAAAGGCAGTCGGCTGAAACAAATAAAAATATCCAATTTTCTTAGTGTGAAAAATGGACATAAGACAGCATAGAATTCTAAAAGCCTTTTCATTTAAAACAACTAATTTTTAAACATGCAATTCCTGAGCTCTGCATAATGGGATACGTTTTAGGCAACTTGTGAAGCCTATCGCTATTTTCATACTACTACTGTAGCCTGTCGTGAAGATATTTTATGCAATTTTTATTATTGGCTAATTTATGATAAATTTGCTAAATTGCAATACAGATAACAATAAAGATATAACTTAAGTATCAATTATTATAAAATAGTTTATTTTTTAAATGATTTAGGAAATAAGTTTTTGATATCCAAAAGATAGTAACAAACATCTGTACACCATATTATTATTTATATATGAGATTTATTAATTTCTGTATTTTAGAACATGTTGTGCCTAAAAACATTTTTAAGCAGTAAGCTTGCTCTTTGTTTAGATGCTCTAGAAGATCAGTAATATTATCCATGTCTGTTTTATTTGTTGTTATATCTAGTAGGTAGTGATTGGAAAATTGCCTATGATCGCTTGCGCATTTAGCTAATCTCTCGATATTGCTGGCAATCCTTTTCATCTGCAATATCCTCTACAAAATTTCTGCTGGCAGGTCTCAAGACCTGCGGGATTTCTAATTGCGATCATAAGCAATTTTCCAATCACTACCTACTAGATATAACAACAAATAAAACAGACATGGATAATATTACTGATCTGCTAGAGCATCTAAACAAAGAGCAAGCATTAAAATTGTTTAAATTACTGCTTAAAAAATTTGATACTGAATGGCCAGGTTTCCTAAACCTGTACACACAGCCGGAAGAATCCGATGATATGGAGGGCGAAGTGGAAGAGATCAATGACACATCCATCTCCCTGCCCGAGAGCCTCAGTCAGACTGTCTTCACAGGAGAACAGACGGGCAAGAGACGTAGAATCGAGGATGATCATGTGGAAAACGAAACACCCTCACAAATAGTCCCTGAAAAAAGGGAAAAGGTCCCCCCGGTAATTATCCGTGAATAGGAAAAATGGACCACAGTTGCAAGAAACCTAAGCGAACATCAAATTGGATACTCCTGGGCCAGAAACACCGACGAAGGTGTAAAAATTCAAGCTACAACAGTCACAGACTACAGAGGAATAACAAAAATGATGGATAACAACAAACTACAGTACCACACCTTCGCACTAAGCAGCGAAAGAAATCTAAAGGTTGTACTGCGAGGTGTCACCGAAGGCATTACCTCCGAGGAGATCGCGGCTGACCTTACCCAGCAGGGCCTAACACCTATCAAAGTCAGCCGGATGTACAGATCCGATAAACAACCGATGCCATTAGTATTGGTTGAGATACAGAACACACAAAGACAAATTTATCACATAACTGCGGTCTGTGGACGGACTTAAAATATCAACAGAGCCACTCAGGAAAAGGGCATCAGCAGGGCAATGCCATCGTTGCCAAAAGTTTGGCCATGCCCAAAGACTCTGTAAAGCCGAGTTCAGATGCCTGAAGTGTGGCGAGAAGCATCAAACCATTACATGCACAAAAGCAAGAACCACACCAGCCAAATGTGCCAACTGTGGAGGTCCCCACCCAGCAAACTACAAAGGATGCAGCCACCATCCCAGAAATCACGGAACTACAAGACCCGTCCAGCCTCCCCCAATCTGGACCACCACTCAAAGCATCTCTGCTGCACAGTCATCAAACCACCAAAACCCAATCCATAAAAGTCAGCAAAGGGCTCAACCTTCCACCAAGACCTATGCAGAAGCAGCCCGCCCAAAGGACACAATACAAAGCAATCAAATAGGCTCCAACATCACAGCAATACTGACTGCTTCGCTAGCCACTATGCTGCAGGAATTCAGCAGAACAAACCCAACTCCATCCTCCACAAAGAGATTCCTGCAAGGAACCCATTCCATACTCACAGCACTCAACTATGAATAAAACAAAAGTAAAACCTAACTCGCTTCTAATTGCAGCCTGTAATGCCAATGGCCTCACCAACAAAACATTAGAACTACAGGAATTCGCACAAAGACACAACCCGGACATAATGCTGATCAACGAGACCCACCTAAGACCTGCCAACAACCCAAAAGTGAGAGGATACACAATATACCGAACGGATAGACTCAGCTCCAGAGGGGGGAGGCACTGCCATCTACATCAAACCATACCTCCACCACAATGCCATATCCAACCCACAGACTACAAACCTGGAAACCACAGGAATACAAGTCCACACAAACAATGCTGGAAGCCTCAAGATATTTGCTGCCTACAACTCACCAAGCAATCCTCTACTGACAACAGACCTGGATGCAGTCCTCGGCACCACAGACCCTACCATCATAGTAGGTGACTTGAACGCCAAACACACAGCATGGTTCAGCACCACCAACAACAGAAGTGGTCGCATGCTACACAACTATTCAACACTTAACTCAGTTGTGGTAGCAGGACCCACTGAGCACACTCATTACAGCCCTCATGGCAGATCAGATGTACTTAACATAGCTATCCTTAGAAACGTCAGTTATCAATACAAACTAGAGACGCTCAGTGAACTATCATCCGACCACAACCCAATCCTGATCAAACTTGGCACGCAAGATCAACTGGCCCACCAGCACACCTTCATATCGTGGGATAGGCTAGCTAAAATCCTACCAGAATGCATTGGTCCTGTACCAATCATCCACAAAAAAGAAGAAATAGATGAAGCAATAAGCAATTTAACAAGCCAAATTAAAAAAGCACTAGAAGCAGTCACAAAAACCACAACCAACCAACCATCCGGTCGGCTCCCAGAAAACATAATGGACCTCATCAGAACAAAAAACAAAACCAGGAAAAGATACCACAAAACAAGAGCCCCACAGGACAAGAAAACTCTGAACAAGTTGAACAACCAAGTCAGAAAAGCACTTCAAATCCACAGGAACCAGGATTGGGACAATAAACTATCATCACTCAACCCAGAAGATCACATAATATGGAAATTTCTGAAGATTCTGCGCACTAAACACAATCCCCTACCGCCCATGCAAACTGCTCATGGAACGGCGCACACTGATAAAGAAAATGCAGAAGCAATAGCAGAAAACCTAGAAAAACAATGCAGCTCGTCATATGATAATATAAACATCACCCACATATATAAAGTCCACCAGCAGGTCAAGCGTACCTTAAGTCAGTCCGAAGACAAACCAGCCAGCATCACCACCACTACTCCAGTTGAAATAACCAACATCATAAAACATCTAAACAACAAAAAAGCTCCAGGGCCAGATGGAATTACTAATAGAATCATCAAATTACTTCCTAGAAAGGCTATTATGCACCTGGTTAACATAACCAATGCAGTATTGAGGATACAACACTTCCCCTCTGCATGGAAAACAGCAGACATCATACCAATAAAAAAGCCAGGAAACAATCCGCAACTCCCGCAAAGCTACCGTCCAATAAGCCTGCTTTCCAACCTGGGAAAGATTGCTGAAGAAATTATCCTTTCAAGACTACAAGAAAAATCAAACCAAATAGGAATAATTCCAAACGAACAATTCGGCTTCCGCCGTATGCACAGCACAATGCAACAAATACACCGACTAGTGGAGCATATCACTCAAGGATACAACTGGAACCTTCACACAGCTGCAGTTTTTCTGGATATTGCCAAGGCCTTTGATAAGGTATGGCATCACGGATTACTCTATAAACTCATTCAGGCCAACATTCCAACAAACCTTACCCGTCTGATAAAATCATACCTCACTGACAGATCCATGCAGATAAAAATAAATGGCACCATCTCAACTAGGCGCAAAATCCTGGCAGGAGTACCACAGGGATCTCTTTTAGCTCCTTTACTTTTCACAATCTACGTGGCTGACATTGCACAGAACCTGATGACTACCATCACAGCCCTATATGCTGATGACACAGCCATAATGACAAGATCTCTCCGCCCACACCTGGCGATCAGTCGTCTCCAGGATACTATCACAAAGCTAGAGAAATGGTTCTCCGACTGGAGGATACAAGTAAACCCCGTCAAAAGCTCAGCTATACTGTTCACCAGACGCAAAGCCTTCATCCAAGATGATATTGAACTTCTCGGAAAAAAGATACCATGGCAGACAGAAGCCAAATACCTTGGAGTACAGCTAGACAAAAAGCTAAATTTCAACAGCCATATCAAGCTCATAGGCACAAAGACATCCAGAACCATAGCCCAACTCTATCCCCTGATCAATCGCAACAGCAAATTGGATAAACGCAACAAGCTGTTATTATATAAGATGGTAATTCGACCAGTAATCACATATGCATCCCCGGCATGGAGTCACACATCCAAATCTAACACCCAGAAACTACAGAGGATACAAAACAAATGCCTGCGGATGATCTTAGACACACCATGGTTCGTCAGAAACACGCAGATCCACAGAGAAACCGGAACCCATGACATCCGTTCTCTCCTTCATGACCATGCGGAAAAGTTCTTCAGCAAGGCACATTCTCATCCCAATCCACTAATCAGACAAGCTTCCAGTTATAGTGAACATGACTATCAAAAACAAAAAAGAGCCAAGGCAATCCTGCTTTCAGCAGAACAGAGCTAACTCCATAGTTCACAAAGTGCGAGCATAAGTCTCACAACCTCCCCCATCAAGCTTCTCCACACAGATAAAGGGGAAAATAAAAAGCATTTTATGCTTCACCCAGCAAGCCAGTAACGTTATTGTTGTTGTTGTTATGTTGTGCCTAAAATGTGGTGAGGGTCACCGAACTAACTCCTGCACCAAACCCAGATTCACACCTGCCTGCTGTGCGAACTGTAGAGGACCACAGCCTTCTAATTACAAGGGTTGCCTTTTCCATACTAAAAACCGTGGCTCAACAAAAACTAACCACGCTCCTCCAAGCAATGACACAATACACAACCAAGCAGTTCGCCCTCCAGATCATAATACCTCACATTCGACAACACAGGAAGGCACTCGACCCTCATCCATGTCCAAATCATATGCGGAAGCGGTAAGAACCAGGACTTCATCGCAAGAGCGAACAAGCTCTAATCTCACATCAGCTTTAACCTCGTCACTTGCAACAATGCTGCATGAATTCAGCAAAGCAAGCACCTCACCATCCTCCAGAAAAAGATTCTACCTAGAAACCCAATCCATATTAACAGCTCTCTATAATGTTTAAAAAATTTAAACCAGATTCTCTCATGATAACGGCATAGAATGCCAATAGCTTAACAAATAAAATTCTCGAGCTGCAAGAATTTGCAAAAAGATACAATCCAGACATAATCTTGATCAGTGAATCCCACCTCATGCCACCAAACAACCCAAAACTAAGAGGTTATATTTTATACAGGACAGACAGACTTAACTCTAGTGGAGGCGGCACAGCTATTTTCATCAAAAATTATTTAAGCCACAACTTGCTGACCAACCCCCAAACTCTAAACCTTGAGGTGACGGGTGTGGAGGTGCACAATAATAACGCAGGCAAAACTCAAAATCTACGCAGCGTACAATCCTCCCAGCATTCCACTATTGACAGCAGACTTAGACTCCATCCTCAGCTCCAGGGATTCCATAATTATAGCAGGAGACCTAAACTCCAAACATACGGCCTGGTTCATTCGTCAATGAACTCCAAAGGCCGTACCTTATTCAACTACATGTTACTCAACTCATCAATAGTAGCTGGACCCACTGAGCCCACCCACTACAGCCCATCAGGAAGTTCTGATGTATTAGACATAGTAGACATAGTTATCCTCAGAAACATCAAATATCACTACCAGCTGGAGACAGTAGAAGAGCTTAACTCAGATCATAATCCCATCCTGCTCAGGTTAGGACTTCAAGATCAGCTCTCTTTCCCCATCATTCTTTCATACCATGGGACAAGCTCTCTAAGGTTCTCCCAGTCCACATCGGTCCACCCCCTGTCATTCATAAAAAAGAAGAAATACACCAAGCTGTAAGCAATTTAACTAGGCAAATCAACACAGCAATAGCATCAGTCACTCAAACCACCGTCTTCCACGCTCCTAATTGGATCCCAGAAAAGATAATGGACCTGATTAGGGCGAAAAATAAAGCCAGAAAGCGATATCAAAACACCAGAGCCACGCAGGACAAAGCAACCTTACACACCTTGAACAGACAGGTTCGAGAACCCCTAGACATCCACAGGAATTCCAAATGGGAATCCAAACTCATGGAAATCAACCAAGAAGATAACTCCTTGTGGAAGTTTGTAAAATCTCTTCGTACCAAAAGACAACCACTTCCCCCTTTAAAGACCAATCTTGGAATTGCACACTCAGAGATGAAGAAAAAGTAGAAGCCCTAATTGACAATCTGGAAAATCAATGCAGCCCATTTTATGCAAACTTAAATTTTAACCTTATTTACAAAGTTCATCGTAAAGTTAGAAATGCACTAAGTCAGCCTAAGGATGATTCAGAAACTATCACCCCCGTATCTCCAAAACAGAAATAAATAATAAATATCATATCCCATCTGAAGTATAAAAAGGCCCCCGGCCGTGACGGCATTACCAATAGAATAATAAAGCTACTCCCACGGAAAGCCATAATTCATCTAGTTAATATTACCAATTCCATTTTAAGATTCCAGTACTTTCCCACAGATTGGAAAATGGCGGACATTATACCTCTGAAAAAAACATGGTAATAACCCATAACTTCCCTAAACCAACAGGCCCATCAGTCTTCTTTCCTGTCTTGGCAAAGTAATAGAAAAGGTCATCCTATCAAGACTACAATCAGCTGTATTTTTGGATGTTGCCAAGGCCTTTGATAAGGTCTGGCATAAAGGCCTTATCTTCAAACTAATTGAAAGCAATATCCCAATTAAACTAGTGAAACTCATATATTCATATATTAATGAAAGATACATGCAAGGAAAACTCAACGGAATTGTGTCACCAAGGAGCAAAATCCTGGCGGGAGTACCTCAGGGTTCTCTTCTGGCCCCAACACTTTTCACAACCTACATGGCAGATATTCCTCTCAATTGAAGAACAACTACTACGGCCCTTCATGCCGACGACACCGCTATTCTAGCTAGATCTCTCAGCCCTCGCCTAGCAATCACAAGACTCCAAGGAAGTATCAATGAAGTATCAGTTCACCGACTGTGAACTGATACTTCATTGATACTTCCTTGTGAACCCCCCCTCAAAAGCTCAGCCATGGTGTTTTCAAGAAGAAAGATCTGCAACAAAGAAGACATCCTGCTCTCTGGTCATAAGATCCCATGGCAATCAGAGACCAAATATCTTGGGGTATTAATGGATAAGAAACTTCTTTTTAACAAACACATCAATCTCATTTGCTCCAAATCTTCCAAAGTAATAGCACAGCTCTACCCATTGATCAACCTCAAGAGCAAATTGAACCTACATAATAAATTGCTTCTTTACCGGATGGTAATACGTCCAGTCATTACTTACGCCTCACCAGCATGGAGTCACACTTCAAGATCAAAGATTTCAAAATTACAGAGAATCCAAAACAAATGCCTTAGGATGATCCTGGATGCACCGTGGTTCATCAGAAATTCACAGATTCACCGAGAAACCGGCACTCCATACATCTCCTCCCTTCTTCGTGATCTTGCAGAAAAATTCTTCGTGAAGTCAAGTTCACATTCAAACCCACTAATCGTTTAAGCTGTCAATTACAATGAGACTGATTACTACAAACAAACAGAAAAGACCGAAGGCTATTCTTCTCTCAACCGATCATAACCAAGACAACTGCCCTCAGAGGGAGAGCTTAACTGCTCACAAACCTCCCATTCCTAAACAACTCTCATCACAGATAAAGGGGAATATGAAAAGCACCAGTGCTTCACCCATCCTGTCAGTAATGTTAATGGTAAATGGTGTTGTGCGTTATCAAACTGCTCATATACAAACTGATGATTCGTCCAATACTCACCTATGCTTCACCGGCCTGGAGTCATACTTCAAATTCTAATATTCTCAAATTGCAACGTATCCAGAATAAATGTCTCAGAATGATCCTGGGCGCCCCATGGTTCATCCGAACTGTCCAACTGCACCGGGACACGGATTTCCCCTATATATATTTATACTTTCATGGAGACTATAGCAATCAAATTCTTCTCAAAAGCATCTGTGCACCCTAACAAACTGATCCCACTAGCTGCAGACTATGACGCAATGGATTATTTCAAACATAAAAGACCTAAAGCCATCGTAAACTTCAACAATGAGGACTAATCTCCTAGCCCACTCAGGGCGAGCAATTAGCTCATTAACTTTCTCCACTCACAGTTTCTCTCAAGATAGCTGAGAATATGAAAAGCTTTTGCTTCACCCCTATGTCAGTAAAGTTGAAAGTTGAAAAGGTGTTGTGCGTTATATATATATAATGTATATTGTATAGTATAATATATAGTATAATAGTTTGAGGAGAAATATTATATAGTTTGAGGAGAAATAGCCAATGTGATTCAAAGTATCATGAAGAAAGTTGAACGTATAAATGCCAACGTGTTTTCACTTAGTTATTCAAAAACAACCATTTTTTTAATACCGAATCTCTTTCTCCATTGAAGGCCGAGCTAAATTTCAATTCATCTCTAACAGAGAGAAACAGTGTAGATGATAGAATGGCCTTGCGCTGTTTTACTTTTCAACTTGGAATCTAAATCGATAATTTAATGTTAGAAATGATTAATTTTGAAGAAAATTTGAAAACATGAGTTATAAAAGAAGAATACAAATGGCTTTTGGATTTGCTTTATCCCACAAGTGATGCGCATGCATGTGTCAATTTGTTGACAAGAAAATTATTATTATTATTATCATTCAGTAACTGATACCATGGGACTAAAGATGGTATTGTCCTATGTTGATCATAGTTTGTAGTTCAGCATGTAATCCATTTTAATCGGAGGATCAATACAATTAGATACTTCCCAAGAAAGTACAGCATGATCACTGTCACCAAGTGGAGGTAAAAGAGCCATATTCTTAACAGAGACCCCTTTTGACGCTATGAACAAATGTAACACATTTTGTCGTCGAGTTCCTTCTTTTACATGCTGCTTGAGCAAACTGTCTTGCTTCTATAAATTCCTCTTCATTCTTATCATACGATTTTCTTCTACCCAATCAATGTTTGGATAATTAAAGTCACCCATAATGATCACTCGTTTAGTACCTGTAAGGCTAAACTGGCGATCTTTGAGTTAAGAATAGGAAGGTATCTTTAAGGAAGTATTTATTAGGTGATATTTCTGCTACTAAAATTTTTAAATACTTTTAATTTAAAAGTATTTAAATTGTTAAGATTGTTAAATACTTTTGGATGTTGAGTTTAATTTAATTTTGGATGTAAGCTTGTTAGCGAAACATGATACGTTGAAGAGGTAGAATGCTTAGCATCATCCACCTCTCTAAGATTAGATATTTGGCTCCCACCGGAGCTTTTAAACTATTTAATAGAAAAGACAAGATAAGCATCAGCATGTGCAGGCAATAACGTTAATTAATATGTATATAAGTTCATAAGCATGTTGGTACTGTATCTGATCACTTTGATTAATTGACTTAGTCTCGTATTCATAAGTTACGACTTGAGCTGATACTTTCTGCGCTCCCATAGCAAGGTGTATACGATCAGACCTCTTATACAGTAGTCTTTGATATACATCTCTTGTTTATGTTTCATCCTTGGTGGAGTTTTTGTGCAGATAATTTCAGCACTCCAGGCAAATCGCCCACTTGGCTAACATCACAAGCTGGTTCTATCCCCACTTGCTTATTATAACAAATGATATTTAGAAAGATAGGTTAGTTCTCTAAGGGCAAAAATGCACTTGATATTTGTGTCCTCTGAGAGAATATAGTAAAATAAATCCCCAAGTTAAGTGTTTCGTTTGGAAACTTATGTTAGCATGATAGCTGAAGAGACACTCAAACATAATATACGAACTGCATCTTCCACCATTTGCAGTTGCTGTTGTGCGTTTGGAACACTATTTGAAGACTAGCTAAAGAGTTTTTATTTGTTCATATTTTACACAAAGCATACTTTAATACTAACAAAATAGCTCTGTTGGACAGATCTTTACATGCATTTCAAGTCTTCTGGATATATTGTTTCCATACAATTCCCTTAGGGCATCCAAAATGAATAAAAAAGATTTTCTTGAAACGTAATTTTATTTTGTTTTGCAGCCTTCCTTAACGATTGCTTAAGAAAGATCGGAAATGTAATTTACGGAACAAATTTTTGACAAGAAAAAGGCACGTTATCTTTCAAATAGTCCCCCCAAGTATCTTCTAACATTAGATGCAGAGAAGCCCTTTAATTCATCCGAATGTATTTTTCGGCTCAAATGTCTAGACATTATTTTGAACGTTATGATATTTGCCGCTTCGAGTTACTTGCGTCGTTTGTCAGTCGAAATGGTCTCCGGAGGTTAACAACTAACATTTTGGCAGTCTATTCCACTTTTGGGCATGTCTAAGGATAAGGATGTAAAAAGAGAATTAAGGAAAAAAAACTTTCACTGTTCTGAAGGAAAAACTGGGCTTAGAGGATTTACACGAAGAGATTTTATAGCTCAGGTTATTTTCTGTTCAAATACTTAAGAAATAAATCAGCGGAGTTATTTTTTATGCTTGCTAAAAACATTTTTAATTCACACTAATCATTTATATAATAACATTCAATTAAATTTAATATTCAATATTAAAATAAGACAAGAGATGTGGATTAAAAATAATAATTTACTTTATGTTTTTTTTTGTTTTTATTTTTATTTATTATAATTATTGATCTTTAATTTTTATAGTATATTTTATTACAATAGATCTAAGTTTATGAGAAACGGTTGCTTTAGCTAATGCAATTTCAAAAACAATATTTGCAAACACAGATAACATTGATTCAAAATAAAAATTCTGGTTATTGCCAACTGTTTCGAATGCAACATCCAATATACGAGATAAGCTATTTTCAACTGAGGAGAACTGTGTGTGAGTGTTGTCTTGGCAACCGAAATCTACAGATACAAGGGAACAACGAGATTACAGCGCATCGATAGAATGTTGGGACTCACAAAAAAAAAGATGCAACACGTTTCGCAAAGTACTGAAATTTCATGCTTAGGGTGCTTTAATATCTATAACGAACGCTGCGTAAGAATAAAATAGAATTCACCTCAGGGAGAAACAAAAGCAATAGCTTCACGCTGAAATCATGTATGCAATATACATACATACATATATTATGATATTTCATACACAACCTGTTTACAATTTTTTTTTTCAATAATTTTTAGGCGACATGGCTTACTGAGCTGATCAAAAATGAATAAAAGCACTTCTATTGTTTTCCAACTGCATTAAGAGCAAACTAAAAGACAGTTTTGAAACTATATTATATTCGAGTATTATTATGTATAATACAAATTAAATACTTGGTTGTTTCATGATGAACATTCATCGAAGAATAGAAAGATATCGTAAAAATAGACACAAATTAAACTACAAAGACAAGAAAATAGTAGGAGCCGATTCTGAGCAAAGAATTTTGCAAAGTTTCTTTGCATCGAATCTGAAATCACATTTACAAAGAAAAACAAACTCCAACAGGATCAATCGTATTTACACATACATTGCATATACTGTTAGCGAAAAAAAAAATAAAGAAAGCGAAGCAGATCGTGTACTTTAAGATCCTGTGTACTTCAGCTTAGCTTTCGCCAGACCCACCGCACTGGTGGATAATAATAGTGCCCCCTCCCCCCGCTTTCGATGTCGTGCAATACCTCGCCTCGCAGTAGAGTCGCACGGTCCAGCGCTGTTGTGATTTCACCAATTTTACCAGATGACCATAAACAATCCTACATTCGCTTTGCCCAACTCTGGTGTTTAGCAACCGAAAAGAAAATCAAATAATTTCCAGTACATTTGTTTTGGAGAATCAGTTGAAGCATTCAGAGTCCATCTGTTAAGTCTTCTTAGTGTGTTGCGTATGAAGTAATACCACTCTGGCACCAGTTGGAATATTCTAAAACTGATGTAATTAATATGTCTGATGTATGATTTGAAGAAAGTACATTCCGTATGGTTCAAACAATAAAATAGGAGCATTATAGCATGGGGGAGCGTAACCCCTCCGCCTCCTTGCGTTGGTGGAAGATCTAGAAAAGCCTTGCGTGCCTCATGTTTCCAGTGGTTCCAAAAGAAGTTGATTAACTGCTCATAAAGTATTTTATCGTATGTGTCCGTTATATTTGATACTAATGGTGCGAAAGAACATTGATGCTATGATGGTTTTCCCTATGAAAGACAACTCAACAGTCTTCAATGCTGTTAACTTTTCTACACAGGAACTTAGTATCTTGTGGGTATGCAGCACAGGGGTCGCAAAGAAGCATATTCCTGGTTCTAATCGAGAACCCCTTCATTCGTCCATCCATAGTTTCATTGGACATCATCGTCAGATGCCGTATGGTCACTTTGTTCCTCAGTGATGTGCCGCACAAGTCATCTCCAAATGTCCCTGTTGTATGCTTTTCTGGAGACTTCAACTCTTCGAAGACCAGTCTGCTCCCCCCCCCCAGACACACCATCCATCTATCTCACCGAGAGTCTTCTTCAGTGAGATAGATTCTTCCTCTTTCTCCAGGAGTTTTACCTTCTCTTACTGTTTTGAGAAGTCCTCCTTCCATGGTTTCAATATGTCCAAAGTATTTCAGCTTTTCTTATGTTAATATACTTAAAGAGTGCTTAAAGTTCTACCGATCCTTCCTGCACCCATCCATTTGTCAGCCTTTTCGTATATGAGATCCTGAACAGCGTTCTGGATCATTTCAAAGTTTCTCATCCATAAGTCGCCATTTAAAAATACAGCTGCATCCAGAATCCTCAACTTTTGTCCCTATGGAGATAGATCCATCCTTCCAGATTGCAGACAAATCTCTGACTGTTGTTTTAACCATTACCAATCTTCTTCTGATGCAGTTGAACAACAAGCCAGCATGTTTATCAGGATCTTACATGTGTATGTTTCGGTTGAGAACCATAATTTTTGTCTTTCTAAAGTCGAGTTTAATTCCACTATTCTTGATGATCTCATTAACTCTATTAAGGATCCTCTCTCTCTTTCTTCCCTTATCCATCTTCCATCTATGATAAATCCTGTTTTAAGCTCATCCAATGCTACACGCATGATGTTCTCAGCATAAATGTTAGACAGGTGAGACAGGTTAGATCCATTGATTTCATTACTTCCCACCATTTCATACGCTGAACAGAGTCAAAAGCTTTGACGCAGTTTCTCCAGATTTGCGCAGACCACTGACTAACTGAACTATCGAAGAAAATAGAAATGGAATCGTAATTCGGAAAAAATTCCAACATCTTCGTCCACTGTACAACATTCTTATTCTTGGAGACTACAGCGGTACTCCTCTCAAAACATAACTGTCGTCAGTGTTTTGTAAAAATTATTCCAAAAGTAGAGGGGGGGAGGCAGAATGGAAGCTCAGAGGATTGGGCAGCCGCCCAACTGAACGTAATTAGTTCCGATCAGAATCCATTTATCAATATTGATGTAGTTTTTCATAGATATTTTTAATTACGGCCAGAACACAAGGAGCCGATTTCCTCTAGGATAAAAGTGTAGGAATTTGTGCTTTACACCGACAAATTCGTTTTCTAGATCTACTAGCACATGGGCGAGTGGGAGTTCTTTCTTCGTCACGAAGCTGATAAGATCTCGGAGTAGAAATAGATTGAGCTTCATCGACCTGCCCTGAAATTCGTACACTTCAGTAGTGGTACGCATATTTCCGATGTCTATTTTAATTCAGGAACAGTTCACCTTCCTGAATATTTTGCACTCTATGTTTGTAAAGAAAATTGGCTTTCACTTATCCAAACTATTCCAGTTCTCTTTCTTTTGGGGGATAAAAATCGTGTAACGGGAACGTATCTTCTAGATAGTAAATAAAACCATATTGATTCGAGGTCAGAATAGGTAATACAAAATTCCAGACGGCTGATCCCCTATCCTATTCCCGGCATGGATTTTCCTTGGCTTTAGATCTCCTTAGGCCAGAGTAATCTCTACCGATGTTATGAGTCGACTAGTATGCTGAGGAGCTCAGAAAATGTTCGAGGCATTCAGGCACTGATCGCCTGAATTTTTATCATCGTATATTGCTATGCGCTACTGATTATAACATCCCGCGAAAAGTGTTTCCGCATATCTAGTACGGATATTGAGTTCGTCTACTTATTGTTTTGTCGATCTCTCTCTCTCTCTCTCTCCCCGAATCGATTTCCATTTTTATATTTAAAGAACTCACTAGAAACACCGTTTCTGTGGTTTCTCACCATACCACTCTCGTTCACTGTACATATATACCTAATTTTCTTGTGCTGCTTTATACTTTCTTTCTCTCCGTTGCGTCACTCTTAAAGGTGGTCCATGTTTCTGAGCTCCAGTGGGTGTTAGTTCATTTGTTGCATAGCACCGCAGGTCCTCAATAACATGCTATGGAAGTCAGGAAGATGTTCCCAAAGGTGCTTTACATGTTTCAACGACTTTCGCCAATTCCATCTTTTAGGCAAAAGCGAACTCATCAGGGTCACTATAATATATCAAGGCCAACAGCAAATGAATCCTGTAAGCACAAAGGCCTAATAGCAAAAGTGGAGGAAGAGAATGCAGAGCGGACCAGGACCTACTTTGCTTCCACATCGTGAAATCTCCTACGACAGGCGAAAATGACGAAGTAATGGAATTCTTGAAAGGCCTAGAGGAGGATTTGATATACAGGGATACAAGACAGCGCAGTACTGTACGGATAAGGTAAAGATATAAGGATAGTAGGAGGAAAGAATAAGGCCTCAGCACTTTTTATTCCTCTGGTAATCATCGACCATTCTCACTTTCTCTTTCTTAGTTCTTTTTCTTTTTTTACTCCTAGAAAAGGATTCGGAAACAGACTCTGAAACTCGAAATGGTTGGTGACCGGATTTCAGGGGAGGGGAAACGCAAGGGTGCCAGAGTGATTGGTCCTTTTCAGACAGACGCCTCGAGTTGGCCTTCGCTGCCTGGATTCGTTGTCCAATCATCCCTCCTAGGAGAGACGAAAACCTATTGTCAGACACAGAACGGGTGACAGGAAAGGGCTTATAAAAGAAAAAAAAAAGGATGATCTTGCTTCGGGAGGAGTTTGTTAGCCTACTCCAGTAGAACTTCAGGAAATGATAACAAATTCCTTTAAGTTACAAAAAAAAAGATAATTTTTAGCATATCTTAAACAACATATAGTATATAATGAATAAAATTCATATTTACATATATAATACGCAAAATCGCAAAACATATAATTTCTTATCCAAGATTTATGTTACAATAAAACAAATTTATATTTATATATAATATATAAATGATAAATTTACACACACACACATAAATATATATATTTACGAGGTATTTCCGAAAAGTAAGATAACGCATTTTTTTCTTAATAGTGGTGAAGAGCTCAGAATTGAATAACACAGCTAATTCAAGTCGCAACATGTCGGCTACCGTGCGAGTATGGTTCGAAACAGGTTTAATCATATGATATTTACTTGAACTGGTTGTGTATGGCGAAAAGGCGATGTCAAAGAAGCAGGTGTGTTTTCGGCACAATGTATTTAAAGATGGCCATGGTGACATTGAAGATCGACATCTGGTGGACAGACCTTCATCGCAAGACGAAGACAACATTTCGCGCATTAAGGGTGTCGTTCTTGAAGAACGGCGAGTGAAACTGCCTGAAATTGCACAAGTGGTGAACTTGAGTAAATCCACTGTTTACGAAATTGTTCACGATGTTCCTGGCTTTCGAAAGGTGTGTTCCCGTTGACAATTGTCAAAGGAACACGCATGGAGATGTATCTGGAGAATCTGTTGCGATACAGCGACAAAGGCGAGGGTTTTCTCGCTCGCTTAGTCAGAGTTCATCACTCTACCCTCGACTTCGTGACCTGGAAACATCTGCAATCACGTATGCGCAAAAAATCCAGAACTGTTCATACTGTCCAAAGATTCATGGCTTGGCCACAGTGTTCTGGGATCGCCAAGGCGTTCTGTTAGTGAACTTCTTGCCGAAGAGAGGAACAATCAATGCAGAATTTCACTTTGCAATGTTGGACAAACTGAAAGTCAACATTCGACGCAAACCTCCAAGACTTCCGACAAGAGGCGGGATTGTGGTGCACGACAATGCTTCTCCACACACCACACGTGAGTGGTTGCGCTGTAATCCTTGGGACACTCTGCCCCGCCTTCCCACAGACTTAGCGCCTTCAGACTTCCGTTTGCTCAGCCCCTTCAAGAAACACCTTTCTGGAAAGCATTTCATAGTACAGATGAGGAGGTTCATCAGGAAGTGCTAGGTGTAGACACAGACTTCTTCAGTACTGGTGCTATAAACTGATCTATCTTTGGGATAAGTGCATCAATGGATTTGGAGACTTTGTGGAGAAGTAGTGCATGTTCACTTATTTCTTGGTGTATAATTTTAACTTCCCATTATTAAACACTCTCGATAAAAAAAAAATGTGTTACTTTATTATTTGGAGATGATGAAAGCCAAGAAAATCTTATCGTAAACCCTGCAAATTAACGATTAACATTTCTGACATTAAGGGTGAAGAAAAATGCTTTTCATACTCCCCGCTATCTGATATGGAAACAGTGAGTGGAAATTTATGAGCCAATTGCTCGTTCTGAGCGGGCTTGAAGATTAAATACAAGAATTGGAGTTTAAGATGGCTTTTGGTCTTTTATGTTTGAAGTAATCTGTTGCTTCGTAATAATAATCGAAAGCATCTGTCCATCCCAATTTGTTGGGTGTACAGATGCTTTTGAAAAGAACCTTGTTGCTATAGCTTGCAGGAAAGTGTAAGTGTAGGGGACATCTGTGTCCCGATGGAGTTGCGCATTTCTTACAAGCCATGGGACGCTTAGGATCATTCGTAGACATTAATTTCGCACACGTTGTAGCTTTACAATTTACAATACTGTATGCTCATTTCAGCGGTGTGGCCTGGAGATAAGATTTTCTTGGCTTTCATCATCTCCAAACTAACTGGGAGATGGACTGAGTCCTTGACTCTTTATCCCGTCATCTGAATGAAGAAAATGTGTGGATGGAGTGTTATTGAGCTAAAAGCTCTAGTCATGTGCTGGGTAACGGCAATAGCCGATCCTCAGTTAAAACTTCATTGGCTACAGCATTGCCATTCGTAACCCTGGAAGTCCTAAAAAGGACTTTTCGCTTTTTCTCATCCATTACCAAAATCCACAAAGTGTCCAAAATTGCATAATTTAAAAATAAAGATGAAATATTTTAATTGGTGTTCTCTTATTTCTTTTAAATTTCACATAAAGTTTATTAAGTAACTAAAAATTCAAATTATTTTATGAAAATCTTTTAATTATATAATTTTTTGAATAATATAAGCATAAAGACAAGAAAGATATTTAATTAACCAAATATTTCCGTATGGAAATAGCAGACCATCTTCAGTGGCACTACAAGAACAGTTTTTTAAAAAAAAATACAAGGTGGTATACTAACACTAGATCATTTAAAAATAGAACAAGCCGCGTGATGTTATATCACTAAGTATTAAAGGGAATATTTTTAAGCAGAGACATGATTGAAATAAAGATATTAATTAATAATATTAAATAACATAAAATTAATATGAATTAATGAGTTATCCTGATTAGACTTTCCCAGATTTTTGATATATATATATATATATATATATATATATACTCATTCTGATTCAGGTTAAGACGATGGAGTAAGGCCTCTACGCTTTCTTTGAATAAACGTTGAAATTTATAACGGGATCTATGTAAGAGGCGAGTTTTTGACCAAAGGATGTTGTGGTTAGTTTCAATCCCGTGCTGGGCCAATCCAGATTTTTCAGGTGTGTTGTGATGAATGGAGGATTGATGTTCTTGGATTCTTTTTTCAACAGACCGTTCAGTTTGTCCAAAATATGAGAGATCACAGTTGCAGGGAATTTGATAAACTCCAGGAAGAGATATAGTTGAGCGTTTGCCTTTAGGAAAAGGAAAATGGGAAGATAATTTTTTAATAGGTGAATACGTAGCTGTTAACTCACATTTCTTCAGAATTCTTGCGATAGGTTCTGAAATCCCGGAGATGTATGGAATTGGAACTCGACGTATTGAATCTTTGTTGTTTTGTGGTGGATTATAAGAATCGAGAAGATGTTGAGTACTCTTTTCGGAAAAGGCATTGAGTTTCATGCGTTGTTGGATAGTAGAAAGTTCTTTCTGTAGAAAATTAGAAGTAGAACAATTAGTTTTGGCTCTTCTGATTAGATATTTTATGATTCCTGTTTTTTGACCAGGATGATGGGCTGATTCTTTAAGAATATAACGACCTGTGAACGTTGGTTTCCTGTAAACTGTAGTTGTAAGAGTATTTGAAGGTGACCGGATGAGGAGAACGTCTAAAAAAGATAACTGGTTGTTTTCTTCCATTTCCATAGTAAACTTTCTACGATGATGTAAGGAATCGATACTGTTTAAAAACGAAGGTAAGGAGTCTTTGTTGTGCGGTCATACAGTAAAGATATCATCTATATATCTTACCCAAAAGGATGGTTGAGGAAAAATAGATGAGAAGAGGACTTTTTCTAGATGTTCTAAATAAAGGTGATGTCGTGAGGTTACGAGATTTGGGATTGTTGTTTGGTGTAATGTTTGTATAGATGTGTCCGTGGCTTTCAGTCGTCAAAATATTTAACCAAATATTCTGGACCGAAATATTTGGTTAATTAAATATCTTTCTTGTGTTTACGTGCTTATATTATTCAGTCTTTATGTCACAAGTATCCTTAAAACATCAAATATATAATTTGTTATATTTAATTTTGCTAAAAATTAGCTATTTAAGTTACTATAATTACCGTATTTATAGAATGGAAATAGCTTGCCATTCAACAACGCACTGAGAAAATACTATTTAAGCTGTACATAGTATAGCTTAAATAATCAATTTTACGCTCAGAATAATCTAGATGGTTCGGATACGTTAGAAGTTGGGATAATTACTCAAGAGATTCCCAACCTTTTAATATTCTGATAGAATAGGATTCGAATACTTTTACCAGGAAGTGGGTGGACTTCCGTATTTTCTCTTCCTGTCGTAAGACCAAAGCTTTACTGTGGAGGAATAGATCGTGATTTCTTTGCTTTTAGGTTGAGTTTTATTTGTAATGGTTGATCTATCTGGCAACCTTCCAGAACTGTAGGTCATCATTTGGGATGAGATGTGAAAGAGGAAGGCTTTACAGAAAGGCTATCAATTACGTATAAGGCAGGGTTGCTGACACGGTAGTGACAGAAGTGTTACGTCGCGATCCCTATGCCCCTCCCCACCTACAGAGATATATAAAGCGAAGAGATTTTTTTTTTCAGTTGTTATGAGCTCCATAATTGTGAGGATATTTTATTTGATATAAATAAAAATATCATCACAGATAAAAATATTTAGCCTATTGAATTCAGAGGACAACAAGATCGACTGTATATCTTCATAGAGACAGTTTTTCGCTGCTCAAACCCATTACACAACAACAAATTGCATATAAATATTATTGTGGTGCAGCCTATTTTTATAAACAAGCAGAAATATATTTATAAAACGAATACTATTAAAAATATGCATTTATTTACTTTCATGAATAATGGTAATATAAAATGTTATCCGGATATTAATAATGTAAACTTAAAAATCGAAAAATAACAATTCACAGCTCAGAAAACAAATGCTTGCTAACCATACCTTCAGGGCGTTGTTGGAATTTTATTTAACCCAATTGGTGATAGGTATTTAACAAAATATGAGAATCTGCTCTCGCTAATATCATCTGTTTCCTTCTTGACAAGTTCCTTCGTAGCTTATTCATATAAAACGAAATCATCAGCAAATACCTATATGTAACCGTCAGTGAATGTACAGGATACTATGAGAGTACAGCATGGTTAAGTTCGCATTATTATCGACATCCCATCAACAATCTCTCACCAAATCGATTTGTTATTGTGAGGACTTCAGTATCATCAGATGTTATATTTCGGTCTTTAGTTTTCTATACTTCTAACTGTATCAGTCCATCAACATTAGGTTTTCATCTGGATCTTTTCCCTTCCATTTTGGCATCAAATATCTGCTCTACTAGTCCCCCCCCCCTCACACACACACACACACACACACACACACACACACACACACACACACACACACACACACACACACACACACACACACACACACACACACACACACACACACACACACACACACACACACACACACACACACACCAATTCTATTTAAGTGACCCTATAAATATAACTTATCTATGCTCACACATTCTTGAATGCTAAAAATGTCAGTTTTCTTCCTAAGTGCCTTCATTTTTAATATGATTCTGTTACTGATGTCATCTTCCAACTCCCTTAATTTTTCTCAAAACTCTTATACAGGGTGTTCCAAAATTCACGTAAGATTTAAATTTAGTGCCATTTGTACGGTAAAGTGTTGCCAACGAGAAAAAAAAAAGACAGCATGACAGCTGACAGTTCAGGGTTATTAAAAATGACCACACACACAGCGAAGAGAGTTCGTTGAATGGATTATGGAACAACAACAAGTGGATGCTTATTTTTCGAACAAAATCATCTTCAGCGATGAGGCTCATTTTCATTTTGATGGCTTCGTTAATCGACATAATTATCGCATTTGGGGTTAAGAAAATCCACGAGTGATTGTTGAGAAACAAATGCATCCACAACGTGTCACTGTTTGGTGCGGATTTTGGGCTGGAGGCATCATCGGTCCATTCTTCTTCGAAAATGCGGCTGGTAAGGCAATAACAGTTAATGGTGCTCGCTATCGCGACATGATAATCCAGTTTTTTGTGCCTGAATTGCAAGATATGGATGTGGACGACATGTGGTTTCAACAAGACGGTGCCACATGCCATACAACCCGAGAAACAATTCAATTACTGCATGAGTCATTTCCTGGTCGTGTAATTTACCGTTTTGGTGATCAGAATTGGCCGCCCAGATCATGTGACTTAACGCCGTTGGACTTTTTTCTTTGGGGTTTTTTGAAGGCTAAGGTTTATGCCAACAAGCCCACGACCACCCACGCCTTGAAGGAGGAAATTGAGCGCTGTATCAACGAAATTCAGCCACATTTATGCAAAACGGTCATGGAAAATTTCGACAAAAGAGTGCGTATGTGCCAGCAAAGCCGTGGAGGCCATTTACCCGATATGCTATTCCATGCATAACCCTATACTGTATACTTTATGAATCAATAAGAAATTACAATGTTTAATTAAAAACCTGTGTTTTCTATCAAAATTACTTCTTGCGTGAATTTTGGGACACCCTGTATATGCAGTTGCCATTATTTCTAATCCGGTTGTCAGATCCATAAGTTAAAATTGATTTAACAGTCTTGTATACAGCTAGCTTAGTGTTTTTGTTAATAATTTCTCCCTTATTCCATATTAAATTTATTCAGTTGGCTTCTGAAATTCTGATTATGAGTAGCTGATCAACAGGTAAGAATGCAGTTTAATTTCCCATGAAAAACTCGGACGACTTAATCAAAAAATTAGGCCGAAAACGATCAAGCGCTTGACCTTTGAGCTTTTTAAAAACTTATCGAAGAAGTCTGAGATCGAGTGGCCGGGATATTTGAATCTATTCATTGGCAAGTGACCTGGAATTTAACGATGCTGGTATAGAAGATGAAAAAATAAACTCAATGGTATCCCCACCTAAGGAGCGTCATCAGTTGGATTCACAGGAGGAACATGCCAGTAAAAGACGAAAGAGGCTCTCTCCTATAACGGATGTGCTAAGTAATAATGAGAAGGTTCCTTCAGTCGTTCTGCGCGAGAAAGGAAAGTGGACAAATTATTAAGAATAAAAATATTGCCTACTCCTGGGCAAAAAAAAAAATTCAGCCCGCCACAGTTAACTAAACTCATAGACAATTTAAACTTCAATACCACACTTTTGCCGTAAATGGTGAAAGGTTGTACTTAAAGGAGTCACCGAGGGTATCACCTCAAAAGAGATCGTAGCAGATCTCATCAATCATGGTTTTACTCCAAGAAAGGTGAGTTATGTGTAGTCGAGATTAACAGAGACGCCGAAAATTGGGACGAAATACAAAAAAATTCTTAGTCCTTGTAAGGACTGGCTTAAAGGGACGAAGCAAGAATGCTTTTCATCTTCCCCGTTATCTGTAGAGGACGGTGTAGGGATAAGGTGTTATTGAGCTATTATAGCTCTGATCATGGCAAGAGGGTAACAGCAATAGCCGAGCCTCAGTTAGAACTTCATTAGCATTGCCATCCATTACCCTCCAAGGGTATTCATCATCATCATCACAAACCATGGACTCACTGCCCGTTGATGTCTGATGCCTGTTTCACTATCTTATTCAACCTTTCTTTGTCCAGTGCACAGTGTTACAGTTTTTGTACACCCATTCCACACCAGTCCTTTATGTCGTTTATCCATTTTCTGTATGGTCTACCTCTTCTGTTTAAACCATCCAAAATACCAAACATACATGTCTTTATCTTCCGGTCCTCAGTCATTCTACAGATGTGTCCAAATAATTGCAGCTTCCGTTTTATAATCTTCTGCATTAGATTCTGTTTTGGTTGTATCTTCTGATAGAGCTCTTCATTAGTGATTTTCTGTACCTATCCTATTCTTAGAATCTTCCTGTAACAAGTTCTTTCAAATGCCAAAATTCTTTTTCTTGATTTCTTATTTATTACCCACGTTTCAGATCCGTACAGTACACCACACCGCTGAAGATGCATATTTCCAATACTCTTAGTTTTGTTTGCAGACTGATCACTTTACTTTCCCAGATGTTATCCATGGCCTTCAGATTTGTTCTTCCCTTTGCAATCCTGATCTTTATTTCTTTTTTACAGTCCAAGTCATATGTCAGTTTACTTCCCAAATATGCGAATTGTTCTACATTTTCTATATCAGTTCCATCGACTTGTATCTTTGGTTTCATGTTCTTCTCACCAAATACCATTGTCTTTGTTTTTTACAAGTTCATAACAAGTCCAAATCTCTTCCCTTCATCATTTAACAGTTTCAGTGTTTTTTGTAGTTCTCTTTCATCTTCTTCGATAATAACAATGTCATCTGCAAATCTCAGATTGTTAATTCTCATTCCGTGTAAAGATATTCCTTTCGCATCTTCTTTCATTTTATCCATTGCTCTTTCTAAATGTGCGATGAAAATGCTTGGTGATATTGGGTCTCCCTATCTAGTACCTCTGCTTGTTTTAAACCATTTCCCAAAATCATCACCTATTCTAACTGCATTCTGATAAACATCTTTTAATATAGCTATTAGTTTTTTATCAATTCCATAGGATTCCAGAACTGCTAATGTCACTTTCTGGTCAATACTGTCAAATGCTTTCTGAAAATCAACAAATTTGTTCTCAATCTTTCTGTCAATATGATCATCATCACTTTACCAAGGTGACTTATCAAGGCAATTGTTCTATAATTTTTACATTATAGCTTATTTCCTTTCTTGTATAATGTTACTAATATTGATTTCACCCACTCCTCTGGCATTTTCCCTTCTTTCCATACCATTATTACATAGGTGGTGCATTTCTGTAACCATACTTTCACCACCATATTTAATCATTTCTCCAGTAATGTTATCGTTACCAGGACTCTTGTTGTGTTTTAGCCGTCCTATTGCTTTTTCTACCTCTCCTCTTAAAATTTCCATATCATGCGCATTACCTGGTTGTGATATCTGCTTGAATTCTTCAGTCAGTTTCCCAACGCTATCTGAATCTAGTTTTTCTTCATATAACTCACTACAGTATCTTGTCCACTGCTGTACAATTTTTTCTTTATTCATCAATACTTTGCCTTTTTCATCTTTAATTATGGTCTGTTTTGGTTGCCACTTTCTATTAATGGTTCTGATCATTTTGTATACCTCCCTTGTTTTATGCTCTCCATAGTATCCATATGCTCTCCAGTTTTTCACCTCGTTCATTTGTTTCTCCGAAATCATATTTTCCCATGACTCTTTCCCAACCATCATTATCTATTCCAACTTTGGCATTCCAATCTCCTTCAATAATTAGCGCATCTTGCTTTGGTATTGTTTCTATTGTCTCTGTCAGATCTTTGTAGAATAAGTCAATATCCTCATCTGTGCTGTCAGATGTGGGTGCATATATCTGGACTATTGGCATGTTGAATGGCTTTACCTGAAATCTTGCTACTATGATTCGTTCATTAACTGGTTTGTGGCCTAACAGTGCCTCTCGAGCTCTTTTGCTAAGAAGGAAGCCAACTCCTGCATGGTGTCATGTCCTGACCACATTACTTCGCATCCATTGATCTCTCCAGATGATGTCCATCTCATCTCTGCCAATCTTAGTATATCCCACCGATATCTCTCTTCATTTCCTCACGAAGTAGTTCTAATTTTCCTGACATCCAGAGTGTCCGCACATTCCACGTTCCTACTGATAACAGTTCTGTTAGTTTCAGTTTCCTTTCGGTATCCCACTTTTCGATCCAACCCCGATCGCTCGATTGGTATCGCGGGCCTTGTTTATGCAGGCTACGCCCGAGCCGGTATATATTGTAGCTGTTGATTGTATAAGCATCAGATAACAACCGTTTAAAGTCAGAGCATCGCCACAGCAAAACATCTTCCTTATCCTTATAAGGACTGGCTTAAAGGGGCGAAGCAATAATGCTTTTCATCTTCCCCGTTATCTGTAGAGAACAGTGTAGGGATAAGGTGTTATTAAGCTATTAAAGCACTGATCATGGCAGGAGGGTAACAGCAATAGCCGAGCCTCAGTTAGAACTTCATTGGCTACAGCATTGCCATCCGTTACCTTCCAAGGGTATTGGATTGAATGAATCAATCACCGACTATGTAAGTAAAGGTGAAATCTCAAAAAATCGGATGATCCCTAGGCCACTCCATAGTGGGCGAAAGACCGTCCTAATCTCAGCGTTGGTTCCACTCAGTGACCGGCTCCCCGACCACTGAGCAGAACCGCTCAAATTCCGAGGAAAATAATTCACCGACAAAGCCCCTCAGCGGGCCGTGCCGGAGAACACCTTCCCCGGAGACTCAAAGTGCTCCCTTAAGGCAAAAACCTTAAGAGAGCGAACTCAAAAACTCATCGCCCAAGGGGGTAACAGCAACAGCCGAACCTCAGTTAAACTTCATTGGTACAGCATTGCATTGTTGCCATCCGTTACCCCAAAGGGCATTAATGAGCCAATCGACCGACTATGTAAGTAAAGGTGAAATCTCAAAAATACGGACGATCTCTAGGCCACTCCATAGTGGGCGAAAGACCGTCCTAATCTCAGCGTTGGTTCCACTCAGTGACGGGCTCCCCGACCACTGAGCAGAACCGCTCATATTCCGAGGAAAATAATTCACCGGCAAGTACCCCTCAGCGGGCTGTGCTGGAGAACACTTTCACCGGAGACTCAAAGTGCTCCCTTAGGGCAAAACCTAAGAGAGCGAACTCATTAACCCAGGATAACAGCAACAGCCGAACCTCAGTTAAATTTCATTGGTTCAGCATTGCCATCCGTTACCCTATATATGGGCATCTCATATAAAATCAATCGACCGCATCTCACGGTCGATTGATTCCTTCTACCTGAAATCTTTCCTTTCCTTAACAAAACATCTTTTGCTCCACCTGATATATATATATATATTTTACTTATAAAAATAAAATGGTTTATTAATATATTTCAAAATATTCTGAAATAAACAAATTATATTTTTATAAATTTAAATTATTTTTATAGTATATTATATTTGACAAGATATTTTATTCTCTTTTATTATAATTATAATTAAAAAGTAAAAGTATAAGTATTAAAAATAATTATGTGAAAACATAATATCAATTTTTTTTTTCCATTTCCAAAAGCGAGTCCTGCCGGTTAGAGTTGTAATGGAGTTCGTGTCATAAGTAACTCATCATTACCGTTCAAACGAATTTGATACACATTTTATTAATTCGTTCATAAACTGGTGAAGTATTTAAGAATAATAGAACAGTCCATGAAACCTTTCACCGTTTCTTTATCTTAACGCTAAATTAAATCTGGTTTAGTTCCAGTTTATTAACGAATAATTAAATATTTTTTGTAAGCATTCTTCCTAATGTAAATGAATCGGAAAGAAAATATATTTGAGAAACGCTTGTCTTTGTCCCACCCAAAAAGGTCATCGATTTTTTCTTCAAAAAAAAAAAAAATGCTTTTTCTATAAATAGTTTGAAATCTTACCTTCACGTGCAATCTGTGTATTCCCCAGAGTGGTATGTAACACTTGTGACATAATCGATTGATGCATAAACTGTGTAAGTACCGCGCCAAAATATTCCTTTTGAGATTCATTGATTATGCTCATGCGCAGTAGAATACAAATTTTAGCTATCGGAAAGTTGAATGATAAATAGGAAGACTACTTTTTGGTTGGATGATAGGGGAAAAATTTTATTTTCTACGCTTCACTTAGATAAATGGACTGTCACTGGATGAAATTTTTTGAACCCCCCCCCCTTCGCAACAACCCTCGTGAAATATAAAGTCAACGTTAGCTAGCGAAGAAGTTTATTAAAGCCATGCGCATATATATTTAAGTGATGGGTTTCCAAAAATACAATGGAACACGGTTGAATTCGGATGGGTCACCTATGTACATTAAATTAATGTGTAAACTTTGTTTGGATAATTTATTGGGCCGTGGTAGAGATTAAGTATAAAGACGAGATTAAAATATTCAAAAGACATCCATCCGCTACATTAATTATAAACTTTAACCCAAAACTTTTAACGAGTTTGAAATGCATTCAGATGTAGCCGATCGGAAAGATTAAAGAGAATTATTGTTTACACACCAACAAAGATGACGCTAAAGTGACCATCGGGATTCTTATTAACTACTTACTTAATAGGAAACTTTACAAATATCATCAGTCTATTGTATACTTCCCAACGAAAGATGAACGATATGCGCTGAGTGGCCATTTTATTAAGATTAGGTGTCTAATAACATGTTTGATTGCCGCGAGTCTCCAGAACAGACTCGATACTCCTGGAAGTTGGTGTCCATATAATACTCTACAGATACCTTACACGCTAGTGGACATAATAAATCCCTATCAGATTTACTAGTGATGGGTCCATGCAAGTCTCAATCGACCACATCTCAAAGAAGCTCAATGGGGCTGGGATCAAAGGCACGAAGAGGCTAATTCATTAACGTAAAGGGACCAATCTATTTCTGTAACCATTCCCAGATGACACGTTTCCAGTGACATGACGCGTAGTCTACTGGAAGGATCCATGTTCAAATCAGGATTTGAACATGGATGTTTGTGATTGTCAGTGAAAGGAAGGTGAATTTGATCCAGTTCGAGACCACTTATTGCAGGCCTGAAATACCTTAAAAAAAGCTCCACCAATGGTCTCTTAGAGCAGGGTTCCCGGTTTATGTAGAAAGCAAAATAAATATTAAATAAAACTGAAAAATAATAAGTAATTCCCTTAACACACAAGCGGTATTAACGTACTATAGGTTTACAAATTTTCTTGGACAGGCGTCACATAAAAGAAAAAAATTGTATATTGAACACAAACTCAAAATCAACTACAATAACCTATTGCTATTTGAATTGCTTACAACACTCTTCTTAATCGAATGTTCTACAGAACATATTAAGAAGTCATTCTTTAACCTACGTTCATTTCCTAGTGCTGAATATATTGTTATGTCTATAAATAGTCTCATTCCGGGTCTTCAGATAGGAAGGGATTAGAATTATTTCACAGTGACATGATTTATTCATGCAGGAAATCACATTGGACTGGATCCAAGAGCTGCTAGCGTTTGTGCTTGATTTCTAGATTTTTTTTTTTTTTTAATTTTTGAAAAATAATTTCGTGTTTTGTATAATAATAGTGAGTTGTTGCCCTAGTTCTCTAGATGTGAACTAGCGTAACATACTGTGATACAATATGTTATTATTATGATTTAATTCTGCCACTTTTTTCTATCTTTACTTGTTAGTTGGAAGGGACTGGGTTCGAATTCCAATAGGATAGGACATTTTTATAAGTGTTTTTATCTCATCTCATCTCATCTTCCTTTCCCCTCTTTTACCTTGCGATGTCTAGGGTTAGTTAATTATCGGACCTCAAACCGTTCGCAGGATAAGGTAGTCAGCCCTACGCCCCGGTGTATCCTATGTTGAGGTTGAGTTTGTTGTGTTCAGTTCTCAAGGCCGGTTTTTCCTGCTTTGTGGGATAAAAAATCCCAGTATAAACTGCGGAAAAAACCCTACTGTCCACGCCCAAGACCGGCTGACTTGGCTATGGCTGAGGAAAATTCTTCAGCTCCTCGCGTCTCCGACGAGAATCGAACCTAGGACACTCCTTCCCCAGGAATACGGTCGCGAAGCTCACAACCGCTGGGATAACCGCGCGGACAGTTTTTATTCTTTTTTTAAAATAAATTTGATAATAAAACATTTTTAGAAATGTTTTTCATGTCTTATTGGAATATTTCATAATTTTCAGTAGAATTTCTATTATTTCGTCTGTCACGTGCAGATGACAGGGGCTATTCACCCAGGAAATTTTTTTTCCAGTACTTACACATATACCTCCTTTGTTTCCTGGGCTTCGTACAAAGTAATCACAAAAACAACTAGAAAAAAAAAAAAACTTTCACTTGCAGATTCGAAAAAACTGCGAGCCTTCAACGGTGACTCAAAAATGTAGTCTATTTTTATTTTTTTTGATCAATTTACATTTATATAAATATACAGGAAAACCTCGCTTAACGCGATTAATTAATCCATTAATTAATGCGCGCTAAGCGAAATCGCATTAAGCGAATGCAATAAACGATAGGAATAATTATAATTCATCCATCAGTTAGCGTAAATTTGGGAAAAAAAAGTTGCAGTATAAGCTATATTAGAGAATAAAGTCATCAAAGTTAATAAAAATCTGAATTTTTATTTAATGTCTAAACATTTGATTGCGCTACTTTTTTACAAGAAAATTAAGTAAAAATGTTTTCATCTTGTCATGCAATTTACGATAGCTGGCGATCGCTTTATCGAAATTTCGGCGAACTTTGAAGCTTCGTTCCATATCAGGATCAGCATCAAACAAATTTTCTTAGCTACTCAATGTGATTGAAAACTAGCTCAAGTTCTTTTGTAGTTAGCTTCTTTGTCGTAATATTCTCTTCTTATTCGCACTCCTTATCTTCTTCTTCTTCTTCATATGCACGCTATTCTTCTAGTTGAAGGAGATCATTCTCGCTTAACTGTACTGAATGGGATTAGCAAGTTTCTCACATCTTCATTACCCAGTTCATTAAATCCAAGTTCTTTTTAAATTGTGCTGATTTCTTCAATAATGTTAGATCTTGGATTTTGCTCACGATAAACCAACAGAGGCTTCAGTTTAAGTCGCCTTCTGCATTGCCTCCTAATAAAAGCGTAAGACGATCTTTAGATACTTTGTATCCTGGCTGAGATGCTTCAATTTTAGTTAGGAAGGTTTTTGTTGACTTATGCCAACAATTCGTAACCCTGTTCTAAAGACTGAACATGAAACCTTTTTTTTTTTTTTCTTAAACCACTTCAGACTTTAAGTAAGCAGTCTTGTAGTTTCACATCGAGTGATGAAATTCATCTACCGCCAGACATTCTAAATATCCATTCTCCCTCTTGGATTCGAACTCATAGCCTATTGACGGAAGAGGGGATAGATTATCCACTCCTTCAACGTAACTTTCCAATTGTTTTCTTCTTCATAAAATCAACCATGTTTTGAGAGTTTTTAGGGATACCACCTCAGAAGCGAGTTTGATGTCTTATGGTTGGATGGATTTGGAATTTGTTGGATTCTGAATTAAGTAACTGATTATAACTGAAAATGTAGAAACGGAGATTTAGTATATTCAAGCTTTCTCTTATCCATATTGCTCTGAATCTACTCTTAGAGCTCTCTCAATCAACAATTCATTATTTGCTGGAAAACACACAGCTAAAAGTGAAGCGCATAAAACGCAACAAAACCACCACCAATAAATGTACAAGTTCGAGATTTCTTCCTTAAGAAGGCATTGGATTTTAAAGATGTTTAGAAGACGTTTCTTTTACAGTTATCAATTTATAATCCTGTTTCTTCTACAGATGAGATCAATGCTTATATTCCATTATGTGAAAGATGAGCTACGAAAATCCTTCAAAGATGACAACGAAGAAGGATGAGGGAGTTCGAAGTGGGCGCTACAAATCATTTTTCCTTCTTTGAGTTCTCTAAAAGAATGAATGTGTAACCTTATACATAGGATATGTCGTATGGGGACAGGTCGCGTACGAAACCACACGGTTTCTATTAGATTACTGTACGAAAAGAACTGAAAAGAACCATCAATCATGTTTGATGGATTCTCGTCTTCGGAGAAGGCAATATCTTGACAAAAGGCTCTTTATGATATTCGAAATTCAAGAAACGGTTTACAACAAAATATTATCTATTCTCTATAACTAAATATAACACTCCTTGGGAAGTTTTTTTTTTTTTTTTTTGTGGATGGAAGAAATAATTTTGGGAGTTGAAGAAATAATAAACATTTTAGCTAAAGCATCAGAGTTATCGCGTTTGCTGTAATGATATTTAAACGAAATAAATCACCCTGGTCAATGCTTCTTCATAATTTCTTTATTTTATAGTCCTTACTTAACTTGTGTAAAATGAAAAATAAAAGATTTGCATCCAACTAAATATCTTGGGAGTGAATAATGAACACCGTAATACTTATGGTCAGTCGAAGCAAATTCATCATAATCAGCTAAGATATCACGATTACAGAGCTCCCGCTGTTATTTTTAAAAGATTTATGTTACTGTTCATAGATTTAGTGTTTCAGATGTCTTTTCTTTTACCATGAAAAATAAAAAAAATATTCATAATAAACCTCTGGAGATGTTCGGAAAGTTATCCAAATTAAATTTTATATTATATAAAACTTTATTTTGATAATGCTTAACTTAACATTCAAGACTTGGTCTCTCATCTTGAACTGACTATTACTTGTGGTTTTTCCTCTTATAATTCATCATTTCTATAGCATCTTCAGTTTCCAGAAAACTTATCATACTTTTTCGCCCAAGACGTTAATTTTCTCCGGCTCAGTTGCTTAATCTGTACAAATCTCAAATTTGGAGTGTTACGCCTACGAATTTTCTAAACATTCTTCACGCAGCTCAGAAGACAGCGGTTCAGTCGACTGATGACCCCTCCCCCGATCTATTACAAACTCTCTTCAGTCTCTGTCTCATAGACCGTCAGTTTCTGTATTGTGTCTTTTCTAAAGATATTTCCATGATCACTTTCAGCAGATATTGCATCCATTTTGCTCCCAATTTCTGCTCAATCTACACACCCACACCCACACAGTAGTTTCCCAACATCCTTTTACAGTTGAATTGCAGACTCACTGCAGCCTTCTTTATGAAGCAATGAAGTATTTCCCAAGGACTACAATCATCCTAGCTCTTCAAAAAGAATATCAACAGATTACTTTGCTCTTTGACTCCCGAACCCACACTCACGGCATTTGTTAGCAACAGGTCTTGGAAAGAAGACATTCATCCCCTAAAACATCTTTCGTTTTGTCTCAATTTTGCTACAATTCTTAGGTAGCATGAATCGAAATCACTTGAAGAGTTCCACCTGTAAAGATATCTGAGCAGGAGGAGGAGAAAAGAAGTAGAAGTAAAACAAACAAAAAAAAAACATTTTTTGATAATTTCAAAGCTGATTTGTGTGAAAATTTGCAAGCTGTGTCCTGTTCAAAATTGATAGATTAATAACATGTATTCTGAAAATAGCGCTATAGACCGAATGTAGACCCTTTTAATGAATTATTTTAAATTACATTCAGTTCTTCTGAGTGTAATTTCTTACCATACAAACCAAATTACTTACGGTTTTTCTGTTTTAGCAAAACAGGACATTGACACACACACACACACACACACACACACACACACACACACACACACACACACACACACACACACACACACACACACACACACACACACACACACACACACACACACACACACACACACACACACAGAGGTGTGTCCACAGATCCAATCGATGGATATTATTTGGCATGTTTGCACTTTCTGGCAGTCAAGTATCAGACGTATTATTTAACAGCACTTTCTCTCAAATGCACCATTAAAGCATGATTGTTGCATGTCTTGGTTTTGATGGATGATGGCAAGCAAGTCTTTAATTTTAAGAATCGAGTTTACGAAACATTGTGGATCATGAAGCTTGATTTGTATCGAAAAAGGAATGGCGTGTTCGTTTTAATTATTAATATTACGTTTACAAAAAATTGTTCTTTCAGTTATTTTTTTATAAAAAGGATAAAAACAAGTTTTTAAACACTTCTATTATTCAGAAAACACTTTTAATATAATAAGTTAGTGAAAGCAGTATGCGTTTAGTGAGGCTCATTGCATTGTTTAGCAATTTATTGAAATATGGTCAATCACCTAAGCAATTCAACAAGCAATCTGTCCTCAATATCCATATAAAATCATCCCTTAATTCTTCGGAATTCTTTTTGTTGAAATTTTAGATAGATCTATTTTTTTTCTTCTAATTTTGTGTCCTTTTATTATACACATGTTTGTATAACTGCATTTCTTCACCTTAGTACAAATATTTTGCACTTCTTTCATAGGAAAATGCCAATAAATAACAGAAAATATCGCAAAGAAATTTAGAATAAAGATATCGATAACATAATCATTGGTAATTTATGTTTAAAATGCTGATCGTTAATAAAATAATGCAATGCAACATACCAATACTTTTAAATTACTTCGCATGTAAAATATCGTATTGAATTTGAAAAGATATTAAAATAAAAACTTTTTTTTAAAAAAAATAATTTCTAGTCATAATAAATATAAAATTAATCTCAGTTTACTAAAAAATAAATAAACACGCTTAAAATATCTAATATATCTAATAAAATGTCTAATATTAAATGTAAAATAAATTGAAAAAAATAAAGAAAAAAAACAGGACTGTCAAAGAATCTAAACATACCAGAAACCTCTAATTTATGTAATTGAATATTTGGAACTTCTTTGAGAGATAGACCGAGTCCTTGACTCTTCATGTCTTCATCTGATTTTAGTTTGTGTGTGAGGGGATTATTGTGGGTAATTTACCCTCTCATTCTGAGCATTGTAAGCTGTATTAGCTTTCTCTTGCGATGGAGGACTTAGGTTTTTTATATTTTAAACGATCTGAGGGTTTGCAGTCCGCTGCCTGTCGAATTAGTTGACTTAGGTGATTATCTGTGATTGTAAAGAATTTTTCTGCAATGCCTGTCATGTAGGTCTTGATATCTGGAAGGTTGGCTCCTTGGCGTAACTGCAAGTTTCTGATGAACTAAGGGCCATTATATGCCATTATTTGTTCTGGATCGTTTGTAATCTACCGATGTTCTGTTTATACGTGTGTCCCCAAGTTGGTGAAGCGTAAGTTATCTGAGGTCTTATCACTGATTTGTAGAGGAGAATTTTGTTGTTTATGTTTAGGAAACTGTTCCTATTCAAAAGTGGATATAGCTGTGTAATAGTCTGACTTGCTTTGATGGAGACACTATTTATGCGTGTCTTGAAATTTAGGCGTTTATCCAGATGAATTCCTAGATACTTGGTAGAGTTAGAGTTGTGCCAAGAAATGACTTTTCCAAACATTTGTATGCTTGTGTTCGGTTGTGCTTTACGTCTGGTGAAAAGCCATTTTTTGTACCAATTCTCTAATTCGTGGACTGCTCTCTGCAGCTTGTTTGAAGCAAGATGTAGACGGAGGGATCTGGCTATGATAATTGTGTCATACGCATAGAGAGTGGTGATGGATGGGAACAACTTGGGAAGATCTGCTATGTATGTGGAAAAGAGTAGGGGGACAGCAGAGAACCTTGAGGGACTCCAACCGTGATTCTCCTCTCTGTGGATCTGATTCCATTGACTTTTATTTTAAATTTTCTGTTATTCTGTTATACGATTTAATAAGTAGAACTAGTGGTAATGGAATTCCAACTTGGTGTAGTTTAAAAATTAGACCATAATGCCATATTCTATTAAATGCTTGTGTTAAGTCAAGGAAGACTGCGCCGGAATGTTGGTGCCATTCGAATCCTTGTGTGATGAATTCAACGACTCTGTAAATTTGAAGCGTTATGGAGTGATATTTCCTAAAGCCGAATTGTTCGTCTTGTATAACGTGGTTGTTATCTGTTGCCTCTTTAAATACGTATGAGTATAGCGCGTTCAGATGTCTTGCCTACACAGGAAAGAAGGCTAATCGGTCTATAATTCTAAGGAAATTGTGTATTTTTCCCAGCTTTTGGAATTAGGAAGACATCCGCAAGCTTCCATCGCTCTGGAAAATAATTTAGCCGAAGGATAGCATTAGTGATGGGTACCAGGTGCATAACCCCTTCAAGGGGGGGGGATATTGAGCGCTTTGTTCGTTATTACATCCGGACTCGAAACCTTTTTGTTGTTTAGTTTTCTTATGATCTCATATATTTCTGTTGGTGACACGGGTTTGTTGTTGAATAGGAATGAGGCGTTTTGAGTAATTTTACGCACTTGTGTGTGTAGATTTTTCTTATGAAATTTATATCTATGTTGGTATAATTGGGGCTGCATTTTCTTTCTAAGCTGTCTGCATATGCTTCTGCTTTTCCCTCATCATTGTAGGCAACTCTATATTCACCTCGAATTGGAAGAAGTGTGTAACTCTTCGAACGAAGTGATCTGATCATTCTCCACAATGACTGATCCTCTGTGTTTAGGTGATGCATTTTGTTATTCCAAAGTTAGTTTCGGTGATCATTTAGAGCATACCGAACCTGGTTTGTTGCTTTGTAACTGCCTGCTTATCTGCGGCATCCATTGTTCTGTGGTATTGTCTTCTTAATCTGTTTTTCTCACGGATAAGACGTTTTATAACCCCTGGGAGGATCAAGGGTTTTCACTGCGTTTTCTATATCTTCACGGGATGTTATATATGGAACTGGGCTAATGTTATCCTGGAAACCTGAGGGTAGATGTTTCCAGTTTATAAAGGTGGTGGCGTTTTCTGTTAGATCTTGTATGGCGACTAGTCGCAAAATGATGGGGTTGTGATCAGAACTTAAGTCGTTAACTCCATGTATTTGATAGCTGTGCGCAATGTTTTTTAGTATTGCTATATCAAGTACATCTGGAAGGCCGGTTGCTCCGTAGTGCATGGGTTCTGTGGGTCTTATTACTGTCATGTTTCTTGTAGTGGTATATGAATTCAGTAGTCTGCCGTTGATATTTGAGTTTCTGCTGTTTCATGTGGAATTGACATTAATGTCACCAGCTGCGATTACGGCTCTACCTGCGTTTATTATTTCATCCAGATCTGAATCTAGGAGTTTTTTATTCGGGGGGAGGTTGAAGGCTGCGAATATCCTGATACTGCTTGTGTTTTCCATATGTGTTTCTATTCCTGTGGTTTTCATGTGTTCTGTTTGGGGTTCGGCTCTTGTTATTATGCTTTATGTTTCTTTTGACAAAGATGGCGGTGCCTCCTCCTCCTCCTCTTCGTCCAAGTGACAAGGTCAGTTGGATGAAGGTGTGATTCATTTATAAGGATGATGTCTGTTTGGGTTTCTGCTGCAAACTCCTGTAGTTCCTGCATTTTGTTGGATAGTCCATTTGCGTTCCATCTAACAATCTGTAATGATTTAGGTTTTCTATTGGCCTTATTCATTAAGGATTTCAACAAGCAGTGATTGAGTGTGTCTTAAGATGATATTCTTGGCTTCTTGAATTGGATTGGTTTGCCGGAGTTCAGCAAGCATTTCTCCTATGTGGCTTTATTATGTTCTGTAGGATAGGTTTCTTGGTTTGCTGTGACTGGTTTGGTTTTGGCTTTGGGTCTTTTACGTAGGTTGGTTTTGTTATTTCAGCATACCTCCTTCTGTCCGTTGTGGAGGCTGTGGTTTGATGGGAGGATGTGCTTTCTTGTATAGGTTTGCTGATTATGAGTTGTGTATTTTGGTTTTGAGGAAATGCTATGCAGTCCCTATAGTTTGCGAGGTGTGGGCCTCCGCAATTTGCACACTTTGCTGGTTGTGTGCAGGTTTTTGGCATTCATTTGTGGTGTGTTGGCCACCACATTTAACAAATCGGTAATCTGCTTTGCAGCAGCGTTGTGACGGCTAAATGTTCGACAGCGATGATACTGCGTTGTTGTTGTTTGTTTATGTTTTAGCGATTCAGTCTTTATGACTAAATCACAAATAGTCTGAAGATCGTTATATGTGTTTCTGGTCTTTACTGATCTCTACCAATATTGGAGGGTGTGGTGTTTTATCAGCTCTATGCATACGGCTGACTTTTGTAGATCTGAAGCCTTAGTTTTGGAGATCTGCTTGTACTTCGTCTGTTGTAATGGACTCTGTTACCCCTCTGAGCACAAGTTTAAGATTCTTTTCACTATTGAGTGCAAATGTGTGGTAGGGAAAGTTGCTATTATCCAGAAATTTTGTTAATTGTCTGTAATAGGTGGAAGTCTTTGACTGGATGCGAATTCCTTCTTCTGTATTAGTGGCTTTGGTAAATGATATTTCTAGAGTTTGGAGTGAAGTAACAACTGCTGTCCAATGGTTTTTATCCCTTAGGATGACTGGGGTATTCTTTCGTTTGTATTAAAAGCAGTCTCCATTTCTACTGTTTTGGATGATTCTCTAGTAACGGAAATTTCCCTTTTTTCGGTTTTAACGGTTTGGAATTCTTCCTCTGTGTCAGTTGTATCCAATATATGGAGGGCATTGTTTTGGGATATTTGCGCATCCTCAGGATCTAGTGACTGCCCCGAGCTTCGTTGTCTGATGTCTACTGCTGCCACGTTTTCCAGACTGTTGTCTGACAATTGTAGGGGGAAACATGTCATAGAATTTTACTTTTCCCGGGCACCTCACCCAAGCGGATAAATGTCCTCAAATTTGTCTCCTCTATCAGTTTCTCTATGTCTATCAATTATCAAAACTGAAGTTTGAAAAGCTGGACCTAGAACCTAAATGTGAAATCCCTGAGATCGAATCGATGTTCTACCATCAAATAGAGATCCCGTAGTCAAAAAAGGAAGGAAACTTACCTTTAAATATTTTGATTTCCTCTTTTACCATGCCTAGACATTTTGCAATCACAATTCACTCACTATCAATTCTATCAAAACTTCCATTCAATTGAATTTTCTTCAAGTGATTTAACTGTTAGAAATAAATTATTTTAATCATAATTTGGTGTATTATATTTCTAATTTGATTTATTTAAAAATTTTAAAAATATTCAAGTTTATTGAAATTATTTCAAGTAATATTAATTTGAATTATTTTTTTATTAAATTAAATCCATATTGTTAGTTTTTTTCATGAATAAACGAATTAAACAAAATTATGTCGCTTCAGTTTCGAGAATAAATTTTCAAAAATTAAATTAATAAATAAAATTCTGATTAGTAATCAGTCAAACACTTCAAATTAACTTATAATTGCTAATATGATTACTCTATAGGTTTTTAATTATTATTTTTATTTTTTAAAGAATTATTTTTTGTTAGTTCAAGTCCGTGGCTGCAATATCCTTTCCAGGAATGATTTTGTAACACAACCATTCGCTATTTTACTGACTTCGGTAATTAGAATTCTCATTTATAGCATTCTGTAGTCGGAAACCCTAAGAAACTTATAAGAAAATAATTTTATTCTCGAAAAGCATTAAGAGGGAAAGAGAGAGAGCGAATCAATATCACCAGGCGTAAACAGCAGGGTGTTAATAGATTCACGAGGCAAACTAAGTGGAAGGACTGTTAGGTATCAGCCACGAGAATGCTTAGTTTGTGTTTTCAAATTTTAGATCACCCGTTTTCTTTGGTCAGCGAAAACTTTTTTCCTCCTTTAATTATAATTTCTTAAACGGAAAGATAGTTTTTCGTTTATCAAAAGAAACTTAGAACTTAGCATTCCAAGACACGATCAAGTTTCGGTTAAAAAAAAAAGAGTAAAGTGAATGATGAAAAAAGAAGACTTTACTTACTACACTATATAAGCAGAAGCGATTTTTACTTTAAAAATGGCGTGCATGATTGTTGCTGGATAAAGAGAGTACTGCAAGGAAATGTTGAAGTTCAGTTTATTTGGAATTTCATGCAGTAGAAATATGTAATGCAAACGTTAATTACAAAGCAAATAAATTATATTTATGAATCATATTATGGGAATTAATGTAATTAATTCTCCTATTATTCTTGCACATGAGAAATTAAAATAATAGTTCTATAGTTCTTGCAATCCTTCATATCTTCCATCTTACAAAGTGGTATGAAAACCGACTTCTTCCAGTCTCTAGGCCATGATCCTGCCCCTCATATCCATGTAATCAATCTACGAAACACTCCTATCCCTCCATCTTCTCTAGCCTTAACTCTACTGGGATTCCATTTGCACCTGGGCCTTATTGTTGTTAAGCTGTGAACTGCTCTTTCAACCTCGTTCCTAAATGGAAGAGGTACCAATTCGAAATTTTCCTGACGAGAGGGCTCCTCGAAATTTTCCTTATCCTCTCTGTTGTACGGTTCCTCACAGTATTCTTTCCATCTGTTTTTGATCCTCAGTTCTTCCGTTAATACTGTTCCACTCTTGTCTTTGATGACATTCAATTTGGGCTTAAACTTATGCGGTAGATCACCAACTGAAGAAAATTCTTTTGTAATTGTACCTCCTGGGTCTGGAACTGCAGCTCTTCACATTGCTTAATATAAAAACTTTCCTTGTTTGATGGCTTTTTTGACTTCTTTATGTAATCATTTATATTCTTCAGTCCCTGTGTCTTTTTGTTTCTCCATCGGCCTCCTTTTGATCAGATTCCATGTTGAATCTGATATCGATGGAACTCTTGGTCTTATAATTGGCCGAGATACTTCTTGGCTGTATCCTCAATTGTAATTTTGACGTATTTCCACAGCATCCACCCGTGTTGATGTTTCTTCTATGAACCATTACGGATTATTCTGAAAACATCCAGTCTTGTTGGATGGATATGACTTGAAAGGTTTCGGAGTCTGTCTTACTTTGACTCTTACTAGCTGATGGTCAGTACCACACTCTGCTTCTCGACAAGCATGCACATTGAAGACTCTGGTCATCCACCGTTTCAGAGCCAGGATGTAATCGGTTTGGTTCCTTGACTATCAATATTAGATGTCCAAATATAGGTCCGCCATGGGTGGTTCTGAAAGAAGATATTGGTAATACCTAATCTGTCAGCATGGGCAAATTCCAACAGTCTTTCACCACGGGCGTCACGTTCAACCAGACCAAACATGCCACGCTCAGGATTCACTCTCATACTCTTTCCCACTTTTGCAATAAAATACCCCAAGATGAAAAGTACACCCCTTCTTGGCAGGCCGTCCAACACAATGTAGGTTTTCGTAGAACTCCTCACTCTCTTCATCAGGCCTATTTGCTGTGTGGAGTGCATAAACTACGACGATTGACACATTGGTAGGATGAACCTGAAGTCTGATACAAAGTATACTCATTGATAGGATTATAACCAAGAAGAGCTTTGGGCTGAAGTTTTCTCAGTACTACAGCTATCCCATGATGCTTTGAGTCACCTATTGAATAAATAACTAGCTTACCATCCTCTGTCTTTTGAAATGTCCTTCTCCATTCAGTCTGTCTCTGTAATTTCCCAGGATGTCAGTTTTATACCTGCCCATCTCTTTACAGACAATATAAAATGTACCCATCTCTAGACCAAGTACATTCCATTTACCAGTATAAATTTCGCTTCTGAGGTTAGTCCCATAACTTCTGTGTGCCTCGTTTTGTTGGAGACTGTAATACACTTCTCGAACAGGAACCTCTGAATAAGCCCTGAACGTGGTTCTAATTATTATTGGCGATAACCGATGCAGCATGACATGTATTATAAATTAATATATATATATATATATATATTTTTTTTTTAAAAAAACATCTAATAGCTCTGAAAACCTAATTTACGAATTCTTTTATTACATTAGGTTTTCACACGGCTAAATGCACTACTAGTTTCGTCTTTCTAGAAGATATCATCGAGGCATTGGTTGAATTCTCAGACTAGCTGCGTTGTTGCTCTTGTACACGAGGACTTGGTCTCGCGACCGCCATAGCTGAATGATAGAATTTACAGGGTGATCAAAATTAAAGTATTATAGTTTAAGGCATTACGGAGTGCTGTATGATGTAACAAATGTAGATGTAGTAATTTTTCTGTGTGTGCAAAAAGGAGAAAAGCGACACAAGCGTAAATGACACATTTTTATTCACTTCCATTATGCATTCACAGGATACACTGTTCAAAGTTCTGCCCTTCACGGTATATGCCATAAACTGCATCCTTTGCACCGTGTGTTCAACGGCAGAACGCAGCTGGTCGGGACTGATGTTGCGCTCATGCTGCATTAAGCTGTTACATGAAGGGAGGGATCAGGCTGATCCCGATAAATCCTATCTTAGAGAAATCCGCAGAGCCAGAAGTCCCGGGGAAGGGGAGATCAGATGAAGGAGGTGGCATGCAGTGGGAAACGCACGGCTGATCAATCTGCCGTCCGTGAAATGTTCTCGTAGAGCCTCCCGTACGGATCGACCGATGTGTGGATGGGCGCCATTCTGCATGAAAATGACCGAATCCGTGCACAGGAGCTGCTGTAGCTATGGCACAACAAAACTGATAAAAAAATCCCTACCCGTCCCGAGGATAAGGTGGCGAGCCCTATGTCTGTAGATGAGTGTGTTCACAAGGCCGGTTTGCCTGCTTGCGGGAGGAAAAACCTCAGATAAACTAGGGAGAAAAAGCCTGCAGTCCAGCCCAAGACCGGCTAACTTGGGCGTGGACCAGTTAACTATATATATATATATATATAGTTAACTGGCTATATAAATATATATATATAGCCCGGAACTCGGGGGATTGGGCGCCGTAGACACCAAGGGGGGGGTCCCCTAGTATATATATATTTTTTTTATTATTTTTTTAAAGAGGATTTTTTTTTTTCAAGAGGCAATACTAGTTTTTTTCTTTCTAGAAGACTTCATTGGGTGCATTACACAGTAATAAAAAAAAACAGAGATACCGAAAAAAAAGAAAAAAAAAACTTGAGTACATCTACCAAAGTTTTAAATTATCACTGGACTCTCAGATTCATAGAGAAGTCAACATTCCTTATATTTCCTCCTTTCTCCACGATCTAGCAGAAAAGTTCTTCATCAAGGGGCAAGTAACCATCCAAACCCGCTGATCCAACAAGCTTCGAACTACAATGAAGCGGAATACTAGAAATATAAAAAATCCAAATCAATCTTACTCCTTAGCTGAATGCAGTTAATCTCAATGCTCTCACAGGGCGAGCCTAGAGCTCAATAACACTCCACTCAAAGAACCTCCCTCACAGACAAAAGGGGAATATGAAAACCATTAGCGCTTCACCCATCAACACAGAAATGTTCTGTTCTGCGTATGTATCACGGACTGCTCATATTTGAATGAATTCTCAGATTAGTTGTGTTGTTGTTGTTGTTGTTGTTGTCATGCACGAGAACTTAGTTTCCCGACCGTCATAATGAAATAATAAAATATATATTTAGCCCACTCAAGGTTCGAATGTAGTATAAGTTTACAAAAACCTTTCGTGTGGTCCGAGCATAAAAAATGTGCTTGTGAAATATTTTAACGTCTTTGTGAAATGGTTTATTTTCATTATTGGGGGGGGGGGCAATCTTTTTTAACGTCTTAATTTGAATGGAATCAAAATGTACTACAAATCTGTAATTCGCACGAACATTTTGTATTCTGTATTGGTTTAAACCTAAAGATGAAGATGGTACGACTTGATGAAATGTCATGGTGGTTGGGAAATTGTCTAAACAACCCCCCCCCCCCACACACACACTCTGTTTATTTATTTATTTATTTATTTAAGAGAACCAGGGCGAACAGTGAAAAGTCTACTACCGAAACAAGCTCCAACTCAAGAAGTGGAACGAAGTAGATAGCAGATCGACATAACTAGTGTTACTTATACAAAGGAGACAAAAACAGGTACGATTCTTCTAAATAATAAATACAAAATGTTATATTCAAGCAATAATGATCAGTGAAAAGAAAGAAAAACTATAGTATTCAATAGTAAACAGAAAGTACTCATCTTGAATCGCAGACTCACCCAATTTCAAGTAAGTAAAGCAAGCCAATATCAAAATGGGATATTGGCCAATGAGATTATTTGTGCCTGCTGTCCTGCAGAAGGTGCAACTAAGGAAGAAGTGAATGATTTTTTTAATTATTAGAGAAAGTAGATGGCATAAAGAAAAAGGAAAAGTTGGTCCTTGTTGAAGATCTAAGAAGAAGAATAGGAAATGAATACTAGACATATAGAAGTGTTGGGAATATTTGGACAAAAACAGCAAAACCAAGATTAGATTTCAGTTAGATTACAATTCAAGAAAAGCATTACCTACTACTGATGCCATGTTCCAACATAAAGATGAGTGTAAATTCACGTGGAGACAAAATATAAGAAATAACAAAAGTCTCACTAACTATATTATTGTTTGATAGTGGTATCTTTCACGCTGATTCAGGACACAAGAGCATACAGAGGATTTGAAATAGGAAGTGGAACTCTGAGAGGTAAATTGCAGATTCATACAGAATATTATTGGAGAAAAAAATGGAAGAATTTGAAAGCAATAATCCATCTTGAAAACTCAGGGCAGACACATTAATTGAGTCAGCAGATTCATGTGGCGAGGTTGTCTGTAAGGATTGAAAAATCGGAACTCCCTGTGGACTCAGGAAGTAAAAGATTCAGTCGTGGAAAAAGTAGACGTTATCGAAAGTTTTCAGCAAGTAAGCCTTGAGAGAATACAGAGAAAAATGTAAGAAAGTCTTAGGAAAATGTTTGGTAAGAAGGAAAATATCAGAAATGAAGCAAAATATTCTGAAGGACATTGAAAGAAGCCTAAAAATGAAGGAAAGAAATCAGTGAATAAAGTTGTTATGAAAACCGAAGATAAAGTTGTTGTAGATGTCTCTAAAGTAATTACTTTGAAAGATTTCTAAATGAGTCAAGCGACAGAACGGTCATGGAAAATATTCCAAGAAAAATGCAGTCGGGAAGTGAATATGCAGTTAGGAGTACACAGCAATACCAGAGGTAGAAGAATTCATCAAAAACTTCAAATGTAGAAAGAGAACTGGAGTAGATGAGATTCGACCAGAAATGCTCAAAAATCATCGCGGTTTAAGGTTTTACAGTGGCTTCACCACGTATTTTAGAGAGCCTGGTGAAAAGGTTGCATTCCAGATGATTGGAATAATGCTCCTATGGTATCGATTTTCCTGTTTTGCTGAATAAAAAAAAACAGTGTTTAGTTCTGGGGAAAATCCCCCATATGAGATTAGTTAACTGGCCTTCGATTGAAAAGCCCTTATAAAGGTTTTTAGCATTTAAGGATGACATTCCAATAATGGTCTTTCAAATGGTGGACAAATGCACTACGAAATCAATCTAGTTTTGGCACCAGCGTACAGAATGTTGTCTCTCTCTCTCTCTCTCTCTCTCTCAAACGTGTTCTTTGCAATATCCTCTATTATTGACTTTGAAGCGTTTAAATGGTTTACACCGTTCTTCCATACTTCCGACCATAATTTAGAACTTTTTGAGACTACAATGGAAATAAAATAAATTACTGAGTGAAATATTGGAGAGTTCCTTAAACCGGAGTGAGAAATTTGAGTGAAAGAACAGTTGCTTCAGTATTACAGTTTACGCCAAGTAATGGAGAAAGTATTACTGCTATCAATTTCTATTGATCTCTTGCACGCCATCTCTGAAAGTTAGTTTCCCATGCATCACTTCTGAAACGTCCTTGCATGCCATTAAAGTCATTCTAAATGATGGCAGCCAGAACAGGTTCAAATATGCAATACTGAAGGCACTTCAGGTGATCGTTCTATCAAATACAATAGCAGTCCAAAAAAATCAGAAAGTATAACCAATGGGTTAATCGAGAATAAACTCACTGCGTGATAAATTCAAGGGTAGAGATCTATTTAGGATAAGAATAAAATCCTGTTTTACATCAAAAACGCAGTAGCTTTTAGATGTAATACGGCTTTGTTTATCTCTTGTAGTAAACTAGAATAGATGGCTAACAATAGTGGGTTGGATTCGCATTGACATCCTTTGCTTACTGTGAGTGTGATATATTAGCAAAATTATTTATTAAGGGGTGGCAATTATCTCAAAGAGCATTGCCGTATTGATAGATGTATGTGTAAGAATTAAAAGAAGGAAAATTTACTTTGAAGCCAAATAAAAAGGATTTTTTCACAAACGTTTATCATCAAAAAGAGATAAAATGATCACTTATTGCATTGCGTGCGAATTCAATAGGCGATGAACATGTTGGAAACGTTTGTAAATACTTGGATTCAGTTCTTATGATAAGAAAGGTGTCACTATACAACAGCACTGTTGAGAAATGCACCCTTTCCATGCTTGTTTCTTGTAATTATTAATAAATTGCTATATGTACATAATCAATCCTGAATCCAACTCAATAGAGTATTCAAGGATCGAACTAAATCTTCGGTTGTAGTACAGATCGGTGTCAAACAACATGAACTGATGGTCGTGTGGAAAAAAGAAAGGATGGTCCAAAATACCCTAACCATATGATTATAAACTGGTAGAGAGTGTGCCTACCAGAGAGTGAGAAGTGTGACCAGAGCCAAAGAAGGGAGCGCACAATCAATGAGGTGTATGAAATTTAGGTTCCTCCAAAATGCAGCGCTGTCCCAATACTTATTTGACGTAGTGTACCACACCGACGTGAACGATCGTACTAGTTAATGAATTCTAAATAATGCACTAATCCACGGGATGGTTATGCGACAGTTTAGAACCAATTTAGGAGTGTTTACTTAGCGAGAGACAAGTCCGATAACGCTTTCTCATCAAGCCATTCACTGCGTTGCTAATTTCCATGCAAATCCAGTAATTCTACCTTCGCAGAGGATATCTTCGGCCTTTTCCTAGAGAGCAGAAATCATTGTACACCACTTCCATTAATTGCGCCTGCTTTATGTTCGCAATCTCCTCGGGATCATTAAATTTCGACATTTCAGGTTTGGAGGAGTAAGTTCACGAGTCAAGTTTGTTTCGTTATCTGAGAACTGCACTAGTCACGTGTTCAATAGTATGACCCTATCGTCATCGGAGTTAATCTACTCCCCAACTGACGCATTACAGTCCGATGCTTTAAGAGCGGAATTTGATACTAAGATTTGCTGGGTTTCCAATTTTAAGGCGTCGTTTAGAAACGTCTCCGATTTTTACCTGTCAGGAGACCGCGTGTGGGTGACACGAAATCTTTTGAAGTAGCCCAAGGGAGATACAGTTAACAATTTCCGCAGAAAATACATCATCTGCTAACTCCGAAGGTTTCATATCTCAAGGGGGTTATTGTAATATTTTTCGTTTCGCGGCTAAGAAAATTTTCTAACTTTTTCTTTGTTTGATGAATTACAAGGCTGTTTATCATTCTTAATATCAAGCGCTGTTTTTTTTTTTTTTTTTTTTTATCTTAGATTTAACATTACAGTGGTTTTCATAGTTGGCAAATTGCCAACTATGGTGTTTGGCTTAAACATAATGCTTGCGGGAATATATGGTTTATGTAGGTTTACTAATATTACCAAATAATTCATTATCAAAGAAAAAAAACACCATATCTAATGTAATCACTGTGTAACAAACAATATTGTTGTTCTATGGATATTGCAATCAAATTTCTAATAAATAAATAAAAAATGGATGACGATATCCTATCTGAAGTTTACAAGAGATTCATCGGCATAATATCAGTATGGTAGAATTTAGAAATATTATAAAAATGAGGCTTAAACTAAGAATTTGAAGTAAATATTTAAATTTCATATATAATACAAAATAAAGTTATACTGTAAGTCAAATTCTCTGAAATTATTTCATAGTAAAAAAAATTTGAATAAAATAATAAGTTTTATAGGTACACCTTCTTATTGTTAATATGACTATCATAGTCCTATTACGCCACGGAGCATGAATGAATATGTAATGGCTCAATCGACCGTGAGATGCGGTAGATTGATTCATTAATGCCCTTGGGGGTGATGGATAGCAACGCAAAGCTGTACCAATGAAGTTTAACTGAGGTTCGGCTGTTGCTGTTACCCACTTGGGCGATGAGTTTTTGAGTTCGCTCTCTTAAGGTTTTTGCCTTAAGGGAGCAATTTGAGTCTCCGGGGTCGGTGTTCTCCGGCACGGCCCGCTGAGGGGCTTTGTCGGTGAATTATTTTCCTCGGAATTTGAGTGGTTCTGCTCGGTAATCGAGTTTCACTGAGTAGAACCAACGCTGAGATTTGGACGGTCTTTCGCCCACGAATGAGTGGCCTAGAGATCGTCCGATATTTTTGAGATTGAACCTTTACTTACATAGTCGATTGATTCATTAATGCCCTTCGAGGTGATGGATAGCAACGCAAAGCTGTACCAATGAAGTTTAACTGAGGTTCGGCTGTTGCTGCTACCCCTTTGGGCGAGGAGTTTTTGATCCGCTCTCTTAAGGTTTTTACCTTAAGGGAGCACTTTGAGTCTCCGGGTAAGGTGTTCTCCGGCACGGCCCGCTGAGGGGCTTTGTCGGTGAATTATTTTCCTCGGAATTTGAGCGGTTCTGCTCGGTAATCGAGTTTCACTGAGTAGAACCAACGCTGAGATTTGGACGGTCTTTCGCCCACGAATTAGTGGCCTAGAGATCGTCCATATATTTTTGAGATAGAACCTTTACTTACATAGTCGATTGATTCAATATGAGATGCCCATATATTTTTGAGATAGAACCTTTACTTACATAGTCGATTGATTCAATATGAGATGCCCATATAGGGTAACGGATGGCAATGCTGAACCAATGAAGTTTAACTGAGGTTCGGCTGTTGCTGTTATCCTGGGTTAATGAGTTCGCTCTCTTAGGTTTTGCCCTAAGGGAGCACTTTGAGTCTCCGGGGAAAGTGTTCTCCGGCACGGCCCGCTGAGGGATACTTGCCGGTGAATTATTTTCCTCGGAATATGAGCGGTTCTGCTCAGTGGTCGGGGAGCCCGTCACTGAGTGGAACCAACGCTGAGATTAGGACGGTCTTTCGCCCACTATGGAGTGGCCTAGAGATCGTCCGTATTTTTGAGATTTCACCTTTACTTACATAGTCGGTGATTGATTTTATATGAGATGCCCATACCATATAGGGTAATGGATGGCAATGCTGAACCAATGAAGTTTAACTGAGATTCGGCTGTTGCTGTTATCCTGGGTAAATGAGTTCGCTCTCTTGGGTTTGCCCTAAGGGAGCACTTTGAGTCTCCGGGGAAAGTGTTCTCCGGCACGGCCCGCTGAGGGGCTTTGTCGGTGAATTATTTTCTTCGGAATTTGAGCGGTTCTGCTCGGTGGTCGGGGAGCCCGTCACTGAGTGGAACCAACGCTGAGATTAGGACGGTCTTTCGCCCACTATGGAGTGGCCTAGAGATCGTCCGTATTTTTGAGATTTCACCTTTACTTACATAGTCGGTGATTGATTTTATATGAGATGCCCATACATATATACATATACATATATACATATATAGGGTAACGGATGGCAATGCTGAACCAATGAAGTTTAGCTGAGGTTCGGCTGTTGCTGTTATCCTGGGTTAATGAGTTCGCTCTCTTAGGTTTTGCCCAAAGGGAGCACTTTGAGTCTCCGGGGAAGGTGTTCTCCGGCACGGCCCGCTGAGGGGTACTTGCCGGTGAATTATTTTCTTCGGAATGAGCGGTTCTACTCGGTAGTCGAGTTTCACTGAGTAGAACCAACGCTGAGATTTGGACGGTCTTTCGCCCACGAATGAGTGGCCTAGAGATCGTCCGATATTTTTGAGATATCACCTTTACTTACACATACGGTGATTGATTTTATATGAGATGCCCATATAGGGTAACGGATGGCAATGCTGAACCAATGAAGTTTAACTGAGGTCAGCTGTTGCTGTTATCCTGGGTAAATGAGTTCGCTCTCTTAGGTTTTGCCCTAAGGGAGCACTTTGAGTCTCCGGGGAAGGTGTTCTCCGGCACGGCCCGCTGAGGGGCTTTGTCGGTGAATTATTTTCCTCGGAATTTGAGCGGTTCTGCTCGGTAATCGAGTTTCACTGAGTAGAACCAACGCTGAGATTTGGACGGTCTTTCGCCCACGAATTAGTGGCCTAGAGATCGTCCATATTTTTGAGATAGAACCTTTACTTACATAGTCGATTGATTCATTAATGCCCTTGGGGGTGATGGATAGCAACGCAAAGCTGTACCAATGAAGTTTAACTGAGGTTCGGCTGTTGCTGTTACCCACTTGGGCGATGAGTTTTTGAGTTCGCTCTCTTAAGGTTTTTGCCTTAAGGGAGCAATTTGAGTCTCCGGCGTAGGTGTTCTCCGGCACGGCCCGCTGAGGGGCTTTGTCGGTGAATTATTTTCCTCGGAATTTGAGTGGTTCTGCTCGGTAATCGAGTTTCACTGAGTAGAACCAACGCTGAGATTTGGACGGTCTTTCGCCCACGAATGAGTGGCCTAGAGATCGTCCGATATTTTTGAGATTGAACCTTTACTTACATAGTCGATTGATTCATTAATGCCCTTGGAGGTGATGGATAGCAACGCAAAGCTGTACCAATGAAGTTTAACTGAGGTTCGGCTGTTGCTGCTACCCCTTTGGGCGAGGAGTTTTTGATCCGCTCTCTTAAGGTTTTTACCTTAAGGGAGCACTTTGAGTCTCCGGGGAAGGTGTTCTCCGGCACGGCCCGCTGAGGGGCTTTGTCGGTGAATTATTTTCCTCGGAATTTGAGCGGTTCTGCTCGGTAATCGAGTTGCACTGAGTAGAACCAACGCTGAGATTTGGACGGTCTTTCGCCCACGAATTAGTGGCCTAGAGATCGTCCATATATTTTTGAGATAGAACCTTTACTTACATAGTCGATTGATTCAATATGAGATGCCCATATATTTTTGAGATAGAACCTTTACTTACATAGTCGATTGATTCAATATGAGATGCCCATATAGGGTAACGGATGGCAATGCTGAACCAATGAAGTTTAACTGAGGTTCGGCTGTTGCTGTTATCCTGGGTTAATGAGTTCGCTCTCTTAGGTTTTGCCCTAAGGGAGCACTTTGAGTCTCCGGGGAAAGTGTTCTCCGGCACGGCCCGCTGAAGGATACTTGCCGGTGAATTATTTTCCTCGGAATATGAGCGGTTCTGCTCAGTGGTCGGGGAGCCCGTCACTGAGTGGAACCAACGCTGAGATTAGGACGGTCTTTCGCCCACTATGGAGTGGCCTAGAGATCGTCCGTATTTTTGAGATTTCACCTTTACTTACATAGTCGGTGATTGATTTTATATGAGATGCCCATACCATATAGGGTAATGGATGGCAATGCTGAACCAATGAAGTTTAACTGAGATTCGGCTGTTGCTGTTATCCTGGGTAAATGAGTTCGCTCTCTTGGGTTTGCCCTAAGGGAGCACTTTGAGTCTCCGGGGAAAGTGTTCTCCGGCACGGCCCGCTGAGGGGCTTTGTCGGTGAATTATTTTCTTCGGAATTTGAGCGGTTCTGCTCGGTGGTCGGGGAGCCCGTCACTGAGTGGAACCAACGCTGAGATTAGGACGGTCCTTCGCCCACTATGGAGTGGCCTAGAGATCGTCCGTATTTTTGAGATTTCACCTTTACTTACATAGTCGGTGATTGATTTTATATGAGATGCCCATACATATATACATATATATATATACATATATAGGGTAACGGATGGCAATGCTGAACCAATGAAGTTTAGCTGAGGTTCGGCTGTTGCTGTTATCCTGGGTTAATGAGTTCGCTCTCTTAGGTTTTGCCCTAAGGGAGCACTTTGAGTCTCCGGGGAAGGTGTTCTCCGGCACGGCCCGCTGAGGGGTACTTGCCGGTGAATTATTTTCTTCGGAATGAGCGGTTCTACTCGGTAGTCGAGTTTCACTGAGTAGAACCAACGCTGAGATTTGGACGGTCTTTCGCCCACGAATGAGTGGCCTAGAGATCGTCCGATATTTTTGAGATATCACCTTTACTTACACATACGGTGATTGATTTTATATGAGATGCCCATATAGGGTAACGGATGGCAATGCTGAACCAATGAAGTTTAACTGAGGTCAGCTGTTGCTGTTATCCTGGGTAAATGAGTTCGCTCTCTTAGGTTTTGCCCTAAGGGAGCACTTTGAGTCTCCGGGGAAGGTGTTCTCCGGCACGGCCCGCTGAGGGGCTTTGTCGGTGAATTATTTTCCTCGGAATTTGAGCGGTTCTGCTCGGTAATCGAGTTTCACTGAGTAGAACCAACGCTGAGATTTGGACGGTCTTTCGCCCACGAATTAGTGGCCTAGAGATCGTCCATATTTTTGAGATTGAACCTTTACTTACATAGTCGATTGATTCAATATGAGATGCCCATATAGGGTTACGGATGGCAATGCTGAACCAATGAAGTTTAACTGAGGTTCGGCTGTTGCTGTTATCCTGGGTTAATGAGTTCGCTCTCTTAGGTTTTGCCCTAAGGGAGCACTTTGAGTCTCCGGGGAAAGTGTTCTCCGGCACGGCCCGCTGAGGGGTGCTTGCCGGTGAATTATTTTCCTCGGAATATGAGCGGTTCTACTCAGGGGTCGGGGAGCCCGTCACTGAGTAGAACCAACGCTGAGATTAGGACGGTCTTTCGCCCACTATGGAGTGGCCTAGAGATCGTCCGTATTTTTGAGATTTCACCTTTACTTACATAGTCGGTGATTGATTTTATATGAGATGCCCATATAGGGTAACGGATGGCAATGCTGAACCAATGAAGTTTAACTGAGGTTCGGCTGTTGCTGTTATCCTGGGTAAATGAGTTCGCTCTCTTAGGTTTTGCCCTAAGGGAGCACTTTGAGTCTCCGGGGAAAGTGTTCTCCGGCACGGCCCGCTGAGGGGTGCTTGCCGGTGAATTATTTTCCTCGGAATATGAGCGGTTCTACTCAGGGGTCGGGGAGCCCGTCACTGAGTAGAACCAACGCTGAGATTAGGACGGTCTTTCGCCCACGAATGAGTGGCCTAGAGATCGTCCGTATTTTTGAGATTTCACCTTTACTTACATAGTCGGTGATTGATTTTATATGAGATGCCCATATAGGGTAACGGATGGCAATGGTGAACCAATGAAGTTTAACTGAGGTTCGGCTGTTGCTGTTATCCTGGGTAAATGAGTTCGCTCTCTTAGGTTTTGCCCTAAGGGAGCACTTTGAGTCTCCGGGGAAAGTGTTCTCCGGCACGGCCCGCTGAGGGATACTTGCCGGTGAATTATTTTCCTCGGAATATGAGCGGTTCTGCTCAGTGGTCGGGGAGCCCGTCACTGAGTGGAACCAACGCTGAGATTAGGACGGTCTTTCGCCCACTATGGAGTGGCCTAGAGATCGTCCGTATTTTTGAGATTTCACCTTTACTTACATAGTCGGTGATTGATTTTATATGAGATGCCCATACCATATAGGGTAACGGATGGCAATGCTGAACCAATGAAGTTTAACTGAGATTCGGCTGTTGCTGTTATCCTGGGTAAATGAGTTCGCTCTCTTCGGTTTGCCCTAAGGGAGCACTTTGAGTCTCCGGGGAAAGTGTTCTCCGGCACGGCCCGCTGAGGGGCTTTGTCGGTGAATTATTTTCTTCGGAATTTGAGCGGTTCTGTTCGGTGGTCGGGGAGCCCGTCACTGAGTGGAACCAACGCTGAGATTAGGACGGTCTTTCGCCCACTATGGAGTGGCCTAGAGATCATCCGTATTTTTGAGATTTCACCTTTACTTACATAGTCGGTGATTGATTTTATATGAGATGCCCATACATATATACATATACATATATACATATATAGGGTAACGGATGGCAATGCTGAACCAATGAAGTTTAGCTGAGGTTCGGCTGTTGCTGTTATCCTGGGTTAATGAGTTCGCTCTCTTAGGTTTTGCCCTAAAGGAGCACTTTGAGTCTCCGGGGAAAGTGTTCTCCGGCACGGCCCGCTGAGGGGTACTTGCCGGTGAATTATTTTCTTCGGAATGAGCGGTTCTACTCGGTAGTCGAGTTTCACTGAGTAGAACCAACGCTGAGATTTGGACGGTCTTTCGCCCACGAATGAGTGGCCTAGAGATCGTCCGATATTTTTGAGATATCACCTTTACTTACACATACGGTGATTGATTTTATATGAGATGCCCATATAGGGTAACGGATGGAAATGCTGAACCAATGAAGTTTAACTGAGGTTCGGCTGTTGCTGTTATCCTGGGTAAATGAGTTCGCTCTCTTAGGTTTTGCCCTAAGGGAGCACTTTGAGTCTCCGGGGAAAGTGTTCTCCGGCACGGCCCGCTGAGGGATACTTGCCGGTGAATTATTTTCCTCGGAATATGAGCGGTTCTGCTCAGTGGTCGGGGAGCCCGTCACTGAGTGGAACCAACGCTGAGATTAGGACGGTCTTTCGCCCACTATGGAGTGGCCTAGAGATCGTCCGTATTTTTGAGATTTCACCTTTACTTACATAGTCGGTGATTGATTTTATATGAGATGCCCATACCATATAGGGTAACGGATGGCAATGCTGAACCAATGAAGTTTAACTGAGATTCGGCTGTTGCTGTTATCCTGGGTAAATGAGTTCGCTCTCTTCGGTTTGCCCTAAGGGAGCACTTTGAGTCTCCGGGGAAAGTGTTCTCCGGCACGGCCCGCTGAGGGGCTTTGTCGGTGAATTATTTTCTTCGGAATTTGAGCGGTTCTGCTCGGTGGTCGGGGAGCCCGTCACTGAGTGGAACCAACGCTGAGATTAGGACGGTCTTTCGCCCACTATGGAGTGGCCTAGAGATCGTCCGTATTTTTGAGATTTCACCTTTACTTACATAGTCGGTGATTGATTTTATATGAGATGCCCATACATATATACATATACATATATACATATATAGGGTAACGGATGGCAATGCTGAACCAATGAAGTTTAGCTGAGGTTCGGCTGTTGCTGTTATCCTGGGTTAATGAGTTCGCTCTCTTAGGTTTTGCCCTAAAGGAGCACTTTGAGTCTCCGGGGAAAGTGTTCTCCGGCACGGCCCGCTGAGGGGTACTTGCCGGTGAATTATTTTCTTCGGAATGAGCGGTTCTACTCGGTAGTCGAGTTTCACTGAGTAGAACCAACGCTGAGATTTGGACGGTCTTTCGCCCACGAATGAGTGGCCTAGAGATCGTCCGATATTTTTGAGATATCACCTTTACTTACACATACGGTGATTGATTTTATATGAGATGCCCATATAGGGTAACGGATGGAAATGCTGAACCAATGAAGTTTAACTGAGGTCGGCTGTTGCTGTTATCCTGGGTAAATGAGTTCGCTCTCTTAGGTTTTGCCCTAAGGGAGCACTTTGAGTCTCCGGGGAAAGTGTTCTCTGGCACGGCCCGCTGAGGGGTACTTGCCGGTGAATTATTTTCCTCGGAATAAATATGAGCGGTTCTGCTCAGTGGTCGGGGAGCCCGTCACTGAGTGGAACCAACGCTGAGATTAGGACGGTCTTTCGCCCACTATGGAGTGGCCTAGAGATCGTCCGTATTTTTGAGATTTCACCTTTACTTACATAGTCGGTGATTGATTCGTTCATTACCCTTGGAGGCTAATGGATGGCAATGCTGTAGCCAATGAAGTTCTAACTGAAGCTCTGCTATTGCTGTTACCCTCCTGCCATGATCAGAGCTTTAATTGCTCAATAACACCTTATCCTACACTGTTCTCTACAGATAACGGGGAATATGAAAAGCATTATTGCTTCGCCCCTTTAAGCCAGTCCTTATAAGGATGAATGAATATGTGTGTCTTGATGGATAAGACAAACTTTCCGACCAATTTCTACATGTTTTATGTAAAATTTAACACAGGTGGCACTCCAGAAAGGCACATGATCTGTCGCCTGCATTTAAAATATGGTAATCTTCTATGTTAGTTTATTTTGTTTCGCAATTCTGTTTTTATTTTTCGTTGATAATATCATTGGAAGTTTTTCCAACTATATTTCAACATTCGTTATCTCAATACTGGGCAAAACAATTATTTTAAAGTAACTTAAATATAAAGAGCCAATAGGCTTCATTTCGGCGATATAAACACTATTTCAATTAAGGGGATATTAAATCCCACATTGTTTTAAAACCGAATAAGAAACTCAAACAGTGGAAACAGAGAGTTTGCACGGGCAACGAGTTGCCCGTGTTTGTACTACGTTCTAGAAGTACTTGCATTCAGCTTACGCTAGTATTCGCCGATTTTTTATAGTTTTTTATACTATATTCTGCATGAAACTCTCTGATTCCAATCTTTGAGTTTCTTATTCGGTTTTAAAACAATGTGGGATCTAATATCCCCTTTATTTAATTAATGTTTATATCGCCGAAATGAAGCCTGTTGGCTCTTTATATTTAAGTAACTTAATGGGTGGACCTTTTTGGACAACTCGTATAGAAGAGTATATAAGTTCTTTTCGCTATACCCTTTGGTCTAGCTACTCACTGATGAAGCCTCAATAAAGGCTGAAAACAGTCTGGGTTGGTGACTTCCCTAACATAATGTAATAACAGCATACATTTCCTAGGAAATGTGTTTTTACATTATGGAAAATACCAAAGAATAGCGATCAGAACTTTTCCTACCTTTGCAACGAGTTGCCCGTGTCTGTACTACGCCGATTTTTTATAGTTTTTTATACTATTTATACTATATACTACATTCGTCATGAAACTCTCTGATTCCAATCTTTGAGTTTGTTATTCGGTTTTAAAACAATGTGGGATCTAATATCCCCTTTATTTAATTAATTATTTTAAAGTAATTTTGAATTATACTAAACCGTATAATTTTATCGATAGTAAACAATATTTTTTCATGAAACAAAACAAGAAGAATATATTTTATTTTAAATTAATTTTGAATTATTATTTTATTCACATAATTGATACACAGTCCAAACAAGATATCATATAAATAAAAATTTGACTGGTGATTCAGAATCTAAGAATAGTCCGTCAGGTAGCGTCGTAAAATATGGACTGTTCCAAGTAATGCTCTTTTTTGTAGGTCATATGGGGTCACTTCATTGATTTTTAATTGCCAGTTCATGTTTCTAATGATAATATCAAAAAAATAAAAACAGAATTTCGAAACAAAATAAACTAACATAGAAGGATATCATATTTTAAAAGCAGATGACAGATCACAGATTGCGTGCCTTTTTGGAGTGCCAATCTGTGTTAAATTTTACGTAAAATTTACCAAATTGTCCTATGCGGCAAGTTTGTCTTATCCATCAAGAGCTGGGAGGGTAATGGATGACAATGCTGTAGCCAATGAAGTTCTAACTGAGGCTCGGCTGTTGCTGCTATCCCCTGGGACGCTGAGTTTCGTTCTCTTAGGTTTGCTCTGGGTGAAGGGGGGGGGGAGGGGTTTGCCTGAGAGAGCATTTTGAGTCTTCGGGGAGGGTGTTCTGCAGCATGCCCGGTGAGGGGCTGTGTCGGTGGATGCTTTTCCCTGGAATATGAGCGGTTCTGCTTGGTGGTGGTGGTGGGAAGCCCGTCACTGAGTGGAGCCAACGCTGAGTTGGACGGTCTTTCGGCCACTATTGAGTGGTCTAGGGATCGTCCTTATTTTTAGAGATGGCTTTACTTATACAGTAGACAATTTGGTATGTTGTAACTCGTGCAGTTTATGATGAAGTACGTCAAAATATGATATAACGGCGTACAGTACAATAATAATGAAAGGGAAGGAAGCGTAGTACAGATACAGATATAAAGGACATTACAGAGGAATGTATAAGAATGACCAAAAAGATCGCATTACAGAAGTCAACACAGTATGCTCGAAAATATGGTCACATGAGATCAGCACGACGTATAATTTCCTCTAATGGCTAAACTGCTTTGGCCGTGCACTGTGCTCGATATAAGTACGTCTGTAAGATCCCGTGGTATAACGGGATCTTACAGACTCGTATTCTTCCGCTCAAGCAGACTTCAGCTCACCAAGTGACTGTTCGCGTATGATGCGAAGCCCCTCTTTCTAAATAATCTAAGCTATATTCACAGAATTCGCTGGGAAAGATCTAAGATCTTACTCAAATCTATATAAAAAATTTATTCAAACAGGAGAGATTCGTTTAATGGAGACTTAACATAGAAATTGCATTTAAAAATCAACAGTAAATCGAAATCTAATATGATTGAAAATGTTGAGTCTTATCCGTTTTGCGACTTTTTGTTTTCTCGTTTCTTGAAAGAGAATCACATTGATTTTTTTCCCTTTCAGTTGTACGCTTGTGAAAATAGATTAGAAGTGAGTGAGGTCAAGATGCCTCGATGAAAGGCGATCTGTCTACAATTTCCTTATCTCAACCAGAAAAACGAGTATTTGTTTTTGTCCTCAATGATATGAAGTATCATCTATGAAAAAGTTTGTAAGAGACTCATTGGATACACCAACAAGTGGCACTAGAATACGGCTAAAAACAAACTATTTTTTTTTTTTTTTTTGCTCTGTTTCTTTTGAATGAAAGTTAATATTATCTTTCTCATGAATGCTCTATGGCTCCAGGAGAAGATATCTTTAATTAGAGTCGGTATTTTTATTTCTGGTCTTCCTTGGAGTTGTATAAAATCTACTCTGGTTTTCCACTTCTGTAGCATTTATAGAGTGAGTCAAGTGGAAGGAAGAAAAAAGTAGATGTATTCGCCAAGCCTGGCAGGAAAGGGGGAGTTTAACTCGGTAGTCGTATCATCGCAAGTTACCAGACGCTGGACTCAGTCACCGAAGTGGTTAACAGTTGTTAGTCCAACCAGTTAAGTTCGCTGTCCAATTTTCGAGTTGCAAAGCTGGAAAAATTGCCTTTTATATTTCGCAAACATATGTTATCCTGACTCAATTTCCTTTTTACCTTTTACTTCCATGTTTAAATGGTTTTCTTCGGCGAATCAGTACACAGAATACCGAATGATAACTATGATTTTTTTTGTGATATACAGGAGCTTTATTCCCAAAGAGAATTCTTCATCCCGAAGCAATATGAAAATATTTACGACGTGTTACTCAAACGTTTCCGGATTTCCATAAGGGATGCTTGTGATTGGCGGTACAAAATGTCTCCACCAGATGTTATTATACTGTTTCATTAACAGTTAGTAAATGGAGGTGTCACCCTAATAAACAGGGTGGCGGTCTCACAACAGCGAAATTCATCTAGCACCTGAACCCATTCCGAAACATTCATGCTGGCTCAGTGGGATTTGAATTCACAGCCGATTGATTTGGAGTGCCGAAGTTCTATCCTTTACATCATCTAGACCAGCTTGCAGTACTTTCAAGTGATTGTGATTTGATTACTGTTATTTATGAGGTCTCTTATTTTCGAAATGAATGATGTGAAAGAGTGAAGTGTTTGCTTCAAGGTTTAGTTTAATCGCAAGAAAAATACTTCAGAGACTTTATAAATATTGAAAATAGCCATCATCGAGAAAAACAAATCATCATCGACTCCAAAGGAGTCGATGATGATTGTTTTCTTTGATTCTGAATTGTGTGCCAGGAATTTATTTCTGCAGGACATTGTGAGCAACGAATTTGTCTAACGAATCTATTTACTTAGATTCGTTAGGCAAAACCTTTGAGAGAAGATTTTCGGCAAAACCAACCAGAAAACTCAGTTGCCTGAATGCGACCATTCTCGGAATACACTGTACGGTTTTGTGGTGCTTCTCTACTGTTTGAAATGTTACAAACAGCCATTCTCACTACCTCCTGGAAACCTTTCTTAATTAAGATCGCGTTAAATTGTTATAACAAAGCCAAACTGAGTTGAATGTTTGCACGATTCAATTTGCCTCTCTCATTTCGTGCCTCAGACAAGTGCTTTTATATAAATAACTCACTCGTATAATCATTTAAGTGCTATAAAATCCACAGAGAGCATATCCCAATGCAGTTTCTGCTCACGATTCCTAAGTGTCTTGAAAATAAACTGTTACTTTTATCGATTACACGTCCATTATTATAATACTAAACCTCACTGCATTCTTTTGTGCGTTGCTACTGCTATTCTAAGTAGCACCCTCTTGAAGAGAATTAACCTCTCCAGCATATATTGAAGGGAAAATTCTTTTCACGTATTCTATGCTCTGCTAGGAGGAACTTACACGTATTGCCAACCAGATCAATCGGGGATTTGTGTACTTACTGAACACGTACGGAAAAGGATTGCTTTCTTTGAGGCGTAAAATGCTGAGCGTCTGATATTTGCAGTTGAGGACACAAGAAAATGTGGTACGAATGTGGGAGATGAAGTAGGAATAAAGAGAACTTTAGTAGCTGGATTACTTGCTTGGTTTCCTGATGTGATATGAATTTTTTCAATAAAACTTGATCCCAGAGTTAATATATTTAAGCGGATATCGAATAAATATTGAAATATAATTTATAATTATATAATATTCAGTTTTTAATAGTAAACAATAACTATATTTTAAAACACCATTGTTTATTTACATTTATTATTATTATTATTATTATTATTATTATTATTATTATTATTATTATTATTATTATTATTATTATTATTACGCGACACCTCTGAGGAGTCCCAAGACTCATCGAGGAGGGCACCTACTCTACAACTTTCCATCTCCACCATTCAGTCCGTCAACTACAGCGTACTGCATCATCTACACCAACGCCATCTACTGTCCACTAGCACCAAGTATTTTCACAGACAATCACAAACATCCATGCTCAGAGTAGGATTCGAACCCGCAGCCTTTTGGTTGCAGAGTAGTCACTCGGCCAACCAGGTTGGCATATATCATCCAAAACTGCAATACGTGCTAATACGAAGGGAAGAAGGAAGGATGGAGGTATAGAAATTTTGGCATTCTGATGTGGAAATCATAAATGAAGTTGAAAAAGAGCCTAAATGGTTTGAAATTAGTAGTACTACATTAAGACTCTCGTATTCAATAGAAATGAGTCATGTACCGTATTGTTTTCGCGGAAACATCAGTCTTGGAATTCGGCAATATATTGGCTACAAAGGGGAAAAAAAAGACATCGCTACTGTGACGCACTCTTAAAGGATAAATTTGATGGATGTGCCACACTTCGAATAATGCAGTGCTTCTCTGGCAATGATCTCGTGGTAATCCAGAAGGAAGAATGCTCCTAAATTCCTTATTAGTAGTATCATTAACTACGTGTCGTATAAAACGTCTGTCTGCCTAGAATGTGAAAGCATGATTGGGCTAAAGGCGAGCATGCACACACACACACACGCACACACGCACGCACGCACGCACACAACAGAGACATGTGCAGCGCCATTTAGGTTTCCCTGAAGTTTAGTCCTTTTTTTTGGTAAACTTTAATAAAAAAGACAGACAGAGGCGGTAAGTTCAATGATACTCATTAGTTTACCTCTCATTCCATAGATATTGATGATTAAAAATCTTTTAATGAAAAGCTTCTAAAACAAATGCATCTTAATTATATTTAAATCACATAAAATAATCATATGCCCTTCATCCTGAGTTTTTCAAATTATATCAATTATAATTCTTTTCTATTATATTTTCGTCTATTATGATACTCTTTTCCCTTTCCATGCTAGTTAGGTTATAATACCACCTGTACAGAGTCATCTACAAGCTCAATATATGTATTAATGACCACTTTAGGCACCTCATTCCTACTACAGGAAAACAAACACAGATCTGATCCATATCTGACAGTGATGTTCCAGAAACGGGGAAAAAAAACACTAGCTAGTAAATAGATCATAAAAGCGTTGTAATGCTCAATAGCTTTAACATTTTCATGACATGGTTGTGAACACATCCTGTCTTTTTTCTGTTGTCTTGAACGTACAGGACATTTCGTGTAGTCCCTTCTTCAATAACCAATCAGAAACACGCCATTCAGCTGTTACAACCTTTTAGTAGCTTCAAAATAAACCCAAAAGCTGAATTTTAGTGAGATGTCTTTGATAGTCTTAGATTCCACTTTTATTTCCTCTTATTTCAGTTCGAATTTTAATGTCCTTCAAATTATATTAATGTATAATGCTATTCTATCGGTTAGAGGCCGATATAAAAAAAGGTTGCGCCATCTTTATTACACTAAAATAATTTGAAATTATTTTAGATTTGTCTGTCTCTCAGTTTTATGTATTTTATATTTAGCTTTTCGTTAAAGTACATTTTTCTAATTAAAATTCATTTATTGTTTTACAGATTCTTTTCTCAAAAAAAAATCTTAGATCAGGGGTTCTCAAACTTTTTAAATTTTGTACCACTTAAATAAGAATCAAAAAATATATGTACCACTATAAAATACTGTTTCAAAATAAATATTAAATATGAAAACCCCTATGACATAAAACTGCAATAAAATTTATTTTTTCGTTTTATTCGATTCGCCAAGCTAAATTCTTGGAACAGTCTACTCGTTACAATATTAAAATAGATTTTTCTGAACATTTATTTATATATTTTGTGTAAAAAATGTATCATCAAAAATAACGTACTGTACCATTAGTGGTACATGTACTACAGTTTGAGAAACGATGTCTTAGATCATTTTAGAGGGACATGAGATCCTCTCATTGAGAAAAATAGGTGTTTTTATTATTTCATCCAAGTAACAGTGAGAGAGATATGTTCGAAAATGCAAATGTAATCTTCAGGAAAATTACCGAGAATTTAATTTTAAAAAATTACAAACGAAATGCATTTACGTTAATCAACTGATGCTATACTGCTACAGATGAAATCAATATAAAGTCAAGGAAGAAACAAAGTCAAGTATGCTTGATGTACCGAATGTATTTCAACATTGCCAAGGAATGAATCTAATTATATTTAGTATAGTAATAAAGGATATCCATAGCACAACAACTTAAAGGTTAAAGATGTTATTTTGGGCAATGGAGGATTTACAAGAATAAGGCCTTGTCGACTATGGGGAATACGAACAAGACCTAGGAAGTTATTAATAACGTCTAGACTGTGACTCTCAACATTTGCTTGGCCTATTGATTAACCGAAGATTTACCAGCAGAAAGCAGGGAGGGGCTTAAGAATAATAAATGATTTCCCGCGTTCTTCCAGATTTTCTTCATCCACTCTTTCTGTCACAAACTGTGAGAGAAAGAGTTCCATGTCCCATTCTCCACGTCATACGAGCTGCTGTTTTTTAAAGTAACATTTTTTAAAATAAATATACGAAACATTGCCTTTAAAAATTTTGATAAATTAATCATCGAGAATTGAAAATTTTCAAACAAGAAATTATACTATAACGAAGTGGTGTGTCCTATAGGACACACCACTTCGTTTAGTTTAAATCCTACCGATTCGAGCTATATATTTAAATCCGACCAATAGGACACCACTTAGTTTAAAGTGGTGTGTCCTATAGGAACTCGAATCGGTCGGATTTAAACTAAGAAAGCTATAGATGATAAACTCATATTATCAGAGGATTTCTTAATAAATGCTCAATACTAGATGATACTGCAAGTGCAGCTGATTAGTCCCTTCCTTCTACAGCATGATTGCAATGGATACACTCGCACGCACGCACGCACGCACGCACGCACGCACACACACACACACACACACACACACACACACACACACACACACACACACACACACACACACACACACACACACACACACACACACACACACACACACACACACACACACACACATTCGCTGTCATGACTTAATAAAATACAGAGAACATTTTTCTAAAATCCAAAAGTGGTCAAATGTTTGATTAGCAAGACATGTTTTTAAAATTTATTGTTTAAGTTTGAAATTAAATTTCTAAAATAGAAAATGTTATCATATGCATAACCCAAGAGCATAAACAGCAGCTCATCCAAGTAACAAAATGAATAAGATTGCACACGTCAATCTCTTTCTGCAAAAAGCTTTCAATTTTGATTTCCATCTGATGGAGAACATTCTTCCACTTAGGCAAGATTCTGTCTTTCAAACCATAACAACTTTGGCCTTTTTGGCTACCGATGTAAGTTAAATTTATTCCATTTCCTAATCGCTTGCGAAAAAATTTTCCACTCATGACATTTTAAATGTTTCATTCTGCGACTGATACTAATCTACCCCTGCCTAGAATGCATGAAAAAAAAAAAAAGCATTTCCTTTGTAACTCAAACAGACAAATTATATAGATAGATCAGGGTATCAATTTAAGGATAATTCTAATTCTATCACCTTCTAAGGCTACTTTTTGTTGAGATTGTCATAGATTGTCACTGCAATCCCATCAGTGGCCACAAAGGGGTCATTATTCAAAGCTGACAACTAATCAGAATTATAGATACTAAAAAACACCAAATAACTATAAAACCACCAACAGTTTCTTAATAAATGAAAAAGCAACTACTTTGTGTTTACTTATATTCAAAAATATTAATATCTGAAAAAGGTGTTTAATTTAAACAACTAGTTTATTACAAAATACTATTAATAAATAAAATTCGAAAACAAAAATAAACAAATTTAAGATATATTTCAATATAATATATAAATAAATTTCATATTCATATTAAATCATGATTGTTTTTCAATTGAAATTACTGCCGTAATTATTTCTATGTGACCATTGGTGATCATTTAAATATCGTTCGTACACTTAAACCAGTGGTTCCCAAAGGGGGCTGTACCTCTCCCTTGAGGGCACTGAAACGATCCAGGAGCAGCGGTACTGGCCTCATGAGCAAATATGGGCATTGAATTGAAGTATGGGGGCGGTGAAAGCATAAAGGACAAAAAAGTGCTGAAAAAATTCATCATCAAAAATTTTGATGATAAAGCTGTTGTAGAACTAAGTAAAGATCGTAATAGTTGCTTTATTTTCCAAGGAAACGTACAAAAGTCAAGTTACAGTCCATCGACGTTGAAGTCCGACGACGGGTCTTAACAAGCAAAGTGTTGCCGGAAGCGCACTTTCAAGTGATCGAGATTTTATAAGTACAGTACACATCGGCAGGATGTGTATCGGCAGGAACATGTGCATGTTATGACTTGTTCACTGTATAATACTATAAATACGTGAGACGTATGAAATCAGTTTTAGATTGTTTCTGAATTGTGTAACAAGCAGTTAGCAATTTCATGTAGCGCATAAAAAATTTAGTGCGTGTTCAATACCTAATCGGTACCTTACCTGCATGGATTACACACAAAGCACATTATTGTTGTTCCAATAAAACAGCAAGTTTCACATGAGTATTTTTATATCTTTTCTTTTAAAAATAAGTTGGTTTAGGTACGTGAGAAATTGCATTTTAGCAATTTTGTAAATTTAACTTTTTTTTTACGAATGATATCATGGCTGAACTCAAGAAGAAATGTAAACAATATAATATCGAATATTTTAAATACGGCTTTATTCAGTCGCCTACAAACAAAACATTACCAATGTGCCTGATTTGCCAAAAAGTTTTTTTTCCAATGAATCAATGAAGCCTTCAAGACTAGAAGAACATTTGACAAAAGTTCATGCTGATAAAAAAAGATAAATCTTTATCTTATTTTCAAGCACTTAAAGAAAAATGTTTGAAACAACCAACAGTCCAGATCTGTTTTCAGCAGCATCCAAACTAGATGATGACGGGTTGCGCGCCTCTTACATTTCCTTACTGGTTGCTAAATCGGGAAAAACCGCATAATGTTGGTGAAGAACTAATTCTACCAGCTGTTAGTGAGGTCATACGCACTGTTCTGCACAAGCTCGCCTCTGATATTATCAAGAAAATTCATTTCAGCAATAATACAGTGCAACGAAGAATTGATGAAATAGCCCAGGATGTTGAAGACTTATTACTTGAGTGTTTAGAAATAGCCCAGCTCTCTATACGAGTACAACTTGGTGAGTCTACTTTACCAGGAAATGAAGCCTTATTTTTAGCATATGTACGATATATTCAATGAGAACAAATTTGCCAAGAATTGTTATTTGCTAAAAATTTGCTAACTCACACTAAAGGGGAATCGATATTTCATGCATTAAAAGAGTTTTTTCTAAATAAAAAGAGAATTCCTTCTGAATAATATCTTGTCAGTTGCTACCGATGGTGCTCCAGTGATGATATGGCGCCATCGTGGTTTTATTGCATTTTTCAGAGGCGGTGTCACATAGTGTATTCACTATATACTGTGTGATTCATCATCAACATTTAGTTGCCAAATACCTGAGTGATCGCCTATACAGGTTATTACATTATGTAATTACAGCAGTCAACAAAATCAAAAGTCATTCATTGAATGACAGATTGTTTGGACAACTTTGTATTGAAAACAATGAAGAATTCAATCGCTTGCTGCTCCATACAGAAGTTCGTTGGCTATCAAAGGGTGCCTGTTCGAATCGATTTTATAAACTCTTTGACTCAGTGCTACAGTTTTTAGAAAACAGATTATTCTTTACGAGCCAACTTTGAGTATTTTCAAAAATGACATAGTTTATTTGACCAACTTGTTTAACAAATTTAATGAAACAAATCTACAGCTCTGAGGAGATGAGCTGAATTTAATAAAAACCAAAAGCTGTTATTTCTGCGTTTGTGTTAAAACTTGTCCTGTGAAGATAAAACTTAGGAAGAGCAGAATTCAGCCAGTTTCCAAGTCTATCGGCAGCGTAAAAATTTGACGAAGACGTGCTCAGCTATTATCAGCACTTGGAGGCTCCATTGTGATTTCAACCAACGATTTAAAGATATTCTTGAAATGAAAATGCCCGATTGGGTTTTGGACCCGCTTTCAAGTACAAACACAGAAGAATCTTCGCAATTGCACATAAAATCTTGTTAACGAAACTTACCCATATCGGAATTGGAGGTCGTCTACTCCAGTGGTTTAAAGCATACACGAAAAACAGAAAGCACATCACACGTATAGGATCAGCACACAGTAAAGAGGTACATGTAACCTGTGGAGTACCGCAAGGAGCTGTCCTATCTCCCATTCTATTTAACATATACACACACGACATAAGCCAACTCCCCCTAAAAAGTAAAATCTTCCAGTACGCAGACGACACGGCCATAGTATCCATTCACAACAATGCAAATATCGCTTACAAAAATATGCAACACGACATCAATCAAATCACTAACTGGTTAACTGAAAACGGCATATATATAAACCCTGGAAAAACAAAGCTAATGATATTCAAAAATCCCCAAACCCTGCCCATAGAAACTGAATATCTCACTATCAAACATTTATCCTCCTATACACAAAGTGCAGAACCTAAAATCACAACCATCACACAGGTGAAAACAACACGCTATCTCGGACTCCACTTCGATGCTGATCAAAGTTGGAATAGCCATACAAACTACCTACATACCAAGCTTAGGATAATAGCAAGCAAACTATACAGATTAAAAGACATTGCCCCAACCCACATAAAAATACTAATCTATAAAGCATTATGTGAAAACATTTTAAGATATGCAATCACATCATACGCATTCTGCGCAGACTACAGACTTAACAGGATGCAATGGTTGCAAGATAAAATGATAAAACTGATATTCTGGGAACAACCCACTCTTATGCAGGAAGCACTGACAAAACACAAAATATTTAAGGTGAAACACTTATGCCACTACACAGTCATGTTAAAACACTACTACAGCCCAACATATAGAGTAACCAGAACAACATATCAAATAACAAGACCACAGTCAACAAACTACATAACATATAAGTACAACAATCACACGGCAAAGCCACCCGAAACTTCTACGTACCTGACATGATAAACAAACTGCCGTTCGACAACAGAAACCTAGGAAAATACAGAGAGCTGAAACAGGCACTATATAAATATTATAGCATGCACACACACACACACAAACCTATGACAACCCCCCCTCTCAAAAACTATCACTACAAGAACACAAAGAAACAAACACACCATGTCTAAATCCAACCCTATTTGCACAAAAAAAAAGAAAAAAAGAAAAAAAAAGTTAAACTGTAATAGCAGTCGAAGTCTTCCAAGCACGTACCAACAAACAGTAAAATCAACACCTGGCTTGTAACCAGTATAGGAACACAACCATGAAACCACCACCCTCTGTCATCTATTATCTTCCTCAGATAAGCTCTGCTAAGCTTCGAGGAAGAAAATTACTAACTTGCAAGTATCTGTTATACACACTTGTAATGAGTTATAAATATTATATATATATATATATATATAATTATTACAGCATCTATGTATGCAATTCATCTGAGACATAAAAAAATAATAATAATAAATAAATAAATAAATTATTATTATTATTATTATTATTATAATTATGTATATTCTAAATTCAAAAACTCTGTATAATCCTTACTGTAAATATTGTAAATATTATTATTGTATGTAATTTATACCGAGACATAATAAAATGTTTAAAAATTATTATTATTATTATTATTATTATTATTAAATAATATTTACTTGTTTCTACAATACGAAGAATTGAAACTACAATACGAAGTTTTTAAACCAACAACAACATAAACAAGACCTTGTCATAAACGGTCTTCCAGAAACTGAATCTCAGAGACGTAGTTTTAAAGTTAGGCCATGCAATTGACATCCCCCTACAGCATAATGATATTCAGACCATAAATCGGATTCCCAGGAAGAACAAAAAACAAAGCTTTCCACCACCCGCACCGGTAATAATCCGTCTGACAAGCAAGGCTACAAGCGACAATCTCATAAAAGCCAGCAGACTGAAAAAAACAGTTGTCAAGGATTTAAATGCATCGCAAGACAATACACCAATCTTTCTCTCTGAGTATTTAACACCTTTCAATCAGAATCTTTTGAACCAAGCAAGAAAAGAAAAAAAAAAACAGAAAAAAAGTATCCATTTTTATGGATCAAAGAGAGCAAAATATTCTTGAGAAAGTCACAGACTTCAAAGTCTATACAAATAAAAAGCTCGGAAGATATAGACAGGTTGCCAGAGTGAAACAAAAGACTCTAACTTAGTTCAATAAGAAGATCTCAACACAACAAAAGTGAATGTGAACCATCAGATAGATGTAATTTCACCAGAATACATCTTATACAACAACATTAAACTCACACTGGAGGAAATATATAAGAAAGCTACAAATAAAGTCGGAATTCGTTCAAAAACAACACAAAAATCCTTGGATAACACAAAACTTAATCCGAGAAATACACAGAAAGGACGCTTTATGGAAAGAATTGAAGCGATATCCAAATAACACAGCTTTAAAAACTGAATATAAGATAACAAGGAATCGTCTTACAACACAAATCACTACAGAGACAAAATAACCTCTGCACAAAACAACTTGAAACAAACCTGGCATCTGATCAATGAGATGCGAGATTGTGTTCCCAACACCACCGTCTCCGAAACCATAAAACACAGCTTCATGAAAGACGCAAAACCTATCCACCAACTAGCAAATGACTTTAACCAATACTTTGCAGACTCCATCCAAGAACTGCACAGAAATATTCCCCTAATCACAAAACGTGACCCTCCACTTGGACCACAATCAAAACAGACATTATGGTTCCCAACCATAAAAGAAGCAGAACTTCTCTCTGCAATACATAAAATCAAACCAAACAAAGGCCCAGGAATTGATGGTATAAGACCTAAATATATAAAGCAACATGCAACTAGTTTAAGTCCTATCCTACTAAAATTAATAAATAAAATATTTAAAACAGGACAGATGCCAAGTATGCTAAAGACCGCCATAATCACACCCATATACAAACATGGCAAAAGAAATTTAATCAACAATTACAGACCCATAGCAACATTACCGATTATCAATCAAATTATGGAGCGGATCACACTGAAGAAACTCACAGCATGCACAGAGACCTTTCATATTATCCCCAAAACACAATATGGTTTTCAGAAAAATAAGGGGACAACATCTCTCTTGGAAGACTTCGCAGACGTAATTAATACCGCCTTAGACAAAAACAAAATTGCCATGGTAGTCTTTATTGATCTAACTAAAGCATTCGATACACTCACACATCAAACCTTGTTAGAAAAGTTGAGGCATGTTGGAATAGACGGGCCTCTGCACAGGTGGTTTACAAACTACCTCCAGTAACCTGTGGGGTACCACAGGGAGCTGTACTCTCCCCAACTCTATCCAACATTTACACGCACGATATTAATCAGCTACCACTCAAAGGTAAGATATTCCAATACTCAGACGATACAGCAATAATATCCATCCATATTAACGCAAACATGACCCAAACAAATATGCAACATGACATAAATCTGAACATAGACTGGCTCACGAAAAACTCCATACACCTAAACTCAGAAAAGACAAAATTGATGATATTCAGAAATCCACTGACACGACCAGTTGATAACAAATATATAACCATCCAACATCCACTTTCCAACATAAAAAAACACACAGAACAGCAAAACCACTACAATCACTCAGGTTGAAACAATACGATACCTTGGAATTTACTTCGATGCAGATATGAACTGGAATAGCCACATAAACCATCTACACAACAAACTCCGAACAATAAGTGGCAAACTCTACAGGTTAAAAGACATAGTTCCCATACGCCTAAAAACACTAATATACAAAGCACTATGCCAAAATATACTAAGATACGCTATAACAACGTATGCTTTCTGTGCACCCTACAAATTAAATAGATTAATGTCGCTACAGTACAAAATGATAAAACTGATATTTTGGGAACAAAGAGAAAATTACGACTTTATAAACATTGCAATGGCAGAACACAAAATACTGACAGCAAAACATTTATGTCACTATGCAGCTTTGCTAAAACGTTATTTCGATGCCAACTACAGGACAGTCAGAAATACATACCGTACAACAAGATCTCAGACAACTAATTATATCACATATAAATACAATAATTACTACGGAAAGGCCACGAGAAACTTCTACATCCCAGACATGATAAACAAATTACCTTTTGAATACAGAAACCTTACAAACTTCAATAGCCTGAAAAGAGCTCTAAGGACATACTATGAACAAGAAACACGCACCCAAAATACCATACAAACTTAATGAAACAATATATTCGTTCAGGCTTCCAGTTCAGCGACCCATCAATACATTCCTAGTTATTGTGCGTGTGTGTGTGTGGGGGGGGGGGGTGCGTGCGTGCGTGCAAATTTCTCAATCATAGATTTCGTAGCTTCCCAACACAGCAAAAAAAAACAATAAATAATAACCAACTGTTGTCATCCTCAGATAAGCTTACATACACGCTTCGAGGATGAAAGCAGAGAAATTAGTTCTCATCCAAGATGTATCATATGTAACCAAGTGCATGCAATGTACATATCACATGCAAACCAATGTATGTAATGTAAGTATCATATGTAAACAAATGTAAGTAATGTATCATATGTAAACAAATGTAAGTAATGTATCATATGTAAACAAATGTATGTAATGTAAGTATCATAAACAAATGCATGTAATGTAAGTATCATATGTAAACAAATGTAAGTAATGTATCATGTGTAATCAAATGTATGTAATAACTGTAACAAAAGTATGCAATATAGAGTGATTATATCCATTGATATTGTATATATAGAGTGTAATATTGCAAAGAAACATATGTAATAATGATCATTATGAATATTATAATAAACCAGTTGTAAACAGTTATTGTTATTATTATTATTTAAAAAACTTTATGTACGAGAAAGTATTTGTTATGCATAATTGTGTTTCTATAATGTATGTAATTTATCTGAGAAATAATAAAAATGTTTAAAAATATAAAAAATATATATATATATATATATATATCTTCTGTACTAAAACGAAAATATAATATGTGAAAAGTCTAAATGTAAATAGCTTATGATAAAGATGATTTTATGATTTTATTAGCTTATGATTTTATTTGACTTTGTCAAATAAAAAAAAGAAAGAAATATATATATAATAAAATGTAAAATGCAGCAACTGTGAACTATATTTGCAAACGATTACTGTGATCGTTATTATTCTGTTACATGAATTCCACGTTATGCAATTATAAAGATATTAAGAGTGAAAAGTGTAACGTAAGAAATTATAGCACAGTTGCCTAAATATTATGAAATATATGTCATTCTTTGTGAGGTAATGATAAGTGGAAGTAAAGTGATGTACCCGAATTGTACACATGGTTAGAACGAAGTTGTAAAATTGTAAAGTTTCATTGTTCATTGCTGCTGTCGATTTTTTTAATTTTAATTATTATTGTATAAAGTGAAATGAATGCCATTATCTATTATATGTTAATAAAAAGTAATTGTTAGTGTGAATTGTGAACAAAAACTAATTCTAAAATTAAAACGTAAATGACAAAATGCAAAAATGGCTGTTTAACTGTTTTAATGTAAAACTGTAACTGTAAAGTGTTTTTGTTAAGATTGCTATTCATTTTAACATTAAGTTTAGTATTACATTGTCCTAAACATAATAGTTTTAATAACACTTTGTGAATGAAGGAACCGCGGTCAATCGAAAGACGTTATTTTAAAGAAATAATTATAAATATTTAAACAACAATGTCGATGCATTTTGTTCTGAATCCCCCATCTTGTATACATAGAGCGCAAAAATTGTGCATTCAATTCAGAAAAGTAAATCTTTTACCCAAAGATTTTTTGGGTAAAAGATTTACCCAAAAATTTTCTTCCTTTTTTAAACAAAAAGGAAGAAAATGTTTGATAATGCGTAATGCTTAGTCTTTGTAATTTGTAGATAATGAAAATAAAATTTTCTTAGATTAAAGAAAAAGCTAGATATTAAAAATAAAAATAAATATTAATTATAATGTGAAAAATAATTTTAAAAGAAAATATTTTAAAACTGTTGTAAATAAATATAGAAAATCTTAAAAAAACCAAAAATAATAATCTATAATTTATAGATTTATAGCCTCCCTCGAGGAGTTCTTCACTTCCGGATTTTTCTCGATCGACTGACTCACTCCCGTGTGGTGGCCGGGATAAGAATAGTCCCAATGTAGCTCATGCATGTCGTACGAGGCAACTAAAATGGCTACCCAGGGAGGGTAATGGATTGTAATGCTGTAGTCAATGAAGTTCTAACTGAGGCTCGGCTATTGCTGTTACCTTCCTGCTATGATCAGAGCTTTCATTCAATAGCTCAATAACACCTTATCCTTACACTGTCCTCTACAGATAACGGGGAAGATGAAAAGCATTCTTGCTTCGACCATTTAAGCCAGTCCTTATAAGGACTATATAAGGTCCTTCACTTCCTGGAAGTCTCAGATAATAACAATTCATTTTATTTTCTTATTTATTTATTTATTTTTAACTGTAATAACATTTTATTTATCATCATACAGGATATTTAACATATACACAATAAAGCATACTATTAAATTTTCTGTTCAGTACAAAATGTAGAGTACAGTGATTTTTTTAAAATATAAATGTACATTTTTTTTAGTATCAATATCATAGCTTATTATTATACAGCCTATTTACATATACACAATTAATAATAATAATAATAATAATAATAATAATAATAATAATAATAATAATAATAATAATAATAATAATAATAATTGTTTCTTTGGGAGGCATTTCTGATTTCTTCCTCGAAGCTTTGCAGCTTATCTGAGGAAGATAAGCTGCAAAGATGGCGATGATTTCTTGGTTATGTTTCTATACTGGTCGCAAGCCAGATGTTGATTTTACTGTTTGTAGGTGGAAGACTACAACTGCTTTTACAGAGGTCAACTTTTTTTTTTTTTTTTTTTTGCAAGTAGGGTTGGATTTGGACATGGTGTGTTTGTGTCCTCGTAATGTTGTTTTTTGAGAGTGGATTTTTCATAGTTTTTTTTTGTGTGTGTGGGGGGGGGGAGAGAGAGAGAGAGGGAGAAACAGGAATTTTTCTAAATTTCATTCTCGCTATAATATTCATTTAGCGCCTGTTTCAGCTCTCTGAAATAATAATAATAATAATAATAATAATAATAATAATAATAATAATAATAATAATAATAATAATAATAATAATAATAATAATAATAAATTTATAGAACTTATATACAAAGCAAAAAATCCTAAGAAATAAAAAACCTTCAGCCCACCTAGAGGTTAAAGATGGAAAGGTATAGTGATATTTCTAACTAGAAATAAATAAAGGTGAAAACAAACATATTAATGTTTGTTTTCACCTTTATATATTGATGTGTGATGATGGTGACGACGTCGGTCTGTTGCATTCCACTGACGGGCAAAGGTCTCTCCTAAATTTCTTCGCTCATCTCCCTCTCTCTGACGGACTACTACCCTCATCCAGTTTTTGCTGCCATAGCTATGATCTGATTCATCCACTTCATCCCCCCCTCTCTCTGAGAATATTGCAATAAGGAGTGTCCATTCTGTCATCTTTTATCCTGGCTACTTGACCAGACCGGTTCCACTTTAACTGTTTGCATTTTTTACCTCCCTGTTTTTATTTATTTATTTATTTTTAATAATTTTCAAAACACTTCTCGCCATAGTTCATTGGCATACTTTACGTTTTTGCTTGTTTTTTGTCGAAAAATGAAGAACACTAAATTTTTGGACATCGCATGTCGATGTGAGAAATCAAATATAGACTCGAAGAAAAACCTCTTAATAGAGATGAGCAAATCATCCTTCATCCACTGGCTCATTCATCAATCATTACTCCATGCTTTGGGTGTTCTGGAATGTATTATAGTTATCACCTGTTGTTCAATAATATTATTTGTTCCGGATAGGTGTACTCTGGCACGGATTCAGTATTGATGCCATCATAAGAATTTTTGAGCAATATATTACTCAACAATTCCTCTCATGATATCCTATCATCGTACTCTTCCGATCGCAAATCATGACTAACATCACGATTTTTGTATTGTAAAATTCAAGTCCCAAAAGGTTACTTTGTGTTGTTCAATTCTTTTATCATCTCCATCAAACTTTCGATAATTTGGTTTATGGTATGCAAATTTGTATATTAAAAAAAAGAATCTAAACCTTGCTTGCTCAAGTGCAGGTTTTCTTCTAGTTGGCCAGAGATTCTGTTTTGAATAAACAAATGTTGAACAATTTATAGAATTATGGGAAATAATACTGATTGGGAGATAGTCGTTCAGATCTGATTTATAATTTTTGTAATTTTTCCGAGAATTCGTCCCTGGTTAGTGGCTGAAAGGATTATCCTCGATTTTAGTCAATTAACCTGAGATGAATTCACTAATAATAATATTGTAGTTCACCACAATAGGCAATAAACAATGCTTTTCGTCCAAATTTCGAGGGTTCGACATTTATTTTATCTTCATCACGAGTATTCCCATTTTTCATCGAGTACGTACATTCTCAATTTCCGTGCGTTGCTGATTAGATGGTTTCTGTATTATTCATTATCAGACATGCGGTGGCAGAATGAATTGGCTGGAGTTAGAATTCAGTTTCTTTTGGAAATTACCTTTTATTTTTAAGATTTCTTTGTTGCTTTTGAATTCTCTCTTTTTATTCCTTAGTTGGTTGGTTGGGCATCTCTTGCCAGTAGACATCCCCTCTTTTGCCTTTTTCAAGCCAATATTATTTTCCAAGCCATACCTTATTATTAACGTACGGTTAGCATTCATCGTGTTCGTTATGATTTCTCTTTAAAATCAAGTTCAGATATAATAAAAATCACATTATGTTCAGCATATTTACTTTTATTCCTTGGTTCATTCTTAAGTATCTTCGATACTTTTTCCCTTGAGTTCTTTTTAAAGATTGTTCACTTCAGATCCTAAATGCTATCTCTATTAGTAGAGTACGCTGTTTTCTCAGAAATATTTTATGGTTCTTTTTTTAGATGAGTCTTGTATGCATTAATATTATTCTGAATTACTTGAGGTTCAGATTTTTTCCTGAACCATTTATTTCTGTTTCTGTTAAGGCAGATTTGACTTGCTCCATCTAACTATTTTTTGATAAGTATTGAGTTAAATTTATTCGTCATCTGTCTTCTGGACAGTCATTTTTCGAACTGGTATGTAATATATTTCAACTTTTTCTCTTGAAGATGGATTGTCACTGTCAGAGATTTAGAGCAACCGAACTGATTTTTCTTCTTTGAGGTTTCGAGATCCAAAGCTATTTTGACCAAAATGGAATCTTTTTGCCCATTGGGGCATTGAAATAACCACTACTTGACCCCGATCACCTTCATAAAGAAATTAGAGAGAAAATCAAAGAGAAAAACTGCTGCCACATGTAAAAAATGTAATGACTACGCAGAAATAAAAAAAACAACAACTCTGCTATTAGATTTAAAATTTTAAGGAAATAATTTTAATCCGAATGAGACTTGAGGAATTAGAACTCATGAGTTGGAGACTAGGTAGATATTGCAATGCAAAACGAAAGTGATGGGGGATAGAAACACTATTTACTAAATTTCCAAAAATATGAAAATAAAAGAAAAACAATAAATACTAAACACTTAAATGATCAAAAGAATTCGATCCATCTTGAAAAATATAAATAAAAATCTAAAAATATTGCTTCTTCATTTTCTCCTCCACATTTTTGAAAAAAAATGCGGTATTAGTGTAAAGCTAATGCGAGCTATAGAAATTTTCGTAGACTAATTTTGTTTTTCTCCCAACAAATGTTAATTCTGTAATATTTTACCAGAGAAATATTATCAAGTGGTGACAAATGTATGTGGATGTCATACATTTTCAAATTTTTTGAGTGATTCAGGCGATGTTTAAGTAAAGCCAACTGTAAAAATTAGGACTATCCCTAGACCACTCCATAGTAGTGGCCGAAAGACCGTCCAACTCAGCGTTAGCACCACTCAGTGACGAGCTTCCCCACCACCGCTCATATTTCAGGGAAAAGCATCCACCGACAAAGCCCCTCACGGGGCCGTGCCGGAGGACACCTACCCCGGGGACTGAAAATATATGTATATGTATGTATGCAATCCCATCGCAGCCACCCCCCTCACCTGGAGCGAAATTTTCCGGAAGAAATCTGAGAGAGCAACGAAACTAATTAGATCTCTTATGCCAACGCTAACGCACTTTTAGTCGTTAGCAACTCAAATGTTACAGCAAGTAATGAACAATAAACATTATATTAAAAACATAATGGTGTCAATATTTTACATTCTAAAACTAAAGTAATTATGGAGAAATAAAAATAAAATTGTATTTTAAATATCTATATAAAGGATACCATATAATTTTTAAGATTTAAAATTATTTTTCTAAACGAAAGTTTTAAAACAAATCTGTTATTCAAGTTTTAAGTACAAGCGAACAACTAACAAGGTCTTAACAACAGATCTAATAGATTTTGAAATGTTCACAGTCTGGAAGCCTAAAAGATTTCATTGAAAAGAAATTCCACTTATCGCGAGGTTAATTATAGTTTAATTAGAAAAGGATTACAGAGCATTAAATGGTCGTTGGATGTCTATCTTCTAGGAAGGGCTTAATGTTGGATAAAGTTTTCTAATCTAGAACTGTGATAAAAATTGAATTTGACTTGAGGTGTTTTAACAAAAATTGAAAATAAGCAGACAGGAAATACATCAGGTCAGCTAACCACGTGACTAATGCTGCATCAAGGATCAGCTGGGTGATGTGAACATTTCAATGCGACCCAGCCCCCCCCCCACACACACACACGCTCACTCAGTCTGACAGCTCTTTCTCATACAATCCAGTTGTTGCTCTTCTCTCATAGCCTCGCACTCAGTGGTTGGCGCGCGAAAGCGGTCAATACTACACTCCTGGAGCACACATTCAGCACCGAGGCAAGAAAGGCAGGAAGACCGATTGGGCGCTGTGATCATAGGGGTGTTGTGCCACATTGTTCGAACTGGGAGAGAGAGAGAGAGAGAGAGAGGGCATCTCCTAAACGGAACATGTTTGGAAATAAGAAGAAAGGTAAGTCCCATTTCTTGTTGTTTAGAAACGAACATAAGGTAGATGACACCTGTTTGATTTGGCCACCAGCTAATGCACGTGTGGAGATAAATCCGCAACGAAGAAGGAGACGGGAGATCTAAAGACTGGGTTCGCCTTATGGATGTGAACCAATTCATAGAAATTCGTATTATCAGTGGATGCTGAAGGATTCCGCTGTTGTTTGTAAACATTTCACATTTCCTTATGGCGTTGTCACTCCCTTCTGTCAATGTGGGTGTTCTCCGCCATTTCCAGGGACAAGTAATGTCTCATAGCAAGTAAGCAGCGCCCATTCTCAGATGGTATACACATTAAGGGACATTTGTGCTACCCTAAGAATACTTTCCGGTGTATAAATCATTAGGCAGTAATAGCTAGTGACTACAGGAACAGTATTTGACTGTTAATTTCCTTTTTTAATATGTAAATATTTTAAGTATTTTGAGATATACATATCGCTGCAATCTTCAGCTATTTGTGAATAACATTCATTGTTAGTCATTTCGAAGCCATTTTTGTTTTATTGATGTACGTAATAGGATTTAGTTTACAGTAAATAATTTTCTATTTGTAGTTGTTAGATTAGTGCACAGATAAACTCTTTAATCGGATATTTTGGGGAGAGTTTCGCTCTCTGCTAGGAAAGCAAGAAGGGATTTTATATCTAGTGTCACAAAAAAGTCGAGGCGCTTTCTTAGAAAACGTCTCGACTTTTTCTGAATGTTTCAGAGAAGAATCATGATATTTAAATCTAATTTAAGATTCATAACATCTGTCATTTAAATATTCAACAAATATTTTTTTGAATGATTGGTGCTCATTGGCTAACTGCTGAGTGCCGATAGAATCCAGCTGATTTATTTTACGATTTCAAAAGAAGGTAATGCACATTATTAATTTTAATTATAAACGTTATCAAAATAAAATACATTTAGCTGGACATTTTAAAAAAGCAAAACGGTGTGTTGACATTTAAAACATTGTGACGTGATATTCAAGAAAAAAGGACGGATTTGAGCTGTGTGATATTTTGTCCCAGCGAAAAAGAATTCCAAAAGTCTCCAGTCAAGCATGGCATCACTTAAGAACGCCATAAGAAATACTCTCTTATGTCTGTCCTCTGCATATGATCTTTTTTTGTTCTTTTCAGTTAAACGGTTTAGAAAAAGACCTAGAAAATCTTTAGACAATAAAAGATTATATTTCTGTTTATTGGTTTAAGATGTGTAATATAATGCTTCCGTACAATAAATAGTTTGCCAGTCGAATTCAACGATGTCCTTTGGCTGTAAACCGTTAGGTTCGAATTCTGTCTAGGACACGAAGATCCTTTATCAGGCATTTTCAACAGAAGGTGAATTATTTGGTCTCATACGGAGGTCGAACTGGTTGAAAGCTACCAATGTGGTGATCAGGAATGACACTTCGCACAATGGTATTCGTACTGAGTCGAATTCGCCAGGGACAGCACCTATCAGCTTCGTCATGACTGTCTGTTTGTCAGTCTGTCCTGCATAATACAGCTCGAGAGGGGAGAAGTGATTTGGATAAATCTTAATATTTTATATTTCGAAGGAAAATTATCGGTCGATTTTAATTTTCGTTAAAATCCATCTACTGTATAGTGATACATTTTAAGTGAAATATTACCTGCACGAGTGATCGATGTATGAAATTACCTTCAGTACCGATTATTTTAATCTCTCTCTCTCTCTCTCTCTCAATACAATAATCACGCTCATTGAATGTAATGTAACACTCATTTTTTTCACTCTTTTGTTTATTAAGTGACACCCGTTAAATGCGTCTGCAAATCATGTTGAAAGTGCTCTTCTGATAGAAATAATTCTACTGATATGTTTTCAATAGAAATACTGTCCATCAGCACCCATCCTTTTATTTTTCTTCTCCAAAAGATTACTTGAAACCAATTTCAGTAGTTACATTTTACTACCTTTCATAGCCGCCATTTCCACTGATGGATCTGTCAACTCGTGAAGCACATTTAGAAAACTGAAATCACAGTGGCTTAAAATATGGTGTGCAGAAGATTGTTTACGTTTTTACTGAGCGGTAGCCGAAGTTTTTAGAAATAAAAAGTCACAAGAAATTCTGTTTGTAAGATGCCTGAAGTGGGTTTTTTTTAGGGGTTCATTTTTGGTCTCTAGATTAGGGTTTTCACGGTATTTTATTTATCCTGTCCAGAGTACTTAATGGCACGAAGGGTTTACAACCTTTGTGAAAGGCTGAGATTCGCATACAAAATGAATCCCCCGTTTTCTGTCAGCATGTATCTTTTCGCCACCTTCCATATCAGCTTTCTTTCGCCGTGAAAGGTCATCTTGCATTAATATCGTGAATTCTTTATAAAGTTTTATCCACTTTTAGATAAACTGCCATCGCTTAAAAGAGATCACCGTACGTGTTTGACCGAGTTGTACGCCCGTGTTTTAACACAAAATTAATATATCATGTATCAAAACTTAGGGGGAAATGATCACAATTGAAAGTTCGTCTTCTGATTTATACAGTGATTATTCCTCGGATTTTTTATTCCACGATCACCATAAGAACACACACATTTAACAGATACGTTAAATATATGTTGCATCTGCGTATATCCAAAATAATCTAACCAAACCCCCAAAGAAAATTATTAACATTTCTTCGGTATATGATCGGAGATGGTTGTTTTCAATGTTTTCAGTAGATCAAGTTTTTTTTTTTTTTTTTTTTTTTCCTTTCTGAATGTTTGTTGCAACATGAGAAACATCAATCCCACCTTCACTAAAATCAGCAATATTAGCAGCGTATTATTATCAGTTTTAGACCAGGGACTTGACATTTTCGATTTAATGCTTGGACGAAAAGTAGTCTCGTATAAAACCAGCACTGCTTTAGGATATACGTTGCACAAATGACAATGCTGTATTTAGTTAATATCTCAAGTAGATCGACATTGTCTTCATACACTAACTAGAGATGTTCGTGCTTAAAATGTTAATATTTGAAAATCAAACCGGAAAGGGAACTGCATAAAAGTATATCTGAACGTCCAAGTATACCGAAGGGGGGGGGGTAGAATATCTGATTTATGAGAATCTTTTGTGTAACTGACTCCGTCTTTGTATATTAGCGCTACACTACATCAAATCGTACATTTAACAGCATCTCGACGGACATCAAACAGACTACCATAAATTCTAGAATCCTCGAAGTATCTCTCAAGAATAAAATAGCGTGCGAAATGCTATCTATCCCGCTAGTTTATCGCATCATTTGTCCTCTAACGTTTTCTCATCTATTTTTCCTCAGCGGAGCCATCAAGATTAAAATGATTCTAACAATGTTAGGGTAGCTTTTGTGGTTGCATTTTTATTGTCGAAAGTTTAGTTAAATGACCAGCTGTGGTATTGAGCAGCAATAACTTAGCTTTTGCTGGGAAAGCTTTCACTACATTTAGCTCACGTTATCCTGAATTCGGCATGTTGCTTTTGTGTACCGTAGATCTGTGCGTTCACCCATTATTTGCCAAAGTGCATTGTGTTTTCTTTTACCATAAGAAAAGCGATTTAATCTTGGATCGCCAACTATGCAACTTTCTTTGTTTCAATTTATTTCGGTCGAAATCTCTAAAATAAGAATTCTGAATTTAATAATTATAGTATAGGAAAAATGACTCTTTTCAAAAAAAAATGTTTACAGGTTTTCTAACAATTTTTTTTAAATATATTTATAAAAGATTCCTTTTTTAATGCGGCAAATACCGAAGTATAAAATGATCAATTTGTCATATGTAGCAGCTCTAAACTGTCGACATATAAATGCGTTGTTTTTATGAGTGAGTGATGGCAAATCTCTGCTTTGCGTGTAAAATTGAAATTGTGGCGAATGAAAGCTCGAAATAGTGTGGATAGAAATCTTCTTAATGTGCCGAAGAAGAATAAAATAAAATAAAAATATTTATAGAATCTGCAAAGAGCGGGGAGGATCAAGTTTTGAAACATGTTTTACTCATTCTCTGATCATATTTCAAGAATATGCTGGTCTGATAAGAAATAATGCTTTAGAATGTATAGTAACAACTGAAAATAAGTTTTACACTTATATAAATGCGAAAAGTCTAAATTTGATATCTTTTAATCAACTGTATATAAATAATACAGCGATCATGAGTCCCTCTTACGGGATATTAATACATAATAATAATTATACTAGGTGCTTTTGTAGCCTTGCGAAAACAGTGTTTGTATCTACAGTGCTAGGCCACCGGATTAGAACCAATTCGCCAATCGAAGTTATTAATATTATTAATAATATTAATAGGACTGTCATACTACTCATTTATATCGCTCTCACAGAATATTTTAAATAACTTGAAATAGTAGTAAATGATAATGGCTATCAATTCAATGTCAATAAGTGCAATTTACGCACTTGGGCTTGCTGAGATTTTCAACGGCATATTATATTGGCAGGATTCTATTACAAGAAGTTAATTAGGGTAGGGATGTTGGAGTTACAGGGGATAAATAAAGCAAGTTCATAGCTCACATTGCAAAAATTACAAATACAACTGAAAGGAAAATTGCGATGTTGAAAGGCTTTGATATGTAAGGATGTACACATGTAATGTTGTACAGTGAGTTAGCTTTGCATTAGAAGCTCCCCCCCCTCGATTTACACATTCCTCGCGATAATGATGTACCACGTCACTTTAGGCTACTATTAATGGGCACACTTATCCCCTGGGCGTAATCAGTAAACGTTTTCTAGTAATTGAGAAATGTGGCTACGTAAGACAATTTGACCTCGTGCAGACGGTTGGGGCGAGGAGGGCAGGTGCCGATATTTCGGAAACAGGCCGCACTTCTTTTGCTCCCGTATTACTGTATCAAGAGTGTACCAGGACTGGATTAACCATGCGATATCCTGCAGAAGGGCTCACATTAGTTAGCCCACGGGTGGTTAATCGTAAGATGAGCGTCGGGTGTCACGACTGGTATCTCAGCAACGACGTGCAACAGTCACACAGATCACCCACCAGTACAACAGTGGGGCAGTTCGACCAATTTCCACATGCAACATACCTTGCTTCATCTGGGATTTCACATCCGAAGATAGACCGGAAACCAATAAGGATACCCGTGATGAAGGTCAGGCATCGCAAACAACGCCTCTTATGGGCAAGGAACGTCGGCAATGGACCCTCGACAGATGGAAGGAGGTCGTCTAGAGTGATGAGTCCCGTTTTCCTGCTGCACCATGCTGATGGCCGGGTTTGCATTTGGCGTAAACAGCATGAAACCCTAGTCCCTGATTGCACAGTTGGGATTCAAGAGGCCGGTGGAGGTGGAGGTGGTGTTATGGTCTGGGGAGCCTTTTCCTGGAGCACCCTAGTTTTATTCGTTATAATCTCACAAACACTGAGTGGTGAACTTTACTGGGACCTGTTAGCCAGCCATTTCCATCCATATTTGCAGGAGGTCTATCCCGACTACAGTGCCATCTTTTAACATGGCAACACGCACACCTTATCATCAGTTCATACAATTACTAAGTGGTTGGACGATAAAGACAACGAATTTGCCACATTGCCTTGAACCCCCCCCCACATTCTCCTGAGTGTAACCTAATTGAACCTGTGTGTTTTGCTAGAATGGGGTGTGAGAACTACTTATCTTCCTCCATGGAATGAGCTTGAACTGATGGAGTTGATGCAGCGGACATGGGTCGAGTTACACACGGAAGATGTTCGACACTTTGTTGAATCTATTCCGAGGCGTCTGCAAGCCGTGCTTGCACATAGAGGTGGATCAACACGTTATTAGGTTAGCTTTCCTAATGCAAAGCTAACTCATCGTATTATAATTCATCTATAATTTATAATTATTTAAATTTATAATCTGAATTTATATAATTTTAGAATTTTTAGGAAAGTTACCAGTTCCAAAATCATGAGTTCGAAAGAACTTGACTGAAATTGAGTTTTTAGTGAAACAGTTTTAAGTGTCGAGATGGCTGAAATATTTAGCAGCCTTTTTTAACCAATATTACTTTTTTTTTCTTTCTAATTAATCTTTATCAAGTGTGTTATTAATAGCAATTCTTTTTTTTCCCGAATTTGGTTTTCATTCATTTCAAGAATTATCGTTCTGTTTGGAAATAAACCCGCTCTGTGCTACCTCTCGTTTCCATTAGTTTATCTTTCTCTTCCTCAGACATTCCATTATTTGTATAAAACAACTGTGCATTTTCCTTTTTTGCCATTTCCTGTTCGTTGTACCGGAAATAAAAAAAAGAAGAACATCCGCGAAAGAAACTCGCTCTTTGAAGTTCCTCTTACCTTTATAAGCGACTCCCTTTGTACCAGTCCCCGAGCAATATTGATCAGAGTAGAGTCGAATTATGTGCTTGACATCCCACTATCCTTGGCATCTGCCGGCTCTGAAGGGCAACCTGATGGCTACTTCAGCCACACACACACACACACACGAAAAAAAAAAAGCGGAAAGTTTCGTGTGGGAGTTTAAATTCTCTCTTTCGAAAAAGCTAGCTTGAATTTTAAGATGGCTGATTTCGTGATTTGTTTACATCCCTCCCAGAATCGACTATACTAATGAGATACGTTCTGTTTCTACCACATTTATTAACGTTTACTATTTTAACGCCAGCATTCAAAAGCACCTATGACGTCACTCTCTTTAATCCTTTGGTAATTTAACGTGCGCGAGTGCAATAATTAAGTAACACCAAATTAAATATAGTTGTTTGGAGGCGAATTAGGTCGTTCTCCCTTATCTCCGTGCTATTACAGCCCACTGCACTTTCGTAATACTTCTCGAAAATTATTTCATTATCAAACATTGTCTGCGAAACCTATTATAATTCCTTATAAGGACTGGCTTAAAGGGGCGAAGCAAGAATGCTTTTCATCTTCCCCCGTTATCTGTAGAGGACAGTGTAGGGATAAGGTGTGTTATTGAGCTATTAAAGCTCTGATCATGGCAGGAGGGTAACAGCAATAGCCGAGCCTCAGTTAGAACTTCATTGGCTACAGCATTGCCATATGTAAAGGTAAAGCCGTCTCTAAAAATTCGGACGATCCCTAGGCCACTCAATCGTGGGCGAAAGACCGTCCATCTCAGCGTTGGCTCCATTCAGTGATTGCCTTCCACAAACACGCCACCACCACCGAGCAGAACCGCTCAAATTCCGAAGAAAAGCATTCACCGACAAAGCCCCTCAGTGGGCCGTGCCGGAAAACAGTTTCCCCGGAGACCCAAATTGCTCCCTTAAGGCAAAAACCTTAAGAGAGCGTATTCAAAGTCTCGAATCTCTGCGCCCCAGAGGGTAACAGCAACAGACCTCAGTTAAACTTCATTGGTATTGCCATCGATTACCCTAGGAGGAATTTTTCGGCTCTCCTCATCAGCTACGTTCCTCCCCTAAGTTGAATAATAAGATGAAATTATATAAAAATAAATTGGTGTACCTAGGAAATATTAAGAAACTATTAAAGATTTTCAACGAAGTATGTTATTTGAAAAAAATATGATGATAAATATACTTTTCAAATTAATTTCAATCAAGTATTATAGAAATTTTCCTTTTTCTTACGTTTTTGATTAAAATAGCATTTCACACTATTATTCCTTTGTTTGTCTATAGCGAATATATTATTTACTTTCAAGAGCTTTCTTCGATTAGTGAAAAAAAAAGAATGCATTTTATACTATCGAAGAATGAAGTGGTTTGGAAGGAAATATTAAGTAACTTCAATTTTTTGAATTGTATTAAAATTAAATTTTCCGTTTTCAACATCAATTTAAATTGAATTTTTAAAATTATAACAATGTTAATTACCTAATGTGATGATTTCCAAAAATTAAATTATAAATTATAGAGAACTCTTTCAAGATCTTTTTCGTCTTAAAGTTTTTAAAAGAACTGGGAGATGGACTGAGTCCTTGACTCTTTATCCCGTCATCTGAATGAAGAAAATCTGTGTGGATAGGGTGTTATTGAGCTAAAAGCTCTAGTCATGGCTTGACTAGAGCTTTTAGAGCTCTAGTAACGGCAATAGCCGAGCCTCAGTTAAAACTTCATTGGCTACAGCATTGCCCTGGAAGACCTAAAAAGGACTCTTATCCAGTTCGATCTTTTTCGTCCTTATAAGGACTGGCTTAAACGGGCGAAGCAAGAATGCTTTTCATCTTCCCCGTTATCTGTAGAGGACAGTGTCGGGATAAAGTGTTATTGAGCTATTGAAGCTCTGATCATGGCAGGAGGGTAATAGCGATAGCCGAGCCTCAGTTAGAACTTCATTGGCTACAGCATTGCCATCCATTGCCCTCCAAGGGTATTAATCACCGCATCTCACGGTCGATTACCACAGTCCCCATCTTTTTCGTTGAAATAAAAACATTAAATATTTTGTACTGTAGAAGACAAAAATGGTGTACGAAGAATATATTAAGAAACTTCAAAAAGATGGGGACTGTGGTAATCGACCGCATCTCACGGTCGATTACCACAGTCCCCATCTTTTTCGTTTTTAAAAGAACTGGGAGATGGACTGAGTCCTTGACTCTTTATCCCGTCATCTGAAAGAAGAAAATCTGTGTGGATGGAGTGTTATTGAGCTAAAAAGCTCTAGTCATGGCTGGGTAACCGCAATAGCCGAGCCTCAGTTAAAACTTCATTGGCTACAGCATTGCCATTCGTTACCCTGATTAGTAAGTAAAGGGTAAAATCTCAAAAAATCGGACGATCTCTAGGCCACTCCATAGTGGGCGAAAGACCGTCCATATCTCAGCGTTGGTTCCACTCAGTGACGGCCGCCCCGTCCTAGCACCCCGACGGGCTCCCCGACTACTGAGCAGAACCGCTCAAATTCCGAGGAAAATAATTCACCGACAAGAACCCCTCAGCGGGCCTGCCGGAGAACACCTTCCCCGGAGACTCAAAGTGCTCCCTTAAGGCAAAAACCCCAAGGAACCGAACTCAAAAACTCACACCCAGGATAACAGCAACAGCCGAACCTCAGTTTACTTCCTCGGTTCAGCATTGCTAATTGTTACCCTGGAAGTCCTAAAAAGGACTTTCCCATCTTTTTCGTTGAAAAAAAAAAAAAAAAAAAATTGTACTGTAGAAGACAAAAATGGTGTACGAAGAATATATTAAGAAACTTTATTTTCTTTTAAAATAAATGGTTAATTTTATTTAGACTACTAATTATATTATATATTATCGACTTTTTTTTACTTTTATGATTAAAATAGGAATTTTAGACTATTAATTCTTTGTTTCAATTATCGATAGCAGGCACATTATTAATAGCAACTTTTTTCAACCGGTTCTTTTTGCAAAGAACGCTCTTTTTGTAGTTTCATAGGCGTATTTCATTTCTTACTTTCTTTTTGTTTTGTTTTCTATAGAGTGTTTTAGTGTCTATAAAGGGCTATTAGAAGCTCGAACAAATGACTGCATCACTACTATTGAAGATTTTCATTGAACGAATTGAGAGCCGTGCTGCTAATGTTTATGGGATGTGCCAGATCTTTCGGTACAGCGAAGCCTTTTCATCCCCCTAGTAAGACAGATTGCCGCTGTCACTTTCAGAGGCTGCACATCCGATGCTACGACAAGCACTTTATAGCTCTCGGGAGACCGTGTTACACGTCCACCTGTCACCTGCATAGCCACTGGATGAGACTTTTTGGTTGCAACACAAAACATGTTTCTTGTACACCGCCTTGTCTCTCGGCCTACTCTCTGAACGCTTCGAATCCAATAGGTTGGTGACACCGCCGGGATGAAAATGTGATCACAGAGAGATAAAGTTTCTGTTTTTCTTCCCAATTTTAGGGTTGACAGGTGGTCACAGAGACTCAGACTTCATATGATAACTTAGGCAGTTGAATCCTATGGGAAATTCCGGGACTTTAAGATGGGATTAAGATCTGTAGGATTTGGAACAGCAGTGAAACATTGTATTAATCATTTGAGTCCATTAAAATGATGATCATGCACTTCCTGTTGCATTATGAATGGACCAACCACTAAAACAGATTGGATTCTTTGGGTTATGTGTATAGTAATGAAATGCCACATGAGGATTTATCATCTCGAAGTTCCAACATCATAGAGAACACAAGACTAGCATAGGTACCCTACTGGACTTTTCATCACCTGGAATGTCATGAATGAGGTACGAACCCAAACACCTAATCATAAATTAATGATTACAGCGGAGCCTGCGAACTGCGAAGGGATTCCAAACCATTTTCTGGAGCGAGTGTTCTCTCTGTTTACATTTTTTTCCACTCAGAAAAGGTTGTAACTCTATGGTACATTAATACAGTGAAGGGGCTAAGCATTTTTTTATTATAAATTTTATACTTTTTGTGCTTATATTGATTTTTTAGATAATTCGCAACCGCTAATCTAGAAATAAAAATGGGATCATTTTTCAGTTTTCCAATAACGAGATCATTGTCTCACACTAGCGATGAGATCCATTTACTACCTAAAACTCGACGTAGTTTTTTTTTTTTTTTGAAAAAAAAAACACTTCAGAGCTACTATAGAATATCAGAAGCTGTCTAGACATTGACATATGTTCTGTCCATAAGCACAACAACTTTATTTTCTGAGAGTATAATTATTAAGACAGTCTGTCAAGGAACGACAGACTGTCTTAGGCGAGCTCGTAAAATTATAGAATCCTTTTTTCTTTGAGTCTATCTCTTTCTTCCTCTTTATTAGCATCCTTTGTAGCTCCTCTTTCTTTCATCGATAAAAAAGTGAGCTATACGTTTTGAGAAAAACCAGAAGGAGATTTACTATTTGAGTATCAGAATCCATACGAATGGTTTATTGAGTACAAAGAGTATTTCTGACATAACTCATTTCTTTCATTTCCATCCTCCCTGTTTCTTTTGTATGCTTAGGTTTTCTGCATAAAACATGCATGAGTCACCATGTGCATGTTTACATTTTCGGCCAACACTGTGTAGCAGCTACTATAGAAAATCAGAAGCTGTCTCGACATTGACATATTTTCTGTCCATAAGGACACCAACTTCGCAATGCTTGTCGCGTTGCGAAGTTGGTGGATTTTTTTTTATTTTTGTAAGTTTTATTATTATAAGTTTTTGATTTTCGAGCACGGAATCATAATAAAAGAAGAAAATGGCGTCTGTTGTTCAAGTGATTTTAAATGTTGTGAATTTTTGCTATTATTATGAAATTTAATTATTTTGAAAACATAAATAGTCTCTTTTGAACATAAAAAATTCTCTGTTCATTTTGGCATTCTACACATAGACTTCCTAACCAACAGGCAAAGACGTTCCCTTATTAATCAAGAATTCTCGTATCGAAATATTTTCGATGTATTCAAAACTTCATTTAAGACTGATACAGTATCATGCATGCTAGCGAGTTTATGATTGGTCCAATAGCAAGACATTATTTCATGAACGCATGCATTCCCTGAGAGGCCATTAATTAACAGGCTATGATCTCGGGCACAAAGTGAATTAATTACCCTCATATAAGCCTGCAATTCCGCTTCTGAATAATTAAATAGCCTCTAAATGTGTTCAGAGAAATCTCTAAGCAAATTAGTAAAGCCTATACACGGTTTGTTTAGCTAACTCCACTGAAATGCCAAAAGAAAAATAAAACAGTGTATAGCGTGATGTATCGCAAATCCAACATTCTTTGGCAGGTGGAAACTTAATGCTGATGATGTAGGTTGACGTTAGAGTTTAATTTTCGTAAATTCTTTGCATTATTTCTTTCGAAAATAAAAACAAAGAGGAAAAAATACTTTAGTGACTGCAGATATCCCCAAGAGAAACTCAATTTAACAGAGAATGGTGTGAAAAAGAATTTCTTTAAAGATGCACGAATACAGTTCAAATAATGAGTTTGAAAATAAAATTTAAATCATAGATTTAAAATAAATAATGTTTATATATTATAAAATATGTTTAAATATGTAAATATCTTTGAGTGCCATCTCCCATCGAAGGTCGGAGACCACCTTGGCAAATTTTGAGCGATCCTCAGCCACTCTAAACAGTCCCTTAGAGCTCATGCCAGTCCACTGTCTGATGTCTGCCAGCCAAGATTTTCTTCGTCTTCCTTGTCCTCTTCTTCCATTTATCTTCCCCTTTATAATCAATTGAAGTATCTTATATTTTTCATTACGAAGTAGGTGACCAAAATATGCAGTTTTCCTTCTTTGTATGGTATCTAAAAGTTCACGTGATTTTCCCATTTGTTCCAGTACTTCCTGATTGGACGTTTTTGTTGTCCATGGGATTTTTTAACATTCGTCTGTATAACCACATCTCAAAGGCTTCAAGTTTTTTTATTGATGTTTTCTTCAAGGTCCAAGTTTCTGCACCGTACAGCAGTATAGACTATACATAGCATTTAACCATGCGTACTCTAAGTTTAAGTTGCGGTTACACAGTGTTGATTTCATCAGGAGAAACTTTTTTCTTGCCATTTCAATTCTAACTTTTATTTCCATTTCTGGATTGCATTCTTCATTTAACCAGCATCCGAGATATTTAAACTTTGTCACTCTTTCTATTCGTTTCCCATTTAAAGAAAGTGATGAATTAAGAATTGGGTTCTTGCTTATGACCATGAATTTAGTTTTGGTGATATTTATTTTTAATCCCATTTTTTCACTCTCTTCTTTCACTAGTTCCAGAAGATTTTGAAGATCCTGAATATTGTCAGCCAGGAGAGCTGTGTCATCAGCATATCGGATGTTACTGATGATTTCACCATTTGCATTAATCCCTTCCTTTATTCCTTTTTAAATTTTTTTGAAATATGGCTTCTGAGTATACGTTAAAAATAAGAGGTGACAGCACACATCCTTGCCTTACTCCTCGTTTGATGTTAATGAGGTCTGTTCATCAACTTGAACAGATGCCTTTTGGTTCCAATATAAGTTCTGAATGATCCTGATGTCTTTACCATCTAATCTAATTCTCTTTAATAGTGCAATCATTTTAGTATGTTGGACTTTATCAAATGCTTTCTCAAAGTCAATGAAGTAAATGAATACTTCCAGAAAAGAGCCTCTCTTGTTCCCAAACCGTTTCTAAAGCCGAACTGGGTATCACTGATTCTGTCTTCACATTTTGTGTATATTCTTTTTTGAATTATTTTCAGGAACATTTTGAGAACATGACTCATTAGGCTGATCATTCTCTAGTCATTACAAGTTTTTGTATTTGCTTTTTTAGGTAGCATGATGAAGGTCGACTGTAACCAGTTTTGTGGGATTATGCCTGTATCTTAGACCTTATTAAATTGCTTTACTAATATAGCAATGTTGTCACCTTCTAATAACTTTATTATTTCTGCTGGTATTCTATCAGGGCCTAAGGCTATACCATTTCTAGCCGAGTTCAGCGCACATTCTACCTCTGATCTTAGAATGCATGGACCGTCCATCTGTTCATAAGTATTTTCTGGGTTCTAGCTGTTATCAGAAAAGAGTTCTTCTACATATTTCACCCATTATTGTATTTTGTCATCTTTTTCGGATATTATTTCTCCCTTTTTGTTTCGAAGGATACATCGTTGTTTTTTCTTAAATATACTTGATGTCTCTTTTAGCTTTTTGTGTAGATTAAAACTGTCATGCTTTTCTTGTAGAATTTCAATTTCTCTACATTTTTCATTCATCCAGATTTCTTCTGCTTCTTTGATCTTGCCTTTAATAAATTTCTGAATGTTGGACTGTGATTTTTATATGATCTGCGTTGATCCATGAGAGAAAGAATTTCGTCAGTTATCCAATCTTTCTTTTTTACTGCTCTATCAGGACACAAGGTATTGGTACATCTCTCTATGAAGACAGATTTTAATTTGTCCCATGATTCATCAATTCTCATGACGCCATCATTCTTGATAAGTACTATCTCTTGATTCAGATCTTGACTCAATTTGTTTCTTATCTCTGGGTTTTTTAACTTTCCTAAATTAAACCGTTTTTGTTGATGTTTCTGAAGTATAGCTTTTAGTCTAATGTTTAACACTGTCACCAGTATATAATGATCAGAAGCAATATCCCCACTAGTAGAGTTTTTTGTGCTCTTTATGGAACTTCGAAATCGTTGATTAATTAGCAAGTAATCAATTTGGTTTCTGACTATATTTGTATCATTATCTTGTATATAGCCTTCGGGATGGTAGCTTAAACCGTGTGTTTGTGACTATTAGCTCCTCTTCTTGGCAGAATTGAATAAGACGGTCTCCTCGCTCATTTCTTGTTCCCAGTTCATGTTCGCCAACTATATCTCCAATTCTGCCTTTCCCAACTTTAGCATTGAAATCACCCATGACGATGTTAATATCATTTGTTTTGTGTTTTTCATTAGTTTTTTTAATTGGTCATAAACTTCTTCGATCTCGGTATCACTCTTGGCAGCAGTAGGGGCATAGACCTATATACGATTAATATCTAGTGGTTGACCTTTTAGTTTTAATAACATAATCCTATCTGAGTAGGGATGAAGCTCAACAGTGACTTATTGGCATCTTTGTTTAATATTATTCCAACTCCATTTGATGGTTGTTTTCACTACTTCCAGAGTGGTACATTGTCATGTCATTAACTTGAGTTTTGCCTGATCCTGGCCACCTAACTGCACTCATTCCTAAAATCTCAATTTCAAGGCTTTTCATTTCCTGAATAGCATTTCTTAGCTTACCTGCTTCGTACAGGGTTCTGACATTCCAAGTTCCTAGTTTTAGTGAACGCACCATTTTGAGCCCGGAAATTCTTCACACCCCTGTTCCATTTAAGGGACGCCGGGAACTCGGGGCCATTTGTGTAAATTTGCTCGCCATGGTGGTTAGTCTGGAGAGAATAGAGCAGCAGTTTCTTCATTTGCTTTCTGCTCCGCAGTATTACAGACGTACACAATAAACTGTTTTGCCATCTGCAATTTTCTCATCACAAGCTTTACCGCCATCATGAAACTTCAACCTTGTGTCAGTACTGACAAAACTGCTTCCCTTTTGTCAGAGGATTGAATCCTTTAATTGGTTTAAGAAGGCTATTAATTTAAACATGATATTTTTAATTGAATCTGATACGTTTAGAGGCTATTTAATTATTCAGAATTTTTTTAATTAAAAATAAAAACCATAACACGACACTCAAACAAGCTCTAAGGATTACGTTCATGAAGGAGTAATAAAAAATAATTAATTTCAAATATATTTACACCAACATCAAATAAATAATGAGGCGGCCAACTTTCTTAGTTAACCATGTTGTTTAACTGGGAAACGTGTCAATGCAAAAGACAGATGAATGTCTCTCTCTCTCTCTCTCTGAAGAAATACGATCTTCTTTTGAAGAATGTTAAAGTGCATCTAAAATGTGAAGAATCTGTGCAAAGTGTTTTCAACTAAAGATGAGTTATCCTGTTTCGTACAGAGGTAGTAGATTTTTTTCTCTTTCACCTTTGACTTCGGATGTTATTCCAGTCAACTTCCAACTCTACAGCTAATGGACAAAAAAATTTAAACATCGACAACTTTTCAGTTCATATGGCCTTGGTCTACCATGGGCGTCTAGTACAGCCTGTGTATTCTTCGAGGGAGCGACTCTGTCATGCTTGTAACTCATCAGGAGGAATTTTACACCATTCGTTCGACAGAAACTGGATCATTGTCTGACAGCTCGTTCCAAAATGTCCCACAAATGTTCTATAGGATTTAAGTCTGGCGATTGGGATGGCCATGGCAGACAGGACACCTGACCGTAATGTTCCGCAAACCACTGAGTGACCATATTTGCTCGATTGCTCGATAAATGGGAGTATTATCCTGTTGAAATGTGGCTGGCTGCGTAAGAGAAAAGTGTTTCAACATGGGATGAATATTATCACTTATAATTGAAAGATAACTTGCAGCATCCACTTTGCCTTCCAACACAACAAATGGACTCAAACCATGCCATGAGAATGCACCCGAGACCATTACAGAACTAACAAAACCATTCACAGTTAGAAACTAGCATTCCGGCTGATAAGCTTCCTTCGGCTGACGCCACACACTTATTCGTCCATTTGCAGCAAAAAGTGTGAACGTGGATTCACCGGACCATGTCACATCCCGCCACTGTTGTGTAGTCCACTGCCTGTGATCTTTTTACCATTGGACACGATGAGTGACATATTGGAGTGATCAAAGGCTTGTGTAAGCCAAACCGACCGGGATATCCAACTCTGCTTAGTTCCCGGCACAGAGTTTGTTGAAATGGGTGTCTCACGATCGGTGTTGAATTTTTTACACAATTCCTCAGCAGTAGCACGTCTATTTTTCGTGGCACAGTGCACTAATGCTCGAACGTCCCTCTCTTGCAGTTAGCGCTTTCGTCCACTATTACTTTTCCCTGATGTGTGTCCTGGTCTGTTTCTTGACCAACATGTGCAGTTTCACTGGTCTGATCATAGATGCACCAGCCAGCCTGGTTCCAACAATCACGTCCCTTTCAAAGCCACTGGGGGGGGGGGATCTCTCTGGATTCCATCCTAATATACAGTAAACTACGGGAGATCTTCGTTTGCCTTTATACACACACCCCGAGAAATGTCGGGAGTATATTTGCATATCAACTGCATCTGTGTTTGGTGCAAGGTGGACGGTGCATTGCAACTATCGATAACGCAACCCGATAGCTTTTTTATTTTTGTCCATTACCTGTATGTTACAATGCTTTTCCATAAACAGCATCTCACCAGTGAAATGTCTTCTTCATATACCATAACGAAACTTTTACCATTTTTCTGAATTTTAAGACAAAAAAAATTGATGATATCCAGTGTGGACATGCAAGCAACCCTACTTAGAGTTTCGACAAGTATGATCACAGCTTTCTTCTTGATCATGTTTCAATGTTTTGTGTATCATAATTATACATTTTAAAGCCATCAAATTAATTTCTTTATGAGTCTTTCAAAAGAAAACAAATTACCTGATCTCTGACAACAAGGTGTAGTTTCATTTATATTCATGTTTTCTCCTTGTAATACATAAAAATCATCCCATACACATATCCACGATTAACCCACAAAATATATTTTACGTTGTGACCATAAATTCATCTGTGTTTATTCTAAATAACAAAAAAAAAGAAAAAGAAAAAGAAACGTCAACGCAAAGCAGCAGCCAATCGTTCCTGAAAGATCTCATTTAGCTTTTCGGAAAATGATCCAAGTTCGTATATATTTAATAGTTCTTTTAAAAATATTTCAAGGTCACCGATGCGTATACTGGAGACAAGTAAACTGATCTCTTTTAACATGATAATTATATAATTAATGTTTTTTTTTTTCCCGTTGATGGTTCCACACCACTGTGAATGTGAAATCTTCGTTTAGTGGACTTTCCGTTGGCATTTTGTTCATGAAGTTGCATAGTTCTTCCATGACGATTTTCTGAAGTATAGCAATGAAAATTATATTCATTTCAGGGAAAGACAATGTTCATGCAGCTCGCCTACTTGGTTAGCCGAGCGGTGAGCGTATCCACCAACAGGCTGTGGGTTTGAACCCTGCCGAGAGCATGGATATTTGGGATTGTCTTTAAGTGGAAGATGAATTTCATCTGTCGTTGAGAGGGCCCCGCTCCGCTTATGGGAGGCCTGAAGTGGATTAAAAAAGTTGTGTTTGGTCTCTAAAGCTGGGTTTCGGACTACGTAAAAATAAATAAAAAATGCAAAACATTAATAGTAAACATTAATAAAAAAAAAAAATTCCTACTCCAACACAGTACTGATTTGAAAAAAGATTTTGTGACTGGGAGTAACATGAAGAAAGTTAAAATTATTATCGAATTTCTGAATAAAAAAGTCAGCTGTTGTTTGTAGATATTCAGGTGGATAAAAGCTGTTTATGGGAATCTTAGAATCTCTCGTAAGAATGCATGCCTACTGGAACATTTATCACCTTTTATTAATGCAACAATTGAACCCACAGATTAAAACCAACACACGAACACGTAGACACAAGAAGATTTTTAAATAAGGAATGCAACCATTTATTTCGACCTGAAACTTATAGACCATCTTCAACGTAATGGACAAAAGTAGAATTACAATGGATTTCAAAACAGATAATAGCCGTGCTAGAGTGATAATAATACGGTGTATATACAGTAGCGAACATATTAATTCGAACACTCACATTTTAAAGAAAAATTTTAATTTCGCAAGAAAATAAGCATAAGAATTAAACTCCAACTTTGCTTAATAATTTATATGCGCTTCTCTGTTCCTAATAAGTTCATTAATTCGCTTATACATGGACTCTACCAACGCAGAACACATTTCTCTTATTTCTGCTTCTCGAAACCATACTTTTATAATGGATTGTATTAAGTTATCCTTTTTATCGAAATTTAATTTTCGAAGTCTCTTTTTCTCTATAGCCCATAAATTTTTCTATTGGGTTAATGTCAGGAGAGTTAGCTGGCTACTGAAGCAATGGATGTTGTGATTTTTGAGGAACTCTTTCACTTTCTTTGAAGTGTGGCATGGAGCAAGAACCCTGTTGGAAGATGAATTCTTTGTCTTTCTGGATCTTTAGAAGCACTCTTTTCAATAGTATTTTTTATGTAATTAGTCACTTTTTCATCATACCGTCAACAGGCACACGTGATCATGGACCGTCATGTGTAAAACAACCCCAGAACATCTTTTTAGCTGGGTGTTTAGGAGCTTGTTGAAGATGGGGGGAGAAGTCTTCACAGCTGCTGATTTGCGAAATATAGGGTATTCGTTCTCTTTGGACAAAGAAAACAAAGAAAGGACTCTCTTCTAAGAATATGGCCTTCTTCCATTTCTCAACAGTCCAATCTTTGTACACTTTTGACCACTGGAGCCTCTTTTTCTGCATCGTCTTCGTCAACATTTATTTCTTTTTTGGCCCGTGGGTAGTCCTCCCTGCCTCCAACAATCTTTGACGGACTGTCATGTCAGAAACGTTAATAACATCCCACTAGCTGTCAAGTCTCTCTTTAAGTTTACAGCAGACAATCTTGGATTGGTTTTACGTTTCCTAACTAATAAACGATCTTGAGAATGTAGTTTTACTTTTCCACCCATATTTTGTTTTCTGTCAGGAGAAAAGGTATCTGTTTCCCTAAACATCTTTAGAATCGCATTAGCAGTACCCAAATCAACACCTTACTCATTGGCAATCTGTCTTTAAAGGATGAATGCGTGCTGAGAAAGAGTACATATTTTTGAACGCTTTCTTGGAGATGTATCCATTTTATAGCTAAACAAAATGAATAAAACACTACGAATGTCAACTTGTTTACTATATTAAAAACGCACAGCCTTATTAATAAACATTATGGAGACAGATAAAACTTGCAGCACTCAACCAAAATAATAAACTAAAACCAAAACCAAATATATATATTTTTCTGAATTGTCAACGTAATGAGGATTATTTTTATATAATTAAATTGCATAGTTCTAAATTCCATATCGAAATATTTGGTTATGTATTTTATTAATAATTTGTTTTTGTGCGTGTGTGTGTCTAACATGCCCATACATGCAGTTTTTTTTTTTTCAATGTCCGAAATAACTCTAAAGATTCGCAAATTAAGAGAGTTCTTTGTCCTTTCACAGTCCTGTCAACTGGCGTTTCCATCCAGGAAATTGGCTATTATGCATCTCCATGAATTTCCGTTCTGGGCTACTCTTTTGCTCTCGGCATAATTCGGACCCAGCCAGCTCTTTATGTTTTAAATTGTGTGTGTGTGCGCGTGCTCCTTCTTTCGTTTTCCCTCAATTGTAATGAATGTTTTTGAAGACTTTCATGTCTCATAATACAATCCATATATGATGGTTTTCTTTTCTCATCTGTATTTTCTTTATTATTTCCATTTTAGTACTATCATGTTCAAAACTTTTCACTTCACTCCTTTGGAATCCACCAGATCTTTATTTCTTTTCTGCACATTCACATCTCAAAAGCGTCAGTCCTCTCTTCTTTACTTTATTGTCCATAATTTTGCTCCACAGAATAAAGAAGACCAAATAAAAAGCATTTAATCGTTCTAAATCATCATTTTAAAATTTCTGTTGATGTTTAGTATAGTTTTCAATCGGTTAAAGGTTGATTTTGTTGCAATTTCTATTCTTCTCCTGATGTGTCTTTTGCGTTTCCATCCTTTGCAATTAAATATCCTAAAGAAGTGTAACATTGAACTCGTTCTATACTTTGTTTTTCTTTTGCACTTATTTTTAACTTTGGGGATATATTTTTATCTTCTTACTATCATCACTTTTTTTATTGGAATTTAATGTAAGGCCATAATTTTTACTCTGAGTATTTATTTGTTCCATTAACTTTTGCAAATCTTCATTTCTGTCGGCAATTAATACGGTATCATCTTGCATAACAAAGATTATTTATATTTCTTCTTATTATCTTTACTCTCTCCAGTTCATCCATATTTCAAAACTTTTTTTCGCTGTAGAAATTGTATAGAAGAGGAGAAGGCACCTAACCCTGCCTAATGCCGATTTTGTATTTGGAATGTTTCTGACACTTCAAAGTGGATTGTTAAGTTCGTAGTTTTGTTTCGATATGTATAAGGATACCTGTGTCATTTCTGTGTGTGCTTTTATTTATTAATATTTCTATTAATTTCTTGTGGCGAACACTCTCAAATACTTATAATACTCAAATAATCTATAAAGTATACTTTCTTCATTTCTGAGTTTCTTTGTAGTATTATCATTGTTCTGTTTTTCAAAAATCCGCTTTCACCCTCTTTGCTGTTCTTCATTTTATTCTTTCGAATACAATCTGTAATTGTATTATATTGCCCACACATGGCACTGTTATAGGTTTTTTAATTTTTATAAGTGAGGTCATTATAAAAAAACTCAACAAAAAATAATGCCTCATTAGGATAATGGCTTTCATCACTTTCCGAAACTGCGGGAATACTTTCGGAGGCCGTTACTTGTCAAACGAATGAACTCAACACGGCAGTGAAGATATGGTTTCGTTAATAATACACAAAGTTCTATTTGTGATGGATTCACAAAACTATCTGTACGTTAGCGGAAATGTACGGATGACAAAGGTTATTGAAATATGTGTGTAAAATTAATAAATGTTAAAAGTATTGCTGTAATGATAATAATATTACAACCGACTTGGATAAAATAATTTTAAAAAAAAATATTCAAATCTTTTAAACAGAATGTTTCTGACACTTCAATGTTGATTGTTAAGTTTGTAGTTTGGTTCCGATATCTATAAAGATACCAGTCCTGTGTCATGTCTGTCTGTTCTTTTATTTATTAATATTTCTATTGATGGATTTATTTTAAGGGAAAAAATAAGAAAAATAAACATAAAAATGGACATATTATGAGATCGAAAAAAAGCACATGGGAATTTTCAATTTTACTAGATCAGCAAATTCGAGAATTATTCATATTAATTGGGTTTGTAACAGAATGTTCAATTCTCTTCATAAGAGAGCTGTATGACAACCAAGAAGCTTCAGTAAAAACAATCTTTGGAGAAACAGACAGCGTTCAAGTGTAAAAAGGGATGCGGCAGGGTTGTGTACTATCGCCCTCATTTTAATATTTATAATGAACATATTATGATAATTGCTACCTTAGACAAAGGTCCAGCTGGAATTAATACTGGTTTAAGATATGCAGATTCTATTGGTTAAGGGGGAAAGTAACAAAGTCGGGCTTAATTTAAACATCTGCAAAACAAAAGTGATGGATTCTAGCAATTTAAATGAATTTATAATAGAGAAAGATAAAACAGAAATCGTTGAAAATTATGATTTACTGGGTCCAGAATCAGAAATGATGGTAAATGTTACGATGGAATTAAAAGAAGGATAATCGTGGTAAAAAGCGATGTTAAACCTGACAAAAAATATGAAAGATAGAAGGGTGAGTAAGGCCATGAAAGTTAGAATTGTCAAAACAATGATATCTCCAATAGTGATGTATGAATGTGAAAAGGGGATTATTAAGAGGAAAGACAGAAAGTGAATTGATTCATTTGAATTATGATGTGGAGGAGACTATTAAGAATCCCATTGGATTGCAAGAATGACCCAATAATTGATCCTTGGAGGCAATGATTGTTGAACAGAAGTTGACGTACTTTGGACATATTATGCGAGCTGATGAAACATTGAAAAAGGTAGTTATGTTGGGGAAGATTGGGTGAATGAGAAGACCGCGAAAGAGTTGAATGAGCAACATAAAAGAACTTACAAACTTGAACTTGCAATTGTTGAAAGAAAGGACAAGAGGCTGAGTGGGATGGAGAGCCTTTGTTCACAAGATCACCAAGAGTCGAAAACGACTGGATGGCACTAACAACAGCAATTGCTCATGTTATTACCAGCCTATCTCAAGCCACTACAGTGAGGTTTGCTCAACAACATGCTCAATGAACGCCACTTCGGTGTATCCGATTCTAATCGGTTGTAGCTTTATGGCAAAATAATTATTCGTCGTTTTATTTAGTGGTGTGATGCACGAAGTACTTGAAAACTGAAACATTCGAGAATAATAATCATTAAAGCGGGTAATTTATTTTTATTTTTATTGAAATACATTGTTTTTATGGGGCTTTCTGTAACGCAAGGTTGTAACCTATAATAGATTATTATAGTGGAGGATGGGCTAAGGTCTTTTTTTATATTTATTTATTCAATTTTTTACCTAATCTGCAATCCCCGCTCTAGAATGGGGATTGCTGATTAGGTAAAAAATTATTGGAGCCAAGTAATGTCTCCAATAAGCGAGGCAGTGGTTTTACACCGTTATATTCCGTTTTTGGGTGTGGGGGGGGGATTTTCACAAACATCTATGTTCTCGCTAGATTAGGGCTCGGAGAGGGACGTTAACCACTCAACCAAGATGGAAAATATACATTATAAAGCTCATGAAGATACTACAAAGAGACGGCAGAACTCAGATTATCACACATCGTCAATTCCCCCCCCCCCAAAAAAAATAATAATAATCGAACCTGGCAATTAGGAATTTGGCAGAATTATGCCCGCACTTTGTATAGGATGGATTTAATAATACCATTCATAATTTAATTAAATAATACCAGTGGTGACTGATTAATCATTTATGATCTCCAATAGTGCCGCCTCAAAAATGCAAATTTTGTTCTTCGTTGGAGAGATTTGGGTTCGAATCCAGTGTAGGACGAGTTGAATCTTTAGGAAGTCTCATGAGAGATGGTGAGGACGGAGTTCCTCCTGCAATCCAACCGGCGAACACATGCAATTAATATACACACCACCTGATCACTCACATAACCTTCTTTGCTTCAGCCACAATTCGAATCAGCCGATCCTTCTCCAGGATCGGTATTTTTAACTGAAGTATAGTTATTAAAGAGTGGATAAAAATAAACCAAATATACATTTCAGATGAAATATTTAAAAAAAAAATTCTTTATTCTATTTGGAAGTTGGTTTTGTAATCAGAACATACTACTTCAGTATTGACTGATTTTGGGACAAAGAGTTTTCAGGAAGGATGATTGCTAATCTAAATACTAATTTATAGACTCTCCAACATGCGATGTAGTACCACCGAGTCTTTACTAATTCGGTTATTATGGGTACAACAGTTAAAGTAATGTTTAGTTGATTATTGCCCTTCTCTTTGTTTTGGTGAGCCTCCGTAGCTCAGACAGTATAGACGAAGCCCTGCGGTTCGGTAAGACCTGGGTTCGATTCACGTCAGTGATGTGAGGAACCTTTAGGTGGACGCTTTCGACTAAAATGAGTTAGCCGGTCTCTCATACGGAGGTAGGGTTTTTTCATCCGAAAACTCGGGTTTTTCGTCCCTCCGAACATGTGTGTGTGTGTGTCACTGTATTATAGCTTTAGTATTTGTTATCGTGCATATTATTACATTCATTTTAAACGTGCTGAGACAAAAATGTCATTTTAACTGTTTAACTGAAAACGATGTGACCCTCACTCTCTTTTTTGTGCTTTTAAATATTTATCTGACGTTCTAAATCACGAGTATCGTGATTATTTATTGATTATTTTGTCACAAAGAACTCATTTCGTTCTTCTACAAAATCTTTTTGCCTTTAAATTATCTGAGATGTTATCCTTTCCTTTATTTCAACTCATTTTAGAGTGAAACATGCTTACGATTTCTTTAAAAAAACAATATCTCCATGCAAATGAGATAGTTTAAAAATATCGTACATACACCACTTAACATACGCGTCTGTGACAGAAATTATTTTATTTTTACTTTTATATTTTTAGAGAAGTAAGAAGAGAATCAGCGAGTAAATTAAGTCAAGAAGGAAATTTCCAAATATTTATCTGTCAGCTGATTGGAAATGTACAATTTTTGATATTTTATTCTATTTTTTCATCTAATCTTGAAAAACACAAACCTATTCATGTAAGTTATATGTTGTGGAAATGGCAATTTTTTTATACTCAAAATTTCATTTCAGATAAGTCGCATTAAATTAATTAATTCGTTTCATAAAGCCTTAAATTAAACAGATCCATGCCAAACTAATGTGAGAGATCATGGAGCCAAAGATTTTTGTTGATATATTCATTTATCAGATTAACGAATTTTTTTTTTTTCCTAGGAGAAAAAATAGCTTTCTCTTTAGGAAACTCTGACCATCTAGCATTAAAGTAATTAACTCTAATTAAGCAACAGTCTACTCATTTATTTTTGTGGACAGTCTTCGGGGAAATGCAGAGAAAGTTTTGTTGTGACAGTTCTACAAAACTAAGACTGGGTGGGGCAGTTATCGACGCGATAAATTTGTTCATCTGACAAGCTGACAAAAAGTGACTTGGAGGATATTACGTCCTTCTGCACGACGTTAGGCATCAGTAGATAAGAAATAATATTTCGTAGTGCATTATATTTAAATTTAATGAATAACATCTTTAACGTCTGATAGACTTCCCTCGATCCCCCCCCCAAAAAAAAAATCGGAAAATTATAACACCCTTGTGTAACTGGTGAAGGCATCTGCCAGATAACGTACATCTACATTGTTTTTACTCTTTTTTGTTTTACTGAGATGTAGCAATAACATTAATCAGATAAAAGCATGAAGTTAATAGTTAACCCCTTTTATTATTCTATTCGGGTACGTGTACTACATACATTTATTAGAAAAGTGTAACGAATCAGTCCAACATGTCAAAAATATATAATTTTTTTGTAGTCTTAAGTTCCCCAGACGAGGTCTCGACAGTTATTTGCGTTCTGTCTATTACAGTAGTACACACCATGTCACACCTCCATGTCATGAGACTGCCGTAGTGAGGAGTCTGCAGCTCCAAAGCCGTCCGAAATTATAGCTGCCATTAGCAAACAAAATTTGATACCGAAGCATTACTTGACGTTCTCTATAACTGAGCAAATCAGCATAATATAAAATGTGGGTTTTCGCATACAATGTTGAAGATTCACTTGTAAAAGACATCCTTCAATCTCTACTTAATTAGAATTACTTTACTTATATTATTATTATTATTAAGAGAGATCTCCAGGGAGTCAGGGACTCACCGAGGGAGGCCACATACTACACACACCAGCTATCATATTCATTCACACTGCTTGCACTCACAACATCCAATGGCAATCCATTCCAATCACGCACCACCCTATGGGAGAAAAATCTAGCCCTCACACCCTTCTTGACGGCCTTCATTTTCAGCTTCCAAGGATGCCCTCTCGTACTTTCCCCACGCTCCATAAATTGAAAAATTCCATCAATTGAAATCCTGTATGACCCTTTTAGAAGTTTGTAATTCTCAATCATATCTCCCCCTCTGTCTCCTGTTTGCTAGTGTCTGCAGTCTACAAATTCTCAATCTGTCTTCATAATCAGTATTCCATAATCCTGATATCATTTTTAACTCTTCTTTGTACTCTCTCCAATATATCAGGATCACAATGGAAACCAGGTGACCAGACCTGCACGCAATAGTCCAAGTGAGGTCTTATCCTCTTTACAAGGCCTTGTAAAGATAAAAATAACATCCTTATCTTTACATGTGAAATTTCGTTTCAGCATTGCAATTACCTTTTGAGTTGTATTTGCAATCTTTGCCACACGGCCCCTAAATTTCAACTTCCTAGTGATCCACATCCTGTCCTTCGAGGAGTGAGGACAATCTGGTCATCTTCGATACCATCAAATAACAGTCTTGCTTCCTCTTCTACAAAAGCTCACATTCTCTTACCCTCAGTAATAAATAAACCACCAGACAAGACTAAATCTGTTTGCTTGGATTAATATTAACCTCCAGTCTCTCCTTGGCACAAATATATCACGACAAGAAAGCTGTACATATCACGACAACAGCTTCTTTAGTATCCAAAAAAGAAAAGCTTCCACGATCATTGCTGCACTGAATTGACATTCATCATTCCTTTACTTTCTGTTGCACTTGTTAATGCAAGAGCAGCAGTTGTCCATTACCCTTTACTGAGCAACGGAAAACACACCGAAACGTCGTGTGTCAATTAAAATAAATGTTATAATCTCTCTCTCTCTCTCTCTCTACTATTTATATATATATAAATAGTAGAGATATGTATGTATGTATATACATACATACATTAAAGATACCAAACTATTTTAAACCTGGTTTTAATCCATTTTCCAAGTAAGCAAACAGACAAAGTCAAGTTTGCGCCTGCAAGTCTGGGTGACCTCGTACGTAATGCAAGTCTTATGCAACTTGTGGTAAAGGTGGAATAAGCTCTGATCACTAATCTTGGTATTTACCCTTAATGCAAAGCACATCTCCTTGAGGAGATGTATGATGCTATGCATTAAAGAAAAAGGGAGGGGGCACTACCCAGACCGGTTTCGACCTTTATTGAGGTCTCATCAGTGGGAGCCAGGCTTAGAAATACCAAGATTTAAATAATACAGAGCTTATAAATATTTTACCAGAACAAGTTTACGTGCGGAGTCACCCAGACTTGCATTACTTGCAGGCGCAAACTTGACTTTGTCTGTTTGCATAATTGGGAAATGGATTAAAACCAGGTTTAAAATAGCTTGGTATCTTTAATGTATATGTATATTATACCCAAGGTAAAAAAAAAACTTTCTACATCTATCTCTCATCTTGAGAGTTTTATTTAATAAGGTCAAAGCACCTTATGGTAACTTGTTTTGGTAAAATATTTATAAGCTCTGTATTACTTAAATCTTGGTATTTCCCACTGATGAGACCTCAATAAAGGTCGAAACCAGTCTGGGTAGTGGCCCCTTGCCTTCAATGCATAGCATCATACATTTACTCAAGGAGATGTGCTTTGCATTAAGGGTAAATATTAAGAATAGTAATCAGAGCTTATTCCACCTTTACCACGAGTTGCCTAAGACTTGCACTACGTACAGGGTCACCCAGACTTGCATTACTTGCAGGCGCAAACTTGACTTTGTCTGTTTGCGCCTGCAAACAGACAAAGAATATTAGACAATTAAAGTATATATAGAGATTGATTTGTTTTATCTTGTGATACCAAGCATACTAATTTGTGTTGTTCTTTATTTTTGAATTTCCTTTGCATTTAGTGTCCATGTTTCACAGCCATATGTCAGTATAAGAAGAATACATCGGTTAGAGAAAAAACGTTAGTTGGCTTTTGAATATTGAATGTAATTTTCCAAATGCTTTCCACCCAAGCATCATGCCCCTTTTAATTTTGTCCATGATATTTTGTTCCATTGATATCTGTTGTCCTACGGATATGTAATGATCTACTTCTTTAATTTCATCATTATTGATTTTTATTATTTCTGGTTGGACATAGCTATTGAACATAACTTAGGTCTTCTTTAGGTTTACCTTTAGTCCAGCTGTTTTGCTAGCAATTTGGAATTGTTGGATACAAGTCTGTAATTCCTGCGCAGTTGAAGTAAAGATAATTGTTTCATCTGCAAAGCGTAAATGGCTTAAATATCTTCCGTTTATCTTCAGACCTTTCCTTTTCCAATCAAGAAGTTTGAATATTTCTTCTAGGCACGCCGTGAATAAGTTTGGAGATATTGTGTCGCCCTGTCTTATACCACTCTGTATTTCCACAGTAGAGATGTTTCCATTGAAATGAATTGCTGCTGTGGCATTCGTGTATGCTGATTTGATGTATGGCTCCTCGACTTGTTGGTATCGTAATGCTTTAAGTATTGCACGAATTTTACGTGAATCAAATGCTTTCTCGTAATCAATAAAACCAAGACATAGTGGTAATTGATATTCATTACACCATTCAATAATCTGCTGTACAACTTGAATATGGTCCATTGTACTAAAGTCCCTTCGAACGCCTGCCTGTTCCTTTGGTTGTGCTAGGTCTAGAGTCGCACAAAGCCTATGAGCTAAGACTTTTGTAAAACATTTTGTAAATCATTGATGGGTCGGTAGTTCATCAAGTCTTCTATCTCACCTTTTTATGTATCAGAATTAGGGTGGCCTTCCATGTTCCTAGTACATCATTTGTCTTCAGGCATAAAGTAAATAGCTTTGCTGAGGGTTTGTAGATTATTTCTCCACCTATTTTTAGAAGTTCAGCTTTAACTCCATCCTCACCTGCAGCGTTTCCATTTTGCAAGCTTTGGATGCTCCACATAACATCTTCTGGGAGAATCTATGGTACTTCAGCTGTGTCGTAGTTGTCTTCTTCTTCATTTTAGATGTTCCTTTTGTTAGCTTTAGGACATCGGGATCATTTTATACAATGCATTCCAAAATGTTTTACTACGAAAGAAGTATTCATAGCTCTACGACAAATGGTGTTGTTTAACTTACAGTAATCAGTCGACGTGCAGCAGTAATTAAAAAAGTTGTCGGGATTTTTAGATAATGAAGGTTTAATTTCTGGCCGAGGAGGATTATGGCTAAAAATATGAGTTATTTCTTTGTAAATTAAAAAAGAAACTTTTTTAGGGGTCTCGCGTATCTTCAGATATCAATACAGAGTCGAGATATTATGATTACGATATAAAACAAATCCATTAGTTTGTGCCTCTGCAGCTTCGCTTAACGGAATTTATTGCTGCAGATAACTTTGAATCAAAGGAAAGCAAAACATCGATACTAATTTAATTGTCTAATATTCTGGATTGAATCCGTATGCAATGGTTAGCAGCTATTACTGGAATATCAGCCTTCCCTATTGAAGGCCCAACAGTAATCCGCTGGTCCTTAAAAGGGGCGAAGCAAGAATGCTTTTCATCTTCCCCGTTATCTGTAGAGGACAGTGTCGGGATAAAGCGTTATTGAGCTATTAAAGCTGTGATCATGGCAGGAGGGTAACAGCAATAGCCGAGCCTCAGTTAGAACTTCATTGGCTACAGCATTGCCATCCATTACCCTCCAAGGATATTGGATTGAATAAATCAATCACCGACTATGTAAGTAAAGGTGAAATCTCAAAAATACGGACGATCTCTAGGCCACTCCATAGTGGGCGAAAGACCGTCCTAATCTCACGGTTGGTTCCACTCAGTGACGGGCTCCCCGACCACTGAGCAGAACCGCTCAAATTCCGAGGAAAATAATTCACCGACAAAGCCCCTCAGCGGGCCGTGCCGGAGAACACTTTCCCCGGAGACTCAAAGTGCTCCCTTAAGGCAAAAACCTTAAGAGAGCGAACTCATAAACTCATCGCCCAAGGGGTAACAGCAACAGCCGAACCTCAGTTAAACTTCATTGGTTCAGCATTGCCATCCGTTACCCTATATATATATGTGGGCATCTCATATAAAATCAATCACCGACTATGTAAGTAAAGGTGAAATCTCAAAAAATCGGATGATCCCTAGGCCACTCCATAGTGGGCGAAAGACCGTCCTAATCTCAGCGTTGGTTCCACTCAGTGACCGGCTCCCCGACCACTGAGCAGAACCGCTCAAATTCCGAGGAAAATAATTCACCGACAAAGCCCCTCAGCGGGCCGTGCCGGAGAACACCTTCCCCGGAGACTCAAAGTGCTCCCTTAAGGCAAAAACCTTAAGAGAGCGAACTCAAAAACTCATCGCCCAAGGGGGTAACAGCAACAGCCGAACCTCAGTTAAACTTCATTGGTACAGCATTGCATTGTTGCCATCCGTTACCCCAAAGGGCATTAATGAGCCAATCGACCGACTATGTAAGTAAAGGTGAAATCTCAAAAATACGGACGATCTCTAGGCCACTCCATAGTGGGCGAAAGACCGTCCTAATCTCAGCGTTGGTTCCACTCAGTGACGGGCTCCCCGACCACTGAGCAGAACCGCTCAAATTCCGAGGAAAATAATTCACCGACAAAGCCCCTCAGCGGGCCGTGCCGGAGAACACCTTCCCCGGAGACTCAAAGTGCTCCCTTAAGGCAAAAACCCTAAGAGAGCGAACTCAAAAACTCGTCGCCCAAGGGGATAAGAGCAACAGCCGAACCTCAGTTAAACTTCATTGGTACAGCTTTGCGTTGCTATCCATCACCCCCAAGGGCATTAATGAACCAATCGACCGCATCTCACGGTCGATTGATTCACCATCAATCAATCCGCTGGTCATATTTTTGTTTTACCTTATATAATTACATCATGAGTATTAATTAAGGTGTATTTATGAAACTATTGAATACTTAAAGAAATTTAGGTTAAATTATTAAAATTGTATTAAATATTAATTATTAATATATAAAACTTTATAATGGTAATTTGTCTATTTAAAATTATAAATTGATATATCAAATAATTCGTGATATTAATTCTCTATTACAATCAAGTATATTTCTATAAAGCTCTTTCCGATGTTTATATATCAGAGGTGATGAAATAGCGATATTTTATTTGCAATGGACAACCTTTAATCGAAAATTCTGAGTGAAATGCTATTCAAAGTACACGGTATATTCTGAAAAGGTTTATTTTTAGTTTGATTTATTAGAGATACTTAAAAACGAACTTTTAACCATAAGACGAAATAAACGACACAAGATATGAAAGACAAAGGAACCACTATTCTATTCTATTTATTTATTATTATTATTATTTTACTTTTTGACTACGCTTTGTTTAAATGAATCTGTCTATGATATTAATAGTAAATCCTCTCCACCCAAAAAATCCCGTATTTTCTTCCAACGAACTACATATGCTTGGTTTATAAAACGTGTTTTATAAACCAAGCATAAAACGTGTTTCACAAAATGCGTAATTTAAATTCGTTTTGTCCTCGAGTACATATGTGGCAGCTCTGACTTGGCTGCATGAAATTTAATGAAATTTGGAAGTTATCCTAAAATTGAGTTTCTAGACAAATTTTATGATATCATTATAATTGAAATTTTGACAGTAAACCATCGGTAATGAGAAATAATTATTACACAAGGAGGAACTATATTTTTACGTGTATATATAAAAAAATTACTACAACCAAATGTGGACATAAATTTATTTCCAGGATATTAATGAATTATATTACACAAAAATGTGTTATAAATTTCGTACAGCTATTAAATAAAGATATAACAGTTCGGAGTACAGAGTGAATAACAGATTGGTGAACTGAATATGCGTTTTTGACAAATGTTCCAAATTTCCGAAGGACGTAGTTAAGGAATTAATGTACAGTACGTACATATGCCGAAAGACATTTCAGTGTGGAATATGTCCACCTCAAACTACGATGTAACTCTCACAATGTCGTACCATGCTTAATACCAAGTGATTCAGGAGTTATGGAGAAATACTGTCCCAATCTACTTCAGAGTAAGGATAAGGCTTAGTTTGTTTTTTTGGAGGGGTCAATGCGTCTCCCTTTTGGTCCCAAATGTTCTGTGGGGTTGTGATCTCGGGAGCGTTCTGGCCACTTGATTCGATTAATATCCTCATTCTCTAGGAGTATCGCCACTGCTTGTACGATGTAGTGTGGCATTGTCATCCATAAAAATGAATTCTTCGCCTTTTTACCGCGACACAATCGAACATGACATTGAAGAATTTGCAATATCGTTCTCCAGTCATAGCCCCTTTTTCCAGCACTTGTAGATCATGTGTCCATTAAGCATAATGCCTCCCAACACGGTGATCGCCGTATACAACACCACCGTAACTATTCCTTTCAAGAATATTCTCACAATGGTTAGCAGTACCACTTTCACGCCACATCAAGTGTCGTCTACAATCAGAGGAAAAACTAAAACGGCTCTCATTTGTAAAGAGTAATCTACGATGAGCCTGTGGATAAAGGCACGCAGACAACAGGCCTTCGGGCGTATATATTTAGATGTGTTGCCACAGTTTGTCAAGATATCTGCGTACCTGTGCTTGTGAATGGAGCCGACGTGCAAGCTGACTTGTCGTGCTGCATCGATTACTTTTTTCTGTTATAAGGACCCTATACGTAGATTGTGCAGAAGGAATGATGTAGGATTTGTGGATGTGGTCTGTGTCTGTTGGAAAGAAGGAAGCGTTCAATGCGAATGAACAGAGAGAGAGAGAGAGAGAGAGAGAGAACTTTGTTTACCGAGCCATGGTGAAGTGCAAATTCAGGGAAACTCTTAAGCAATTAGGGTGAAAACAAGTGAGTTTGTGTGAAGGCATCCATGATGCGAGTGAGTGTGAGAATGGCCAAATGTGGAATCTAGTCTCTCAAGCAAAAATATTGAAAGGGTAGTCAATTCAGAAAGTAAAGGTGGGTGGGGGCCTAAAGGAATGCAGCAGTTTCTATATACTAATGCCAGAAATAACAGGAATAAGAATGAGAAGTTTTAGGCATTGGTTAGTGCAACCTTGCCAGAAGTTATAGGCATTAGTGAGACTTGGATAACAGCAGTTGATGTAGTTATAGGGGTTGAATGTGAAGGGTTTGGTATTTTCAGAGAAAATAGGATGGGGACGAGGAATGATAGCAGATGAATTGCAGCCAAAACGAATAGGAGACAGACAGGTGGGTGGCTGTTCAATTGAAGCAATCTGGTGTGAGATTATGGCCAGTAAGACAAACTATGCAGTTGGTTGTTGCTGTAGGTCAGGGAGTTTCACAGATGATCTGGAAGATGCATCCCCAAATTAGTACAATGAGCACAGGACGAGCGATTATTATGGGGGACTTCAACTATGGAAATATAGACTGGAAGGAAGAAAGGCCATATGGTAGGAAGGAAATAGAATTTATGCACCTACTAAGAGATAGTTAAGGCAGTGTGTGATAGAGGGGACTAGGGGTGTTGGACTTGGTCATAGGATCAGAAGAGCTGTCCATAACCAAGATAACATTGCCGCCGATTGGTGAAAATGACCATGCAGTCGTTACTGGAGATTGTAAAAACATCAGGAATATTCTGTCAAGAAGGAGTATTTATGGAACTACAAGGCATGTGATCATGACAAGCTTAGAAATAAGCTTAAATCTGTTGTGCCACAGCATAAAACACTGCAGGGTATGCGTGTTAGTAGTGCATGGGATATAGTTAAAGGTCATCTAGAAGAAGCAATGTTAAATTGTATACCTAGGGTTAATCAGGTAGGAGTTAGATGGATGAGAAATATTATTAAGTACGAGCTTCAGAAGAAGAAAATGCTGGATGGTATATAAAGAGAAAGGTGACCAGCAAACTCATGTACAATACAAGGCTCAGGCAAGAAAGGTGACCAGCATGGCAAGGAAGGCAAAATCAGATTATGAAAAGAATCCAGCTGAGCAGCCAAAGGAAATCCCAAAGAATTCTTTCTTTATGTGGCAAGTAAGAGGAAGAATAACTATGGAAGATCAACCATAATTAGTGATGATGGTCACCGAGAGACAGAAGCGGATAAGATAGTACAGTTACTGAGTGAACACTTTGCAAACATATATCTTCCTAGTGAGGTTACTGCTTTAGCCTATGGTGCAGGCACTAATGTGGGAACAAAGGTGGAGGAACTGGAGGTTCTTAAGATATTGCAGAATCTCAATGTAAATATAGCTGTGGGATTAGATGGGATATCAGCTCGGGTTTTTCGAGAATGTGCAAGGGAATTGGCAATGCCTCTGACTAGAGTCTTTAATTTAAGTCAGCACTAGTAGAGTTCCAAGATGTGGAAAGAGGGGAAAGATAATTCCCTTGCATAAGGGAAGTTCTAAGAGTGCAGTATCAAATTATAGAGCAATCTGTATCTTAGGCGTGGTGGTGAATGTACTAGAAAAATTGGACAAAAAGAAAATTCAGGAAAAGGGTAGATAAAAATATGATACCCCTATGAGGGTTAACATTGCTTTGTGAAGGGTCGGTCATGCCTTAGTAATTTACTAACTTTTTACAATAGAGTAATACCTGAGTTGAATAAAGGAAACGGCTATACAATGATTTTGCAGGATTTTGCAAAGACATTTGAAAGAATACTGCATGAAACTCTATCATGCAAATTAGAACAAATTGGGATAGACATGACACTAGTTAAGTGGATAAGAGGGTGGATGCTGGACAGATATCAAAAAGTGGTATATGGAAGGGCAGACTCGAGGCGAAAGCAGGTGACTAGTGGTGTGCTGCGGTTGTTTACTGATGATGTGAAATTAAGTAGAGTAATAGTTAATCAAGGCGATGTAGAGAGCTTGTAGAACGATTTAAATGGGCTGTCAGTATGGGCCAAAGATAATGGGTTTCAGTTTAATGTCGAGAAATGTAAAGTTATACATTTTGGGAAAAATAGACTACAAGCCGTGTATTATATTGATGGCACTGTATTCCAGGAAATAGATGAAGCTAGAGATTTAGGGCGCTGTGGTAGACAAAGAGTTAAAGTTTAGAGGACATATTACTAAGATTGCTCATTAGATTACTTCCCTATTAAAGATCCTATTAACATATAGAGATAAGGAAGTTGTTATTTCTCTTCATAAAGCCTTGATATGTCCACATCGGAATTACTGTGCTCAAGTCTGGTCCCCCTGGGTTTCTTGGGGATGATGAATCAGTGCAGAGGATTCAGAGGCGAGTGACCAAGGTGGTGAATGGCCTGTGGAATGTTCCCTATGAGGATAGATTGACGTCGTGTGGATTACAGAAGCTGGTTGATAGGAAAAAGAGGCGGGGATATGATAGAAACATTTAATTTGTTTAAAGGGTGGTGTAGGATTGATGCAGGGGAAATGTTTGCACTTGGCTAAAAAGGTCATCCCCGGAAATTAAATAAAGGTATGGTTAGTAGGAATGTGACGACTAGGTTCAGTTGTGAGTGCATTGTCTATTAATGGGTTCAAGAAAGGTAAGATTGATTGTGTGGATAGACTTGGTCTCCCGCGATGAGTCTTCGGACTCCATGAAGGTGCCGGTATAATAATAATAATACTCTGTGTTCATGCTCCGTGGTAGCGCGGAGGAGACCACTTAGCAAATCTCTGGAACACGTTTCACTGGTTTGAAACGCTGCCCAGAGCCTGGATACAATCCTATTTCAGATTCCAAACTTTCTGGATATCAGTAATTCTGTGGCTTTCTTCAAGTTTTGCAATAATTCTTCCCAGAGTGAAATCATTTAAGCACAATTTGTTTAGTACAGCCTTTTATCTGTTGAGTGCTACCACGTGACCCCTTTGGCATGATTCGAAAATTTGAATGTGTACCCACTTTCTGTTCGAAATCGTCAGTTATTCAAATTGCCACAAGCTAATTTGTTAGAATTCACCGTTGTGATCTTCAGAAATAGTGTTTGCCCTTATGTTTTGGACATCAGTGTATTATTATTGCATTATACTTCCATGGACTTATCGAAAAAGGTCAGCCCTTCACTACACTACACATCACTACCGATTACACATTATGTTAATTGCATGTATATTCGAGTAATTAAAACGGAAATGAAAATTACATTAAATAAGGTTTACGTCTTTTATATATTATATTATTATTTTTTCGAAATGTTGCAAATCATCAATAAGTATTACAAGGATTATGCTGCAACTCATAAGAATTACCAATACCAATAACCAATAACATTACTGACAGGATGGGTGAAGCACTAGTGCTTTTCATATTCCTCTTTATCTGTAATGAGAATTGTTTGGGAGTGGGAGATTTGTGAGCAATTAAGCTCGCCCTCTGAGGGCAGTTGTGTTAGCTATGATCGGTTGAGAGAAGAATAGCCTTCGGTCTTTTGTGTTTGGTAATCAGTTTCGTTGTAATTGACAGCTTGTACTATTAGTGGGTTTGAATGTGAACTTGACTTCATGAAGAATTTTTCTGCAAGATCACGAAGAAGGGAGGAGATGTATGGAGTGTCGGTTTCTCGGTGAATCTGTGAATTTCTGACGAACCACAGTACATCCAGGATCATCGTAAGGCATTTATTTTGGATTCTCTGTAATTTTGAAATGTTTGATCTTGAAGTGTGACCCCATGCTGGTGAGGCGTAGGTAATGACTGGACGTAATACCATCCGGTAAAGAAGCAATTTATTATGTAGGTTCAATTAGCTCTTACGGTTGATCAATGGGTAGAGTTGAGCTATGACTTTGGAAGATTTGGAGCAAATGAGATTGATGTGTTTGTTAAAAAGGAGTTTCTTATCCATTAATACCCCAAGATATTTGGTCTCTGATTGCCATGGGATCTTTTGACCAGAGATCAGGATGTCTTCTTTGTTGCAGATTTTTCTTCTTGAAAACATTATGGCTGAGCTTTTGAGGGGGATCACTTGAATCCTCCAGTTGGTGAACCAGTTTGCTAGCTCATTGATACTTCCTTGGAGTCTAGTGATTGCTAGGCGAGGGCTGAGTGATCTAGCTAGAATAGCGGTGTCGTTGGCATAAAGAGCCGTAGTAGTTGTTCTTGGATTGAGAGGAATATCTGCCATGTAAGTTGTGAAAAGTATTGGGGCCAGAAGAGAACCCTGAGGTACTCCCGCCAGAATTTTGCGCCTTGAAGAAACAATTCCGTTGAGTTTTACTTACATGTATCTTTCATTGATATATGAATATATGAGTTTCACTAGTTTAATTGGGATATTGTTTTCAATTAGTTTGAAGATAAGGCCTTGATGCCCGACCTTATCAAAGGCCTTGGCAACATCCAAAAACACAGCAGCAGTGTGAAGGTGCCAGTTAATACTCTGAGTGATATGTTCTGTTAGTCGGTGAATTTGTTGCACCGTGTTGTGAGCTTTGCGAAACCCAAATTGCTCATTTGGAATTATTTTCTGTTTGTCCACTGCTGATTGTAGTCTTGATAGGATGACATTTTCTATTACTTTGCCAAGACAGGAAAGAAGACTGATGGGCCTGTAGCTTTGGGGAAGTTGTGGGTTATTGCCAGGCTTTTTCAGAGGTATAATGTCCGCGATTTTCCAATCTGTGGGAAAGTACTGGAATCTTAAAATGGAATTGGTAATATTAACTAGATGAATTATGGCTTTCCGTGGGAGCAGCTTTATTATTCTATTGGTAATGCCATCAGGGTCGGGGGCCTTTTTATTGTTCAGATGGGAAATGATATTTATTATTTCTGTTGGTGATGTGGGGGTGATGGTTTCTGAATCATCCTTAGGCTGACTTAGTGCATTTCTAACTTTACGATGAACTTTGTAAATAAGATTGACATTCAAATTTGCATAAGATGGGCTGCATTGATTTTCCAGATTGTCAATTAGGGCTTCTACGTTTTCTTCATCTGTGTGTGAAATTCCAAATTGGTCTTTAAAGGGGGAAGTGGTTGTCTTTTGGTACGAAGAGATTTTACAAACTTCCACATGGAGTTATCTTCTCCGTTGATTTCTTTGAGTTTGGTTTCCCTTTTGGAGTTCCTGTGGATCTGGAGGGCTTCTCGAACCTGTCTGTTCAAAGTGTTTAAGGTTGCTTTGTCCTGCGGGGGTCTAGTATTGTGATATCGCTTTCTGGCCTTATTTTTGGCCCTGATCAGGTTTATTATCTCTTCTGGGATCCAGTTAGGATCGTGGAAGACAGTGGTTTGAGTGACTGATGCTATTGCTGAGTTGATTTGCCTAGGTAAATTGCTTGTAGCTTGATCTATTTCTTCTTTTTTACGAATGACAGGGGGCGGACCGATGTGGACTGGGAGAACCTTAGAGAGCTTGTCCCATGGTATGAAAGAATGATGGGGAGAGAGCTGATCTTGAAGTCCTAACCTGAGTAGGATGGGATTATGATCTGAGTTAAGCTCTTCTACTGTCTCCAGCTGGTATTGATATTTGATGTTTCTGAGGATAACTATGTCTAATACATCAGAACTTTCTGATGGGCTGTAGTGTGTGGGCTCAGTGGGTCCAGCTACTATTGATGAGTTGAGTAACGTATAGTTGAATAAGGTACGGCCTTTGGAGTTGATTGTCAAACTGAACTAGGCCGTGTGTTTTGAGTTTAAGTCTCCTGCTATAATTATGGAATCCGTGGAGCGGAGGATGGAGTCTAAGTCTGCTGTCAATAGTGGAATACTGGGAGGGTTGTACGCTGCGTAGATTTTGAGTTTGCCTGCGTTATTAGTGTGCACCTCCACACCCGTCACCTCAAGGTTTAGAGTTTGGGGGTTAGTCAGTGCGTTGTGGCTTAAATAATGTTTTTAAAAAAATAGCTGTGCCTCCTCCACTAGAGTTAAGTCTGTCTATAGCCTCTTAGTTTTGGAATGTTTGATGGTCTGAGGTGGGATTCACTGATCAAGATTATGTCTGGATTGTATCTTTTTGCAAATTATTGCAGCTCGAGAATTTTATTTGTTAAGCCATTGGCAATCCATGCTGTTATCATGAGAGAATTTGGTTTAAATTTTTTAAACATTATAGAGAGCTGTTAATATGGATTGGGTTTCTAGGTAGAATCGTTTTCTGGAGGAGGGTGAGGTGTTTGCTTTGCTGAATTCATGCAGCATTGTTGCAAGTGACGAGGTTAAAGCTGATGTGAGATTAGAGCTTGTTCGCTCTTGTGATGAAAACGTTTGGGTTCTTACCGCTTCTGCATATGATTTGGACATGGATGAGGATCGAGTGCCTTCCTGTGTTGTCGAATGTGAAGTATTATGATCTGGAGGGCGAACTGCTTGGTTGTGTGTTGTGTCATTGCTTGTAGGAACGTGGTTAATTCTTGTTGATCCACGGTTTTTTGAATGGAAAAGGCAACCCTTGTAATTAGAGGGATGTGGTCCTCTACAGTTGGCACAGCAAGCAGATGTTTCTTTAGGAGGAATTTGAGAATGTCAAATGACATATCTTTGTCATTTGAATGGCGTCTTTGATATCGTTTATATTCTCCATTCTTGAATAGGTATAAAATATTTACAATGGCGAAGAGAACAGGCTAGGGCCAGAAAATTGTATCAAAAGTCAAAGTCAATCTGGGTTTGGTGCAGGAGTTAGTTTGATGACTCTCACCGCATTTTGGCATCTATATGCAGCTCTGCACAGTGTTTGGGAATGCCCGAACCTCTGGCATCTGTGGCACTGCCCTGCCGATGCCTTCTTCTTTAGAGGTTCGGTTGTAATTTTAAGCTTACAAATGTCCGTAACTTCATAGGTGCTTTTTTGTGTGTTGGAGATTTCGACCAACACCAGTGGCATTGGTGTTTTATCGGACCTCAACATTCTACTGACTTTGGTTGGAGTCAATCCTTGATTGATGAGGTCAGCTGTGATCTCATCAGTTGTGATACCCTCAGCCACTCCTCTTAGAACTACTTTTAAGTTCTCGCTAGCTAGCGCAAATGTGTGGAAGGGCAATTTAGAGTTGTCAAGCATTTTCGCCATCAAGCGATAATCAGTGACAGTGGTAGGGTAAATCTTTACACCCTCTTCAGTATTTCTTGCCCAGGAAAAATTGATATTTTGTTCTCCTAGGGATCTTGAGACTGAGGTCCATTTGTCTTTATCTCGAAGGATGACCGTAGGGACCTTTTCTTTTCTATCTTGGGTGATCTGAGTTTGTTGAGTTGTTACATCAACTTCCAATCCACCTTCCTATGTTCTGCGTCTTTTATTAGAATGTTCTTCATGAGAACAATCGAACTGTCGGGGAGTCTTTGAAGGTGGAACAGGTGTAATGTCCTCTTCAATGTCCATATCATCATCTTCAGTGTCATTTACTTGAGTGAAGAGATTCAAGCAACCAGGATAATCTGTTTCAAATTTCTTTAGGAGGAATTTGAGAATGTCAAATGACATATCTTTGTCATTTGAATGGCGTCTTTGATATCGTTTATATTCTCCATTCTTGAAGAGGTATAAAATATTTACAATGGCGAAGAGAACAGGCTAGGGCCAGAAAATTGTATCAAAAGTCAAAGTCTTACCTCGTATTCCGCAAACAAAGCAGATTCACAATATCTAAAACTCGCTAATCACCACTGAAATTAAAAAACATTCTTCGCAACAACAATTATCATACGAGACTACCCGTAATAATTACACTACATTAGACATTATGTCATCTTTACTTATAATAAACAATAAAAGGTGCATTAAAGACTTTTAAATAATTTCTTTAATAAACAATTTTTTAAAGATTCACTTTGAATATTATATTTTACTTTACAAATTATAATATTTTAATTAATACAAGTTTATTTAAGAAGGAAATATATGAATATGGGTTGAACGTTTTTGTTCTTGAGAGGTATTTACCTGATGCATATAGTGGGAGAATGTTTGACATAGTAAAAATAGGAATGGGTGGAACAAGAACTAGTGCCGTTCTTGAAAGTTATGCAAGTGAATGAGAAGCGTTTTATATATATATATAAAGAATCTATCGACTCATGATAAATCGATGTTATGAGTATTAGTATATTCATTTGATAGATTAAAAATTAATGATATCGCTGTGTTATGCCTTAAGAGAAGAACTCTAAATCAGCATTTCACAACTTAATACACTCGGGCACTAAAACATTATAACCACCTTACCTAGTAGCGTGTTGGGCCTTCTTTAGACGAGATAATTGCTTGCACTACTCTTCGTATTGACCATTCGAACACGGAAGATGTCCTGAGGTATTTATGGACATCGTGAAGGTCAGCGAGCGAGCGAGTCACTAGTGTCGACCGGAAGATGACGCATTCCACCAATGTTCGATGGGATTCAAATCAGGAGAATTAAGCAGCTAAGAGAACACACTCAATGCTTGGTTATTGTCTTCGAATCATTCTTACACAATGCAAACTTTGTGACACTGAGCATAATCTTGTTGGATTAGTCCAGATCCATCGGACAGTACCATCACCATGTAGGGCAATCCTGATTAAAAACAATCTCCAGATACGAATTAGCCGTTAGGGTATGTTCAGTGGGGATGAAAGAATCCAGTGATATCCAAGAGAACAATTCCCATACCAGAATATTCCCGCCGGCCTGTTTCAATCAGGATTGCCTTGCATAGTGATAGCACGGCCCGATGAATCTGGACTAATAAGTAATTTCACTTAATTTAAAATATACTTGTTGTGTCGTTTGTTGCAGTAAACAGCTTGCTAAGCGCTAGATCTATTAATTTATTAATAAGCTAATTCTTGTTTAATTCACATTGGGATCCACTCTCACCTTCAATTGAAAACGGTAGATGCGTGGCTCAAGTTCTGCCAAGCGTTCATAGCAACACCTAATTTCTGGTACTACCAAACTAACAACTTTCCACAGTCCGTTGCAAGCACAGATTAAGGGATCATAATATATATATTAAATATAGCAAACCTCCTGTCCATGTGTTCACATAATTCTATAAAGCCATGTGTGTGCTTCCAGCCATTCTTCCCCAATCCCTTGAGATTCCCCGATAATTTTGGGTCTTCTAAAATTCTCGTCTTTTAGCAAGCACAGATGTTTCCTCTCACAAAAGATGATTAGATGTGACAGAAATACGATGAAAGTGATACTTAATTTGATTTAAATCTTTATAAAAACGTTCCAGATGTCCATTTAATGGAACCAAAGCAAACAGCAATAAACACTTCAGTCGACAACCTTCTCTCTTCTGTCTATATAAAGAATGAATAAACTAGTAGGGAAAGAATAATGAAGTAAATGTATAAAAATTTAAAAATAGAAAAGATTTGAAAAAATATAAATAGCAAAGTGATAAACACTAAGGAGAAAGATAGATAGCCAAAGAAACAGACAGAGGGATTACTGAAATATTCTTCCATTAATTATTTCTTGATATTCCACGTTTCCTTCATTGATTCCATTCACTTAAGGTTCTTCAGAATTTTGCTTTTGGTAGCTCGTAAAAAGATCAGAAATTTCAGTTTTAAATCTTCACTCTTGTGGAAAATAGAAAGATTAACTTCATCTCCGATCTTCTACGTCACAAATTCATTGGAGTGGAAAAGATTTCGACCCTAGAAAAGACGCTTCAATCGATTACTAACCTGCTAGAAAAGTGGAAATACGATAGATTGCTATCATGAAGAAGGTGTGTGTGTGTGTGTGTGTGTGTGTGTGTGTGTGTGTGTGTGTGTGTGTGTGTGTGTGTGTGTGTGTGTGTGTGTGTGTGTGTGTGTGTGTGTGTGTGTGTGTGCGTATTAATGATTTATTCATGTGAGTCCCTTCGTCATAGGGGCAGTTTTAATGATGCCCTTCCATCTCATCGTCCCCTATATGAACACAAAAAAGTAACCTGTCAAATAAAACTGTGTGCATTTGCTCGGCAAACAACAACGGTAACTTAACTCTCTTATATTTGACTTTGAAACTATTCCAACTAAAATCTTTAATTTACTCCCATTTCAGATTAAACACCGAAAAACTAAAACAAACACAACGAAAGCTATTGCATTCCACATTCCAATGAATCAACCTTCACAAGCAAGTTTTACTATTTATTCTGCATGTCTGAGTTAACTTTATAATAAAAAAAAAATTGACCTTCAAAACTGACTTTATATTCTGCTTCATCTTACACTCGCCTTTCTCATCTCCTGTCTAGATGCTCAGTGACGTCTATGTTGGATTTTTCTTTCAGAACTCTCGCTATACTTTTTATAAATTTTACAGTTCCGTGTGTGTGTGTGTGTGTGCTGAAGGTTGAAGAATAAACCACCCTTCAAAGGTAGTATATTCGTTCTCTGGAACAGTCTCCATTTGTTACTCCAAGATTTTCTTTTTCCCTAAGTTTGAAGTCGCTCAAGTGAGACAGTCAACTTTGACTTAATGTGTTGCAAGTTTGCAAAGTTACGAACAAAAAAAAAAAAAAAAAAAAAAAATCGCGTCATCTTTTAACCCATGTGAAGAGTAATAAACAGCTCTCTGACAGTCTTTCTATCCACCCTCCTACATTTCTTCTTCTTGATGTTAGATGGCTCTCTTGTTCAAGCATGCGAATAATAGGCCAGCATGCTTTGTGTTCAAAATTTAAATAACCACATTCTGTCTCGTAACTTCACTGTGATGTATGCTTTCACGTAGCGTAGGGGAATTTAGCAGAGTCAACATGAATTTCAATTTTACATCACCTGATGTGTTCAAACACGGCCTGTTTGTGAGGTATAAAAATGTTTTTTTTTTTAGCATGTACTTCCTAGTGTTTTCGTGAGTCAGTGTAAACCGGATGGTTCTTTTTAAATAGTTTGCTATAGTTATCATATGTTTTCTTAAACTAATCTTTGCTTATTCAAAATATCTATGGATTATGAAGTCCATAAAATGTACTGCACAAAATCAGTCGTACTGTTGTAGTGGTGATGGCCTAAGTTGGCTTACTGATAGCCTCAGCTGCATTGTGATTTGATTGTCGGAAATTACTGAGGCATGTCGGCCCCAGTTTGCAGTTCTTTTCAACATCGTTTAGCGCTTCAAATATTAGGGATAAAACGGATTTTTGGGGGAAAATAAATCGTATGCAGTTACACTGCTATCTGTTGAATAACAAAGACGACATGTGACAAAGAGCCAAATGTAATTATCATGTCGCAATGTTGCCAATAGCACAATGTTTATTTTGCTGTTCTTCCTTCAGATTTAGTGGTTGTGGTTGTCAAGGTAACGAATTGGATGTCAGCGAAGTGTATGTAGCTGGCTAAGGTTGCCTGTGTTGCGAATAAAAAACCAAACAAACAGGCGCATATGCTCAGCCATATCCGTATAAAATGCTAATCTGAAGGCAGCTAACAAGTCCTTTGAAATGTTAGGTCCTTTTGCGAATAATAGTTACGTATTGTATGACGAGTCCGCGCGGTTAGCCTAGTGGCTTTGCGCTTCGCAACCATATGCCTGGGGAAGGAGTGTCCTAGGTTCGATTCCCGTCGGAGACGTGAGGAGCTGAAGGATCTTCCTCAGTCATAGCCAAGTTAGCCGGTCTTGGGCGCGGGCAGTAGGGTTTTTTCCGCCAGTTTATCTGGTGTTTTTCATCCCGCAAGCAGGCAAACCGGCCCCTTGAACACACAGGGATACAGCCAAGAATACCTTGAGGCATAGGAGTGACCATTCTATCCTCGTATTTCGGTTACGAAATCCAAGCATGCTTGGAAGGTTGTGGGCCTTAAAGGCCTGTTAAAGCCATTGAGATAGATAGATATTGTATGACGATGAGGCTGAAAAGTTGTGATAAACACCTAGAACAAAAATGATATTAAAACAACTGATATAGCCACAAGAAAGAACATATCTTAAACCCCTTTAACCCCCATGTTTCATTAAATTGTAATAATTTGTTCTTTTTATTTTAAGATATATAAGAAGACATGTCAGAGAATTCGAAGAAATTCGAAGACACAGAGGTGAGGGCCGTCATCAAGTTTTTCGTGCCGCAAGAAAAGTCCGCAACTGAGATTCACCAAACTTTGTGAGAGACGTTAGGGGACTGTGTGCCCCAGCATCAACAGTTGCCAGTTGGGTGGCCAAGTTTAAAATTGGGAATCCTGAGATAGCAGATGCCCCCAGATCAAGAAGACCTTCCACAGCGATCACACCTGAAAACATCGATGCAATGCATGCTTGATCCATGATGATAGACGAATACCAACCAAAACATTGCAAACACCAAGAGGATATCCAGGGAATGAGTTGGAGTCATTATCCACTAACATCTGGACATGCAGAACTTCTCATCGAAGTTGGTCTCCAAATGTTTGAATGCGGACCAAAAGAGAGAACGTGCTGTCATCTCAAGTGTATTAAGGCCATTTTAAGAAATCAGGTGCAGCTTTTGTGGCTCGTATTGTGACGGTTGAAAAAACATGCTGTCATCCTTATGACCACCCAGAGATCCAACAACAGTCAATGGGGTGGCGACAAAGGTTCTTCAAGGCCAAAGAAGAAGTTCTGAACCCAGCAGGGAAGGTTCTTGCCATTGTCTTTTGGGTTATAGATGGTGTAATCCTTACCAAGTGCCTCAAAGAAAGGTGAAACTGTTACAACAGCAGTTTATTCAACAGCTCTGAAGGAACTAAAAGAAAAACACTATGGGAAAACTCGGCAGAGGCGTGTTCCTTTAGCAGGAAAACGCCCCTGCTCACACTGGTCATGAAACTCAACAAACAATACGCAACTTGGGCTTTCAATTTCTTCTTCATCCATCCTATTCGCCAGACCTACCCCATCTGACTATTTTCTATTCCCAAATTTAAAGAAATACTTTGAAAGAAATTGACTTTACCACAGATGAGGAAGTCATATATTAGGGATATATGCAACAAGGGAAAGATTTTTCTCAGAGGATAGCAAATGATGGAACAGCGTTGTAACAAATGTATAACACTTGTTGAGGAATATGTAAAATAATTAATGTGTAAGTTAGGTGTTTCTACCTCAATTCCTTCATGGTGATTATCACCACTTTTCAGCACACACTCTCATAGACCGTCTGAACTTCTGCACTATTACATAGTTTATATAGAATGTTTACAAATACATCTTTATAAATTTTATATAGAACAACAGGTTCAGGATGAGGTTTACTTTATTATACTTATTTGATAATAATAAAATAATCTTCAAATGCATTTTACTCCCCCAGAGGGAGTCGAAGAGCAACATAGCCATCAGCGGTAGTTGAACACATGACTACCGATGATTTTTAATTGAAGCCAGGGAGGAGAGAGTGCAGCTGCTGCCATCTCGGGTCTAAACGTTCATTTGTACTGCTGTCTGAAATCTAATCGTGTGAATTCTAAGGTCAATGTTATTGAGTACTGTGGTTAAAAACTCAAGTTTCCAACAAGTAGGAAAAAACTGTTATGATTATTATTATTATTAAACAGTAATAACTTTTAAAAATAAATAGAAATGTATTTATATTTCAATACAAAAGGTTTTGACAGATTAATAATAATTAAAACTTTTAATAATATCAACCGTAATGATAAAGACAGATGAGAACACGAGCAGGTGCTGATCTAATATCGGAGCTAGAGATTAAGCTTTTATGTAGAAAGTGAAAAGGAACTGAAAGTATGAAAAGTGTGGTAATATTAGTAACAACAACAATAATTACACGATGTCGGCTTTCGTTTTCGGCTGACCAAATCCCTGATTTATTGTCCAAGTGTATCTGATATACTGAAATGCATATCGAAAAACTCCTAAGCTATTCACTTTTATGAAAAAATATTTTCTCTCTGACTTTCTATTTGAAATTCTAACATTTTACATTTCGAGCGAGAATGCCAGAATAAATGCTGCATCTAGGAAGAATATGGAAAATGTCGCAACTGCGAGATTTACATGAAGTAAGTGTTATTTGAGAATAGAAAGATGGTGGCATCTGCGTAGCGGTACTCGGCAACGTACATCACACGAAAGAATGTCGCTAATCATGCATTCCAATATCAGGTGACGCTGCAAGAAATATAACGCCACAGAGAAGTAAAGAAATTTCATAGAAAATGGCGACTGAAGATTTACTGCTGATGTAAATGCTTTTGGTTTCATATTCGGGAAAACTACGCATTTGGAAAATGTGTTAGAAACGCGAGAAATTCAATAAATACTTCTACACTGTGCTATCATCTGTTCGACTTCATTGTGAATCGTTGCCAATGTGGAATTCATGAATTCATTGAATAGTAACAAAAATACAAATCAGAATGATAATTTAGTTCTGATTGGATAGTAGTTCTCTTGTAAAGGGCATGCATCATCTATTTATTACTATCCCGCGCGCGCGCGTGTGTGTGTGTGTGTGTGTGTGTGTCGCAAATGTTCCTTTCGGTACCTGTGCACAGCTTCCAGGATGTGATAATCATGTTACTATTTATAGATTAATCTATTCAGAACCTGGACAAGCGATGCTCTTTCAGATCGAGATGCTTTGCAGTCACCATGACAACCACAACAACCTGTTGGAATGTGAGGTAACCAAGATAAATAGCACGATTTAAGTAGCAAGTCGTTAGGTGTATATACTTACACTTGGTATTCAAGAGTAGGAATTCCGGGCAAATGAAAAAAAAAAAATAAATAAATTAGAAAGGGAAGAATGTTTGAACCAAGCAATAAATCCAACCTCTAATTATCAACGCATTACGAGTAATTAGATTACTATCCAGTATGTCCTAATTTGTTCTCTTAACACAAAGCTGTCTTAATGTCGTCTATTTTAAGAAGGTTAATGTTTGGTTACCATCTGGAATTACAATCTTCTGTGAGATTAGATTTGTCTCTGTCTCTTCTATGTCCGCTGAGGCCTGTTGTGCGACCGAAGGTTCAAAGGTCAAAGGTCGAGATGGGGAATCATTTTCAACATCGTGGCGATGAAGCGATGCGACAAACGCCAGTCAATGGGAAAGTGTTTTCCCAACGAAGTGTTCTGCACTGAAATCAGTATCGCTTGTTAATAAGCAAACTTTACTTGAAAAATGAATACAAATGTAAACATTTCCCATTTCGTACTTGCTAATTACGTTCGAGTTTGAGATCTCCTGAAGTGTGTTATCCCAATTAGTTGACATCCGTAGTATTAAACCAGTCACGCGTGTCAATCGCGTGGTTAGGTCTACTGCTTGTTTGGTCATTATGATAATTGGCAAATGTGAAGTGCAAACTTCCTGTGCAGTTTTGAAGGCAGAACGTGATAAGTGTTTATTTGTGTTTTCAGGAGGTGTGTTCGTTTAACATGCTCATCTATCTTCTTTAAATAATTATGTGTAACGCAGCATCACAAAGTGGATTTTAATATGTCGTTGTCAAAATGAATTCTGCAAAAAGAATGGGTTTCAACTGTTATCACCGAATGCAGGTATTTTGTCATGCTGCTCACAACATTTTCATTGCTTCAGGGACAAAATGATTTTAGATTGTAGAAACAGCATTTAACGTATTCTAATTAAAAGCTCTTTTCATGGTGGGTGACTGATTGTGATTTTATTGTAATTTTCACATTCTAAGCTGTTAATTAGTGTCGATTATAATGGTTCGATAACAGGCCCATGTAATTTAAGAAAAAAATAAAATTTCAAGAAATACTTCATAGCGTAAATTGAACTCGATCTCAGAATGTTTAGAAGTGAGCATCTTGACACTGAGCTGTTAAAAGAATCGGTGATCATGTAAACATTATGTGATATCCCATCTGGAAAAAGCCGAACTCTTTTATTATGTTTCAACGTACATACATTATAAATATTCTAAACCCTTCAACTGGCTAATGGGTAATTATTTAGGTTATCAAATAGTTATTTTCTTTGTGTACTTGTTTAGTTAGTTTTACTTTATGTATTTTTACTAAATTTTACGTTACTTACTTAATTGTTTACTTTACATATTTTGTTTACTTTACATATTTTGTTTACTTAATCGTTTAATTGTTTACTTAATTATTTACTTGTCTTCTTTCATTTTACTTCATTTAATTGCTTAATTTTATTTTTATACCATATGCCTGGGAAAGGATTGTCCTGGGTTCGATTCCCGTCGCTGACGTCAGGAGCTTAAAATCTTTCTCATCCACAGCCAAGTTAACCTGTCTTGGGCGTGGACTGCAGGGCTTTTCTCTCCAGTTTATCTGGGGTTTTTCATCCCGCAAACTGGCTTTGAGAACTCAATGCGTCTACAGACCTAGGATAGATACACCGGAGGCACAGGGCTAACCCCCCCCCCCCCCCTTGAGTGCGGTTACAGTTAAATGAATGGAAAATCCTCGATACCTCAAGGGAAAAGAAAGAAGAAGATATATAATTTTATTTTGTTCATTGGATATTTACTTCTTTACATTTAGTTTTTTACATTTTTTGTTTATAATCTTGTTTACTTAATTGTTTATTTACTTGCATTGTTTATTATTTCCTTATTCGCTCACTTAATTGTTTACCTTTTTTGGGTTCTTATTTGCTTGCTGGGCTTGTTTACTTGCTACTCGGTTTTTTTTTTTTACTTGCTCGATAACTGTTTACTTAATTATTTACTGTTGCTGTTTGTTTACTATATTCTTTACCTGTTGGGTTATTCACTTGCATTGTGTACTCACTGGGTGTTTGTTTATTTAGGAATGAATATACTTATTCGAATGATTGAAATCAAAATAATCTCGGCTGCATTCTAAACTGAATGCAAGGTCACTGAAGCCTAGCATTATACACTGCTTGGAAAGAAGTCAACGAACATCCTAGTGTGAGGACCAAACAGTCATGGTACCCACCTATTTAAATTGTAGGACCTTCTTTAGCTGCGATGATTGCAGCAATCCTAAGAGACATACTTTTCACAAACGTATGATAGCAATCAATGCAAATTTTTGACCATTCTTCCTGTATGCAAGTAATGAGGTCCTAGACTGCTTGGTCAGGCAAGTGTGATGACGCTCATGTCCAAAAACCATGCAGTTTCAGCAGCAACCTCATGACACGGTGCATTGTCTTGTAGAAAGAGACGATGGACAGTTCCGCATAAAGATCACAAGTAGGAAGCATCGCATTGTCCAGAGTGTTCAGATACCTCGCGGAGTTCAATGTTCGTAGCACCACAAACAAAGGTCCGAGGCCAAATCACGAACAAAAGGACCGTACCATCACACCGCCACCTCCGATTTTCATAGTTGGAGTTACGACCTCAGGTAAGAGACATTCACCAAGCATTCGCCATACTCATACCCGTCTATCTAATTGGAAGTGAGTGTAGCGTGATTAATCCTCCGTAACACAGCTTTCCAAGCTTCCAAAAACTACTGAAGACGACCTAGATGTTTATTCGGGTAATGTAGAGTTGAAAATCCATATTTTGTTGACTCCCAGCGCTTCCATCTCAGTATAGTATCATTGATTGTAGACTTGAGATGGCCCAATTTATCAACTATTTCCCGAGCAGATAATCCTGCAACATAGCATCCTATTACAACTCCTCTTTCAAACTCACAGCTCCCTTCTCGTATCCATTTCATCCGGACACAGTTGCACTGACTTGGAGCATCGGATTCCTCCAATGTATACTGGCTACAAACAAGTGACTCGTTACATGGCACGGGGGGAAGGTCCGCTGACTTCTTTCCAAGCAGTGTATATGAAAAAGTCTAAAAAAACAAACAAAATAATACTTTCTACATATACACAAGTGGCTTGTTTTACATAAAATGTGTTTTTCAAGAATAAAATCCTTATCGTTTTCAAACTGACTTTGATCCGATTTTTTCAGTTTATCTTGTCGTTGTTGTTAAAATACACCAATCAAACATTTGGAAACAAGAGCTGAAATAACCAATAGGCCAATTCAAAACATTCTTTGGTTTGAGAAGAAAGCTTCATAATTCATCATTTTAATTCATTTATCAGCAACACCGCTATAATTTCTTCTCGCATGCATGCTAATTACGGAATTTGGATGCAACGTTTACTTCTTTGGACATGAGGGAAAAAAAGGGGTCTACACCTTTGTAGATCAGATCTAAGAAAATAGATTCATTTTGCAACAGATATCATGTGCCACGTAAAGACTTTCATAGAATTCATCCCACAGTGGGATTCGAGCGATTTTTCGCACTCCAACCTGTTAGTTGGAGTGCGAAAGAGTTACCTACCTGTTCGATCTGGTAGGTAGAAAATTCAACAGTTAATCACATAAACAACTATTGAGAGTTAGTAAGCGTCAGTGAATTGATAAAATGAATGCTGTCTATTTTTGCAACTGTTTTTCATATGGTTTAGTTTAAATATATCTGTGAAGACTTCGATTGAAATATAATTCTAAGTAAAAAAAATACGTATTGTTTTGAAGTGATGAATTGAGGTCTGTGCAAAATTATGAATTGAAAAGCTTTAAAGATATTAACAGGATTGAAATAATTTTCTACATCACAAGGCGGTGTTAAAGAGACGAAAAAAAGTGACTTTTGTTAGTTCAATTAGTCCTTCCCTTATTCTTACTTTCTTCCTTCCGAAAATGAAGCAAACGAGCTTCGTAGCTCATCTGGTAACGATGATAATGCCCCTTGGAGTGGAGCGTCCATGGGTTCGAGTCTCTCTAGAACGCAAAGAACGTGTATCAGGCCTTTTCAACAAAGGTGAGTTAGGAAGTTGCATACAAAGCAAGAAAGGTTGCCGCTCTAGAAAACTTGGGATTTTCATAGCTCAAAATAAACAAATTAAAGAGAAGAACAAATGCGATTAAGAGATGACGTAATATACTGTCCTCATCATCGAAGTTGCTCCTGTTGTAATTCCAATCAATTGAACTCTTCGTTTCCGATTCTTCCAATCTTAACGATTTATTAAAATGATCGCATATTGTCACTATTTTAATAATTTGTTTTCCAGTTCGTTTACAATTTTTCTCATAACCACGGAAATACACCTTTTTATATTTGGCATACATGGACTATATTTCAAAATTTTGAACTTCTTATATGCATTTAGGCGGTGATTGATTCATTCAATCCAATACCCTTGGAGGGTAATGTTTAGCAATGCTGTAGCTAATGAAGCTCTAACTGAGGCTCGGCTATTGCTGTTACCCTCCTGCCATGATCAGAGCTTTAATAATTAATAATAGCTCAATAACCTTATCCCTACACTGTCCGCTACAGATAACGGGGAATATGAAAAGCATTCCTGCTTCGCCCCTTTAAGCCAGTCCTTATAAGGACTTATATGCATTTATCTTGTTGAATTCTTCGTAAAAATAACTTATGATCTTCATTTAAACCAACGGAGAGTGAACTTTAATGTTTATCATATTCCTTCTTAGATCTTTAATTATCCCCCCCCCCACCCCCCCCCCCCCCCACCCCCCCCCCCCCCCACCCCCCCCCCCCCCCACCCCCCCCCCCCCCCACCCCCCCCCCCCCCCACCCCCCCCCCCCCCCACCCCCCCCCCCCCCCACCCCCCCCCCCCCCCACCCCCCCCCCCCCCCACCCCCCCCCCCCCCCACCCCCCCCCCCCCCCACCCCCCCCCCCCCCCACCCCCCCCCCCCCCCACCCCCCCCCCCCCCCACCCCCCCCCCCCCCCACCCCCCCCCCCCCCCACCCCCCCCCCCCCCCACCCCCCCCCCCCCCCACCCCCCCCCCCCCCCACCCCCCCCCCCCCCCACCCCCCCCCCCCCCCACCCCCCCCCCCCCCCACCCCCCCCCCCCCCCACCCCCCCCCCCCCCCACCCCCCCCCCCCCCCACCCCCCCCCCCCCCCACCCCCCCCCCCCCCCACCCCCCCCCCCCCCCACCCCCCCCCCCCCCCACCCCCCCCCCCCCCCACCCCCCCCAACAACACAATACGATAACTTCACAGGATGAACGAATTGTCGTAACTGCAAAGACACTTGACTCGTTTATTTTTCCTTATAGTACTGTTTACCTGACCCTTAACCCTGACCGTTCCTTCCAAAATGAAACTTTTGCGCAGATGATTCACGGACATGTTTCTACATGGTGTTGGATAAACCATGACGACAATGACGGATGTGTGTCACCCTGGGAAAATTCCAAGATATCTTATCTCAAAAACATCACCCACAATTCCATAGCCAAACAAAACATGACAACAATGTCGTTATGTGTTTGGATATTTCTGGGGAACATATGTCTCTCATACTGTGATATCACAGAGGGTGACAGATGTCTTCCCTGCAATGCTCCCCCAACCTAACCCCATCACCCTAGTCTCTCACCATCCCCTCTCCTCCAGAAGATGTCTGCTCAGCCTAGTGGAGATGAGTGAGCTCATCGTTTGCGGATATCTTTTAGTGATGTCACCTCCAATTGATACTGATAACTTTTTTGGGAAAAAAAAAATTTAAAAAACTGGTTTTTTATGATAACTTTTTAGGAAAAAAACGCATTTTTTATGAAAACTTTTTGGGAAAAAAAATAAAAAAACGCGTTTTTTTATTTTTTCCTACTACTGATATCCCTTCTCCGTCTTCCTTGACTATTATCTGAAGTTATTTTTTTGTCCTCCTTTAAGTAGAATGCAATTTATTCATCGGGAAGTTGACAGTAGTAAATAGTTCACTTGTTGGCATTTTTATTATCTTCTCTCTCTCTCTCTCTCTCTCTCTCTCTCTCTCTCTAATTTTTCGAACTCTAATGATTCCACTCGTGTGAAATCTAGTTTATTGGCTACGTTCCTAGGCGGTAGGGTACTTTTACAAATGAACGTTTTCCAAGTGTAAACTTTTGTTTACGTATTCGTGACGGCGCTGAAAGATCTACTGACTACAACTCTTGAAGGAATAGCGAGAACCTCAATTTATGTTTCTCCATTAGATTATTAGACTTGTTCTTGGTTTGACGCAATTTTAGACATTATAACGGCGCAGTCATAAAACGAAATCCGAGTAATAAATTCATACTTCTCAGATTTAGAAACTTTTTTTTTCTTTTTTGAAGCCGTTGTTAACATCTTTTTCTAAACTTCATTTTGCGTCAGCCGTTACTTATCTTGAATACATCATAATTCAACTTCTTATTATGCAAATGTATCAGGAGTTTCAGAATTGTTGACAAGTACATAATACGAGATATAATACTTTGCTTTTTATACTTAAAGTCATTGAAAGGAGCCTCCATATGATAGGCTCGTGTAGGGCATAAAGAAGGTTTGTAATTGAATTCAAGAGATTCCATTATTTGCAACGTTCTTTAGATTTTAAAATTCTTGTTTTGGGATATGCAGATACTTAAGAGTATATATATAAGCAACTCTTAAAGATGCGACTTACATGCAACTGGCTCCATCCTTATCCCACTTCTTAATCCCTTCTGGATTTCCAAAACCTGCTGACGAAAGAAACTAGGAGATCTTAAAATATCTCAGCTGAAAAATCCTTTGAAATTGCTTACGTAGATATCTGCAAAGCAAGTTGCCTACTTTGCGTTACGGTACGACAGATACGGTAACAAAAATCTCTGATTTTTGGATAGCCAGGCTTAAAACTCAAGCCCAGTGTAATAATCATAATAATAAATATTTAAAATTTAACTCCCACTTGTTATATTATTATTTATTAAAGTGGCAAACATATTTGCATAAAATTCTTTATTAAGTTATAAAATGTTTATGTTTTATGCTGTGGCAGGGTGCGTGATTAATCCTATCGCTACAATCTTCTGTAAGTCAAAATGCGTCTTGTCTGCAGGGAGGTCTATTTCGAAAGAGATCCAAAACTCACGTATGCGAACTCTAGTTTCTGGAAAAAAATCCATCACTTACGTATATGAATGGTTAACTTTTTTTTTTTTTTAATTGGGTAGTACTTGTAAATGTTCACCGCATTCTAGTTGAGATTCGAATCCAGGTCTTTTCAAGCTTCCTTTTTTGAAGATCAATATTATTTATTGTTCTGGGGTGGGGGGGGGGGAATTTGAAAAGGTTCAGCTTTACTATTTTGATTAAATATTTTACAAACAGTAGAATTATGCTAATTTAATTATCAAATACGATAAAATATAACTATGAAATGTAGAATGATATATTTTATAACATTTTATAGTTAGAAAGTTAAAGTATTTTATTTACCTGGGTTAGGAATAATATTTTTTTATACCATTCTTTTCTGTAATGTTCGTCTGAATCTATTGGCTGTTAAATATTTTCTCTTTTTTCTTCAAAACGTGTGTTAGGTTTGTTTGAATAACGTCCCCATTAAAAGCTTGTATTGTCCAATTTATTTGAAATTCACTATTTTTTTCTTCCTGTTATTAATTGGATAATTTTTCCGCAAATTCGATGAAACAAATAAACTTCGTTTAGCCAGCCAATTTTTACACCTTCAACACTCTTTAGCAGACAGACAATTAAGGGCAACATAATTCAAATCGATAGTTTAACATTAAGGTGGGAAACAATTGAATAGGAGGATAATTACCATCCATTGTATAGAGTTTGTGTGAAGATAGTGTTGACAATTAATTGCGTAAAATTAAAAGCACAGTACTCGAGAAGTTAATAGTTTACTACTATGTGTAGTAATTAAATTTGCATAACAAAAAGGCAGACAATAAAGAAGAAATCTGGAAGGATAATTGGGAACTAGATAGATAGATAGATAGATAGATAGAGAGAGAGAGAGAGAGAGAGAGAGAGAGATTCACCTATGTAAATTAACTGTGTTATATATATATATATATATATATATATATATATATATATATATATATATATATATATATATATATATATATATATATATATATATATATATATATTCTTGGGTTTATCCAGAGTGAATATCTACTCGAATTCTAGTTGCTCATTCCCAAATGCTTGTTGTTTTGTTGCTGTTAATAAAAAGGATGCTTGCAAAATCTTGTTATAATGGAACTGTTTTAAATTTTACGGACGTACTTCGGTGCGTAATTCTTTTCGGTTTATTTTGTGCTGCCGAGTCATTACCTGTGCTAACAAGGTGGTCTCGTTGCGGTGCAAACCTTGTTGCAATGTATTCTCCTTTAATTGTGATAGCGAGCCTGACAGAGTCTCTCATCAAACATGCAGAGCTAAGAATAGAAACAGGAATTATTCTGCAGAGATTATTACGTCATGCACGTGCAGGGATTTCACTTCTGACCTTTTCGGTTCCGGGGTTTCTTCGGTTCCATCCGGTGAAGTGTTTTCAGATCATCGTATCCACATACATTTCGGGATTATGAACTATAAATAGACTTCAAATGAATGGATGAACATAAGGACAAGCGTCAAGCGAAATCATTCGCAAGAATAAATATTGATTGACATCATCATCAGGGAGTGATACTTTTTTGCCTCGAGGACAAATACTACTCGGTCCAAACTTTGAATAATATGCACTTTCGATACAAAATGGTCAGAGTTAACGACACTTGACTTTATCAGTTCTGTCTGTGGCAGATTAGGAGTCAAGAAGTTCATTGTTAGAGTGAAATAGTGAAGTCAGCAGGTGGTACTTTTCAACGCCTTAAATAAAACCTGTATGGTAAGTAGGATTTGATCATTAGCAGTAATCTTAGCAATTGAGGATTTTAGGGCATAAAGGAGAGAATGAGGATTATAGGATCAAATACCATAATATGTAGGCAAGTATTCTTGCCCAACAAGTGTTCCTCGTGAGATTTTTACAGGGTAATTCACCATTGCTTTCCCCAAACCCCTCATTTTTATCCGGGCTCAGGCCCGGCATATGGCTGGGACGTATCCATGACTGTAATCCGTGTGTGTTCATGGAGCCGATTTGCCTGTTCTGGGGGACAAAAAACCCGAGTTTCGGGGTAAAAAAAACCCTCCCTCCGTATGAGACCGGCTAACTCACCTTTCGTCGAAAGAGTCCAGATAAAGGTTCCTCACGTCACTGAACGGGAATCGATCCCAGGTCTTTTCGACCTAAGGGCTTCGTTTATACTGACTGATCTACGGAGGCGTATACCATAATATACGAAAGCAATATTCAGATAATTATTAATAGGGAAATGGCCTTTTTCCAGAGCACTTTATTACTATTAGACTCGACTGTAGAGAGGATGAGAGGATAGAAAGGTCAGTTTAGTGTGATAGTCATCCCCAATCTATGGCTGCATTCAATCACATTTCTAGAATGAAATATACGCAAGGACTTCTGATAAATGAGGTGACATTTATTAGTACAGTAGCAGTGGGTATAAAATAGGTATATGCTTGTCGTATATGAGGTACTTGACGAATGTAGAATACTGTGAATGAAACAACTTTCAAAAATATTTTCAGGCATTCCCGTACACCATCCATTAAGCGACTAAGATGTTTCATCCACATCGGGATTACAGATACACACCGACATCATTAACTTTTTAGTAAATCAATGCCAAGCGGAAGAGGTATTATATGTTGTGAAAGAAAGTGGTCCAACACGAAGATTAAGTCAAAATCTAATGTTATGTTTGTATCAAACACTGCGTTACAAAAATTATATTGACCCCCCCCCCCTCATTGTTATCAAATACCGAGTCCAATGAGTAACCTCAAAACACAGTAATGTGAAAAGTAAGTGCAGGTTTTACCAAAATTCGATTGTTTAATGACACATAGAAATGTAATGGTCAAAGAAATCCAAAAACAATCACACAGAGAACACATAAATTTCTCGAAATTACAACAACGTCAGATCCCTCTAGACATAAACATATTACACCTCTTGGCATCCAAAAAAATGGGAATTCTGTTTCGTTCCAGGCTTTTCCTGAAAATAGCCATTGTGTTATGTATACACAAATGAGAAATCAGTCTAACCATGGAATACTGTTTCGAATTTCGGAGTTCCTCTAAAAACTTCTTAAGATACTCGATTAGTACAGAAAAGAGTATTTAGAATGAATAATGACTCATCTCTCATCATTTGAAAGAACTCGCGTTCAAACATACACTTAATTTTTTCTACATGCATCATCTATAAATATACTCCCACGGTTATTGTTCGTTTGACTACTATCGTTTATTTCCTCACTCTCTACCCTATCCATTAAAACGCTTGAAGCAGTCACTCCACAATCTTTCACAGTTGAACTGCAAACTCATAGAATACATTTATTTTCTTCCTCCTTCCCTCTATTAATATACTCTGGAATGATCTCCTGTCTTATTTGTTTTCTAAGAAATATAATATAAGGTCTTCAAATTAAAGGTGAACGTTTGTTTTTCTCCTCAACTCTCTATTCCTCCACTATACTGATGCACTACAGGTTGGTGAATTATTCGTGTAAGGGATGAACATTATTACTAATTAAAAATAGCACAAATCCTGTCTTTTCTGCGATAAACTGGCAGAAAAGGAAGTTCAGGGCAATCCATAGCTGTAGCCATTTTTATGCTCACCACTACGTGTGTGTATGTGGGTGGGTGGGTGGGTGGGTGTGCGGCACTAAAGAGTTTTTGAAGGCTCAGTTTATTTCTATTATGAAGTGTGTGCTCTGCCGTGTTGCCTATCCGAAATCTTTCGAATAAGCGATTGTCATACAATTTTTTTTTTTTTTTCCTCAGCAAGGTTCGTTTCATGGGCTAAATCAGGGATATCGTAGTACCGTGAATTACCTATTCCTTACACAGGTCCATTGATTGTGAAAAAGCATTTTTATTGCGTCAGGAACTCGATAAATTTGTCTGTAGGAGCGGACGAGAATAGTTTATGTGTTATCGACATACGTCATCGGTAACTCTTCATAGCGAAGGATTTCCACTCACGGCTCAGTTCCTGACAAAACTGTTGACAACAGAAGATGGGTTACTATGACAACCTGAGATGCTCTTGCACGCTATCAGGAAACATTCTTTCTCCATACAAGTGAACAGAGCAAATCGCATAGCGTCTTTTATCTGATACCATTGCTTAAAACCTGATGTTGAAATACATGAAAGAAAAAAGTCAGAGAGGGAGAGATTTATAGTAAAGTAACAGTTCATTTTGTTGCATTTTTACAAGATTAACATTCTCTAAACTTCTGTATTTTTAATTGACGTGCGTGACGTCATTAGAATTTTAGTTGGACACGAACGTAGTAAGAAGAAAACAATATTCTTGAAAAATTGTTCATCTTTAGAATTAATGTTTGGCACTAAGTGACATTTTAAAGTATTTTGTTTAATGAAGTTTATAATTTATAGGATTTGAATAGGATAACGATGTTTCTCTTATGATGTCAAAGACGGTTAGCGGATATTTCATTCCATAGTGACAGATTTAAAATTCTATAGAGAACATTCCATAAACTGTATATCAGGAAATAAACCTAACATGCAGTAAGTAACCTTTCACTTACTTAGCCCAATGACAGAGAGTTTGACTATTCAAAAACTCACCCACATTTTGTTTTTTTATATCATTACTAGGGGCCCAACTCCCCGATTTCTGGGCTGGTAGGTCATGACTGATTACTTGCGGTTGCCCTTGTGTTGCACTACCTTTAGGAGAGAACTACTTACCCAATGGTAGTGCAACACGAGGGCGACTCGCAGCAAAGGTGGAGCAAGCATCACGCATTTCATCGCCTTCCAAAAGTCATGACTTACCAAGCTGACGTCACATCCGTTTCGAATTTTATGTCACATCCGCGACATAAAAACGTTTCAAATTTCGGCTTATCTTAAATTCCTGGAAACCTCTAATTAAAGGAACTTTAATGGAAGAAATATAAATAAAGTGAGGAAAAATAAAAATGAGAAAAAATAATTATATGAATATTTAGAATAGATATTCATATTCCTGCAAAATCATAAATAAAGCAAATAAATCTTCTGACACCTTTTTATTTTATATAGAATATATAATAAATAACATGCCATATAACATGTTTTAAATATTGTCTTATCTTTTTGTAGGTCTTATACGATTAAAATATCATCTTATATGATTTCTTATATTTATTCGAAATCACTGAGTGTATGATCGCTTCTCGGCCTTATGGCTTAGATCAAATGTGTACTAAAGTTCATTTTTGTGAACTTTCCCCATAAGTGATTAGCAAATTGTTTAGCTAAGAGCAAATTGTAGTATATGTTAGCTCAGTTATTATCGGCAAAGCGTCTCATAGAGGCACTTGACACTTGATAATAATCTACAGCAACAGATACAGAATAAACCCCAGACTGGGGCAAGAACAACACACTCGGTGGTGGGAATAGCTTAGCCCCCCCCCCCCCCACCAGCATGGCTTTGCCGCGTACGCGGACCCTTGGAATCGAAGTTGAAGCTGATCTACGACCTCGATGTTTGGCCAAAGCCCTCATCGAAAGCGTCGGCGCTGAGCAGATTTTTGGGTTTACTCCCTTTGGTGGTGGCCGCTTCCAAGTAGTAGTAAGGAGTGAGCAAACAAGAGACAAACTACTTGCAGGATTCGAGTGTAATGGAAAAACAATAGTTCCATTTTTTGGTAGGGAGCATTACCAAACTACTTCGAATCCCCAGATTCCCTTTAGAATATATTGAAACGGATGTAAAGATCATCCACGAAATATTCGGGAAATGGGGCGTTGTACACAAGGTGGAAGTCCTAAATGACGCAGAAAACCCCAAATGGAAGTCGGGTGAAGTCCACATCTCCCTCGAGATGAAAACGCCCGTTCCCAACTTCATTATTATTGGATCCGCCAGAGTAATGATAAATTACCCTGGTGTAAAAAAACAATGTTTTAGATGTGGTGCTTTCACTCACCTTGGGGCGGACTGTCCTAGAGTGAAATGTAAAAACTGCCTCAAAGCAGGCCACAACCAAGAAAACTGTGAGTCAGCTTGCCTGAAATGTGGGGTCATTGACCACAAAGTGGACACATGCCCATCCAGAACCCTTGCTGAGAGGATGGGTGGTGCAATCACGCCAGCAACTCCACCAAGCAATGGAAATGACGCACCACAGGAAGCCTCTCCTCCTTTCGAGGCTGCTCCTGATATAACAGAAATCCTTACCTCCACGTCTAAGAAAAACCGTAAGGGAAAAAAAAAACTTCCACAAGCAGTAAAATCCAACAAGAAGAAACAGTCGCTATTGAAACCATCAATACCAATATAGATACTAATACAGACATAGAAGAGGGAAAGATGGAGGTGAAACTAACACCTCCAAACGGCCATTAAGCCCACAGGAAGAAGAGTTGGTAATGCCCAAAACAGCAAAAGTATCTGAGACCGACCACCCAGAAGTCCCTCACGCGAAAGCAGGGGAGACTCTCAGCCATCTCATCAGAGGTATCCCAGGGATGGCGGAAAAATTCAAAGAAGCGATGAAAAAAATAGGAGAACCTGAACTCCTTCTCACAGGAGAACATGGATCTGACATGGTCAGTGCAAAATGGGGTGACATTTTCGTTGATGACATCAGCAAAATCACCCCTGAGCAAGTAGAGGTATCCCAGGATTTAGACGAGGAGGCAGCCTCGGCGTTCTTCATAGCTCTCTGCAAACTAGACATGGCCAAGGGAAGTGAGGTGGCCAAAAGAATAATAACTGCCCACAACAAAAGAAAGACACAGTAACCACCTTGTGGGGTTTCTGTACACAGCTTCACCGGTTTCAGCTATCACAGGTGGGGGAGGACCTGAGAACCCGAGCTGCGAAGGCTTACAGCGAGGCGGTGCAGTCCCTTGTGAGCTGCATCACTCGGGCCAGATCCTTCCTCCACCTCTAAGTTTAACTTTCAATTTTTGCTTTTCTGTGTACTTTTTTGTTTTTGTTTTGTTACATGTTTCTTTTTTAGGATTTTTCCTTTTTTGTAAAGTGAAAAATCAACGACCGTTTTAGAAACACCCCTGGGGGGGGGGAAAACAGCTAAAACAGGTAAACTGAGGCCTCTTTAACCTACTCTACCACTATGAACTCTATCTTTATTTTCCTCTCCTACTATCTGCTGACTCTCAGCCTATCTTACTCTACAGGCCGATGATGAAGATTTGTTGAACTCACAAATTATTATTATCGTCTTGTCTTTTTATAGATAGATATAGATACCAATAAGGAAGTTTGTTGAACTCACAAAATATGTATGGAGGAGAATCGTTTCAAATTCATAATTGAATGTAAATGCTTTTTAAATAACCATAAAAATTGGAAGCAAATGTAAAAAACGTTACTCTGTCATCATTTTGTTACTTTTGATTAGACTGATATGATGAAAATCAAGCCATTGGTTTTCACTTCCTTAATCACGTAGGACGTAGGTGAATTTGATTGATCATTTATTGAGCATATAGCTCGCCCTCTGGGGGAAGTGAGACTAGTGATTAGGTAGGATTTCTTTAGGACGTTTGTGTTTCACAGGATCATGTTCATTATGATTTACAGCGAATCTTATTCATTGATTTGGATGGGTATCTACTTGACAAAAGTATTTTAGAGCTTTTTGCTGAAGAAAAGTAAGAAATATCTGGAGTGGCTTCTCGATGAAGTTGTGAATTTCTAACAAACCAAGGAACATTAAATGTCATGCGTAGGCATTTATTTTGGATAGTTAGATTTGTTGGATGGTGATGTATGGATCCAGGCCGGTGATCCATATGTTTCTTGGACCCAATTGCTCTATTTGACTTGTAATACAGTAAATATAAGATATGGGGTTCAAAGTGTAATATATCAAGTTGAATTCCTAGATATTTAAAGGTTGCTGTTTTCCATGGGATGGTAGTGTCAAATATGCTTACTGAGCCATGAGGTGATTTTAACCTTCTTGTAAATGGAATCGCCGCACCTTTTTCTGCGTTTACGTCAATTCTCCATTTCTTGAACCATAGTTTAAGTTCATTAGCTGCATTTTGTAGGTGCTTAGTTATTAGTTTCGAGCTGAGTGATCTGGTACGAATGGCTGTGTCATCTGCATAATAAGAGGATATGCGTGGATACTTCTTGCAGTCTTTTAAGAATATTTTTTTCTGATGGCTTTCCGAGACAGCAGAGGAGACTAATGGATCGGTAGTTTGGAGGAAATTACAAATCTTTTCCTGGTTTGGGAATTAAAAGTATATCTACTGTTTACCACCTAGTCGGAAATTCGATTCATGGATACGGTGATTCAGACCGCAACGTACCTGTCGATGCACTTTGGAAATGAATGATAAATCTGCAAATGTGTAGTTGAGATTGAACTGTAGTTAAAGTAGTTCAAGACCGTCTGCAAACGCTTCCACATTTTCGTCTTCACGGTATACGATGCCATGTATTGGTGGAACATAATTTGATGTCTTGTGGAGAGATCTGAAAAATTTCCATAGGGATTGCTCACTCGGTTGCGAAGATCGGAGCCTGTTGTCCCATTGTTGGTTACGAAAGTCTTTGATAGCATAGCGGACTAAATTAGTGGGCCTATTAAGTTCTTGACGGTCTCGAGGAGCTAGAGTTTTGCGATATCGTCGTTGTATTTTGTTTTTGTTACGAACGAGTTTTATAATTTCCTCCGGGGCTGGTTAGGTTTTATACGGGATGCAACAGAAGTGACTGCTGCTAATCCAAATAGAATTTTCTTTTCTAAGTTTAGATCAGCAGCTTATTTCATTTTTCGATGTTACAGATGGTAATGGACCAATAAGATTCGTAATTTCTATAGATTGTTGAGGTTTGTGATGGTTGGATTAATTATAGTGTCTTCTGGTACAACACGCTGCTGGAGTAGAACTGGGTTGTGGTCCGAGGTAAGATCAGTTATTGTCTTTATTTGATATTGGTAAGGAAGGCACAATTTTGGGGATGCCTAGGTCTAGAACATCTGGTCAGCCGTTCATTCCATAATGTATAGGTTCGAGCAGACCCGCAAGCGCAATATTTCTTTTAATAGCTAAATCATTTAGAATATTATCATTTTGGTTAATAACTTTCCTGTTCCAAACCTTCTGTTCATGAAAGATCAGAAGTAGAAATGTGTTTTCTTGGAGAGTTGTAGGCAAAATAAATTTTGAGACTGCTTGTATTGACTGAATGAATTTGTAGACCGCTAATCTCCAAGGTTGTGAATGAAGGAATTTTAATTTCATAAAAGCTTAGATGATGTACAAAAAAAAATAATAATTTTTGAGTCTTGTATTGTCTGATGGGTACAAGTGAATTTCGCTGATTAGCAATATCGATATCTAAACGGGAAGCAAACTCCCGTAGTTCATACATTTTGTTAAGGATGCCATTTGCGTTCCAAAATTGCAATCTGTAGTGAGTTATTGGTGTTAGTTGTGTTACGTACGTACAACTGGCTGTAGAGAAAATAATTTGGGTATTTTTCATAAATCAGTTTGTCGAATCTTGAGTGAGGTTTGTTTTGCTAAATTCAGTCAGCATTTCACCTAGGACGGCTGTTATTATGGCAGACTTATTGGGATTAGATGGGAAATGACGAACAGAGGAAACTGGACCATCATAAATTTCTCTACTTTGCTGGCATGCACAGAGCCGTTGCAAAGTAGAGTTCCGCTGTAAAGTGGAAGTAAACATCCTACGGCTTTTTACAAGAAGCCGTAGGATGTTTACTTCCACACTTTAGGCAGCGGAACTCTACTATGCAGCGGTTCTGTGCATGCCCGTATTTTTGACATCTGCGGGATTGACCAATGATGCGTTCCTACGGAGTGATCCCATTTTGATCATCAGATCACACGCTGTATTTAAATTGTATATTCCATGTCTCTCTACTAGAACTAGTGGCATCGGACGCTTATCTCCCCTGTGCATTTTTGATACTTTTATGGGTTCAAAGTCACTTCCTTCTTCGGTATTTATGGATTCGACAATTCCTATTGACCTTTAAGTTTTTATCACTCTTTAGGGCAAATATGTGGTAAGGAATCAAGAAATTGTCTAATAATTTCGTTAGAACTCTGTAGTGTGTCACTGACTCCGGTGGAATGCAGTCAACCTCCCTCGTATGTTTGGCAGTAATAAATGTGATGTGATTGTTTTTCATGATGCAGGCTAGTTCTGGCCATTTCCCTTTCGATGTGAGGACAACTGGACGGATACTCTGTGCTTATGTTAACCGATGCATCCATTGGTGCAACAGGTTAATTGGTATCAATGACTTCCTTCTTTTTCTCCTGTTCACTATTTCAAATTCTTCAAATTTCTCTTCAGAATCTGAATAGAGGTCTTGTAGGGAGGACTTTAGCTGTTCGAAGCCTGAGCATCTTGTTTCGAGCTCCAATCCTATATTTTTGAACAATGTGAGCAGTTGATTATAATCAAGTTTTGCCAATGATGTCTTCCATTGTTTCCGACATTTGAATTTATGAAAATTAAAAGAAGATGAATGACAGGAAACGAATAATTACAGCCATCGACTTTCCTCCAATTCATTGTCACCATTATATCAGAACCTAGATTCAGTTAGCAAGTATCACTAATCAAGTTGAAAATTCACACACCGACTCCATAAAAAAAAAAGAACCCTCACTCTACTCTTAATCAAAATCCATCTCCTCACTTTTTCTGACAGGATGATTCAGAACACATCATTTTGCTAACTGTTAACTTTTGTGGCTAGATGGATGACGATACCTTGGATTTTTATCTCTTCATCGCTGAGGAGTTGGTTATATGAATAAAAGATTATCGAGCACCTGGCTCGCCCAATTTAGGGCGATGTGGGAGCGCTTGTACCGATGAGCAGAACTGCCTTCGGGGGCTTCTGTTTCCATCTATCGTTTTCATCGTGGTTAGATGATGAGATGACTCTTGAATGAGTTGATTGGGATGAATAGCCGCCTGTGTGAAGTATGTAGAGGCAGTCCCGCGAAGAAACGTGGGTATATCCGGTATGTTAACATCTCAATGGAGGAGAGCATTCCTGACAAACCATGGAGCATCAAAAATCATACGGAGACACTTATTTTGAATTACTTGTAGTTTTTTGATGTTGCTGGGGGAAGTGTGACCCCAAGCCGGTGATCCGTATGTTAAAGTGAGTCAGTTGCCGAATTGAATTTATTGCAGGCATGTACAATGTGAGGGTTAAAACTGAGACAGTTATCTAGTTGTATATCTAGATATTTGGTTTTCGATTTCCATGGAATAGTTGCATTGAACAGTTTGACTTCTCCACAGTGGGATGTTTTCCGTCTTGTAAAAAGAATGGCGGTGCTTTTGTCAGCATTAACATCTATCCTCCATTTCTTAAACCATTTTTCCAGGTTTGTTGTTGCGTTATGTAAACGCTGCGCGTAGCAAGCCATGATGGTTGATGCCGTGCTTGGGATCTGCCACGAAGATGTTAAAAAGGAGCGAGCCTTGAATTCTTTTCATAGAGGATCTGAGTCCGCAGCTTAACTTGGAATTTCCGGTCTTTTAGATAAGAGTCAATGAGTTTAGTAAGGTATAGTGGAATGTTGGCTGTAATTAATTTGTAAATAAGGCCTTTGTGCCAAACCTTATCAAAGGCTTTTGCAACATCAAGAAAGATGGCTCCTGTGTGTTGTTTTCAATTAAAACCAGTTGTTATAAACTCGATCAATCTGTGGACTTGTTGAGTTGTACCGTGCCCAGTACGGAATCCAAATTGCACTTAAGGAATCAGGTTGTTTTTGTTCACCTCATCTCGCAAACGATTGAGAATAACTTTTTCCGCAATTTTGACAAGAGGCTGATGGGCCTATAATTTTGCAGGAACTGAGGTGCTTTCCCCGGCTTGTGATGATATAGATTGACTGATTAGTGATCTTTATTGTTAGATCGAGATAGTGATTGATTATCATATAGATTCTTTTCAGTATAATTTTGCCATGTTATTGGACATCGAAGTCATGTTGCAATGTCCATATACATAAATGGTGTGTTATTTAATTTTTGTATTTTTTTCTTATTTATTAGAAAAAAATTAATCTTAAAATTTAATATCATTTTATTACATGACAAGATCTTATATTATTAATTCTTGTTCATATTTAAATTAACTTCAGAAAATAAATAATAGTTTTCAAATGAAGTACTGACTTGCCCATCGTATTCTTATAGCATGAAAAGTTGTGGGAGAGTATATAGGACAACTTGATTGTGCTATATACTGTACTTATTCTTATTTCTTATTCGAGTGCTCGCTTAAAACCCGGCAGTAATGGTAGAGCTCCCAAAACTGGTTCGTTACGCACATCATAACAGGAAGCAATCTTGGATTTTACTATGATGAAATAGGTAAAAGTGCTGTTGTGACATCCTTTTCTCTTCAGCATGTCATACGAATAAAAGAATAAGTCGCACAGAAGATGTAATTGAGAAAATGAATATTACAAGAGCATCGATTATAGGGATGAAGATAACAGGCAGTGGAATATTTATTTTTGGAAGAGTTTAAGATGATTCTAGCTATTCCAACTAAATTAGAATGTATTAAATAATCATGTGGCTTTCATTAAAGATATTAGCACGAATTTTAAGCGTTTTATGAAATTTATCATCTGAGAAAGATAAACAAAATAAACTTTGAATTTGAAAAATTTGGAAAATGAATAACATGGCTTAACTTCGATAGATTTGATCAAATGGCAGACATTCATTCATTCATCAAAAAATATAAATACAATCTTTTCTTTGTATATAAGTAAACTAGAGATTCAATATTTATAGTAATTTTGTTAGTTGTAAATGTTTTTCGTCTTAAAAATATATTCAAAACGATAAAGTAATCCTTTTCGTTGATATAAGTGCTGTTTCGAAGATATTTCAAGTTGTGGTAGGTTTATTGATTTAAAGAAAGTAAAACAATATGTAAAATAAGAAAATAAAATATATTATCCTTTCATTTAATTTATTTTCGTAAACTAGGAAGATGAATTAACTGGAAGGAAATAATGAGTCATATATCAACAGTTAGGAAAGAAATTAGTCTTAGTTGCTATCAAAGGGGAAAGATACGTCTAAATCCAATGCAACAGAGTTCCAGTCAGCTATAATTACTATTACTGTTATTTATTTAAACATCTTTAATATATACTGATGCATTGTAATTATGCAGAATATTGACGAAATCTTGATTTATGAATGCCACTGTTGATTTCAAATCAATAAGTCATACCAGATCTAGTTCCACGATACAATTTTACATATAGTAAACAAGAGAACAAACACATCAGACACTGTAAATAACTCGAATAGATTTAGCACTAATATTTCGTATTGAAACTAACAGTATATCATCCGTGTGTGGAACAAACAAGCAATTCAAAGAGATGAATCGAAGTTAACCAATGAAATGGTTGCCGTGTGCTAGAAGGATTATGTAAAAATCCTTTCATATATTTACATGGGATGAGAATCGCCCAGGTGTTTTTGAGGAATGGAGAGAGCAATCCTACCGATTCAAATTAGGCCAGTGTAAAAACACCTCAGACGAATTTTCTTTGTAGATAAGTTCATATTTAGAACTACCTCCATGGAGAAGACGAGCCTCATTCAAAAGAATATTGTGTTTGGTATCAATACACTACCTTGGGCAAGATCTATCCGAAGTATGTTAGATTACATTCACAAGGAATGTGGAAAACATCAACTGCACACAGAGGCGAAAGTTTATATTTCCGACTGGTACTTAAATGCAATGCATTTCTGACAAATATGTTTTCCTTTCAAAGGATAATTAAAGCGAATAGAAAAAGAAAACTTTTAGAAAATGAAAGTTTATTCGGTGTTCTATTCTTCTCGCGTTTATTCCGCTTCCAATGCGACTTTCGTTAGTACAGCCCTGTTCTGAGAGACGAAAAACCCGACTTTCCGGGAGGAAAAAACCGTTTACCTCCGTATGAGACTGGCTAACTCACCTTTAGTCGAAAGAGATCAGACAAAAGTTCCTTACATCTTGAACAAGAATCGAACCCAGGTCTTTCTTACCAAATGGCTTCGTCTATACTGACTGAGCTACGGAAGTTCTTTATTCAGTATTCTAATTGAATACATAAATATAAACACACGTAATCGTAAGAAACCAATACAAACAGTATTGTATTATGAATGTGTATTATTCGATGTATTCTGCACTACTGCAACTCCTTCACTAAATCCTCCCCCAGTCATAAATCAGTCTATAGCATGAAATAGCATCTGGGGTTTTCACTTGTATACGCATAGGACTTATCGGCATTCGTTATTGCATGTGTCTTCAGTCTAAATTGTCAACGACTCTTTCACTGACAATTTAGACTGAAGACATGCAAATAACGAATGCGTCTTTTTTCTTGAAAGTAATCGTGGATTGCGTTGGCTAACTTTTAATATTCGAAATTCGAAGTTTTTCTTTTATAATAGTTTCAATAGTTAATTCATTCATTTCGGAAGCACGTGCACAACCTTATTATCTTCTCATGTCATTTAATAGTTTCTACTTTTAGTTTCCAGCTTCATAATGCACGTCTCAGACGTATTTCGGATTTATGTTTTGTTTGTAACCACCTGTTTGATTTAACTTGTGCTCAAGTTAAACAGTGCTTCGCCTAAAAACGCTCTTATAAGTATTATTTTTAAAATGAATTTAAATAAGTGTTCGAATTATCTTGTTCAAATATATTTGCTTTTCATGGTATTTCTATTATAATTCGTAAATTCCACCTATTTTATTTCTTTTAATTTTTTATTTTTGAAAACTTACATTTTTAAAGTTTGTATACTATTTAATGAATAGGAATCTGTTTCAGTTATTATTGTTATTTTACTCACATAATCGATACACAGTCAAAATAAGATATTTAAACAACAATTTGACTGGTGATTCAGAACAATTCAGATTCCACCCAAGAATCTAAGAATAGTCTGTCAGGTAGCATCGTAAAATATGGACTGTTCCAAGTAATGCTGTCTTTTGTAGGTCATTTTGTACGGGTCACTTCGTTGATGTTTAATTGCCATAAATAACTGAAAAGCTTCTTTAAAATTCACCAAGTGCACCAATAATTATTGGGATAAATTTAGTGTGTTTAACTGTGCCACAGCCTGCCAACTTCGTTTGCCAGATCTCGATATTTAGTAATTTTTCCCAAGTTCTTTGTTGTTAATGTTGTTATCACTGGGTACTGCAATATGGATAATCCAAACCTGTCGATGTTCGATAATTGTGATGTCAGGTCTATTGTGTTCCAAATGTCGATCATTTTGTATTCTAGAGTCCCAGAGAATGTTTGCTGTTTCGTTTTCCATTACAGTCTCTATTTTATGCTGCCACCATTTATCAGAAGTAGGAAAGCCATATTTTTTGCATACATGCCAATGAATTATTTTGACCTCTTGATCATGGCGGTATTTATAGTCAGTTTGAGCTATTTTGCTGCACGCACTCTACGGTCTCATTCTTTCTGATCGCATAATCTGCATTTGTTGTTATTATTGATGTTCATAATTTTTGTTTTGAATGCATTAGTTTGTAATGCCTGTTCTTGAGCTGCTAGAATAAATCCTCCTATGTCTTTTTTTAATGTATCCGTGTTGTAGCCATTGCCACATCTTGTTCACGTCAATTTTTTCCTTAGTATCTCGAAGAAATTGGCCATGCAAAGGTTTATTTTTCCAGCCTACATATCCGTTATTTTGCTGTCGTTTTTTGTAATCGGATTTGTTTCCTGTTGCTTTTATTGTAGAAGGCTCTCCTGTGTAATTGCTTGAAGCATTGGCTCAGAGGTATTTGTCGATGTAACTTCTTAAACTAATTTCTTCTTCTTCCACAGTCTGTCTCACTTGCCGCAGACCCTCATCCACCTATTCTCCTTGGTAGGTACAACCGGTCAACATCACTTCGTGGATGTAATGCATGCTGAATAGTCATTGGTTTTCTAGTTTTGCGGTCCAATTTGTTCAGGTCTTCTTTTATCCAATCTATTATGCCAGCTGTGTATCGGATCACTGGTATAGCCCAAGAATTCATTGCTTTAATTGTGTTTAATCGATTTAGTTTTGTTTTCAGGATATTTCCAACTCTTTTGATGTATTCTGATGCTGCCTGTTGTTTAACTTTCGAGTGGAGAATATCACTGGCTTCTAATATTCCTAAGTATTTGTAGTGTTCTTCAGCTGAAATTGCTTTTATATATTTCTCTTGATCAAAATTAAAATTGTTAGTGTCATTAATTTTCCTCGTTTAATAGATAACATTGCACATTTATCTGAACCAAATTCCATTTTGATGTCCTGACTGAAAATACGAACTGTGTCCAGTAAGGAGCCTATTTGCTGGGCTGATTTTCCATATAACTTCAAGTTATCCATATACAACAGACGAGAAATTTTAATATTACATTTAGGAATTTTATATCCAAGTTTTGTTTTCTTCAGAATCATAGACAAAGGTATCAAAGAAATGTTGAAGGGCAATGGTGACAAGGAATTTCCTTGGAAAATTCCACGTTTAATGCTAATATCTCCGAATCGTTCATTATTCACTATTAAAGTTGTTTTCCATGATTTCACAGCAGAAGCCAGAAACGAACATATGGTTTTGCTAATTCCAAATATTTATAATGATTTTAGGATCCAGGAGTGTTGGTGGGAATCGAATGCTTTCTTATAGTCTATTTATGCCATGTTTAAGTTAGTTTTTTTGTCTTTTTGAATTTCTGAGAATCATTTTATTAATAAGGATCTGATCTTTTGTTCCTCTAGATTTTTGAAAATTGCCTTTTTGTTCAATCGGATAAATCTGATTATCCGATAAGTAACGGTATATGGAATTTGCTATGATTGCAGTGAACAGTTTTAGCATAGTTGGTAGGCATGTTATTGGACGATAGTTACTTGGATCTGCATCCTTATCCTTATCTTTCATGAAAAGAAAAGTGCGCCCAGATATCATCCAATCTTCCACTGAGCCTGACGGCAACAAATAATTAAATTGTTCTGCCATTCGATCGTGTAGACTGGTTAGATGTTTTAACCAAAATCCATGTAGTTCGTCTTTGCCAGGTGCACTCCAGTTTTTTAATTTTCTAGCTTGAGCACTGACCATTTCTTTAGTGATAATGACATTTTGTTTTTGTTTCATTTCTGATTCTATTTCCGTAATCCATGAGGCATCTTTGTTGGGTTCAGTAGGATTATCCCAGATTGACTTCCAAAATTTGCGTGTTTCTTCCTTTTCTGGTGAAGGATTGTTTGCATTTGTATTTCTCTGGAGAGACTGAAAGAAGTGACGTTAGTTCTGTATAAATTGCATATTTTGTACTTATTGGTTTATTCTTGCTTCATATCTTTTAATTTTATGTGCAGTCGCTGTAATTCTTTGTTTTGCTCTTCGGTAACTTCTGCAATTGTTTTGTTGGCCAAATTACATGTGTTAATCGGTTTGTTTTTGATTTGACTTTTCGTTCCAACCGGATTATCCATGGTTCAGAATGTTTCATCCTCGGCTTTTGCTCCTTCGGTTTGCAACCAAGCTTCACTGAAATGATATAGGCTGTGCTGTATAGGAGCTGATTTGTTTCCTTTATACTGTTGGTTGTGATGGTTTTAATCATAGCATTTGCGTCTAAGAGGAGCTGTTTTAGCTTAGATTTTTGTAAAGCTTTTAATTGTGGTAGTCTTATACGATACTTTATGGAGTTCATATGTTCCAGTATCCCTGACTTCATTTTACACTGCACTTCTGTCAAAACATTCTGAGGTATGTCGTCAGCGTGATGCTTACTGAATTGAATTCCAAAGTTTGATATAGCTGCCTCCTGATGATTTGCTGTTACTGGAGTTGTTGGTTTATTACGTAACTCTTGCAGCTCAAGTTCAGTAAATATTTTGTTATGGAAAATGAACTTATTTTGGGCCATAAGTCTTTGTTCTGTTATTGCAGATTTTGGGAATTTTTATTTCCAAATTAAATGCATACACTTTCTAAAACCTCGTTTTCTGGTGTTGATCTGTAAAAACATCTCATAACTCCTCTGTTTTCTTCTACAGTCCACTTTTTACGTTTGGTTTCTTTCAGTCGCTTTTCAGCTTCCTGCCTTGATTGCCCAGCAAGGAGAAATGGATCCTGTAGCCCACTTGTCGCCTGATGCCCAGGATCCCCAACATCTGACGCAGTCTTTCATAACCCGGGCGTCGACTGATCCGGTATGGATCTCTTCTTACTTTTCACCATTAAGATGGGGAATGGAACACTGTTAGTATAGCTCCTCAGTTGAGATCTGTCTGACAACGGTGGCCCTGATGGCAGCTATGCTACCGCAGGAATAGCTCTTAACATCACTAAAGCACGCAAGCCCCTACCGCTACGTCAAGACCGAGTTCCTTCGAGGAGTTATTATTATTATTATTATTATTATTATTATTATTATTATTATTATTATTATTATTATATACTATATTTTAAATAAATAAATAAATTTAAACATTTTTTCTACTCTTTTTCATCCTCTTGATTTTGTCTCTTCAAAATTGATTTTAGAGTTTTTTTTTTTTTCTAACAACCATGTCTTAGAACGTTTTTTCCTCTTGGAACCATCTTGATTTTTTTTCTACTGTTGCCACGTTATTTCTTCCCATTTCATTATATTTTTTATAGCTTTATAATATAATTTTTCAATTATCCAAAATTAAATAAAAATATGGAATTTTTTATTTATTTTTTTATATTTTTTATACCTTTTTTTCCTACTTAATTGTATGTAATGCTAAAATAGGAATAACTACCATATATGTGTTTTGCTATTCTTTTTCGCTTATTTAGAAAACTCACTCAGTGTCTATCTATCTATTTATCTATCTATCTATCTATCTATATATATATATATATATATATATATATATATATATATATATATATATATATAAAAATATATATATATATATATATATTTTTTTTTTTTTTTTTCTGTAATTTCACTCAAGGTGAGCATATAAGGAACCCTCGTGCGTGTAACTTATCGATTTCATTCCGGCTGCAACAGAGTATTCAATTTTTTTTTTTTTTTTGTCAATATCTTCTTGCCAACCTTTTCATTTTGTTTTGCTTACTCCATGTACATTGATCATTCATTATCTCCTAATATCTATGAGTTTTTTCAATTTTCCTGTTAGTATTAGTGAATTATGTGTCACAAGCTGTAGTGTTTTGTCCCATCTATGGATTTTAGGCATTGCATTTGTTCTTTTGACTTCCCAATGTAAAATCCATTATAGGCAAGGCCTGTTCAGTGTTTCACTTGAGACCCGTTAGTTAACCAAGTGATTCAGGATTCCTTTTGGGTCTTTTCCATTATTATAGCGACTCGGAGATCATAGACGTTTACGATCAAGTCTCCAATGTACAACCCCTCCTCCTCCCACGTTCCCTTATGCCCAACTTCGGGCTCATTGTGAGGCAGAAATGGGACTGATATGTTCAAATGTAGCTTATAATTTCTTTTTAATTTATGGTTTCCTATTGGCTAAAATTCAAACAATATTTAATGTTTTGAGTTAACTTTATTTTCTATTTTAATGCAATTTTGAGATTATTATTTAATTTATTCAGTATAGTTTCAAATATACAAGTACAATCAAAAATATGCACGCCTCAATTTCAGAATTTCATACAAAATACAAACGTAATATGTCAAATACTAATACAAACAGCTACTCTCCAAAGAACGTTTGGAGGGTAGCTACCTCCACTTCAATGAATTCCATTTCGCACAGTTAATTTTTGGCTGTTGATTACAATGATAAGTTAGAATAGCTCGAATCTTTTATTTAGTGCATTATTCAATATAGGATTGATTAGCAATTATCTAGCTCACCTAACGTAAGCATGTAGTATCACAAACGAATCTTGCTTAAGGGAGTGCTACATTTAGGCGTTTGTTCTTCGATAGATTTAGTGCATCGTAGTTGTCAGTTGGCGAACTATTTGGGGATGTCCTTTTAGGCAATGAACGTGGACGTTTACTTTCAATGGTCTGGAGATTCTTAATGTTGCAGCCGGTATATGATCTCAAGCTGGGACCTATACATTGCGATTGGTCTAATCATTGATTTATAAAGGTTTTTTTCTTCTGTTACTTAATCGATTGAGTCGGTTAAATGGAACTAGAGTTGTTTGTTTCCCTGTTTGCTTTGGAAACAGACAGAACTGACGTGGTTTGAGAACTGGAAACCTTTTTAGGAAGATTCCTAAATATTTGGCCTCTGACCATAGAATAAGGCATTAAACATGGACACTTCTCTTCAGGGATGCTCGCCTTGCAAATAATACTGTTGGGCTTTAATCCGAATATATGTACCATTTTAGAAACCGGAGTTTATATTATAATTACCGACTGTAGTCTCTTGGTGCGGGATGTTGTGACTCTACACATGGATAGAAATAAAAAGGAATCCCACTAAACTCCTGATTGTGATTCTATTTATTGACGGCCTAATACTGTCCAGCTTACCTGTAATTATCTATCACTCAGGACTTGATAATAAGTTGCACGGTAAAGGGGAGTGGGAAATTAGCTTTAATAAATTTGTACTGGAGGTCATTATACCGTATATCTTCACTCGATCAAGAAAGGTAACTCTCGTTTGTTGCTTCCAGTTAAGCCCAAACGCTGAAATAGCACATCTGTGGAGTTGATGTGCTGTGCGGAGTCCTAACTCTGCTCATCACTAATGAATTCCCACTCCTCGTATTCCCGTTAGGCTATCAGATATTTTCACCAGACCTGAAGAGCAGACTGAGTGACCGATAGTTCTGAGAACTGCAATACCTGCCAGGATTTTGGAATTAATATAAGGACAGCTATTTTCAGTGTGGTCGGAAATAGCAGAATCGCCACATCGCATTGATGATAGCGAGGAGAGATTTGTGTGCTGAGCGCTTAATGATTTTATTAGAGAATTAAGACAGTTGCTTTCTTGTCGTTGAGTTTTTTTTTCTGTGTGTGTGTGTGTGTGTGTGTGTGTGTGTGTGTGTGTGTGTGTGTGTGTGTGTGTGTGTGTGTGTGTGTGTGTGTGTGTGTGTGTGTGTGTGTGTGTGTGCGCGTGGTATCGACGTCTAGGATTGTTCTTTTTTACGGATTAGATATTTCATTTATTAATGGAGTTGATGGGATCCTTCCTAGCTCACTCAGTATAGACGAAGCCCTTTGGTTGGAAGGACCTGAGTTCGATTCCTGTCAGTGATGTAAGGAACCTTTATCTGGTCTTTTTCGACTTTTGGGTTTTTTATTCCGCAAAACAGGCAAACCGGTCCCGTGAACATACACACACGCAGCTACAGTGTGCATATATATTGCGTCTGCAACTTACAAAGCAAATAGTCAATCTACTGCGCAAAATTTTTTCTGTAGTAAACGTTCTTTGGAGAGTAGCTTTTTCTTAATATTGCATGTATTTGGATCTCAGTTCTGTTCTAGTACAATCTGTATTTACAGTTACAGAATTAGCAACTTCTCTGAACTGTCGGTTGTTTCTTTTTCTTTGATTGTCTGCTGTACTGAATGCGGATTTGTTAGGATAATTGAAGGTTGCTGTTCAAGATAAGCCGTTTTTCTTGTTCCAGCGCATTCGTTTTTGACTCTGGTACTGCTTTTGCTGCCATTGAGGGGGGGGTGTTAAAGTTTGGGTCGGTTTTTATCTCATCTAACAAGGATGCTGATTGGGTCATATGCAGCGCTTACGTTTTCAGATTAGCTGGATACTAATGCTTGCATCCACTGTGGGTTGCAGGTTTTCATTCACCCTAATTGCCAAGAAACCAAACAGATGTGCTGTTTGGTTTTTCGTCTCATTTCACACATCGAAATAGCGTTTTGTAGTAGCGTTAACCCGCCCGATTTTTTGGCACCGGTGACATTGATATGATGATTCTTTCCATCGCTGAGAATATGCAATGAGAGTAGAGTCATTAATAATCAAATCATTTTAAATTTACCGCGCGCGCACACACACACACACACACACACTGCACTGATATGCTAAAAGTTCTACATTTTGTGCATGGGATTAATATATACATACATACATACATATATATATATATACATACATATATATATATACATACATATATATATATATATATATATATATATATATATATATATATATATATATATATATATATATATATATATATATATATATATATATATATACAGGGTGGCCTATAAATAAGTCATGAAGGGATATATAATGTGAATATATTATAATAATAATAATTATTATTTTCATATTTGTTCAGGTATTTGCAAAATTAATCATGGAAAAGTTCCCAACCCAACAACTAACCAAAATCGCGCAATTTTATTTTGAAAATCAGAATTCGATATTATTAATTGACCATTCACGTTGTCCAGAATGACGGCCCCTGACTTTGGGATTTGTGAAAAAGTCCCGAAAAATAAAACAGCTGAAGGTGAACATTCGCGCAGAAATTAGAGCTCTACAGCCAGAAATATTAACAGCTGTCATGGAACATGCCGTAGAAAGGGCCCGTCTTTATGAAGACAAAGCTGGAATGCATTTACGTGATGTGGTTTTTCATAACTAATAAAAAATCTTCAGGTTTTGTTCTTTTTAACAAAAATATAATAAAAATAATTATAAATAAAAATTTATTAAATGTTTAAATCCCTTCGTCACTTATGGGCCATCCTGTAGATATTCATAATGATTATTATTAATATTACCAGAGGAACTCGTCGACGCAGGTCACATACCATCCACACCGAGTGTCATATATTTTCTTCAATTATTCACAATTCATCCTAATCACATGTCGCTCTCTCGTGACAAAAGCCATACTGATATTATTATTATTAAGAGAGTCAGAGACTCTCTTAATAATATCTCTCTGACTCCCAGGAAGAGTCTCTGACTCCTCCAGGAAGTCAGGGACTCATAGAGGGAGGCCACATACTAGACACACCAGCTATCATACTTATTCTTGAATTGATTCACACTGCTTGCATTCACAACATCCAAAGGCAATCTATTCCAACCACGCACCACCCTCTGTGTCTTTCTGAGAGAAAATCTAGCCCTTACCCTCTTCCTAGCTGCATTCATTTTCAGTTTCCAAGAATGCCCTCTTGTCCTTTCCCCACCATCCATAAATTGAAAAATTCCATCAACTGAAATCCTGTATGATTCTTTTAAATGTTTGTAGTGTCAATCATATCAGAGTAAAAGAGTCCCCTCTTTCTCCTGTTTGCTAGTGTCTGTAGTCTACAAATTCTCAATATGTCTTCATAATCAGTATTCCACAATCCTGATATCATTTTTAACACTCTTTTTCACTGTCTTCAATATATCAGAATCACAACGGAAACCAGGAGACCAGACCTGCGCACAATAGTCCAGATGAGGTCTCATCAAGGCTCATAAAGAGGGCAAATAACATCCTTATCTTTACATGTGAACGTTCGGTTCAGCACTGCAATTATCTTTTGAGTTGTATTTGTATTTACAATCGTTGCCACATGGCCTCTGTACTTCATCTTCCTATCTATTAACATTAACACTCCAAGATCCCTAGCCTGGTCAGTTTCATTGAATAGAGCATATTTTGATGAGAGTATTTCGGACAACTCCTAAACCACATATTTTGATGAAAGTATTTCGGACAACTCCTAAACGACATATTTATTTTGAGAGCATTATAGGAGTCAGGGACTCCTATAATGGTAAAAGGACTCCTATATTCGGACAACTCCTAAACTATAAACTACATTATAATAAGAATATATTTTATAATAACAGTATTTTCCATTTTAATTTTAGGTGTTTTCTTAAGTATTTCATTATACTCATTTAATATTAAAAATAAATAATAAATAATGACTATTTATTTAATTATTCAAAATAAAAATTAAACTTAAAAAGTTAATAACAATATATTTATAAAATAAATGCATAAATTAATCATAGTTATAATTAATAAAGAAAATGTATGCTACAGCATTTTTTTTTAAATTTTTTTATGTGATTCACCAACAAACGGTTTTTGGTAAACATAATAGCTCAATAGTATCGCCCATGGGTTAAGGATGTTTTCGATTTTTATTAACTATATTTTAAATATCTATTAAATTTCATTTATTTTTATATAGAACAAAAATTCTAATCTTAGAATTCAAACCTCGGTATTTTTCAAATTACTTATGACTTTAAGTAAATTGAGCAATATTTTCACACCAAAAAATTATATTATTACTTGATAATATAATTCTTCATAAGTAGATCTTATTCTAACTGAGGTTTGGCTATTGCTGTTACCCTCCTGCCATGATCAGAGCTTTAATAGCTCAATAAAACCTTATCCCTACATTGTCCTCTACAGATAACGGGGAAGATGAAAAGCATTCATGCTTCGCCCCTTTAAGCCAGTCCTTACAAGGACTTTTCAATCCATCCTCAATGTTTGGCTTTTTTTATAAAAAAAACAAACAAACATTGAGGATGGATTAAGAAGATCGACCATGAGATGCGGTGATTTATTATATACCCTTGGTGGGTAATGGATGGCAATGCTGTAGCCAATGAAGTTCTAACTGAGGCTCGGCTATTGCTGTTACCCTCCTGCCATGATCAGAGCTTTAATAGCTCAATAACACCTTATCCTTACACTGTCCTCTACAGATAACGGGGAAGATAAAAAGCATTCTTGCTTCGCCCCTTTAAGAAAGTCTTTATAAGGACTAAGCCAAACACTGAGATGCGGTGATTAATACTCTTGGAGGGTAATGAATGGCAATGCTGTAGACAATGAAGTTCTAACTGAGGTTCGACTATTGCTGTTACCCTCCTGCCATGATCAGAGCTTTAATATCTCATTAACACCTTATCCCTACACTGTCCTCTACAGATAACGGGGAAGATGAAAAGCATTCTTGCTTCGCTCCTTTAAGCCAGTCCTTATCCTTATAAAGACTAGGCCAAACATTGGGTTCCGTGAGATGCGGTGATTAATGCCCTTGAAGGTTAATGGATGGCAATTCTGTAGTCGATGAAGTTCTAACTGAGGCTCAGCTATTGCTGTTACCCTCCTGCCATGATCAGAGCTTTAATATCTCATTAACACCTTATCCCTACACTGTCCTCTACAGATAACGGGGAAGATGAAAAGCATTCTTGCTTCGCTCCTTTAAGCCAGTCCTTATCCTTATAAAGACTAGGCCAAACATTGGGTTCCGTGAGATGCGGTGATTAATGCCCTTGAAGGTTAATGGATGGCAATTCTGTAGTCGATGAAGTTCTAACTGAGGCTCAGCTATTGCTGTTACCCTCCTGCCATGATCAGAGCTTTATATAGCTCAATAACACCCTATCCTTAACTGCCTTCTACAGATAACGGAGAATATAAAAGCATTCTTGCTTTGCCCCTTTAAGTCAGTCCTTTCAAGGAGTTAAGAAGCCAAACATTTGGCGGGAATCTGATGAAAAACCCTGGGAGGGTGATGGATGGCAATGCTGTAGCCAATGAAGTTTTTACTGAGGCTCAGTTGTTGCTGTTACCCCCTGGGACGCAGAGATTCGAGAGTTTGAGTTCTCTCTCTTAAGGTTTTTGCCTTAAGTGAGCAATTTGTGTCTCCGGGGAAAGTGTTTTCCGGCACGACCCGGTAAGGGGCTTTGTCGGTGAGTGCTTTTCTTCGGAATATGAACGGTGGTGGGGGAGCGTCCGAATTTTTAGAGGTTAGCTTTACTTAAACATCGCCAATGAAGTTCTAACTGAGGCTCTAGCTCTAACTAGACCTTAGTTCTAACTAAGGTCTAGGGAGCGTCCGAATTTTTAGAGGTTAGCTTTACTTAAACATCGCCAATGAAGTTCTAACTGAGGCTCGGCTATTGTTGTTACCCTCCTGCCATGATCAGAGCCTTAATTTAATAACTCAATAACACCTTATCCCTACACTGTCCTCTACAGATAACGAGGAAGATGAAAAGCATTATTGCTTCGCCCCTTTAAGCCAGTCCTTATAAGGACTATAAGCCAAACCTTAAATTCCAGGAATAAGTATAAATTACGTTTTTTTCTGTTTTTTTTTTCATGTAATTCTTTAAAATAATATTTGGTCAGTTTTCTTGTGGTTGTTCATTGCAACGTCAGTGATCAACATATACTTAGCTGTAATTTTATATTCACTAATATTTAAGATCATTTTTATATGAGCTTGATTGTAATAGTCTTTCCAATATTTGCTATGCAGTGAAATTTCCAAATGTGTTTAGAGGAGAAAGCAGAAGTCAAAACGGTTGTGTAATATTTAAATGAGTTCTTTCATTTAAATTCGTAGTAAGTAGTATACATCTAGCAAACGAGATCATCTGTAGAATTCGGAATCAAAGAACGTAAAAGGTGATTTCAGTACTTCTACACAACTGTACTCCCGTCATTTAACGAAACATTTATTTTTGAATTTTAATTGGGTGATTAAAACGGTGATTGGCAACATGTGAATCTTCTTCTTCTTCTTCTTCTTCTGCAGCTTCTCCCACTTAAGTGGGGTCACTGTTTATTATGAGTCTCCTCCACACCTTCCTGTCTTGGGCTGTCACCACATCCAAGTTCTTCATCTTCAAGTCCTCTTCTACCAGCTCCCTCCATCTCATCTTTGGCCGCCCACTCTTCCGCCTTCCTTGCACATCCATCTGCATGACCCTTCTTCCCACATATTCGTCCTCCCTCCTCATCACATGACCAAACCATCTCAACCTTGCCTCCTGTATTTTCGCGCCTAAGTTCGTAACTTTCACTGTTCCCCTGACATAGTCATTTCTCAGATGATCCTTTCTGGTCACACCGCACATCCACCTAAGCATTCTCATCTCTGCTACTTCCATCCTGCTAATGTTATTTTTCCTCAGGGCCACAGTTTCTATAGCATATGTCATAGCTGGCCTCACTACTGTCCTATAAATTTTGCCTTTCAGATTGATCGGCACCCTCTTATCACATAACACTCCAGCCATCTCCCTCCAGTTCCTCCAACCTGCTTGTATCCTGCATCCCACTTCCTTCTCACCTCCTCCATCTTCTTCCACTGTCGAACCTAAGTATCTAAAGTCTCTCACCTTCCTGATGACATTTCCTTCCAGCTCCAGGTCTGTCTCCTGGCCACCGCCCACTGCGCAACACATATACTCTGTCTTACTTCTGCTCAGTCTCATACCTCTCTCTTCCAGTACTTTTCTCCATCTTTCCAGTTTAGTTTCCGCTTCTTCTCTTGAATCTACACACAGCAAGATGTCATCTGCATACAACATTGTCCAAGGTGCATCTTCTCTCACCTCCTCTGTTACCACCTCCATCACAATATTAAACAGAAACGGACTTAATGCTGACCCTTGATGCAAGCCAACTGTTACTTGAAAACTTTCTGTCTGTCCCAAACAGGTCCGAACACTTGTCTTCACATTTCTGTACATTTCCTGCACCAACCTGACATATTTCTCCGGCACCTTCTTCTCCCTCAGACACCTCCAGACTTCTTGCCTTGGCACTCTATCGTATGCTTTCTCCAGATCAATAAATACCAGATGTAGCTCCTTTTGTTTCTCTCGATATTTTTCCATCATCTGTCGTAACCCAAAGATAGCATCTGTTGTTGATCTTCCAGGCATGAAGCCAAATTGTTCCTTTGCAATCTCCACCTCCTCCCTCAATCTACCATCAAGAACCCTTTCTAGGATCTTCATTGTGTGGGACATCAACTTTATTCCTCTGTAATTTTTACAGTCTTGTGCATCCCCTTTACCCTTGTAGATGGGAACAAGAGTACTCTCCCTCCATTCCTCGGGTATATTTTCCTGTTGGCAAACTTTCATGAACAGGTCCCACAGCAGGTCAATTCCCTCTTCCCCCAGTTCCTTCCATGCCTCCACTGGAATTCTGTCGTGGCCCACCGCTTTTCCATTCCTCATCCTCTTCATGGCCTCCGTCACTTCCATTCTACTGATGTTCTGCACCATCCCCTAAGAAGGCTGCCCATCTCCTCTGTGAGTCCTTGCATTTTCCTCATTCAGAAGTCCCTCAAAGTATATTTTCCATCTGTTTCTTATGTCCACATCCCTCCATAATACTCTTCCTTCAGCATCTTTGATCTGCCTCACATGTAAGATGTCCTTAGCTGCTTTATTTCTACATTTTGCTAGTTGGTAAATTTTTCTCTGTCCTTCCTTTGTTTCTAATTGATCATACAGATCTTGATATGCCATGGCCTTCGCCTGTGCCACAACTCTCTTGGCTTCTTGCTTTCTCTCTTTGTACACCTCTCTGTCCTCTTCCACTCTTGACTCATCCCACTTCTGCTTTGCCTTCCTCTTAGCTGTCACTGCCACTTGTACATCATTATTCCACCACCAACCCTCCTTCTGTTCTCTAATCTTTCCAGATGTCTCACCAAGCGCCTCGATTGCACAGCTCAGGATTACTTTTGAATTATGTTTCCACCAATCTTGTACACTTTCCAGTCCATCTGAAATCCTCTCTAACATGTGAATTGGCAACATGTGAATGAGTCAACTAAAAATCATGAAATATGAATTGAAAAAAAAAAGTGTACAAATCGAAATCTCTCCGTCTCTGAACGTAGAACCTACGATGATTATACACAGAAAACTGAAAAATGATTACATGGGTTAAGAAAGGAAATCGAGACGCCTCACTGATTCCCAGAACTTACCGTATCCAAGATACACAAGGAAGCTACTCTGATTCTGTCAACTAGAGTGCAGTTAATTCATCGGTCTACACACGTCATCAAAACATCTAACAAAGCTACTTGAAGGAATCACTCATGTCTGGAATGAAGTCGCCCAATTTAACCTTAAACCTCTGAGAGATTTCTCTCTTCCTCAACCACAGCATTTGTTGTCCAGTTAAAGGACTTTTGTGTATGTGCATGGCTTACATATTCTGTGTAACTGTAGAGTAGTTCCTTTTTATTTAGCGTAATTAAGGTATGTGTTGTACTCTTGACACATTTTATGTCACTAATCAGAAGCAGTAAAGATGTTACAAAACATCTTTGTTATGGGCTCACAGTAATGAATTTCCGCTTTTGTTGTTGGAAATATTTTTCAATTCCTTATTTTGGCCAAGATTTTAGTACTGTTTTAAGTTTTATCATAGATAATCCCTTATTCGCACTCCGAATAAAATAAATCAATTCTAAGGGCATGAAAAATTTCTCTTAAAATAACTAAACACCATTTTAATTTTATCATACCCGTTTTTAAAATAATATGCTGAGTTTTTTTCTTCAGGCAACTTTGTTTTTTCCAACCAAGCAAACAGTTGAACACACGTAACGTACAGACAAAAGAATACTTATAAGCATGCAGTGGTGGCGAACCTGTTCATGTGCGCGTGCCAAATATGTACAAATCGAGTTGCTGACGTGTCGGGCAGTTTTTAATAGGGGAAATTAATAGAAAATTAATCTAACTTAATTTATTTATTTATTTATAAATTTATAATATATATATATATTATAAATAATTATTTATAAATAATATTTTATTTTATTTATAATAGTTATTTATATATAAATTTATAATATTATTCAATGTAAAATTGATTATTGTATTATTAAATTGATTTTAATGATGGTTTGGAAAATAAAAAAAAAACGGTAGTGAGAAAAATATTTCTGCATTTTAACTCACCATAGACGTCAGCTGAGCAAGGGAAGCAGCAGAAGGATGTCAACTTGTCGGCGAAACGCTTACCATATTTATTCAAAAATAACTTTCCCTCACATATAACTCGCATCCCTGATTTTACTTTACGAAAAAGACATTAAAAGATTTTGCATATACTTCGCACACGAAAAATGTTTAAACACGTTCACGTCGAGGATACAGTGACTCGCTCTCTGCAGTTAACAACACACCCTCCCCAACAGCCATTATACTGCAGGTGCAAGAAAAAAAAGTAGTTTTATTGTATCCCAGAATAATGTACAGAGCCTTTTGCAGTCTGTGTAACATATTTCTCAACAAATAGTGGAATTACAGACAGCTGGAATAAATACATGGCTAACTAATGAATCACGTCCCCTCTCACAGAAACTATGCTGTATAGACTCAAGCAAAACCACATGTTGCACCGGAAACACACTATCTAACTAAAACGATTATCCAATTTTTTAATTACATGAAATAAGTATTTGTTTATTGCATTTGAAGTTCTGGATGTCATTATGACAGATCACAAAGGCTAACTTCAAATAAAATTCTACCACGAATTGAAATATGCCATATAATGCATGTGTGAGTTCCCCTGCCTAACTGACAGGCAAACAAGCAGTAATAAAATTCAACTAGGGGTTGAAACTTGTGAATGTGTTTAAACTAAGAAATATATAGTGAATGTTGTTATGATAGTTTCAGATGTTATGGAATTCGGTTGAAGAGAATTAGCATTTCAACTCAACAATTGTCGGTTGTCTTTGGGTCGCGCGATCTTTTGTTAATACCGCACCAATCAGATGCCTTCATAGCTGCTCTCTCTCGTGTAAAACAAAATTTAACTTACATATTGTAACCATAAAAAAAAAGGTTGCATAATCTATAAGCGTATAAAAGGATATATGATAAAGGATAAGCGTATATCACTCTAAATCGTTGACGTGCCAGCAAAATTCTAAGATGTGCCACCTCTGGCACACATGCCATAGGTTCGCCATCTAGGACATAGGGGATAACCACCTTATCTCCGAATTACGATTACGAAATTCAAGGATGCTTGGAAGATCGTGGGCGCTTAAGTTCTCAGTTAGAACCACTGATAATGATGACTAATATTTTCCCGTCATTCCAACTTTGATTTCGATGAGACTATTTTAGTGGCGAACTTCAGAAAAATTATTTCAAGCGATAGAAAATTACACGTTACAAAAGAACTGTTAGTAACATCCTAAAATGGCATCACAAATATAAAGAAGGTCCAGTCATACAAAATTATTTTCCAATACTTCTGACACTCAGTAAGCAGAATGGTAATCTCACTCTGATGGATAAAAATCACCTTCCATCTAAAGACATCACAAATATCCATGTTCGTGGTGAGATTCGAACCCACAGACAATTGGTTACAATGCGAAGACGCCATCCACCCGGCCAACTAAACCAACTGTAAAGATACTGAAATTTTCAGGAAATTTTGATTGTTTATGGAAACAGTAGGGTGGAATTTTTAAAGTCAGATTTTTCTATCTCTGTAAGAATGTAAATATAGACTGTGGTGATTAGAGAGGTGTATACCCAAAAGAGGAACGCCACCTACACACAACGAAAATGAAAAGATCAAAAATAGTTGTCGTTCTAAAAGGCTTCTTGGATAATAGCAATGTATTTGTAAGAAATTTTTAAAACTGAAATTAATTAAATATTCATCACCGCCTCCCCCTCCTCAATTAGTTAAGTTTATTCAAGTCCACTGCTCTCCAGTACGAATCCGATAATCTTGTAAAAATCTATTTTGATTTTCTATGTATTGCAATCATTTGTAAGAAGGTTCATTAAAAAAAATAAGGTTTGAATCTGAAAATCAACTCCTGCATCCGAGGGATAATGATTGATGCTGTAAGCTATTCTGATGCACACCAATTACATTCAAAGCAGAGGCCATTAGCGAGTCAAGAGAGGCTCTGGCTTAGCGTAAGAGTTGCTTGGAATCTGTAATAGAAACTGTAAATCAATCTCAGTAAGAGGGAAGGTGCTAAGCCAGTTCGTTGGGCAGAATAAAAAAATCTCCAGAGAGTGGATGAAGAAAATATCAGGAAAGAATTAATTGTAGAGTTCACACGTTGTGACTGATGAGGTCTGTGCCGGGCATTGTGATAAATGAAGCTGATTACCTAAATGGTTTTTTCCTTTTTGTTATGGAGACGCATCGCACTTTTTTGGTAGCAGTTTAATAAGAATTTATCGTATTAAGTGTTATTTTGAAATCACAAGGGAAATAGGAAGGAAAGAACGAAATTATAATCACTTGTGGATGGTGTAACACATAGATGGCGCACACTTCGCCATGGTTCGACATCGAAGGATAACTGACTGTTTGCTGAACGCAAAAAAAATTTAATGAAGTTACTTGATCGTCAGCTGTGTGATATTATCCTTGAATTTTGCCATTGTCGGTGTACGGTTGGCATCTCTCCAGGATAGAGAGTGTTATCGTTGAATTTTGCCATTGTCAGAGAAGGTTGGCATCGATCCAGTAGAGAGATGAATTCCTGTTGTATTCCTTTTGGTTTATGATTGCCGTTTGAACGGTTTTATTCATCTGGAAAAGACTGGCATTAATCCAGGACATGAATATCACTGTTTTAAACATACGACAAAAAGAGAAAGTAAGATTTATTTATTAAAAGAGAAAACAATGCATATTTACAGAGTGTGCAGGCAGAGAGGGCAGCACAATGTCTAATTTAATATACGAAAGACAGAGCACCCAACACATTTTTTATTAGATAAAAAAAAAGGTAAATAATTAGTATTATCTACTTTTCAAAATGGTTAAAATATCTTTTGTTTTGAATAATTAATTCATGATTACTGTTGAGTGATGTTAAATAATATAAATTAATTTGAAAGATAGTCTTTCTGATTTATAACGGTCAAGAACTGATGTACATTAAGAGGTTTGTGGACAATTCAAACATAGCGATACCATGGATTTAACATACAACTTGGATTCTGGTATACTTGTGTAAGAAAAACATAGAAATAAGTGACAAATCAGTTTTCGTCTACCTGGACAATGTCACCTTCAAATTAGTTCTGTTTAGCACTCTTATCCTTATTACACCTGATATGAAGGAACTGGAAAAAGTTAGGAAGCAATTTTTCCAATGCACGGAAAACGTTTTTTTCTATGTAATTTCTAATCTTCTTAAATATGAAGTCTACCCTCTGTGATCGATCCCGACGATCCTTGAAGCGAGATTTCCTTTTGGAAAATAGGAGAAAATCTCAAAAGAAAATATCTTTTATCTTTCTTTCACTATAAAAACGTGATACCGCATTTGGCCTGGTCAAACATGGGTTTGGTGTTCTTTATAATTAGCATCGGGATATATATAAAGTTCAGAGGGATGTGTAGGAAGAACCCAATTTAAAGCCCTTCTATCTCTGACTGAGACTGACCAGTTTAATTTCAGGTTTTCGAATTGAGCTTCAAATCAATACCTTTAATGGTATTCGAACACCTGGTAAGGCGAGTTGTTAGCGTATCAGCTCTATAACTAGCAGGTTGGGGTTTTCGAATCACGCCGTGAACATGGATGTATATGAGTATGAGACCACCATTCAGGTTACTGAAGTATTTGTATATCTGAAGTATATCCGAAGTACTGGAAAAAAGTTTCATGTTTGATCTCTAGAGCATAATTTTCGAGCTATGTATAAAATAAATAAAAATACAAAAAAAAAATTAAAATAAATTTAAAAAATCCCCGATCTACGCTCTTAGCCGTCACTAATGGCTGACTTCATTGCTATCGATGAATTTCAAGGCATCGTGAAAGAGTAAGGCAAACAAGTCCCACTGTCTTGTGATCCTAGACACACTAACACTCCAATTGCTCTGAAAGAGTTTGAATGCTTCGGCTGATTTTATTTTATGTGCAGGATGAAAATTATCGTTTCTGAGAGAAAAAGCTTGCTTGTACCAGAGAAATTCTAACTGGTTGAAAAAAATTATAAAAATTCTTTTAGTCGGCGACTAGAATCGAATCTATAACAGTCTACTGGCAGTCCAGCATTATGGATTCACAAGTTAACTTGCTAAGGATAAACAGCTCCTCCATCTTGAAAATAAATCTCAAGGCTTTTTTGAGAGACTTTTGATAATAATGTATCTCTCTAGAATTACGATTATGCATTTATATATATTTTTAATTCCAGCCGGTGACATTTATCCATCTTTCCGTTGTTGAACGTTTTCTCTCTTTTATCATAAGCATATTCAAGGGAAAATAAATTGTAGAAAAATAAATTGCAGATTTGAACTAATGGCAGTAGTTGTTGACTTATCTGTTCCAAGTTAACTTATTTATGAGGTCATTACGTTCTCTTTGAAAGAAAACGGACTGCTGTTTTTCTTTCTCTAGCAGTTCCATGATTACTTGGACTGTTTGCTCCCCTGGGGTGAAGCAAACTTGGATAACAGCATGACGGTATTAAGCAAGGGATTCTATTTCTTAGCGAAGGACTCTAAGTGAAATCTGGTTTCCCTATTACGCGCTTGACCAAGCAGGCTAACCCCTCTGTCTCGAAGAAAGCTCTAATAATCTTTATCCGCAGTGAGCAGGGAATTGTGATCAAATATATTTTACGACTTGCTCAAGAGATGAAGGATTAGTCTTGAACTTCATGACGTTCACTTATAAACAATGAAGGAGATTCGTCCCTGGATTAACGCTAGGAATCTAATGGAAAGCTGACAGGTGATTTGTTCGTGACATATTCCAATAGTTGGTTAGCAGTAACTTTCGCACTAATTCAGTTCCTATCGGATACTTTGTTTTCACTATCACTGCTTAGTTGTACAACTAATCATGTAATTTCCTATTGCCATATAAAACTATTAACAATCTTCTATATTTATTTAATATTTATTCATAACAGCAATCCTTGCTTTACTGCTGAAAGTAAAGATTAGTTTCCTGAAAAAAATGCTTTTTTCCCCAACGCTTGCGGTTATAATTGATATCTGGAAGTATCTCTGACAAATAATACAAAGTCGCAGGAATTGAGATTTCACTATGCAGTACGCATGCGTGTTTTTCAAGTACGTCCTGCAGATTGAGATTTCACTGTTGCATGCGTGTTTTAAGCGGTTTTACGCACTTCCTGCGGTGTAGTCATGGAAAAACAATTAACATTGTTAATAACATATATTAAAACTTTGAAAACAGTAGTGTAACGGACACTGCAGAAGGTCGCATGAAATATAGGCTTTATGATATCATACATATCACTCGTCATTATTACAATCAAGTTAATAACAGCAAGAAATTAATTGAAGAATATACTCTTAACATTTTCAACATTAGTTTGTATGTATACTTTATTTTAACTGCATTTCTATGCGTTTAGAATAATTTTATTTGCATACTTTTTTACATTATTTAAAAATAACGAAATCGAGGGCTGCATAGTTTAGAACTCTACAAACAAATTATTGATTATGAACGAGTGATTGCCCTGATCGGATCAATTCACTTCTTATGTTTGATATTTACCTGATTGTGTTTGATCTTAGACAACGTAACATGCACAAACGCATACAATGATTTATTCTGGATTAAATAACTATTCGGTTTTTATTATTATTATTCACATTCACAGGCACTTAATGTTATTATGTAGGTTGTATATAGGCTATTAGATAGTTTGTATCTTTTCTTAATTTGTGACATTATTATTATTTCACACACACACACATTCTCCGTTATCCAACATGCTGTTGCCAGCTGATGTTCGTAATATTTTGGCTGTCTAATCCGCATATCAATGAAATGTCTAGTTTCAATTTTGTTACACATTTTCACTTCTAACTCGACCAAAGAACTCACAAGAGTCGCAGCTAGTATCTGTCCATAATTGAAATCCCTTTCCTTCTTCCCATGTCTTGTGAGATGGCGTTATGCAGCGATTTTAATAATTAAATGAAAGTATATACAAAGAAAGGTAAGACTCTAGAGATAGCAGGTATTGTCAGCCTCGGGGATGAATTAAATAAACTGCTGACACTAAATAGATAAAAACTTATCCAACCTCTTTTTTTTTTTTTTTTTTAAAAAAAAAAAAAAGCTTACGACTCCTTACAAAAGAACTAACTCGGATGCTTCTGGCTGGCGTTGCCTGGCAACCAGCATATCTTTGGCAGTAAAATAAATGACACCTTTCTACAGTGTGCAAATCAGTGGATGGTACTTAAGGCCATGTAAGCAAGTACAAGAAGAGAAAAACAAACAAAAACGAGGAAAATGAAGAAGAAGAAAAAAAAACATTATAAATAACCACTGGATTAGTAGTACTGTATAATTGTGTGTGATGCATGTGGTGCATTTCTGACAGATACTTAGAGATTTAAATAAAATATTTTATTGGTTAGAGACGCAATATTAAGTTTGCCGTTTCTCAGCTAGATACGAAAAGCCATTCATTTTAGTAAAAAAAATAATCCAATAGCCACTTACTGTTTTGCTAAAGATAAACGCAAAAACAGTAGAAGATAAAAAACTAACTGGTAATAATAATAATACAGTAAAATATGAAATTTTACAACTAGTGTAGTAAGATCAGATCTATGGGTATGCGTATATTAATAGTCTTGTGTATTTATCTTTAAATATTTTTGTTTAAATTTATTATATAAAATTATTACAAAAATTATTATAAAGAATAATTTATTTAATTGGATAATTTTTAAAAATAAATATGAAAATTCATTGAATTATATAAAACACCATTATTTTTTTAACATAATTAAAATATTTAAATTTTGGTAGCGGTTGCAATGCTCGGGGTTATGCGATCTATATGTATGTAACTGATTAAGTAATACCCTTGGAGGGTAATGGTAGCAATGCTGTAGCAAATGAAATTCCACTCAAGCTCGGCTATTGCTGTTACCCTCCTGCCATGATCAGAGCTTTAATAGCTCAATAACACGTTATCCTACACTGTCCTCTACAGATATAACGGGGACGATGAAAAGCAGTCTTGCTTTGCCCCTTTTAAGCCAGTCCTTGTAAGCGATGCTCGGTTTTGTTCCTTCTGAAAAAAAAATTATTCAAACTATTAAACGCATACTAATAAACGATTAAAAAAATACTAAAACGGTGTAGTTTAACACCTTCCGAGAATAATGCGAACGGTTTCATATTTTCTCTAGTAAATGAGCAGTTTATAGAGAACGCAGGCGTATTAACTTCACGCTATGTTACGAGGGCAATATCGTACTAAACTCAGCAACGTAGATCCGTTTTCGCAAACAGAGAGATAAGCAGACGAATAGCAGAGCGAGCTGGAGAGCCTGTCTGTACAAACTGTATACTCTAGCTCCCAGGAACCTTGCAAGCGGTCAATAAGCCTCTGCTGTGGTCAGAAGAAGAAGCAGTAGGGAGCAGATTGACTGCGACCTCTCACCCCGTGGGTTGCTATGACGTCCGGGATTATGATGTAAGATGTTCGGAGGCAAGAAAAAAGGTAAGCTTTTATTTCTTGTTGAATTCTTAGTGACAAATAGAGAAGGATCTTCATGATGAAGTAAAATTACAGTGGATGTTATAGAGAAGTGTTGCTGTCATATATTTAAATAGTTTTATGCGACTCAAATTATTGAACAAAATTAATGCTCTCTTATTATTAATTACCATGGTTTTATATAAAAAATGTGCGCTTTTTCTTAGAGCACATATTTTAAAAATGCCGGTTTTGAAATTGGGATTGTTTCATAGGAAGATAAGTTGTGCAAAATTAAAGTGAATACAGAGCAAAAATAAGGGGGCATAAGAATTTCTCCTCCGTTTAATTCAAAAATCAGAGAAAAAGAATGCATTTACATAATAATAATCTAATTAAAATATATTTAAATTTATTATTCTTAAAATATTAGATTTTTCTACAAAAAAGGGTAATTAACACTATAATATATTTCAGATAATTTTACTTTTATAACCAATACTTGAACTTTAGTTAAGTGTGATGGATGATGTGCCGGATTGAATCAATCGATCCTGAAATGCAGTGATTGATTCATTCAATCCAATACCCTTTGAGGGTAATGGATGGCAATGCTGTAGCCAATGAAGTTCTAACTGAGGCTCGGCTATTGCTGTTACCCTCCTGCCATGATCAGAGCTTTAATTAATAGCTCAATAACACCTTAGCCCTACACTGTCCTCTACAGATAACGGGGAATATAAAAAGCATTCTTGCTTCGCCTCTTTAAGCCGGTCCTTATAAGGACTATAATTAGTTAAGTGTAAGTAATTATATTGAACTTATGTTTTATTATTCTCTTTCTTGTGAATTAATATATATATATCTTTCTAGCTTATATGAATTAATATATATATATCTCTTTCTAGCTTATAACTATTTAGAAATATTGTATATATATGTTTCTAAATAGTTATAAGCTAGAAAGAAATATATATATCTTTCTAGCTTATATATAACTATTTAGAAATATATATATTTCTAGCTTATAACTATTTAGAAATATATTTCATCCAACAAAATTAAGTAAGTTTGACGCCGTTAGTACCCATAATATTACATATTTACAACAGGTTTAGTTCTGATTTTTTTTTTTTTTTTTGTAACAATGAAATTATTATTGATTTTTTCTTTTTTTTTCTGTATAATGTATTATATTCTTTCTGATTTCTTCCTCGAAGTTTAGCAGAGCTTATCTGAGGAAATAATAGATGGCTGTGGTTTCTGGTTATGTTTCTATACTGGTCGCAAGTCAGTTGTTGATTTTACTGTTTGTTGGTACGCTTGGAAGACTTCAACTGCTATTACACAGTTTTTAATTATTATTAATTAATAATAATTAATAATAATAATAATAAAATAGACAAACTAGAAAGCGAACAATCATAATTAAGATCTGAAACACACACTTCTAGTTTAGGTGTTTCAGCCAATAATCCCGTGCAATCTCTCTATGATGCCTGTTTCTCTACCGAATGTAGTTTCAATGTTGCTAAATACACATTTCACGTACCTAATGCTTAATATAAATATTAATAACATCTGCTTTTATTATTTTCTGGTTTCAATACTACGCTGTTGTTAATAATTATTATTCAGAGTACAATTATAATTGTACTCTGATTTCAATAAAGAAACTTTTACTTACGAACTCAGAAAATAATTTCTGGCGTACATTTAGTGATCCTCGGAGTATGATTTCTCATAATACTCAGAATAAGAAAAGGATTAGTAGTGTATGTATTATACATATAATATTCAAATTTTTACATTAAGTTAAACCAATAAATTCTCAAGTCGAATCACTCTAAATTATAGCCTTTTACAAATTAAAGATTTTAAACGTAAATGGCAGAAAATAGCAAAAGTTTCCATTTTATTCCCTCCTTTAATAATAGTGTTTCGCATATAATACAATAAAGTGGGAGCACCGAGGATTTTTTTCCCTACGCTCAAAGGCAGAGAATGTCCAAATCTGGGATTACAGAGAAATATTTGCTACGGTTCTTATTACTCTTCACGGTCTTCTGAAAACTATTGAAGTATTCCTCTTGAGGTAGAAGCAGGCCCGTTAATACTTTGTCCACAGTGATGTTTCATGTTCAAGAAATAGATAACGATCAAAGTGGAATACAGTCGTGAATGGAGAAGGAAGACAACAAGATACATTTCTTCTTATGGGCATGTGAAAAATGGAAGGAATAATGCCATCATTATGCTTTATGAAAAGATGGCATCCTCATATAGTATGCATTCCTCATTACACAGAGCCATCTCTTCGCGGTGTCCTTCAAGAAATAGAAGGAGAGGAATAGAAGTGTGAAAATCATGTCGTCCGGTTTTACTGTTATAACTCTTTAAACGTCTGAATATTGTATAATTTGTAGACAGGCAGAGAAATTACTTGCTCATCATCCCTTCATAAGCCATACATATCGTTACATTATTCTATTAAGGAATATAATACCGTTTCCTTGTACGGAATTTTTTTCCCTGTCAGCACCCCTTTTTAGGTGCAGAATATTATATTAGCTAACAACTTATAAATTAGTTATCCATATTCTATTGATTTTATTTTATCATTTTATTATTATAATACTTATTAATATTTTAGTGGCGTGTGATTTAGAAAATTTTTATTCTAGAAAAAGTTTTAGAAAATAAAATTACCCAACAAAGGTTAGTGAGCTCCAGTCAGTACTTTCAGTAGCAGTGGCGGCCCGTGAAGTGTTAAATGGGGGTGCTGCCTATACAAAATAATAAAAAAAAATTCTTTTTCTTTTCTAATTAGTAACCAATTTATTAATAAATAAATCAGTAGATTTATTTATAAATAAATTGGTTACTGATTAGGAAAAAAATTATTTTGTATAGGCAACACCCCCCACTTAAAACTTCACGGTACTGAATCAGTAGACTCTAAAAGTTTCATATTTGCTCAGTATTTTGTGGAATAAGAAAGGATGTGGCCTCACACAAGGAGACACGAAAGTCACCGTTTACCCAGAGGCCATCCCTAAGTGAGATTCGAACACCGGTGATATTTAGTTACATGAATTGAAATTATTTACAAAATGAAAAATAATCACTTTAAAAAAAAATAAGAAGAACACCGGCTAATAATGCTGGATTTAGCAAATTTATCATTCGCAAATAATAAAATAAGAAAAATGTTACGCAAAATATTTTATTTTATTTCAAACTCTTTTAATTAAATACACAAATCTTAAAACTCAACAGAACTCTTTCATGGTATAGTGTTACCACTAAGACTTTTCACAGAAACAAGTAAAATTCAATTCCTCTCACCGGTCCACTGGCCTTTCATCAAACTAAAGATTTGACGTTTGCATCATGAACTGATATTGCGCATATAATAAAATTCATAAAGTATATATTTTAAAAATTCTTATCTTTTTTGTAAAAAGGTTTAGGTGTATTTTTGGTAAATATATTTGAATTTAAATATATTTTTGAATTAGTTAAAAGAGATGATACTAAAATAAAAAAATAATAATCAATTACTAATCCTAATACTTCTTTTTTAAATTCAAATATTGTGCATATCTTTCAATGATTTCCGATTATTATACCTTCATTATCCTTATTTTTAACGATTTAACAATAGTTGAAATTAAATAAATGTAGGACCTTTTCTATTTCGTAAACATCTTTCTTTCTTTGTTGATTTCGTTTCGAAATGGATGTATATGTTAAAGAATGTAGGAAAGGAAAGGTAAGCGACTCTTCTTAAATGTATTTAAAAAAAAAAACGATGCGTAATTGCAAGAGGCTCGTTTTTCGACAAAGAATTGTTTTTTTGAAACTAATACATTTGACGAATCTACATGAAGTCTGTGTGTTTGCTAGCGTTGTAATAGTTGTCTCGTTTTGGATCTCATCTTACTTCGCTTAATACTAGAGAATTCGATTTGATATTTTCTGTGAAAATATTGAATTAAAACAGAAGATATCTTGATCGCTCCCTCATTGCTTCCATCGATTCAAACACCGATGAAATATATAAGTGAAGCGGAATATTTATTTCATTTTTCCTTTTTTTTTTTTTTTCAAGCTTGAACGTGTTGTTAGCCTTTGTTTATTATTTGATTTTAACTGAAGAAATGGAATTAATTCTCCAAATGTTTAACATATGCGAGATTTGTTATTTGTAGTTTTTGCCTATATAAGCGTGAGCGTAGCCTCTGCTGACAGCATTTGCTCTTTAAGATTTTTTTAAAAGATATATCGATTTTATTTGATCTGATGGCAGATTCAATGTTTTAAAATGGTTTGATGATAGCAAATGTTTATTTAGTGTTTATATCTAAATTTAACTGACTAGAACCCGAGAAAGTATAACAAAAACCTTTAATACATCACAACTAGTTTCATCGGTGCTCCGACTTCTTCAGGTGAGAAATAAAAAACATAAGATATAAAAATAACAAGGTAAAAAACATGGACTTTCCAGCTTAATAAAAAGCAGAATAGTAACAGTCATATTTGAATAGGTGACCGCGTGCTACCGTTGGCATGAGTTGAATGTGTGCGACAGCTAATTTTAGAGCGCCAGTACTGGATTACTGTGCTATGGGAATCAGGCAAATTGTAGCTTAGATTGTTGTTCAAATGTGAAGGGTCCAGAACTATTTCTTTGGATTCGATAATTCTTCTTTCGAATTAATCCTTGCATATATATAAATTAGTAGTGCGTTCCCAGTCAACTTGATGTGGCTGTTCTTCAAGGTTACAGTTTGCCGAGAAGAGGACATGACTGGAAACGGCGCTTGCTCGTGTTCTACTGTAAGAGTTAGCACGTCTATGTTCCTCAAGACGAAGTGAAACAGATTTATCTGTCTGGCCAAAATAAGGTCGACCACAGTCGCACAAAACTTTATAAACACCAGGAAAATGCAGTTGGTTGTGTTTTGGTTTTGGTCGACTCAGAAATGAACGAAGTTTTGGCAGAGTAGTATAGTCGGTCTTTATGTTGAATTTCTTCAAAATCTTAGCTAGTTTTGGGGTAAGAGAGCTGATAAATGGTAACTGTATATGAGTGATAGGGTTGGAATCATCTTCTTGTCGAGGTTGTTGGCGTGGTCTCAAACGTTTAGTGATGTTACGAGACGAATATCCATTATTCAAGGTGTTTTTCAGGAAGTTAAGCTCTGTTTGAAGGTCTTCTTCTGTGGAAGTGAGACATCTTGCTCGATGGGCGAGGGTGGAGATGATGCCCAGTTTCTGAGGTGGGAAGTGATGAGAAGAACCAAATAAATATCTATCAGTTTGGGTGGTTTTTCGAAAAATTGAAAATTTAAGACAGTCAGGTAATCTGTTGATCTTTAGATCCAAGAATGGGAGAATGCCGTTAATCTCTAGTTCTGATGTGAATTTAATGTTCTGATGTTGGTTATTTAAATGGTTTAGAAAGTTTTGCAGTTCCTCTAAACTATGTCTCCAGATAAGGAAGACGTCATCAATGTAGCGTAACCACAGTTTAGGTTTCAAAGTAGCTGAGGAAATAGCTTTCTCTTCAAAATCTTCTAGAAAAATGTTAGCTAAGACTAGGGATAGAGGGCTGCCCATAGCTAAACCGCTAGTTTGTTTGTATATTTTATCTTCATAGCACAAATAGCCGGAATTGATGCAGTGAGTTAGAAGAGCAAACATTTTTTTAGAAACCTTGTCCTTAAGAAGCGTCAGAACTTCATCTGTAGGTACATTCGTAAACAGAGATACGATGTCAAAACTCACCATTCTGTCAGAGTCTAAAAGATTCGAATTTTTTATTTTTGAGATGAAATCTTCAGAGTTTTTGATGAAGGAGGAGGAATTGCCAACTACATGTTTTAAAGAAGCTGCAAGATATTTAGACAGATTGTACGTGGGTGAGTCAATCCCTTCGACAATAGGTCTTAAAGGAGTGTCAGCCTTATGGATCTTAGGCAAGCCGTTTATATATATATATATATATATATATATAAACAGATCTAAATTCATATTTAGATCAATTGCATATTTTATTTCTATTTGCCATTAAATGTACATTTACAATGCGACATGGCTTATTGTTTGAAAAAAAAAATGCCTAAGAAACTACGATAAGTACACTACTACAGTATTAAAACATTAACTTATTATTGCATGTAGTTTCTTTTTAATCAACTAAGTTGCTTTTTTGTTTACATTGTTTTCTTTGTATTTTCACATGGCGTAACTCAGTCCAGATGCAAAGACACAAACACGCCGTGAAATTTCACAATGCATTTAAGGAATACTTTATTTTTATGATTTTCAAATTTGTACTTACGTTTATAAAGAGTACATTTTATAGCATGAAGAAAGTAAGAGTATAAAATTTTAAGTTTGAAAAGATCTCCTGTGTTTTAAAAGAGTATGGTATGGCAATAACTGTTGTCTAACCAGATCAGGAACGTCCCTCCCCCCCACCCCCTCATTCAAGGACGTCTTTCCATTGTAATATCCAATTATACATCGGAACTCTTTTATGTTAATAAACTAACAACGACGTATGGTGCTTCCCAATTCTACACAAACCCATAGGGCGCTACATACACAGCTAGGCCCAATGAAGAGAGCGAGTAGATGTTAAGAAGTGCGAAGATGGAGTTCTAGGCGACGAGACAAAATTACAAATTTTCAACTAGCTCGTGAACTTAAGGACTAGTTTCGGGCAGAATTGAATGTCATCAAGGATAGGAATGGAATGGTACGAATGGAAGAATAGGAGATGAAAAGAGTACTATGGAAGGGGGTTCGACGAAAATTTGGAAGAGGCTCTCCCCAGTGTGATATTGAGTTGAAATCACCTCCACTTAGGCATGAAGTTAAAAGAATAAGTCCCCCCCCCAAGTGTAGGCAGAATTCACACAGAGCTAATTAATCACAGAAGAGACGGAAAAATTAGAGTGTTTTACAGACTGATTGTAGGAATACCGTAAACAGGAGACTTCAAGGGATCAGCATCATACAAGTCTCCTTCTTTATTAGAAGGATGGTGTGAAGAACAGTAGAATATTTCATGTAAGCAATATTCTACTAAAGGTTATTCGAAATAGAGACTGAGATGCATGCCCGAGGAAATTTCGGAGACTTGTGATTTTTCGATTAATTGCTTTTTCGATGAACTGTTTTTCCATTAATTGTTTTCGGTAAATTTTCTGGCCACCCTCTCCAGGAATGAAGCGAAGGATTTTGGACGCAGCTGGTTATTTCTTTATTTTTTCGATAGCAACTTACCGATGCGAAAGTTGAAACCGAACTTAAAGAAAGGTGATTTGAGACGGATGTTACGGGAGACTGTTGAGACTCGCATACAGCGAAAGATTTTCAAATAGATGGGTACAAGAGACGATCGGTAGGACACTGATACTCTTTAAGAGCATCGACAGAAGAAAGTTGGACAGAGAAATAATGGAAGTGGAACTACTGAAAACAGAATAGAAAGTACAGTACCTGGAAAAATTTAAAAACATTCAGTAAGATGGATGGAAGCTATCAGGTGTCTTCCAATAGCTGACACTTCAAGAAAAGCTCAGTATAGGAGACACACCTGATGGGAATTCGCGTGGAATATATTTGAATTATGGAGTAACAATGCTTGTTGACCTTATTATGAAATAATGGATGAATACCAATCGACGTTGCACCAAAACCCATTGATGAATGGAAATGCGCCTTGCACAAAGCTGTTATCCTTAGTCCTTATAAGGACTGGCTTAAAGGGGCGAAGCAAGAATGCTTTTCATCTTCCCCGTTATCTGTAGAGGACAGTGTATGGATAAGGTGTTATTGAGCAATTAAAGCTCTGATCATGGCAGGAGGATAACAGCAATAGCCGAGCCTCAGTTAGAACTTCATTGGCTACAGCATTGCCATCCATTACCCTCCACGGATATTGGATTGAATGAATCAATCACCGACTATGTAAGTAAAGGTGAAATCTCAAAAATACGGACGATCTCTAGGCCACTCCATAGTGGGCGAAAGACCGTCCTAATCTCAGCGTTGGTTCCACTAAGTGACGGGCTCCCCGACCACTGAGCAGAACCGCTCATATTCCGAGGAAAATAATTCACCGGCAAGTACCCCTCAGCGGGCCGTGCCGGAGAACACTTTCCCCGGAGACTCAAAGTGCTCCCTTAGGGCAAAACCTAAGAGAGCGAACTCATTAACCCAGGATAACAGCAACAGCCGACCTCAGTTAAAGTTCATTGGTTCAGCATTGCCATCCGTTACCCTATATGGGCATCTCATATAAAATCAATCAGCGTATGTGTAAGTAAAGGTGATATCTCAAAAATATCGGACGATCTCTAGGCCACTCATTCGTGGGCGAAAGACCGTCCAAATCTCAGCGTTGGTTCTACTCAGTGAAACTCGAGTACCGAGCAGAACCGCTCATATTCCGAGGAAAATAATTCACCGACAAGTACCCCTCAGCGGGCCGTGCCGGAGAACACTTTCCCCGGAGACTCAAAGTGCTCCCTTAGGCCAAAACCTAAGAGAGCGAACTCATTTACCCAGGATAACATCATCAACAGCCGAACCTCAGTTAAACTTCATTGGTTCAGCATTGCCATCCGTTACCCTATATGGGCATCTCATATAAAATCAATCAGCGCATCTCACGGTCGATTGTTCCATCCTCCACAAAGCTGTTATCGTTGTCTGTGATAACTTTATAATCCTAGTTATATTAATTTCTAAAAGGTGTTTTAGTGTCTTTAGCAAAAAATAAATAAATTACGGTAGTATAGTTAGAACTTAAATAACTATTATATAAATGTTATAATTCTATAATAAAAATTATAGAATTATAATATTTATATACATCTTTCATAAGTTAAACTAATTTATTTAAATAAATATAATTTAGATCTATAAATTAGAAATAGAACAGATTTTTGCTAGTATTGCAATTAGTTCTCAAGAGACTATGTTAACACCATTCTGTCAGCATTCGTGGTTGGATTTCATGTAAAGAACAAAATTCATTTCTTAAAGATATCATAATATTTCATAATATCTATAAAATGCGTTTTTTTTTCTTGTTAATCGTTTGAAATTTCAGTTCTACGAGATATAATTTAAAATCGCAAAAGTACGTTAATGTTTTCATAAATGAATTAGTTAACAAAATGTATTAAATAATACATTTTGTTAACTAATTCATTATTTATTAAATATCAGATTTATGTCTATGTACACTTTTTGTGTTGGGTCACAATAAAAAACAAACGGTAAATACGAATAAAATTTTAATTCAATATCTAAGCTCAGAATTCATGTCTTTCCAGTCAAAGGGGTATCATCAGACTGTGCCAAGAAAGCTCCGAAACAACAGATTTCTTAACGACATTTAAGACTACACAGAAAATCTGTACAACCCTTTTATTAAACTATTTCATTTGATGTCCGTTCATAATATCTATAAAATGCGTTTTTTTTCTTGTTAATCGTTTGAAATTTCAGTTCTACGAGATATAATTTAAAATCGCAAAAGTACGTTAATGTTTTCATAAAACAGACATTAAAGGAATGGAAATTTCGTTAATGTCTGCTTTATGTAAATAGTAAGCCCACTTGAGTGCGAGATTTACCGCCTCTTCTTTTATATCTTTATTTATTACTTTCCAAACTGTATGTTTTAACATTTATTATCTGCAGTAGCCTGGATTATCGTCCTAACGGATCTTGTAATATGTTTCTGTTCTTTCAAGGAACATGATCATTACGTATTCTGTTGTAGATTGTTAGTGTTGCAAGGTTTTCTTAATGTAATATATATATATATATATATATATATATATATATATATATATATAAGATTTTTTTTAAATAACTGCTTTAACTACTGTTTTCCTAATTTATTTTAAGATAATGCCGAGCGTGTGTGATAGTTTGAATAAATCATGATATGCATTGCATTTTAGCTTTATCCTTCTAGGATATGATCAAATAGAAACATATAAGAAATTCGATCTTTAAACCGGATTGATCACAAAAATGAAAAACAAAAGAAATCCTCTTTCCTCTTGTTCACTTGACTTTCAACCAGACGTGACAATGTAAGAAACGGATATTGAAACTGGAACAAGAGAGCTCGTGGACACTTGAATAAATTCTATTTCTTATAACGCAGGATGGAGAGGAAAAAAGCCCAGAGGCTACCTGTTGTCATGGGAACAACGCAGTTGTGTGCGTATATACTTCGATGCAACGTAAATAGCTTGCTTGTTATCGTGTGACAGATCCTTGGACGTATCACTCGGTGTTGCCATCACCCTACTGAGAGTTGACAGATCAGCCTCGCCACACAGTTTCTTAACACCGAGCTCCGTAATCAATTAACCAATCAACGAAATGCTGCAGGTTTATTCTTTCTGTTAACAGTCTTTCATCAGTTTCCATTCCGACAGTAAAAATAACACATTGGCCGTCACATAGCAACGAACTTTGTCCTGGTTCTAAGTTTAGACTCAGTTCTTAGAAAGCAAGTTCATTTTCATTTTCCTGTGTGACTTTCCTTGCCTAATTCATCATACGATGTCGTGACGCTTTCTTAGAAATATATAGAAGTTTGACAGTTTTGCAATTTTGCTTACAGAGTAATGGTTCTTATAAAACCCTGGTGGGCTAACAGTTTATTAATGCGTTTGACCGATTCTTTGTGTTGTAACATTAAATAAAGATTATGAACTATAATACGAAAGTTAATTATCTTAAAGTGTGCATTATTAAGATAATAATGAAAACATTAAGTGAGAAAAAAGAAATCTAACAGCACGTAAAACAACACACAAAAACTGTGGCCAAACCGCTAGATCATATGGGATACGATCGCATAAGAATCGATAGTATGAGGCAAGTACAGGTTAGCTTTTAAGTATATTCATTCAGGACATTATCTTCTCCCTCTCTTTCTGACATTCTTTGATTTCTTATATATATATATATATATATATATATATTTTTTTTTTTAATTTTATAACTCGCACGCATACACACCACCAGAACAAAATTAATAATATCATTACGATCCACATTGTTAAATTACAGATAATCGTTATACATGAAATAATTTTAATTTACTCTTAATTTATAACAATTTCGACTGAAAAGTAGGCTGTTAAAATTTGTAAAATCCATTACTGAAGGTTACTTTCTCTCTATATATATTAATGTTGATGTATTTCATCTGATTTTAATTTCATATTAAAATATAGTCGACAAACAGAATATAATTTCTCATAAAATATAATAAGAAAAAAATAATCTGTAAACTCTTTATTAGGAGAGTTTAATTAGAATATACTTATACACCATTTCTAATTATGTCAAAGTAACTAATGATTTGAAACGTAAAAACAAAATATATAGGCTATTAACCCCGTATGGTAGTCGGGATAAGAATAGCCTCACTGTAGCCCATGCATGTCGTACAAGGCGACTAAAATGGGTACCCAGGGAGGGTAATGGATGGCGATGCTGTAGCCAATGAAGTTTTAACTGACACTCGGCTATTGCTGTTACACTGCCGCCATGATCAGAGTTTACAGCTCTCTACTACCCCATCCCTACATTTTCTTCTACAGATAACGGGGAATATGAAAAGCTTTTTTGTTTTGCCCATCTAGCCAAAAAATAAAATAAAATAACAGCAAAATATATAGTGAACTAAAATTCTAATTAGCATGTTATCTGACTAAATATTATGCAGTTAAAACGTTAAATTAAACAATTATCCTCATTTTTGAACTGCTTTTTCTAGATATATTAAGAGTTGATTAGGTAAATTATTAACAATACACATATTTGTAGATTGATTTACCGAGCAGTGCAAAGATTATTAACAATAATAATAAACTGATTATATTAACATATCTACCACTTCATAGATTAATAAACACTGCATTGATATGAAATAAATTGTTCGGATTCAAATTGATTCCAGTGCAGTAAATGATCAGACGCAGTCATTCTCATTTGTTAGTATTACACTAATCTGGAGTCCGAGTACTCATTAGGGAAGTCACTGTAAGCTATACAATTCACCGTCTATACTGCTCAAACTCTCTTCTTGTACTTTATCATCTACTACCGCCTACCCAATATATTTATATGTTAATTACGTTGATCTTTAGCCGATTTGCCTGTTTCGTGGGATGTAAAACCTGAGTTTATCCGAAGCTGGAGAATCTCGTAACGCACCTTCGTTTGTACAAGTCCATATAAACATATTATTATTATTATTATTATTATTATTATTATTATTATTATTATTATTATTATTCATATACAGTATGTTATTTATAGCACAGATCTGGTCACCTGGCGATATTGACGATAAGGAAATACTGGAGTGGTTGCAAAGACAAATAACTATGACTGCGTCAGGACTGTTTAATATTGGTTTATGAGAACAAATTAAGATAATATGGTCATCAGGGCTTAGTAGATAGGAAGAGGTAAGGTGATACGATTGAGATGTACAAGTTGGTGAGAAGAGCCTATCAAATAGATATAAAGGAATTACTGCAGAGGGCAATGGATGATATGAGAACAAGAGGTACTCCCTGAAAACTGTACAAAGTTACATAAGTAGAATAGAGAAATGGAAATGACAGTGTTTGTGGAAAATGCTGATAGAATAAAACAGACTGAAGAGATGCTTGTGAACTCCCACTTGAAGTGGATTTAGATTAAATACTTTAAAGTATGTATGAATTGAAAACTAAGGGAAGTTAAAGCAGGAGGAATACCACAGAAAAGCTGGAGAGACTAGATAAGAGAAGATTAAGAGAAAGAAAGTGGAGAAAAAGTGTTCATGAGGAAAGTATTAGACAGAGAGCTTTGAACCACCTAACCTGACAGTTTCTGTTCTAGTGAATATTGATAATGAAGAAGCCAGGTCCGGGAGGATTTTGTATTTGACTGTGTAGCATATTATAGTGTATAAAAGACTATAATCTAGGACACCGTTTCCCAGATTTTCCTACGGCGGAACACTTCACAAATCCTGAAAATTTCACGGAACACTTTGGTTATTTTGTAATGTATTAATAATTAATTACGGCCTAATCATAAAGAGTATTAGTACACTTATGTATACGGTGTGACATGTTGACAAATATAAAATTACATTTTAATCGGTTATCAATCACTGGACTAATGAAATCTTGTAGCATATTGTAGTTTCCTCAGGACAATATCATTAAATTAATTTGTGCTGATTTTCATTGACATATCCCATTCTGATCACCAAAAATTTATAATATTATTATAAGTACTTACGAGTGAATGCAGACTTTTTCTCCTGTGTGCTGGTAGTTTTTCCCTCCTTTTGTACATCCTGGAGATCTTTGTAAGCTTGAGGTGGATGACTCACTATCTGTTCCGTCACAAACACCTTCAATAAGAGATTTCTTAATACCAAAATTAAGCAAAGTCCCTTGTCTCTTATTCATGTTAAAATTTAAATCTGCTGGCCAATTACTTTTAAAACATCACGACACTACGGTTTCGAAACAAGCAATTACAATACGAACTTGCGAAGAAAATACTCAGTATTACTAGATTTGAGAACCGGATACAGACTACCTTGATCATCAATTTCAGTGGAAAAAAATTCTTTATACTTCCTTGCTGATTGGTCACTAACATTTGCAACACAGATGTTATTTCGTTCAGTTTTGAGAACAGAGGATACGCCGCCCATTGTTGTAATCGGCTTGCAGGCAATTTTTATGACCGGTCATAAACAGCGGTATTCCCTTTCCCGAATTACTTCCATGTTTAAAAATACATACACGGCTTGGTCACTGACATCACGGAACACTTATTTACTTTCCGCGGAACACCAATGTTCCGGGAAAGTAAATAAATGTTCCGGAACACAATTTGGGAAACTCTGATCTAAGATATAAGAAATTATATTCTTATATTCATCTAAATTTCGAGATAAATGACGTTAACATACCATCAGATAAATCACTGCCAAAATGACTTATCAACAGAAAGGTGTTATTGTACCAATCCCCCACCCCCCAAAAAAAATCCATTACATTAATATATAATAATGAACGAATAATCCTGTAAGCTAAATCCCGCAGCTATTATTATTTCTAGTATTATTCTTTATTTCTGCACTATGCTCTGTTCATTCCGGGTTCAGCAGAAGTATAGAAAGATTTCCCCAAAAATCCCTCATATTAATTCCCATCGAGGGTGTCAGCTATTTCTGCAGGAAAGGAGTGATGCTCATACACAATTTCAAAGATAAGATAGCTATCTGACATGAGAAATAAGCCAGGAGTGATTGATCGAGTAGCTGTGCCGTAAGCGGAATCTCATTGCAAGAAGGAAATGCTGGTTAAACACGCTTACAGGAGGAAGGCAGTGCAGTAGCCACAGGTAGCCGTGTGACTGATTAAGATTAATGGGTCTGGTAATGAAGAGGTGGCAAGATGAAGATGGAGTCATGGAGAGTTCGTTCGAGTTGTTACCTTAGCAGCTGCAAGTCTACGACAGTGTAATTGCTAACAACACGACCTCGTACCACAGTGTTACTGGAGTAGAGCAAGACTGCTGTCTCGTCTTGCAGGGCTAAACAACTTCCGTATAGGATAAGTGGAGATTCTATCCTATTGGATGAACATTAATCAGCTTGTGGGGAGTTTATTAAACGACTTCATCGTGTTTAAAGTCAATGCAAAGGTCCTGTTACTTCTGTTCTAATGAGATTGTTTCTAGTATACTCAGGCATGGATATACTGTATAATAATGTAAGGTAAAGATAACGTGTGTTTAAGTTTTTACCCATTCTAATTTATGTTTTTGAATTATTTAAGAAATATTTATTTTATAATTTTATGTATCTCTACGTATTTTATAATGTGTTGACGAAGCTCCTGAAATTCTATTCAAAAAAACCGTGTTTTATTTTTTTCCGGGGGGGGGAGAGATGGACAGACTCCTTGATTCTTTATCCCTATCCCTTCATCTGATTGAAGAAAATCTGTGTGGATGGGGTGTTATTGAGCTAAAAGCTCTAGTCATTCTAATAGCCGAGCCTCAATTAAAACTTCATTAGCTACAGCATTGCTATCTGTTACCCTGGGTCGTAGATTTGACTTTTCGCATTCCAAAAATAAAGTCCTTAAAAGGGCGAAGCAAGAATGCTTTTCATATTCCCCGTTATCCGTAGAGGACAGTGTAAGGATAAGGTGTTATTCAGCTATATAAAGATCTGATCATGGCAGGAGGGTAACAGCAATAGCCGAGCCTCAGTTAGAACTTCATTGCCTACAGCATTGCCATCCATTACCCTCCGTGGGTACCCATTTTAGTCGCCTCGTACGACATGCATGAGCTACATTGGACCTATATGTAAGTAAAGCTGTCTCTAAAAATTAGGACGATCCCTACCACTCCATAGTGGCTGAAAGACCGTCCAACTCAACGTTGGCTCCACTCAGTGACAGCCCCCCCCCCCACCACCACTGAGCAGAACCGCTCATATTCAGGAGAAAATCATTCACCGACAAAGCCTCTCAGCGGGCCGTGCCGGAGAACACTTTCCCCGGAGACTCAAATTGCTCCCTTAAAGCAAAAACCTTAAGAGAGCGAACTCAAACTCTCGAATCTCAGCGCCCAAGGGGGGAGGGGTAACAGCAACAGCCAAACCTCAGTTAAACTTCATTGGTACAGCATTGCCATCCATTACTCTCCAAGGGTATTAATCACCGCATCTCACGGTCGATTCTCCACCTCTTTCAAAACATCAAAAGTCCTTATCCTTATAAGGACTGGCATAAAGGGGCGAAGCAAAAGAATGATTTTCATCTTTCCCGTTATCTGTAGAGGACAGTGTAGGGATAAGGTGTTATTGAGTTATTAAAGCTCTGATCATGGCAGGAGGGTAACAACAATAGCCGAGCCTCAGTTAGAACTTCATTAGCTACATCAATGCCATCCATTACCCTCCAATGATATTGGATTGAATGAATCAATCACTGCAGCTCCCTAACATCAAAAGTTCTTAAAAGAACTGGGCGATGGACTGAGTCCTTGACTCTTTATCCCGTCATCTGAATGAAGTAAATCTGTGTGGATGGAGTGTTATTGAGCTAAAAAGCTCTAGTCATGGCTGGGTAACGGCAATAGCCGAGCCTCAGTTAAAACTTCATTGGCTACAGCATTGCCATTTGTTACCCTGGAAGTCCTGATTAGTAAGTAAAGGGTAAAATCTCAAAAAATCGGACGATCTCTAGGCCACTCCATAGTGGGCGAAAGACCGTCCATGTCTCAGCGTTGGTTCCACTCAGTGACGGCCACCCCGTCCTAGCACCCCGACGGGCTCCCCATTTAAGCAGAACCGCTCAGCGTTGGTTCCACTCAGTGTCGGCCGCCCCATCCTAGCACCCCGACTCCTGAGCAGAACCGCTCAAATTCCGAGGAAAATAATTCACCGACAAGAACCCCTCAGCGGGCCGTGCCGGAGAACACCTTCCCCGGAGACTCAAGGTGCTCCCTTAAGGCAAAAACCCTAAGGGAGCGAACTCAAAAACTCACACCCAGGATAACAGCAACAGCCGAACCTCAGTTTACTTCCTTGGTTCAGCATTGCTAATTGTTACCCTGATTAGTAAGTAAAGGGTAAAATCTCAAAAAATCGGACGATCTCTAGGCCACTCCATAGTGGGCGAAAGACCGTCCATATCTCAGCGTTGGTTCCACTCAGTGACGGGCTCCCCGACCACTGAGCAGAACCACTCAAATTCCGAGGAAAATAATTCACCGGCAAGAACCCCTCAGCGGGCCGTGCCGGAGAACACCATCCCCGGAGACTCAAAGTGCTCCCTTAAGGCAAAAACCCTAAGGGAGCGAACTCAAAAACTCATCACCCAGGATAACAGCAACAGCCGAACCTCAGTTAACTTCCTTGGTTCAGCATTGCTAATTGTTACCCTGGAAGTCCTGATTAGTAAGTAAAGGGTAAAATCTCAAAAAATCGGACGATCTCTAGGCCACTCCATAGTGGGCGAAAGACCGTCCATGTCTCAGCGTTGGTTCCACTCATTGACGGCCGCCCCGTCCAAGCACCCCGACGGGCTCCCCGTTTAAGCAGAACCGCTCAGCGTTGGTTCCACTCAGTGTCGGCCGCCCCATCCTAGCACCCCGATGGGCTCCCCGACTCCTGAGCAGAACCGCTCAAATTCCGAGGAAAATAATTCACCGACAAGAACCCCTCAGCGGGCCCTGCCGGAGAACACCTTCCCCGGAGACTCAAGGTTCTCCCTTAAGGCAAAAACCCTAAGGGAGCGAACTCAAAAACTCACACGCAGGATAACAGCAACAGCCGAACCTCAGTTTACTTCCTTGGTTCAGCATTGCTAATTGTTACCCTGATTAGTAAGTAAAGGGTAAAATCTCAAAAAATCGGACGATCTCTAGGCCACTCCATAGTGGGCGAAAGACCGTCCATATCTCAGCGTTGGTTCCACTCAGTGACGGGCTCCCCGACCACTGAGCAGAACCACTCAAATTCCGAGGAAAATAATTCACCGGCAAGAACCCCTCAGCGGGCCGTGCCGGAGAACACCATCCCCGGAGACTCAAAGTGCTCCCTTAAGGCAAAAACCCTAAAGGAGCGAACTCAAAAACTCATCACCCAGGATAACAGCAACAGCCGAACCTCAGTTAACTTCCTTGGTTCAGCATTGCTAATTGTTACCCTGGAAGTCCTGATTAGTAAGTAAAGGGTAAAATCTCCAAAAATCGAACGATCTCTAGGCCACTCCATAGTTAGCGAAAGACCGTCCTAATCTCAGCGTTGGTTCCACTCAGTGACGGGCTCCCCGACCACTGAGCAGAACCGCTCAAATTCCGAGGAAAATAATTCACCGACAAGAACCCCTCAGCGGGCCCTGCCGGAGAACACCTTCCCCGGAGACTCAAGGTGCTCCCTTAAGGCAAAAACCCTAAGGGAGCGAACTCAAAAACTCACACGCAGGATAACAGCAACAGCCGAACCTCAGTTTACTTCCTTGGTTCAGCATTGCTAATTGTTACCCTGATTAGTAAGTAAAGGGTAAAATCTCAAAAAATCGGACGATCTCTAGGCCACTCCATAGTGGGCGAAAGACCGTCCATATCTCAGCGTTGGTTCCACTCAGTGACGGGCTCCCCGACCACTGAGCAGAACCACTCAAATTCTGAGGAAAATAATTCACCGGCAAGAACCCCTCAGCGGGCCGTGCCGGAGAACACCTTCCCCGGAGACTCAAAGTGCTCCCTTAAGGCAAAAACCCTAAGGGAGCGAACTCAAAAACTCACACCCAGGGTAACAGCAACAGCCGAACCTCAGTTTACTTCCTTGGTTCAGCATTGCTAATTGTTACCCTGGAAGTCCTGATTAGTAAGTAAAGGGTAAAATCTCAAAAAATCGGACGATCTCTAGGCCACTCCATAGTGGGCGAAAGACCGTCCATGTCTCAGCGTTGGTTCCACTCATTGACGGCCGCCCCGTCCAAGCACCCCGACGGGCTCCCCGACTCCTGAGCAGAACCGCTCAAATTCCGAGGAAAATAATTCACCGACAAGAACCCCTCAGCGGGCCCTGCCGGAGAACACTTACCCCGGAGACTCAAGGTGCTCCCTTAAGGCAAAAACCCTAAGGGAGCAAACTCAAAAACTCACACCCAGGATAACAGCAACAGCCGAACCTCAGTTTACTTCCTCGGTTCAGCATTGCTAATTGTTACCCTGGAAGTCCTGATTAGTAAGTAAAGGGTAAAATCTCAAAAAATCGGACGATCTCTAGGCCACTCCATAGTGGGCGAAAGACCGTCCATGTCTCAGCGTTGGTTCCACTCATTGACGGCCGCCCCGTCCAAGCACCCCGACGGGCTCCCCGTTTAAGCAGAACCGCTCAGCGTTGGCTCCACTCAGTGTCGGCCGCCCCATCCTAGCACCCCGATGGGCTCCCCGACTCCTGAGCAGAACCGCTCAAATTCCGAGGAAAATAATTCACCGACAAGAACCCCTCAGCGGGCCCTGCCGGAGAACACCTTCCCCGGAGACTCAAGGTGCTCCCTTAAGGCAAAAACCCTAAGGGAGCAAACTCAAAAACTCATCACCCAGGATAACAGCAACAGCCGAACCTCAGTTTACTTCCTCGGTTCAGCATTGCTAATTGTTACCCTGGAAGTCCTGATTAGTAAGTAAAGTGTAAAATCTCAAAAAATCGGACGATCTCTAGGCCACTCCATAGTGGGCGAAAGACCGTCCATGTCTCAGCGTTGGTTCCACTCATTGACGGCCGCCCCGTCCAAGCACCCCGACGGGCTCCCCGTTTAAGCAGAACCGCTCAGCGTTGGCTCCACTCAGTGTCGGCCGCCCCATCCTAGCACCCCGATGGGCTCCCCGACTCCTGAGCAGAACCGCTCAAATTCCGAGGAAAATAATTCACCGACAAGAACCCCTCAGCGGGCCCTGCCGGAGACTCAAGGTGCTCCCTTAAGGCAAAAACCCTAAGGGAGCAAACTCAAAAACTCATCACCCAGGATAACAGCAACAGCCGAACCTCAGTTTACTTCCTCGGTTCAGCATTGCTAATTGTTACCCTGGAAGTCCTGATTAGTAAGTAAAGGGTAAAATCTCAAAAAATAGGACGATCTCTAGGCCACTCCATAGTGGGCGAAAGACCGTCCATGTCTCAGCGTTGGTTCCACTCATTGACGGCCGCCCCGTCCAAGCACCCCGACGGGCTCCCCGTTTAAGCAGAACCGCTCAGCGTTGGCTCCACTCAGTGTCGGCCGCCCCATCCTAGCACCCCGATGGGCTCCCCGACTCCTGAGCAGAACCGCTCAAATTCCGAGGAAAATAATTCACCGACAAGAACCCCTCAGCGGGCCCTGCCGGAGAACACCTTCCCCGGAGACTCAAGGTGCTCCCTTAAGGCAAAAACCCTAAGGGAGCGAACTCAAAAACTCACACCCAGGGTAACAGCAACAGCCGAACCTCAGTTTACTTCCTTGGTTCAGCATTGCTAATTGTTACCCTGGAAGTCCTGATTAGTAAGTAAAGGGTAAAATCTCAAAAAATCGGACGATCTCTAGGCCACTCCATAGTGGGCGAAAGACCGTCCATGTCTCAGCGTTGGTTCCACTCATTGACGGCCGCCCCGTCCAAGCACCCCGACCGGCTCCCCGTTTAAGCAGAACCGCTCAGCGTTGGTTCCACTCAGTGTCGGCCGCCCCGTTCAAGCACCCCAACGGGCTCCCCGACTCCTGAGCAGAACCGCTCAAATTCCGAGGAAAATAATTCACCGACAAGAACCCCTCAGCGGGCCCTGCCGGAGAACACTTACCCCGGAGACTCAAGGTGCTCCCTTAAGGCAAAAACCCTAAGGGAGCAAACTCAAAAACTCACACCCAGGATAACAGCAACAGCCGAACCTCAGTTTACTTCCTCGGTTCAGCATTGCTAATTGTTACCCTGGAAGTCCTGATTAGTAAGTAAAGGGTAAAATCTCAAAAAATCGGACGATCTCTAGGCCACTCCATAGTGGGCGAAAGACCGTCCATGTCTCAGCGTTGGTTCCACTCATTGACGGCCGCCCCGTCCAAGCACCCCGACGGGCTCCCCGTTTAAGCAGAACCGCTCAGCGTTGGCTCCACTCAGTGTCGGCCGCCCCATCCTAGCACCCCGACTCCTGAGCAGAACCGCTCAAACTCCGAGGAAAATAATTCACCGACAAGAACCCCTCAGCGGGCCCTGCCGGAGAACACCTTCCCCGGAGACTCAAGGTGCTCCCTTAAGGCAAAAACCCTAAGGGAGCAAACTCAAAAACTCATCACCCAGGATAACAGCAACAGCCGAACCTCAGTTTACTTCCTCGGTTCAGCATTGCTAATTGTTACCCTGGAAGTCCTGATTAGTAAGTAAAGTGTAAAATCTCAAAAAATCGGACGATCTCTAGGCCACTCCATAGTGGGCGAAAGACCGTCCATGTCTCAGCGTTGGTTCCACTCATTGACGGCCGCCCCGTCCAAGCACCCCGACGGGCTCCCCGTTTAAGCAGAACCGCTCAGCGTTGGCTCCACTCAGTGTCGGCCGCCCCATCCTAGCACCCCGATGGGCTCCCCGACTCCTGAGCAGAACCGCTCAAATTCCGAGGAAAATAATTCACCGACAAGAACCCCTCAGCGGGCCCTGCCGGAGACTCAAGGTGCTCCCTTAAGGCAAAAACCCTAAGGGAGCAAACTCAAAAACTCATCTCCCAGGATAACAGCAACAGCCGAACCTCAGTTTACTTCCTCGGTTCAGCATTGCTAATTGTTACCCTGGAAGTCCTGATTAGTAAGTAAAGGGTAAAATCTCAAAAAATCGGACGATCTCTAGGCCACTCCATAGTGGGCGAAAGACCGTCCATGTCTCAGCGTTGGTTCCACTCATTGACGGCCGCCCCGTCCAAGCACCCCGACGGGCTCCCCGTTTAAGCAGAACCGCTCAGCGTTGGCTCCACTCAGTGTCGGCCGCCCCATCCTAGCACCCCGATGGGCTCCCCGACTCCTGAGCAGAACCGCTCAAATTCCGAGGAAAATAATTCACCGACAAGAACCCCTCAGCGGGCCCTGCCGGAGAACACCTTCCCCGGAGACTCAAGGTGCTCCCTTAAGGCAAAAACCCTAAGGGAGCAAACTCAAAAACTCATCACCCAGGATAACAGCAACAGCCGAACCTCAGTTTACTTCCTCGGTTCAGCATTGCTAATTGTTACCCTGGAAGTCCTGATTAGTAAGTAAAGGGTAAAATCTCAAAAAATCGGACGATCTCTAGGCCACTCCATAGTGGGCGAAAGACCGTCCATGTCTCAGCGTTGGTTCCACTCATTGACGGCCGCCCCGTCCAAGCACCCCGACGGGCTCCCCGTTTAAGCAGAACCGCTCAGCGTTGGTTCCACTCAGTGTCGGCCGCCCCATCCTAGCACCCCGACTCCTGAGCAGAACCGCTCAAATTCCGAGGAAAATAATTCACCGACAAGAACCCCTCAGCGGGCCCTGCCGGAGAACACCTTCCCCGGAGACTCAAGGTGCTCCCTTAAGGCAAAAACCCTAAGGGAGCGAACTCAAAAACTCACACCCAGGATAACAGCAACAGCCGAACCTCAGTTTACTTCCTTGGTTCAGCATTGCTAATTGTTACCCTGGAAGTCCTGATTAGTAAGTAAAGGGTAAAATCTCAAAAAATCGGACGATCTCTAGGCCACTCCATAGTGGGCGAAAGACCGTCCATGTCTCAGCGTTGGTTCCACTCATTGACGGCCGCCCCGTCCAAGCACCCCGACGGGCTCCCCGTTTAAGCAGAACCGCTCAGCGTTGGTTCCACTCAGTGTCGGCCGCCCCGTTCAAGCACCCCAACGGGCTCCCCGACTCCTGAGCAGAACCGCTCAAATTCCGAGGAAAATAATTCACCGACAAGAACCCCTCAGCGGGCCCTGCCGGAGAACACCTTCCCCGGAGACTCAATGTGCTCCCTTAAGGCAAAATCCCTAAGGGAGCGAACTCAAAAACTCACACCCAGGATAACAGCAACAGCCGAACCTCAGTTTACTTCCTCGGTTCAGCATTGCTATTTGTTACCCTGGAAGTCCTAAAAAGGACTTTCCCATTGAAATGTTTTTGCTCTAACATCAAAACTCAATCTTCTTTCTTCTTAATAACAATTCTTATTTAATATTTTGGCTGGTGTTTTAGTTAAAATGCTTGAAAGATATTTACGATATGAAATAAATATTTGTATTGACTTTACGTTATATTAGTAATTTGTTTCAACTGAATATTTGAAAAAATTAATAAAATTCATTTAATATGAGAACCAAGAATTCGAAACTGCTGTTAGGTCAGTTAAATCTGAATCAATGCATCAAAAATACTGTATTCAAAAATTGTAAGGTCAGGTTGCAATTTTAATTTGCATTTAAACTTTTTCAATACACGATTTTCATCACATTAACTATAAATTTTAGTAGAAATTTAATATCTTTTTTCTGGACGATACTGATCTCATAATAATCAGGAAGATGAGCCCACCGGCTGCACATAATTTCAACACGAACGTGAGCGCCACCTGTAATTATTATTCTCCAAACCAGTCGCTTATAGCTTAGTGTGGCCGAACTTGATTAAAAGTTGGCACACAGCCTATTATTCAAGCGGTGTTGCTTTCTAAATAGACAGCAACTCTTCCTTTAATTTGCAAATAACAAGAAGTTAAGTGATTGAAGGGTTGTTACAACAGCGTTGAAATATATCGGAAAATATAGTGGCTGTTGTTATCAAGAAAAACGCCTTTAATCTACTTTTTTCGTGATATATGCTAATCTAATGTGCCTAAATTACTTGAGCACGTTTTGCTGATAATAAATCAGCAAATAAAAATGGACATGTGTTCACATGCCGAACAGGGAGTGTTCTTTTCAGGAAGTTTTAAGTGTGCCTTGCATAGTTATTTCTTGTAGTCACCTCTTGAAACCGTAAAAACGGTTTTCTTTCAAATTTCTGAAGTTTGTATTCATTTATTACAAAATTTTAAAATGGTCATCTATTTCATCATATCTTGATATTTTCTACCTGTTTTAACAGTATCGTGTCATTATTGATCAATTGATCAATAATGACACGATACTGTTAAAACAGGTAGTAAAATAAGTCCTTATAGTCCTTATAAGGACTGGCTTAAAGGGGCGAAGCAAGAATGCTTTTCATATTCCCCGTTATCTGTAGAGGACAGTGTAGGGATAAGGTGTTATTGAGCAATTAAAGCTCTGATCATGGCAGGAGGGTAACAGCAATAATCGAGCCTCAGGTAGTAAAATAATTTATTTTACCGTTTATTAAGTTCATATAAAATAATATTTTTAAAAAGGTGTATTTGCAAATTATGGAATTAATCTCAAAATTTTCTTAAAAATTAATTATATAATACAAAATAACAGATATTATTATTTTTAACTTACTTTAGTATATGAAAACTTGTTGATTATTATCTAATCTTGATATTCTATCCCAGTATTTAATTTTTACATCAAATGTGTAGTGATTTAAGTATAATATGAAGTTTATGATAAAGTGGAATTTAATTTAGAATAAAATGCATTCTGTTTCTGACGCTGAAGATTTTGTGCGTCTGCTTATTATCTAGAATTTTAAATTAATTACTTAAATGAACTAGATGTTAATATTTCGATATTGTTGCCGTCTAGTTAACTAGATGATATTGAACTGATTACGGAGCTCCACTGAAAAACCTATGTCATTATATGAATTATAATATCGCCTACAACATTAACTAAATAGGTGGCGCGTGTAGGAAAGAGGAAGCAAGTTCATTGAGTATAGGTGGCGTGTGTATAAAAGCAAGAGGAAGTAATTTTTGATTGTTTATGTATTTTATAATATTACATTTTCCAGATTTTTCAGCCTAATTTGAATAAGAATGCCTTAAACCTTTCCCAGTTTTTGGGAAGTGATTTTATGAAGTACGTGTGTGTGTGTTTTCGTTGTAAATTAATTAATATATTTTTCTTTGAATCGATCGAATGTTATACATATGAGACGTGTTACACGTGTTACAAATATGATATAATAATATCATATTTGTAACACGTTCTTGTTTTCGAATGGAACTGTTTTTTTTTTTTCAGCAGTGATTCTGATAATAGTTATATGAAACATGAAAATTTGTGTTGATAGTAAAAATAAATGACGTAATTTCCCAGATTTTAATTATTTTAATAATCTGAAACTGAAATTGTAGGAAAATTTTCTTGTACTTATATTAAACAACTAAATCAAGAGTTTAAAATGTCTATGTTGATATAATGTCTAAATTTGATAGCGAAGAATCTATGATCAGAGAAATGGCAGTTAATCAGATTTTACGTAGATTAGGCGTTGCACATGTTGTGGATTTATTAATTTAAGAGATCAGCTTTGTTAACAATCTTAGCGACGGAATTCGTCTAAATAGCAGTGGATCCACCGATTGAAGTGAGATAATAAAATCAATAATTTTTATATAGATGGATTTAGAAACAAAATCAAAGGAAATTTATGGCATTTGATTGAATGTAGATTTGAAGGGTATTCTAAGTAAATCCCTTAGAATACCCTTCAAATCACATCCCTTCCTCTTTCCAGAAAAAAGAGGAAAGAGGAAGGGATGTGAGTAGTTATTTATCATAGAATATTTAGGCTATAAGATCAATTGGAAAAATCATCTATTAAGTATGCAGATGAAGACTGTAAAGAGCAAAATTGTAAGATTAATCTGAGAAGCTTTTATAAATACTTAAGAGAGTGAGGTAATATAAACGAATTAAACATAACCTGCTCATGTGGGGTGCTTAAGGGTCAAAGCTGTATAACTGAGAGGAGACCTCCACATAGCCTTTAAAGGAATGCGGAGAACCGACCAGGGCTTCTGATCTAATGTCCAATCCTCACCTTCTCGTGGTGCACCCTGTTGGGTATCTACTTTGATACTGAACGAACGAGGATGGGCTGGCAATTTGGGATTTAGCCGACCAAATTGTATTCTTATTGGTTAAACCAAAATAAAAAATGATGGTACAACATGACAAAATTTCATGCCGGCTGGGACGTCGCCCGGTTAAACAAGGCCCCCGTTGTTTTCGCCAGGGAACCAGGGCGAACAGCGAAAAGTCAGCTACTGGAACAAATCTGAAAACAAAGCCCAACTCAACATCACCAGAGTTAAAGATCGGTACTATCAACGTAAGAAGCCTGAATGGCAAAGAAATGGAGCTAGCTGAGGAATTAGATAAGTACCAGATCGACATAATAGGGGTGACTGAAACAAAAAAGACCAAAACTGGTGAGATCTTTCTGAGCAATAAATACAAAATGTTATATTCAGGCAATAATAATCAAGGAAAAGAAGGAGTAGCCATAGTATTCAACACAAAATACGAGGCTAATCTTCTTGAATGGCAGTCAGTCTCAAGTAGAGTAATGTGGGCAAATATGAGAATGGAGAACTGGACAATGAGACTTATTTGTGCCTATGGTCCCACAGAAGGCTCTACTAAGGTAGAAGTGGAGGAATTTTTTGAGGCTTTAGAAAAAGCAACTGACACAATGAAAAAGGAAAAGTTGGTCCTTGTTGGGGATCTAAATAGTAGAGTAGGAAATGATTGTGAGACATACAACAATATTTTGGGAAAATTTGGAGAAAAGAGCAAAGCTAATAATAATGGCAAATATCTGTTGGATTTCTGCTCAGGACATGGACTGGTTATTACTAACACCATGTTCCAACATAAAAATGTGCACAAATTCACATGGAGAGAAGAGGCTAGGAATAAGAAAAGTCTCATTGACTATGTTATTGTTGATAGTGATGTTTTCTCCCTGGTGCAGGACACCAGAGTGTACAGAGGATTTGAAATTGGAAGTGATCACTATTTAGTCTTGAGCAGGATAAAATTGAATTTCATATTGAAAAGAATAACATGTAAGAAAGTTTTAAAGCGAATAAAAGTTGAGCATCTCTCAGATGTAAACTGTAGACTAAAATACAGAAATATTATTGAAAAGAAAATGAAAGAGTTTGAGAACAGGAATCAAACCTTGGAGATTCAGTGGCAAACTCTGAAGGAAACATTGATTGATTCTGCCAGAGAGGCATGTGGTGAGGTTGTGTGCAAAGATAAAAAAATCAGAACTCCCTGGTGGACACAGGAAGTTAAAGAGGCAGTGAAGGAAAAGAAGAAAGCATATCAAAAGTTCCTGGCAAATAAGTCAGCTTTTACTCTTACAGAATACAGAGACAAATGTAAGAAAGCTAAACAGTGTGTAAAACTAGCTAAACAAAAGTCATGGGAGGACTTTGGCAAGAATATAGAAAATAAATATCAAGAAGGTGGCAAAATATTCTGGAGGTTGTTGAAGAAGCTTAGGAATGGAGGAAAGAGTGCTGTAAAAGGAATTAGAGATGATAAAGGTGAAATGAAAACAGGAGAAAAAGATATCCTTGAAGTATGGAGTAATTACTTTGAAAAACTGCTAAATGAAACAAGCAGTGATGACAGCACAGTGATAAAAAACACTGACCAGGCATGCAGTCAGGAATACATATCCATACTTGAAGTAGAAAAAGCCATCAAAGGCTTGAAATGTGGAAAGGCAGCAGGAGTAGATGATATTCGACCAGAAATGCTGAAGTATGGTGGTATAAGAGTCTTACAGTGGCTGCACTGCATAGTTCAGAAAGCCTGGACAGAGGGACGAATTCCTGATGATTGGAGTAGAGCTCTCATAGTACCCATATATAAAAAGGGAAATAAAACTGAATGTGAGAATTACAGAGGTATTTCCCTACTGAGTGTTCCTGGCAAGATCTATGCAAGTATACTTGAGAAACGGTTGAGAAGAATTGTGGAAGAAAAGCTTGGTGAAGAACAAGCTGGATTCAGGCCAAATAGAGGCTGTCAGGATCAGATCTTCACTTTACGACAAATAGTCGAGAAAGCATGGGAATATAACAAAGATCTGTATTTAAGTTTTGTTGATTTGGAAAAGGCATATGACAAGGTGCCAAGAGAGAAGCTATTCAATACGCTGCAGTTATATGGTGTCAATGGGGCATTATATCAAGCAATACTTAGTCTGTATTTGAGTTGTGAGTCAGCAGTTAGAATTGAAGGAAGTACAGGAAGATGGTTTAATGTTAAATCTGGTGTGAGACAAGGATGTACATTATCCCCTCTGTTATTCATTATCTATATGGATCACATTATGAAGGAATGTGGTATTAAACCTGATATCAAAATTGGAGATGTTAATGTCAGCTCTTTGCTTTATGCGGATGATGTTATACTTCTAAATAAATCCGCTACAAGTCTGCAAGATTCTCTGTCTAAATTGAATAGCTGTTGTAATAGATATGGTATGAAGGTCAGCAATAAAAAGACAAAGACAATGAAAATAGGCAGAATCATTGAAAATGTCAACTGTGTTGTGAATGGAGAACCTGTGGAACAAGTAAAACATTTTAGCTACTTAGGCACAATTTTTACTGAAGATGGTAAACTAAATATAGAAATAGACAACAGAATCAGCAAAGCTGGTATCGTGGGAAGTCAATTGAATAAATTCATATGGAATAAGAAAGAAATTAGTCGGAACACTAAATTAGCTGTATACAAAACTGTGTTCAAACCAATTTTAACTTATGGATCTGAGAGCTGGGTCAGAAGTAAAACACTTGACCAAAGACTAGAGACCGCAGATATGAGAGTCCTGAGAAAGATTAGAGGCGTGAACAGATGGCATCAATGGCAATATCATATTAAAAATGAGGATATTAGGAAAGAACTTGACATTGTCAGCATCCAGGAATGCGTTAGCAGAGCTAATCTCAGATGGTATGGTCACTTAAATAGAATGGGAGAGGAAAGATTAGCAAAACAAGTGTTCTCTGCCAGGTTGGCAGGAAAACGACCCAGAGGAAGACCAAGATATAGGTGGATTGATACGGTACAAAGTGCCTTAGACGATAGAAATATAAGATCTGATAATGTTGGAGTCTTGACAAGCAACAGACTGATTTGGAGGAAAATTGTAGATAGGAAGTTAGTAATGATGTAATTTTTTCATGTAGTACTGTCATATCCTGTACACCCCTTGAGGGTACATGGCAGGAATTTGATGATGATGATGATGATGATGCTCATGTGGAACAATTTTTGAATTAATAAATATTTTGATATATATATATATATATATATATATATATATATTTCCTCCTCCTATATATATATATATATAGGAGGAGGAAATTGTTGATATTTTAAGTCCCCAGGTGTTTGGGTCCTATCGTTTAACTAATTGAGAAATGAATTTGCTTCAAATATTAAGGCTAACATTTCTCTCTTTGCTGACGGAGTATAAAGTCGAGACCGAAGTTCTTTACAGGATAATCTTAAAAAAACTGGAAGTGTGGAATCGAAAATTGAGGTTTAAAATTTAATATGAATCATTGCAAGTATATCCAAATAGCATATTCAAAGAAAGACTCCTATTATTTTAAAATAAAATTTATACAACTGGTAACCCCCCCCAAAAAAAAAATAATAATAGAAAAAAGCAATTGTAATTCCTATCTTTAAAAAAAGGTAATAGAGATGACCCTAAAAACTATAGAGGTATCAGCATAATAAATTCCTGTTACACAATATATAGCAGAATTTTAAATAGCAAACTAATGAAATATTCTGAAAACTTTATTTTAGAAGTACAGAATGGATTTAGAAAAGGACGATCATGTATAGACCCGGCCTTTTGCCTAAAATTAATAATAGAAAAAAGAAGAGAATACAATTTAGAAACATAAATCGACTTTTACCTAAATGAAATAATAATAAAATGGAATAAAAATTTCCATCAAGGTATTACACTTTCTCCTACTGTGAACTTAAACACTCTCCTTTTTGCCAACGACCAAAAAAATAATTAAAAATTTTGAAAATAACTTACAGAAAGCTATTTGAGATCTAAATGAGATAGCCAAAGATTATGGTATGATAATATCACCAGAAAAATCAAAAACTATAGCCTTTAAAGGACAAGATCCAGGAAGAACTAAAATAGTAATAGATAACAAGATCTTGAACAAGTGAATTCATTTAACTACCTAGGATGTACGATCACATATGAAAAAGATATAAACGAAAAAATTGCAAAATATATAAAAATAACAGGTGTAGTTAACTCTATATTTAAACCAAACCTAGTTCAAAAACAAACCAGACCAAAAGTATACAATACATTAGCTCTACCAGTCTTAATGTATGGAAGCGAAATCTGGACAATAAAACAAAAAGACAAACAAAGATTAACAACAGGAGAAATTAAGTTTATGAGAAAAACTGCAAAATATACCCTAATTTGATCACAAAAGAATTTAACCAAGAATCAGTAATAGAAAAAATTAAAAAATATAAACATAAATGGATGGAACACGTTCAAAGAATGAAAACAGAAAGATTACCAGAACAAGCCTTAAAGTACAAGCCATTAGGAAAAAGAAAACCAGGACGTCCTCTTAAACGATTACTTCTAAGGCTGGAACAGGCCACGCTAGGCGTAAATCCTTGATTTGCATGATGATGATGATGATGATATCCAAATAGGTAAGAAAGTATTGTACATTAAATGAATATATGTTGAATAGACAGAGTTTTTAAAAAAAGTTAATGAAACAAGAATTTAGGTATTTTGCTTGGAATTTAAATTGAGGAATCATATTGGTAAGACGATTGGTAAAGCTTAACAGATTGTAAGTTTCATTAAAAGAAGGTTAACTTGTAAGAAAAAGATAGTTATGATACCTACAGTATCCAGCTGCGTAGTTGTCTCATTTTTTTTTTTTTTTGACTCTGCACCCACGAAAGGGTTGTAAACCTATTGTTGTATACCCTAGTGAGTGCGCTAAGGATTTTTCTGTTTTATTAGTTTTTATATATAAAATTACACATATCCGCAAGGAGATGTGTTTTACATTATGGGAGATACTGAGACAGGAGTGATGTTAGCTTGGTCCACCTTTGCTACGAGTTTCCCGGTGTTGTACCACCTTACCCCAGTTCTGAAGATATTTTCAGGCGCAAACTTTGTTTGCTCACACTTGGATCAAGGATTAAGCTAAATTTATTATAGTCTAACCAAGTGAAAAATAAACCTTCAACATTGGTATATAAACGAGGGGGGGGGGGAGTGATCATCTTCCATCTAAAGAACAATCACAAACATCTGTGCTCTCAACGAGATTTGAACGAACATAATAATCTGCTTATTATTAAAACGTGTTGCTTATTATGTGATAATTTTGGCGCACCTGAAATGTAATGAGCTAAAAGAAATGGTTGTGCGTATGGTGAGTTCATTAAAATATGAAGCAACTAACACTCAAAAAAAAAAAAAAAAAAGAAACGTATTCAGGATATCTGTAAGTTTTATAATGATGCTACAAATGAGCCACAAAAATACCAAAATGGTAAATAGATCCAACAGCCTTATTAGGAACTCGCTGGTATCATATAATAGGCAATGAAATATCGAATGGCCTCCGCATGATATCCGTAACACGAGAGAACTCCCTCTCGAAACTCTCCAATAGATAACAAATGCCGGTTACTATGGAAACAACCCCGCAATAATTAACATCTATAAAGAAGCGAGGAAACGTTACCAGATGACGCAAAATCCTTCCAGAGCGGATGCTGCGTTCTGCTCTAAGTGCTCGGAAGCCTTCACCTATCACGATACAAGTTCGATTACGCCCACACTCTTCAATATGGCTACAGAAACGAACACTTTGGCCATTCCCCCCCACCCCCAATCTTATTATTACTTGAAATAGTGAACAATTCGTTTAATAATATAACAATAAAACACGTCTTTCTAATTATGAAAAATTCTATTTAAGTAATGGATGTAATTGAAATAGGACTTCGTCACTTCAGCATCCTAAGAAGAGTAGTTTAAGGAATTCTTTCAACAAGATATTCGCCACCTCATAAATTAATAACCATTCAGATACCCAGTGGCTTTATACTACTACTCCTAAGATGGTTCTGAGGCGTACTGCTACGTAATCAGTCTTAAAAACGCGTATGCAGTCAATTGTCTGAATGATCTCGCTTTGTTTTCCATTATTTACTTATTTCGAAGCAGTGTATTTTATTCTGCTTCTAGTCATTTCATTAGGTAGACATCCAGTGGCTGTTCGTGGCTTGAAATCGGCTAGAGATGTCTAAGACATCTCTAGGGAGTAATGTATTGTGTAGGAGGCTCAAGACAAAGTTATCTCTACGAACTTTAAACTTATCACTGTTAATTATCGAATTAATGTTATGAACTCCTTTCGTGTACAGTAGAGATACGAAATGGCTTTTGTAGCTTTACAGTAACGTCTTCCTTAGTTGTACTAAAAGGGAACAACAGATTAGTTTTGTTTTCCTGATATTCACTGATGCAGTAGTTTATTGCAAAGGTCGGGAATCTTTATTACCTTTCACGTATCACTCGGATTTCTTCGTGGAACTGTAATTTCAATTGAGATTTTCGAATTATTCCAGGATAGAAAAGAAAAATCATGTTTTTGATCTACTTTCTTCAGGAATGGAAACGATTCCATCAGTAGAAACATCATCATGAAAAAAATATCAGAATGATAAATCTACGGATGAGTAAAACAAGATACGAAACGGGTCCTGCAGAGAAAGAATATTTTATCAAAGTGTGATAAAATATTCGCAAACAAAATAAATTCAATTTGGTGTTCATTACAGAGCTAGAAAAATATTTAACTAGAAACATTTTGCTGTCACATCTGTGTTAGCCAATCAACCAGAATATGTATGAAATTATTTCCCATTTTTCAAGGTCGTGTTGCTTTTACCTGACTTATATGGGTAATAATATGCAAGTATGCTGATGCATACAGCCTCCGTAGTTCAGTCGGTATAGCCCTTTAGTCGGAAAGACCTGAGTTCGATTCCCGTCTATGACATGAAGAACCTTTATCTTGTCTCTTTCGACTAAAGGTGAGTTAGCTGGTCTCATACGAGGTAGGGGTTTTTTTTCACCCGGAAACTTAGGTTTTTCGTCCCCACCAGAACAGGCAAACCGGCGCCGTGAACACACGCATCTACAGACTTAGGATACACCGGGAGTCATAGGGCTAACCACGTTATCTTCGAGGCGGTCGCAGTTTCAAATCGTAACAGGCCGCTAAGGCCTAATATACGTGAAAAGAAGGAAGAAGAATGAATATTGATGCATGAGAATGTGTGCCTTAAAACAACAGATAGGGAAATCGAAGCTTTCTCCATATAGGCTGAATTATCTGAAGACTTGCCTAAATACAGAACAAAGACAAAGTAGATGCTCTATGCCAAATCAGTGAACTAGGGAGCATCTCTGTCAGTGTCGGTGAGATATATGAAAATTCAGTTATATAACGAAGGACTTTAAATAGTTTTTTGGTGTCAAGTGGAAAACACAGAAAAGATATCAGTAGGTAGATCGCAATGGAAAGAATTCAGAACAGTTCGCAAACAGCAAAAATAAGTGATATCGTCATGGTTACCGAATCGACAGATAGGGCAATGGAACGGCTCTTAGGAGGAGAGGTTTCATGCTTTTCACTAATAATGAATTGGTGAAAAGCCTGTGTAACTCCTTGAAAATGAGGTCATTCGTAGCGTTGGGCCATTAGAAGAAAGACAGTTAGAAATTATGGTCGCTGACTAAAGGAACTTTTTCTCTAAACCTTTCTTTCACCACTTCCTAAGTTAGCCGATCTCGGCAGGAGAAAGTAGAGTTTTTAATCTTGCAACTCAAGAATATCAACTGTAGCACTGATACTATTTTAGACAATAATATATAGTGTAAGTTTAGGGACCACGAGATGGTAGTAATGTTTGCCGTGTTCTCTCTCCTAGATGTCAAACAAAATCATCGACATTCTTAGGCTAACTGTCTGTGGTTAAAGGTGGAGATTGTGCTTTTGGGGAATAAAAGACGTTAGCGGATTTATTTATTTTGTATACACTAGTTGCTCTGAAGAACATGTAGGATGATTCTCCATTCAGAAAAGACTACTTTGAATACAATTTACAGAACAGTGAAGACAAGTGCTCTGGCATAGCATCCTAATAGCTGCTGTATCGATTTCTGTCCTGCAACTAAAATATTAAAGAAACGAACTGACTAAGCTTTCGCCTGAAAATACCTCCTGGGGTAAGGTAGTACAACACCGGTCACCTCGTAGCAAGGTGGACCAAGCTAACATCACTCCTATCTCAGTATCTCCCATAATGCAAAACACATCTCCTTGCAGATATGTATAATGTTATGCATTAAGGGAAGGGCTTTGCATTATGGGAGATACTGAAATAGGAGTGATGTTAGCTTGATCCACCTTTGCTACGAGTTTCCAGGTGTTGTACTACCTGACTAAGCTTTCTTTAGAAACCTGTAAACTTGATAGACAGAGTTAATTTTTACGACTCTCCAAACTTATGACTTTTTTGTTGTTTTTTTAAGTGAAAATCACGATACCAAGTTTATTTATGTATTATTAATATTATTAATTTATAAACATTTATGCATACATTGCGAAAATGCTCAGTACTGTACTGTCCACTCTGGTGGACAGTTTTATTCAGACGAAATCATCGACTCAATAATCTGGTTTAAGTTTTCTTTACGCATCTGACAGTAAAAATTACCTCTCTTTTTTTACCTAAAATTTTCTCTAGAAGGCGTTACTAATCCTCCTAAATAGCCTACGTGTAACCCGAATATTATTCTCTAATGTCGTTTGGTGGCTGAATTACTCGTCTAGCAAAAGTCACCCTTGAGGGGGGGGGGCATCGAATTCTTAATCGTATCTTTGGGCCAATGCCGAAGAACAAACGAGGATAGTTTTCTTTAAGTTTTCTGTAGGAATTTGGTGAGCATACCGATTAAATTTTATTCCGTTTATGATTCAAGTACACCAACTTCGTGTTATAGTTATGAAAAAAAAAAAAATCCACATATTCACTATTCACACTTCTTCTCAATCACTTTTAAGACAATTATCTGATATACAGATAATATACAGAACCATTGATGATTTTCTAAATCTCGATCAAGTTTTCAATAGGAGCACAGATTTGAACATTTATGTACTTCAATTTTATTTTTATTTTTATTTTTTTTTTTACTTCTGTCTAACTTACAGATTCATTCTTGAACGTGTCGAAATCGAAGATTTTAGGAAGCAACATGTTTATTCTGCTTGTGAAACAAAAAAAAAAACGATAAATCTGAATTCGACAGATCATAATTAACCTGTATATATAGAAGGGGTGACGGATGATAGTGACAATTTACACTCATTTACAGGGGCGGCTCGTGCATAGGCACTGCAGCACCCCCAATTTTTCTCGATATATAAATATATTTATTAATTTATTTATATTTGCTTGTAATATTTAATTTTATCATCAATAATCCTATACCATTCTCTTATTTTGTATAAAAATAATAAAAATCTACCTTATAGCACTTAGGAGGACGAAGGACGCTGGCAGCACTGTGTTTACCACAGTGTCATATTGCTACGCGCGCAAGCGCATCTGACAGTAAAGTCAACACGTCACAGTGAGATGCGAGCTATTAGCATAAAGCGGCACTGTCGATCGCGCAGTTCCACTGTTGTTTATATGCGGTTTGCGCCAGTAGTAGGGTGTTCGTAGTGCTTATCGTGTTTACTCCGTCTCTTTAAATATTTGGACATTACAATTAAAGACATAACATTTGTTATAGTTTTTATTTTAGAACATTATTGGAGTTCTGATAATGGATTTTATTTTAAAGTAATTTTGAATTATACTAAACTGTATAATTTTATCGATAATAAACAATATTTTTTCATGTTTATTTATTTATTTTTTACCATAATTTTGATATTTTATCCAAACACATACACATTGTACTTACAGTGTGTATGTATATTTCGAAAGTTGCAGCACCCCCACGATTTCATGCCACGAGCCGCCACTGCTCATTTAGATATTACGAGCTGTTTCGTGGTTGTCTTTCTTATTTTACATCAATGAGCAGACATTTTGAGCGCTCTAAATAATGAGAGGCTTCTTTCGATGTCCAACCTACGATTCGTAAACCTGTTGTACATTTACTAACACTACTATTAGTGTAAGCTCAAGGTCAGATAATTCGACAGCTCTGTTCTACGGACTAAATGTGGAAATTTTCAAGCCATTTCAGACCTTTAATAAGCACGGGTGATCTCATACTGAATGACGAAAATTGCTTCCCACTTTCAGAAAACATACCACACTTTCATGCCACAGGAGGATTCGAATCTACATCTTGTTGATCTGAGATGGAGTTACATTTTCGTTAGATAGGCAAATACACGTTGGTAACATTATACCCTTAGCAGATGCTTTAGAACGCAGGTCGACATCATGCGGGCATTTCAAGAGAGATCCAATGCAATAGCAGCCTTTATTCCCATGGTTTGTTATATTTGTTCATTGCATGTATTCTCTAGCTGATTAGCGTGTAATGAGGAATAAAAAATACGAGTTTCCGTGAAAAAACAGTTTTCACTTCCATATAACCAATAATTCACCTTCTGTTGGAATATTAGTTCGTATTGAGGTTTCTCGAGTCATCGACGAATTGGAACCTAGGTTCAATCAGCAGCAAAAGCAAAAATCGCGATGTCCTCGTAACTCAGCTGTGGAAGTTTCCTAAATTAGACACGAATCTGTTTTTAAGTAACTTTGTAATTTAGGACACTACACACACACGCACGACGAAAGATAAGAGCAGATAGGGAGAAAAAAAAAAAGATAATTGGGAAGAAATGCTATTAGAATGCAGTCAGGATTAACATGGGATTAAGAGATTTTTCTACCATTTAGGAATCAACAAAAGAAGCTGATTACAACGGTACCAGGTTGAAGGAAATTAAACATTTAAGAAATAATTTGGAACATTCTCGGAATTGAAAATTACCACAGGACAAAATTAGAGGAGAGAAAAATAAAGTAAAGTAGTTGTTCTTGAATGGAATGTTATAAATAAAGGGAAAGTTTTACATAACGAGAGGTTAATAATTAGGATCCGAATGATAAGCTAATAATGGTGTCAAGTTCGCATCGAAGGCAATAATACTTTTGACTATTTACATCTGCGATAAGTCTCTGTTCTAGTACATCAATAATCTCTGTGACAGAGTTAAGTGCTAAGATAAATTTATTAGAAATAATATCAAAAAAGTTTGTTAATAATATGGAAAATGGAACGAAAAAATGCTCTGCTATCTTTTGACATGCGTCATACATATGCGTAGGGTATTTGTACAGTGTTTCCTTGCTTTAGGAAATAGTGCATCATAGAACAAAGAATTGCAATCTGTATTATTCAGATTTTGTTTCCAAACATTACAAAGCGCGTAAACAGAATATCCTGGTAAAAGTCAAATATTCACCAAACAGTTGATGGCTTCTGTTTATTTACGTTCTCTTTGTAAAACATGTTATAAGATCATTTAACAGATTTTACTTTTTATTTTTTAATGTCGCTTCCACCCATGAAAGGTTATTTGTTAACCTATAGAGCAATTTCTACCGTGGGTAGACTGTTGGTTGTAGAGGGGATACGCTAACCACTCGGAAACCAGGCCAGTATTTAACGAATGTTATTTGGATTTTTCACGAAAAACGAAAGTTTATATAGTATCTAAACTTAGAATATGACTCGATGCCTCACTCTTTAGACATTCAAGCCGATTTTCCACTGTCACTAAAATGTTGCAGGTCTGATGGATGATGAACTTTCTGCACTAGATGTGGATAGAAAGTTATCACCATTAAATGATGATGAAATTATTTATGATGGTGTTAACAAACCTAATCCGATTTAAAACAAGGAATTAAAGAATCTTGCGAGAGATATAAATTTGTCTAAAGAAAAACTGCTTGGATTTCGTCTTAAACCATGACATTTTTCAATTCTAAGAACAATTTCTTTTTTCATTTAAGAAACATAATCCTAGTTTCACATTACGGGACATAAATGGGTTTTATAACTTTTTTTTTAAACAAATGAATGAAGTTCCTGGGGCCAAAGAGAGAGAGAGAGAGAGTGGGGAAGGGGCTGTTTCATTCCATTGTTTTACAGATTATAATAAGCAGACATCAAAATCATATTATATGATTCTGATGTCATTCTATTATAGAAGACGCTTTTTTTAAAAAGATAATCTGGCTTATAATTTTTAGGAAGATGTGTTAAACTAAATGGATTAAACAAAATCATCTAGAAAAACACTACCGTAAATAAAAAAAAAAAACTTTTTTTGTCTTGTATAACGGGAGTTTGTGAGTAAACCGATATGTAGATTTTGATTTATTAATTTATAATTTATTTAAAAATTAAATAAATTAAATTTCCAGTAATTAAAAATCAAATATTAGATTTATAAGTATCTTCTAAATGGATCCAAAAATATTTTTCTATTTCCCAAAACACCCATATACAAAATATATCTTTTAAAATAAGAACTTTCCAACTGAAGGTTCGCTAGCTAGAATCAAAGGATACGAGATCTTTCATTCTCCATGGTAGGAATGTAAAATTATTCACTGGGAGGGGGATCAATATTCGAAAAAGGATCGAAATTATTCTCTTCCTCACAAGATAATTTCCAAGCAGGTTTCTTCACTCGAGATTCCCAGTGGAAGAGTTAGAGTTTACACTCTCAGCACTTTATATAGAATAGATTCGCAAATTACAACATTTACAACAAAAGCTGACTTCTATCTACAGTTTTGTTATATATGTATATAAAATAAAATTTAATAATACGTACATTTAAATGGAATCTGTATAAATGAAAATAATTTCTTAATAAAAACAAACGAACTGATTGGAATTTGTGGTTAACATAGTCATACACTATTTTGTGTATTCAATAGAAACAATATTTTAATTAATTCATTGATCATTACGTTTCCCTGTTTTGTATGGTCCTGTAATGTATCCTTATTCAGGTGGAGTTATTTTCTAAAGGGAAAAATAATTGTGTATACTAAAACATTAAGAGTCTACATCTTTCAACCGACAATTTCTCTTTCGTAATCACCTTCCTGTTTTCCAGTATATTATATTTAATATATTTTAAAATTAGTAAAATTATTTAAAAATATTACTTTTTATTATTATATTATTATTTATTTTTTTAATATAATAATGTTTTTAACAACAGTCCAACATGTTATTTTGCAAAGTTCAGCATTAAGTGCTGCATATATGGTTCATTTTCTACATTAGATTTCAATAAAAATATTTAATAATATATATATATATATATATATTTATTTATTTTTATGTTATGCATTTACAATACATATTATTAAGCTTATTTGAGGACGATACCAGTTAGTTATTGTTTATTGGTTTGATTGATGTGTTGGAAGTGAACTGACGCTTGATAGATCGGATATTTACCACATTCGTAGGATAAGAAATTCATTCACACAAACACGCATCCGGTGTGTGCCACCACACACACACACATGATAATTAGGAATGCCATGGCGCTTCACTGAACTGAAAAGCCAGAGCTGATATATTGCATTTCATTAAGTCTGTAAGGAGTGTAAGGCGCATATTTCTCGTTCATAAGCCCCCCCTTTTTTTTTAGGCTATTGTAGTTTGTATGGTTTCTGTACTCATCAGGTAGTTAATGATGAGTACAGAAACCATACACATTTCACACCTGGGATGTGAAAACTTCGACTGGCCTTTCCGTAGTGATTATTATATTTATATGTGATATAATTCGTTGTCTGAGGTCTTGTTATACGGCATGTATTTCTGGCTGTCCTGTAGTTGGCATAGAAATAATATTTTCGCATAGCTGCATAGTGACACAAGTGTTTTGCTGTCAGTATTTTCTGATATTGCAGTGTATATAAGTCAGTATTGTCTCTTTGTTCCCAAAAGATCAGTTTTATCATTTTGTACTGTAGCAACATTAATCTATTTGGTTTATATTGTGCACAAATACGTACGTTGTTATAGCGTATCTTAGTATATTTTGGCATAGTGCTTTGTATATTAGTGTTTTCAAGCGTGTGGGAACGATGTCTTTTAACCTGCAGAGTTTGCCACTTATTGTTCTGAGTTTGTTGTGTAGATGTTTTATATGGCTATTCCAGTTCATATTTGAATCAAGGTAAATTATCGAATAATAAAAATAATAACCTTCTTATTAAATTGTCATTTCAAATGAATGTCATTGGCATTTACTTTCTGCTGTTACAGTTATTTATTTCGTATGGGGTTCCTCCCCCTTTTCCTGTCCCTTAGGACGGGTTGAGCCCTCCTAATGAGGGATTAACTATGTATTTTATGAAGATCCGTATGTGTTCGCGGGGCAGGTTTGCTTGTTCTGGGGGCGAAAAACCCTACTTTCCGGGTGAAACCTATCCTAGCTCCGTATGAGACCGGCTCATACGGAGGTAGGGGGGGAGCAGGGGCGGATCGTGCACAGGCACTGCGGAACTGCAGCATCCCCAATTTTTCTCGATACGTAAATATATTTATTAATTTATTTATATTTGCTTGTAATATTTAATTTTATCATCAACAATCCTATACAATTATCTTATTTTGTATAAAAAATAATAAAAATAAATCCATCTTGTAGCACTTAGGAGGGCGAAGGACGCTAGCAGCACTGTGTTTACTACAGTGTCATATTGCTACGCGCGCAAGCATATGCACGTCATAGTGATATGCGAGTTATTAGCGTAATGCGGCACTGTCCGTCGCTCAGCTCCATTGTTGTTTATATGCAGTTTGCGCCAGTTCGTAGTGCTTATCGTGTTTACTCCGTCCCTTTAAATATTTGGACATTACAATTAAAGACATAACATTTGTTATAGTTTTTATGTTAGAACATTATTGGGGTTATAATGGCCAAAATAAAATAAAATCCATTATCAAAGTTATGATAATGGATTTTATTTTTAAGTAATTTTGAATTATACTGAACTGTATAATTTTATCGATAATAAAGACTATTTTTTCATGAAACAAAACAAGAAGAATATATTTTTTTTTAAGTAATTTTGAATTATACCAAACTTTTTAATTTTATCGATAATAAACAATATTTTTTCATGTTTATTATTTTTTTAAAAAATATTACCATAATTTTGATATTTTATTCAAACACGTGTGTGTACACTGTACTTACAGTGTATATTGTATATTTCGAAAGTTGCAGCATCCCCACGATTTCAAGCCACGAGCCGCCACTGGGGGGGGGAGGTTGCGTTCCTTTTCTTTCGGAAAGATCTGCATGCCTGATTTAAAGATCAACTAACTAAGGAACTAGCTGAAATAAGGCCTAGAGAAAGATTCCCCAATCAGTTCCCCGACTAGACCATCATTCTAATTCGTAAAGTCATGCTAGTCATGGAAGTTCATGTAGCACCCAGCACCCCATCGAAATAGCAGCTACAGTGAATGGCTACTGGCTCCTTGCGGCAATGTGTTGCATTTATCACAGCTGTAGGCCAATATCAAATAAATGTGGAATTACAGTAATTTAAATCGATACCAGGGTTAGCTTAAATTGTTTTTAAAAAGTGTCAAATGAAAAAAGAAAGAACTATTTTTCAATTAAAATATTTTAAAGGAATTTTACAGAATTATATAATAAGAAATAAATAATTACTATCTGTAGTAAAGTATTATGGTTTCATCAGCACTGGAATGACGTTATTATGTTTCCGATGTAACAAAAACCCATTTCTGAAAGCGTCGAAATGAAAACGAAGTGCAACATTCATAACATATTACGATATTTAGTGAAATTCATTTAAAGCATTCTGACGCGTCAAAAATGTAATTAGTTGTGCTAGAAACAAAATGATACCAATTGATATTATTGCACTTTGAAGAGGCTATCAAATAAATTAGAAGCAATAAAGCCACAAGTTTTATTGTAGTCTCGTTTACACTCTTAAATAAAATTAACAATTATGAAATATTAAAAATAAGAAATTTTAGTTTTCAAAATTCGGTGAAAAGAATGCACTCGTGATAAGAATATTATTATAAATTATCAAAGTAATATCGTTAAGTATAAATAATATATCGGTCATCAAAGTAAGAAAAAAATGACGCCCTTAAGGAATGACTAACGGTCAGACATCTTTACCATATACTACCCATTCGCGTTTAAGGTATAAGCAAAAGTCTTGGTTTAGATTGTAATTAATGGCGATGAGTAAAGCCAACTGCGCATGTTCAGATACCTCGAAATAATTAAGAAGTTACTGTTTAACACACACACACACATGACATTCTGAACATTACAAAAGGCATTATCTAGTAACTAATGCCCAGAAGCAAGAAGGGTTACTTGGAAGCAACAAATATCTCCAGGAATGCTAATTTAGACGTTAAAAAGCTTAACTTTTTTTGTTCGCTTGACTTGATGGGAGTTCTGTGAAGCACACAAGAAAGTTATAAAGCCTATCAACATGGCTCGAGAGTCTTTCGTCTGGAAAAAAATGCACTTAAATGACTTAAGATATGGATTTTTATTTTTTATTTTTAGAAGACAGCGCTGATAAGCTGCACGCATTATCCAAAAAAACTCAAAAGAATTGTTTCAATTTTTTGTCTTCAGCAGTGAGAATGTCAGGCCTTCTTACACATAAAGCTTAGTCTTTCATGTGTTTATGACTTCCCTAATTCTTTTCTTGGTGCTCTTACTAGTTTATTTGTTGAAATATATATAAATATAAATAAAATAAAACAGATAAATAAGATAAAACATGGTTTTAAAATATAAATAAAATATTATATTTGTTTTAAAATAAATATTTTAAATGTTTATTTTAAAACATATTTTAAATGTTTATATTATTTTATTCAAATTAAGTGGATATTGAATCCAACATTATTTCTGTATCCCACATTTTTGAATAAATTTACTTCGCCGAAGTGAAGCCTATTGGCTCTTTATCTCAGTGTTTATGTAACATAACATAAACACTGAGATAAAGAGTATGTAACATAACGTAAATGTTAATAAATGTTTTAAAGTAAATTTTCTGAATGTTTATTTTAAAATAAATCTAAATAAAACAACATAATATTTAAATGAAATATATATTGATTTTTAATTGCCCATGATTTATAAACATCTAATACCAACAAGTTTCGTCAACGCTGTTCGGCTTCTTCAGGGCTTATAACGGTAAGAGAAAACTCAAAGTGGCTAGTACAGAGAAAATGGAATAACACTATCTTATAAATTAAACATTCAAACAGAACGCGTAACATTAGACCCATGGAGCGTGTTGTGTTAGTCACTGTTGTGAGAGCACGCTCTGTAGTTTCGAGCGAAATTAAATTCTGGGAGACTGAGTGATCTTATTAAGGTTTTCCATATGTCAGCGATTACCATTCCCTGGTTTCTGTTAAGATTTTCTACAGAACGGAGGACTACTACAGCTTCCTTGAAATTTCTATAACGGGTCTTCTTCTTCATAAGGCATGGAGCTGCTTTCCCAATCAATGGTATGGTTAGTAATCGCGAAATGATGGGCTAGGCCTGAGTTGTCTGTTCTGTTGTTATTAATATCTCCTATATGTTCTTTTTTTCGGATTTCGAGGCTTCTCGACGTCTGTCCTATATAGTTTAGACCACAAGCACATGGGATGTTGTACAGTCCAGCGTGTTTGAAAAAAGCATTAATGTCTTTTGGAGATCTTAAAACGTGACAGAGAGTCTTGACCAATTTGAATGCAACTCTGATGTTGAAAGGCTTAAAACGTTTTGCGATCTTTTTGCACGCTGTACCTGCATAAGGTATAACTATCGATGATCTATATTGAGTGATGGTGCATTGTTGTTTTTATTGCTATGAAGAATCTTGTTGATTAAATTCTTTGGATGGCCATTTTTTATTAATGTCTCTGATATATGAGTAAGTTCATCATAGAGTTCTTTTTCTTCTGAGATGATGTTGGTGGCTTTATTTTTGAGCATATGTATTATGCTGAGCTTCTGGGAAATATGGTGAGTTGACTTGAAATGAAGGTAGCGTCCTGTATGTTGGTTTGCGGTAGACTGTTAGTTTGATATGTCCATCTGCTAGTTTCTTGATTAGGGTATCCAAAAATTGTAGTTGATTATCTTGTTCCAGTTCCAAAGTGAATTGTATTTTTTGATGGAAAGAATTAATTTTGGTTAAAACGTCCAAAAGGACTGTTTTTGTGTCCCTCCAAATTATGAAGACATCGTCTACATATCTCCATAGCACTAAACGTTTTGGGTCTAATTTTGAGAGGATGTCTGTTTCTAGCTTTTTCATAAAAAGATTTGCACAGGGCGGTGAAAGGGGACTGCCCATAGTTAAGCCATTTAGTTACTCATATATCGTTCATTCCATTTAAAATAAATAAATTTAAGTCAATGACGAAAAAGGTGAGCCTTATCTTCAGGTAAGAAATTCTATAGGATACTGATAACTTCTTCTACTGGGATGTTGGTAAATAAAGATACCACGCCCAAGCTAGCGAGAATGTCTGTCTTTATGATTGAGGTGTTTTTCAATTTTTCAATAAAGTGCTGCTATCCCAATCATTAACCATTAACATTACTGGCAGGATGGGTGAAGCACTAGTGCTTTTCATATTCCCCTTTATCTGTAATGGGAATTGTTTGGGAATGGGAGGTTTGTGAGCAGTTAAGCTCGCCCTCTGAGGGCAGTTGTGTTAGCTGTGATCGGTTGAGAGAAGAATAGCCTTCGGTCTTTTGTGTTTGTAGTAATCAGTTTCATTGTAATTGACAGCTTGTACTATTAGTGGGTTTGAATGTGAACTTGACTTCACGAAGAATTTTTCTGCAAGATCACGAAGAAGGGAGGAGATGTATGGAGTGCTGATTTCTCGGTGAATCTGTGAATTTCCGATGAACCACGGTGCATCCAGGATCATCCTAAGGTATTTTTTTTTGGATTCTCTGTAATTTCGAAATGTTTGATCTTGAAGTGTGACTCCATGCTGGTGAGGCGTAAGTAATGACTGGACGTATTACCATCCGGTAAAGAAGCAAATTATTATGTAAGTTCAATTTGCTCTTGCGGTTGATCAATGGGTAGAGCTGTGCTATTACTTTGGAATATTTGAAGCCAATGAGATTGATAAAAAGCTCGTTAAAAAGGAGTTTCTTATCCATTAATACCACAAGATATTGGGTCTGTGATTGCCATGGGAGCTTATGACCTGAGAGTAGGATGTCTTCTTTATTGCAGACTTTTCTTCTTGAAAACAGCATGGCTGAGCTTTTGAGGGGATTCACTTGAATCCTCCAGTGTTGGTGAAATCCCAATCAAGAACATAATATCTTTGTTAGTAATTTCTTGTTGTATAAGTATTATGGTGTGAAATAATAATTTATATTTTTAGAGCAATCAAATAAAATTCTCAAATAATATTAAAATATTCGAAATAGCTTTATTTGTGCAAAATAATGGTAGGAGAATGCATCCAAAATTTTTCTAGTTACTAGTAACGTCATGTTCAAGATTTTACAGTTTATTTTCATGAGCCAAACTGCTCATCTGAGCAGTCTTCATGTAAGTACCTTTGAAATACTCTCATCAGAAACTTCGCTTCACCATATTTATCTTCTTAGCAGTGCACGATGCAGCAGAAAGTATAAGTAGCGTCAGGCACTTTATCATCTGTCATTTGTACACTTAATGTCCGTGTGCAGAACTCCTGTTGCCGAAGAGACACTTCAGTTAAGGTTTCGACTTAGATGCGAGAGCTGTGAGGTTGTCACCGGCATCATCTGACTGAAATGTATCCAGGCAGGTCTCTTCCCTTTATATCAAACGGTAAATACATTACTTGAAATATATACGTCGTAGCAATGAGAAGAGGCATTCCAAAAATTCGCCATTTAAAACTTGGCACACTTTTTAATTATTTTCACTCAGTTTCTCCACTACCATCTTTACTTTCTCTCTCTCTCTCTTTCTTTCTATCTCTTCTTTTTTATTTTATGTTTTCTTCTTTTTCTCCATGGGCATTCGAACTCAAGAAATGCATTAAGCGATTAATTTTCCATCTTCTCATTTCACTCGTGTCGCGAATATATTAAGAAATCTTTTCTCTTTGACATCGGAAAACCGTTTATGTTCTTCACTCCAAGTCGTTGAAGAATCGTGTTAACGCGCCTCTCATTATTTTAATGGCTTCCTTTAACAAATCACTCCGTTGACCACCCTGTCTGACACTCTACCGTTTCTTCACCATTCGTAATGACGTCACACACCCAAAAGCAGTCGCTCAACTTCCACCGACTACATCCTTTTAATTGAAACCAAACACTCGATTTTCAAAGAATAAATAAAAGCATCCGAGTATAGAATTTGATAAACGTCTCCTTTTAATAAAGCGTATATACTAGAAGGCTAAGAAATGCTTCGATGTTTGACCTGTAAGTAATGAAGCGGTTCAAAATAAAAACGAACATTAAGATTAATGACAATAACAAATAAGCGATGTTTAAAAATCACCCGTTGAAACAGCGGCTTGAAGTAATAGTCAGAAAATGCATTTTATTGACGCAATGCGGATATCAGATGACAATAGAGAATTCCCTAGACTTTCGCCAGAATTTAGAGGGCGCAGCTTTGTTTATGCCGTCTCGACATATAATAAAAATACCACGGAAAACAATGCACCGCTTCTCAACACTTTATGGCAACTCTACTGAGGCGCCCTCACGCGCAAAAGACAATAAGCTGTGCGGAAAAATTTCGTACACTTCTTTTTTTTTTCCCTGGATAGTTAAATAAACATTAAATCGCACGTTTCTCTAAGGTGATCTCCAGAGACACCATTTTTTTTACTTTTATTACACCTTTCCATATGCAATGACAGATGTTCAGCTGCATGCGAATGTTGAATTGCTAGTTAACTGTATAACTTATCTACGTAAATGTTGAAGTTTCGATAGTGAACAAGGAATCATTTAGTGCTGAAAAAAAATAAGTGCTAGAATGTTTATGTATCATCCTGATTATTTCCTATAAAACCGAAACATTTGATTACAGTTAATCGTATCCCATAAGAATTCGATTTTTTCTCCTGGAAATACGTGTTTTTCTTCGATGATACAAACCTACCGGCCAAATAATATCCGTAATTAAATGACATATTATTGAATGGTTAGAATTGAAGGACAGCCCAGCAGAGGAAGACTAAGAAAGAAATGGATTGGCAACATTAAAGAAAGCACCCACTTAAACTCCATAATAGAACTTCATAAAAAAGACAGTAGACCGAAAGAAATGGCAGAAATTAATCTTTGAGGAAGTCAACCCGCCATGAGTGGAAGAGAAGAAGAAGAATTAAATGACAAAGTATACATGCATTGCATTCATTGCCATATAAGTCCATAATCAAATATATATAGTAAGCCTTGTAAACTTGTGTTAATTCTTTCCTTCATATTCATCTCTGACACTTGCTTTTCTACTCCAATTTGTCTACATCCAATAGTCAATTAAAGCCAAGTAAGCTTGCTTTTCTGGGTCAGTCGATACAAGTCCTTTGGTGGTCTGTTTTTCTAGAGTCTTGAATCGAGTTTATTGGAGGAAAAACCTCTACCGCATAACTTTAGCTAACTTACCTTCAGTTGAAGTCCTTATACAGGTTCCTACCATCCTAGACAGGAATTGAATTCAGGCTTTACTGACTAAAGGTAGTCCTCCCCAAGAATATGTATAAAGCACCTCTAAGGGTTTATTCTGTGATGTCATGTGCAATATTCGAATTCGTGTCCATCGGAGATAATAATACTGTTCGAGGGCATGGTTAGAACGACATTCAAACGAACTTGACCATTTATTTTGCTTTCCAGCTTGATCCTAACAGATGGTGATGATATTTCATTAAACATGCCACAAACCATTATTCTAGTAACCTGATGTTGTTCAGCCCAAACTACAGAAAACAATAGGACAGCATTGTTTCGAATTCACCTAAATGTTAACCCTTTCATCTATAATGTGTCGGAACTCATGACCTTTCTCCTATCTACAAATGATTATCGTTCGTTTACCGTATGGGATTTGCAGATTGGGCAATTACTGTTCCAGTGTTGTAGTTTGCAATTTTCTCTTTACAATTTCAGTATTGGAATGGGCGATGGTATTCCTGATGAATGTTATTCTCTTACCCTGTCATTTTAGCAATAATTAAACTCGACAATCTGTCTCACCTGTTATAGTTCGATTCACAAATTAAGTCGTAGTAAGACTTGTCAGACGTGCGCTAGAAATAAGCAGTTAGTAATCTTATAAATTCCGAAGAGATTGTGGAGTTCTCTGAGATACACAATATTTTCTTCCTGTTTCTGGTGAATGAACAACAACTGGGAATGCAGTTACATCGCTCTGACTAGGCTTTTTTTTTCAAATATGGTATTTGGAATCATTACTAAACTTTGTCGAGTCATCGCAATTTTGGTTTGAGTCGAAGAATTTGTAGTGGCAAAATTTTAGCCGAAACGATGACATTTTTCGATACAATTGACAACCAATAACCTATCGACAGTGTATACGCCATAAACGACCACAGGTTCATTTGTGGCGATAACGAATGATGTGAACTATACAAGAATGTTAGTAACATCAGTTACTATTACCGTAATTTAACCTGTAATCCTTAACCAACATAGAAAAGATTTTATCATTAATATGTATGGAATTTAAGGATCTTGGGTGCTAAATGTACCAATGTCCACTGCTATTATATTACTATTATTACTGCTGTAACCACAGCCTGAGGATGAGTCAAATTAAAAACACGAAGCTGAGATTTGGATGGGTGAAAATGATAACTTAAATTCAGTTGTAAAGTCTTCAGCCAATTGCGAATCATCCACAGGTCTTTTTCTTTTCTACATTATCCAAACTCTGTTTGGTGGGAGAGGAATATCAGTCCTCATTTAATGATATCACTGCATTCTCGCCCTTTCAGTTTTAAGAGATCATATTTTTTTTAATCTAAAGAACAAAGTGATACTCCATACTTACAGTATGGATTATTGACTTTAATTGTATTCACTTCGTACACCCAGCACTATATATAGTATATTTAAAGTGTCTTTATATTGTAATATTTCACGTGTACAACCTTATGATAAGTGAAACAGACGGCATAGCTAAATTTCAATCATACTTTTCTTCGAACAGCATTACCGAAATAATTATAATGCACATAAACTATTCACCCGACATAATTTTATTAGCATAATCAAATATTGGCGTCGATCACCGCTTTTGCAACCATCAGGTTATCGATTCAAGTTGCATTACGCCAATGTACGTTTGAAACTTTTTGGAAAGTAGATGATTTTTCTCGCCGCAGTGAGTTTTCACGATCGCTTTTAATATGAGAATCCTATCCATGAAAGATTGAAAACCCCATGATGTCTAGTCTAGACTTGGCTTGGTTAGCCAAGGCCTAGGTATAAAAATCCCTTGCAATATATGCATGATAAAGCTACCCACTGTCTTTAATACATCCCATATCATAATGAAGTGGCCAGTCATTGTAGAATATGATCTGTGCAAGTGCAATTGGTGGTTTCAAAATTACAGAATCGCTAATAAATCAGTTTTAGGTTTATTATTATTTTTTTAATATATCTCTTTCTCTAATAGAAAACGGCTATCATGTGTGATTTTTTTTTAATGGACTCTGTGTCTAGAAGAAATACCATAGATAAGCACTATTTGTCCAACTCCTATATCTTGTGTAACGCTGATTTTCATCTAGGCATATTCTACTTCATCTCACTGACCATAGCATGTTTTTATTTATCTTTTTTATTTATTCTTTTTTACTTTCTCATTATTTATCTGTTTTAATTTTACATACATGTTTCTATACATGTTTGCGTATAAACCTATATACTTATACGCAAACACATAACAAAAGAGCAAGACTCAATCGACTCTTGTGAATAAAGTTTGCCTTTTGAGGAGTGCAAGAAAGTTGTTAGCTTGCGAATCAGATGAAGCGAGAGACTCCTAGCATTGAAGAATGTTTTAAATCGTTGAATATATATATACTGTATATATAAAGAAACAGAAGTATTTAATGAAGATAAAAAAATTACATATACAAGACGTCTAAGTTTAACACTAAATAAATGTTCTGACACGAAGGATTTGGACCTGGTGTTGATTATCGATTTGTCGGAGATGCGAGAGAAAATTGCTCGGTTAAGGGCTATTATTGAGCACTTGGCTCGCCCATTGTGGCCTATCGGTGGTGAGCTTGACACTTATCAGAGTATTTTCGTATGGTTTTGTGAGACGCTTTTGTCTGGAAAGGTCCGGTTCGTTATAGTCTACCGTGAATGACGAAAACGATCATTAGGATAGTTTTGAGTCTGTAACTCGCACTTTGTGAGCTATTGGCAATAAGTTTAAAACTCACCTGCCAAGAGTCGTTTTAGGGCTTTTGTGCATTGTACTCCAATATCTACAACTAGCTCTTCTGATACTGACGCACTGAGCAATGCTGATCTGCTAAAATTTACCAGGATGAATCTTTCAGATGTTATGAAAGAGATATCCTGCAAGATGGTGATGTATAAAGCGTGAAATGGCTTCAAGAAGGAGCTGTGCATGAAAATAGTCAATCTATTTTAGGGGTTAGAGAGAACCAAAAACAGAATTATTGAGTCGAATATTGTTCTCATTTTTTATCCTAATTTGTTCGTAATTCCACTGAACTAGGATACCAGTTCCATTATACCATTTCAGTTAGATTGGCTATAAATAAATGAATGCTAAAAGGAAGTAGTAACTTCGCTAATTGCGATCCTCGACATTTTCGGTCAGAGTGATAAATTTTCCCGAGATTTCACCAGAAGTCTCTCAGAAAATTATTACTTTGCATTTTTAGGGCACCATAAGAGTGTCCTCTTTTTAATAATTGAGACTCCATTGCACGATGTGTGAAAATTATACAGGAATCGGTTTATTCCAGATCCATTCATCTGTATCTCTATACTCGATAGAATAGCTTGACAAGTAACTTAGAAATGAGTAAGGTGAATTCAGAAGGGGAAATAAGCTACGGATCTACGGGAAATGTTTAGAATTTCAGAGGGCCGTTTTCGTATTTTGTTGACTTCGAAAGGGGTTTGATTCAGTCGAAAGGAACAAAATTTATGGAAGATTATAAGAATTTGTTTTGTCTAAGAAGAGTTTATTGTAAAAGCTCATGGAATATCTCAAACGTTAGCATTATAACTATTTTATAATAGTTATAATGAGTAAGAGTGAGGCTTGTGTTAAAGTTGATAAAGCATAGAGTGAATGGTTTAAAATAACAACTGGAGTAAGACAGAAGTGTGTTCAGTACTTTTTTTAGTTTTGTAATTGTTTTTGTTATTAATAATAATGTGCAAGGGAAGGACTTAAAGTTAAAGTGGTTTAAGAATCTGAGGAATTGATTTGGTCTCATTCTCAAATAATGTGGGAAAAATGAACAGCTTTATTGCTGCCACTGATGAAGCTGGGAGGTAACTTGGTGTGATTGTCAATATGGAATGAAAATAGGCGATGAAGATGCGTCGTCTCTCTTTTTTAAAGGCTATATTATAATACATGCCACTCACGTCAGTTATCTTAGTAGCTGTATCATTGAGTTCCATGAAAATTCATGGAAAAAACAGTTAATCGAAAGACAATTCATCGAAAAAACAATTCACCGAAAATTTTAGCTAAAATTTCATTAAATTGATTCAACCAAAGCGGAATTGCTAATATCATTTCGAAACTTTTTTTTCGAAAATGTTATGATAAAAGTGATCCATTTAGAACAAAAACTGAAGCGTGCAGGCAGCTTCTTGTACCGACAACTTCTACTAATTCCACAAAGTCAGAGAGTTATTGTAATACATAATTTGGACACGTGATTTCTTTGTCGCCCCGAATATAGCTGAACTGAAAACTGGAACGGTTCGACATTTTCTTGTAAAAGTTTCAAATAGCGAATCTGAATCAGATTCGCTATGTGAAACTTTTATTCATCCCATAATAATTGTTGTATTGAAGTCGCATATTGCTACTAGTAACAATAATAATAACGGAAACAGGCAAATCAACCCCCATGAACAGACATGAAACAGTTATCGGACAAGAAAGACAATAAGAAACCTTATTGCTCTATAATTAATCCCTATTAAAGTAGCATTGCTATCTCACTCTGCACGGTTCAGTTTTTGTTCTAAATGGATTACTTTTATCATAACATTTTCGAAAAGTTAAGATTTTCGGTTAATTGCTTTTTCGATGAATTGTTCATTCGATTAATTGCCTTTTCGATGAACTCTCCGGATACCGTATCATTGATCTTGGTGACTTATGGAATGAAGTAGATAAAAGATTAAGGATAACTTCCGTCTTCATGAATGTTCAAAAATATTTGGAAACACAGTGATATATCAGTAAAAACAAAATTTACAATTTGCAATAGTCTTGTTTCTGTTTTACGGCAAGAAATCGAAATTGTACGAGTGATAATCGGAGGCTTGATGCTTTGATCAACGTGTGTGAGGGGCATTATGGGAGTAAGGCGATTTGACTTCGTGAATAATAATGAGATGCATCGGAGGAGTGATTGTCAGAATGCAGAACACAGTACTTGGCCAACAAGATTATGTTAAATGAAAACCAGAAGGTGTTATGAAAGAGACAGGCCAGACTGAGATGGATCAATAATATCAAATAAGACCTTAATAGAATTCTCATAGATTGGCATGAAACAGCAGTGTAGACGCTGGACAGAAACATCTGACGTAGGAAGATGTTTAATCCAGTCAGGCTTCGGCGAATATTGGCTGCTTGAGGATATTGTAGGAGTAAATGATTTCGTAAGGTTCTACTCGAGTCTTTGCTTAGAGATCATGAACACGGGCATTTGCAAAGAATTTTGAAAATGAAACCAATACCTCACTGAAGCTATTTAATATTAAGACCCGGATGCAAATTCAGGCTGCTACTATGTTAATGCAATAAATTATTAGTGGACTTATTAGTGAAATCCTGTATGAGCTGTATATTAATACAAGTGATTTTATGGATACAAAGTTATTCTATACTCGCAGATGTTTTGTTTTCATTTTTTTAAAAAACTGTTTAGTGTGCTTTAAAAGCTTGCGATTATATTTTAGATTTCACACTTAAATTTGGATTAATTTAATAAATTTAAATTAACTAAAATTATAAATCAAATTTTGATAAATAAAAACACAACTGAGTATATTATACGTAGTATGATTTAGCGTTGAATTTTGTCAAAGGATATATTAAAATTTTAACGAGAATTTTTGTAGATATGTAAAAATTCATATATACATATGTAGATATATAAAGAATTTACATATCTACATAAAAATTCTGTATCTAATTTTATATCTGTATGAGGCATGGTTAGGTTGTATATTGCCATATCTACTAGAACAAGGAATCCAGTGTAGTAATCCCATACTGTTCCTGACAGGAAATTTGGTATGATGACTATCTTTCTTTCATAAGTGAAGGTTGTTTTAATTAAAGAAACAATCTTCTAGACCAGTGTTTCTCAACGTTTTTTGGATTATGCCCCATCTCAACGGCTCAAAGATTTTAATCTCCCCCCCCCCCCCTAGCATAATAGTCAGCCAAGTTCTGAAAGTAAAGCCTAGAATTTAGGCTTTACTGGTTGTCTAATTCCGATATAATTCTTAAACTTAAATTCTCTGTCAACCAAAGTACCCAGCTGTATTCATTAACTCTTTCGGAAGTCTGTTTATTCAACGCATATTAAATACAGGTAACCCTCGTATAACGCGGTACTTATACAACACGGTTTCGATATAAGACGGTCTATAAACTGTAGTATCCCTTTATCTTTTTTTCATATATTTTTCAACGCGCGACTTAAAAATCAAATTTTTTCTTCGTTAAATTTGTGTCTACCCATATCGCGCATGTAGTTATAAGTAGCGAATTTATATTAGGGGAAATGCCCTTTAGCATGCATATACGTCATTGTTTACTGTATAAGTATTTATTGTTGAAAATTGTCTTCGTTTTCTGCCAGGAAAGTGCAATAAAAATCATAAGTGTGAATCTCAAGCTGAGCATTTTATTTTCTGGTGAGTTACATACAATATGTAATGCTTTTTTTTTTTTCATGTAAATTTTAAAAAAAAATTTTTTTTATAGTAATGGCCACTTAGAGTGCTTTTGCGACATACGCGTTTGTTAATAGGGATAAACCCACCCACTGTAAACTTCCAAGGTAACAATTGAACAAGACTGAAGATACATTCGGTGTCGATCAGCACACGAGACTCAATCTTCGCGAACTTCTTCACAAGTGCTCCAATCTCTTCAATATTGAATTAATTGATGAGGAAATAGATTTACATGAGGAAGAACTGGTACATTTAATAGATGACGTCGAACCAAATGGAGGGGAAAATTCTGCCAAAGATTCTGATGAATCCTTTAAAGAATTCAATTTAAAGAAATTAGTAGAAGGATTGGACTTGGCAAGAAGGTTATTTTATGGATAATGATCTCTCAATGGAGCGCTCTGGAAAATTCACGAGATAATTGGATATTTGTTTAGCTTCGTATTATGAACTTAATAAAAAAAATGCAGCATAACAATAAGCAAGATCTTATTACTGACTTCTTGATAACTAAACCAGCCGAAGTATGCAATGAGAATTATAGAAATGATGTCCAAGAGATTTCAAGTGATGACGTCCGGCCACTCGTAAATAAAGAACATCTTCAAAATGTTAGTTTTGAGTGATGACGATTAAAATATACACTTTATTTTATTTTGCCTAAAACATTTATGTATTATGTGCAATGAAGTTTACGTATAATTCATAATTTTTTATAATTTTATACTATGTATTTGTTTCATAGTTTATATGTTTTCTTAACTTACATGAATTACTGAATTAAATAAAAAATATTTTTGTTAGATATGTCATTGTTTACATAATCTTAAAAAAAAAAACGATTTCGGAACCTAACTCTTCTTTTTCTATGTGATCTGAGTCTCGCATAACGCGATTTATATCAAGCGGCATTTTTTTGGAACCTAACATCCGCGTTATACGAGGATTACCTGTACTTAAATTTATGCACATTCAGTTTTACACACCACTTTATTGTCCAAATTTCCAATGTTTTATGATCACCCAGTGAGATGATTTAGTGAGAAAAAATGAGACAAATCTGAGTCGTAATATTTGAGCCTAAATCATTTATGAATGTCGGGGGGGGGGGGGTAGACTGAAAAGTTCTGATAAACACCTAGAAATGAAAATGATATTAAAGCAACTGATACAACCATAAGAAAGAACATATCCTAAAACCCTTTAACCTTGATGCTTCATCAAATTGTAATAATTTGTCCATTTTCTTTTGGGATATATAAGAAGAGTTGCTTTGACATTTTCAGAACTTCTCAGCTCCCCCTCATATATTAACCATATATTTGTGTGTGTGAGTGTGTCTGGATAATACGAAAAAATGTTATAGCATCTAAAATGTTGATAGAGATTGATTCTTTATCTGCATTAAAATAATCCTGCAGTATTTGGAAGAAAAGTTAATAACATATAGATACTGTAATGTGATACTCCCGTAATACATAATAATAATTATTCCCCTTTTTGTATTATATATTGGTATCATCAGTCATAGATTAAATTAAAGAACGAACACTTCTGTGAATTTCTGGGCAACATTCAAAAATGTATTTAAGAAATAAATGAGTGAATATGAATATAAAAAGAGTGAATAACCTATACTGCTGTCGTAAAGAATTATATGGAATGTAACAAAAACAGGCTTAATCTTTTAACAGATCACACGACTTATCACATTAGATATCATCATCATCGTATCAATATACAAAAGGAAAAAGTTCACAAATTAAGTAAAAAGTTTCGCTTTACGTAAACACACATCCCCACACCCACATAACTAGATGGTGTGTATTTTCTAAATGGACCAATATTAACTAACCACGATTGTATACTCTTTCAATATGTAGAATTACCGAATAGAATTATTATTATTTAAATTTTTAGATAATGAAAGATAAATAATGAATCAAATGGAATATCTGTTTTTACCTTTTTCAAACAAAAATTTTCTGTTTATCGTATTTGCTAGTAGCTGATTCGGACGACGTTGACTTATTCGTTACGAGATACAAACCTGAACGTTTGGACGCCCTGTGTAAGAGTACTAATTTCACTAGGAACGAGATTAGACAAATGTACCAGGGATTTAAACAAGTAAGTGACTTCGTTGGATAATTAATAGTGAACAAGCATAGTTGAGACAATCCTTCGAGTGCTACTAAAATATATAAATAGTAATTTATTATCACAGAAATTATTGTAACCATCTGTTTATCACTGGATAATATACGACGCAATTCATTTAACAAGCAGCTGTCATTCTTTCACTAGTTGATAAACTCTCGTTCTAAGGTGAACGTTAGCTGTCAGTTAATCTGAAAACATTTGTCGTTTGGCAACAAAGCACGCGCGCGTCTCAGAAGTGTTGAATAATAATAATCTATCGAAGGTTTGTAAACAACTTATTTAAATACAGTATAGGAGATCATTTCTGTAATTCTATTGATTTAAAACGTAGCAGCTGGGATTGCCTCAGTAATGCTTGAAATATAAATGTAAAGTTATAATTAAGAGCAAATATATTTTAATAGCACTGAATAGTTTTCATTTTAATTACAGGATTGTCCTACAGGGATTGTAACAGAAGAAACATTTAAGGAGATCTTTTCTCAGTTCTTTCCCCAAGGAGGTAAGCTGGTTTAAGGTATTTATTTTATAAAATTATTAATTAAATAGTAAGTGCATGCATTTAATTAGATTATTCCGCTAAATAATTCAAACTTTTCCAATAATTACTGCATAAATATTAACATTATTTTGTGTACAAGTTTTTTGGCCCCTTTACATTTTTGACCAATTTCTATATACGTTTCTTTTCACCAACTTAAATTTTATTTTAATGAATATCTTTCTCTTGATCATATTGATTTTGTCCCGTGATCTAGACGCCCCGGAAAACCTAAAATTTTCTTGCTATATATATATATATATATATATATATATATAGAAATTTATGAACATAATTTCAGTCTTTTCTCGTTTCAAAAGAATTGATTGCATCCGTGAGTGCCTGCCAGTAGCAATCAATCAGAAACACCGTCATTAACTCAATGAAATTAGTGGAGCACATTCATTTACACCTACGTGTCATCAAGTGCACATTATCTTTGGTTTATGAACATATTAACAACGCCAGTGAAATAGCGTTTTACTGTAGACATAACAAATCATTTTCTAACTGGTTTGCATAGTGCATGGTCTGATTTTGAAATGAAATTGCCATTGCAAATGAATGGCATGGAAGTCGTGATCTTTGAGACTATTTCATACCTTAATTATATATATATATATATATATATATATATATATATTTTTTTTTTTTTTTTTTTCAGTTTATTACGCATTCATAATTTACAATTATTATATACTCGATGATCCTGAAGCAATTTTACAAAATTGAATGCCTGTCAGATGATTTTTTTTTTTTTTAGTTGCATCTTTATGTATGATGTCAGTGGAGGTGAGAGCGATTCAGATTTTATTCGCACTACCTAACATCTCCACCAGAAGCGATCCAATAGTAGAAATTAAAATAGCAATTTAGGGGGTTGAACGAGTTACTCATCAGTGAATATTACTTTCTGGTGTGTGTGTGGCTATATTAGAAAAGACACTAAGAAATAATTACTGATAACAATTTCCTTGGGAAATTGTTATGATGATCTATGTTCCCAAGGAGCATAGATAATCCGTCAGTTTTGGGCGATGGAAAAGGATTTCCATCACTTTGTTTAAAAAGGCGTTCAAATTTGAGGGAGCAACTCTGCAACAATTTAGCATCATCCCAAGGGGTTCTGTGGCTAGTGTTAGTAATTGTATGTTCAGCAATACTAGATTCGTGACTTTTTTTTTTTTTTTTTTAAATTCAGTATAGGATTGGTGTTCAGAAATGTGTTTAGTGAAGGATCGTCCTTTTTGACCAAAGCAAATAAACTTACAATTACATGGAATTAAATAGACTCCAGGTAACAGCATCTATTTGTTGCCATCTAATCTTTAATAGATGGCAATAAAGAACTGATTTCATTAATAGGTTTAATGTGGTCGAACTATAAATTATTCGAAGGATATGAGGAACCCGTTCAGAAGTATCTCAATATATGAGATGAATATTCCATGGGAGTTATCTCTTATTCTGGAAATATCAGAAAAATGGTTGACGATTTTCTCAATAATGTTTCGGTTGCAGTTATTGAGAGAAGTGGTTTGTTTGATGATTTCAATTTCTATTTGAAGCGATTGGATGATGAACACACAACGTAGACTCTTGATGGTAAGCATTCAATAATACCAAATTTCTGTGAGGAGTGATTCGTTGATGTGGGAGGAATATATTGACAAGAGAAGGACTATGCACTGGACCGAAGTGGATAAGGCACTATCCGTTTCTCTTTAAAAACAAAGTACTGAGATCTTTCTCTATTGCCTGAATCCTAAACTCAACAACATTTGTCTATTGTCTATAACCAAAATTGCCTATAAACAAAACAATTGAATGGTGTTTCGGAAAGGTTAGTATACTTGTATGCAGCCAATTGACATTTACTCCGCTACTCTAGTGTTTCACGATGTTAGACGAAAAGGAAATCATCACTAATCCTCTGAGCATCTGTGATCCCCGAGCACTGTATTGGGGAAATGCTTGGATGCCACTTGGGAAGAAGAAAAATCTTGATTCCTTTTGAATTTGGTTAGCCATTACATTTGTGAACCAGTGTGATATATGTAATAGGTTATTATAAACCTATAGTACGTTTGCAACTGTGGATGGGCTAAGTTTTTTTTTTTGCTATTTTTAGGATTTTTTTTTTTTTTTGATGGTTTTCTTTATTTACTTATTTATTTTTTATTAATTGTCAGCTTCCCAGATTAAAACTAGTCAACTAAGGAGAGGAGTCTATAAATATTTTTTTGGCTAGATGGGCGAAGCAAGAATGCTTTTCATATTCCCCGCTATCTGTAGAGGACAATGTAAGTATAGGGTGTTATTGAACTATGAGCTCTGATCATGGCAGGAGCGTAACAGCAATAGCCGAGCCTCAGTTGTCATCCATTACCCTCCCTGGGTGCCATTTTGGTCGCCTCGTACGACATGCATGGGCTGCAGTGGGATTAATAAGTAAAGCCATCTCTAAAAATTAAGACGATCCCCCAGACCCCTTCCTACGAGTAGCCGAAAGACCTTCCAACTCGGCGTTGGCAGTGACGCGCTCCCCCCCCCCCCCCACACCACTGAACAGAACCGCTCATATTACAGAGAATATCATCCCCGACAAGGCCCCTCACGGGCCACGTCGTCCCCAGAGACTCAAAATGCTCTCCCAGGCAAGTCCGCCGAAATCTAAGCCCCCCCCCCCTCCTCACTGGGAGCAAAATTCCGGAAGAAACCTGAGAAAGCACTCTGCGTCCATTTTAGTCGCCTCTTACGACATGAATGGGTTGCAGTGGAGCTATTCTTATCCCGGCCACACGGGGAGCACATAAATATGTAATTGTCTCTTTTTTAAGAAGATTATTACGAAAAAAAGAAAAAGGTGTTTTTGGAAAATGTAAATATTAGATTTGACTTCAAGAAAAAAAGAAAAATATTAAAATTTTTATTTAAATATATTTAAATAATATATTTAATAATATATTTAAAAAAAAAAGAGCAATGTTTGTTTATGCTGCTTATTAAATGAAGTTTGGTTTACTGACCGAATTGAATTGTTATGAATAATGAGAATGCTTTAAAAGGAGCGCGAAAACCGCACGCAAGATACTCCATTCTTACAGTGTTCATACATCGGCGAAAGGTTTTCATGAATTCAACGGTTCAACGTTTTATATATATATTAATCAAAATATTAATATAGTAATAGAATTATACTACATATAATTATTAATAATTAAGAAAATTATTAACATATAATATAATGTTACCAAATAATTAACATACTTCATTTAATTATATCCATTATAACTGATATTATTAATTTTATACATTAATGTATTTTTAATGGTTTTGTGATAATTTCGACATAATCATCGTTTATGTACAAAGTTGGGATTTCAACGGTCGACTTTTGCTGGTATAACATAGTAATGATAAGGCTTTAAAAGAGAATCCGAAACTAGTAAAGTGTATCGTTTCTTTATGTGATAAATGCTTCCTGCAAATGACATAATGAACTAGTTGGCTACCAATTCTGTGTTTCAGATGCTACCCAGTATGCTCATTATGTATTCAACACGTTCAAGCAATCTTCGCACAGCCCTACTCTAAATTTTGAGGTGAGCTATTTTTCGTTGTACTGCATTGTTTTTAAAGTCAAAATGCAATTTTAAAATAAATTGAATTAACGTTTTGAGATGAGTATTGAGTAGCGTTCAAGATTTAAAAATTTTCTAAATTTGATTTACTGGTGAGTGTGATGTCACTCATGGCATCACACACTTAGTTTGATGGGAAAGCACAGATTATTATTGTTGTTATTGTTGGATGGGCACCTCCATAGAGTCCTAATATTCATCATGGGAGACCCAAACTATCAACACAATATCTATAGTACCTCTCGATGAAACCATTAACAGAAATAACTTACAACTGACTCAGCAACCCATTCCCTTCATTCACTACTTTCAAAGCAAAAAAATGTAGTCCCCACTCCCTTGCTAACCACACCTTTATTCAACTTCCAGCGATGACCTATTGTTCTTTCCCCTGTAGCCAAGTGCTGAAACATTTCCTCTGCATCAATCCTATAAATTCCTTTAAGTAACTTAAATGTTTCTATCATATCCCACCCCTTTTTTGCCTGTTAACCAACTTTTGCAATTCACAAACCCTCAATCTATCTTCACAGAGAGCATTCCACAAACCATTCACTATCTTGGTCACTCGTCTCTGGATTCTCTCCAACACTTCCTCATCTCCAAGAGACCTAGATGACCAGACCTGAGCAAAGTAATCCAGATGTGGTCGTATCAAGGCTTTATAAATTGGAATGACAACTCTCTTATTTCTGTTTGTTAGTGTATGTTTTTCGATAACCAATTAAGCCACCTTGGCTACTTTAGCAATATGCCCTCTCTATCTTCAACTATCTACTACCACCCCTAGATCCGTGTCCCTGGATTGATCAATTTCCAGGAGTACAGTTCCCCCCATGTGGTATACAACTTGTAATCTTTGTATCCCAGCAAAAATTTACACTTTTCTACATTAAATTGACATCCATTATGTTTTGCTCATACTGAGAGCCTATTTCAATTGTCCTGCAAGTTCTCTACATCACCTTGATTAACTATTGCCGTACCAAACTTTGCATCATCAGCAAACAACTGAATATCTCCCTTCAAATAATTTCCTATATCATTATGTACAAATTAAATAGCAGTGATCCAAGCATTGAGCCCTGCAGCACACACTAGTCAGCTGGATTCTGCTCCTCCATATACTACTTTTTGGTATCTATCAGCCACCCATTTATCCATATCACCAGTTTCACATCCATCCCCATTTGTTGCAGTTTGTGTAACAGTTCAATGTGGTATTCTGTCCAACGCCTTTGCAAAATCCAGCAGAATCATTGCGTAGCCATTTCCTTTATCCATCTCAGTTGTTACTAATTATAAAAAAAAAAGTTAGTAGATTAATAAGGCACGACCAACCCTTCACAAAGCCATGCTGTCCCCTCATAGAGTATCATATTCTTATCCACCCATTTCTGAATTCTCTTTTTGAGATGACCATCTTGACCAGTACTTTTACAACCACTCCTGAGATACCGATTGGTCTATAATTTGCTACCACAGACTTAGACTCTCCTTTATGCAAAAAGAAGTACCCTTTATGCTTGGGACTTTCCAGCTGATACAGACTTAAATTAAACAACCTAGTCAAAGCATCTCCATTTCTCTTGTGCATTCTCTTAAAATACGAGCCAATACCCCAATCCAATCCCACAGCTCTATTTGCATTCAGATTCTGCAATGTCCAAGTACATCTAATTGATCAACGTCTGTTCTCACATCAGTTGCTGTCACTTCAAGCAATTTTTCTCCTGATGAGAAAAATAATTTTGGTTTAATTTATTTATTTATGTAATGTAATTAATTTAGAAAATAAATTTGTAGGAATCTACAGAGAATTTTTTTTTTTAGTTTTGACTTATCATTCCATAATTTTGAATTTTTACGAGGATTTATTTTTATTTCTATTTATTTTTAATATTGGCGTTTTGCTTTATCAGCTTCAACATTTTTATTCACGTACTACTGTTCTAGTTCTTGCCGGTTATTTAAAAACATAAATTGTGGTCAAGTTGGAAAGTGTGTTAATGAACTAACTAAATTTACTTATATATACTTCATTATTTATATTATATTCTATTATATATACCATATAAATATAATATATACATAGTATATATATTATTTATATACTTAAAAAAATCATTTGTTGTTTTACAGCAATTCCTGAACATGCTTTCTTGTCTGTCACGTGGTACAGTTGCCGAAAAATTAAAATGGGTATTTGGTCTGTACGATATCAACGGAGATGGTTACATCACCAAACAAGAAATGCTCAACATTGTTAGCGCCATCTATGATATGTTAGGCCATTACACAGCTCCAGCAGTTGACGAGCACTCAGCATACGATCATGTGGACAGAGTCTTCCATGTAAGTTCATGCGTATTGTGGAATTATAAGAGCACACTAGAAAGCTGTTTAATATTTGCTGATACATTTATTCATATTTCTCTTCTTTTATGTCAGGTTTCTAACTATCCGAATAGACATCAACGATACTTACCGAGTCTGAATGAATTTGGCCTGCTCGATAATTATCATCAATTTTGAGTTTTCGTATCAAGTTATCTCGTACAAGAACTCAACTTCATCCGCAAAAAACCGTAATACGTTACTGTCTATACGGGTGAAGCAAAATTATTTTATAATCCTTGCTATCTCATAAGGTTACTGTGTAGGGGAAAGTTTATGAGCTAAGTGCTTTGCCCGAGTGGGTGCGAGTTATAGATCCTTGTTAGGAACTAGGATGGCCTTAAGTCTCCTATATTTGAAGAAATCCGATTCATCGTAGTTTGCTGCTTGTTGAACCAGTTCATTTGGATGTGAAGACGATTTTGAGAAGAACTTTACTGCTAAAGATTGCAGGAAAGAGTAGACATAAGGGATATTTGTGTCCCAATGAAGTTGAACATCTCTGATATACCACGGCGCATTTGAAATCATGCGTAGGCATTTGTTTTGCACTCTCTGCAGTTTGAGGATATTTGTGCTTGAAGTGTGGCTCCAGGCTGGGGACGCATAAGTAATAATGAGATGAATCATCAACTGATAGAGGAGCAATTTGATTTTGGTATCTAGTTTACTATTCCTGTTGATAAGAGGGTAGAACTGTGCTATGACTTTTGATGTTTGTACACGAGGCTTTTGTATGTCGGCTGAAGGTTAGTCTTCTGTCCAGCAACAATACACCGAGATATTTGGCTTCTGCTTTCCAGGGAATTTTGATATTAAATAGGAAGATGTCTTCTTTAGGAGATACTGAATTTTTAGTGAAAAGCACGGCAGTGCTCTTTTGAGAGTTTATTGCAATCTCCAATTGGAGAACCAGTGCTCTAATTTCAGCAAGTTTTCTTGCAGTTTCTTGGTGACAAGGTGCGGTGTAAGAGATCTGGCTAGTATTGCTGTGTCGTCAGCGTAGGGGACAATGATACATGACATTGGATTGTGCGGTATGTCCGCCATATAAATCGAGATAAGTATCGGTGCCAGTAGGGACCCTTGAGGTACTCCTGCCTAGATTCGTCGCTGGGTAGATAATATATCATTTAGTTTGACTTGCATTCGTCTGCCACTAAGAAATGACTTTATAATTTGCACTAGATCTAATGGAATGCCGGCTAAAATCAGCTTGTATAGTAGTCCAAAGTGCCATAGTTTGTCGAATGCCTTTTCTAAGTCAAGAAAAACTGCTCCGGCATATTGTTGCCAATTGTAACTTGTGGTAATGAACTCACTCAGTCTATGGATTTGTTGAGTAGTGCTGTGAAACTGGCGAAAGCCAAACTGTTCGTAGGAAGGATATTTAACTTATTTACAGAGACTTGAATTCTGGAAAGGATAACTTTTTCTGCAATTTTGCCCAAATTAGAAATTAGACTGATCGGACGATAACTTTGAGGCAGCTGTGGATCCTTACCAGGCTTATAAATAGGGACCACGTCTGCCAACTTCCATGCAGAGGGAAAGTATTTGAATCTGAACATGACATTTATTATTGTTGTAAGATGTACAATGGCCTTTCAGGGCAGCAGTTTAATAACTTATTAGGAATGCTGTCAGGCCCAGGAGCTTTTTTATTTAAATTCTGTATAATTTCATAAATTTCAGCTGGAGAAGTAGGTGTGAGTTGGTTGGTACAGGTATCAGACCGTTTTAGCACGTGCCTGACGTGGCGGTGAATTTTATAAATATGATTGAAGTTTAGGTTATGAAGGGCTGCACTGATTTTCTACATTTTTAACTTTTTAAATTTTTTTGAGAGGGGGAAGAGATTTATTTTTGTTTTTGATATTTCTCAGCAGTTTCCAGATGGTTTGATCACCGGGTGATATGGAGGCTAATTTATCTTCCCATAATTTGTTTCTGTGGTCTTTAAGTCCATCTCTCACTGCACTATTCAGTTTGTTGAGAATTTTTTTTTCTTGGGGTGCCCTGGTGTTATGGTATCTTTTTCTTGCCTTATTTTTTCTCTGATTAAGTTCATGATATCTTCTTCTGGTAGTCGTGTAGGCTTAGACGCAGTTGAATTTGAGGTGATAGATGATAAGGCTGCGTTGATTTGATGAGTAAATTTATTGACTGCAGATTCGACTTCTTCCCTGGAGTTAATATGAGAAACAGGGTAATGCAGTCTGGGAGCAATTTGGATAATTTTTCCCAAGGTATGAAGTGTGAAGCGAAGGGAGCAGTCCCTTCTGATTACCCAGTTGGAGCAGAATAGGGTAGTGGTCAGTAGATAATTCGTTCAGTGATTCCAGGTTGTACTGTAATTTAACATTTTGGAAGACAACTATATCCAAGACGTCGGAGGACTCAATCGGACTGTGATGAGTTGGTGCTGAGGGGCCAGTCATAGCTGAGCAATTGGAACTTGAGTAGATAAACGAGATGTGGCCTTATTGTTGATAGATTTACTGCTCCAGGTAGGATGTTTTGCATGTAAGTCTCCAGCTATAATTACCAGCCCTTTAACTCTGAGGATGGCATCCAGATCTGTGGTCAGCAATGTTTTTGATGGTGGGTTGTAGGCTGCGTAGAATTTTAGGTTTCCTATTTAGTTTGTAATGACATTAATACCTGTGATTTCGAGATTAGTGGTTGTAGGGTTGGCTACAGTTGATGGTTGATGTAGTTTTTGATGAGGATGGCTGTACCACCACCTTTATATTCAAGTCTGTCATTTCTGTAAAGCTGGTTCCCTCTGATTTTGGGGTTGTCAGCAGGCCTCAGATGCGTTTCATTAATTAATAATATATCCTGATTATATCTTTCATCGAATTCTTGGATTTCTAGTATTTTGTTTTCGAGACCGTTTGCATTCTAAGCAATAATCTTTAGAGAATCTGGGATGAGTTTTATCTTATACATCAGAGAGTGCAGATAAAATGGACTGTGTTTGCCGTAAAAACCTTTTTGTAGTACTTAGTGATGGATTTGAGTTAATAACCTAATCCTGATCATAATTCCAAAAGAAGAGGTGATGACGGCTGTTATATTTGAATGTGGATTAGGCAGATTCTGGTAATGAACTGTCTTTTTGGAGCGGGCAACTTCGGCATATGTCCTTGTTTGATTTTGAAGGTTCATCTTCTTGGGGGACTAAGTTAATGATGGGTGAGCACCTGTTTCCCTGTTCGAACTAGTGGGAGACTGATGAGCTTCTGGAGCTCACGTTTTAGATAACGAGGTAGATTGACTGTTTGGCTCTGTCTGCCTGTTTTTGGGGTGGTAAATACACCCTCTATAGTTAACACGGTGAGGGCCGCCGCAGTTAGCGCACTTAGCCGGGGTGGTTTTTGGCCTGACACAAGTATTTGTGGGGTGGGTCCCGCCACATTTTAAACATCTGTACTGAACTTTGCACAACTTCTGGGCATGACCAAATTTTTGGCACCTGTGGCACTGCCCAGAAGAAATTCTTTTCCTCAGTGGCTCTGGCGTAATTTTAAGCCCACAGATTGACTTTACATTGTATATGTTTATTTTGTAAACATTATGGATCTCCACAAGAACTAGAGGCATATGGGTCTTGTTTGATCTATACATTCTGCTGACCTTTATAGGAGGTAGATAAGTTGAGGATAAGTTGAAGACTCGTAAGGTGAGGTCCGTCAGTATCTTCGGAAACTCCTTGGAGCCACTTTCAAATTTTTTTCCGAGGTAAGTGATAAGGTGTGATGCTGAATACATCTGGTGTTTATTTCCTTTGTTAATTTTCTGTAGTATGTCACCATGGTGGGCTGAATTTTGATGCCTTCATCTATGTTTTTGGCCGTGGAATAGTTTATCTGCAGGTTAGCCATGATGGTTCTTAAGGCTCCATCTCTGCTTTTCCCTTAGGATGACTGGGGGCACCTTCTCATTTGGGGAGGCAGAGGAGTCTGGATTGGGAGCATCTTCATCCATGCCAACATCATTTATTGGCTCATTGGGGGAGGCAGAGGAGTCTGAATTGGGAGCATCTTCATCCATACCAATATCATTTATTGGCTCCGAGGCGAGAGTCTTGCGCTTCTTACGTAAGTGGGTCTCTCCTTGATCAGAGGGAGTAGAGGCGAAGACCACTAGATTAAGTTTTTCCTCCATTTGAGGAGTGTCTTCATTTTCATCATCTGCCCGGGTAAGGAATAGAAATTTAGGAAGCCGGGCCATTCAAGTTCGAATTTTTTAAGAGGCTTCTTTATGAAGCTGAATGCTAGCCCTTTATCGAGCGAGTCAATGATGATGTCAGGATCGATGATGCTTGCAGGCCATTTAAGCTTGAACTTTTTTTGAAGTTTGTTTATGAAGATAAGTCATCATCATCATCATCAAATTCCTGCCATGTACCCTCAAGGGGTGTACAGGATATGACAGTACTACATGAAAAAATTACATCATTACTAACTTCCTATCTACAATTTTCCTCCAAATCAGTCTGTTACTTGTCAAGACTCCAACATTATCAGATCTTATATTTCTATCATCTAAGGCACTTTGTGCCGTATCAATCCACCTATATCTTGGTCTTCCTCTGGGTCGTTTTCCTGCCAACCTGGCAGAGAACACTTGTTTTGCTAATCTTTCCTCTCCCATTCTATTTAAGTGACCATACCATCTGAGATTAGCTCTGCTAACGCATTTCTGGATGCTGACAATGTCAAGTTCTTTCCTAATATCCTCATTTTTAATATGATATTGCCATTGATGCCATCTGTTCACGCCTCGAATCTTTCTCAGGACTCTCATATCTGCGGTCTCTAGTCTTTGGTCAAGTGTTTTACTTCTGACCCAGCTCTCAGATCCATAAGTTAAAATTGGTTTGAACACAGTCTTGTATACAGCTAATTTAGTGTTCCGACTAATTTCTTTCTTATTCCATATGAATTTATTCAATTGACTTCCCACGATACCAGCTTTGCTGATTCTGTTGTCAATTTCTATATTTAGTTTACCATCTTCAGTAAAAATTGTGCCTAAGTAGCTGAAATGTTTTACTTGTTCCACAGGTTCTCCATTCACAACACAGTTGACATTTTCAATGATTCTGCCTATTTTCATTGTCTTTGTCTTTTTATTGCTGACCTTCATACCATATCTATTACAACAGCTATTCAATTTAGTCAGAGAATCTTGCAGACTTGTAGCGGATTTATTTAGAAGTATAACATCATCCGCATAAAGCAAAGAGCTGACATTAACATCTCCAATTTTGATATCAGGTTTAATACCACATTCCTTCATAATGTGATCCATATAGATAATGAATAACAGAGGGGATAATGTACATCCTTGTCTCACACCAGATTTAACATTAAACCATCTTCCTGTACTTCCTTCAATTCTAACTGCTGACTCACAACTCAAATAAAGACTAAGTATTGCTTGATATAATGCCCCATTGACACCATATAACTGCAGCGTATTGAATAGCTTCTCTCTTGGCACCTTGTCATATGCCTTTTCCAAATCGACAAAACTTAAATACAGATCTTTGTTATATTCCCATGCTTTCTCGACTATTTGTCGTAAAGTGAAGATCTGATCCTGACAGCCTCTATTTGGCCTGAATCCAGCTTGTTCTTCACCAAGCTTTTCTTCCACAATTCTTCTCAACCGTTTCTCAAGTATACTTGCATAGATCTTGCCAGGAACACTCAGTAGGGAAATACCTCTGTAATTCTCACATTCAGTTTTATTTCCCTTTTTATATATGGGTACTATGAGAGCTCTACTCCAATCATCGGGAATTCGTCCCTCTGTCCAGGCTTTCTGAACTATGCAGTGCAGCCACTGTAAGACTCTTATACCACCATACTTCAGCATTTCTGGTCGAATATCATCTACTCCTGCTGCCTTTCCACATTTCAAGCCTTTGATGGCTTTTTCTACTTCAAGTATGGATATGTATTCCTGACTGCATGCCTGGTCAGTGTTTTTTATCACTGTGCTGTCATCACTGCTTGTTTCATTTAGCAGTTTTTCAAAGTAATTACTCCATACTTCAAGGATATCTTTTTCTCCTGTTTTCATTTCACCTTTATCATCTCTAATTCCTTTTACAGCACTCTTTCCTCCATTCCTAAGCTTCTTCAACAACCTCCAGAATATTTTGCCACCTTCTTGATATTTATTTTCTATATTCTTGCCAAAGTCCTCCCATGACTTTTGTTTAGCTAGTTTTACACACTGTTTAGCTTTCTTACATTTGTCTCTGTATTCTGTAAGAGTAAAAGCTGACTTATTTGCCAGGAACTTTTGATATGCTTTCTTCTTTTCCTTCACTGCCTCTTTAACTTCCTGTGTCCACCAGGGAGTTCTGATTTTTTTATCTTTGCACACAACCTCACCACATGCCTCTCTGGCAGAATCAATCAATGTTTCCTTCAGAGTTTGCCACTGAATCTCCAAGGTTTGATTCCTGTTCTCAAACTCTTTCATTTTCTTTTCAATAATATTTCTGTATTTTAGTCTACAGTTTACATCTGAGAGCTGCTCAACTTTTATTCGCTTTAAAACTTTCTTACATGTTATTCTTTTCAATATGAAATTCAATTTTATCCTGCTCAAGACTAAATAGTGATCACTTCCAATTTCAAATTCTCTGTACACTCTGGTGTCCTGCACCAGGGAGAAAACATCACTATCAACAATAACATAGTCAATGAGACTTTTCTTATTCCTAGCCTCTTCTCTCCATGTGAATTTGTGCACATTTTTATGTTGGAACATGGTGTTAGTAATAACCAGTCCATGTCCTGAGCAGAAATCCAACAGATATTTGCCATTATTATTAGCTTTGCTCTTTTCTCCAAATTTTCCCAAAATATTTTTGTATGTCTCACAATCATTTCCTACTCTACTATTTAGATCCCCAACAAGGACCAACTTTTCCTTTTTCATTGTGTCAGTTGCTTTTTCTAAAGCCTCAAAAAATTCCTCCACTTCTACCTTAGTAGAACCTTCTGTGGGACCATAGGCACAAATAAGTCTCATTGTCCAGTTCCCCATTCTCATATTTGCCCACATTACTCTACTTGAGACTGACTGCCATTCAAGAAGATTAGCCTCGTATTTTGTGTTGAATACTATGGCTACTCCTTCTTTTCCTTGATTGTCATTGCCTGAATATAACATTTTGTATTTATTGCTCAGAAAGATCTCACCAGTTTTGGTCTTTTTTGTTTCAGTCACCCCTATTATGTCGATCTGGTACTTATCTAATTCCTCAGCTAGCTCCATTTCTTTGCCATTCAGGCTTCTTACGTTGATAGTACCGATCCTTAACTCTGGTGATGTTGAGTTGGGGTTTGTTTTCAGATTTGTTCCAGTAGCTGACTTTTCGCTGTTCGCCCTGGTTCCCTGGCGAAAACAGCGGGGGCCTTGTTTAACCGGGCGACGCCCCAGCCGGCATGAAATTTTGTCATGTTGTACCATCATTTTTTATTTTGGTTTAACCAATAAGAATACAATTTGGTCGGCTAAATCTCAAATTGCCAGCCCATCCTCGTTCGTTCAGTATCAAAGTAGATACCCAACAGGGTGCACCACGAGAAGGTGAGGATTGGACATTAGGTCAGAAGCCTTGGTCGGTTCTCCGCATTCCTTTAAAGGCTATGTGGAGGTCTCCTCTCAGTTATACAGCTTTGACCCTTAAGCACCCCTTATGAAGATAAGTGCCAGCTCTTTATCGAGCGAGTCTATGATGGCCTCTATATCGGGCACGTTCATTTTGATTGATTTGCGTATAAACGCAAATAAAATCCTGCAAGTCTAGGGACCAGCCAGTAAAAGTTAAAGTTCTATAGACTGAGGTAGTCTACTAGCAAAGATTGTGAGTAAGAGTTAATGAGTGTTGTGGGAAAATACTGTGAAGTCGCTTGGCTCAGCTTGTATTTCCTATCTCCCTGAGAACCATACATCCACCATTGGTCCTCATATCGGATGGAGCCTATGCTACCATTGACGTCATGCACGTTTCGTGCAGAGGGGAAGACGGGGCAGGGTTAGAGCCAGTGCAATGCAAGATTCACGGAATGCCTCCATAAGTGGTGAAGTACAGCCTAAAAAAGCGCAGTGCCTAGAAGTAGAAAATAAACACATCCGTCACGTAATCAGAAAACCTTCTCCTCCTCAACTTCATCCGATTAACGATTAACATTTTTGATATAAGCAAAATGCTTTTCATACTCCCCGCTATCTGATAAGAAAACAGTGAGTGGAAAAATTTATCAGCCAATTGCTCGCCCTGAGCGGGCTTGAAGGTTAAACATCAGAATTGGAGTTTAAGATGGCTTTTGGTCTTTTATGTTTGAAGTAATCTGTTGCTTCGTAATTTTCAGCTAGTTGAACCAATTTATTGGGGTGTACAGATGCTTTTGAAAAGAACTTTGTTGCTATAGTTTGCAGGAAAGTGTAAATATAGGGGACATCTGTGTCCCGATGGAGTTGCACATTTCTTACGAACCATGAAGCGTTTAGGATCATTCGTAGACGTATTTTGCACACTTTGTAACTTTAGAATGTTGGTATCAGCGGTATGGCTACAAGGCGGAGAAGCGTAAGTGAGCATAGGAAGAACCATCAGTTTGTAGATAAATAATTTGATTCTGGTGTTTAGCTTACTGTTCCTGTTGATTAGAGGATAGAGTTGAGCAAGGGCTTTTGATGTCTTTACACAGAGAGCATTGATATGGCAGCTGAAAAGTGAGCCTTCTATCCAGTAGTACACCAAGGTATTTGACTTCTGTTTGCCACGGGATTTTTGTGTTAAACATGAAGATGTTCCCTTTAGGAAGCATCGGTCTTCTGGCGAATGGCATGGCTATGCTCTTCTGGGGATTCACTTGCAGTCTCCATTTGGCTAACCATTTTTCAACCAATAGTAGGTTTTCTTGCAGTTTTTTGATGGCAAGATGTGGCTGTAGAGATCTGGCTTCAACTACATCCAAATTTTCATGTGGTTTTATACAATCTATCGATACAGTTTACTTAACGGTGTATTTAACCTTTAAATATATATCAATATTTTTAAAAAGTAAAATTAAATGCAATTATTTGAAAATAATTAATTCCTTAGGTTACCATATAGTGTAATATTGAATAATGTTTTAATTATTTATTTTTAGAATAACATATTATTGCTATATATTCCAGTTTTTATAAAGTATCAAATTATTGGTTCTTGAAAGAAGAAACAAAATATACTTCATTTGGATTTTTTTTTTCTTTTAAATCGAACATTTTAATGACTGTAATTTTTTACATCATAGGTGACCAACAGCAGACCCGCGAGCCGCATGCGCCCGCAACGTGATTTTGTGCGATCCGCGGCAGGATAAAAACTATATTAAATTATATGTATTATCAATTTAGCTATTGGTTTCCACCGCAGATTTTCTGATTGATATACTAGTTATATTTTATTTCTGATGACGGAAACCAATTAATAACAACACGGAATCAAAATTGCTTTAAAAAGATTACTCAATTTATAAAATCTACTGCTTCTCTGTGCGAGTTGTAGTAGTGGGAGTTTTAGATTTCTATGCGCTCCAGAGTAAAGCATCATTGAAAGTCACTTCCTCTGCTCTGGTTACAGTGATCAGTTTCACAGTTAACAGTGTTATTGTTGCAGTTTGTGTCCCCTGGTCAGTTACTTCAGCCTTTGTGTACTATGAGTAAGAAACGTAAGATCTGTGAAGAAAACGGGTCATTTCAGGAAAAATGGGGAAATGAATTTCTGTTTATAAACAATAACGACAACAAACCACAGTGCCTTGTGTGTTTGCAAGTATTGTCTGTGCACAAGGAATATCACCTCAAACTCCACTACATATAGCACCATGACCCTAAATACTAAGAATATGTTGGACAAGTACATACTAAAATTGTACGTAATTTGAAGAGAAAGGTTAGTGCTCAGAAATCTATTTTTCCTAAACCAACGTCAATACAAAAAAACTCACTCTTGGCATCGTTTGTTGTAGGTGCAGAGATAGCAAAAGCAAAAAAAAAAAAAAAAAAAAAATCATTATCTGATGGTGAATTTGTAAAACACTCTTTTCGGAAAATGGCACGTGCATTTGGGGAAGATAAAATTGCCTGTGAGTTTGAAAGCGTCCCACTATCAAAACAAACTGTAACAAAAAAAGAATCGAGGAAATAGGTTTTCACATATTAAATAAATTAAAAAGTGTTATTACAGATTCAGCTTACTTCTCATTGACTCTGGAATTGACATAACAGATAAAACTCAGCTTCTAATTATTCATTCGAGCTGTTTCCAAAGACTTTGTTATTAACGAAAAGAGCTACTAGTATTAGAGTCATTACATAACACAGCCAACGGTCAAGGCATTTATGATGCAGTTATGAAGGTTTTAAATGGTACTGGCTGTACCATCGACACGGTGTAGCAAAGAGGCAGCCTGCCTCACGGTGCCGCTTAATAAGGGAGCTCGTTCAGCCATACTGCGGTAGGCGCCGTATTACGGCAAACAAGATATTTTACAAATATACGGCGTTTAGTTTAGTTTATGTTCTTATTATATTTTAATAATAAAAAAATTATAGTCATACGTACTAAAACAAAACATTTTAGAACCCACTTAGATCATGGTTTCTCAAAGTGCGGTAGGCGTACCCCCGCGGGTACGTGAAAGGTCTTCACGGGGTACGTGACAATTTTCGGCTATGCATGAAATGCATGCATTAACGCATGAAATCATTATTAAGAAAAAAAAAAGAATTAATTTAAACGAACGTCGGGGCGATAGTAACTCGCTCCCTGCGATGAACAACAAAACAGTTGTTTTGTTGTTTACCGCAGTGACTTAATAAAACAAGTAGTTTTATTATATCACTGAATAAGGTACAGAGACATTTGCAGGCTGTGTAATATATTTCTCAACAAATACTGCAATTAGAGACAACTGGGATAAAAAGGGCACCAACTAATGAATCACATGTGAGATGTCCTTCCCACAGAAACAGATTTTCTTATATTTTTGTCTTATAATCCATCAGGGACGACATTTGTTTGCCTCAGGGCGCGATCTAATCTGGCGACGGCCCTGGGTACTGGTGACATCAACAATCTCACAGTTATTGTGACAGATGGCGCCAAATCAATGCGTGGTACTCAAACAGGCTTAGTTGGCTTACTAAGGAAGGCGGGAATCAATTGCCCTGTATTGCACTGCATTATACACCAGGAGGCTCTGTGTGGTAAAATTCTGCAGATAAAGGATGTTATGAAACCTGTAATGAAGTGTGCGAATCTAATTAAGGACGGAAATCGAGCCGTGACACACCGCAAGTTTCTTTTGTAACAGAAATGTAGGCAGAATATGACGATTTAATGTTGTACACAGAAGTACGTTGGCAGAGGGAACTGTTTGAAACGGTTTTTTGCTTTGAGAAAGGAAATAAAACAGTTTTTAGAGGAACACGAGAAGACAAACAAAGAACTAATCACAAAAATCCTCATTTTAACAGCTTACTCGCCTTTCTAACAGACATCACACACCACATGAATGAACTCAACGTGAAGTTACAGGGACGTAACCAAAGAATCTCAGATTTAGTTGGACACCTAGATGGGTTCATAAGTCGACTGAAAGTTTTTAAACTCACCCTAGTCAGAGGAAACTTGGTACATTTCCCTTCCTGCAGGGAGTTGAAAGAGGAGAGCCATGACATTGACTTTAGTTTTCTGTGCCAATGCTAGCCCAACTTTTGGAGCAATTCAGTAAGCGATTTTCTGACTTCAGTGGCATGCGGCCACAACTGACATTATTTAACAAACCAATGAAATGCGACATTTCAGAGCAGCATGACACTATTCTATTGGAGTTGTGTGACCATCAAAGTGACCCCTTTTTCCAGTCAAGGATGAGGATAGGCATTGACTTTTGGAAACTAGTACCAAGGGGAAAATATCCTGCATTGAGTGATTTCAGCTTGAGAATTGCATCTATGTTTGGAAGCACATCCATATGAGAATGCACTTTCTCAACTATGAGGGCGGTTAAATGAAGCAGACTGACTGATGACCACCTTCAGAATTTGTTACGAATATCGTCATCATCGTTGAAAATCGACTTTGATGACCTTGTTGCCGCACATGAACGCCCACAGTGTTCTCATTAAGTCGTGTCACATGTAAAAAAAAAACAGAAATATATAATTACATTTAATTCAACAACTTATATTTAAATCAATCAAGTATTTTATGTTGTTCTCCCGGTAGTAAAATGATTTTACAAATATAGTAATTCAATACATATAACTATTGCCTTGAAAAATTGCAGAGTTTATTTTTATTTAAGTTCTGTCTAAAAGTGTGCGGCCCGTGACGCTACCACTCATCATATATTTGCCCTCGTATAGAATGAAGTTGGTCACGCTTGGATTACATGATAACTGTATTCATTAGCATTGCCTCCCCTACAACTTAAGCAATGTTTATATCTCATTTTCAAACTAATTTATAGAATTCCTAAATAAACATATTGATTTATGAAATAAACAAGAAAGAAAAGAAGCAATAACGGACAGTACGACGCCAGTTATTTTGTGAGCGGCATGTTTATTAATCACATTCGCTGTTAGCGAAGGTGATGTGATATATTCTCTGTAAAGAAGAAATATCTGTTTCGCTGGAGAGCATAAAAGTCAATACGATAATTGTTATTTATCCTACTATTATTTTCACATATTATATTAATATTATTTATACAGCTCAGTAACAATAACTTCTCGGGGAAAAATGCACAGTGTGCCGCTTTTATCTGCAAATTTTACTGGCCAACTTTATGATTTGAAGAGTTGTCTTTCAGTAGCATATCTAATAGATATAATTATGTAATATAAATAAAAATATCACTGCATTTTCGTGTATAGAATTAGAATAATACATCATTAAATTGGTTTTAAAAATTTGAAAGAACTCTTCAATTCAAATATAATGTCTCATAAAATTATTTAATTAATTATTTTATTTTATTTTACTTATTTATTTCGAAAACATAAAAGAATAAATTAGCTAACTTTGTTATTTTAGTTTACAAAATTTTTATTTAGTTTACTTTTACATTTAATTTAATATAATTTTTATTTTAGGTTTTGTAGAAAAATTACAAAATCGGTGTGTTAATATTACAGCATAGAAATTGTCGCATGTTCTCATTAAATATAAAATTCAGTGACATTAAAGACAAACTAAAAAAAAAAAAACATCTTAAAGAATCTTCACTTCTTCCCACAGCAGCATCTTGTTAATAACATTTCGGCGAACCAGCAGCGATCTTTCAATACTCGCTACATACTACAGAGCCTACGTAACACCGATTTAATTTTGTCGTGATGATATCAGAAACGTTTCTTTTGGAACATCAAAAACAACCTCTGCCGTTGCGTGCGAAGTGTCGTCTAGAGATATCTAAATTTAATCCATGTTGTGTCCATATGGCGGCTAATATAACAACAGCACCACACCAAGACACACTAATCTAATTCCTACCGCCCACAGCAAGTATAATATAATAACGAAAGTACCTCAAACTATATACCACAAGATAATTACAAGCGCAACACAAGAAAGACAAGAACATCACAATATTGCATCACACGCCTCTGGAAATGAAATAAATCGAGACCATCTGTTTCTTTATATATAAATGTGTAAAATGAAATGCTGTTTCTTCACATTGTATTTATTATTATTATTATTATTATTATTATTATTATTATTATTATTGCATTTTAGTTATTTATTCTATAATATATATATTATTTACATAATTAGTGAATATTTTCAATATGTTATAATTTGTTTGTTTATATTTACTGATGTTTATATTTCTATTTATAACATAAATACATTAAATTTAAACATTTGTATTTGTTTTTATTTTATTTATTTATATATTGTTTTATTTTATTTCTGTTATGAATTTATTTAATTTTATAATGCTTTTATATAAAATACGAATGAAGCCCATCGTAATTTTACTGAGGGTACAACTTTATAACAGTTTAACTGCGTTAAAAGTTATTGAATACAATCATTAATAACCATAAATTGGATTTTATTATGTTACTGGTTATTTTAATTACTACACTTTTTCTTACAGCAAATCGATGCTAATCAAGATGGAGTAGTAACGTTCGACGAATTTATGGTATGGTGCCAAAAGGTTCGGAAATTTTATTCTCTGTTAACGATAACCGATTTCGTGATGATTTATTTTTATTTTATTGTATTTTTTTTTCGTTAATTAATTTACTTTTAATGTACGTATACTTGTGCACGTTATTCATATAATCGTCTCATTTCATTATAGGACGAAAATCGAACCAAGAGTTTCTTCATGTTAGACACCATACTGTGAGGAATAATTCCACTTTTATCGATCAGAAAGAAGTCGGAAGTGATATCCAGAGAATGACGTAAAGAAATGAGAGATTATTTACATTTTATCATCTTACTGTAAATAACGCATTTCCTTCTTCCGATCTGTCGTCTGCTCTGCGTTTTTCCGCTTCCGTTAGCCATCTGTCGTACGTGTTTGTGTAAGAACGCGTACCCATCTCACGCGGGACTTCGAGCATTGCCATTCGCCAGTGAACACTGTGAATTTCAATATGGCAGCTACCTCAATGTGATTGGATGTTCTTTTTTTCTGGAACTGTTAAAGTGAAAAGGTGCTATGTGGGGAACAGACGCCGAATAATCATTTAAATTACGCCAAAAGTTAATTTTGATTTTACATTTACAGTGCAGCTATTATTTTATTGTTTTATTTTTTGTTATTTTGTAAAAAACGATTATTTATTTCGTTTACAGATGTAGTTATGAAAAAAAAGTATGATATTGAACAGTTTCATAGGTAGGAACTTGTCTGTATTTAACGACATTGAATGTACAATAACACTAGGTCTTTTCATTAGGGTTAGATAAGCTGGAATGTTATTTTAAAATCATCTATAGATAGAACAAATGGAGTATAAATATTCTCTTATAGAGTAATATGAGAAATGAATATTTTAACGCGGATCGTAATAGTAGAAACCTTAACTAAGCATTATTTAATCATAAGCAATGGTCTCAGAGACTATTTACATAATATACTTCATCATACTAACAGATTATCTTGTCTCAAAAGGCAAAATGTCTTCCATTAGTTATAAGTTAGTTGAGATCATGTTCCACCAATTAGCAGCTGAGCTTTGCTATATAAGCAGGATTTGTCTTCATTGTGGGAATACTTTGAATTAGCATATTCCTTTGTGATTGGGTAGTGGTATTCAGACTTCCATATAAGAACGTTTATATTACTATAAAGAAGAAAATTTGAAGTAGTTTTACTTCTATTTCTACAGATAAAAATCGTTTCTTTTTGTTTTATTAGTGAACCAAGAGATTGCAGCATAGTTTAAAATATAAATTTAAGGCAAAGTTAATTATTATTATTTTATTTATTCATTAATTATTTATTTTATATCTCCATATGTTTCTGTTCAAACCTTGTTTTGTGAGTCACCACTAGGATCGCTGCGGTGTATAATATAAATTGAAAGAAACAGAATGTAAACCAAAAAATAATTTAATTGAAAAAAAAATGTATAAAAAAGTAGGCTTTCTCTTCAAAATATTATTTTAATTATCTCAACTAAATTATTTCTGAAGTTCTATATTGCATATAAGAATAAAACAATAAAATAGATTTTTATGGACAAAAAATGAAACTTAGGCAAATACATTAAGCATAGTTTTGAAACATATTTTGGACGAAGCAACAGGATTCACAAATATGAAATGATTTTCTAATCACCAATTGATCGAGATTGTATTTTTATGGATTTCTGATTGAAAGTACTGTACGTATACTTGCTCCGAAAAAATGAATTATGCATGTATACTACAAATGTATATTGAATTTAAATGTGCACTGATTACATTAAAAATAAGAAACTTTTAATTATTATAATTAGTTCTAATAATTTAACAAGTATTTTAATAATTAAAGGATAACTGAATTAATAGAATTAAATTATATTTGTAATAATTTTAATTTTTCGTATGATTTTCCTTTTAAATTTTGGGTGGCGTTTGCATTACTTCCTGACCTTTGGGGTTTGAGGGATCTTTCTTCCCCACTCCACCCTGTAAAAACCGCACCTCTGTGCCTAACTATAAGGAACGTTTTGTGTCTTTAGCATTTGTTCCTTTGCTGTCTTCTCACGATTATCCAGCGTTTCGAATTTTGCAGGTTATAAATAACTTTAAATTCTAGTCACTTTATACAACGCGGAAAAAAAAAAAGTTTATCCAGTGCCATAACTAAATTGTTTAAGTCTCCTTGCAAGAAACTTACGATAAGCCTCTTAAGGACTTTCAGCTAGGGTTCGTTATTAGCCTTTCTATTCACTTACTGTCCGGCCACAGATGCGAGAACCCTGGCTGGCAGATTGCCAAGAAGAGTCAATTCATGTTGAAGGGGATAAAGGAATAAGGAGATGTACGATTTCGTGCTGGTGCCGAAATCGTACATCTCCTTATTCTTTTCGACACGAAATCACGTGCTTTATACGTAAAATTCATAAAGAATCGATTTAAGTCATTCCAACTGCTCTACAAGCAAAATAGATACCACTTTGAAAACTAGAATTTTCATAAAAGAAAATCTAATTTTCGAATGTATAAGAACAGTGGCGGCCCGTACATAAGCACTGCGACACTACAGCACCCCCAAGGAAAAAATTAATTTTTGTTTGTGTTTATAAATAATAACAATGCTTACAACATTATATAAATGCAGTACAACATGTTAAAGGTTACAGCTTATGTTTTGACATTGATTGAATAGTTAATAATTGAAATTGTTCGATTAACGCTTTAGATTACGAAACAGATGCACTGAGATCTAACGCCGATATTCGTTTGTCCTTATCATTGCACGTTATGTCATTCCCAACTGTAACTGCTCACACGGAAGTGTATTTTTAGTATGCTTACGCGCCTTATTTCTGTGAGATATGAAACGTTTGCGTGTACGTGGTGAACTATTTTTTGTAAATCTTATTTTATTTTGTTAAAATAGCATATACTTATTTATTTATTATAGATACAAGACTGAATTATGACGAGTGTTGCTGTTGAAAATATGAAAAGAATTATCTTTTTATTTCAATTATCGTTACACGAAACTAATACACTGCGATCTAACGCCGATATTCGTTTGCACTTGTCATTGCTATCGATACGAAACTTTTATTATTGGTGTTTGTTCGTGGTGAGGATGAAATATTTTTATAAGCAATTTTTAATATGTAAATTTATTTATTAATAAATTCGTTACTGATTAGGAAAAAAAAGTTTTTTTTTTTTGTATATGCAGCACCCCCACTTAAAATTTTCACCGGCCGCCACTGTATAAGAATAAACACTCATCTCACGAAACGCATTGATTACCCTATTATCGGCATGGATTCTCTTTCTTCTGGTATGCACACAAGTGTCGAGGGGTCTTGCATCTGTGGTCGCACAGTAGCTGTCCCATATTAGGATTTTGCCATATGATCAATGTGAATTATGCTGTACGGTCAACTGAACATATCATTGTATGATATTTGAGTTTGCTGGTTTATAGTTAAGGATGATCGATTTAAGTAATTCTATTCACCCACAGTTTCATTTTTTCCCCGTTCATCATTCCAATTTCGAGCATACGAAGTTCAATCTCGGTTTAACAATTTTATAAGAGAACTCGTTAAAATGCAAACAATGTTTTGCACAAAACTCGGTTACTAAGATATAAATATACACAGCTTACAAATTTGGATTTATAGGAGAATTCTTTTCCAAATAACATTAAAATATACGTCTATTGATCAGTATAATTATAATATTAAGTATTCACAAATAAACATCGTACTCAGAGCTTATAAATACAATCACGTGCCATATAAGAACAGATGTGTTTGCAAAAACTGTTCCATCAGCCTGATGATTTACAAGTCGACCGATATTTGTCAATAGCGTTGTATCACACTTTGCTAATGTGCGTGCACGTGTGTACTTTGTGCGTATTTTACTTGCACGACCTTGATGGCATGATCCTGTTATAAAAGGTGGTTCTATGTTGTACCCAGAAGAAATAACGGTTCCTTATGAATTCAAATGTTTGCTCAATGCTGTTTTGCTACATGAGATGCCTTAGCAATAGAGAAACATGATCGCTTTCTCTCACTTTAATTATTATGTAAAATATTAGTGAGATTTAAAATATCGCCTGTTTATTTGTCGATAAACTGCTTCAAATTACACTATATTTTAATGTTTTAATATCCCATTACTTTGAGGCAGTTTATCCTGATGGGATAGAAATCTCCTTGCATCATTAAGCAACTTTCTGACTGATAATCTGAGGCTGTCTCCTTTTCCAACCCTCGTGTTAATTGTCTGTCGCTAGAATGCATCAACTAGATCTCAAAATTCAAATTGAATAATAACTGGACGATGAAGGGACTGTGTATCATGAACTAAATGATGACAATCTTATTACATCTTTGAAAACTATGATTTTACAACAAAATATTCTTTGATAAGAACAAAAAAAATTATGGATGTTTTTGGAACTAATTTTTATCAACTTTAAAAGCAAAATGCGTGCATTACTGTACGTTAAAATTTTTAAAAATGTTTTATAAATATTAATTAAAATCTATAAATTAAATTAATTATAATTTGAAATATTTATAAATAATTTTATGAGCAATATGTCGTTATTATATTACTCTGTTATTCCGTATTCATTATAAAAATAATACGTGCATACAAAATTTTCCGTGTTTATACATTAATCGTATATTAAATCGTATTAAATAAGACATAATAGATCAATTAAAAATATTTTTAATTGACTTAGTATATCTTATTTATAAAATAAGATATAATATAATATTATAAATGTATATAAAATATTTATTTAAGTTTTATTGAAATTTTAATCCAAATTAATGTAAGAACCGTAAACACCATTCAATATTACATATCTACATTTTCTTAATTCGATACAACTGTATAAATGCATAAAATAAAATCCTTTAATCAGCTAGGGCGGTGATTAATACCCTTGGAGGATAATGGATAGCAATGCTGTAGCCAATGAAGTTCTAACTGAGGCTCGGCTATTGCTGTTACCCTCCTTCCATGGTCAGAGCTTTAATAGTTCAATAACCTTATCCCTACACAAATGCATAAAAAGAAGATTCAAAGTCCATAATGCTGCACTTAACTAAAATTTATATATAGTTACGTTAAGTATAAGTTGAAACTCTTCTCATCTAAATAGTAACTTTCTGAAATGGTAGAGCTAATGTTTCAGATAATAATGACATTTAAAGCATTTTTTTTTTTATTTTGTCGCCAGGATGGTTAATCAAAATCTACAATTATATGGTGCTGCCCTCTGCTGCGAAGGTTTGCAATTAATATTTTTAAAAACATGTTTAGATATTTTTAAGTCTTCATTAGTGAGAAAAGCTGTTGTTATAACGTCACTTCCGATCACATTATAGAAAAGAAATGACTCAAATCAAAAGGGGATTTCTATGACATTGCACATATTCTTGTTAATTTGATGACCGTGTTCAGCTTTACTTATTTACATAAACAGAAATCTAAAATCCTATTTGAAAATATTTTCTTTGTCCTTATTCCTTTTTTTTTTCATTCATATTCATGGGATCTTAGGTTTTATTCTTTCCACTAGCGGACATGGTATACGATTCCAGTACGAGACTATTAATAGCCTCCTCATTTCTTTAACCATGCAGATGCTGCACATCACCAAATACAAATGTTGTTATTATCTATATGTGAAATACATTTGCAGCCCCGTAGTAATATTGTCTACACCCACCTACCATCTATGCACCATTGGGGCACTACTTCATCCTTGTAAATTTGTATATCTGGAAAGAGATGACTAAAAAAAAATAATAAAAAAAGAGTTCAGGTACTCTGTTATTCGTGTGTGTTTTGTGTTAGTTTATTCATTCATAAATGTGCATAGTTATCAGGAAATATAATTCGCAAACGTTGCCATGGAGATAATACAAACAAGAATCATCATTTGCTTTGGCTAATAGTGTTCAGAGAGAGGAAAGAGAAACTGCATACATTCAGATTGGAATGTTATCTCCGTGTTTTTAAAGTTAAAAATAAAATCAGCTTCTTCTTTTCTTTTTTCTTTTTTTTTTTTTACTTAAATTACTTTACAAAAAGTCTCAAAGAATTTTTAACATTCATCATAGCATTGAATTGTTTTGCCAAAACTTAATTATGCTTATTTTTATTCGTTGCATTGCAAAACGTAATGTCTTAAAAATGTCAATTCTATCTTTCGTTATTGTAGTAATAAAATAATGCTTTACACTTAAAAGTTCTTTTTTTTTTTCAGTATAATGGTGAAATAAATGAAACGCTCCAGACTGAAAACATTCGGAATTTACTTTTTTACATTTTATTAGCAAACTTTGAAGGTCATAGTTGACAAAATTAATGAGCTGTGGCGAAGTAACTGTTCATTGCAGCAATTATCTCAGTGGCGCCAACAGTAGCAGAAGTTAAAACAGTCGTGAAAAGTTTGGCATTTATTTTTATTTTTTTCATTTTTATTAACGCAATCAGGAGAAAGAAAATAAAGATGTACCTATTAAGAGAGAAAATTTCAAAGTATTTTAATGCCCACTTACTTCTCTTTCATACTGTATATGAGCTAGCTAAAATTACAACAATGAACATTAAAACAGAAAGAACAACAACAAAAACATTAGTAGTACATAACGCTGATTTATCGAGACTGGTCACGTGACACATGACGTCATCAGCCGAGCGTGAATTGCAACCAACAATAATATTATAGTCAGTTACTGCAGTTTTACTAGAAAGGCATTCCAATTAGTGGCCACGCAGGTGATACTGTAGTATAGACAGTTGTAACAGGTGGCTGCTAAGAGAATTTATTATTCGAATATTTCTAGAAATAGCCAAAGCGACATAACTTACTGGAGGAGGGAAGGATAGACAGAGAGAGACTAAAATATGAATTTTGAAAGGCTGTATAATGAGAAAACATTGCAATACTCGTCAGAGTTAATATATAATGTGCTTATAGTTGATTAAACTAGGTTTGTTAAGTTCATTTAACGTCACTTACATACTCCGTTCCATTCGCTTTTACACTGCTGAGACATTAGCCACATAATAACACCGAACGACAGAACATCCCACCACCTGTTACAACAATAAACGACACAGTTTTATGGAGATGATGCCACCGATATAATTAACGCATGTTGTGTCTATGCCGTTTATATCTGTAACCATTTAATACTCCTGATTGCTTTAATATACTCCGCTGAGGATGAAGAAATCAAACACACACACACACACACATATATATATATATATATTTATTTATCATTTTCTTTTATTCTCCATTGATGTGTTTACCACTTCTGCCTGTTAAAAGGTAGTAATCAATACAGAAATCGCAATTCACCTTAAGAAATATCACGATCGCCTCCGAAGAGAAACTTTCCTGTCGATACAGAGTATCTCACCAACTGTTGCAATTCGCGTGATAAATTTTCAGCACACACCTTCATCTTCGCGCATTTCGTAGCATATGTAGCCGCTCTCATCGACCAGGAGTGCGGAGTGAATCACCAACCTGTGGATCGCCATGGAAGAAACGAACGGTGATTGTATCGAAGATCGATACGCACAAGTGAATAAAGGAATTTCCTTTTGATAAAAGTTGTGATTGCTCGCCTAAAATAGCAATTTGTTCGGAATGATCAGCCGCATAGCATTCAACTGATCCCACCACTCAATTGTCAGGTGTGAAATGACTCGCGTAGGTGGCTTTTCTTTGATGTCTCTTTCAAAACAGTCTCTCACGTAGTACGCTGAGGTGATGTTTGAACACAAACGCGTGGAATTCTGGGTAGAATGGAATGGAGGAGAATGTAACTGTGTTGTGTCATAGCGACCATGTATAAAAGTCAGACACAGTGGATGAATAATTTTTCATTTTAAGAACTAGAATTACAGAAAATAATCTGACTGACGTCATTAGCAAAATGTTATTTTTATAAGACATAAACCTGTTGAATCAGGTATGATTACAAGTTTCAATTTCTCATTTACGTCTAGACTAAGGTCTCTGTGCTGAGGCTATGAGAATAGAGATCGAAGCTCTTAGGATTAACTTTAATTCTTCATACGTCGAAATATTAATCGCAATCTTCAACCCATCTGTGTTCACGGGGTCAGTTTGCTTGTTTTGAGGGGGGAAAAATCCTCCATCTCCGTATGAGGCCGCTGACTAACTCACCATTTAACTGAAAAGATTTGATGTCATAAACGGAATTCGAATCAGGTCTTTCTAAACGTGCTCTCGTCTATATCAACTGAGTTATGGAGGATCTATTAATCGCAATCAGGGGCGGCTCGTGCATAGGCACTACGAAACTTCAGCACTCGCAACTTTTCTCGATATATAAATATATTTATTTATATTTGCTTTTAATATTTAATTTTATCATCAACAATCCTATACAATTCTCTTATTTTGTATAAAAAATAATAAAAATCCATCTTGTAGCACTTAGGAGGGCGAAGGACGCTAGCAGCACTGTGTTTACCATGTCATATTGCTACGCGCGCAAGCATATGCACGTCATAGTGAGATGCGAGCTATTAGCGTAATGCGGCACTGTCCGTCGCGCAGTTCCACTGTTGTTTATATGCAGTTTGCGCCAGTAGTAGAGTGTTCGTAGTGCTTATCGTGTTTACTCCGACTCTTTAAATATTTGGACATTACAATTAAAGACATAACATTTGTTATAGTTTTTATTTTAGAACATTATTGAGGTTATGATAATGGATTTTATTTTTATTTTTATTTTTGAATTATACCAAACTTTATAATTTTATCGATAATAAACAATATTTTTCATGTTTAATTTTTTTAAATTTTTATCATAATTTTGATATTTTATTCAAACACGTATACACTGTACTTACAGTGTGTATATTTCGAAAGTTGCAGCACCCCCACGATTTTAAGCCACGAGCCGCCACTGATCACAGTCAATACGATTTCGTACATTTTTAATAAGTTAATACATTAAATTAAGCAATTTAGCAATTTGAGGAGAAAGAAGAAAGTTATTAATAATGGATTTAATGCCCTGCAGACTATATTATTTAGGAATTGCAAAAACAATAAAATAACTGCAAGAAAAACAACTAATAGAACATGATGTGAACACAGAAGCGACACAAGTCTGTGTGATGCAACAATGCATAACTTTTCAACTGCTTTGTTATTTTTCTGACACTTTTTCACACATTTATACTAAGGAATAAAGTTTCAAAAATCCCTTCGCATTAAGAAAGAAACGAACCCGATTATTACAGAGAATCGTTAATAATCGGGTAAATCGGTAATGCAGGATGAACAAATACCAAGATTAAAACTGAGTAATCGAAAAAATACAATCGTTTATTCATGTGGTATTACCATAGTAACCTGAATTGCGACAAAGGCATAAGATACACTGGCAGATGTGTTTATGTATTATTTAAGCAATCGCTTAGATTAGCCTTCTTGTTAAAACTGGAACTCTCATGAAATAAAGTATTTTCCTTTATATGCAGGATTCATTATATAGAACTTTATACTCTATAATTCCTTTTGGGTTAACGTATTTCGGACACTGAGAGTGATATCGGATTACATGATGTGTACAAAGTAGATGATAGAAAAGCATACAACAGCAAACCTCTGAATAGAAATCAAAAGTCTATCTATGGGGAGGGTGCAGCGTACTTGGGAAGGAGTTAGTATCATCCTACTACATGTGCACATATTGAAGAAAAGTATTAAAATAAAAGAAACACTCTTAATTGTTGATTCGATGAGTAAATCTCCAAAAAGCAAGAATATATTCTATAATTACTTCTACAATATTTTTTATCATATCATAATCCTATTATAAATAAAATTGGAATAGTATTTTTGTGTTTTATAGCTTGGTCGTTTTTTCGATAACTCTCTTGACATATCACGAACATCGTTATTGCATCGCTGTAAAAGCGTTTTAACGTGAGTGAGCCAGAGACGTTTTAACTCGGCACAAACTTGTGTTTCTCTCGTTCTGTGGCACGTGTTTAGCGGGAAATCGATTTGGCATATATGTTCAGTCACACCTTTTGAGCGTGCACTTCAACACGCTACAAGCAACTCCGTGATGGATATTTGAAGGGGGCGACAAGAGATTTCGAAATGTTTTTATATAAAATAAAACATTCTTTGTATGACAGGCGATGGTCGAATGAAGCAGATGACTTGATTCCTTAAGAGTATGAATAATTTAAATCAGTATGTTCTTCCCATAGAGAGGTATATAAGATGAAGAATAGAATAATATTTAGCATGCGAACAAGCAAGGTTCGATGTGGCAAAGATTTACAAATTATTCTCAGCTAATCTTTCTCATGTAAATTGTAAAGAATCGGTATTGTTAAAACCACACTTAGTGGTTTTAATAATACCGATGAACAGGAAACACCACATTTATGTATGGAGTGTGGTTAGAATCAAATGATCCATGGACAGAATCATAAGGTTGAACAGAGAAGAAGTAATTGTTCGAATGGCTGTATAGCAACCACGGACTCCAAAGGGATATATCTAAATTCCTCAAGAGCTGTCCTAAATTGAAAATTTGCATTTCTTGGACAAGCGTAGTCCAAGAAATGCAAACTATAGCTGAGATGACTGGCAAACATTAGCACTGGAGAATGGTTTGCATGGGAGATGACGAATTCTGCTATTTCACGAGTACAGAAGGACAAAGGATACTACAACAATGTCAAGGACATCATTGTGTCCAGTAAATCAAGACACAATGTGATGATCTGGGGAATATTTTCTTGGCACTCTTTATACCAGAAGAAGGATGTAAAGGTGGGCTATTCAGATATCATTGTCGATCTATGATATCCATTTATCAATTGACCGTTATCTGCATGTGATAGACACTGGCAGACCCTTCTTTCCTATGGAAGTTACAGGATGACGAGGCGTGTCTCAGATACGTGTCTTTTAGTAAGTCACAGGAATATGACGGTGAATTGATCGCTTAATTCACGGTACTCGAGTCCCAATTTGTAACTTTGGGTTGTTGTGATTGTCGCAAATTTTATAGAATGGCTGAAATTCAATCTTGCGAACGATAGGATAACAGTGGATTTTCGAACTACGTGAGGTAAATTTCCCAGCGCGTTGCGGCTGTTCCTAAATGTGTAAGAGGGTATAACACTCTTTTAAATATTAAATGCTCATCGCACATCCCATTCGATGAGAATGAGATGGGAAGGTAAAGTCCTCTTTGTAGCACAAAAATAGGCCTGAGTTCATTGAACACCATTGCTCTCTTGTTGACAACGTTTATCTTTGGGAAAAGTTTAGAAACTTTACGGTTTTACAATCTCACCAATAATAAACATACTTATTAATGGTATTTAAGTGAACTCTGGCGTACTCTTCTGATATATAAAAGGACAGAGAGAGAGAGAGAGAGAGTTGTGATAAAATATACATGAAAACATTATTTTTCGCCAATCCGGCATTACCACTTTACTTCAAATTTCGTCTCTTCAATCTATTTTGAACCAAATGATCCATCTCCAATCATCATTCCTCACCATTTCGTTCTTCCCGACATCGTTGCAGCCGTCGTTATCACAGAATTGAGATGTCTGTGGTTGTTCAATGATTTTGATTGGGCACATGTTTCTAAAGTTTATTTTTCCCGACAGCTTACGTAATAACGTTAAGAAATCTTTGCACAGTGGATTCCTGTTATCTTGGAAATGAATGCCAAGCGATTCTTACTGTTCCTGATTTACTGAAAAAGGACTGATGTATTTACGCCTTCAAAACTTAATAGGTTTTGTTGATTATATTATAAAATACATGATCTTGTAAATGTGTATATACACGACATTTAGTCAGGCACATTTGTGCAAGAGATGAAAATAAGATGCAAGGAATAAAATTATTTTTATTCCTTGCATATATTAGCCTCCTATAGCGATACATAATCTCCATGCCCATTCAGGGCGAGCAAACTGCTCGTAAATTTTACCCTCACTGTAACCACGACAGATAGCGGGGAATATGAAAAGCATCTTTGCTTCACCCCTAAAGACATAAATGTCAATTGTCAATATTATCATTAAGACGTTGATACGAATAAATCAATCGACCGTGAGATGCGGTGACTGTTTCATTCAATCCAATACCCTTGGAGGGTAATGGATGGCAATGCTGAAGCCAGTGAAGCTCTAACTGAGGCTCGGCTATTGCTGTTACCCTCCTGCCATGATCAGAGCTTTAATAGCTCAATAACACCTTATCCCTACACTGTCCTCTACAGATAACGGGGAAGATGAAAAGCATTCTTGCTTCGCCCCTTTAAGCCAGTCCTTATAAGGACTATTATCATTAAGGAATCGACCGTGAGATGCGGTGATTGATTCATTTAATCCAATACTCTTAGAGGGCAATGGATGGCAATGCTGTAGCCAATGAAGTTCTAACTGAGGCTCGGCTATTGCTGTTACCCTCCTGCCATGATCAGAGCTTTAATAGCTTAATAACACCTTATCCCTACACTGTCCTCTACAGATAACGGGGAAGATGAAAAGCATTTTTGCTTCGCCCCTTTAAGCCAGTCCTTATAAGGACTATTATCATTAATAATTATTTTTAGAATTATTTATTACTGCTAATTAATATGGTATTCGAACATAATTAATTAGAAAAGTAGGAGAAGAAAAGTCCTTTTTAGGACTTCCAGGGTAAAGAATGGCAATGCTGTAGCCAATAAAGTTTTAACTGAGGCTCTGCTATTGCCGTTGCCCAGCCATGACTAAAGCTTTAAGCTCAATAACACCCCATCCACACAGATTTTCTCAATTCAGATGACGGGATAAAGAGTCAAGCACTTAGTCCATCTCCTAGTTCTTTTAAGAACTTTAAGATTATTTATTACTTTTATCACTTCTAATCATATGATTAGTCGGTACGATGGTTGTAAGAAAAAAATCTGATCTAAATAAATTGTACAGCAAGAAAAACATTATATAATGTTTTTGATCTTCTAGAAAGACGAAACTAGTAGTGCATTTAGCCGTGTGAAAACCTAATGTAATAAAAGAATTCGTAAATTAGGTTTTCAGAGCTATTAGATGTTTTTTAAAAAATTATATATATATATATATATATATATATATATATATATATATATATATATATATGAGTCTCTTTTCATGCGGTAGATACGTTCCACAGAAAACCGCATATAAAAAATCGCACAGAAAAGACCTAACTTACGTTGAAAAATTAGGGATACGTTCCATAATTTTTTAAAATCCCATAAAACCGAAGCAATGAATTAAAATAAACCTAAAATCGCATGAAAAAGTTTATAAAAATTCAGGAAAATAAGAATGTCTAAGTTTGTTTTAAAGCTTCATTCGTTTAATTTTATTGAAAAGTAACATTTTTTTTTTTTTACATTTTTTCATTAGAATTATCGTCGCTATTAGACAATATTCGGCAACGTTTGCGAACTGGTGCGAAATCACTTTCATCACCAGAAGAGATAGTCAGCGCATCAGATCTGTATTTTAAAGGCAATGATTCTTCACAAACAGAATTAGCTTCACCCTCGTTCGGTGCTGATTTTTTTTTCTTCTTCTGACGATGTAATCAGTGATTAAACTTTGCGTGATGATTTTACTCATTTTTTATACAGCTCGCGATATCCAGACAAACAGTTCTTCAGCTCACGTTGGAATTTAAAGGCTCGTTCAAAATTTGCGTCATTAACAAGAAAATGATTTTCCAATTTATTGCACAGTTCAAGACCTTCTCGAATTATATTTGCAGTGAGGGGGACAGGTTTTTCTTTCGCTTCACTATCGTTTTCTGGATCTTCGACGATATCTAAAGTTAATCGATATCCAATAATATCATCATCACTTAAGGCATTATCCACAAGCAATTCGTCCACATCATGCTGGCTAAATGTATCAAAACCTTCTCCACCAATTTCATGTGCCAAAGTAATGATTTCAGCTGGTAATGTAGGTGTTTGAATGGTTGCACTGTTTGCAACACATCCAGGCCAAGCTGCTCTCCAGCAGGCATTTAAAGTTTGTGGTCATTTCTAGTTTATATTGGATAAATTCAATTTATCTAATATAAATTGAAAAGTGTGCTTAACGTAATATTTTTTGAAAGTAGCAATTATGCCTTGATCTGAATAATGCTTATTGTATTGGATGGAAAAAACACAACCTGCACATTTGGATGTTGTAAATGCGGATGACTTGGTGCATTGTTAACAATTAATAAAACTTTAAAATCGAGAGCTTTTCGCTTCATATATGTTTCTACTTCTGGTACAAAGCAATTATTGAACCATTCAGTAAATACAGCATTTGTTACCCTGGACTTTGTATTAGGTATCCAATGTACCGGCAGCTGTTTTAGATCTTTGCCTTTCAGAGCACGTGGTCTTGGAGATCGATTTACTGGAAGGGGTTTTCAACATTCGATCTCCTGATGCATTGCTACAAAGTAACAACGTTACTCGATCTTTGGTTGCTTTAAATCCACTTTGCAATGTAAGTGTAAACTCACTTTGCAATGTAAGTTCGACTAGGCATTTTCTTCTAAAACAATCCTATTTCGTCAGCGTTAAACACTTGATCGGACAATATCCGTTATCTTCAATAATTTTGGCTAACATCTCTTGAAAAATTTTGGCTGCTTCTTCATCTGCTGCTGCAACCTTGCTGTAATCCTCACGTTATGAAGTGCATTCCTTTTTAAAAAACCCGGTTAGCCATCCTTTGCTAGCCGAAAATTCTTTATCAGCCTGGGAAGCGGAAGTAGTTGGCTCCAATTGCTTCATGTGTTCATAAAACGGAAGAGCTTTTTGTTTAATTAAATAACCACTTATAGGAAATCTCCTTGGAATTAATTCTTCAATCCAAATTACGAGGGCTCGTTCCGTTTGTTTTCTAATAAAGCATCTCTTGAGCATCCGATGATAATTTGCCAGTTAGTTTTGTGCCAGAAATGACAGATATTCTTATTGCGACTTCATTCTTTTTAATTGCTCTTATAGTGGATTCGCCTAAATTAAAATGTTCCGTAAAAACCACCGTAGATCCCTTTCCTTTTGCTAAGCGATGTAAAATTGCAATTTTCGTTTCCAAAGAAATTACTTTTATTTCTTATTCTGTTTCTCCATTGGGCTAAATTAAGTCTTTAAAATAAAAATTAACAAAATTTAGACTTACGATAATGAAAAGACAAACACTTACTCACATGCAAAATTAACCTTCACGGACACTCACTGCTTACAGGTTACTCATGTTACGCCAGAATGTACTGCAACACATTGTTCATTATGTACAATTCGTGAATCTGATTTAGAATGTTTTTTAGACAGCCAAATAGCTTTCTTTTATTTTGTTGGTTGTTTTCCTTGCTTGGAAAGTAATGGACATCCAGATCCCCTCTGTGCCTATTAGTATGTGTTCACGCCCATTACAGCAATCGCTTGCCTCCGCATTGGTAAGCTGTTTGAAGCGTGATCTCGTCTGAAGCTGAGAAACAGTGCGAGTCCCCAATGTCAATCAATAAATCGAACACGGTTACGAACTTTATTCAGAAAGTAGCAAAAAACAATTCTTTACTTCCGAATGACAACACCAAGGAGCTATTTTTCTGGATTACTAAAACTAGGCCTTAAAAATACAAGGGAGGAAACTCGCAAGGGATTTTAGAACTTGCTAAGAATCACATTTAGTGTCTTATCTCCTTCCTTGTTTCCAGAGTTCATGTCTCGGCATGAGATCCGTGTTTATCTGTTTCTACAAATAACAGATATCTCCCCAGTGACCCATCTTGCAATTCTGAGTTTCCACATTCCTTTGCCGCCGATATCCCACTGGTCATATGAGCTTCGCTTCTCTCATCTACACGATCTCTACGTGTTGTGTGTGTGTGTGTGTGTGTGTGTGTGTGTGTGTGTGTGTGTGTGTGTGTGTGTGTGTGTGTGTGTGTGTGTGTGTGTGTGTGTGTGTGTGTGTGTGTGTGTGTGTGTGTGTGTTCATCTTCAACAGCTTGATATGTTTGTTGTGCTTGGTATACGCGAAGAGATATTGCCTTACTATAAAGACATTCAGTTTAGAATGAAATCAATGGAGACGCAATTTTTTTTTTTTTTATGTTAATCGGATCATGTAAACTTGCAAATTTGCAGACATTAGTATTGGCAGACTAACAGTTAAATAATTCGGCAAGAACAACCACTCACTATCTTCAACATGAGAAAGCTACCTACTATGCTGAAAAACAAGATTTAGTATTTCAGTAAGAACACCACCAAAATTTACCTCTGCAACCATCTTTTCAAGGTGTATGGTGTCAGCAAAGTTATAGGAACTTACCAAGCTCTGAACTCTCTCGATTAATCTCAAGAAACTCTCGTCACGTTCACTGCAGGGCACACCAGAAAATAGATTCTCGAATACCCAGGTCTGGAACTGGATAGCACAATTATATGATCTCTTTTTTTGCGAGTCTATTTAATTGTGTTACACACACTTCTTGTGGAATATAAAAGCATTAAAATATTGAAAATCTAAAATAGCGAGAATCCGATTTTAAGTTAACATAGAAATTGGGGAATATATATGAGAATTGCATAGAATACTGTATCTCACAGTTTTTATAATATCTTTCATATATAATACATATTTCATAATTTATATATTATATATTTTTAAAATATTATAATGTTAAAAACTTTTAATCATAAAACCAAGTTTAGAAATACACCATTTTATTATTATTATAACTCTGTTTATACATGCCAGATATCTCAGACCACACCGCAGGGGGAGAATGAACAATCGACCGTGAGATGCGGTGATTGATTCATTCAATCCAATACCCTTGGAGGGTAATGGATGGCAATGCTAAATGCTATAGCCAATGAAGTTCTAACTGAGGCTCGGCTATTGCTGTTACCCTCCTGCCATGATCAGAGCTTTAATAGCTCAATAACACCTTATCCCTACACTGTCCTCTACAGATAACGGGGAAGATGAAAAGCATTCTTGCTTCGCCCCTTTAAGCCAGTCCTTATAAGGACTATAAGGACCACACCGCAGGATTTTTGACATGAATAGAATCAATCGACCGTGAGATGCGGTGATTGATTTTATATGATATATGAAATGCCCATATATATATATAGGGTAACGGATGGCAATGCTGAACCAATGAAGTTTAACTGAGGTTCGGCTGTTGCTGTTATCCTGGGTTAATGAGTTCGCTCTCTTAGGTTTTGCCCTAAGGGAGCACTTTGAGTCTCCGGGGAAAGTGTTCTCCGGCACGGCCCGCTGAGGGGCTTTGTCGGTGAATTATTTTCCTCGGAATTTGAGCGGTTCTGCTCAGTGGTCGGGGAGCCCGTCACTGAGTGGAACCAACGCTGAGATTAGGACGGTCTTTCGCCCACTATGGAGTGGCCTAGAGATCGTCCGTATTTTTGAGATTTCACCTTTACTTACATAGTCGGTGATTGATTGATTCAATCTAATACCCTTGGAGGGTAACGGATGGCAATTCTGTAGGCCAAGGAAGTTCTAACTGAGGCTCCGCTATTGCTGTTATCCTCCTGCCATGATCAGAGCTTTAATAGCTCGTAACACCTTATCCCTACACTGTCCTCTACAGAAAAGCATTCTTGCTTCGCCCCTTTAATGCCTCCTATGCCTTATAAGGACCACACCGCAGCTCGTGGATTGATTCTTTCAATCCAATACCTTTGGTGGGTAATGGATGGCAATGCTGTAGCCAATGAAGTTCTAACTGAGGCTCGGCTATTGCTGTTACCCTCCTGCCATGATCAGAGCTTTAATAGCGCGTAACACCTTATCCCTACACTGTCCTCTACAGATAACGGGGATGATGAAAAGCATTCTTGCTTCGCCCCTTTAAGCCCCTTATAAGGATAAGGACCACACCGCAGATGAATTTGGATGCCAGATACCCTTGGAGGGTAATGGATGGCAATGCTGTAGCCAATGTAGTTCTAACTGAGGCTCGGCTATTGCTGTTACCCTCCTGCCATGATCAGAGCTTTAATAGCGCAATAACACCTTATCCCTACACTGTCCTCTACAGATAACGGGGAATATGAAAAGCATTCTTGCTTCGCCCCTTTAAGCCAGTCCTTATAAGGACCACACCGAAAAATCTCAAAGGAAGGAGAATCGACCGTGAGATACGGTTATTAATACCCTTGGAGGGTAATGGATGGCAATGCTGTAGCCAATGAAGTTCTAACTGAGACTCGGCTATTGCTGTTACACTCCTGCCATAATCAGAGCTTTAATAGCTCAATAACACATTATCCTTACACTGTCCTCTACAGATAACGGGGAAGATGAAGAGCATTCTTGCTTAGGCCCTTTAAGCCAGTCCTTATAAGGACTACACCTCATGGTGGCAAGAAAAAGAGTCCTTTTTAGGATTTCCAGGGTAACTAATGGCAATGCTGTAGCCAATGAAGTTTTAACTGATGCTAGGCTATTGCCGTTACCCAGCCATGATTAGAGCTTTTAGCTCAATAACATCCCGTCCACACAGATTTTTTTCGTTCAGATGACGGATAAAGAGTCAAGGACTCAGTCCATCTGTCAGTTCTTTTTAGAACCACACTTCATTGGAAAAAAAGCTTCAAGAAAACCTTCTAAAGTTGGAGGGTTGGTTCTCCAAATGGAGATTGGAAGTCAATCCCCCAAAAAGCTCAGCTATTCTTTTCACGAAAAGGCTAATGCCTCCTGCAGGAGACGTATTGCTGTTCAATACTAAAATTCCCTGGCAGATAGAAACAAAATACCTGCGTGTAATTATCGACAAAAAGCTATCTTTCAACCAACACATCAAGTTTATGTACTGAAAGGCATCTAAACCCATCGCTCATATTTATCCGCTAATTAATAGAAATAGCAAGCTCAGCAACAGAATCAAATTGCAGCTATACCAGATGACGATTCATCCTATAATCACCTATGCCTCTCCAGCCTGGAGCCACACCCCCTAATACTAACATTATCAAGATACGACGAGTGCAGAACAACTGCTGGAGAATGATTCTGAATGCCCCATGGTATGTCAGAAACAATCAACTTCATCGAGACACAAATATTCCTTACATCTTCTCTTTCCTACAATCTGTAACAGCAAAATTCTTCCTAAAGACGTCCACACATCCCAACGATTTAGTTCAGCAAGCTGTAGCATACGAGGCAACAGATATGTTCAAATATAAAAGACCAAAAGTCATTTTAACTTCCTGTAACGACGCATAATCATAATGCCCATCCAGGGCGAGCAAACTGCTCATAAATTCTACCTTCACTGTAACCACAAAAGATACCGGGGAATATGAAAAGCATCTTGCTTCACCCCTAAAGACATAAATGTCAACTGTCAATTTATTTTATTTTTTTTTATTTTTAAGATATAGAGGAGATTCAGCGTAATGAATGGCAATGCTGTAGCCAATGAAGATTTAACTGAGGCTCGGCTATTGCCGTTACCCAGCCATGACTAGAGCTTTTAGCTCAATAAAGCCCCATCCACAAATTTTCTTCAATGAAGGGATAAAAAGTCAAGGACTCCGTCCATCTCCCCAGCAAAAAAATTAAAAATTCATCTGTAGCATTTAGCAGGTGATTTTTACTTTTCTATTCTGTATCTGATATGTAATTGGCTTTATACTTCCTAAGTGATCGTGGTTATAATTGGATCAGGCGAGTTAAGAATTATGGATCTCTCCTGGGAAAATGTCGACTTTTTCCGGGATCTTATACTGTTTATTTTTCATCCATACCAACGCAGGCCTGACAACATAAAACAAAATTCAGTGAAATTTGGAGCTATCTGTCTACCTCAGACTGCTACAATGACATCGGATCCGGCCTGCGCTGGCTTGACGAGATTAGCAGGAAAAAGAGAGGGAACGTACACTGGTTTCCATAAATTAAGGAACAAAATGAAAAATTGCGATAACTCATGGTGGGAGTGGAGCGTCTGATAGTCAGGTACATTCAGTGGTGAGCTATAAGGAGCTAGCGTTGCGCGAGCCCTTTGTTAAATTTTTCTCAAATTTGCGAATCCCTTGTTCTTCTTGTTTAATAATCTTGTAGAACTAGAAAATACCACCGTGGAATGTATACATGCTACTATAATTGCTACTTTAAATTCATAAGGATTTTCTGATAACTATTTAAAAAATCATCTCATTGCATTTTGTTCTGACGGAGCTAGTGTAATGTTAGGAAACAAATCAGGTGTTGCAATCAAACTTGTACAAAATTTTCAAAACGTTGTGATTTGGCATTGCGCAGCTCATCGATTACAATTAGCATTAGACGACTGGATAAAAAAATAAGGAAATAAATCATTTTGAAATATTTATGGATAAATTATATGCTTTTTATCATCAATCATCAAAAAATCAACGAGAATTAAATACGATTGCAAAAGACCTTGGAATCGAAATTTTAAAGATCGGTCGTGTGTTTGAACCATGATGGGCAGCTTGCAGTTTGCGAACGGCTCTTGCTTTGTGGAGAAATTACTCAGCTTTATGCAAGCATTTTGCATCGAACTATAAATATAAGAAACGGATTTCTCAATTTGAATTTTTAAAAGATCTAGCATTAATGATTGATATCCTACAGGAATTATCATATCTGTCAGAAGTTCTACCAAGTCGCAATATAAGTATTATAAGGGCTAAGTTAGCCTTTTTTTTTTTTTTTTTTTTTGCTCGACGATGCGAGCCCTTTGTTAAAATTTCCATAGCTGACCACTGTAAATTAAACATTATATAAAAAGTGAGTGGATGCAACGACCTTTATGGGCTTCCTAATGTAACTATGAATGCTAAAACTTATGCACACGAGGTCCTACCGTCCTGGATCCCTATGTTCGTCCGTATGTGGGTGCCTTAGGGGGAGGCATTTATCCTACAAGACGATAATGCTCTTCCTCATCGAGCGAAGCTTGTGGACCAATGACTTCAAGACTATCGTACGTTTGGACTGGCTATCCTGGTCTCCTGACCTTAATCCTATCGAGCGTGTCCGGGATGCTCTTGGTAGACGCTGCTGCTGCTCCCCAACTTCCCTCCCAAAAACTTTGAAGGACATAGGAAAACCTTACTGGATTGTTATTACCATTTAATTCATATTCGATTTAAATACTGGGTGAACTGATATATCTGGATTGCGAAAAAGTAGAAGAACAGAGGATATGCTCTACTTGTAACGTTTTGACAAAAATAACAACAAAAAAGATTGAATATAAATATTATTGTTTAAAAAAAAAACAATTTTATAAAGCATTGCCACGTATCCTCAAGGAAATCTGTAAATTAGAGAATTTACTGAATTTATTATTATTATTATTATAGCAATTGCAAATATTTCTGCATTAGCATTATAGAAATTTCTTTATACAATGCTTCGTGCATTTTGTTTGAGGAAATTGCTAAAATAACTGAAATTCGAAGACGGTGTATTTTCAGAAATATCATTCTTACACTTCACATACAAATCATTGTGGCAATTTCACTGGCATGGAGAAAAACACGGTTACTGCTCTGACGTCATCGCTAACAGAAAAATGGAAGAGACAGAAGCAGACGTAAACAAATCTTGTTGAGAATAAAAGTGAGTTTGCAAACTATTTTAAAAATGGCGTTTATTTCTATTTTTTACTTTGTGCAAGCGACTCTTCGTCAGGCTGTTTTCACTTGAATTAATATGACGACAAATTTCAGAAGGAAAATATTGCTTATTACTTTAAACTATTCATATATATATATATATATATATATATATATATATATATATATATATATATATATATATATATATATATATATATATATATGGGAATAAATTTTTAACTTGGGTATATTGTATATTAGGATAACCAAGCAATTTTATATGCTTGGTTATTTTAGCTCCTAATCCCAAGTATGCAAACAATTAAGTTTGCGCCTGAAACAAAGTTCAAGTCTAAAGATGGTACAACACCAGGGCAACTCATTGTAAAGGTGGTTAAAGCTTTGATCACTATTCTTAGTATTTTCCCATAATGTAAAGCACATCTCACTAGAAGATGTATACTGCAATGCATTATGGGTGGGGTCACTACCCAGACCGGTTTCGACCTTTTTTGAGGTCTCCTCAGTGAGTAGCTAGACCCTAAATACCAAGGTTTTAGTAATACAAAGCCTAATATAGGTAAAGTTGATAAGGCTTTGTATTACTAAAACCTTGGTATTTAGGGTCTAGCTACTCACTGAGGAGACCTCAAAAAAGGTCGAAACCGGTCTGGGTAGTGACCCCACCCATAATGCATTGCAGTATACATCTTCTAGTGAGATGTGCTTTACATTATGGGAAAATACTAAGAATAGTGATCAAAGCTTTAACCACCTTTACAATGAGTTGCCCTGGTGTTGTACCATCTTTAGACTTGAACTTTGTTTCAGGCGCAAACTTAATTGTTTGCATACTTGGGATTAGGAGCTAAAATAACCAAGCATATAAAATTGCTTGGTTATCCTAATATATATATATATATATATATATATATATATATATATATATATATATATATATATATATATATATATATATATATATATATATATATTACATATTAATATGTTATGTATTTAAAATATCTAATAAATAATATATAATATACTTTTTAAATAATATTTAAATATGTATATTTAAACTTAAAAACACAGAAACATATAAATGCGCTATATATGTAAATATATATAATCGATGATTTAGGACAATTTTAAACATTTCGGCTATTTTTAAGCAGTCTTTAGAAAGGACGGAGATTACTACAGTTTTCCGATAGCATTTTTGTTTTTCTTTTTATAGTGAAAGAAAAAATAAACATTGTTCAGACTCGTTCGCCTGACCTTAATTACAGAATGCGTCCAAGATACGATGAATAATTAATTACTGTTAGTTGCATATTATCGTTCGCCAGTAATAATTAAATTAGCCGTGTTTATTTAGCAATCTACTCAGTCAGTCACACCTGATGTATTTTGCATTTTTGTGAAGAGCTTTTAACAACATTCACTTATATATATATCTAACACCTCTTCATGTATTCTCAGCTTTCTCTTCACAACTTTTGTTATCGTTTTATCCTATCTCATGACTTCCTAAATAAGTAGAGAGCAGATTATATAGAAAATTATCTCATAAAAGTAATCTTATAACTGAATGAAAGAGCATCGAGATGAAAATTTATTAATTCTATTTTGTATTACTTCTGTTTCGTGACGTCCAATTTTCTGTTATTTATCATCAGATAAATTTAGTTAACATAAAATTATTCAGATAAAGTTATTTAATTATAACTAAATTAGTAGCTTTTCAGTAAATTAGTAGCTTTTCAGAGATTCTTTTTAGTTCATTGCAATCTCAATAGATGGCTGCACTTTCTTCCAGAAAAAAATAACTCCTTAGATGCATTCGATTTTAAATACCCGGGAATCAAATATTGATTATCCTTTTAATTTAATGATTCATTGTATAATGAAATCCTAACTGTTATTTTGAAGAAGTCAACATACTGAGTACCCCCCCCACCATCCCTCATACTAAGCAATGTAATAAATTTCGATTAGCTACTGTATCTTAGTTTCTCCTTACCCAAACATAAGAATGCGAGAGAAGATCATCGCAAGTTCTTTATAATCTGTGAAACGACAAAATTGCTTATGAATAACAAATAATCTCATTAGATTACATCATTAAAAATTGAAGCACACGAATTCGAAATTAGCTCACAAATGGCTTGTAGCAGTTTCCCCTTTTAAACTTAAATGATTTGCAAAAGTAGTTTGCTGAATGATTTTCAACTGGAAATGGAAACAATTTAAAATATTGAGTTGCTATTTGGAAGGGGGAAGAGTAAAAGTAAAGCAAATGCAGTTCGAGCAGTTTTATTGGTTAATTTTACAAATTCGCGAAAATGTTCTCCACAGTCTGTTGCGAGGATTACTTCCATTCCCTCGGGTACATAACAGTAACATCTACGGGGGGGGGGGGGGAGAGCTGAAAAGTTCTGATAAACACCCAGAACAAAAATGAATTAATTTTATGTCTTCTTATATATCCTAAAAAAAAAAGAACAAATTATTACAATTTGATGAAACATGGGGTTAAAGGGTTTTAAGATATGTTCGTTCTGGTGGTTATATCAGTTGCTTTAATATCATTTTTGTTTCAAGCGAATATCAGAACTTTCTAGCTATCCCCCCCCGTATAATGCGTAGTTTTCGATATGTAGAATGTATATTGATAAAGTGAATTCTTTGACAATTCCATTTTCATTTCTGGACGGTCTCTAGTTTTCTTCACAATATTCATGTACTTAAATATTTCGTTCACATCAATCTTGTAACCACCCCCCCCTCTCTCCCAAGTAACTCATATGTTATTCTCCTGATCAGAAAATTTTACCACACACACAAAAAGTTAAAACCTCAAAAAATTATCCACCTTGATCATCCAAACCACATTTGCGTTTCTAAATTAGGCAAAGTGGACCGGTGAATACAATACATCTACAGTTAAGCAAATAAAGAATCATACCAACATTTATTTTATATCTAATATTCATAATTCTTCATCGCTGAAAGCAGAATACAGATTAGAAATATATTTCATACAAAAGTATAGTTGGAATTATTTGTTCGGTTACTTCACTTTAATGATAAACGTTAAGAAAGAGTAGAAATTTCACTCTTTACAAATTTGGGGAAAATACCCTAGTTGTCTTATAGTATCAACTACCATCGATGATTTCACCCGAATTTGTAATTTAACAATTTTCTTAATATCTTTGCGAAATTCTCACATTTTCAATCTTATTTAAAAAATGTTTTTTTTTTTTTGCTTAATTCACCCATTTTCATAATAGTGAAGCGAATGGATATTATTCTACTATTTTCTCATTATTCTGATATTTTCTCTAGTCACACAAGTCTCTTGTGGGACTAGAGATTCTGTCATTTTCATACTAGCATTGCGTTTCATGTTCTATAGTTTATGACTTATAAGTGCATTTATAAGCGGCTCTGTAAATAATAACATTTGGAATTTCAAAAAGTAGGACAATTTTAACACTATTTTCATAGTGAAATAAACTATTAAATTTTGAAAGTTTAAAAAAAAATAATTCTGATAATAATTATATACTCTGTAGCGCAGTTAGAAGACGATTGGAATCTCTATATAGATTTTTTCAATTAAAGATGAGTTAACCGATTTTATATACGGAGACTGCACGGCTTTTTTCCCAAAAAGTAGGTATTTTTTAATTCTGCATACAGCAAATTGACCAGAGAACATGAGCAATTAACGAAGTAATAAGCATCGCTTCTTACGATGAGTCCTTGCACTTCGTAAAAGGCATCACGTCCAATACGAAATTTTACTATTTATAAATATGTAATGCGAACATATACAGTATGCCCCCGTATCCGCGTGGTTTGGTTCAATCGTCTTCCGCGGTTATCTAAAACCGCAGATAGTAGCGAACCCTATATTTATACTATATTTTTTCCTATACATAAATACCTATGATAAAGTTTAATTTATAAATTACGCACATTAAGAGATTAACAACAATAACTAATAATAAAACAGAACAATTATAACAACATACTGTAATAAAGTTATCTGAATGTGAATGGAATCTTAGCAACCTCAGATGTGTGTAACTTTCTCCACCTTTGCAACGAGTTGCCCTGGTGTTGGACAATCTCTGCGATCAGCAGAACTGTCTATTACTAAAAGAAAGAGCCATACGGTTTCATTTCGGCGATGTTAAATTACATAAGCCAAGTGGATATTAGATCCAACATTATTTCAAAGCCGAATGTTTGTGGAGACTATGAAAGTTTCGTAAGTTGACTTTCGTATGTTAATATCTTCGGACCGGGGTTGACCGCGGATCCTACTGTATTACTATTATTAGTCTTAGTAATAAACGATTGAATTATATTTTATTTTTTATTGCAAACAATTTTTCTTTTGGATTTCAAATGTAAATATACACACAAGCCAAAGCATCTGCGTAAAATGATCTGTTTGCATCATGAAGATGCCAACAGCTAAAGTTTGGTGAAACTAGTAAGTTTAATAAATATTTATTAATTAGCACTCGATCTATTGTCCAAATAATTACTTTCATCTGTTTGCATCGTTTATTAAATACGTTCAAACTTATAACAATAAGGTTTGTTATGTATATTGTATTAATTTTAGAAATATTTTTTGAAATTTTAGATTTTTCTGATTTATTGCAATTATAATATAAGTTACGTTATAATATTTAATAAAAAGTTGATATTTGAAATATAAGTTATAATGAATGAACTTCATAGACAAAGGCAATATCTTTTATGCATAGTGAAAGCTTTCTGTTATCCATTAGATTAGGGGAAGAGGTATTAAACTTCCGATTAGTCTGTCCCAACTGTTTATTTAAAATAACCGCTTTGTGATGAAAATCCGGTACCGTAAAAGTATCGCAATGTAGGAGACACATTAGTACATTTATATAATGTACTAATGTGTCTCCTACATTGGATTTTTGTAAATTTTTGGATTGGAAATTTCTAATCCCGATCCATATTCTGTTTACGTTGATCAATGTCAACTGACTAGATGTAATCGTTGTTGTTAAGAAAGGCCTATAGGTTCCAAATCCTTCTTGAAAATTCATAATACCCTTTCTATGCTTAGTAGGAGCATTCAAGGATTTACATATTATTTCGTACCATAGATTCCAAGATGGAGGAACCTCAGCTTAACTTTAATGAGAATTTAAATGTCTACCTGATCGTATAGTCGGCTTATACGATCAAGTAGACATTTAAAATATGCTATGTAAAAATAAGACAATTGTTTACTGAGCAGAATAATGGCGTATTCTCCTCAAGATTTCTGTTTCATAAACCAAGGGTATTCTTTAAATAATCGTTTAATATCTTAGTTTTTATCCTCGTAGAATCATAGAATCCTCACAGTGTTTCAATACAGAAAACTGGCGATTTTCATCGAACAAATTAGAAAAAAAAACTTACAGAAGAACACAAGAAATTAACACAGTGTCTGCTAATCCCACTCTCTTCAAAAAGCTAAGCCTAGCTTCCAAGTCGGTGGGATTAGCCCGACTCAACACGCCTTATCAACTAATTATTATCTTCCTCCTCTTTCTAGTTATTATTATTATTATTATTATTATTATTATTATTATTGGGTACCTCCATGAAGTCTAGAACTTATCGAGGGAAGCCATACATTACCCACACCAGCTGTCGTACCTTCTCTTAAACTCATTCACACTAGATGCACTCACTACCCATAAAGGCAAACTATCCCACTCACTCACTCATTTCTCTGTGAGAGAAAAACCTATCTATTATTACTTTATTAACCGTGCACAAATTTAATTTCCATGGATTCCCCGTCTTCATATAAAGAAAAATTTCATCAGACGATATCCCATAACATCCATTCTGAAATTTATTGACTCCCATCATATCACCCCACTTTCTCCTGTTTACCAGTGTCTGCAGCTCGCATACTCCCAATTTGTCGTCGTAATGTACATTATTACTCATAATCATAATCCCTCCAAATCCAGGAAACCAGATCTGCGCTCTGTTGTCCAGGTGCGGACGTATCAAGGCCTCGTAAAGAGGCAAAATGACTTGTTTATCCTTAGATGTTAATCTTCGCTTCAAATATCGTAGTTATTCTCTGAGTCGTATTTGCCATTTTTGGTAATAGACGTTTGAATTTCAAATTCTTATTCATAATAATTCCAAGATTCCTAGACTCATCAGTTGCTGGTAGCACAATTCACCAATATAATATGCCGTGGAAAATCTCATCAGAATAAAGTCCATAACTTTACACTTACTAATATGGAATAGATAGCCATTATCATTTACTCACTCTTCCAGCTTATTGAAATAATTCTTTCAGTGTTGTATTCTGGCCCTACCTGTCTTTGCATTGTCTGCAATCAGATGAATACCTCCAGCCAGATCGTTCCCAACATCATTAATGTATAGATTAAACAACAATAGTCTAAGGATATTCCTGGAGCACACCACTGGTCACCGTAAACCTGGCAGATGCATATCCATCGTAAACCACTTTCTGATACCTGTCCGTCAGCCTCACACTTTTACCCAAGCCCTCTATAAAATCTTCACCACTACACCAAAGATACTAATGTATCGGTAGTTAGACATATCGGTTTATGCACCATTCTTGTACAATCGAATTATGGGATTATCGTACATTATTTTAATTCCTGTTACATTTTTCCTAGGCTGATACTCAAGTTATACAAACATGTCGCAGGACTAACCATTTCGCTGAACATGCCTCTAGCATATGCACTATTGCTAAATTCTTATCCAGGTTATGTAACAGTTCTTTAACCTCATTCTCATCTTCTGGCTCTTTTTCCATATCACTGTGCACCATGTTACACACACAGAGTCGTTGGATTTCAGCGAAGTGAGAACTCAGTATTTGTACAATCTCATCGGCTTCTGACATATTCATCATTCGCACCGAGTAAAGTGATTTTTCCACATTCATGCTTTCTTTTACGTGCACTATAATGCTCAAATTATTTTGCATTACCTTTAACCTACACAGCCAATTTTTTATATTCCAAAACTTTGTGTATTCAATAACTGTTCTCACTCTTATTCTCAGGATATTCCTTCCACATGATTTTCTTTTTTACGGATCCCTTGCTTAATAAGGTTGCACATCCGTTTCCCTCCCACTCTTGAAACTTTAGGGACATATTCAGACTCTGTCTCGTTAAAGTGTCTTTTAAAACCTTCCTTTCCGTGCATTATTGATATCTTTCCCATTCAGTAACTGATATCATGCGACCAAGGAGATGGTATTCTCCTGAGTTGGTCATAATTTCTTATATTTTTGTAAAATTAAATAAATAATTACATTTTAAAACTGAAAATGTCCTGTAAATATTATGGATATAATTATGCACTGCAATCATACATTTCATAAATAAAAAAAAGTATACATCTTGATGCACAAATTAATTTTCTGAAATATTTATATTTAAAAATGACAACATATAGTGGGAAAAAAACACAATAAATCTCTTAACGAATATGTTTTTATATATAAAAAGAATTTAAAAAATAAAGTATTACATATATAAAAATATTACATACATAATGATGTAACATTTTGATTATATTTTTTCAATATTATTACAAACAAATATTTTTATGTCATAAGAATTTGGTTAAGCAGTTCTTTAAGCTGTAAGCAGTTCAAAACAAACCGACTATTCTTTAAGTTAAACTAGTTCTTATAAGAACTGGGCGATGGACTGAGTCCTTGACTCTTTATCCCGTCATCTGAATGAAGTAAATCTGTGTGGATGGAGTGTTATTGAGCTAAAAAGCTCTAATCATGGCTGGGTAACGGCAATAGCCGATCCTCAGTTAAAACTTCATTGGCTACAGCATTGCCATTTGTTACCCTGGAAGTCCTAAAAAGGACTTTTTTTCTCATCGTCACCCAGCATTGCACGCTACCTTAAAGTTCATTTATATTAATTAACAAAAAGCTATTAATGATAAGGTGTATAGATATATTTCCTTATCTTTTGAAAAATTTTCGGAATATTTTAATTATTTTATAATACTTAAAAGATAATATATGTTTCATTATAATTTCAGAGACCAATATAGAATTTCTCAATTAAGTTATTATAATTTAAATTATAATAAGCATTTCCATTCATATATTAGCGGCTGAAGGTTCGTACATTGAAAGTTTTGTAAAAAGCTTTACAACATCAAAACATATTTATCCAGAATATCGATGGATGATATTCTGCAGAAACAAAATTCTATGCAGAGGAATCAGTGAATCTAATGCATGCCACGATAAGAAAATCCTCGTCATTCTAGAGGGGCTTATAACCAGTTATCCACAGATCAAGCTGTAAATAAATGTTGATCAGTTGGTGGTCGGGTATTTATTGAATAGTAAGAATATCAGTTGCAAACATAAGATGTTGTCCTTTATGAATGTTAACGAAATCACAACGACAAACGGTAGCCATAAACAATAAAATATTTTATTATTTATATTTGTCTTTCTTAGTGACTGAATAATAAAAACAATTTAAGGATTGAATATAAACCGTAATAGTTAGGAATAATCACCATGTATTGACTTCGATCTTCCCTGTTAGAAAACGAAACCAGACTACATAAAATGCATCTGCAACTTTCTCAAAAGGCCTCTTACACCACTCTGATGATGATGATGATGATGAAAATGAACAAATTTTGTCTTACAACTTTACTTGAGGCTCTTTCATTTGTATATTCTTTCTCATTCTTGAACACTACAGCATTCAAGAATAAATTGCTGAAGCCCTTTGAATATGTGGAATTACTCGTTTTCAACTGAAAAATTGTGAAATAATAATAAAAATACGAAATGAAATAGGTTGTTGTTGTTGTTGTTGTTGTCTTGTCCTTTGAAGAGTCTTAGATGTTTCCGTGTGCTCCTTGTACTGCTTTGGCTATGTCGATGATTTTGTTTGTATAGGGCTGTTGTTCAGGGTTAGGATATATTTCTTGCAAGGCTGCTGTAATTGCTGGACAGGTAAAGATGTGAGTGGGTGTCAGTTCAGTATTGGGGCGGTTGTTGCAGTTTCTATATGTTCTCGTATCATCTGTATTGATATTCATTCCTCTATAATATCGTGGTGGAGGTCTTTCTGTCAGCAATGATTTCAGTGGAATTAGTTTAGCTTTCGCTAGTGCGTTTAGCATCAGCAAGAGTTATCATGTGAGTTTCTTGGTTGAGTTCTCTGGCCTCTTTTGCTAATTTATCAGCTGCTTCATTGTAATCAATGCCTACACGAGCAGGAATCCATTGTAAAATACAACGTTTTCCTAAACACTTTAGTTGATTTAAGAGTTTATGGGTGTCTTGTGTGAGCTGGGTATCGCCATTTTTGATTGCCTCCATGGCTGATCTTGAGTCACTGTAAATTATAATTCCTTCAGATTGTTGAGATGATGATAGTTTTAAGTAGGCTTCAAGTGCTTAATTTATTGCGCAGAGTTCGCTGGTAAAATTGGAAGCGATTCTCCCAGATCCAACTTTTATTGATAGTTTTTCACCTTTCGGGAGTAGAAGGAGAACACCAGCGCCTCCATTAATCATATTGGTGTCTGACGATCCATCGGTATAACAAATAACCTATTTGGAGAATGAAAAAAGGTTGATAGTATTTTAGGCCTTTTTCTTTGAACATTTCTTTTGGTTCCTTTCTTTGTACAGAGTTTGGTAAGGTTCAGATTTATGGAGGTATTTGAAGGTAAAGGACTGGACTGGAAAATAGAGATTCTTTGTTTATGTATTTCTTTCCTGATAGTGTCATCATATTGTAAAGTTGATGATCTCTGAAGTCTGCATTTTTGATTCCAATGTTCATACGTTTTTAAGGAGATATGATCACTTTGGTAGCTTCTGATATTATTTATGAATTTTATGGTGACAAATTTTCGTCTGCCCTCCAGCAGGTCAAGCCCACATTCCTGTTGGGCTCTGATGTTGTTAGTGGATGAGACTACACCAGTGATAATCTTGGATGCTTTTTCTTGCATTTCGTCTAATTTTTTCTTTACCGATGAGGCCGAAGGTGACCAGATAGGTGCTACATATTCCATTATTGGCCTTATTATTGTAGTCTAAGTAGTTTTGAGGATTTTAGGCTTTGGGCCCCAATTTGTTCCACAAAGCCTTTTCAGTATATTTAATGTTTTTAGAGCTCTGTTGGAAGTGTCAGAGATGTGTTGTGCAAAACGTAATTCCTGATCAAGCGTAATACCAGTATTTTGGATTTGTGACTTTTTCAATTAGCTTGCTGTTGGTTGATCATGACTTTGGGATTGTAGGAATGTCTATTTTTCCTGTCTGTACTAAAGGTGCTTAGTTTTGTTTTGTCTGGGTTGATTTTGAGTTTAAGGTCATCTGACCATTTTTCTAATCCTCTCATGGATTTGTTTAGAAGCTCCTCTGATTCTTTGATTTTAGCACTAGTGTGCCAGATGGCTATATCATCTGCATAGCAAGTTACTTTTGTGTCTTCTGTAAGGTAGGGATGAATGTTATTGACATATAGAAGGAACATGTAAGGGACTGAGTACTGAGCCCTGGGGAACACCAGCCCAGGTTCTCCACTCTTTTGATATTGCTGCATTGATTCTGACTTTGATCTTTCTTCCTCTAATGAAATCAGCAATCCAGATTAAAGCGTTTCCTCTAATTCCAATATCTTGTACTGTTTGTATTAATTTTTGGATCAAAACACGATCGAAAGCAGCAGTCATATCAAGGAATATTTCAGTTGTCTTTTTTGTTGGTTTTTCCTGAAATGAGTCTATTATTGTTTGGCAGAAGTGGAATAATTGATCTATTGTAGAATGACGAGTTCTATAGGCAGTTTGGTAGTAGTTGATTTTCTTATTTTTTGTCAGCCAGTGCATAAGCTTGGAGTGTATGATTCTTTCAGTAATTTTACAAAGTATGATAGTTAGTGCGATAGGTCTATAACTTTGACATTCTGCTGCATTTCTGTCAGGTTTCTGAATGGGTACAATAACTGATTTTTTCCATTCTTTTGGAAGTTTGCCTGTTCTCCAAGAGGTATTGAGAATGTCTAGAAGTTGTTCTTTGGCATTTTTGCCAAGGTGTTTGACCATATGACCAAAGATAAGATCATTACCAGGAGATTTATTTGGTACAGTTTTCTCGATTGATGAATTTAGTTCACTTAGTGTAAATTCTTCGGAGAAAATATCATTAGTTTGGTATGTTCTTGCTTGTTTTAGTATTTTACTTTTGAGTTTATTGAGGGTCTTGTCGTCTCTGTTATACTGAAGTTTGGAGTTGTTTGAATAGGTTTTTGCCAGTGTATTTGCTATTTCTTGATCTGTAATAGCTTGTTTCCCAGCATATATGATGAAGTTTGTTTTCTGTTGGTTCTCTTTTTTGATATTGTTGTCTAGGATTCTAATAATGTTCCAGTGTTGGCTGTCTTTTCTTGGATCCGGGTTACTGCAACGCTCCGCCCATTTCTTTTGTTTGCACTTTCAAATTTCCTTCTCTATTTTGTGTGTTACGTCCATTAATTTCTTTCTGTATTCATCAGTTTTATTAATTCTGAATTGTTCGTTGATATTGTCTCTTTCTGTAATCATTGAATCAATATTGTGATCTTTCCAGTATGGTATCCAGGTATTTTTCCGCTTGCTTCTTGGTATTGTTGCTTTGGCAGCTTTACTGATGTGTGAAGTAAGGATTAGAAAATTTCTGTCGAGGTTTCCAGAGACAGGTTCATCTTGACAGAGGCTCTCCAAGATTTGAGTAAACCTTGTCCAGTCGACTATTCTGAAGTTTCATTTCCTTTTGATTTGCTGTTCTTGATCAATCTTGAAGGTTAGTTTTGTTATTATGGGTCTGTGGTCACTGATGGCATTTCCCAAAATTTTCCATTGTGCACTTGATGCAATGCTATAATTAATAGCTGTGATGTCAATAGCAGATTCAGTTCCCGTAGTTTTAGAGAGATAGGTGCTCTCTCTATTGTTAATTGTTGTGAGTTCCAAATCTGTAAAGAGGTCTTCCAATTGTTGACCTTTATGGTCTAAATAGGGGGGAGCCCGATTTAGACCATAAAATGAATTAGGTGCATTTATTGAAATAAATATTTTTTTAATTTAAAAAAGTTCTAAGAGTCAATTTTTAAACAAACATACAGTATACTTGGAAATTGTAGACAGATGGTATCGATACTTCAGCATATTTCTTATTTATTACTACTACAACTACGACTACTAGAAGGTGCTTCACTAAAGATTTAAATGTAATATTTTTTTGTAACGTTTTTATTGAATGCTTCTCTTCACAAAACCTATAAGCAGAACAAAATACTCTGCTTTTATTTCTGCTATCGTTAAGCAAAAATGGCAGGAAACATTACAAAGTAAATTTTTATATGAAACACAAAATAAATTTAAATATAACTTTCATTTTAATAAAAAAAAGTAATTTTTTTAAATGATGAAAGTAATATGAGTTTAAATAATACACATTTCTGTAAATATAATATTTATTGTTGATCTATGTCTACATGTAAATTAAAAGTAGAGACGCTACCCGTGTGGTGGCTGGGATAAGAATAGCCCCAGTGTAGCTCATGCATGTCGTATGAGGCGACTAAAATCGGTACCCAAGGAGGGCAATGGATGGCAATGCTGTAGCCAATGAAGTTCTAACTGGCTCGGCTATTGCTGTTACCCTCCTGCCATGATCAGAGCTTTATACAGCTCAATAACACCTTATCCTTACATTGTTCTCTACAACGGGGAATATGAAAAGCATTATTGCTTCGCCCTTTTAAAGCAGTCCTTATAAGGACTAAAAGTAGAGACGATTTGGAGTTTAGGAGGAGAATTCCAGACGGTAACAAATGGCAGTGCCGTAGCTAAAAGTTTTAACTGAGGCATGGCTATTGCTGCAACCCTCCATAACCAGAGCTTATAGCTCATTAACACCCCATTCATACATTTCCTTGTACACATAATGAGCAATCTTGCTTCACCCGTCTAGCCGAAAAAGTAAAATAAATGTAGAGATGTACATATTTTTATTATGGCTATTTGCATTGGGCATTGTTTATCGCTGGCAAGTTTAATTAGAGGGCATTTTTGTGAGAGGGAGATGTTATATTAGATCAGTGAAGAATGATGGTATTATTGAAAAGGTTTATGAATTGTATTTTATATTTTATGACCTGAATTGATATAATTTGGATGAATACCGTAAATTCCTTGCTTTACCTGACGGAGAAACATGACAAACGTTTTGGCACGAAAGGCTACAGAGAAACCTCATGTGGAATTCAGATGCTTCACCTGAACGACCCGCTAATGTTCGCATCAAATGAAACAACGATTTTAAAATCATAAAAATTTCTTAATAAATGTGTTTTCAACCATCTCACTTCAAAGCTGAAGTAGAGCATAGCAGACGGCTTTTCGTGATAAAAAGTGGAAAAGGGGGGGGGAGTTATTAGTAAAAGTATTTAGGAATACGAGAATTACATTCAGTAGTTTTCAGTATGATAGAAGAGCTCCAGTTCCGTATGAGACGTGGTTCCTGAAAGTCGAATTTTCCGCAACGGCAAACATGCAAAACTATGCTTATAGTCATAGAGGTAACCAACGTGTCCTGGAAAGTCATGGTAACAAAATCCATGGATACCTTAAACCGTTATGGGCGCTTTAGGAACCATAGATAAAGATTCTTCTGTAGATAATTACATTCAGCCTTCCCTACTTGTAACTCACAAAGAACGTTACCTAATACAAAATAAGGGCAAATGAGTACGCGTAAAAACACCGTTATGAATTAAACTATAGAAAGAGAAGATAAAAAACCGAAACTTCAAAATCTCTGAAGAAATAACTTCTTTAACATTTAATATAAAATTATTTTAAAGAGTCACTTTGAAAAGATGTGCTCTGTTTAATCGCACGAAGAAATGAATAAGACAGTTCACAATTAAACTGCACATGTAGAATGAGTTATTTATTATTTCTATTATTAATAAATAGTAAATTGTATCATTTTTCTAAAAGGGGTCTAAGGGAGCGGAGAAGAGTTGTGCCATATTTCTGGAGACCAGTATTTTCCTAATGGAACCAAGTTCCATCAATAGTTAAAAAGAAGTCTGATCTTGAAGAAGGGATTAAGATAAAGGGATATTGAAAAATATATTTCAGATTGTAAAAATTTACTGTTTAATTAATATGATTTACTTTTATTTTGATCAATAATATTTATTTTATTATTATAACTAAAAATGAAATATATCTCTATTTGCAAACCCAACAATTCTAATTCCACTATTATAATTGAAAGATACGAATTCCATTATCAGAATGCATTGGAATACAAGCTTCTGTTCAATCAAAATCCATAAGTAATCATTATTATTTTATATGAAACTCTTAATAGTAAGGTGTGGGAATATTCTTACTTAAATTTTATATTATTTTTTTAAAAAAGCCACTATTTTATTTTATTTTTTAAGAAAATATAATTTGCAATATTATTTTATTAATAAATAAATAATTTCAGAAATAAATTGCTATCTTTAAATTAGATATATACACATGTAATATAATGAGCAAAGTAAATTCGTGGAGTTTACACATTGACTTGGAAAGTGAAGTGTATCAGAAAATATACACAAATAACTATTGCTCTAAATTTTAATATATATCTATAAAAATCATAAACGAAATAACATTGAATTTAAAAATGTACAAATTTCCGTTTTAAAAAATACGATTTCGATTTAACACTTTTATTGTGTGTGTGTATTAAAACGCTATTTAGGTACATAGACTCACAAGTTTTAGATGTAATAAGTTTTAAAATAATAATACATCCTATACAACATGGATTTAAATGACCTATTATTATAAGCATATAACTGCTCCACTAGTTATTGTAAGTACTGATGTATTTATGAACGTTCTGTTCTGGTCGACGGAAAGTTTATTATTATTAATTTTCCGATTCGTTTAATTGTAGCATAAAGGTCCTGTACCATAAAAGTATTAAATCGTTGGACACATCCATTTCTCCAGAGCATTTCGATGAAATGTTTATCATTCAAACTTCTATACATAATAACATGTGGACCGAAGTCATACCTCAATAAGAAACTTATGGCATTGCAGAGTCATTTCTGAAGGATTATTTTCCGTTCTTTCTAAGTAGTATGGGAGTCACTTTGAACCAGATCAAGATCAAGATAAGATAAGGAATCGTGACGTGATTGGTTGTTTATTTGATGACGTAATTGTGTGTGACGTTATGTGTTTGGAATGTTTGGAATTTCCCTGGGGCTTATGTGTCAGTGAAGTCAGGTCTTGTGTTTTGGTTTTCCCATCTGGAAGTCAAGTCACTCGATTTTAACTTTTATCATGTACAGTTCTGTGAAAAGAAAAGAAAAATGTACCGTTCTCTTTATTTTTGAAAGCAGCATAACAGTTTTCTGTCTATTTCTTTTTGTTACCTTGCATGAACATTAATTTATCCTGTCTTCTCAATCCCCAAAATTTGTATTTGTGTTATCTGGCACACTACGATACCTTTTTAAAACAGAATTGCATTGAGGTATATAAAGTAATGAATTTATTTATCAAATTCTAAACAGAAAAAATATGCAAAAATTTCACTGTGGAAAACACAACAACAATAACACACATCTTTGTTCATTTAAGTTTATAAATGCATATTTTTAATTTGCTGAAATATTATTATTTACAGAGAAAAAAATTAGAAACATGCAATTACCTAAAAATATTCAAAGACTTTTGTGGTTCACTCATTATTTTACTTTACTGGACAAAACACCACAACACAATACGATAGCTGCACTGGATGAACGAATTGCCTAAACTGAAAAGGCACTCGACTCGATTGTTTTTCCTTATAGTATTGTTTACTTGACCGTTCCTTCTAAAATGAAACTTTTGCGCCGATGACTCACAATCATGTTTCCGCTTGCTGTTGGATATGATGCTGATGTGAATTTATCTTACTTTGTGACATCATGGGGCAAACCTCATCTCTGTGTCTCAAATGGTATTCTATATTATTTGTCCTTATTATGTTAAGTATTTTTAGCCTCAAGCAGCGTTTTTGATGTTAGAGCATGTGATTAGTTCTCTCACTCATATGTCTGAAATTGTTGGGATGGGAAAAAAATATACCATTAGGTAGTGATGGTGAAAGGTAGTTGAGAGGGTGACAGTGGTCTTCCCTGTAATGATCCCCCCACCCCTCTCCTCCAGAAGATGTCCGCTCAGGATGTAAGACCATGTGACTAGTTCTGTCACTCATATGTCCGAAATTGTTGGGATAGAAAAAAAAATAACATTAGGTGGTGGAGGTGAAAGGGTAGGGAAGAGGGCGACAGTGGTCTTCCCTGCAATGCTCCCCAAACTATCCCATAACCCTCCGTTCCTCCCCACATCCCTCCCCCTTCCCCTTCCATTCCCCTCCTCCAGAAGATGTTCACTCACCTTAGTGGAGACGAGCGAGCTCGTCATTTTCGGATATCTATTAGTGATGTCACCTCTAACTGATACTGATAACTTCAGACCAAAAAAAAAAAAAAACGCGTTTTTTTTATTATGAGAATAAAATTATGATAATATAATTATCCACTTCTTTTCGGCTCCTCCAGCGCCAAAATTTCCCCTATCGGTGACTTTTGGTACTAAATCATTTTTTCGAGGGAAATCATCTCCCATGCCTTCAAAAGTCTCAGTATAAAATTTGGTCTCATTCCGTTTATTGGGTTTAGCTACAGATGCCTCCAAAGAGGGAAAGTTATTTTATGGCCACCCTGTATAAATGCTGTAAAATTATTACTGTAAATGCTAAAATATTATTCAACCGTAGAAACAATAAATTACCAAATACAGTAACTATTATTAATACATTATATAGAGAGAAAAATCTGTACGAATTTCGTTGTTACAAAAAAAAAAAAAAAAAAAAAAAAAAAAAAAAAAAACAGAATTAAACCATTTGTAAATATGTAATCACAATATGTAATAATAATTTTAATAATAAAAGAGGATAAGGGTCAAAGCTGTATAACTGAGAGGAGACCTCCACATAGCCTTTAAAGGAATGCGGAGAACCGACCAGGGCTTCTGACCTAATGTCCAATCCTCACCTTCTCGTGGTGCACCCTGTTGGGTATCTACTTTGATACTGAACGAACGAGGATGGGCTGGCAATTTGGGATTTAGCCGACCAAATTGTATTCTTATTGGTTAAACCAAAATAAAAAATGATGGTACAACATGACAAAATTTCATGCCGGCTGGGGCGTCGCCCGGTTAAACAAGGCCCCCGTTGTTTTCGCCAGGGAACCAGGGCGAACAGCGAAAAGTCAGCTACTGGAACAAATCTGAAAACAAACCCCAACTCAACATCACCAGAGTTAAAGATCGGTACTATCAATGTCAGAAGCCTGAATGGCAAAGAAATGGAGCTAGCTGAGGAATTAGATAAGTACCAGATCGACATAATAGGGGTGACTGAAACAAAAAAGACCAAAACTGGTGAGATCTTTCGGAGCAATAAATACAAAATGTTATATTCAGGCAATGACAATCAAGGAAAAGAAGGAGTAGCCATAGTATTCAACACAAAATACGAGGCTAATCTTCTTGAATGGCAGTCAGTCTCAAGTAGAGTAATGTGGGCAAATATGAGAATGGGGAACTGGACAATGAGACTTATTTGTGCCTATGGTCCCACAGAAGGTTCTACTAAGGTAGAAGTGGAGGAATTTTTTGAGGCTTTAGAAAAAGCAACTGACACAATGAAAAAGGAAAAGTTGGTCCTTGTTGGGGATCTAAATAGTAGAGTAGGAAATGATTGTGAGACACAAAAATATTTTGGGAAAATTTGGAGAAAAGAGCAAAGCTAATAATAATGGCAAATATCTGTTGGATTTCTGCTCAGGACATGGACTGGTTATTACTAACACCATGTTCCAACATAAAAATGTGCACAAATTCACATGGAGAGAAGAGGCTAGGAATAAGAAAAGTCTCATTGACTATGTTATTGTTGATAGTGATGTTTTCTCCCTGGTGCAGGACACCAGAGTGTACAGAGGATTTGAAATTGGAAGTGATCACTATTTAGTCTTGAGCAGGATAAAATTGAATTTCATATTGAAAAGAATAACATGTAAGAAGGTTTTAAAGCGAATAAAAGTTGAGCAGCTCTCAGATGTGAACTGTAGGCTAAAATACAGAAATATTATTGAAAAGAAAATGAAAGAGTTTGAGAACAGGAATCAAACCTTGGAGATTCAGTGGCAAACTCTGAAGGAAACATTGATTGATTCTGCCAGAGAGGCATGTGGTGAGGTTGTGTGCAAGGAAAAAAAAATCAGAACTCCCTGGTGGACACAGGAAGTTAAAGAGGCAGTGAAGGAAAAGAAGAAAGCATATCAAAAGTTCCTGGCAAATAAGTCAGCTTTTACTCTTACAGAATACAGAGACAAATGTAAGAAAGCTAAACAGTGTGTAAAACTAGCTAAACAAAAGTCATGGGAGGACTTTGGCAAGAATATAGAAAATAAATATCAAGAAGGTGGCAAAATATTCTGGAGGTTGTTGAAGAAGCTTAGGAATGGAGGAAAGAGTGCTGTAAAAGGAATTAGAGATGATAAAGGTGAAATGAAAACAGGAAATAAAGATATCCTTGAAGTATGGAGTAATTACTTTGAAAAACTGCTAAATGAAACAAGCAGTGATGACAGCACAGTGATAAAAAAACACTGACCAGGCATGCAGTCAGGAATACATATCCATACTTGAAGTAGAAAAAGCCATCAAAGGCTTGAAATGTGGAAAGGCAGCAGGAGTAGATGATATTCGACCAGAAATGCTGAAGTATGGTGGTATAAAAGTCTTACAGTGGCTGCACTGCATAGTTCAGAAAGCCTGGACAGAGGGACGAATTCCCGATGATTGGAGTAGAGCTCTCATAGTACCCATATATAAAAAGGGAAATAAAACTGAATGTGAGAATTACAGAGGTATTTCCCTACTGAGTGTTCCTGGCAAGATCTATGCAAGTATACTTGAGAAACGGTTGAGAAGAATTGTGGAAGAAAAGCTTGGTGAAGAACAAGCTGGATTCAGGCCAAACAGAGGCTGTCAGGATCAGATCTTCACTTTACGACAAATAGTCGAGAAAGCATGGGAATATAACAAAGATCTGTATTTAAGTTTTGTCGATTTGGAAAAGGCATATGACAAGGTGCCAAGAGAGAAGCTATTCAATACGCTGCAGTTATATGGTGTCAATGGGGCATTATATCAAGCAATACTTAGTCTTTATTTGAGTTGTGAGTCAGCAGTTAGAATTGAAGGAAGTACAGGAAGATGGTTTAATGTTAAATCTGGTGTGAGACAAGGATGTACATTATCCCCTCTGTTATTCATTATCTATATGGATCACATTATGAAGGAATGTGGTATTAAACCTGATATCAAAATTGGAGATGTTAATGTCAGCTCTTTGCTTTATGCGGATGATGTTATACTTCTAAATAAATCCGCTACAAGTCTGCAAGATTCTCTGACTAAATTGAATAGCTGTTGTAATAGATATGGTATGAAGGTCAGCAATAAAAAGACAAAGACAATGAAAATAGGCAGAATCATTGAAAATGTCAACTGTGTGGTGAATGGAGAACCAGTGGAACAAGTAAAGCATTTCAGCTACTTAGGCACAATTTTTACTGAAGATGGTAAACTAAATATAGAAATAGACAACAGAATCAGCAAAGCTGGTATCGTGGGAAGTCAATTGAATAAATTCATATGGAATAAGAAAGAAATTAGTCGGAACACTAAATTAGCTGTATACAAGACTGTGTTCAAACCAATTTTAACTTATGGATCTGAGAGCTGGGTCAGAAGTAAAACACTTGACCAAAGACTAGAGACCGCAGATATGAGAGTCCTGAGAAAGATTAGAGGCGTGAACAGATGGCATCAATGGCAATATCATATTAAAAATGAGGATATTAGGAAAGAACTTGACATTGTCAGCATCCAGGAATGCGTTAGCAGAGCTAATCTCAGATGGTATGGTCACTTAAATAGAATGGGAGAGGAAAGATTAGCAAAACAAGTGTTCTCTGCCAGGTTGGCAGGAAAACGACCCAGAGGAAGACCAAGATATAGGTGGATCAATACGGTACAAAGTGCCTTAGACGATAGAAATATAAGATCTGATAATGTTGGAGTCTTGACAAGTGACAGACTGATTTGGAGGAAAATTGTAGATAGGAAGTTAGTAATGATGTAATTTTTTCATGTAGTACTGTCATATCCTGTACACCCCTTGAGGGTACATGGCAGGAATTTGATGATGATGATGATGATGATGATGATGAGAGGATCGAATTTAACAAAAAAAATGTAGTCAACGTATGTATCATATGTAATCAAATGTACGTAATGTATCACATGTAATTTAAATATGTAATCGCAATATGTAATCATAATTTTAATGAAAAAAAATTTTAATTTTTATTGCTGCATGTATGTAATTTATCTGAGAAATAATAACGTGTTAAAAATATTATTATTATTATTGTTTTTATTATTATTATTATCCGTCTAATAGACACACAAGGCAGAAACGATAATATCAGCAAATAACAGACATAATACACTGATATCACTCCCTTAATTAATTCTTTTATAATTTTAAACAGCCGGCATGCTGATTCACAAGAATAGAACATTATTGTGCCTAACCATCTTTTGTAATTGATGTTTAAAAAATGTAAACCAAATTCTCTCATGACATGATAAGAGCATGACATGATAATCGCTTCTCGGCCTTTTGGCTTAGATCAAGTGTGTAGTGTCTGTTCTTAACCGTTAATATCGGTACGAGTCCCATCGGGTTTCATGATATTTAACCGGAAATTTACAGAACTTCGTAAACCCCGAACTGGGGAAATATCAAACACTTGGTGGTGGGAATAGTTAGGCTCCCCCCATCTGATCATGCCCTCCATTCTGCCGCTTGTGCGTACCCTCGGAATTGAGGTTGACGCCACAATACCGGCAAGGGCGATGGCGAAAGCCATCATAGACTGCGTCGGCGCAGAGAACATTTTTGGATTTACCCCTTATGGGGGAGGAAGATACCAGGTAGTGACCAAAAATATGGAGACCAGAGAAAAGCTTCTCCAAGGGTTTGACTGTGGTAAAGTAAAAGTATCTCCCTTCATGGTTGGGAGCATCCTGAGAACCCTTAAGACACCACGATTTCCCCTAGAATATGCAGAGAACAACGATATAATTCATAGCGTATTCTCTAAGTGGGGAGTTGTACGGGAAATCCAGGTTCACAATGACCCCGACAATCCTGAGTGGAAGTCAGGGGAAGTAACCATCTCTCTTGAAATGAGGACCGAAGTTCCTAACTTTGTCCTCATAGGATCTGCCCGGGTAATGGTAAATTACCCAGGCGTCAAAAAGCAATGCTTTAGATGTGGTGCCTTCAATCATCTTGGGACAGACTGCCCTCGCATAAAATTCAAGAACTGCCTAAAAATTGGCCACAACCAAGAAAAATGTGAGGCAGCTTGTTTGAAATGTGGGGTCACTGACCACAGAGTCGACACCTGCCCATCCAGAACCCTCGCAGAGAGGATGGGTGGTGCAATCACATCAGCAACAAAACCAAGTAATGAAAAGGTTACAACACAGGAAGAGTTTCCGTCTCTTGAGCCCACTCCTGATCATGCCGCCATGTCTAAGACAACGAAAAGGTCCCGTAAGGGAGGGAAACCTACCAGAATTGCAGAGACCAGCAATAGGATCCCAACAGAAGAGACTGACAATGCAGAAACCATCATGGTAACTCCCACGGACGAAAGCGGAGCTACCACTGCCAATATAGACATCGCCAATTCAGATACAGTAGAAGAAGCTGAAGTAGAGATGGAGACGAACACCAAAACTTCCAAACGGCCATTAAGTCCGCAGGAAAAAGAGCTGACAAATCTCAAAACAGCAAAAGTATCTGAAACCGAACACCCAGAAGTCCTTCATGCAAAAGCAGGGGAGACTCTAAAACATCTCCTTAGAGGTATGCCCGGGGTAGCAGAAAAGTTTAAAGAGGCAATAGATAAAGTAGGAGAACCTGAACTCCTCCTCACAGGGAAATATGGACCCGACATCGTCAGTGCAAAATGGGGTGACCTCTTCGTTGATGACATCAGCAAAATCACCCCTGAGCAAGTAGAGGTAGCCCTGGATATAGACGAGGAGGCAGCTTCGGCGTTCTACATAGCGCTCTGCAAACTAGACATGGCCAAGGGAAGTGAGGTGGCAAAAAGAATCATAACAGTCCACAACAAAAGAAAGGAACAGTAACCACCTTGTGGATTTCTGTACTCAGCTTCACTGGTTTTTAGTTCCCACAGGTGGGGGAGGACCTGAGAACCCGAGCAGCGAAGGCTTACAGCGAGGCGGTGCAGTTCCTTGTGAGCTGCATCACTCGGGGCCAGATCCTTCCTCCACCTCTAAGTTTATCTTTCCATTCCTCTCTCTTTGTTTTGTTACATGTTTCCTTTTTAGGATTTTTCCGTTTTTTTTAAAGTGAAAAATAAACGACTGTTTTAGAAGCGCCCCTGGGGGAAAAACAGCCAAAACAGGTCAACTGAGGCTTCTTTTACCTACCCTACCCTACCACTATGCACTCTATCTTTATTTCCTCTCCTACTATCTGCTGACTCTCAGCCTATCTTACTCTACAGGCCAATGATGAAGTTTGTTGAACTCACAAAATATATATATAGACCCTTGGAGAGTAATGGATGGCAATGCTGTAGCCATTGAAGTTCTAACTGAGGCTCGGATATTGCTGTTACCCTCCTGCCATGATCAGAGCTTTAATAGCTCAATAACACCTTATCCCTACACTGTCCTCTACAGATAACGGGGAAGATGAAAAGCATTCTTGCTTCGCCCCTTTAAGCCAGTCCTAATAAGGATTCAAGTAAAAAAACGATTAGATTAGATTGGAGTTTATTGAGTTTGGTGGGGGACTGAGGAAATAGACCGTGAGATGCGGTGATTAATATACTCTTGGAGGGTTACGGATGTCAATGCTCTGGCCAATGAAGTTCTAACTGAGGCTCGGCTGTTGCTGTTACCCCTTGAGACGCAGCGAATCGAGAGTTTGAGTTCGCTTTCTTAAGGTTTTGCCTTAAGGGAGCAATTTGAGTCTCCGGAGAAAGTGTTTTCCTGCACGGCCCGGTGAGGGGCTTTGTCGGTGAATGCTTTTTTTCGGAATATGAGCGGTTCTGCTCGGTGATGGGGGAGCCCGTCACTGAGTGGAATAAACGCTGAGATATGGAAGGTCTTTCGGTCACTATGGAGTGGTCTAGAGATCGTCCGAATTTTTAGAGTTCGCCTTTACTTAAACATCGGTCGTTTGCGTTTATTGTGTCTTGAAGATCATGCAATTTTTGAATTAGTGCTCTCACCAAAACACTTCAGAGTCCTGCAGCAGTGCTGGTAAGACTACAACTGCACGGTAAGCGTTTGTTTTTTCTTTAAAGTCCATATTAACAGATATGGAACAGCAGCCAAACGAGATAACGTTTGAAGAAGTATATCGGGAATTTATCAGACTGAGCGAGCTGCTCAACAAAAACATTGGCCAGGAAAGGTGAAACTTTATGATACGCTCCCCCCGGTAAGTGTCACAGATTTGACGCGGAGATTACGGAAGATCAGTCAGAATCGGCAAACCCCACTATTTCTGATTTTCAATTCCGCGCACGCAAAAAGCGAAGAACAACAGATGAACCACTCAAAGACAACATAACGAACAACATGATCAGGTTTCGGACTTCACTGCTTCTCCCGGAGAAAAGGTGCCTCCGATTATATTACGAGAGAAGCAGAGATGGGAAGCTTTAAGATCGACAATGTCCAACCTACACAATGGCTATGTAAAGGCCAAAAATGTGGACGAAGGAATAAAGATATATCCTACAACGATGATAGACTATAGGCGACTAACAAAAGAAATGGATAATAGAGGTATAACGTATCATACATTTTCTCTCAGCTCGGAGAAAAATTTAAAAGTAGCGTCTGGGAAGACATTGATAAGTTGCTGATCTTAATTTGCAGGATCTACCTCCTGTTAAGGTCAGCAGAATGTACAGATCCAACAAATCTCCCATGCCGTTAGTCCTCGTAGAGATCCATAACATATATAAAAATAGACGGAAACAGCCAAACAGTCCTCTTCCTCTAGTAAAAAAACATCAGAGGCCCCTGCACCACAGCCGGAGGCTCGGCATCCACAGACCTTCAAAGATAGAGTGAACCAAAAGCAAACAAGAAGTTATGCTGATGTGGCCTTTACAAACCAATCAGCACCTACAAATCTAACAGATGTTATTACAGCCTCTCTAGCCAACATACTACAAGGCGTCAGCTTGTCAAACCCTTCAGCAAACTCCACCATAAGATTTCTCCGTGAAACACAGGCCATCATCACAGTACTAATTGATGAGTAGAAACAATCTTATTCCAGCCTCTTTGCAGATCATTGCATGGAATGCAAATGGTCTAAGAAACAAAATTCTGGAGCTGCAAGAATTCACTAACAGATATCAACCAGATGTTATATTAATCAGCGAATCTCATCTAACACCCTTAGATAACCGTAAAATAATGGGTTACAGCCTATACAGAAATGATAAATTGGTCTACAGAGGAGATGGCACTGCCATCTTCATTAAAAACTACACCAAGCACAATTCTGTGAACAACCCTCTAACCACTAATCTTGAGATCACGGGCGTGGAGGTGTTCACCAGCTCGGATGGCGGACTGAAAACCTACTCTGCGTACAACCCACCCCTAAAAACTCTATTACACTCTGACCTAAATGCCATCTTATACGTCAGAGAACCCACCATTATAGCCGTGGATCTGAATTCCAAGCACCCTGCATGGAATTGCAGATCCACCAACAAGAACGGTTGCATCCTTTCCAACTTCATAGGATCACACAATGCTGTTGTGGCAGGCCCCCATCGAACTAACGCATCTTAGTACGTTTGGAACTGCGGACATCCTGGATATAGCTATCCTGAGGGACATTAATCTTCAACACAGCCCAAGATCATTAAATGAGTTATCATCTGACCACAACCCAATACTACTTCAGATAGGAAGACAAGAATACCCGTCTCCTCTCCTTCACTCCCATATATCGTGGGATAGACTGTCGGAAGTGCTCAGGGATAGTATTAGCCCTGTTCCTCAAAAGACGGCATGGAATCTGCAGTTACAAGCCTCTCCCAACTAATTAACTCCGCTATAACGGTAGCCACAACGAATCTGTCCACAAACCTGGTCGTCTGCCTGAAGACATTATGAACTTGATCAGGGAGAAAAACAGAGCCAGGAAAACATTTCGTAACACTCGCGCACCGCAAGATAAAACAAATCTAAATAGACTTACTGGGGGCTGTGATTTTAATTTTGCACTCAAGGCACTCATGGATCATTAAACCAGGCAATGATAAACAAAAATTTCGTTCCGTAGGTGCGATGAATAGACACTTTGCATAGAAAATATATTCATTGCAGTCTCTAGATTTACTGTCTCACCTGCATTGGGAAGCTTTCGGAATACTGTGCAAGTCAATCAGATTAGTGGACTAATATGGAGTATTTTATTTTGTATAATATGGAGCTGGAATAAACTGGATTAGATATTCATTTATTAGTAGTCGCGGCTCGTGGTTTGAAATCGTTGGAGGTGCTGCAACTTTCGAAATACACACACACACACATGGTAAATACAGTTTATACGTGTTTGGATAAAATATCAAAATTATGGTAAAAATTAAACACAAATTAAACATGAAAAAAATATTGTTTATTATCGAAAAAATTATACAGTTTAGTATAATTCAAAATTACTTCAAAAAATAAAATCCATTCTTCTTGTGTTGTTTCGAGCGAAAAATGTCAATAACTTTAGTTTGGAAACTCGACCACGAAAAGAACCACATAGTCCTCGTTCCCTAGATGTACGAAATACTTTAATCACAAAACATTTTGATTACAGTATTTTGTTTTTATATGTGAACAGATTTATTTTACTACCTAACTGGAGGACTGACGGGGCTTGAAAACAATAAGATTTTTTCTCTCTCTCTCTCTCTCTCTCTCTCCCTCTCTCGCTCTCTCTCTAGGGCACCACTACCATTTTGTCTAACTCTTCGCCTACCTGAGATACTAATGCACCATAGTATCACACACGAAGTCCAAATTAGAGATGCACTAATATCCATCCACCTCTCTGTGTATGATTTATAGAGGGGCAAGTTATTTCATCTCTTACAAAAGTGATTTTTGATGTTTCCTTCCGAATAGTGAGTTGTCTCAAGTGAAATAGAAAAAACACGCAGTCGAAGGCAAGAAAATAATGAGAGGATTAATCGTCTATGCTAGTAGTATTATGTCAAGTGGTTTGCACGCAGATGCTCTTGGGTTTGATAGTTTAATGGGAGATGAGATAATTCTCCATAACAAAATTCTGAGAAATGTCAAATAATTTCATTTTCTTTATTATTCTTATTATTTAAATAAACTTCACGAGAAGAAAGGAGATTTAGGATGGAACCATTTTTCCCCCATCTTCTCGTCAATGATTTTGACATGTTCATCTTCACTGCATATCGCAATGCATACTAATATAAAAGTTTTCTTCTGAAATCTAAGGATCATACCTGTTTTCTTGTAGCTTCCGTATGATATAGAAGTCATATTAAATAAAAAAGAAACTGCAAGCAATCCTTAAGAGAAAGCCATTGAAGGAGAAAGTGAAGGTATAGGCATTGAACTTCCTTAACTCATTCCACACAACAAAATAACAATTTGCTTTAGTTTGCTAAAAGAATTAAACGTGTAACCTCTCTCTCTCTCTCTCTCTCTCTCTCTCTCTCTCTCTCTCTGTTTATACTTCTATTTTTTCTATGTTTCTATTTAGGAGAGCAAGATATAAGAATGAGGAAGAACAAAGGCAAACCTAGTATTTCAGTGTTACACGTCAGAAGACAATTGGGAACGAGAATGTATTTCTAGTAGCAATATTGTTATGCGTAGGTAGAACTAAAGAACTCCTCTAAATCTTTCTTTTTATTTCCTACCTTAACAAAGAAGCATTTTGTAGCCTACCCTTCGGAAATAGGTGTCAGTCTGTCTCCACGTTCGTCATTCCCAGAAATGATTACTGTCTTGTATAACAAACATGTATGGACGAAAGTACATATATATATATATATATATATATATATATATATAATTTTTTAATGGCTTAAATAACTTCCATTTGTCTTCAGACATTTCCTTTCCCAATGAAGAAGTTGGAATATTTCTCTAGGAACGCTGTGAATAATTTTGGAGATAGCGTGTCACCCTATCTTACACCGTCTGTATTTCCACAGTAGAGATGTTTCCATTGAAATGAATTGCTGCTGTGGCATTGGTGTATGTTGATTTGATGGTCCTGACATATGGCTCCTCCACTTGTTCGTTTCGGAATGCTTTAAGAATTGCATAAGTTTTTACTGAATCAAAGGCTTTCTCATAATCAATAAAACCAAGACGTAGTGGTAATTGATATTAATTACACCATTTGATAATCTGTTGTACAACTTGAATATGGGCCATTCTGCTAAAGCGATTTCGAAAGCCTGCTTGTTTTTTTGGTTGTGTTAGGTCTAGAATCGTACAAAGCCTATGAGCTAACACTTTTGTAAACCACTGATAGTAGACTGATAGGTCAGTAGTTCGTCAAGTCTTCTATCTCACGTTTTTATGTATCAGAATTAGGGTGGCCTTCCATGTTCCTGGTACATCATTTGTCTTCAGGCATACAGTAAATAGTTTTGCTGAGAGTTTGTAGATTATTTCTCCACCTGTTTTTAGAAGTTCAACTCTAACTCCATCCTCACCTGCAGCTTTTCCATTTTGCAAGCTTTGGATGCTCCACATAACATCTTCTGGTAGAATCTATGGTACTTCAGCTGTTTCGTAGTTGTCTTTTTCTTCTTCATTCAATTCATCATCCTGATATAATATCGAGTAAAACTCTTCAACTCTTTTTGCTATAGCATATCCCTCTCTGGTAATGGTCCCTTTTTTCTTGTAGTTTGACTGCAACCATCTGTTTGTTGCTGTTCATCAATTGCTGTTTTTTTGTTTTTTGAGATTACGGTTGTTTTCAATTGTTTGTTGTATGAATTTACAATTGAATTTTCTTATTTCTTCGGTGAGATACGTTTTCTGGTCTTTTTCCACAATTCAGAGTGTATTCAATTTTATTCTGTAGGTTATTTGAGTGTTTCATTTCTCTTCGTTTCTTCATAAGCTGTTTTGTTTCTTCAGACATTTTGTCTTGTTTCTGTTCTGTGACGCCAGCTATTTCAAGTGAACATAGGTAATAATGTCTTTACTTTCTGATGAATCAGCATTGTCATCTATAATAAGATGCTTAAATCTATTGTTTAGTTCATGTTAGAATATATTTTAATGTTGAGTTTGTGTACATCAATGTTTTGCTTTCATCTTCGAAACATTTTTATTCTTTCTTTTTTGGCAGTTTATTTGAATCGTACTGTGTGCTATACGATGGTCATTTTTAATGGTGAAGGTGTTTATATCAGAGCAGTCTTGAAAGATGTTGTTCTTATTTCTAAGAATAAAGTCAATTTCACAAATTTTTCCATTTGGACTTTTTCATGACCACTTTCTGTGTGTTTTTTTCTTGAAAAAGGAATTCATGATATAAAAGTTTTCTTTCTCTGCAAATTCTATTAACCTTGCTCCTCTGTCGTCTCTCATGCCATATCCAAAATTTCCCATTGAACTTTCATCTGAATGTTGAATAAGCAATTCTAGCTTTAAAGTTTCCCATTATAATTCTGAAATGATGTTTTCTTTTATTGTAGAGTTGGGATACATCATGATAGAAGGCTTCTATTCTTCATCAGCATGACTTATTTGTGTTGCATAGACTTGGATGATCTTAAGAGTGTATCTTTTTGAAATTTGAACAACAATACTTGCTATTCGATCAGAGATACTGTCAAATTCTATTATGCTGTTCTCCAATTTTTTGTTGATCAAGAATCCAACTCCATTTATTCTTTGCTTATCTTGGCCACTATAACACAGTATGTCTCTGTTTTTTTAATTTAAGAATTTCTTCACCATTACATCTAACTTCACACAGTTCAAGAATGTCCCATTTTAGTCGCTTTAACTTTTCGGTTAGTTCAGTTAGCCATGCTTCACTGCTCAGAGTCCTACAGTTTAAAGTTCCAAGGTCTAGTTTCCAATGGCAGCATGATCTACTTACGTGAGGATTCTAAGCGTCCTCTGCCTTCATGTTTAGATGCCTGCTGCCGTAGGTAGTAACAATCTGGCCTCCTGGGAATGAGGGCCATTTATTTCTGTTTGATTCATCTTGGAAGATTGGGCCATAAATTCACCACGCTCCCCGCAGGTTGGTGAATGGCAATATTTTCACATGGGATCGCCAGTCCCCAACCACTGGTCCACGACTCTTCATTCAACATGTGTTCAGAGCTGCCCTGATATCCAACGGGTGGTTGTCAGGGTTTCTCCCTCCTATCTGTCACTTAGGGAACGCGCTCAGTATCCCGTGGGAGCCCCGAGCTAATAAAAATCAATAATGAGGAAATTTATCAAGTCATCATTACATATACTTAGGACAACATATATCAATGGAACAAAACTTCATGGACGAAATTAAAAGACACACGATGCTTCCATGTACAGCTTTTGGAAAACTATATTCAATATTAAAAAGCCAACTACCATTATGCCCGAAGAGAAAAGTTTTTAACTGACGTATTCTTCCTGTATTAACATATGGCTGTGAAACATGGAAACTAAATGCAAAGGAAATTGAAAAATTAAGAACAACACAATTTAGCATGGAAAGAAGTATGGTTGGTATCACAAAAGGAGTACATGGATAAGAAATCAAACCAAAGTCTCTGCCATCACGGGAAGAATGAAACATCTGAAGTGGCAATGGGCTAATCATATTGCTCGAAGACAAGATCAACGTTGGATAAAAGAAGTAGTGGACTGGATTCCTTCTTTTTCAAGTGTCATCCTCTAGAAGGAGGTTGGCAACCATGATTGGATTCCACCAGAGGAAAAACGACCATGATGTCGACCTAAATCACGGTGGATTGATGATATCATCAGATTTGCAGGAGTGACATGGAAAAGAAGAGCCATGGACAGACAGACAGTTTTGGAGTAATCTTGGAAAGGCATCCAGCAGTGGATCGACAATGGCTGATATTGATGATGATATATAAGTTACGGTTAAAGTGATAAATCCGTTTATTATTAATAATTACCGGTTAAAGTGAATAATTTACGAGAATTAATCACTTTAACCGGTTAAAGTAAATAATTCCTAGAGGAGTCTGGTAAATGTAATAAAAACATGTTTATAGGTTTTATATATAGGTTTTCATTCTCAAGAGAAATTATAACAGCTTAGGTTAGTTTATAATGAAAAAAATTTGGAAAGTACTTCTTTTGCACTCAATGAAATCAGTATAAACTAACCTAACCTAACCTTTATCGGTTGGAAATCATTATAAACTGACCTAATCTAACCTTTATTGGTTAGATTAGGTTAGTTTATAATGAAAAAAGTAAGGGAAGTACTTCTTTTGCACTGAATGAAATCAGAAATCATTATAAACTAACCTAACCTAAACTAACTTGGATGTGGCATGTCGAACCAGAGTGTAGTCGTAGTTTTTCGTGGGCAGATTAATGGGGATGAAAGATAAACGTTGTTGTGGGCCGAGCTTAATGATTACGGGCAGATAAATGGGGATAACAACTAAAAGTTGTTGTGGGCAGATGAGTGGGGATTTTAGATAAATCAGAAGAGGAACTGATCAGTGTATTTTTCCATTGATGAGGAAAGAGGTACAGCAACGACGTTTTCTATCATCCCCATTCATCTGCCCACAGCAATTTTTATTTGTTGTGGGCAGATGAATAGGGATTAATTCCAGATTACTACAAAATTTCCAAGATTACTGCCCGCAATCATTAGGCTCGGCCCACAACAACGTTTATCTTTCATCCCCATTAATCTGCCCACGACAAACTACGCTTAGGTTAGGTTAGTTCATTATGATTTCTGATTTCATTGAGTGCAAAAGAAGTACTTTCCTTACTTTTTTCATTATAAACTAACCTAACCAATAAAGGTTAGGTTAGGTTAGTTTATAATGATTTCCAACCGATAAAGGTTAGGTTAGGTTAGTTTATAATGATTTCTGAGTTGATTGAGTGCAAAAGAAGTACTTTCCTTAACTTTTTTAAGGTTAGGTTAGTTTAAATAAACTAACCTAACCTTACCCAAGCTGTTATAATTTCCATTGAGAATGAAAACGTATATATAAAACCTATAAACATGTTTTTATTACATTTACCAGACTCGTCTAGGAATTATTCACTTTAACCGATTAAAGTGATTAATTCTAATTATTCACTTTAACAGGTAATTATTAATAAATACTTGATTTATCAGTTTAGCTGTAACATATATATATATATATATATATATATATATATATATTTAAAATATTATTTTTATTTATTAATTTTTATTTAAAATATTATTTATATTTAAAATAAAATATAGTTAAAATATTTAAAATGTTAAAAATTAATTTAAGATTATTTTATAAGTTTATTTTGTGTTTCATATTAAATATCCATGTTTGCGAAAGGCTTGTTTTATTCTTTTTACTCTTTTTATATATATATATATATATAAAAAGAGTAAAAATTTTATTCTTTTTATATATAAAAAGAGTAAAAATTTTATTCTTTTTATATATATATATATATATATATATATATATATATATATATATATATATATATATATATATATATATATATATATATATATAATCTGAATTATATATATATTATATATATATATATATATAATCTGAATACGATTGATTTCGAAATTTTGTAAAAAGAATAAAACAAGCCTTTTGCAAACATGGATATTTAATATGAAACACAAAATAAACTTATAAAATAATCTTAAATGAATTTTTTTTCTTATGTATTTATTAAATATTTAAATATAATTCGAGTTTTCAATGCTACACCTTTTTATTAATATAATATAATTTATTTAAATAATCATGCAAAACCATTGAGAAATATATTGATATTGACATATGTTGTGAATGACTTAATCTGATCTCTAGTTAGTGGAAGATGTGTTTGATTCTGGTAAAGGATAAAGGATATTGATATATGTTGTCAATTGTTCAATCTGCTCTCTAATGATGACAGTGGAAGATGTGTTTGGTTCTGGTAAAGGATAAAGTAGATTTTAAATTGTAAATTGTAGAGAATTTGCCAAGTGTTTTCTATAAATGTGATTGTAAATTTTCACTTCATTTTATAAAGTTGGGTAGCAAAATATTTATTTAAAGAAAACTAGTGTTATTTGGGGTTTGAAAACTTATGTGCAATATTAAAACTTGTAAATGTTGATTTTTCATATCCAGCTTCGTCTCTCTATATAAAATACTTATCCTTGTACACAGTAATTATTCACCTTTCGACATATCCTTGCTTTTTCATCAAATACAAACTTAGCCAAATATACCAAACGAATATTCTGAATGCATTTACGACAATATCTCTCTCTCTCTCATTCCTTGCCAAAAATCAACCACATCCAAGCCATGTCATTTTCTTTTGAACTAATAAGCTTAAAAAAACCTCATGCAAGGCACTTGAATCTCTTGTTTCATTAATACTCTATAGCCACATCAATAATATATACATCTAAGTATAAAGCGTGTATTCCGTGATATTTAAAATGTAAAATGATCATTGTCATTTCCCATTTCTCCTAAGGGTGAAAAACTGAATTCTGCCTGATAATTTATTGTAATGAATGGGAAAGTATTGGATATTTCTATAGGAATATGATTATTACATTCATCTTCAATAGGAAAATTACTTTCAATCTTCTTTATTTCTAACTCAGACAGATTTTGAGAAAGACTACGAAAAGGTGGATTAGTGTGCTATAAATGAATTCACTCATCATGAATTAAATGATAAAAATACAAAAAAAAGAGGGAAAACAGAATTTTTAAAATCTCTGAATGAATAAGTTTTAAACATCAAGAAAAAGAAATTAAGGATACGTTTCTGAAAGACTTGCTGTATAATGGCCGCAATTACAATGAGCAGATATGCACATACCAACAATCCTTATTTTATCACTAGTGAAAAAGTTGTCTCGCACGGAGTTTTCCACCCGGAAACTCAAGTTTTTCTTCCCGCAAGACAAGCCAATCATTAGAACACAATCACATAGTGATTCACGCTATTTATTTAATCATTATTAAATCAAATGTAGTTCTTTATTATAAGGTGTACATGTATAGTGTTTCAAATATAGAAAATATTTCAATAATTATTAAATATTTTCATTTGTTTCTAACACAAATATGAGTTACATTATTATTTCAATGAAAAATCAAGAATTTATTAAACTGACATCTTTAAAATAAATTATTACATTTATAATACAACGAGTAATAGAAAAATATCCAACTGCTTATATATTATCAAATATACAAATATTATTTGTATATTTGATACAAAAAAGCAGAAATGAAATAAAGTAGAATTAATGACAATTTCCGTTTCTGATTATGGAAGAGGATTATAGTTGCTATTGAAATTTTGCAACTGTATTCCTATCAATAATTCTGAGTACGAATATTATTCCAAAAAAATATTATTATTTTATTATAATATTAATATTAATATATTTAGTATTAAATATAAATAAAATTAATATATTTAATATGTAATATTAAATATTATTAATAAGCACTGGAACCAGCGGATCCCATTCATACCACGAACAGAAAATCTACCACATTCAGTGGTCATCTCCAAATTAATTACATAAAACTCTGAATTACAATTTAACTCTGAATTTAAGTTTGGCGATGAGCAGATGTTGAACAGCAGCTGCTCGTATTTCTGGATGATTAAGAATTCAGCATGGAACCATTGTGAGTGGTTCCTTGCTGAATATCAAAATCATAACTATAGACGATAAGAATAAAGAACAAGAAACATAATAATTTCAATTAAATATGAAATTATTATGTTTCTTATTAATAAATGAATAATATATGCATAAAATGCATACACATACGCACATCCAATAACAATATTAGTCGAATACGAACCATGCCGTGTGTCTTGCAGAGCGAAGTGTTATTTACTCGATCAGCAGGGCGCAGCCTGCGAAATAGCATTGGCCGTCGTTTCTGTTTTAGGAAACTGAATGCCATCATACAAATACAAATTTTGTGAAAGTGCTCCGAAGCTACTTCACGATCGTATGCCTTTCTTGCACAAATGCACAGCATCGATTGGTGCTGACCAATATACGCATAACGTGGACTGCTGAGTAATGGAACCAACAAGATGTAAATTAAATATCAAATGGAACGTAAATGAACAAGTAGAGCGCATAAAATATTTTGGAACAAAAGTTTAATAGCAAACAAAACATTTGACAAAAAAAAACCCTTAAGATACATTGATGAACATCTAGATATCATCAGGACGTCTAGGTATTCATGAGTGTATCTTAAAGGTTTTTGTGGAGAAACAACATAAAGAAACAAAGCCAATAAAACCGTAGACATGACATCATTTCAGAAAAACCTGAAGACGTAACAATATTAAACAAAAATTGGAACACATATAGCAGAGAAAATTCACGATGAACTGAATTATGCATCTCTGATGGATTAAAGAAATTCATCTGTGATGAATTTCTCTCATTAGGGAAATTCCTTTTTAATGCACATATTCAGCTTTAATTTCATTTTTATAGATGAGTACTTCTCTACTTCTTTTATTGCAATATTTCCTCCATTTCTAAGTTTTTTTTTTCATTTGTTTCCCTGACGAAATCACTATAGACTAACATACTATACCAAGCCTGTTCTCCATTGATAACAGACAACAGGCTTTATATGGTTTTCCTCTTAACGGGGCGGACCACAAAAAGTTGAGGATTGGATATTAAGTCAGAAGCTCTCTTCGGATCTGTGTATTTCTTAAAAAGGAAGGCGAGAGTCTATTGCTGTTATCTCGATTTTCCTCAAACGTCACCTGAAAATTTTATACGGATTTTTAAAATGAATGTTGGTTATTTGTACTCATGCGGATGCCAAGTTGGTGCTGCTGATTCTTGAAAACTGGAGTGTTTCTTCCTGGAAAATAGCCAATCCTGCTTGGCTTGAGAAGATAGCAATTGACGAATATAAACACGCTAGTGTTACAGTCTTAATTTCTTTCTCCATAAATACAACCAGCGAGCAGGGTTAACTGCTGATTGTACATTGCTCACTGCACATTGATGTTAACTCTGTACAGGGTTAACACCAATGTGCAGGGTTAATTACTCTCTTATTTGTATAATAACATCCCCGTTTAGTATTATTCTATTTACTTGCATAGTAGGGTTGTCATTCTTAAAAATTGGAGCTTTCATGAATAAATTGTGCAGGCCCTATGAATATGTGTAATTATAATTACTAATTAATTATAATTATTAATTATAACTAATTATATTTTTAAACGAAAAGAATTAGGTTTAGTAGTGTTAGAGTGCTGAGAACTACTTTGAAAAAAATGATTAAATGTCATATTACATGTGCTTCACCGGTGTATTACGATGTCCTATATTTCGGTATATGTGGTATTTATTAAATATTTAATATATATTCAAATTCAATTAATATTTAATATTTTCATCCATATTTTCTGACGCAACGAACACTGCTAATATTTTAGAAAGCATCAGTACTTTTTTTTTTGGCTAGATGGGTGAAACAAGAATGTTTTTCATATATTTCGTTATCTGTAGAAGAAAATGTATTGATGAGGTAATATATAGGGCTATACGTTCTTATCACTGCAAAGGGGGATCAGCAATAGCAGAGCCTCAGTTAAAACTTCATTCTCTGCAGCATTGCCATCCATGACCCTCCCTGGGTGCTCATTTCAGTTACCTTGTGCGACATGCATGGGCTAGAGTAGGGCTATTCTTATCCCGGCCACCACACAGGGACATCAGTACTTATTTATTTTAACTACTGCTGTACGTAGCAGCAAATACCAATTTGCTGTTTCGTATAGGTGACCATCATTAGCACCATCGTATATAAAAACCTTAGAATTATTATTATTTTTTTTAAATTTCCATAATTTTTTTGCAAGAAGATGACATATTCTTTTATATTCACTTTTATAGCTATTGAGATGTTGAAGACAGCTTTTTCACTCATGCCATTCATATTATGTTTCAACGTCATGCACAAGAATACAAGAATACCTGGAGGGCGCCCTAATAATAGTCCCTTTGTGGATATCTTAGACATTCTAATTGATCCCCTTCGGATATTATGTTAAGAAAACTGTAGAATGATACAAATAACGTTTAGACATTACTGTGATGTTTAGACATTAGACATTAATAAGATTTATACATTACTGTGGATTCTATACCTCTGTTGATATCTATATCTCCTGATATTTTATATTTTATATCCTTATAGTCCTTATAAGGACTAGCTTAAAGGGGCGAAGCAAGAATGCTTTTCATCTTCCCCGTTATCTGTAGAGGACAGTGTAGGGATAAGGTGTTATTGAGCTATTAAAGCTCTGATCATGGCAGGTGGGAAACAGCAATAGCCGAGCCTCAGTTAGAACTTCATTGGCTACAGCATTGCCATCCATTACCCTCCAAGGGTATTAATCACTGCATCTCAAGATCGATTCGTCTTCTTTGCACGCAGAACGCAGAACGATACTGTTTTGATGGGTGAATCATAAATGCTTTTCATATTCCCCTTCATCTGAAAAGGAAAGTTCTTTGGGTGGAGAATTATTGAGCCTTAAACTCTCCCTGAAAGGGCATGAGATTGGTGTTCAGCTGAGCATAGAATTGATTTGGGTTTCTTGTATTTGCAGAAATCTGCTTCATTATAGTCTGAAGCTTGCTTGATCAGTGGGTTCGAATGATTAATTGTCTTGATGAAGAACTTTTCAGCTAGGTCGTGAAGGAGAGATGTGATGTAGGAAATGTTGACGTCTCTGTGAATTTGGGAGTTCTGATAAACCACGGAGCATACAAACTCATTCTCAAACATTTGTTCTGTATTCTCTGCAGCTTTTGAATATTTGTTTTCGAAGTATGACTCCATGCAGGAGATGCGTAGGTGATGACTGGAAGTATTACCATCTTGTATATGAGCAGTTTGTTCTGAGTATCGAATTTACTTTTTCTGTTGATCATGGGGTAGAGCTGCGCTATTACTCTGGATGTCTTTGAACTTATGTGTTCTATATGATTGGTGATTTGTAGTTTTTTATCGAGAATTACTCCGAGATATTTGACTGTATTCTTGCCATGGGATTTTAACACCTAGTAAATGTATATCTTCCTTGATTTGAGGCTTTTTTCTAGTGAACAGTATGGCTGAACTCTTCTGTTGATTGGATTGGATTCTCCAGTCCATCAACCATTTCTCTAATGTGTGGATACTGTTTTGGAGTCTTTTGACAGCTAGTTTGAGGCTGAGAGATCTTGCTAATAATGCAGTGTCATCAGCATATAATGCAGTGATTGTTGAGCTTGGGTTTTGAGGGATATCAGCAATGTAGATAGAAAACAACAAGGGGGCCAAGAGTGAGCCCTGCGGCACTCCCGCCAGAACCTTGCGTCTGTTTGATACAGTTTCATTTATTTTTACTTGCATGTATCTGTCTCTGAGGTAAAAGTGAATTATTTTAACTAGATTAGTAGGCATATTGAATGTGATGAGCTTGTAGAGGAGACCCTGATGCCACACTTTATCAAAAGCCTTTGCAGCATCTAGAAAGAGAGCAGTTGTATGAAGGTTCCGGTTGATGCCTTCGGAGATATATTCGATCAGCTTGTGGATCTGCTGAACGGTGGAGTGATTTTTTCTAAATCCAAATTGCTCATTTGGGATTATATGTAGTTGGTCCGTTTGTGATTGAAGTCTAGTAACGACTACTTTTTATGCGATCTTTCCAAGGTTAGACAGAAGACTGATAGGTCTGTAGCTTACAGGGAGTTGGGCGTTTTTTCCAATCTTTTTGATTGGTGTGACATCTGCTATTTTCCATGTTAAAGGGAAATACTTGAGTCTGAGGATGGCATTAATTATGTTGACTAGATGTACAATGGCTTTTCTGGGGAGTAGTTTGATTACTTTGTTTGTAATTCCATCTAAACCTGTAGCTTTATTGTTGTTCAGGTGGGTTATAATGTTTATAACTTCTGTGGGTGTGAGAGCTTCTAGGTCTCTTTCTGTTGTGTTATGGCCTGCCTGACTAGGCGGTGAATCTTGTAGATGAGATTGATGTTCACATTTTCATAAGAGGGGTTGCATTGAGTTTCCAAGCTGTCGGCCAGAGCCTCTGCCTTTTACTTGTCAGTATGAGCTATTCCTTTCGTGGTCTGAATTGGGGGTAAAAGTTGTCTTTTAGTACGGAAGGTTTTCAGAAACTTCCAAATAGAGTTATCTTCTGGGTTTAATTTTGTTAGCTTAGATTCCCATTCTTGGTTTCGATGTTTTTTGAGGGCTTCACGTACTTCTCTGTTTAATTTATTCAAATTTCTTTTATCTTGAGGGGCTCTTGTGTTATGATACCTCTTTCTGGTTTTGTTTTTCAGTCTAATTAAATCCATGATTTCATCGGAGATCCGACCACTTGGATGAAAGACTGTAGTTTGGGTGATTGACTTTATTGCATTTTTGATTTAACTGCTAAGATTGTTTGCAGCCAATCCTATCCCCTCTTTAGTGTGAATAGTAGGGACTGGGTCAATGTGATCAGGTAGGATTCTGGAGAGTTTGTCCTAAGATACGAAAGAGTGGGGAGGGAGAATTGTTTTTGTGTACCAAGTTGAAGCAGAATAGGGTTGTGATCGGACGAAAGTTCATTTATTGTTTCCAGCTGATATTGGTACCTGATGTTTTTGAGGACTACTATGTCCAGTACATCTGAACTTCCAGTTGAGCTGTGATGGATGGGGTCTTCATCTTATATAATCCTTATAAGGACTGGCTTAGAGGGGCGAAGCAAGAATGCTTTTCATCTTTCTCGTAATCTGTATAGGAAAATGTAGGGATAAGGTGTTATTCAGCTATTTAAGCTATGATCATGGCAGAAGGGTAACAGCAATAGCTGAGCCTCAGTTAGAGCTTCATTGGCCACAGCATTGCCATCCATTACCCTCCAAGGGTATTATTAATCACCGCATCTCACGGTTCTTATAGTCCTTATAAGGACTGGCTTAAAGGGGCGAAGCAAGAATACTTTTCATCTTCCCCGTTATCTGTAGAGGACAGTGTAGGGATAATGTATTATTGAGCAATTAAAGCTCTGATCATGGCAAGAGGGTAACAGCAATAGCCGAGCCTCAGTTAGAACTTCATTGGCTACAGCATTGCCATCCAAGGGTATTGGATTGAATGAATCAATCACCGCATCTCACGGTAGATAGATTGATTCCCCCTTCCTTCCCACATCTCATTGTCCTTATATCCTTATAAGGACTGGCTTAAAGGGGCAAAGCAAGAACGCTTTTCATCTTCCCCGTTATCTGTAGAGGACAGTGTAGGGATAAGGTGTTATTGAACTATTAAAGCTCTGATCATAGCAAGAGGGTACCAGCAATAGCCGAGCCTCAGTTAAAACTTCATTGGCTACAGCATTGCCATCCTTTATCCTTTACCCTCCAAAGGTATTGATCACCGCATCTCACGATCGATCTCCTACCTCCACATCTCACGGTCCTTATAAGGACTGACTTAAAGGGGCAAAGCAAGAATGCTTTTCATCTTCCCCGTTATCTGTAGAGGACAATGTAGGGATAAGGTGTTATTGAGCTATTTAAGCTCTGATCATGGCAGTAGGGTAACATCAATAGCCGAGCCTCAGTTAGAACTTCATTGGCTACAGCATTGCCATCCATTACTCTCCAAGGGTATTAATCCCCACATCTCACGGTCCTTATTGTCCTTATAAGGAATGGCTTAAAGGGGCGAAGCAAGAATGCTTTTCATCTTCCCGTTATCTGTAGAGGACAGTGTAGGGATAAGCTGTTATTGAGCTATTAAAGCTCTCATCATGGCAGGAGGGTAACAGCAATAGCCGAGCCTCAGTTAGAACTTCATTGGCTACAGCATTGCCATCCATTACCCTCCAAGGGTTTCTCTGGTCTACTACTGCAAGCCAAATTCATATCTGATTCCACATCTCACGGTCCTTATAAGGACTGGCTTAAAGGGGCGAAGCAAGAATGCTTTTCATCTTCCCCGTTATCTGTAGAGGACGGTGTAGGGATAAGGTGTTACTGAGCAATTGAAGCTCTGATCATGGCAGGAGAGTAACAGCAATAGCCGAGCTTCAGTTAAAACTTCATTAGCTACAGCATTGCCGTCCGTTACCCTCTAAATTCACATCTCACGGTCCTTATAGTCCTTATAAGGACTGGCTTAAAGGGGCGAAGCAAGAATGCTTTTCATCTTCCCCGTTATCTGTAGAGGACAGTGTAGGGATAAGGTGTTATTGAGCTATTAATTAAAGCTCTGATCATGGCAGGAGGGTAACAGCAATAGCCGAGCCTCAGTTAGAACTTCATTGGCTACAGCATTGCTATCCATTAGCCTCCAAGGTTATTGGATTGAAAATCCATCCGACTTCCAATCACATCTCACGGTCCTTATAGTCCTTATAAGGACTGGCTTAAAGGGGCGAAGCAAGAATGCTTTTCATATTCCCCGTTATCTGTAGAGGACAGTGTAGGGATAAGGTGTTATTGAGCAATTAAAGCTCTGATCATGGCAGGAGGGTAACAGCAATAGCCGAGCCTCAGTTAGAACTTCATTGGCTACAGCATTGCTATCCATTAGCCTCCAAGGTTATTGGATTGAAAATCCATCCGACTTCCAATCACATCTCACGGTCCTTATAGTCCTTATAAGGACTGGCTTAAAGGGGCGAAGCAAGAATGCTTTTCATATTCCCCGTTATCTGTAGAGGACAGTGTAGGGATAAGGTGTTATTGAGCAATTAAAGCTCTGATCATGGCAGGAGGGTAACAACAATAGCCGAGCCTCAGTTAGATCTTCATTGGCTACAGCATTGGCATCCATTACCCTCCAAGGGTCACATCTCACGGTACAGCTTATTATAATTTATTAACTAATGTGATATTAACTTTGACAAGGTGTATTACATTTATTTTAAATAAAACTTTTTAAAAATTAAATATTTATGAATATAAATTGTTACTATTATTTCGGACATAAGTGAATTATATTTAAATAATATGAATTTCTTACGTATTTTTCAAGTTTAGAGCCTTTCCGCTGTCATACTGAAAAACTGCCAGGAGAAAGGACATTATAATATCGATTTTAGTCATTAACTAGAAAACCTTTCTATGATTTTTTTTTTCATTCGTATTCGGAATTAGCGATTGCTTCTGGCAATTTCGGTTTCTGTGGTAACTCGCTCGATTTTTATCACTCAAGAAAAAAACAAACAAACGAACGTAGAACCTAATATGGAGTTCTATAAAATGTGAAAATTACATTTGTACATTTCTCTTTGGACACCATTTTGCATATTCTTTTACTAAGGACCAGTTTTTGTACATCGCTACTTGCTCATTTTAAATATTCATTTATCATTTAAATATTTCGAATTTATCATTTAAATATATCATTTAAAATATCGAATGAATATATAAAAATATCAATTTTTATATATTCATTCATTTATAAAATAGACATCATTTTAAATATTCTTTTCTAAGGACCAGCTTTTGTACATCGCTACTTGCTGTATATAAAAGAAGATAAAAAAATGTTCATCTTTTCCGTTAATATTCTACGATATCTATAAAAAATTAGATTCCATTTGTTCAGCTACTTTTCTCCTGATAATTCAGTTGTTCGTACAATTTTCCTGCATTTTTCAAAATTTCAGAATTAATAAATTTCTGCAGAATTCACTAATTTGTTTTCCGTAGATCTACGCAAGATTTTTTAAAATTTCTTTTTAACTTCTTAAAATCTGCTACCGAGTTCATATTTTTGTCTTGAAGAAAAGTTAACTTTCTACCACACGTTTATAAAGTACAAAGGAAGATATTAAGTGGCTATTCCAGGATATAACGCAAAGTGAACCCTAAATATGTTCGATAGAAAATCTAGATTAATCAGAACTCAACATTTCGACATTCCTACAAGATAAAATACTCGTAAAATAAAATAAAATTGAATTCTTGTTGGTAGTTTCTTCGGTTCATAAGTGTCTTATTTCACGCTTCAACTTTACAAGTGATCTGAGTCATTTTCACATTCACATTAAAGTGTAATTTCTAACGTTGCACTGTTGGAAAATCGTTGCTGTGTTGTACACTTCTAATTTACTTTTTTATCTATAAGATGTATTCATTTTTAAAATTAGCCTCTTAACGTAGAAGAGAAACATGAACAAAAAAAAAAGAAAAAGAAAAAGAAAGGAATAGCAAGATATACTCTGTCTGGGATGAAAAAAGAATGCAAAAATACGAAAAGAACTAAAATAGACGCAGTATTGGACAAACATATGAATAGTGAAAGAAGTGAATTGAACATATCGAAAGAATGGATAGTTCAAGACTATCCGTTCTAAAATAATCCGATACCATTCAGTTGGAGGATATGAAAGTCAAGGACGACCAAGAAAGAAATGGAATAAGACCAGAACTAGCCACTTGGCTCTGAAAGGATGATGCTGACTATGGACAGCACAGGTTTTACCGTATATGCGCTTAATCTTGTTTGTTAGAGTGTTGTAGGTCTGAAAATTGCATCTGTTCCTTCAGCATGTTGGTTACTTTTTCTGTTATAAAACCCTGCTTAGTTTTAAGTCTAAACACGTTGCTATGGAGATCTGTCTTCAGTTAAGATTCTGCAAAAAAAAGTTCCCGTGTACACTAGAAGATTGTTGGTTCTAAGAGACAAGGAATCGGAAAAGTTTGTTAAGTCTGGAGGATTGAAAACATGTGTCATTAATTCTCCTATAAAGAAGTGCGATCGAGGATTCACTTAATTTAAGTTTCAATTAATTTATTTCAACTTTATTAAGATAAAGGAGTAGGAGAATACAGGAAAAGCATTAGGATATTTGATATTTCTTGTTTTGTGAATACATTTAAATTCATTATGACTAATAATATTTATTAGAAATGTTTAAGTGATAACTCAATATAGTACATAGAGATACTAATTCATTTTACATTGTTAAGATCAAAATTCACGTTATTTTGATCAATCTCATACAGCAGTTAGAGCGTTTATTCTTCCAAACATTTGGAGTGTTTTTCACGCACCCCTCCCTCTTCCCTTCACACACACAATCAGGAAAACAAACAGATACACTACCATAGCCTTTCTTTTATTTCTTTGGCTGTAATTTCAACAAATAAGTAGACATACACTTCAATCAAGTCTCACTTTATCATCGCTGAAAATTTGTTGGGCTTTACCTAAGTTTTCGGTTATTTTATTGCAAGAGATCAGAACAATTCCCACTGGTTTTATATTGCATGCACTACAAGACTATTGCATTTATATTAGCATTTCGCATTGTATAGTTGGTGAACCTTTGAGTTTCCAAGAGTGTAGCAAAAGGGCTCAGTAAAGGATGTGTGGGATTGTTTACAGGTATTTAAACTTCTATCAATTTTTTTTTTTTTGTAAAATTAAGTTAATAATTACGCTTTAAACTGAAATTCCTGTCTAATATTAAATAATAGCGAAATAATTAGACTAATGGTAACATCAAACACCGGATTTTATGAATCAACTGATGAGAGTAGAAAAAATGCACACATCCTCGGTATTCATACCAAAGACAACGTTGATAAAACTTCGTCATATATTTTCTGTCATACGCAAACAACCGATTTTTTTCGACATCGGTGGATTTCTACAAAGGCACTTACACCTGCGGAGATTCGGGGTAGAAAATATGGCAGCGTAGGTCGCGTGTATCTGAGAGATACATTCATTAATAGTATGTGCTAAAATGCGATAAAACTTAAAAAAAACACTGCGATTGTAATACATGATAGTTTATTTATTTTCAGTTACAATCTAGAAATTATCGAACAAAGAAATAAAGAAAAAAACAACAACTAAACCAATACTATACTGACATCGGAGGTCGCGGTATCTCTCAGATACAATTTACTATCAAATATCACTTTCGCATTCGACTCTATCATTCTCATCATCGGAATCGAGTAACAAAATCGCTGAATCTCTTCAACATCTGATGGATTATCCAATCGATATATTTTTCCATTCATTTTCAACGGTGAATTAAAAAAAAAAAAACTAAACCAATACTATATACTGACAGGGGAGGTCGCGGTATCTCTCAGATACAATTTACTATGAACTATCACACACCTTTACATAGCACGTGTTAAACCAAAACTGACCTTATAAACAGTGTGGAATATCACTCCAAATGTATGCATGCGCAGCTACTCATGACTTCCAAGCTATATATTGGATATGTGTAAGAATATTAATATTAATCAATTTGTTTGCATCTATCAGATCAGCCGCGACCTCCACAGGGTTAATAGAACGTTTAAGAGGAATATATATATATATATATATATATATATATAAATCTAAATGTGTTTTGAATAATTCTTATTGTCATATTTATTAATAAGATAATATAAGTTTAAAGAGAAACAAGAGGTTTCTTAAGGAAATTATTATCTTTAAAATAATCACATGCACATATAAACAGTGGTTTATTTATATAAAATGATCTTATATAATGAAAATATACAACTTCCTACATAAACATACAAATATCTATAAAGAACACAATGTTTGGCATAAAGATCCTGTAAAAAGTAGTATACCTCCCCCCTCTCATCCACCTGCATTACACTTCAATTTATTGTGACAAAGTAAATCCGAAATTTTACGAGAGATAAACAAAGAGAAAATTTGAATTTTTTTTTTATGCTTGATTGCCAAAATTATAGATTACCGTTGATCTGAATAACTCTTCACTCTCTGTAGTGTATTTTTTGTGTGTGTGTGTGTGTATGTGTGTGTGTGTTAAACTGACAAAAGGTCCATGAATCTCTTCAACATTCAAGACAAGGGGAAGATGGTAAACCAACTTTAGCTGTTTAAAAAGTGGAGTACTCACTGGCAAGGGTTGGCCAGCGAGTACTCAACAGCCTGTTTTAGTAATTCGATTTTTAAACAGAAAAAAAAAAGGAATCTAATGAAAACATTTTGCTGAAACGTTTCAATGTTTGAAACGATCAAATCTTTGGGTGCAGTAAAGAAAACTTTATAATCTCTCCTAAGTAAAAAGTTAAACTTTTTTTTGGGGGGGGGGGGTGGAGATGGACTGAGTCCTTGCCTTTTTATTCCTTCATCTGATTGAAGAAAATGTGTAGATGGGGTGTTATTGAGCCAAAAGCTCTAGTCACGGCTGGGTAACGGCAATTGCCGAGCCTCAGTTAAAACTTCGTTGGTTACAGCATTGCCATCCGTTACCTGGATGCCTCTGAAATAGAGGCAGCTCCATTTCAGAGGCATTTCACTCCAAAATACCAAATCGTAATTTTTTCGGCAAATGCTGATTTTCCTGTGGTGTTTCAGGGAGTAAATGCCAAAAATCAGATATGTCTTTTATATCGCGATTCTCATTATGACTTTGTGCATAGCGTCCCAGCTCTGTTTGTGGGTTTGCTATTATTGCCCCAGTTATTTGAAAACATTCAACAACTCTGTAAAATTGCAAATGCATCGATGTGTTTAACGTGTGCATCTGCTGTCGCACAAACGCCAGCCATAGTGTGTAGGACCTTCTTTTCTTCAAGTAATGCTATAGATAAAGAGCCAAGAGGCTATATTTTTCCAGCCGCGTAAATTAAGTTAAGGGGATAATAAATCCCTCGTAATTTTAAAGCCGGATACGAAACTCGGAGATAGAAATCGATCGAAATCTAAGAGTTTCATGCCGAAGAACTGTAGGCGAGTCCAAGCGTAAGTCAACACCTGGGTGGTACAATACTAGGGCAACTCCGAGCAAAGGTGGAGAAAGTTCCATCGCTCTCCTTAATATTTTCTCATAATGTAAAATGCAGCTCCTAGGAGATGTATTACTGTTTTACATTATGAGGAGAGGTCACTACCCAAACCGGTTTCGACCTTTATTGAGATCTCATCAGTGAGTAGGTAGACCTGGATAATACCAAGGTTTAAGTGAATCGAACTTACATATATACCTTACTATACGAATTGCCAGACAGCATGTGGCTCTCCAGATCTCATTTCCATAGAACACGTTTGAGACGCAATAGGGAGACGTACTGTTTCTCGAAATTCCTCTCCAGAAAACAATCAATGCCCCGTGTCTTTTCTATCAAGGAGGAGTGGGCTAGTTTGCTCCAGGATCTCCTGAATCACATGGTGCTAAGCATGGAACGACGTTGTGAGAGCTGAATCGCAGTTAGAGGTGGACATATTCCATACTGAATTGTGTCTCGACATAGTTTTCTGTAAGCAGCACTGTACATCAATTTCTTAAGTACGTCCTTAAAAAAAATTGCGACTGTTGCCAAAAACGTATTGCAATTTAATTTATACGAAATTTATAACACAATTTTGTGTAATATAATTCATTAATATGCTGGCAATGAATGTATGTTCACATTTCCCTGTAGTCATGAATTCTGTTTTTTTTAAATGCAGGTAAAGTGTTGTTCATTCTTAGCTTTTGGACACCAGTGTATATACGTCCTATTAAATAGAATACTGGATCAGTTAACGTATAAAGACTAGACTAATTTACTTTAATATCTTTAAAATAATTAAAGGATGATCAATTCTCTCATGAAAGACAGCAGGGTAGAATTTTTTATTGAAAAAATGTTGGCTACAAAGTAATTTAATAATAAAATTCAATAGCATAGAGAGGATTAAGAGAATGCATACGTTATTTAAATGTACAGTAGTTGCACTACGTATAGCACTTCCGTGTAAGATGTATCGTACACAGTTGTACTATGCGTACTGCAAAATAAAATTGTTTGTTTATTCTCAACAGCATTATTTAAGAAAAAATGTGTAGGTATGATTTGAAATAATTTTCTTAAAAAATAAAGAATATTTATACACTTGAAGCAAATGTAAAAACCAATATTATTCATAAGCTAGTTTGTAACCTGGATTCATCTCCAGTGACAGTTTTGTATTGCGTAAGCAAAACAAAACTATTAATAGTTTTAATTTACAACTCTAAAACAATTAAATGCATAATCTAAGCCTTTCTTTTTACTAACCAAAGGGATCAATAAGTACTCTTAAGCAGCATCCACCTTCATTATTTCGCTCAATTATTATTGCAATTAGACTTTATGGGAATTTTTTGAAGAAGTCCCTATGGGAAAAAAAACAATGATTGATTTCTAGAATCAAATCTTACTCCTCGTGTTGTATCATCATGCTGTTAGCTGACGAGATGTAGAAATATATGCAAAGATTCAAATAATTTCAATATATTAGAATAAATTATATAACTATTATAGAAAATATTAAATAATAAACAAAGAATAAAGCATTATCTTTGAATATAATGAAAGTTTTACTCAACACCTCTTTGTTAATAAAATATTTATAGTAGATAAAATTATGCATGCAAATTGAAATATCAAATCAAAACGAATGAGTTTGGTTTTGTTTTACTGCATTTAGAGAAGTCAAGTGAGATCAATGAAGAGGTTTGGTACTACAAAAGGAACGTTTAGGTGAATTATGACGTTCTTCGAATTTTACTGAAATTCTCAAACTGCTTTTCTAATAGAACAAACGGATTTCGAATTGTAGTACAGGGTTATTCAAAATGAAGGAGTAGATTCTAATTGTTTTAGAATTCTTTATTTCCAACAATATAAACATAAGTTATTAGTCACCTGATAGGATTCAGGCACTCTATATATGCACTTCCTATAATACGACACACATTACGACAAACGACAGTCCATTTCTTACCAGACTAACTGGTCGACAGTTATTGAATTCACTGCTGCTACAAATGGATGCCGAAGTTCTTGCAATGTGGAGGGTAGGGGTGGCACATGAACGGTATCTTTAACGAAACCCCAAAGATAAAAATCCCAAGGGGTCAAGTCTGAGCACCAGATAGCCACTTGCACAGCACAGGATCATCTGTCCCACGTCGACTCATCCAGCTGTTAGGAAGAGCTGCGCTGAGATAACTACGTACATTACGGTGAAATGTGGCTGCGCCCCATCTTGCATGAAAATGAAGTCATCAGAGTCGCCTTCGAGTTGAGGGAACAACCAGATTTATAACATATCGAGGTATAACATTCCGGTTACTGTTGCGTCGGCAAAGAAAAAGGCCCATAAATTTTCCTGCGAGAAATGGCACAAAACACGTTCACTTTTTGTGAGTTTCTTCCGTGTTGAATGTTTGCACGCGGATGTTCTCTCCCCGCATATCCTCACGTTATGACGATTCACTTTAGCAATTAAGTGAAAAGTTGATTCATTAGAAAAAATGAGTCGTGCCGAGAAAGCATCGTCCTTTGTGTCCCCCTGGGCAAGCTCAGACGTCGAATTTTCGGGCCTCAGACCGAGGATCGAAAATTTGATAACAAAATATTTGATGTTTCAGAGATGTATTGATATGGGAAATATATTCGTATATAATGTTTTTTTATGTATTTAATGTTTTTGTAAATTATGTTTAATAAAATTATATGACTCTCGGGGGACCCTGTAACCCTTAGAGAGCGCGTCTCCTGGGTGGCGGATAGGGGGGCCCACCATGTGTGTGTGTGTCTGTGTGGTGGGGTGGTCCGAATATGCTGAATAAGGACTCTTGGACCAACAGGGCCATAAGGAGCAATCGTCTTGATTGTAAGGGAAGCGGCACTCCCATGGACCCCCTAGCTGGATCTATCTTCTTCTTCTACTACATTGAGGAAGATCCACTTACTTTAATCTTTCCTATAAGGACTTATCAGCCAACTCTTCTTATTTTATGACCCCTATGCTATTAGAGTACTCGAGGGCCATGGGGTCTTTTCATTTCTGGCCTTACAACTATGCCCTCTCTATAAACCTTACTATAATTCTTCTATAATCTACTCTTTCCCCCTTCAATATACCCTATTCCTCCTATGGGTTTAAATTCGGAAGAAGGCTAGTTCAGAAGCCTTAAGGTAGCAGCCCTACCACTGAACTATTCCATCGTCAGGCTAGTCCCCTGACATGGAGAACATAATTCTACTAGTAAGCTGACAGAAAAAGATAATCGGATTGAATCTATAGGAATCGACCCTGGAATGGAAAAGGTAAAACAAAAATGGAAACGGCAAAATATAATACACATAGCAAACTGAAATGTAAGAGGAATAGCATATAAAGAAATAGAATTAGACCAACTATTAAATGAAAGAAATTTTAAAATAGCTGTAATCACTGGAACAATATAGAAATTAAAAGGAACCATGAGAACTGGACATTTTAATGTGATATACGGTGGAGTCGATAGAGACCAAAGAGCACAAGCAGGAGTCATGATTTGCATTCATAACTCCCTTTCAGAACAGTTAAAACATTATAAATTATGGAATGAAAGAATAATAGAAGCTAGAATAAAAATAGATAGAGGCTATTTAACAATAATTGGTTTATATGCCCCAGAAGAAGGAAGAGAACAGGATAATATTGATTTTTATAATCAGCTACAAAACATATATAATAAAATAAATAAAAATGATTACGTAATTTTAGCAGGGGACTTAAATGCAAGAATTGAAAACACGAAAATTAATAATAATATAGGAATACATGGAGAACATACTCTAAACAGGAATGGTAAAAAATTGATTGACTTTGTAGTTTATAATAACCTAACAAAATGAATTCCTTCTAATGTAATCTAAACATAATGACATACATAAATATACTTGTACAGCAAGAGGATGGAAATCAATATTAGATTATTTTATATTAAATGAAAAGACATCAAAATTTTCACTAGATGTTAGAGTTCGCAGAGGATATGAAGTAAGCAGTGACCACTTCCTTGTTAAAATAAAATTAAGATTACCACCTAAATGGCTACAAGTAACAAGAACAGAAAGAACATTTGATACATTTGTTTATAAAACTAGACTATTGAATGACACAAATGTACAGTGGCTATATGAACAAAGAATTAACCAATATCTAGATAAAATAAAACAAAATTAAGAAATAGAAATAGACTGGCTTAATATAAAAACGATACTAAATGCAGCAGCAAATGAAAGCTTAGGAAAGACCAAAAAATTCAATAAAAGAAAAAAACTGAAGATCTGGGATGATACAATCAAAGAAATACTCAAAAAGAAAAAAGAATCCTATCACAAATGGTTAAGCAGTAAAAGATTAGAAGATGAAATAGAATATAAAAGAATAAGAGCCATAGCTAAAAGAGAAGTCAGAAAAAGACATAGAAAATCATGGAACAAATTTGTTTCTAATTTCGAACATGATTAACATAAAATAAGATCCAATGTATATAAAATTTTGAAACACTTAAATGCAGATACCAAAGAAAACAAAATTAAACACTGCATTGATATTAGAAGAATTTCTAAATTACTACACAAAATTATGGACAGACAAATATTTTTAAAAAGACAACTGGCAAAGAATTAACGAAAATGAAAAGGAAATAACCAAAGAAGAATTAGAAATCAGCCTGAAAGGAACAAGAAACGGAAAATCACCTGGAGAAGATAAACTAGCTTCAGAACTATATAAATATGCAGGAACAAGATTCAAAGAAAGACTCTTATTATTTTTAAATAAAATTTATTCAACTGGTATCCCCTTAATAGAATGGAAAAAAGCAATTCTGATTCCTATCTTTAAAAAAGGTAATAGAGATGAGCCTAAAAACTAGAGGTATCAGTATACTAAATTCTTGTCACAAAATATATAGCAGAATCTTAAATAGCAAACTAATGAAATATTCCGAAAACTTTATTTTGGAAGTACAGAATGGATTTAGAAAAGGGCCATCATGTATAGACCCGGCCTTTTGCCTAAAATTAATAATAGAGAAAAGAAGAGAATTAAATTTAGAAACACATATTGCATTTGTTGACTTTGAAAAAGGATTTGACAAAGTTAAAAGAAAAAATAATAAAAGTAAACATATTATTTAACATATTAAAAGAAAGACAAATACCAAATAATATCTTAAAAGCAAAGCTATCACAAGTATATATGAAAATGATCAAATACAAATAAGATTAAATCACGAACTATCATATACGATAGAGATAAACCAAGGGATGGTTTATCTCTTATCGTATATGATAGATGGTCCGACAGGGATGTCCCCTCTCAGCAACTCTTTTTAATATCTACTTAAATGAAATAATAATAAAATGGAGTAAAAATTTACATCAAGGAATTCAACTTTCACCTACAGTTAACTTAAACACTCCCCTCTTTGCCGCGGACCAAATAATAATTACAAATTCTGAAGATAAACTACAGTAAGCTATTTTAGATCTAAATGAGATATCAAAGATTATGGTATGATAATATCAACAGAAAAATCAAAAACTATGGCCTTTAAAGGACAAGATCCAGAAAGAACTAAAATTGTAATAGATAACAAGTTCTTAGAACAGGTGAATTCATTTAACTACCTAGGATGTATGATCACACATGAAAATGAAAAAGCTATGAACGTAAATATTGCAAAATATTTAAAAATAACAGGTGTAATTAACTCTATATTTAAACCAAACCTAGTTCAAAAACAAACCAGACTAAAAGTATTCAATACTTAGCCATACCAGTCTAAATATATATATGCGAAATCTGGACAATAAAGCAAAAAGGCAAACCAAGATTAACAACAGCAGAAATGAAGTTTATGAGAAAAAAACTGCAAAGTATATCCTATTTGATCACAAAAGAAATGAAGAAATAATGAAAGAATTAAACCAAGAACCAGTAATAGAAAAAATTTAAAAATATAAACATAAATGGATGGAACACGTTCAAAGAATTTAAACTGGAAGATTACCAAAACAAGCCTTAAAATACAAGCCATTAGGAAAAAGAAAACCAGGACGTCCTCTTAAACGATTCAACGATGACTTCTAAGGCTGGAACAGGCCATGCTAGGCCTAAATCCTTGATACTCATGATGATGATGAAAATTATATGATTTGTCGATAAAAAATTATTTTTGCAAATATTTTGGGACCCCAATAATAACTTTTTTTCCCGAGATCCTGCAAAACCTCCAGCCGGCCCTGATGCCATCCAACATTTTTACGTAAAATTCTAACCTTTTTGCTTGCGGCATTTCATATGCAATCGCTTCCTGAGAACACGCCATAGCGTTGTTTGAGGAATTCGTAATTCCTTGCTTGTGCAGTTCGTGTATTTTCTTGAACTGCGCTCGAACGTTTGTCGAATTCTTTCAACATTAAATTCGGAAACATTTGGGAGACCTGGACTTTTTCTTTTATAGATGAATTCCTCTTCTTGACATTTTTTGTACACTACTTATAACGGGAGGTTCTTTCTTGAATTGAGTGCGGGATTTACGTTGAACCGTAATTACGGAATTCCATTTTGCAAATTCGATAAAACCAAACGTTTTCTCCTGAGGAGACGCCATGTTTGTTAACTCTTTGAGCAAGCGATTGTGAAGGTTCTTTTTGTTTCAAACACTTACAGTGCGCTCTAGTAGCAAGAGTCTGCTACTAGAATGTGGGGAAAAGTAATTAATCGTAGTTTTCCGATCAGGTGATGCATCACACGTATTTGTATTGTCGGAAATAAAACTTTTGCCAACAAGTACAATCCTCTCTTTCCTTTTTAACAACCCTGTAGAGTTATTAATCAGAATAAGATGAATATTTTTATCTACCGCGGTTATAAGTAAATATTATTTCAGTGTCTAGTCTTATATATTAATTGAAACTTATAGGACTAATAAATATGACTTTGAATTATTCCTATGAATGAATGAACATGTTCATTCATTCATAGGAATAAGTTGTTATTTTATTTATTTTTTATTTTTATGTTTTATGTAAAATTAGTGAAAATGAGTAGCAACATATCTGGCCTAATAGACAAGCCCAAATCTTTTGAGGTGTAGCGTCTCATTTGTTTCATCGAGATATTGGAAAAATTCCCTTGGCTCAAATCTTTTGTCCTCGATCTGTTTACGATATATATTTTGATAAGATAAGAAGCAAGCATTTTATGGTTGGACGTCTTTAATCGTCATCAAATTTCCATGTTTGTGTGAGTTATAGTGCACGATTCAAAGTTTCCAGAGAGTTATCCGAATGAGTGGATGATAGAGTCACAAAAGATGACAAATGGCACACTGAAATCTTTGCATGATACGTGCAATGACTGAAGTTATTTCATTGGGAACATGTTCATTCAAATCTTTAGATTTCCTATCTCACCTGAACTGCAGATGGGAAACATTCGGATCAGTGTAAACCAACCAGCCTCATGAAGGAATGTGGATGAACTGTAATTTAATTTTTATACCGAAAAAAAAAATATGGAGCTCCAATGGAGTGATTTAGATATTCACGTCCAGTGTTTTTCTTTGTCCAAGCTTAGCATCTGTGCAGTAATAATTTCGTATTTACTATTGTGTTTATATGTCTACGAACTTTTTTTATTGGATTCATTGCAAGTTGAAGTACACATTTGTATATAGCGTAGGCCAATTCAGTTTCCAGGCAAATAGAAAGGAGTCGATAGCAAAGCCAATATAAAAATTGTGTAATCTCGTTAAAGTTGTCGAGGATCCCCTTAATGATAAACAAGTGTTAAAGGGGAATCATGTTTACAAGAAGATTTTACTTAATAAATAACAGAAATGTTGAGGCAGTGTTTGAACTGGCTGAAGTCAATATATTCCCAAGTTGTTTGGTCTGCAAAGCGTATAGAAAAAGGATTCTCGATCTCTGAAGTCAAACTTAATCAAGAAAATGCTGCCTTCAAAGGAAAGGAGAGTTCATTAACTAGTACTTTTGATTCTACAAAAATCTCGAACGAAATTGAAATTAAACGATAATAAACCAAATCGAAGAGTCCCGGCTCGGAACTTCAAACTGCAGGATTGAAATACTTTATAAATAAGAGCAAGCAGGCAAAGGCGGTCCTCATTTCCAATGTCTTCGATTTATTTTTACTGTAAGAAAATTTAATTTACTACTACTGCGTTCTGAAATGGCTTGAAGAAGTACCTTGCTTAGATCATAGAACTACTGAAGAACATTATCTATATCTTCGAAGTATCTACGACGCAATGGATGATAGGATCTCGACATTTTGTGAGTTGGAGTCACATAAAAATGACTTCTTATTTTTTCACTTGTTGATGTAAACAAACAAAAACATTCTCTTCTTTTGCTTGCCAAAAATTATTCGCACTCTCAAAGTCCAAATCAATTATTAACTGAGCAAAAATCCTTGAATTTGTCATATGAGTCATTCAACGTAAAACATAGAACGAATAACATTTATTCCGGGGAAAAAATAATAAATAAATATGTAATATGAAATAGGAAGTAAAGTTATAAATTAAGTTTGATTTTTTTTTTTTTTACAAATTAATTGGAAGAAAATTTGAAAGCGCAGTTTTAATGATAAACTTTTTTATGGACATGATATTTGTTGTAAATGAATGAATGAATCGAAACGTATTTATCTGGAATCTGCATTTAGGTTTGTCTCCAATAACTACACCATATCTACATGTTTATACACTTGCAGAATAACGCATATAATAAGTATCTGAGAACCTAAGACTTCTCAATACTATTTTTCTACCACTTACATATCAAGTATTTTCAGCTCGAAAATGATTCAAAAAAGAAAGGGCGAAAGAGTTGTTATGCACAAGATTTTAATGCTATATGGAAGTCGTTCTGGAAGGTGCTCAGCGACGCTATGTTCACCCGTTATGCGTTGAAACGGTTTAATAAATTCAATGAATGGAGAACACAGTCATCGGCTCGCCCAACTTCTGTGTTCTAGTTCATATCGCAGATGTTCTATCACAATCAATCCGAATACGGATCTGTACAGGCTACTGGAAAGTTCTGATTATTAAATTTCCGATTTTGTTTTTTTTATCAAATAGGTATAATGACTTCTTTTCGTATGAAATTCCTGTATTATAAATGTGTTATAACACACAAAACACGCACACATTCTCCTGAACCCCGATGGCATTCAAAATTCTAAGGAGCCAGCTCAATAGTATTGGCCGAGTGATTAGCGTATCCACTTTCCAGTCAAAACGCTGCGAGTTCGAATCCAGCCGTGGGCATCGATGTTTATGATTGTCTCTGTGAAAATACTAGTGGGCGTTAGATTGTGGTGTGGAGTTCCGGTTCATTGTAGTTGGTGGATTGAGTGGTGGAGACAGAGAGTTGTAGAGCAAGTGTCCACCCTTGATGAGTGTTTGGACTCCCTGGAGTTGTCACGTAATAATAATAATAATAATCCGATTCCTGTCACGAAGAGAAAATCCACGTCTCATTTCCAAAGGACTCCCAATTATTCAGAATCCAAAATGATGTATGGAGATAAACACTGAACAGATGATGACTACCAGCTACGTGAGTTTTTATGGCTTATCTTTTATTGTTGATGATTACAGACGATATTTAGAGAGAACAATAGAAATAAAATAACAGATATTAGTAATAGGAAATGACGGACATATGTTTTCTGATGTTTCTTGATACTTTTTTTTTGGAATCAATAAATATATAGAAGAAATATAAGATACAACATTTCATTTTAGTAAAATATGTTATTTTATTAAAACGTTTATTATACTATGACACTTAGGACTATTCCATATGTTTGTCTTCGATATTCCCTGTTACAAAGTGAAATCAATACATAAAAAGCTTCCAAAATGGACTCGAACCACATACAATACTTCTCTAACCTTCTAAAAAGATTTGTTACACCACTCTTACCTCAATATTTCAAATTAACACGTGGTACGTATGATTAGATTATGACCACTGCCGACGTTTGCTCCTGGATAAACCTTACGAGGGTTAAGTTGGTTCTTGAATCTTTTCTTATGGAGTAATTCGGAATCTTCTTGAATCTCTTAGCATTTTCCATGTACATCTTCTTTTATGAACTTGACTGAAGGTGCTATTAAGGACGAGATTTTTTGATTGGCAAAATACGACTAATTTTTCACATCTTTTGTGTCAGTTCAAATATTTCCAATTATTTTTCATCTTTCTCTGGTCCAAATACAGCGGTAAAATGTTCCATTATTAAAAAGTTCTCATTGTATTTTATCAGTTGTATCAAATCGTTTATAATTGGCCTCATAGACTCTGTCTACTTCTTCTTCTGTATTAGATGTTGTCATATACATTTGTAATATAACAATATTTACTTGACTCTCTAGCAAATTTACCAATCTCTCACTAATATGTAAAGTGTTCACTTCTCTAGTATTGTTCCTACCTTCCATGTAGCGATTCGGATGCAAAGCTTTCGCTTCTTGACGAAACAAACCCTTGCTACTTATCTTTGCCAGCACAACTGTTCCTTTTTTGTCCGTGTGTATGTCTTTTTGTTGTGCTTCTTTCTATGGAAACTGATCTTGCAAAATATAATGCTGTAGTTTCTCCTTGCGTTCTTTATCTCAGTACTTTGAGCAAGTTATCCATTGTCCTGACACCTCCAAAAAGTTTTCCTAAAGAAATCCTAAAATGGAGGAGGTCTGGTTGAGCAGAACTCTCAACTAGACTTCCGCTTGTAAGACGTATTGAGAGTTACTGCATGCTTACCTGAAAGGATGGGTATCGGCTTCCCAGTCTAGATGAGTGGTGCTTTGCAAGTAACTGACCCCATCGTGGAAGATGTCCTTCTTTGCCACGGAAAGACAATCTTGATAAGGAAAAAGCTGAGACCCAGTTCAGAAAGAAATCATAAAGTTCTTAAGCAAATTATTATCTTTAAAACAGATGATTGCATTTGACATACAATGAACAAAGTAAACACATCGGATCCTAAATACATTGATACTTCACGATTTTTTGTATTTTTTCTTTCTGATTATCTGTGGGGGTTGAGAGAGAAATAGTTTCTATTGAAATTTTGCAGTGGTGTCACTATCGATTATTTTGCGATAGCAAAACAATATTCCAAAAATAAAGAGCTGTTGATTTCACACAAGATTTTAAAGTTCTGTGGAAGTGATTTTGGAAGAAAGTAATCACACACCATGTCCTTTACTAATGATTTACAATTTTAGTAAATATGGTAATAGAAAATAATGATGAAGTGTTAAGAACTAATTAAAAAATTCGAATACTTCGTATCTTATTATTTTACTTCTACTATTACTAGACGGTTGTTAAAATATATATGTATGTATATGCAGATTTAATCGTTTCGTTAAAATATCGTAGAAAGAGATTCTGCTAACTTTTTACAAAACATCAAAAGCATTTTCAGCTTGTTTCATGTTATTAATTGATATGATATTATCTTTGATAGGGTGTATGAAGTTTGTTTTTACTTTGGTTGCCTTTTTAAATATATAAAAATTAATAAACACTAAATAAATTAGTGTTTTGTTTAAAAATTGACTTGAGATAATATGAGATATAAATACAGGTTTCTTAGATAACTCCATTTTTATCCCCAAAATCAGAAAAAGAGGACGAACGTAGAATCCTCGCTGTTTCATGGGCACATGAATATAAAATAACCTTGAAATTGCAGGTGTGTACATCTCTCTCTCTCTCTCTCTCTCTCTCTCTCTCTCTCTCTGTGGAGATCGTTTTGTGTATTCGTTTATGAAGGATTATTTTGTACATTGCTAATTGCTATACAGAAAAGAACATCAAATATGTTCCCATTTTCTGCTAACATTGTACGATCTCTGACCTCTTTATACATTATAAATGTCATTGCTACCGTTCACCTCATAATTTAGTTTTTCCTTCAATTTACCTGCATTTTTCAGGACGTATTAAGTTGGTGTCCAGGAGTCTCTTAATATAATGTTGAGGGGGTGGAGACATGTAAAGGATTTTAACAAAATATTAGATAACGACCTCTAGGACTTCACTTTCATTGAATAACTAATGAATACGCTCTTTATCTCGAACAATACCGAATTTTACTTTTATGATCACTATAAGACCTTTCCTGTTATTTTTAATGTACAGTACGTGGATGGTCTGAAACGTTCTCGGCTTAATAATAAAAAAACGAACTTATAATTTCAAAATTATTCTTATTTTTCAGCATAATCTCCCATAAGACTAATACATTTATTCCTGCACCATTATCCCGTCGCCGTAGTGGTGCAGTGAGATCTGCAAAATACTCGTCTACAGTTGCAAGCAAAGTTTATTATAATTAATTTTCCGATTCGTTTAATTGTAGCATAAAGGTCCTGTACCATAAAAGTATTAAATCGTTGGACACATCCATTTTTCCAGAGCATCTCGATGAAATGTTTATCATTCAAAATTCTATTCACAAGAACAAGTGGACCGAATTCATACTTCGATAAGAAACGTATGCGATTTCTGAAAGATTATTTTCCGTTCTTCCTAGTGCAAATTGATGTTTAGAAATTTGCAGTGAATAGATATTGACTGAGATGTGTTTATGGGTTTGTAAGGATCTGAACTCCAACCACAACGGTTCTTTTCTGAAATAGAGTGGCCATTACAAAGAGCATAGAAACAGTTATTATCTTCCATACTTCTGATAGTGTAATGTATATACTGTAATTGTTCACAAGCATAACTAATGAAAAAAGCTATTGATCGGTGATCAAGAAATATTAACAAAAAGCAATCCTTTATAAAATAATATAGATTATCTAATTTTTATTTCTCATATCTATCTGGATATGAGAAATATCTGGATCCACTCTTTATCAGGCCCAAGCTCATGAAAGTTTGCTAAAAAAAATGCAAAAGTCGTTAGTCCTCTGCCAGAAACTGGACACAAAACGTGGCAGCTAAAAATAACAATTTTAATTTTGTATTAATCACAATTGTGATCAAACAATATTCTAACCCACTCTTACTTTCGAATGGCATTGATAAATAGCTACACGCAAAATACATTAACCTTTCATTCTATTTACGAAGGCGAAGTTCGATTGTCAGTGAATATTGGCTTGGCTTCAAGTAGTACAGGATTTTCGTCATCTGGTGAAGATAACTAAATGATATTAACAGCCAAACCATGTTTAATTTGCATAGTAGAGTTCCAAATCATGCGTAAGCGTACCAAGTTCATTGTAACTTTTCAAAAAAAAGGGCGGTGGAGGGATTTGAATTTAAAAAAAGAACAAAAACAAAAAAAAAAAAGAAAAGGGTATCTAACGATCCTTCTGGTAACTTTCAAGAAGGCATGTTTACCAAAAACAAACTAATGATATGTAAATAATAATAATATATATATATATATATATATATATTTAGATATTATATATAGATATTATATAGATATTAGTAGATAATTTTACTGACTAATAACACCGCGATAAGGTAAAATAAAAACTTTAATTAAAACACAACTAGTTTCACCGGAAAGCCGACTTCTTCAGGTGTACAAATTATCACAAACTGGAAAATAGCAAGATAAAATAAATTAGAATTAACATAGAAAAGGACATGACTGGAGGAGGCGCTTGCACGGATTCTGTTGCAAGAAATATCACGTTGATGCTCTTCGAGACGTAGTGAGACCGACTTATCGGTTTGCCCATAATATGGTTTTCCACAACTTCAGATGATTTTATAAACTCCTGGGAACTGAAGATGGTTATGTTTTGGCTGGGGTTGATTTAGGAAAGAACGAAATTTAGGAAGGATAGTGTAGTAAGTTCTAATGTTAAATTTCTTCATAATTTTCGCCAATTTTTGGTGATAGAGAAGTTATGTACGGTAATTGAATGTGTGCAATAGGATTGGAGTATCTTCTTGCCGAATTGTCTACACGGTTTGTAATCCTTTGAGGTGGGTATCCGTTCTTTAAGAAGGTGCTTTTGAGGTGGTTAAGTTCTATTTGAAGATCTTCTTCTGAAATTAGAGATCACGCTCAATGGGCCAGAGTGGAAGTAATACCTGGTTTCTGCGGAGGGAAGTGATGAGAAGAGGCATTTAAGTATCTAACTATGTGAGGTGTTTTTCGAAAAATCGAAAATTTGGAACAATCAGGCCTCCTAGTGATCTTTAAATCTAAAAAGGCGAGAACACCGTTCATCTCAAGTTCTGATGTGAATTTGATGTTATGGTGGCGATTGTTCAAATGATCTAAGAAGGTTTGTAAATTCTCTTGACTATATTCCCAGATGAGGAAGATATCATCCGTGTATCACATCCACAGTTTGGGTTTTAATGTAGCGCTTGAAATACCTCTTTCTTCAAAGTCTTCGAGAAATATGTTGGCTAACACTGGAGATAACGGGTTGCCCATAGCTAAGCCGATGGTTTGTTTATAGATTTTCCCCTTCAAATGAGAAATAGCCGAAGTTTACGAAATGCATTAATAGGGCGCAAATGCTTTTGGAGACTTTGTTTTTTTAGTAGATTGAGGACTTCTTCTGTGGGAACATTTGTCAAGAGAGTGACAATATCAAAATTAACCATTCTGTCAAATTCCTTGAGTTGTAATTTTTTTACCTTAGATACAAAATCTTCAGAGTTTTTGATATATGAGGAGGAATTGCCAGTGAGATGTTTTAAGGAAGAGGCAAGGTATTTGGACAGGTTGTAAGTAGGTGAGTCATTGCCTTCAACTATCGGTCTTAATGGTGTGTTTGTTTTGTGAATCTTCGGAAGACCGTACAAACGGGATATTAGGGGATGAAGAAAAGGGAGAGATAGCCTGGTGTGTGTGTTAGGAGTCCCGAAGTTGATGTGAGAAGGTTGTTGGTTCGGTTATGAAGTTCCCTCGTAGGGTCACTTTGTAAAAGAGAGTAAGTATCAGGTGTTAATAAGTTGTTGATCTTGGAACGATAATCAGATCTCTCCAGGACGATTGCTGCATTACCTTTGTCTGCTGGCAGGATAATAATGTCGTTGTTATTACGAAGATGGTGGATAGCTTTTCTTTCAGCACGAGATAAATTATCTGCAATCCGTCTGCAATCTACTTTGGTGAAAAAGAGTTCCTTTGGAATCGAGGTAGGAGACGGGACGAAGTTGAGCCCTTTAGAAAGTACGCTTATTTCTGCTGAAGAAAGGGTTTGTGAGGATTTGTTTATGACAACATGTTTTAGGTCTTGTAAGCCAACTGAAGATGGACAAGTTTGTTCCTGTATAAGGTGATTAAATTTCCTAATGAGGATTCAGAAGCACGGTGTGAGCTGATATTTTTCCAAGATGTGTTGTCTAAAGATGAAATCAGGATATTTTCTAATGCATTTTTTTTAGAAAATACTGAAGCTAAAATATATTTAGTGTCCGCAATCTTTTCATTTAACAGTTCAAATTTAGCTTTTATTTAAATATTATGTGCACATTTCGTGTTTTTACACTTCTAAGTTTTTACACTTTAAGTAAAAGTGTAAAAACTTCGGAATGATAGAGTGAAACTTGCATCTTTCAAGAAGACTAACCTGTTTATAAAATGTCCAATCTTTTCCAGAATCTTCTGATACTCCTTAATGCGTTGTAAAATAACCTCGTCAGAAGATACAACTTCAGTTCCCATGAGTTTATCAAATCATTTGCAGTTGCAGAAAACTATATTATGGACAAACCGATAAGTCGGTCTCACTACGTCTCGAAGAGCATCAACGTGATATTTCTTACAACAGAACCCGTGCAAGCGCCTTCTCCAGTCATGTCCTTTTCTATGTCAACTCTAATTTAGAAGTGTGTTAACACCAGATAGACTGGAATCTTACTACTAATATCCATAAATACGCCGACGAACTAGAAAGGTGCATCTTAGAATAAAAAAAGTTCTAGGTCCCTCACACATGAACAGCAATTTAAGATATAGTTTACTTGACTCACACAGCGCAGTAATTCAGTTCTGGCGCTCTCGAGATAGTTCCCACTCACTAACGACTCACGCTAGACCTGCCACGCGGACGCCAGTTAAATATGACTATTGTTATTCCTAACGTTTTATGAGAAGTTCATATTTTATCTTGCTATTTTCCAGTTTGAGATAATTTGTACACCTGAAGAAGTCGGCTTTCCCACGAAACTAGTTGTGTTTTAATTAAAGTTTTTATTTTACTTTATCTCTGTGTTCCTAGTCAGTAAAATTATGGTTAAAAATATATATATAAATATATTCTCTTTCTCTCTCTCTCTCTCTCTCTCTCTCTCTCTACAGAGAGAGAGAGAGAGCTATTCAATAATAAGTTGGCGATGAGTCAGCTGGTCTCATACTGCCGTGGAAGAATATTTTCTCCAAGTAACTCGGGTATTTCCATTCAAAATAGGCAAAAGGAAAGTAACGTTTAGTCAAAGACACCTTTACGATGGGAGGCTGTAACAGCCTGTTAGTAGCACCAATGACGATGATGATGCACATTACACGTTCTCGCCCAAAAAAGCACATTCACTAGGCCTATTTTCTGTTCAGCCAGTTTCAGGAATTAGCTTGTCTTTGGCGTGGGTAAGTAGGATTATTTCCTTGTTTGTTTTTCTGCGAATATATATAATGCTTTTGTTAAAATTTCAGAATTTACTCTTATATCTTAAATTCTTTCTAAAACCATTGAAAAACCTTGATGTCATATTTTTACATTCTATTCATGTTGGGTATTGTCTTTCATGTATGCTTTCATGTCCACAAATGCTGGACGAATCCATCATATAAAGTACTTTTGCATATACTATAAATATTTCAATTGAATACTTTACCAATGAATTAAAAAAGAAAATCATCCATTTTTCTTTCATGGTAAAAGAAAAATGGATGATTTTTCTTTTACCATTGTTTTTCCTCCGATGGCACAAGATGTCAGGGACATTTTGTGCCATCGGAGGAAAAACCTCTATATCTTAGTATGAGTCTGGATAAGGGTTCCAGACATAGACTATGATCCTAGTCATAGATGGCATTCGAACCCGGGTCTTTAAAACCAAAGGGCTCGTGTATACTAAGCTGTGGAGGCTTATTGTATATTGGAGTCTATACTGTTTACCTCTAATAGATGCTCAACTTCTTTTTGAAACATTCTCAAATACTCTCGTCTTTTTTAAATATGATATTTAAATTTATCCTGCTCAACAAGAAATGTTGATCACAACCTATTTTAAATCTCCTGTATATTTTTGTGCTCTAAATCTGCGAGAAGATATCAATATCACTAAGCAATACACGGTCAAGAATAAGTCTTATTTTTCATGTTCTTTCCTCTTTATTCCAAAACATTTCTATGGATCTCGTATTCGTTTCCTCCTCTGCTGTTCTCATCACAAGCATGGACAGAGCGAGCTTTTCCTTTCCTGTGAGATAGTGAGGAAAAAATACGTCTCATTGTCCAATTCACTTTTGATGTTAGTCCAGATCACTGAACTGGAAACTGCCTACCGTTCTAGAAGAATATCCTCGTATTTAGTGATAAATTCTATAGCTAAGTTTTCTTTATCTGCTCACTAGTGCCTGAATATTACATCTTGCATTTAATACTTTGAAGAGACTCATCTAGGGTTGCCTTTTTTGCCTTGATAATACGACTATGTTGAACTCCTACCTATTAATTCTTCTGCCAGTTTCTCTTTGACACTTGACTGTATCCATTTTGAATTCTGCTGATAGACATTTGGATAAGTGATTTTTCACTGTTCTTCCTGGTTCTGTGAAGACAACAGTGGGACTTTTTTTAACTATGCGACTCCATAAGTAGAGCATTTTACATTGTATAGTCATTTTGTATTGCCATGCGGGTTGGCCGTCGTCCCGTACAAGATCCTAACTATTTTCGTGTACAATACAGAATAACACTGTCATCTCAAAATTCCCAGATTGGCTGCCATTCTCTTTCTTTCAGTATTCAGATAGATAGCCAGTAACAGAATGCACCACTAGAAGGTGAGGACTGTGAAAGTCCCAGTTGACTCTCCTTAAAACACTAAGTAAAGGTCTGCCCTAGTGATCTCGCTTAACGCTTAAGGGATTCATGCCTATTGTATATGGATTTTTAAAATGAAAGCGAATGTTCCATGTGGAGGTCGTGGGAAAAACTCCACTTTCTTTATTATTATTATTATTATTATTATTATTATTAATAAAATGTATGTACGTATCAGATGTAAGTATCACAATGTAAGTGTAATTGTAAACGTAAGTGATTACACTTACACATATGTAAGTGTAATCAAAATATGTAATCATAATTTTAATGTCCGCTCGGTTAGCCAAACGACTATGCGCTTCGCAACCATATGGAAGGAGTGGCCTAGGTTCAAATCCCGTCGACGACATGAAGAGCTTAAGGATCTTCCTCAGCCATAGACAAGTTAGCCGGTCTTGGGCGTGGACAGCAGGGTTCTTCTCCCAGTTTATCTGGGGTTTTTCATCCCGCAAGCCGGCCAACTGGTCCCGTGAACACACACACGGATACAGTCAGGAATATTTAAGACAATCCCTCATGCCATAGGTCTGAATTGTCAGCTATGCAGGTCAGAAGCCCGGATAAAAAATAGGTGGGATTGAGGTGGTGCCGTATCTCCCCGTAAAAGGATCTCATGGCTGTTGAATCATAATACGAAATGAATGAATAATTTTAATAAAAAAAAATATTATTGTATGTGTGTATGTAATTTATCTGAGAAATAATAAAATGTTAAAAAAACTTCTTAGAAAAGCTGAGACATGTTGGAATAGACGAGCCTCTGCACAGGTGGTTTACAAACTACCTTCAAAAGAGAAAGCATATCACACTATCGGGAAAACCGAAGCAGAGAGCTACCAGTTACCTGTGGAGTGCCACAAGGAGCTGTTCTCTCCCCAACTCTATTCAACATTTACACGCACGATATTAGTCAGCTACCTCTCGAAGGAAAGATCGTCCAATATGCAGACGATACAGCGATAATATCCATCCATAATAATGCAAGCATAGCCCAAACAAATATACAGCATGACATAAATCTGCTCACAGACTGGCTCACCATAAACTCCATACAACTAAACTCAGAAAAGACAAAATTAAGGATATTCAGAAATCCACTGACCCGACCAGTTGATAACAACTATATAACCATCCAACATCCACTTTCCAACATAAAAAACACATAGAACAGCAAAACCACTACATTCACTCAGGTTGAAACAATACGATACCTTGGAATTTACTTCGATGCAGATATGAACTGGAATAGCCATATAAACCATCTACACAACAAACTCCGAACAATAAGTGGCAATAGTAAATAATAATATTTGGTTAACAGATCAAGTGTTGATCAATTTTATTAATTAATAAAAATTATTAATTAATTAATAAAATTGATCAACACTTGATCCGTTAACCAAATATTATTATTTACTAATTTATGATCAAGAAAACAACCTTCATGATGAATAAGTGGCAAACTCTACAGGTTAAAAGACATCGTTCCCACACGCTAAAATACTGATATACAATATACAAAGGCAAAATGTACTAAGATACGCTATAATAACGTAGGCTTTCTGTGCACCCTACAAACTAAATAGATTAATGTCGTTACAGTACAAAATGATAAAACTGATCTTTTGGGAACAAAGAGACAATATCGACTTTATATACACTGCAATGTCAGAACACAAAATACTGACAGCGAAACACTTATGTCACTATGCAGCTTTGCTAAAACATTTTTTCGATGCCAACTACAGGACAGTCGGAAATACATACCGTATAACTAGACCTCCGACAACTACTTTTATCACATATAAATGCAATAATCACTACGGAAAGGCCTCACGAAGCTTCTACACCCCATACATGCTAAATAAATTACCCTTTGAAAACAGAAACCTCACAAACTACAATAGCCTGAAAAGAGCTCTAAGGACATACTATGAACAAGAAACACGGACCTACACACCTTACAAACTTAATAAAACACAATATATTCGTTCAGGCTTCCAGTTCAGCGACGCATCAAGACATTCCAAGTTATTGTGTGTGTGTGTGTGCGCGCGCGCGCGCGCGTGCGTGCGTGCGTGCGTGCGTGCGTGCTAGTGAATGAATACCTCAACCGAAGACTGTAGCAGATATCAGACCTCTCAAACAGAAGCCTGCTTCCAACACAGCAAACAAACCAATAAATAATAACTAACCGGTGTCATCCTCAAATAATTTAATAATTAAGCTCTGAGGATGAAAGCTGAGCAATTACATCTCAACCAAGATGAAATAGAACATTGTTGTATCTAACCATCCTTTGTAATTATCTCAAACTATCAGATTAATACCATTTGCTTCATGCTCTATACAGCAGGAGATTCTCGTTTAGTAGTATACTGTATCGGTCTGCAACTCGTGAAACCAGTTTTCAAAAATAAATTCTAACGACCCTTTGAATACATGAATTACGAATTTTATTTTCGAACTGATGAAAGTCTGACCATAACTAAGATGAAAAGAAGTAATCTCAGAAATTGTACAAGTTTTAAGTTTTAAGAATAATTTTTTATATGTGCTTTGATTTAACGGATGAATTCATATCGTTTAAGAAATTTCTACTGCTTTGAAATAATTAATACTAAATTGAGTATTTTAATTTCCTATTCTTTTATATTATTGCCGGGAGCAGTAATTTCTTAAAAGATATTATCTTATATATCGAAATGTAATAATCCTTATTGGATAACTTTTGTACTTCACCTTGAAATGCAAAGCAAAAAAAAAAAAAAAAAACCTATCACGAATTCTCTCGTCACAAACGAGAATCAGACTCAGGTCTTTCCCCATCGCAGTGTTTCTCAAACATCAGATATCCGCGTACCCCTTCTTAAATTTTCATTATCACCAAGTACCCCTTTTCAAAATAATAATAAGTAAGTAAATAAATAAAGTATATTTCATTATAAATGTCAATTTTATTTGAATTTACATGTTCATGTAAACACAAAATATGATTTATTTTTAGAACAAAATTTGGAATAGGTTCCTCTTCATTTCCCGTTCATGAAAATCAATATTTCAAGTAATTCATATCATACATACGAAAATTTTTCATCCTCTTCCTAGTTGGTTCTCTAGAGATCTCAGACGACACACCCTTATCAAATTCATTGGATCCAGATGCAATATCAACGTTTTCGTGTTGCTTACATCTACTTGTATTTGTTATATTGCTCTCTTTTGTGCGTTTTATAAATCCAGTCTTTAACCAATAATCCATACTTAAGAATTAGAAAGAGCTAAAAAAATTACCGTATTTATTCGAATAAAACTCGCACTTTTTTCCCCAAAATGAAAGCTAAAAAATCGTGGTGTGAGATATATGCGAGGATTTTCGGAAACTTAAATTTTCAAGGAAAAAAAACTGAAAATAGTGTGACTTACCAAGAAGCTCCTATTCGCAATCGCTACTTTTGGAATAGAGAACAGTTTCCTTGTGTGCATCGTCAAAGCCATCTACGCAAATATCTTCATATTCTTTCCCATTATTTCAAGCAAAAATTACCAGTAATTTACAAGACTTAAGATACGTAATGAACAATCCTTCACAAATGACTAATGAGAAGTAAAAGCAGAGCGAGAAACAGACAGCAATGGTAGGCCAGTAGAGATAGAGCACATATGAAGAAGTGCATATGATTGGTGCGGTATTAACAAAATATCGCGCGAACCAAAGACAAAGGCAAGTCAACAATTGAGTTGAAATGCTAATTCTCTTCAACCAAATTCCATAATATCCGAAACACATTCACAATATATTTCTTAGTTTTTATGTTCACGACGGAGTAGTGTCAAGCAAAACCACATGTGGCACTAACATATGGTTTTGCTTGAGTCTATACAGCAGTTTCTATTGGAGAGGAGTGGGATTCATTACTTAGTGCCATTTTTATTCCAGTTGTCTCTAATTGCAGTATTTGTTGAGAAATACAGGGTGTTCGGGATAAATTTGACAGTTTCGTAAGGAAAAAGAAAATCTTCTTTGTATCTATTAAATTTAATGAATTGACAAAAAAACATTACAGGCAGAGTTAATTACAATACTATCAACAAGATTTACTCAAAATAACCACCATTAGCATCGATCACAGCTTCAATTCTGCTTCGGAACCTCGAACAAGCTGATGCTACAGTCTCCCTGGGAAGGGCCGCAAAAACTGTTTTAATTTTATCCATTAACTGGGCTTTTGTATTACTGGAAGTGCGATTGGTGTCTTTTTCAACTGCGCCCCATACAAAATAATCCATGGGGTTAAGGTCTGGGGAGGTTGGAGGCCAAACATTTGGACTGGTGAAGTCGTAGAAATTTTCAGACAACCATTTTTGACTTTTCCCAGAGGTGTGGCAAAGGGCCGAATCCTGCTGCCATACATACGGCCTACCATTGGCTACCCTTGTTATCCAGGGCTTGACTACAGTTAGCAACTCCACGAACAAAGCCCGAATTCCAATGCCAGGGTTCTTCAACACCTGTTCCTGCAGATTTGCGAGGAATTCTGCTGTACGAACGCAATCAGATCGTCTGCTAGGGATCTTTCTTCTTGCTACATCCTCGTAGTCACCATTGCAAGTCTCTAGTTCATGCCTGATTGTTTTTACTGTATTCAGGGAGCATTGGGCAGCAGTCGTAATATCCTTATTTTGATGGCGGGCACGAATCATCATGATACAAGTTATTCTCTTCCATGATTCAGGTGGGTTCCAGCTATCCATCCTTTCTGACATCTTGTATATGAATGAAGAAGGGTCCAAACTTTTAAATGAAGAGAAGTGTGTGTTAATACATGTAACTTACGGAAAAATATAATTAATTATAAATATGTCAAATTTATCCCGAACACCCTGTATATTACACAAACTGCAAATGTCACTGTACCTTATCAGTGATACAATAAAACTGCTTGTTTTTCTTGCATCTTCAGTATAGTGACGCTGTTGGGAAGGGCGTGTTGTTTACCGCACGGAGCGAGTTATATCGCCCAGACGTGAACATCGTGGCGATAGTAACTCGCAAATTTGAGTAGGAGAATTCATACATAATATAAATTTATTCAGAAATATATACGTTTAAGATAATTTTTTTTCTTAATAATGATTCCATGCGTTAATGATGCATTGCCGAAAATTGCCACGTATCCCCTGTTGACCTTTCGCGTACCCCTCGGGGGTACGCGTACCACACTTTGAGAAACACTGCCCCATCGAATAGCAGGAAGTTCTCATCGTGATTCTAATTGCGCTAAAGAGGTCTTTTATTATAACCATTTAAATACCATTAAATTATAAAAATACCAAATATTTTTATAAGAACACAAATGTAAATATAATAATTTGAAAATTTATGACATTTTTCATTTTTTTCTCTTAATTATTAGAAAAAAATCAGATGTGTGCAAAAACACCTAAAATAAATAGTTATATAATTCCCTAATAATTGAATCCGAAAATGTTGAGTCAGTGAACTGATGTGAGTTCATATCAACTGAAAAAAAAAAAAGTAAACTTCGTAATAATGTAGTGTGTGTTTAGGTCAGTATTATCAATCAAAATCAGAAAGTTTTAGTTCGGATGGAATTAGGCTTAAATTAGTCAGACTTCTTTCATTGCAAAAAACATTCCCAGCTAGTTAGTTGTGAATTACGTTAATGGTATGTAAGTCAGATCTAGGAGGGAGTTATCATATTGACTGGTTATGATAGGATCATTAAACCAGGCAATGATAAACAAAAATTTCGTTCCGTAGGTGCGATGAATAGACACTTTGCATAGAAAATATATTCATTCCAGTCTCTAGATTTACTGTCTTACCCGAATTGGGGAACTTTCGGAATACTGTGCAAGTCAATCAGATTAGTGGACTAATATGGAGTATTTTATTTTGTATAATATGGAGTTGGAATTGACTGGATTAGATATTCATTCATTAGAATTACGCATTCGCCAGGATCTAGGTTTCTACCGATTTTGTTCCCTTATTACAAGCAGCTGTTGACATTTGTATAATAGTAATTGCGCAAATGTACCATACAGTTCTCCGAGAAGTTGCTAACAGAACAAATAATGAAAATGTGTAAATATATTAAGATAGTTGAGGAGAAAGAAAAAAGTTAGAGTAGCACATCTATGCAAAATTCTTTAACTTCAGAAATATTAAGGGAGTATTTGGACTTTGAACGGGAACATATTCTAAAGTTTAATGGTTTGCATATCGGGGGGGGGGGATGGGTTCTCATTCTCTGTCTTCAGAGAAAATGTCAGAAGTCAAAGTATATACACGCTCGCATCGAGAATAAAGAAATCAGCTTTCTCGAATGGGCGACTATTCAGTTAATATATACGAAGATAGGAAGTGTAATCCTTATCATATCGTTCCTGAATTCAACATTTCCAATGTTCTGTCGGAGTTCAATATTTCCCAGTTCTATATTTCTGATTTAAGAGCGATGTAGAATATTTACTAATCGTCTTGAGAAAAGCAATTACGTGTAATCTATAATGACCAAAGGATTAGTAATTAGATGTTGAGTTGGCTGTTTTCTTCGTATTCATCACTATTTTTATACCTGTAGTTATATTTGTAATTGTTACTTTTATAAATAATTTTATTTTATAATCTCTTTATACATATTTAGAGAAGCCGTTCTGGAAACTCGACCACGAAAAGAACCATAGTCCTCGTTGCCTATATGTACGAAATACTTTAATAAAAAAAAAACTTTGATTACAGAATTTTGTTTTTATATGTGAACAGATTTAATTTACCATCTAACTGGAGGACAGGCGTGGGTTGAAAACAGTAACATTTTTGGTCTCTCTCTCTCTCTGTCTATACTTCTGTTTTTTCTGTTTCTATTTAGGAGAGCAAGATATAAAAATGAGGAAGACAAAGGCAAACCTCGTATTTCAGTGTTATATGTCAGAAGACTATTGGGAACCAGAATGCATCTTTAGTAGCAATATTGTTATGCCTAAGTAGAACTAAATAACTCCTCTAAATCTTTCTTTTTATTTCCTACCTTAACCAAGAAGCATTCTCTAGCCTACCCTTTGGAAATCGGTGTCAGTCTGTCTCCACGTTCGTCATTTCCAGGAATGATTACTGTCTTGCGTAACTAACATGTGTAGACGAAAGTATATGACAATACGGGAGATAACTCCTGCCAACCTAGTGTTTGAAACGGAAACAGTGTTACGTTGAAGTAGGCGGGTTCAAAATTCGACTTTCCGTAATAAATAAATTGCACTCGTTTAGGTGAGAGTGCGAAGAATAGCACTCTGACGTAAACAGCTGGGAAAAAAGGCGAAGGAAAAAGGTGTCTCTAACTGATCTCTGAATCCAATCCTATCAGTCTTATTTCCACAGAAATATTTATATAGTATAATATATATATTAACTAATACACACACACACACACACACACACACACACACACACACACACACACACACACACACACACACACACACACACACACACACACACACACACACACACACACACACACACACACACACACACACACACACACACACACACACACACAATGTTGAAGGTGTTTATATCAGAGCAGTCTTGAAGGATCAAATTCTATTAACCTTGCTTCTCTATCATCTCTCATGCAATATCCAGAATTTCCCATTGAGCTTTAATCTGAATGTTGAATAAGCAATTCTAGCATTTAAGTCTCCTATTACAAATCTGAAATGATTTTTCCGTTATTGTAGAGTTGGGATAATACATCATGATAGAAGGCTTCAATTTCTTCATAAGCATGACTTATTGTTGGTACATAGATTTGGATGATCTGAAGGGTTTATGGTTTTGAAATTTGAACAACAATACTTGGTATTCGATTGGAGATTCTGTCAAATTCTATTTTGCGGTTCTTCAATTTTTTTTGTTGCTGATGAATCCAACTTTACTTATTCTTTCCTTATCTTGGCCTCTATAATATAGTGTCTCTGTTTTTTTTTTTTAATTTCTTCACCATTACGTCTAATTTCACACAGTTCAAGAATGCCCCATTTTAGTCTCTTTAACTCTTCGGTTAGTTCAGTTAGCCATACTTCACTGCTCAGAGTGCTACAGTTTGAAGTTCCAAAGTCTAGTTTCCAATGGCAGCATGATCTGGTTACGTGGGGATTCTTAGCATCCTCTGTCTTCATGTTTAACTGCCTGCTGCCATTGGTTGTAACAATCTAGCCTACTGGGAATGAGGGCCATTTTATTTCTCTTTGATTCATCTTGGAAGTTTGGGCCATAAATTCACCACGCTCTCCCGCTGCGGGTTGGTGAATGGCAATATTTTCACATGGGATCGCCAGTCCCAAAACCACTAGTCCACGGCACTTTATTCAACATGTTCAGAGCTGCCCTGATATCCAACTGGTGGTAGTCAGGGTTTCTCCCTATCCGCCACCTAGGGAACACTCTCAGGAGCCTGTGGGAGCCCTCAGCTAATAAAATGAATAATGAGGAAATTAAACAAGTAATCATTATATATACGTAGGACAACAGATATCAATGGAACAGAATATCATGGACCAAATTAAAAGACGCGATGCTTGGGTGGAAAGCATTTGGAAAACTATATTCAATATTCAAAAGCCAACTACCATTATGCCTGAAGAGAAAATTTTTAACTGACGTATTCTTCTTATACTGACATATGGCTGCGAAACACTGAATGCAAAGGAAATTCAAAAATTAAGAACAACGCAATTTAGTATGGAAAGAAGTATGCTTGGTATCACAAAAGGAATACAATGATGAGAAATCAAACCAAAGTCTCTGACATCAGAGGAAGAATGAAACATCCGAAGTGGCAATGAGCTGGGCATATTGCTCGAAAACAAGATCAACGATGGACAAAAGAAGTACTGGACTGGATTCCTTCTTATTCAAATGTTATCCTCATGAAGGAGGTTGGCAACCATGATTGGATTCCACGAGAGGAAAAACGACCACGACGTCGACTAAATCACGGTGGATTGATAATATCATCCAATTTGCTGGAGTGACGTGGAAAAGGAGAGCCATGGACAGGCAGTTTTGGAGTAATCTTGGAAAGGCCTTCATCCAGCATTGGATCGACAATGGCTGATATCGATGATGATATATATATGTATATACAGTCGGGTCTCTTTTTATGCGGGAAATACGTTCCACAGAAAACCGCATATAAAAAATCGCACACGTTGAAAAATTAGGGATACGTTCGATACCTTTCTAAAACCGCATAAAACCGAAGCAATGAATTAAAATAAACCTAAAATCGGAGAAAAAAAAGTCAGGAAATTAAGAATGCCTAAGTTTGTTTTAAAGCTTTATTCGTTTAATTTTATTGAAAAGTAACAATTTTGTTTTACATTTTTTCACCAGAATTATCGTCGCTATTAGACAATATTCGCAACGTTTGCAAACTGGTGCGAAATCACTTTCATCACCAGAAGAGATAGTCAGCGCATCAGATCTGTATGGCAAAGGCAATGGTTCTTCACAAACAGAATTTGCTTCACCCTCGTTCTGTGCTGATTTTTTTCTTTGGACAATGTAATCAGTGATTAAACTTTGCGATGATGATTTTACTAATTTTTTATGCAGCCCACGATATCCAGACATGCAGTTCTTCAGCTCACATTGGAATTTAAAGGCTCGTTCAGAATTTGTGTCATTAACAAGAAAATGATTTATTAATTTGTTGCACAGTTCAAGACTTTCTCAAATTATATTGGGTTGTTGCAAATGAAATGGCAGATTTTAAGGATGATTTAAAAAGAAGAGAATAAAAAGAAGAAGAAGAAGAATACCTGTTTAATAAAAGTAATCTCCAGCAGCATCAATACATTGTTGCCAACGTGTGGCAAGGTCATTTATACCACACTTGTAAAAATCAGTGTCTCTGGAAGTGATGAAGTCCTCCACTGCCCGATAAATTGATGCGTCGTTAGCAAAGCATTTCTTGGACAAAAAATGGTAATCTGTTGGGGAAATGTCAGGAGAGTATGGAGGATGAGGCACAATTTCGTATCCCAAATTGTTGATTTCTTGTATGGTTGACACTGCCGTATGTGGTCGGACGTTATCCTGAAGCCATAGGACTCCATGTCTATTCACAAGTGCTGGTTGCTGAAGGCACAATTTTCATGCATTTGCCGCATATCTGTACAATATCGAGCTGCATTTGTCGTTCCACCTCGTGGAAGAAATGAGTAGTGAATAACACCAGCAGAAGTCCACCATACAGTAAACAACATCTTCATTGGATGCAGAGGTACCTTTGGAGTCCTTCCTGGAGTGTCTTTCACTCCCAAACACTACGACGAACGTGTACGATTGTCGTATAATATCTACTTGTAATTCTCAGTCAAATTCGTTGCAGTAACCTTTCTTCTATACTTCTTAAGAGAGAAAAGCACACTTTCAAACGCCGTGCTTTGTTTTCACCAGTGAGTTCGTGAGGCACCCACTTGTCGAGCTTCCTTACTTTTTCTATTATTGCCAAGTGCTGTGAAACAGTTGAGAAGTGTACATTTAGTGTCTGGGCGATCTCTCCTACAGTTTGTCGTGGATCTGATTCGATTAAATCCTTTAATTCATTCAAATCAATGGAGGAAGGACGATGGCCATGGGGTTCGTTTTTTAGCCTCAAATCCCCTGAGCGAAATTTTGCAAACCAACAGCGAGTGGATCTCCCATTAGTTGTTCCTCTACCGAATGGTTTATTGATGTTTTTTACTGCAGCCGCTGCAGAATTTCCCAATTCGAACTCGTAAATCATAAATCGTAAAACATCAAGTCAATCATGGGTTCCATGATTGACTTGATGTAGTATTCAATGTTTAATGCTCGTTGAAAGAAACAAATACTACAATTGCATCACCCACTTGTCACATGGCATAAAATATTTACATATACTTCAGCGCTTGCTTTCTTCAGCAACTAGTATAGACCTGACAATCATTCAAAGGCCATTTCATTTACAACAACCCAATATTTGCAGTGAGGGGGACAGGTTTTTCTTTCGCTTGACTATCGTTTTCTGGATCTTCGACGATATATAAAGTTAATCGATATCCAATAATATCATCATCACTTAAGGCGTTATCCACAAGCAATTCCTGAACATCATTCTGGTTAAATGTTTCAAAACCTTCTCCATTAATTTCCTGTGCTAAAGATTTCAGAGATTTCAGCTGATAATGTAGATGTTTGCATGGTTGCACTGTTTGAAACACGTCCAGGCCAAGCTGCTTTCCAGCAGGCATTTAAAGTTTGTGGTTTTATTTCAGCGATAGCAGATGCAACATGATTTAAGCAGTCCAAAATAGAAAATATTTTCCAAAATTTGTCAGTTACTGTTAATGATTCATTTTCTAGTTTATCCAATATAAATTGAAAAGTGTGCTTAACATAATATTTTTTAAAAGCAGCAATTATGCCTTGATCTAATGGCTGAATAATGCTTGTATTGAGTGGAAAAAACACTACCTGCACATTTGGATGTTCTAAATGAGGATGACTTGGTGCATTGTCAATAATTAATAAAACTTTAAAATCGAGAGCTTTTTGCTTCATATATGTTTCCACTTTTGGTACAAAGCAATTATTGAGCCATTCAGTAAATACAACAGTTGTCACCCAGGCCTTTGTATTAGCCATCCAATGTACCGGTAGCTGTTTTAGATCTTTGCCTTTTAGAGCATGCGGTCTTAGAGATCGATTTACTAGGAGGGGTTTCAACATTCGATTTTCTGATGCATTGCTACAAAGTAACAACGTTACTCGATCTTTGCTTTGCTTTAAATCCACTTGCTTTTTTCTCAGCCTTTGCGATGTAAGTTCGACTAGGCATTTTCTTCCAAAACAATCCTGTTTCGTCAGCATTTAAACACTTGATAGGGATAATATCCACCATCTTCAATAATTTTGGCAAACTTTTCTTGAAAATGTTTGGCTGCTTCTTCATTTGTTGCTGCAACCTCGCCTGTAATCTTCACTTTATGAAGTGCATTCCTTTTTGAAACCCGGTTAGCCATCCTTTGCTAGCCGAAAATTCTTTATCAACCTGGGAAGCGGAAGTAGACGGTTCCAATTGCTTCATGTGTTCATAAAACCGAAGCGCTTTTTGTTTGATTAAATAACCACTTATAGGAAATCTCCTTGGAAGTAATTCTTCAATCCAAATTACGAGGGATCGTTCTGTTTTTTCTAATAAAGCATCTCTTGAGTACGATGAGAATTTGGCACTTAGGTTTGTGCCAGAAATGACTGATTTTCTTATTGCGACTTCATTCTTTTTACAGTAATTGCTCATATAGTAGATTCGCCTAAATTAAAATGTTTACCAATCGCTGTAGATCCCTCTCCTTTTGCTAAGCGAGCTAAAATTGCAATTTTCATTTCCAAAGAAATTGCTTTTCTTTGACGCTTTTTTTCTCCATTGGGCCAAATTAAATCCTTAAAATAAAAATGAGCAAAATTTAGACTTTCGATAATGAAAAGACAAACACTTACTCACATTCAAAATTAAACTTCACGTACACTAACTGCTTTCACATTACTCACGTTACGCCAGAATATGCTGCAACACTCTTTTCATTATCTACAACGGTACATAAATTTTGAAGTTATTCACCGCATAACTTCAAATCCGCATAAAAAGAGACCCGAGTGTATATAATACGAATACGATTGATTTGGAAATGTTGTAAAAAGAATAAAACAAACTTTTTGTAAACATAAATATTTAATATGAAATACGAAGTAAACTTATAAAACTTTTTCTGATTTATTTATTAAATATTTGAATATAATTTGAGTTTTTAATGCTACACCTTTTTATTAATATAATATAATTTATTTAAATAATAATGCAAAGCCATTGAGAAATATATATATATATATATATATATATATCATTGTTCAATGCTGTTTCATATTGTCTTGTGTGGCTCTGGTATTGTGGTATCTCTTTCTGGTTCTATTTTTTGCTCTGATTAGCTCCTTCAGGGATACGGTTGATTGGGTGGAAGACAGTGGATTGTCTTACTGATTCTATTTCTTCCTGAATCCTGAATTTGTATGGTTAAGTTATTTACTGCTGTGTCAATCTCTTCATTTTTACTGATATTGGGCACCGGACCAATATGATCGGGAAGAACCTTGGCTAACTTGTCCCACGGTATGAATGTGTGCATAGGAGAGAATTAATTTGATGAACCTAGATTAAGCACTAAGGGACTGTGGTCAGAAGGTAATTCGTTGACTGATTCCAATTTGAATTGGTATCTTAAATTTTTAAAGATGACAATGTCTAGTACATCCGAGCTACCTGAAGGGCTGAAGTGGGTGTGCTCGTTAGGGCAGGCCATAACAACAGAGTTGAGCGTTGAAAAGTGTGTGACCTTTAGTGTTAGTTGATGAGCTGTACCAAGCTGTGTGTTTTGAGTTGAGATCTCCTGCTATTATTATGGAGTCATTTGGACCAAGTATGGAGTCCAGATCTGTTGTCAGCAGAGGAATGCTCGGAGGGTCATAAGCAGCATAGATCTTGAGACTCCCAGCATTGAAGGTATGTACCTCCACACAAATCGGTTACCTCCAGGTTTACTATTTGGGGCTTGTCTATTTCATTATGATTCAAATAACTCTTAATATATATGGCTGTGCCTCCACCTCTTGTGCCAATTCTGTCGTTTCTTTACATAGTGTATCCACGGATTTTTGGGTTATTAGCTAGTCTTAGGTGTGTTTCACCAATCAAGATGATATCAGCACTGAGACGAGTTGCAAATTCTTGAAGTTCCAAAACCTTGTTCATCAATCCATTTGCAATCCTTGGCATATGTTGTCAATCATTGAGAATTCTTTGTGATGATGATAGTGGAAGATGGGTTTGGTTCTGGTAAAGGATATTTTACTTTATAAATTGCCGTAAATTGTACAAAATTTGCTAACTGTTTTCTATAATGGTAATTGCAAATTTTCACTTCACTTATTAACATATGTCGAGTAAAAATATTTGTTTAAAGAAAACTAGTGTGATTTGTGGTTTGAAAAACTTGTGTGCAAAATTAAAACGTGTTGATTTTTCACATCCAGCTTCGTCTCTCCATATACAACGTGTAATGTGTATATCTACAAATTTTCAGTTAGGGTTCAATTTCCATTTCACTCCTTACCCATATCAAAATATTTAACCTTGTACACAGTAATTATTCAAATTTCGACAAATCCTTCCTTTTTCATCAAATACAAACTTCACCAAATATACTAAACGAATATTCTGTATGCATTTACGACAATACGACACCATCTCTCTCATTCCTTGCCAAAAATCAACCAGATCCAAGCCATGTCATTTTATTTTGAACTTATGAGCTTGAATCTCTTGTTTCATTAAATACTACATAGCCACATCAATAATATATACAGCTAAGTATAAAGCATGTTATATTAAGTGTATTCCTTCATATTTAAAATACAGCTTAAATTAATTATTTTCATTTCCCACTTCTCCCAAGGGTGAAAAACTGAATTCTGCCTGACGATTTTATGTAAGTTTTGAGTATTTACGTTTTGTCGATCTGGAAAAGGCATATGACAAGGTGTTAAGAGCGAAGCTATTCAATACGCTACAGTTATATGGTGTCAATGGGGCATTATATCAAGCAATACTTTGTCTTTATTTGAGTTGTAAGTCAGCAGTTAGAATTGAAAGAAGTACAGGAAGATGGTTTAATGTTTAATCTGGTGTCAGACAAGGATGTACATTATCCCCTCTGTTATTCATTATCTATATAGATCGCATTATGAAGGAAGGTGGTATTAAACATGATATCAGAATTGGAGATGTTAATGTCAGCTTTTTGCTTTATGCGGACGATGTTATACTTCTAAATAAATCCACTACAAGTTTGCAAGATTCCCTGACTAAATTGAACAACTGTTGTAATAGATATGGTATGAAGGTCAGCAATAAAAAGACAAAGACAATGAAAATAGACGGAATCGTTGAAAATGTCAACTGTGTTGTGAACGGAGAACCTGTGGAACAAGTAAAACATTTCAGCTACTTCGGTAGCACGATTTGTAGTGAAGATGGTACATTAAATATGGAAATAGACAACAGAATCAACAAAGCTGGTATGGTAGGAAGTCAATTGAATAATTTCAAATGGAATAATAGAGAAATTAGTCGGAACACTAAATTAGCTGTATACAAGACAGTGCTCAAACCAGTTTTAACTTATGGATCTGAAAGCTGGATCAGAAGTGAAACACTTGACCAAAGACTAGAGACCGCAGATATGAGAGTCCTGATAAACATTATAGGCATGAACAGATGGCATCAATGGCAATATAATATTAAAAACGAGGATATTAGGAAAGAACTTGACATTGTCAGCATCCAGGAATGCGTTAGCAGAGCTAATCTCAGGTGGTATGGTCACTTAAACAGAATGGGCGAGAAACGATTAGCAAAACAAGTGTTCTCTGCCAGGTTGGCAGTAAAACGACCCAGAGGAAGACCAAGATATAGGTGGATTGATACGGTAAAAAGTGTGTTAGATGACAGAAATATAAGACCTGATAATATTGGAGTCTTGACAAGTAACAGACTGATTTAGAAGAAAATTGTAGATAGGAAGTTAGTAATGATGTAAATTTTTCATGTAGTACTATCGTATCTTGTACACCCCTTGAGGGTACATGGCAGGAATTTCATGATGATGATGATACTAATTTTATGTAATGAAACCGGAAAGTATTACAGATTTCTATAGGAATATGATTGTTACATTCATCTTCAACACGAAAATTACTTTCAGCCTTCTTTATTTCTAACTCAGACAGAATGTGAGAAAGACTAGGGAAAGATGGATTTATTTAATCATTATTAAATCAAATGTAGTTATTTATTATAAGGTGTACATATGTAGTGTTTTAAATTTAGAAAATATTTTAATAATTATTCAATATTTTTATTTGACTCTAAGACAAATATCAGTTACATTATTATTTAAAAGAAAAATCAAGAATTTCTTAAAATGACATCTTTAAAATAAATGATAACATTTATAATACAATGAGTATCAGAAAAATATCCCACTGTCTATATGCATATGTAACAAGAAGAAATGAAATAAAGTAGAATTAATGACAATTTCCGTTTCTGATTATGGAAGTGGATTATGAGATATAGTTGCTATTGTAATTTTGAAACAGTATCCCTATCAATAATTCTGAGTGCGAATATTATTACAAAAATAAATATAATTATTTTATTATAATAGTATTATTAATATATTTAATATTAAATATATAAATAAAATTAATAATATTTAATATGTAATATTAAATATTATTAATAAGCACTGGAACCAGTGGACCTAATTCAAACCACAAAAAGAAAATCAACCTCATTCAGTTTTCATTTCCGAATGAATTATACCAGTTATTCAGAATCCAAATTTATTTTTGGACTCGGAATTTAAGGGTGAACAGATGCTGAACAGCAGGTGCTCGTGTATTTCTGCATGACTAAGAATTTTAAAGAGCCTCACAGCGTTTCCTTGCTGAATATCAAAATCATAACTATAGACGATAAGAATAAATAGGGTGGAAAAATATACACATTTAATTTCAATTAAATATGAAACTGTTATGTTCCTTGTTAATAATGGAATAATATACGCATAAAATGCAAACACATACGCACATCCCATAACAATTGTAATAGTGTGAAGGATAAGAATCATCTACTATCCAAAGATATTTCACAATATCTTTGCCCATAGCCGAATACGAACCATGCCGTGTGTCTTGCAGAGCGAAGTGTTATTCACTAGATTAGCAGGGCACAGCCTGCGAAATAGCATTGGACGTCGTTTCTGTTTTAGGAAACTGAATGCCATCATACAAATACAAATTTTGTAAAAGTGCTCCGAAGCTACTTCATTGTATGCCTTTCTTGCGCAAAAATTGGAGCACATGTATCAGAAAAAATTCACGATGAACTGAATTATGCATCCCTGGTGGATTAAAAAAGGAATCTCTCATTAAGGAAATTCCTCTTTAATGCACATATTCAGCTTTAGTTTCATTTTTATAGATGAGTACTTCTCTACTTCTTTTACTGCAATCTCTCCTCCATTTCTAAGATTTTTTTCCCCTTTGTTTCTCTGACGAAATCACTATAGACTAACATACTATATCAAGCCTGTTCTCCGTTGATAACAGACAACAGACTTTATATGGTTTTCCCCTTAACGGGGCGGACCACAAAAAGTTGAGGATTGGACATTAAGTCAGAAGCTCTCTTCGGATCTGTGTATTTCTTAAAAACGAAGGCGAGAGTCTACTGCTGTTATCTCGATTTTCCTCAAACGTTACCTGAAAATTTTATACGGATTTTTAAAATGAATGTTGGTTATTTGTTCTCATGCGGATGCCAAGTTGGTGCTGCTGATTCTTGAAAACTGGAGTGTTTCTTCCTGCAAAATAGCCAATCCTGCTTGGCTTGAGAAGATAGCAATTGACGAATATAAACACACTAATGTTGTAGCCTTAATTTCTTGCTCCATAAATACAACCAGCGAGCAGGGTTAACTGCTGATTGCGCAAGATGTTAACCCTGCACAGGATTAAATGTCATATTGTCACCAATGTGCAGGGTTAACTACTCTCTTGTTAGTATAATAACATCCACTGTTTAGTATTATTCTATTTACTTGCATAGTAGGGTTGTCGTTCTTAAAAACTGGAGCTTTCATGAATAAATTGTGCAGGCCCAATGAATATGTGTAATTATATTTATTAATTATAACTAATTATATTTTTAAACGAAAAGAATTAGATTAGGCTTAGTACTGTTAGAGTGCTGAAAACTACTTTGAAAAAATGCTCAAATGTCATATTACACCTACTATTGTGTTACACCGGTGTATTACGATGTCCTATATTTCGGTATATGTGGTATTTATTAAATATTTAATATATATTCAAATTCAATTCATATTTAATATTTTCACCCATATTTTCTGACGCAACGAACACTGCTAATCTTTTAGAAAGCATTAGTACTTTTTTTTGGCTACATGGGTGAAGCAAGAATGTTTTTCCTATTCCCCGTTATCTGTAGAAGAAAATGTATGGATGGGGAAATATAGCGCTATAAGCTCTGATCATGGCAGATCGAGCCTCAGTTAAAAATTTATTGGCTGCAGAATTGCCATCCATTACCTATTTTGGTTGTTGCCTCTTACGCCATGCACGGGCTACAGTAGGTCTATTCTTATCCCGACAAACACACGGGGATATCAGTACTTACAGCTTATTATAACTTATTAACTAATTTGATATTAACTTTTTTTTAAAGTTGGGTCCATATACGAGAGGTTGGCTGGTCAACCTATAGTACTTTAGTACCGTATATGGGTGGGATGGGAAAGGAGGAACTTGTTAACATTCAATTTGAAAGCCTGTAAATTGTATTCCTTGGGAAATACCTCAGGGGGAAGACTGTTCCACAGTACAGCAGTAGCAGGGAGGGATGAAGGAGGAGGAAAAGAAACTTGTTCTGTGGGTTTCAAGGTGTACTGTGAAAGGATGTTGGGAGGTGGCTGTACGTGTTCCAATGGGTTTAGTACAGGGTGGGGGAATTATTGATGTTGTTTAAGATGAACATTTTCCATGAATATATTTGCACAATATACACATTTCAGAGACTAAACATCTATGTGAAAGTGGGGGGGGGGGTGAGTCGGTAAGAGGTTGATCATTTACCAGTCTAATTGCTCTCCTCTGTATTGAGTCAAGCACTTTGAGAGAACGTTTAGGAGCCCGACTCCAAATGTGAGAGCGGTATTCGACAGGTGGGCGGATTTGTGATTTGTATAAGGCTGTTTTGAAGTGAAGTAACGTCTTGAGCGAAAGAGAAGGCCTAGTTTTTTGGAAACTGAGGATGCAATGGTTGTGATGTGTTTATGCTAGAAGAGGACTGATGTCATAGTAATTCCAAGAAGAGAAATTTCATCTTGTCTGGGGATTTGAGTGTTATCAAAAATAATACTGGGGGGAAATGGTTCTTTTTTGTGGGAAATAAGACAGAACTGGGTTTTACTAGCGTTGAAGTTGACGATGTTATCTAAGCCCCATCGGAGGATGTTTTGGAGGTCTGCGTTAAGGGAATTGTGGTTGATGTTCTGTGGGTTGAAGTGAGATGTGTAAGGTAAGGTTTATCAAATGAGAGGGTGGAGTGCAATGTGCTGTCATATGCAAAACTGTGTATTGGATTGGAAGTTAAATGAAGTAGGTCATTGATGTATAGAAGGAAGAGGGTCGGTGAGAGAACTGAACCTTGTGGGACCCCAGCATTAGTTGGATAGTGGGAGGATAGAGAGCTATCTACCATTACACATAGTGTGCATCCAGACAGGAAGCTGGTAATCCATCTGCAGAAGTCCTGAGACAGTCCAAATGATGCAAGTTTGCTTAGTAAGCCTTTGTGCCTGACCCGTTCAAAGGCTTTAGAGACATCGAGTGCAACTACTTGGGATTCGCCAAATGTTTCAATGTTATATGTTCACAGATGGGTGATATATGAGAGCAGGTCACCTGTTGATCGGCATCGGCGGAATTCGTACTGGTGGTCGCTTAATAGCTGGGTGCCTTCAAGGTAGAGCAGTTGTTGGGAATTGATGGTTTTCTCCATCACTTTAGATAGGATTGAGGTGAGTGAGATAGGGCGGTAGTTAGATGGTAGCTATTTGTCTCCCTTTTTGGGAATGGATTGAATATAGGCCAATTTCCAGGCTGTGGGATATATATATATATATATATATATATATATATATATATATATATATATATATATATATACCAATAGAGTAAGATAGTGTGTACAGACGGCATAGGATAGGAGTCAGGTCTGCTGCACAGACCTTCAGGACAATTGTGGAAATGCCATCAGGGCCAGGGACTTTTTTGTGTCTAATTTTGACAACAGGTTTATGGTTTCTTTCTGTCAGAAGGATACAGGGGACATTGTATGTTTGGCAGTTGAAATCACTGGGGTGCATTTGCCATTGTCGGTTATGCGTGCATTGCAGGCAAAGTGTGAAGCCAGGACATGAGCTTTTTCTTTGGGTGATGTTGCAATTGAGCCATCTTGGTATGATAGGAGTGGGAGTAGTGTAGGACAAAAGTTGCGACCAATTGCTTTTATCAAGAGACCAAAAGGCATGGCTGCCGCTAGGACAGACTGCAAGTTTCCTGGTTTTTGCCCGTTCAAATTCTGTTTTGGAATCATTGATAATTTTTTGCAGCTGTTTCGGGCTTCAGTGTAGGCACTGAAGGAGGATGAAGTTCTTAATTTGAGCCAGTTGTGGTATGCCTGGTTTTTCATTAGTACAGCCTTAGTACATCTTTTGGAGAACCAGGGTTTGGATAGGGGGATGGCAGTTCAGTGTGGTGTGGGGAATGTATGTTATCATGCCAGTGAGGATTACTTTGGTAATGTGTTCTGTGCATATGTTTGGATTAGAAGACTGCAAACAATAGTCCAACCATGGGAATGAAGCATAGTAGTCTCGGAGGCTGTCCCATTTGGCACTATTATAATGCCAGACGTGCAGGTATGACTGTGTAAGCGTTGTTGCATGGGGCAGGAGATGAGCACTAGGTTGTGGTCAGAATTGCCCAGAGGGCTTACTACATTCACTGTATATTTGGAAGGGTCACTGGTGAGGAAGAGATCTAGGGTATTTTGGGAGTGATTTGGGTTATCTGTTATTGTGGTCGGCTTGTGAAATATTTGTGTAAGGTCGTTGGTGATGGCAAATATTTCAGCGTCTCTGAGTGCAGGATCTGTACAACTGGAAGAGGAAAGCCAGTTGGTGTTATGGACATTAAAATCACCCAGGAAGATGATTTCACTATTTGGATAGTAGGACTGGAGGAAATCAACTTTCGAGAGAGGAAATTAAGGAGCTCGGAGTGGTTGGTGGTATTGGGAGAGCGATAGAGACAGCAGGTGAATTTTACTGAGTGAGGAGGGATATTTTTAGCCAAAGAAGGTCAAAGTTGGGCGATTCTAGGTTAGGTGCCCTCTGGCAGGGTATGTCAGAGAGGATATATGCGCACATACCACCCTCGGGTCGAAAGGAGTTAAATAGTGAATAGTTTAGATGGTTGAGATGGATTGTACCGGGGGAAGGTGAAATTTGGGTTTCTGTTAAGAAAAGTAGGTTGGGTTTGGTTGACTGTAGATGATAGTGAATTAAAGTTGGAGTGAGACCACGGATGTTGGTGTAGTGGATATGCAAGGGTTTGTGGGACATGGCTTTGACCGCAAGGGTTTTGCACGTTCCCTATGCAGTGCCTGCATACTGGTCTCTTTGGTGGCTACTAGTGGCGTCACTTGGTGTTTGCACTAGTTTTGTTTGTTTGTTTGTATTCAATGGTCCAGCTGTTGTCTCCATTTTGGCGTGTTTCTTCTAGCTGTCTTCGGAGTTATCGTCTTTGTTCCCTTTGTTCAAAGGTTAAGTCAGGTCGAGCACGTACACGCGATTGGGGACAACTGTCCTTTAGCTTGCTATTTATCGCCGTTATTAATTTGGAAGTGTTTGTCGGTGTATCACAGATCACTTTCACGAGACGTGGAAAGTTCGTTCCGTCCTTTCTTTTGTTGTGGGACCGAAGCGATGACATTTGATGATATTTCTGGGATCGAAGTTGCATTCACCTGCTAGTTTGCTAACTTCTTCTTTTAAGGATTTACCGTTTTCCTCCGGATAGTTCAGAATAACGGCATCGAGTCTCCTGTTTTCGGCCTCGAGCGACGCGTGTACCGTTCGTGTGATTAAATCATGGAGTTCGTTATCGGGTACAGATGCTCTTGCGATCGGCGGCTGGTCGTCGATTATCTGGTGCTTTGTTTGCAACTTTCGGATTTTGGAGGACAAAGTATCGACTGTGTTATTAAGGTGTTGTTCGAGATTTTCAACTCGTTTGCCAAGGTTCAGCAGCTGTTTAACAGAAGGAGGACACATCGAACAGAAGAAAGACTAGTTCAGTTCGATAAAAAGCTTGAGCGCCGATTATTGTCTTTCAGTTTGTTGGCAATCGGCTGCGCTACGCTGACGGTACTCGAAGTAATCTTTCGTTGTTGGCCTTTGTTGCCGCCATCTTTTCTTCGCATGGTAGGCATGTCGGGCGCTTTCACGTGGCTGTTTTTTTAATTGAAAAATAACCGACATGAAGGACTATGGGTACTTACGAATGGTGTAGAAGTAACTGGCTCCTTAGCACCCTTGTTTCCGTTTACCAGTTATTTTTCCCAGTACAGATACTTGTAATTACTATAAAATTCGGGAGCACAAGTTTAACGAAACTTATTCACAGGCGCCGCCTATCGGTCCTCAAGGTTTTATTTTAAATTGTCTGTTATTCAGATATGATTTGATAAATAGAACTAGTGGTAATGGGATTCTATCAAATGCTTGTGTTATGTCCAGGAAGACTGCGCCGGAATGTTGGTGCCATTCGAATCCTTGTGTGATGTATTCAGAGACTCTGTAAATTTGAAGTGTTGTGGAGTGATGTTTCCTAAAGCGGACGTGCATGACGTGGTTGTTATCTGTTGCCTCTTGACTCCGGGTGAATACAGGGCGTTCGACTATCTTGACTACATATGAGAGAAGGCTGATCGGTCTATAATTCTGACGAAATTGTGCATTTTTCCCAGCTTTTGGAATTAGGAAGACATCCGCAAACTTCCATCGCTCTTTAAAATAATTAAGCCGAAGGATGGCATTAGTAATGGGTACCACATGCATAACCCCTTCAAGGGGGGGGGGGAGTTTGAGCGCTTTGTTCGTTATTCTATCAGGACTCGGAGCCTTTTTGTTATTTAGTTTTCTTATGATCTCATATATTTCTGTTGGTGACACGGGTTTGTTGTTGGATTGGAATGAGGCATTTTGAGTTATTTTACGCACTTGTGTGTGGATTTTTCTTTTGACGTTGATATCTATATTGGTATAATTGGGGCTACATTGTCTTTCTAAGCAGTCTGCAAATGCTTCTGCTCTTTCTTCATCATTGTAAGCGACTCTATATTCACCTCGAATTGGAGGAAGTGTGTAACTCTTCGAACGAAGTGATCTGATCATTCTCCACAATGACTGATCCTCCCTCTGTGTTTAGGTGATGCATTTTGTTATTCTAAAGTTGGTTTCGGTGATCATTTAGAGCATACCGAACCTGGTTTGTTGCTCTGTTAACTGCCTGATTATCTGCGGGATTCATTGTTCTGTGGTACTGTCTTCTTAATCTGTTTTTCTCACGGATAAGACGTTTTATGTCCTCTGGGAGTTTATTTGGTGGTGCAAATTTGGTTATATTTGTTACCTGTGATATTGCTGTTAGTATTTGCTATGATGGGATTGTGATCAGAACTTAATTCATTAACTGCTTGTATTTGATAGCTGTGCGCAATGTTTTTTAGTATTGCTATATCAAGTACATCTGGATGGTTGCTCCGTAGTGTGTGGGTTCTGTAGATCCCATTACTGTCATGTTTCTTGTAGTGATATACGAGTTTCTGCTGTTCCATGTGGAATGTTTGACATTAAAGTCACCAGCTACGATTACTGCTTTACCCCCGTTTAGTATTTCATACAGATCTGAATCTAGGAGTTTTTTATTTGGGGGGTTGAATGCTGTGAATATCCTGATACTGCTTGTGTTTTGATAAAGATGGCAGTGCCTCCTTCTCTTGCCTAGGATCTGTCTGTACGGTAAGTGCTATAATTGTTGGTTCTGACCTTGTCACTTGGATGAAGGTGTGATTCATTTATAGGGTGATATCTGCTTGGGTTTCTGCTGAACTCCTGTAGTCCTGTATTTTACTAGATAGTCCATTCGTGTTCCAGCTGACAATCTGTAATGATTTAAGTTTTTTTATTTGACTTATTCATTAAGTATTTCAACAAGCAGTGATTGAGTGTGTGTTAAGATGATATCCTTGGCTTCTTGAGTTTGGTTGGTTTGCCGGAGTTCAGCAAGCGTTTCACCTATGTGGCTTGCCATGTTCTGTAGCATAGGTTTCTTGGTTTACTGTGACTGGTTTGGTTTTGGGTCTTTTAGGTAGGTTGGTCTTGTTACTTCAGCATACCTCCTTCCGTCCGTTGTGGAGACTCTGGTTTGATGGGAGGAAGTGAGTTCTTGTATAGGTGTGCTAGGTTTGGAGTTGTGTCTTTTGGTTTTGAGGAAATGCTACGCAGCCCCTATAGTTTGCTGGGTGTGGGCCTCCGGAATTTGCACACTTTGCTGGTTGTGTGCGGGTTTTTTTTTAGCATTCATTTGTTGCGTGTTTGCCACCACATTTAACAAATCGGTAATCTTCTTTGCAGCAGCGTTGTGAGTGGCCAAACGTTTCGCAGCGATGACATTGCGTCTTTTTTTTATGTTTTAGCGATTCAGTCTTTATGACTAAATCACAAATAGTCTGAAGATCGTATATGTGTTTCTGGTCTTCACTGATCTCTACCAATATTAGAGGATATGGGGCTTTATCAGCTCTACGCATTCGAGTGACTTTTGTAGGTCTGAAGTAGTGGATTCTCTTACCCCGCTGAGCACAACCTTAAGATTCTTTTCACTATTGAGTGCAAATGTGTGGTAGGGAAAGCTATTATCCAGAAATTTTGTTAGTTGTCTGTAATAGATGGAAGTCTTTGGCTGGGTGCGAATTCCTTCTTCTGTATTAGTGGCTTTCGTGAATGATATTTCTAGAGTTCGGAGAAGTAACAATTGATATCCAATGATTTTTATTCCTTAGGATGACTGGGGGTATTCTTTCTTTAGAGTTTGTGTTAATATCAATCTCCAGTTCTACTGTTTTGGGTGAATATATGATGGGCATTGTTTTGGGATATTTCGCATCCTCAGGATCTAGTGACTGCCCCGAACGTCGTTGTCTGATGTCCACTGCCGTCACGGTTTCCAGACTGTCATCTATGACAATTTTAGGGGAAACATGTCATTGAATTTTACTTTTCCCGGCCACCTACCACTAAGCACCTCATCCAAGCGAATAAATTCCCGATAAACGTCCTCAAATTTTGTCTCGTTTACCAGTTTTTCCAGGTCTATGTCTATCAGTTATCAAAACTTAAAGTTTGAAAAGCTGGTCCTAGAACTTAGATGTGAAATCCCGTAGATCAAATCGATGATCTACCAGCAAAAAGAGATCCCGTAGTCACAAAATGAAGAAAGCTTATCTTTAAATATTTTGATTTCCTCTTTTACCACGGCCAGACATCTTTCAATTACAATTCAATCGAAAAGAACATATTGAACCATTTCACTAAAACTACCCAATGATATGTTTAAAATACCAAGCTATTTTAAACCTGGTTTTACTCCAATAAAATAGCTTGGTATTTTTTTAACATTTATTATACCCAAAGTAAAATACCTTCTACCAAATGATACTTTAATACTTGAGAAGAGACGTTATACCCTGCCGCTCCTTCGCCCTTATAAGGACTGGCTTAAAGGGGCGAAGCAAGAATGCTTTTCATCTTCCCCGTTATCTGTAGAGGACAGTATATGGATAAGGTGTTATTGAGCTATTAATTAAAGCTCTGATCATGGCAGGAGGGTAACAGCAATAGCCGAGCGTCAGTTAGAACTTCATTGGCTACAGCATTGCCATCCATTACCCTCCAAGAGTATTGGATTGAATGAATCAATCACCGCATCTCACGGTCGACTGATAACATTCACTCCCTTTCTATCTCACACCGCTCCTTCGCCCTTTCAGCTTGTTTTATATTATTAACTAACATGATATTATTTTAGAAAGGGTGTATGAATATATTTTATTTTGGTTGCCTTTTTAAATATTTTAAAATTAAAAAACCCTGCATAAATTAGTATTTTGTTCAAACATTGTCTTGAGATAATATGAGATACAAATACAGGTTTGTTAGGTAACTTCATTTTTATTCCCAAAATCATAAAAAAAAACGAACGAATGTATACCCCTTGCTGTTTCATGGGAACATGAATATAAAATAACGTGAAAATTGCAGCTGTGTACATTTCTCTATGGAAATCGTTTTGCGTATTCGTTTATTAGGGACTACCTTTTGTAGTCCCTAATAAATGAATTGCTATACAGAAAAGAACATCAAAAATGTTCACATTTTCTGTTAATATTGTACGATCTCTGACCTCTGTGTACATTATAAATGTCTTTGCTACCGTTCACCTTATAATTTAGATTTTTTCTGCAATTTACCTGCATTTTTCAGGGCGAATTAAGTTGGTTTCCAGGAGTCTCCTAAATATAATGTTGAGGGGTTGGAGACGTGTAAAGGATTTTAACAAAATATTACATAACGACCTCCAGGACTTCGCTTTCATGGAATAACGAATACACTCTTTTTCCCGAACAATGCCGAGTTTTACTTTTACAATGGCGAGCTCAACTTTAATTAAAGAATAAACACATAGAATGCTATGTTAGAGTGACCAATTATTATACACACTCCTTAAACTGAATCCATTGTTTTGAGTATGGCAACTAAAAGGGGAAGGTTATTGCTGCTGTGTATTTTCTTATTTGTTAATAGGGATTGGTTATGAAGAAAATCACTATGGAACTTTCCTCTTATTTTTAATGTAGCTTTTATATATTACACTGGTCCAAAACCTAAGGAAAAACACTATTTCTGAAGATTATAACCACAGATTCAGACTAATCAGCTTGTGGAAATTTGTGTAGCTGATGATTCTGAGTAGAAAGCGAGTACACATTCAAGGGTTTGAATCGAGCAGAAAGGGGTAGTCGCAGCACTGAACAGAATAAAAGGCAAAAGGCAACGCTAAGCGAATTATGTTTGAAGTAAGTGCTTTTCCAGAAGGAATAAAATTGCCAACTTGCATGTCTAGTAATGTCTCAAAGACATCATCTAGATGATTTCATAGGGGAAGGATTTTATTGGAAGTCTTGAAGAAGATTGCAGAATTACTGATATTGCCAGAGAGTTTGGAATCTCACATAGCGTTCTATCAATAATCTAGGCAGCGTTTCAAACCAATGGAATATGTTACATACATTTGCTAAGTGGTCGCCCTAGCTCTACCACAAAGTATGAAGACAGATTTTTGGTTATAACAGCAAAAACGTAATCGACGAACTAAGGCAGGTCAAATTACAAGTCATCTCCATTCAAGCAAAAGTACCTAAATATCTCTACAAACTGTGGCAAGAAGACTGCGACAATTAGGCCTATACGCCCGAAGGCCTATAGTCTGCGTCCCTTGTTCCATATTTCATCGTAGAGCACGTTTTAAGTGGTGTTGTTTCCATAAAAATTAGACAAGACACCAGTGGGCTAATGTACTCTTTACAGATTAGAGTGGTTTGAGTCTTTCCTCCGATTCTAGACAACACTTCATTTGGGGTGAAAGTGGTACTGCTTACCATCGCGAGAATGTTCTAAAAAGGAATAGATACGGCAGTCATGGTGTGGGGAGTCATTATGCTTAATAGACGCACAGAGCTACAAGTGTTGAGAAAAAGGGACTATGACCCGTAAACGATATTGCAGAGAAGTTCGTCAGCGTCATGTTCGTTTATTGCTTGGTGCTGTAGACGAAGAATTCATTTGTATGGATGACAATGCCACACTACATCGTACACGAGCAGTGGAGATATTTCTGGAGATCGAGGATATTAATCGAATTGAGTGGCTAGCACGCTCTCCAGATCTCATCCCCATAGAACATATCTGAAACGCAATAGTGAGATGTACGGTTGCTCGAAATTCCTCTCCAGAACACAATCAAGTCGCCGTGTCCTTTCTCTCAAGGAGGAGTGGGGTAGTTTGCACCAAGACCTCTTGAATCTTTTGGTGCTAAGAAGCATCGGACGACATTTGTGAGAGCTGCATCGCAGTTACGAATGGACATATTCCATACTGAATTGTCTCTCTACATAGTTTTCTGTAAGCACTGTACATTAATTCCTTAACTACGTCCTTAAAAATATTGTGACTCTTGCCAAAAACGTATTGCAATTTAATTTGTACGAAATTTATAACACATTTTTGTGTAATATAATTCATTAATATGCTGGCAATAAATGTATGTTCACATTTGGCTGTAGTCATGAATTTAAAAAAAATACAGGTAAAAGTGTAGTTCATCCTTAGCTTTTGGACACCGGTGTATATACGTCATATTAAATGGAACACTGCATCAGGTAACATAAAAAGACCAGATTAATTTACTGTAATATCGTAAAATATTTAAAGGTTGGTCAATTCTCCCATTAAGTTAGCAGGGCAGACTTTTTTAATGAAAAAATGGTGGCTACAGAGTAATTTTAATAATAAAAATTAATAACATAGAGAGAATTAAGAGAATGCATATGTTGCTTAAATATACAGCAGTTGCACTACGTATAGCACTTCCGTGTAAGATGTGATCGTACACAGTAGTACTATGCGTAGTGCAACATCAAATTGTTTGTTTATTCTCAACAGCATTATTTAAGAAAAATTTTGTAGGTATGATTTGAAATAATTTTCTTAAAAAATAAAGAATATTTAAATACTTAAGACAAACGCAACTATTCAGCAATATTATTCACAAGCTAGTTTGTACCTAGTATGCATCTCCAGTGAGAGTTTTGTGTTGCGTAAGCAGGACAAAACTATTAATAGTTTTGTCCTGCTTACGCAGGACAAAATTTTTAATTTTTAAGTATAAAACAATTAAATACTTAATTTAAGCCTTTTTTTTTACTTACCAAAGAGATAAATAAGTACTCTTAAGCAGTATTACCTTTATTATTTCGATCAATTATTAGTGCATTATTTAAACAGTTTTACGTTCTATGGTCAGTTTAAAGGTTGACTTTACGGGAATTTTTTGAAGACTAAAAAAAAAAAAAAACAATGATTGATGTCTAGAATCAAGCCATTCTCCTACTGCCGTATCATCATGCTGTTAGCTGACGATATGTAGAAATATATGCATATATTCAAATAATTTCACTATGTTAGAACAAAATATATAATTATTATATGAATTATAAAAATTATTAAATAAAAAACAAAGAATAGAGCATTAACTGTGAATGTAATGGAAGTTTAACGCAACACCACATTGCTAATAAAATATTTATAGTAGATAAAAGCACGCGTGTAAATAAAACATCAAATCGGGCATGATGTGAAAAAGTCCTTTTTAGGACTTCCAGGGTAACAAATGGCAATGCTGTAGCCAATGAAGTTTTAACTGAGGCTCGGCTATTGCCGTTACCCAGCCATGACTACAGCTTTTTAGCTGAATAACACTCCATGCACACAGATTTTCTTCATTCAGATGACGGGATAAAGAGTCAAGGACTCAGTCCATCGCCCAGTTCTTTTAAGAACTTAAGAAAACATCAAATCAAAACGAAGTTTGGTTTGGTTTTTATTGTCCGACTATTCTTTTAGGGAAGTCAACTGAGATCAATGAAGAGGTTTGGTTCTACAAAAGGAAACTTTAGGTGAATGATGACGTTCTTCGAATTGTACTGAATTTCTCAACTGCTTGTCTAATGGAACAAACGGTTTTCATGTCGTAGTACAGGGTATTCAAAATGAAGGAGTAGATTATTTTAGAATTCTTTATATCCATCAATATAAACATGAGTTATTTATTCGTCCCCTGATATGAAAACCGTCAGATATTCAGTTACTCTATATATATGTCCCTCCTGTAATACGACACATATTACGACAAACGATAGTCCATTTCTATCGTCGGTCAGACTGTAAGTTATCGCCAGTTATTGAATTCACTGCTGCTACAATCGATGCCGAAGTTCTTGCAATGTGGAGGGTAGGAGTGGCACGTAAACGATATCTTTAATGAAACCCCAAAGATAAAAATCCCAAGTGATCAAGTATGGGGAGCTGATAGCCACTTGCACAGCATCATCTGTCCCATTTCGACTCATTCAGCTGTTAGGAAGAGTTTCGTTGAAATAATTACGGACGTTACGGTGAATGTGTGGCGGCGCGCGATCTTGCATGAAAAGGAAGTCATCTTCGAGTTGAAGGAACAACCAGATTTATAACATATCGAGGTATGACATTCCGGTTACTATTGTCTCGGCAAAGAAAAAGGCCCATAAATTTTCCTGCAAGAAATGGCACAAACACGTTCACTTTTTGTGAGTTTCTTCCATGTTCAATGGTTGCACGCGGATGTACTGCCCCCCCCCCCCCATTTTCCTCACTATATGACGATTCAGTTCAGCACTTAACCGAAAAGTAGATTCATTAGAAAAAAAATGAGTCGTGTCGGGAAGGCATGGTCCTTTATGTCATCCTGGGCAGGCTCAGACGTCGGTTTTTCAGGCCTCAGACCGAGGGCCTGTGTTACTAAATTTTAAAAGAGGTGTACGCTGTGTTGGATCGTACATCCTGGCTCTGAATCCGGCATCTTGTTAGAAGGTATTGCTTATTTAAATTATCTGTTTTTTATTATCTTAATTAATTGTTGGTTGATTACTAATTCAAATATAGAGAAATTTATATTATCCTGCGCCACCCTGTATTCAGATTAGTCTATATAATATAGTGGAATCAATCATCAACTAACTTTAGCAATCTCAATTTTCTACAGGCCGAGTTTTAAAATTAATATTTAAGGCTTCCGCTAAGTCCGATAAACGTTATGAGCGGTGCGATGAAGAAAAATCAGGCAAACAACAAATTGAATCCAATAAAATAAACATTTAATACAGGGTTATAGAACATGTACATTTAAGTAAAACTTTAAAAAACAAGATAATGCAAATCAGTTTCGTCCAAATACTCATAACAAACATAAAACATTAGGTATCGCACGTTCAGCTGTCAATTCTATATTCTTCCGAATAATTGAAGATGGTCCACACAGTTCAATGTTACAGAATCTCACAGTAATTATTCTTAAAGTAGAATTCTGTAATTCTCTCTTAGTCAACTATCACTTAATTTAATTATGAGGCAGTTATCACATTCCTTATAAGGACTGGCTTAAAGGAGCGAAGCAAGAATGCTTTTCATCTTCCTCGTTATCTGTAGAGGGCAGTGTAGGGATAAGGTGTTACTGAGCTATTAAGGCTCTGATCATGGCAGGAGGGTAGCAGCAATAGCCGAGCCTCAGTTAGAACTTCATTGGCTACAGCATTGCCATCCATTACCCTTCAAGGGTATTCATCAGTTTCTTCCAGTAAATGTAACCAACCCATCGCCTGTTTACCTTCGTTCTCCAATTAAATACGTTCATTCTTCCCGCCAAAATCTGGTTCTAGCTAGTTCAGCTTATATCAACTTCTTCCTTCGAATACCGTAGCTCACGCTCCAGGCACGCGCTATTTAAAATTAACCCTGTTTCCTGGACAACAGCCAATCAAATCCAATCAGAAGAATTACATAAAATTACCTTCTCTTTCAGTAATGATAAATAAAAAAATATCATAGTTCACATAGGGTACATTAAACTTCCATATATACATTCTCTTTCAGAAATACAAATAAAGAAATAATTCATAGTTCATATAAATAACATTCATTCATAATAAATACACACTGGTATTGAACGCTTTGAAATACTGTTTTAAACCATCAACATTGTCATGCAGCATCTCATACTATATGGGCTGCAGTAAGGAAATGGTTTGAAAAAAGGAGTGTACAAAAGTTAGGCTACCTAGCAGAGAGAGAGATTCTCATTCTGAGCCGTACGAACACTTTTGCCGAAAGCTTACAATATCACTTGTAAATTAGATTCCTACATTCATCTCTACTAAAGAAGTTTGCTCATTTCTTTTTACTTAAGTCAGTCTAGTATTGGGGTTTCTCTAATCGATACCATATCTCGCCAAACGATATGTTTAAATTTATAAAAAAATAAAATTAAAAGAGAGAGAGAGAGAGAGAGAGAGAGAGAGAGAGAGAGAGAGAGAGAGAGAGAGAGAGAGAGAGATTTGAAGCACACGCGGTGGCAATAAATTTTTTCCTGCATTGTTTATATCTAAGTGTGCAAACATATGCTTCAAATATTATTTGTTTACTCCCATGAATGATAATATAGTCTATACGCTTCCTTGTGTACACATAATAAGCAGTCCATTTTCCTACCAGCAGTTCAGTCCCTAATTACTATATTTTTAACTCTGTTTTTTTCACCTCCCGATTTCCTCAAATATCTCTGTAAATAAAGAAAAAGATGGATGTTCCTTCCCGTTCTCGATTATTATATTTTTCCTCATCATTCTACGTGAAACAGAGTCGATTCACGAAGTTTTCACTCCTCGCCAGTTTTAGTTTATTAACAAGACTCATTCTGTCATTGGTATTTCTGCAGTCCATCTGCTAGTTTCACCATCACTTTTAATTCATTGTACATTTAGTTTGTCATCTGCGATTGCTTATCATTACTGAACAGAGGAGAGGAATATCGATTATGACTATTTTCAGTTTTTCATATTTAATTGATCTTGTCTGGTTTACTAATGAAGAAGAAGGTAAGAGTCATTTATTCATAAAACTCATATATATATTCATATAGAATATAAAATAATCTTATATGATAGCTTTAATTTTTTTGAAAGTTTTAATTGTGCTTAAAGTATTTTGAATATAACTGGAGTTTTATTACTATACCTTTCATTAAATATCATTTCTATAGTAGATCTATTCCTGCTTGAAAATGAACTCCAGAAATCAAAATAGAAAAGAGGGACGAAATCCAGTACTCTTGGAGGGTAATGGATAGCAATGCTGTAGCCAATGAAGTTCTAACTGAGGCTCGGCTATTGCTGTTACCCTCCTGCCATGATCAGAGCTTTAATTGCTCAATAACACCTTATCCCTACACTGTCCTCTACAGATAACGGGGAGGATGAAAAGCATTCTTGCTTCGCCCCTTTAAGCCAGTCCTTATAAGGACTGAACTCCAGAAATCAGTAATCGATGTCCTTTTTAGGACTTCCAGGGTAACAAATGGCAATGTTGTAGCCAATGAAGTTTTAACTGAGGCTCGGCTATTGCCGTTACCCAGCCATGACAACAGCTTTTTAGCTCAATAACACTCCATCCACACAGATTTTCATCATTCAGATGACGGGATAAAGAGTCAAGGACTCAGTCCATCGCCCAGTTCTTTTAAGAACTGGACCAGACAGCATCTCAAACAGGGTGATCAAGCTGCTGCCTCGAAAAGCTATAGTGCATCTGACCAGTATAATTAATGCAATCTTAAGACTTCACTATTTTCCTTCCACCTGGAAAATGGCTGATGTGATTCCTATACATAAGCCAGGCAAAGACCCACACTTACCGCAGAATTATCGTCCAATCAGTCTCATCTCCAATCTGGGTAAGGTTGCAGAGAAGGTCATCCTCTCACGACTCCAAGCCTCAGTAAATGACCTAAACATCCTCCCTAAAGAACAGTTTGGATTTCGACAACACCATAGTACTACCCAGCAAATCCACAGAATTGTGGAATATATCACCACCAGCTACAACTGGCACCAGTGCACAGGAGCAGTATTCCTAGACCTATCTAAAGCATTTGACAAAATCTGGCATTTTGAACTCCTGCACAAACTTATCTCAGCCGGTATCTCACTAAAAATGGTTCATCTAATCCGTTCATATCTTCAGAATAGATCAATGCAAGTTAAAATTAACGGTTCTACATCGTCCCAGCGCCATATCTTTGCTGGAGTGCCGCAGGGATCTCTACTGGCTCCATTGCTGTTTTCTGTATACATATCAGACATCCCACACAATCCGATGACTTCCATTTTAGCACTGTATGCGGACGATACGGCAATACTAACCAGATCTCTCAGACCCCACTTCGTTACCAGAAAGCTTCAAGAAAATCTTCTAAAGCTGGAGGGTTGGTTCTCAAAGTGGAGATTGGACGTCAACCCCCAGAAAAGCTCAGCCGTTCTTTTCTCAAAAAGGCCAATGTCTCCTGTAGAAGATGTGTTACTATTCAATACTAAAATTCCCTGGCAGAAAGAAACAAATTACCTGGGTGTGATTCACAACAAAAAGCTATCTTTCAACCAACATATCAAGTCTGCATGTGCAAAAGCATCTAAAGCCATAGCTCAGATCTACCCGCTAATTAATAGAAATAGCAAACTCAGCAACAGAATCAAATTGCAGCTATACCAGATGACGATTCGTCCTATAATCACCTATGCCTCTCCAGCCTGGAGCCACACCTCTAATACTAACATTATTAAGATACAGCGAGTGCAGAACAAGTGCTTGAGAACGATTTTGAACGCCCTGTGGTATGTTAGAAACAGCCAACTCCACAGAGACACAAATATTCCCTATATTCTCTCTTATCTACAATCCTTAGCTTCCAAATTTTTTCTAAAGACGTCCACACATCCCAACGATTTGGTTCAACAAGCTGCAGCATACGAGCCAACGGACATATTTAAATATAGAAGACCAAAAACTATATTAGCCTCCTATAGCGATACATAATCTCCATGCCCATTCAGGACGAGCAAACTGCTCGTAAATTTTACCCTCACTGTAACCACGACAGATAGCGGGGAATATGAAAAGCATTTTGCTTCACCCTTAAAGAATAATTGTCAATTGAACCTTAGCTGTGGTCGGAAAAGAGTGAGTCCTTTTTAGGACTTCCAGGATAACGAATGGCAATGTTGTAGCCAATGACGTTTTAACTGAGGCTCGGCTATTGCCGTTACCCAGCTATGATTACAGCTTTTTAGCTCAACAAAACTCCATCCACACAGATTTACTTCATTCAGATGACGGGATAAAGAGTCAAAGACTCAGTCCATCGCCCAGTTCTTTTAAGAACTTTAAGACCCTTAGCTGGACTATACAAGTTGATTTTAGCTGGCATTCCATTAGATCTAGTCCAAATTATAAAGTCATTTCTTAGTGGCAGACGAATGCAAATCAAACTAAATGATATATTATCTACCCAGCGACGCATCTTGGCAGGAGTTCCGCAAGGGTCCCTACTGGCACCGATACTTTTCACGATTTACATGGCGGACATTCCGCACAATCCAATGTCATCCAGCATTGCCCTATACGCAGACGACACAGCTATACTAGCCAGATCTATTAAACCGCACCTTGTCACCAAGAAACTGCAAGAAAACCTGCAGAGATTAGAGCACTGGTTCTCGGAATGGAGATTGCAAGTAAACCACCAGAAGAGTATCGCCATGCTCTTCACTAAAAACTCAATATCTCCCAAAGATGACATCTTCCTATTTAATACCAAGATTCCCTGGAAAGCAGAAGCCAAATGTCTGGGTGTACTGCTGGACAGAAAACTAACCTTCAGTTTACATATAAAAGCCTCATGTACAAAAGCATCAAGAGTCATTGCACAGCTTTCCCCTCTTATCAATAGGAATAGCAAGCTGGATACCAAAATAAAACTGCTCCTGTTATCAGTTGATGATTCGACCCATTATTACTTATGCATCCCCAGCCTGGAGCCACACCTCAAGTACAAATATCCTCAAACTACAGAGAGTGCAAAACAAATGTGTCCGCATGATCTTAAACGCACCATGGTATGTCAGAAATGTCCAACTCCACCGGGACACAAATATCCCCTACATCTACTCTTTCCTGCAGTCTTCAGCAGTGAAGTTCTTCTCAGCATCCTCTTCACATCCAAATGAATTAGTGCAACAAGTATCAAATTATGATGAAACTGACTTCTCAAAATACAGGAGACCCAAGGCCATCCTACTTCCAAATGAAGATCTTTAAATCGCACCCACTCAGGCAGAGCACTTATCTCATAAACTTTTCCTCACACAGCAAATCTTATCAGATAGCAGGGATTATAAAAGCATTTTGCTTCACCCTTATAGTCAGCAGCGTCTTGCGAACCTTAGTTGGGTTAATCGACCGTGAGATGCGGTGATTAATAATACCCTTGGAGGGTAATGAATGGCAATGCTGTAGCCAATGAAATTCTAACTGTGGCTTGGCTATTGCTGTTACCCTCCTGCCGTGATCAGAGCTTTAATAGCTCAATAACACCTTATCCCTACACTGTCCTCTACAGATAACGGGGAAGATGAAAAGCATTCTTGCTTCGCCCCTTTAAGCCGGTCCTTATAAGGATAAGGAACCTTAGCTGTCCAAAAGTAATTTTAAGTCCAAAACGCCAATGACTAATCCTCAGGCCGTGCTACAGGCTCATAAATCTTTTCCCACTCACAATTTTATTTTCCACATCAGATCAGATAGCGGGGAATATGAAAAGCATCTGCTTCAACCTTTACGCCAGTAATGTTGTTGTTGTTGAACCTTAGCTGTAGCCAATGAAGTTCTAACTGAGGCTCGGCTATTGCTATTACCCTCTTGCCATGATCAGAGCTTTATCAGGAACCTTAGAGAGATGCAGATTGCTTATTGTCTTAAAATGGTGTTCTTTACAAGAAGTGGAAAAATATTAACTTTTTCAAATCGTTCAGTGTCTGTGATAGGATATTCCTTATGGCTCAACTATTTGAATTAAGAATTGTCCGTGTCCTTTCATTCCTTACTGACATTCAAATATACATCCTCGCTCACGAGTGATTATTCAACTCTGGATAAATGTCGCTTTTCCACGAAACATCGACTTCACCAAATAGACTCAACGAATATTCTTCACGTATTTACATCAATATGGCACCATCCTCCTTCATTCCTGCCAATATCTCTCAAAGTAGAACTTGTTAAAATCACTACTTCCGCTCCATGTGATTTTGATTTAATTTAATGTGGAGTAGAGGGTCACGCACGGCATTTGAATCTCATGTTTACTGAACTATTCTATAACTACGTTGATGATCTTTATATACTGAAGTGTAACGCATCTATTAAATGTCTGTTCTGGGATAGTTATAATTCAATATACAATTAAATATCTTGAATAGAAAATCTAAATTAATGGAGACTTAAACCTTCTTTATCTCTCGCCCCTGTATATTTTACTTTTCTAAATAACTTGTCTTCAACTAAATTCTATTTTCTGAATGCGCGCACACCACAATTAAGTGTAGAATAACCAGATAGAAGAATGTCGCAAGTGACCAATCGTGATGCACACTCCTTAAATTAGATAAACGTGTTTATGTGTGGCACCTACAGAAAAACTGTGATTATAAGATTTTATAATTAGGGATACTTCTATACTGTCACCCTATTTTCATTGGTGGGTAACCAAGTGGATATGTTTATTAAGAGATCACGAAGCGCAAATGGCGATTTGGTGAGGTCTTTGCTTTCAGAAGCAGTTTTCAAATTGAAAGTACAGTAGCAAGTTACTTAAGAAGGTAGATGCGATGTTGGCAGGAGAAGCCGGTGCTTATTTTAATCCTATTGACAGCAGTTTTATATTTATAAAGTAGTACAGGGAGTAGTAACTTCGAAAAAAATCACTTGTCTTATATAACGAATATAATGGCAATTATCTGGCAGAACAGAATTTCAAATTTTGATCTTAAGATTATTTTAAAGAAATAACACACACACACACACACACAAACACACACACACACACACACACACACAAATCAACATCAAGAGGGGTTTAAGGAAAATTAATTTTTTTCTTTAAGATAAGAATTGATTAATTTATAATAAGATACGATTGCTCATTTGTATTCATATATAAAAATATGCATTTAAATCTATTTTAATGATTAAAACGCATTTTGAAACAAAAATATATTTCTTTATAAAAACAAAATTTTAAATGTAACATGTTTTAAAAAATATCGAAGTTTTTGACTTTTTAAACAAATTTTGATAAAATAACTGACATAACTAAAGACACCTAAAATCATTAGTTATATATCTTTATTAATAGAAAGAGTCGGCGATTATCATTGTTGATACTGACCATTTGAGAGTTGGTGTCGCTATGTCAAATCAAAAATAGGTAGGATTTCTGTAAAAGAAATTATATTATTATTATTATTATTTTAGAATGACGTGTGGTATTTTGGTATAAACAGAGTCACTTATTCGTTGCTGAAGATCAGGAAGAACATTAAGTGATTACAATAAAACAAATTGCCTTTATAGCGCTTCTGGTTGGTTTATGATATTGTCTTTTAAATTGTGGCGTCTGGTAGTGAATTAACAAATAATCAAATATTTAAAACAGTGGATAGAAATTCTTTGTTTATTACTATTATTATTTTTATGAGTTTCATAAACGATAAAATTGCTTATTCCTTTGTCCTCGTTGATAAGTTAGACAAGCAGGTGATTGTATCTGTTCAGAGAAATGCGTCAGGCACAAAATTGAGTAAGCATGAAAAGTAGAAAAAAACAACTGGCTAGTCATAAAGCTGATTTTTAGCTTTCTATGCTGCTTGAAAAACACCTGCAAACCCTCAATGCCCAACAATAACCTCTTAGAGGACACATTGCCAAGCAGTTTGAAGCGTGATCTCGTCTGAAGCTGAGAAACAGGGCGAGTCCCAAATGTCAATCGGTAAGTCGAATATACTGTTATGGAACTATTTTTCCGAAACTAACCCAAAACAATTCTTTACTTCAGAATGACAACAAGGAACTATATTTCTGTATTACTAAAATGAAGCCTTAAAAATACAAGGAAAAGAACTCCCCAAGTATTTTAGAAGTTGCTAGAGATCACATTCAGTGTCTTCTCTCTTTCCTTGTTTCCTGCTTCAGCACGAGATCCGTTTTTATCTGTTCTGCAAATAGCAGATATCTCGCCAATTGACCCATCATATTTGCATATTTCTTGGCCGATATCCCACTGGTCATATGAGTTTCGCTTCTCTCATCTACACGATGCATACGTGTGTGCGTGTGGGTGCGTGCATTTCACCTTGATACATTGGTTTATATACAAGAGCATTACTACGTTGCCCTAAAAACAGACATTCAGCAGAGACTTAAATCTACGTGAACTCAAATGAAGACACTCGTTAAAAGTTGTGCATATTTTAATTCTGTTACATCGATGAGCTTTCATATCTTTTTTATTATGAGGGAATATTATGAGAATATCATAATATTTCCTAACGATGGTATACTGCAACATTAACACATGTTTATATTATTCAACAAATGGTACAAACAGAATCATTGCCTTAGGATTCAAGAGCGAACTTAGCCAATGCATTGAGTAGGGGAAGTTTCGGTCCACATACCCCTAGAAAATCATCGGTATCTATACTGTATAGTCCAATTCCCCTTAATTTCTTAAGCCTTGCATAAAGAACCTGAAGAAGAAATACAAATAAATTAATTCCTTTCAAATAATTTATTAAAAGTATAAAGTATATGAAGGAGAATAGGAAAATCTTATAATAATAATAATTAATCTGAAGTTTGCAAAAATTTGCTGATTACTCGTAGATTACTGATGCATAATATACTGTATATTAAAGAAAAAAAATAAAGTAATTAAAGATATATAAAATAAAGAAAGTATGTATATATTTATATTTTCTGTACAGAAGAAAAGAGTCCCAAATGTCTTTTTTGTATCAGGAGGGTAATGGATGGTAGTGCTGCAGCCAATGAAGTTCTAACTGAGACTCGGCTATTGATGCTACCCTCCTGCCAAGATCGGAGCTTATAGCTCAGTAATATCCCACACATACATTTTCTTCTACAGATAACGGGGAATATGAAAGCATTCTTGCTTCACCCAGCTAGAGAAAAAACATTTTTTTTTAAACATTGAAAAAGGAAACATATATATATAACGTGTGTCTGTGTGTGAAATAAATCCACTAATGTCTTGTATTTCTAAAAGAACATGAAAAGTTTTAGCTCTGTTTGTTTCGTTGAGTTCATGAATGTGGATTTTTTTACATGCCATTTCGATTTTAAATTTGTGCAGTTCACAGGTGACCAGAGTATAGCAGATACTTTCACCTCTTTGTATGGTTAAACATCGATTGGTATTTATATTTTAGCTGAAATATTATGCATTCTGTTATCAAAGGCATCGACTAATAACACTCTTCTTCTCAAATCTTCTGATATTGTGGATGCGCTTTTATATACATTATAGTTAAAATATTAATTTAAAATAAGAATTAAAATATTAATCAATACGAATATTATTTAAACCTTTTAATTGTGGAATTGATAACTGCTAATGCCTTTTATTCCAAAAAGAGAGTAAGCGAGAATGTTTAGCCCTATCTTTTCAAGAGTAGTGGGCAGTAAGCCTCCACACTTTGCCTTCCTATCACAGAATAAGCTAACCCATGACTATTAATGATTTTAAATGTCACCCGGGAAGAGAATGCAACAGACAACTATCGCCATCTCTTAAGCACTAAGCCTAACACATTATATATTATTATCTGAAATTGTATGAGTTCTACGGTATCTTGTTTTACGAGATAAGATATTCTAGTTTCATTGAGGGAAAAAAAACATTTGTCTGAAATCAATTAACTAGGAAAAAAGTCAAAGGAAAGCTTAGAAAAAAGCTTCTATAGTCGGCGACAATTGGAAACATTTCTGTTTTATTTTTTATTATGTGAAATCCAAAAACTGTTTTCTGAATTTTTTTCCTGCCCATATCCGGTTTCCTGCTGGTTTATGTATAATGTGCTTCCTATTTGTACACGACAGATTTGTTAACAACACTCAATTGTATCTATATAGCATACAGTATATCTCTTCATGTATTCTCACCTTTTCTTCACAACTTTTGCAGTCATCATATCCTATCCATTGGCTGCCTGCATAAGAATACGGAGTTTTATAATAAGGATCTACTACAGTTGTCCATGAGTAAGTCCAATTACTCGCACAGAACTGTAAAAGAAATGTGAGCATGTTATATACACAACTACTATAGAGAATATCATAATAAATGTGAACACTTTCTCGATACGTTTCCGTATTTAAATCATGTCCCTTCTGTTAGATTGAAACATGTGAACTGACCTCGTTATATCCCATTTGTCCAGGACTTCCTGTATACGGACCACCATTTCCCGGATGGCTAGCAGGTGCTCCTGGTTTGGTATTACTCTCATCATCCAGAGTCCAAGTACGTCCCATGGAAGACACTACGAGAACCATCTTATCACTGGAGGCACCCAGACTAATCAAATACGAGACTGTATGGTTCTGAAGAAAAAAAAATCCTTCATTCTTCTTCTTTATTCCATTCCATTATTTTCTTGATGGATAATCGCTATTATGGCTATGAATTAATGAGATCAACGGGTACTTAAAGTATTATGATAAACAGAATGAAAAATAGTCGAGATAAAATGTTTATATTAACTATGTTTCGTGTTGCATTTCAGGAATATTTTGAACAGAATTTATTAAATATTTTGTTAATACTTCAATATTTAATTTAATAGTTTAATATTTAAAATATATTCATATTTATTTAATTAATATATCATATTTATTCAATTTAATATATTTATTTTACCAATTCATTTCTTTCTATTATATAAATCATTAAGTTTAAAATGTATATAAGCAATTAAGTTAAATAAAATAAATAAAATAAAAGATGATTAAATAATTGCAAAAATAATATACTACAATAAGAATAAAAATCAAAATCTATAAATTAATTACTTTGTGCTGTACTCGGATATAAATTACCATACAGAAATAATTAAAATCTCAAATACATCAAATTTAAGAAAGTAGGCCGAATCCGAAACAGAAGAACAAACAAAAAGAATTCCCTTTATTTATATATGAAATTTATCATTTATTTTTGCAAAGTGCATGACATTTATGTTTCGCTTTGTAGAATTTCCTGTTGTTGATTTACGTTACTTGTTTTCCTTTCTGAAAAAGATTTAATACTAAAACATTGCCGGATGTACTCACCACATTCGATAGAGCATCGTGGCTGTTATCCGCAGGATTGGCATACAAAGCTGATGGAACACCAGTCCGTTGATCCCAGGAACCATAATAGTCAAAAGCCAAAACATTAACGAAGTCAGCATGGCTGTTAACAGAAAATTAAAAACATTCTTTCAGACAAAAAAAAATGGGGGGGGGGGGAATGTAGAAACATACGCACACAGTTAATGGTCTTTATGACCATTAACTGTGCGCGTATGCGTGGAAAAATAAATACGATTAACACCTCAAAAATTTTTTCTACTAACTTGAATAATGTTGGAACATCGTAAGCATCCAGTATGATGTTCCTGGATCCACTGATATCGACAGAAACGATAAGATTTTCGGCAGCAAATGTTTCTTTCATCTCCTATTGGACGAAATATATTTCCTTCATATGTTTCTAATTTATAAATGAGCGTACGAAGATTAAGAAAAAGAATAACATCAGATATATTTAATCGCACGATGAAAAAAAGTGGCCAATGTTACATCATAATAGATAAATGTTTATGTTAATTTTCAGTAATGAGATGTATGTTCGTTTTTTTTTTTTACCTTTATAAGTAAACCAAAGTTTTCCTTGTCATTTGGACGTCCTCCTCTTTGGGTAGGAAACTGCCACAGGATATTAGCGCCGTGGAAGTCGTGTCGTTTAAGGTAAGACACGGCGCTATCAATAAATGTCTTTCGTCTCTCCCTGGTCTGCGATAAATCAGAATATATACGGGAACCAGTATTCCATCCTCCGATAGTCAGTAAGATTTTAAGATTAGGATTTTTGGAAGTTTGACGAATCATCTTTTGGTAATTACCTAAAACCATAAAAAATAATTTAGAGATTAGCACTATCATAATTCATTTGTTTTGAATTATTATTAGCCTTAGATGTTTTTATAATATAAGTAGCCATAATTATATATATGGAAAATACATGACTTGGACATTACTTCAACCTTGGTATCTTTTCTGGATTTGGTTCCCACCAATGAGACCTCAATAAAAGGTCGAAACCGGTCTGATTATTGGCTCTTGCATAATGCTATGCATTATGCAAGAGCCAATGGATATTTGTGATTGTCTTTGAAAATACTAGTGATAGTGGTGGAAGGTAGATGGCGTTGGTGTAGTTGCGGTTCATTGAAGTAGGAGGATTGAGAGAGTTGTCGAGTAAGTGCCCTCCCTCGATGAGTCTTTGGACTCCCTGGAGGTGTTGAATGATAGTAATAGTATTATACACACCAGAAAAGATGTGTGCGCTGCATTATGGGATACTAAAGCAATTGATGTGAGTTCTGTATATACAAGTAACATAGTCGTGAAGAAACTGCAAGTGCAAACTTTGTTTTCTTACACTTGGATAAAGGATTAAAGAAGACTATAATTTAGTTTTTATTCCATTTTTTAAAAAAAAAACTTTTTGCGACTGTATTAAAAGTTTTATACTCGGTTTATGAAACTGTGACCAGTTTTAGGATTATGTGTATCCTCTTAACGTAGATCTTTTTTTTTTCTTAGTTTTGTCAATACCAATGGTCCAATCTGAACTGATAATATATCGTACTCTAACTTGTAAATAAAAATTTCACCAAAGTCATCCAACCAAATAAATTTATAGCTGTATGTAATTTAGAATCGTTTTGCCCAGCTAATGACCTTATTGAAACTCAACTGAACAATCAGGCGGGAATAATTCATTAAAAATGGATCCTTAAGTCCTTAAAAGGACTGGCTAGGTGGGCGAAGCAAGAATGCTTTTCATATTCTCCATTATCTGCAAAGAAAATGTATGGGTAGCGTAATATAGAGCTATAAGCTCTGATCTTGGCAGGAGGGTAACAGCAATAGCCGAGCCTCACTTAGAACTTCATTGGCTACAGCATTGCCATCCATTACCCTCCCTGGGTACCCATTTTAGTCGCCTCATACGACATGCATCAGCTGCATTGGGGCTTTTGTTAAAGTAAAGCCAAACTCCAGAAATTAGGACGATCCTTAGACCACTCTATAGTGGCCGACAGACCATCCAACTCAGCGTTGGTTCCACTCAGTGATGCCCCCCCCCCACCACCACCAAGCAAAACCGCTCATATTCCAGGGGAAAGTATCCACCGACAAAGTCCCTCACCGGGCCATGCCGGAGAACACCCTCCCCGGAGACTCAAAATGCTCTCCCAGGGCAAACCTCCCCGGAATCTAAGCCCCCCCCCTCACCGGGAGCAAAATTCGGGAAGAAACCTGAGAGAGCAAAACTCTCGAAACTCTGCGTTCATTTTAGTCGTCTCTTACGACTCGCATGAGTTACGTTGGCGCTATTCTTATCCCGGTCGCCACATGGGAGACGAGAACGAGAAATGGATATAGTCCTTATAAGGACTGGCTTAAAGAGGCGAAGCAAGAATTCTTTTCATCTTCCCCGTTATCTGTAGAGGACAGTGTAGGGATAAGGTGTTATTGAGCTATTAAAGCTCTGATCATGGCAGGAGGGTAACAGCAATAGCCTAGCCTCAGTTAGAACTTCATTGGCTGCAGCATTGCCATCCATTACCCTCCAAGGGTATTGGATTGAATGAATCGATCGCCGCATCTCACGGTCGATTGATTCCCAATGTTTCCCTCCCCCCCCCCTCAATCTCGAGAAATGGATAAATAGAAAAAAGAAATATAATAGATGCTTATGTATTTTGATTTAAGGGGTATAACACTCTAGCAGTTTTTGAGACGTATTTTTTTCTAATTCTGCAAATAATATCCTTAAATTCCATGATATAATTAAAAATCAACTAAATTTTTATATAATTATTATTTTCTAATGCCAACCCTGAAGAAAGGTCGCTCGCATCCCTCTCAGCAGATTAAGAACCCGGATATCCTCCACATTAAGTTAGAGAAACTTGGATATCGTATATATGGTTTGGAAGTATATCCTCCCCTAGCTTTCATTAAAGATTAGTTGATCAATTTGAAACGACACAGTGTTTTAATGCTTCGTCATGGAGATTAAGTGCTTCGGAAGAAGATGAGAAATACTGAGGTTACTAAGTAAGCAAATTTGTACCGAAGTATTTGAAAGGGGATAACATTTACGAGACTACAGAGAATTGAAATCGTCAAGTCATCGATAGGTGGCACTTCAGTCAAAGGACCGTTTCTTCGTTCAATTAGTTTTGAACTTAGGAGCTGCTTAACTTTGAACACGAACTAATTCGGATATTCACAGGTTTATACTCACTTATGAATAGAACTATGGTATAAACCTCTAAAACAGTTAATTAAAAAGAAAAAAAAGTTCGAATTTGTTTATAAAAATTAATTAAAAAAAATACATTAATTTGATTTCTGTTCTAAATGTGGGTTAAAATAATTGTTATATTTGTAAGTAATACTTACCCATTCCTCCCATTTCGGTGAGATCAGCCCAAGGATCAGCAGCGAGAACTTCGTAATCCCTCGAAATGGTGGCAACATTGTAAATGGCATGAGTGCAGAGAGTAGCATTCAAGTGTGAAGGATTTGATTTTCCACGTCCGAATCTATAAACTGACCAGGTGTTCCAGTAACACACCACCAGAGGGCTTGCAGACAAGCCTATGTAGAAATAAATACTTGGAACAAAAGCAATTGAAATAGTTTCTGTTTTATTAATAATATTGATTTATTTATCACTTCGCAGATATTAATTTAATTACAACTAAATTGGTAACTTCCTATTCTCGATAAGGGATTTTTTTGGTTCATTACAATCTCAATAGATGGCTGCACTTTCTATAAGGAAACGAAATCGTATAAAGCTTCCCTTCAATGTATGCAGTTTCAATAAACGAAATTATATATTGAATAAATAGTTGTTTAATATAATATTATTCTTCACATTTACATAATACAAATGTATCTGAAATACTGAGAAATATATTTATTACTGCAGGAGGTTCTATTATCTAAGGATTATTATAACTGCTACAAGTACTTGAAATATTGAACATAGCGCAGAATCCTTTATATGAGTTGATAAAATAAACAGTAATTACTTGTGTCCATTTTTGAACTCACCAGAGCACAAGAATGTGAGCCATACGAAAAAGGACAATCGAAAGTTCATCATGACCTGTGAAGCGATAAAAATGCGTATAAATAATTAATAAATTCATTATATTACAACATCAATAATTAAAACTGACGAATTTGATATTTTTAGTGAAATATCTGATGGTGCTCTTGGGAAGTTTGAAACTTTAATTATTCTTTTGCAAAATTAGTTTTCCTACTGATTTATAGCTCGAATTATTGGCATTTTTAAAGATTATGAGTAACTGTTTGAAATTTCCATGTCTGTAAGGTCAAATAAAACAAATGGGATTGCAGCAATATGATTGGGTAATTTTGACATAATTGCGGAAATTACATCACACAGGCTGTTCTGAGAATTGCTTCGCTCCCCCATTACATTTATAGCTGAAATGCAATATTTGGTTAAAATGTTTTCATTTCTAAAATTACTAAACTATAATACCAAACTCAATATTATTTTATTCAAAAATAAAGAATCAAGTAAGTTTCATAAGCGATTAAAAAGAAATTAATGAATTTTAAATAAATGTTGATTTATAAATTAAAACTACTAAACTAGTAACAATAAAGTATATAAGTGAGAAAAAAGACAAATAAGTATCCACAAAACAAATTTAAATTAGAAATATTAATAAAAGTACTACAACTAATAATAATTTTATAAATAACAATTAAACTGACACAAGAATAATAAAATATTCAACATAAATATTTCGTTATGTCAGCAATAAAAAACGCACAGGATTATTTGTATTATTCGAAAATTATTTAAAAACTAAACGAAATACCTGATGCTTAACAGATGTTACTTTAGCAGCTGAAGGTGTGTAAGTGCAAGGAACTTCTTTTATAATAGTAGTCCACGATAATGCGTCAGATTATTTATCAGCAATAAGTCCGTTTTCTTATCTATTTGGCTGAGTTGAAGAGATAAAGAAATGAAAGCAAATACTTCCCTTGTAAATAGGTTAGGGAGATTATCTCTTTAAGCCATTCTGTTGCTCTCTGAGATTAGGAAAAAGATGTGCTAGAGTACAAAATGAGGATAATTTTTGTTGTAATGTAGAAAAATATTCTGGTCATGTAGATTGCTGCTTATATTTATATTTACTTTTATGAATGAGTGGTTATATGAATTTAGAATTATATAAATATACGAATAGAAAGAAATAGATACAAATTATTCTGTATAACGATTATTTACCAAAAACTCCACCACAGCCCTACTTACTGAAGGCCTGAAATATTCCAGGTTTAGAAATGCCATATTTGGTCTATAGAAAACGAAAATCGGATTACCTAATCTCAACTGAAATATACGATAGAAATGCAACATTTCGTGGGTGGAAATCAAATTCAGCATCGCAATATATCCCTTGTTGTCTATTTGGATATTACCTCTGTTATTGTTTTCAATCAGATATTCAGGTATGTCGGACTTCAATCAAATTCAGGAAAATGTTGTTTGCCCGATGAGTATATGTATATCTCTTCATTGACATTTTGTTTACAATTTTGTTAACTGTTTACAGTATTTCAATAGAAAGTGTTCACTGACAGTCTCTCAACTTTACTATGGATCCTGTTGGACGCATCCGTTGGTCTTACAATTCATTTGCAAGGGGTGCGTCCAACCGTCTGGAAATCTCCACACCGTTCACCATTGACTATAATTCAATGGCTTCCTTTCACTTAAGTTATACTTTCATTTATTTAAATATAAAGATGAGTTCAATTTAAACGCCTTAATTTAGTTGTGGGGAAAATGAAGAAGTTTTTCATATACTTGTTAATCTTACATCTTAGTCCAGAGAGAACGAACTTTGGGGGAAGGGATCTCTAAGCCGTACCTTATTAAGAAGTTAACATCATAAGTCACACTTTGTTATTCCACACAAACAACAAAAGAAACTGTGTTCTTCTCTTATATAATAAAGCAAATCAATGTGGATTATGAAGAATCCTTTTTGTCGATGTCAAGACGGATTTTTTTGATGTTTGTTTCGAATCCAAGTATGAATGTCTGTAATTGTCTTTAGCTAGATGAATTTCTTAACCCAGTGTGAGACCACCGTCTGCGCTTATTGGAGGAGATGAATATAAACATGCACGTGTGCGTGTGTGTTTGTGTAAATACACAATTAATAGTATTTATAAATAGAAAAAATTCTTAGCCCACTTATAGTATTATAGTACTATAAGCTTATTCGTTTCGTGAGCCGAAGTCACCTCAAGAAATGAGCTATCTTGATTTCTATGACCTTATTGTAAAGGGAGGCAAAGTAATTACTAGATGTACAGGATTTCTTCAGGTGTAAACACACAAAACTAACAAAATTGACAATCACTATGTAGTTATAGAAGAGGCTGATGTTTTTAAAATATTTCTATTTGTGCGTTGCATTGTTCAGCACATTGTATGTTTACGAGTACAAGTATTTGGTTAATGATGGCTACGATGTATTTCAATGATACTTGGGTTAGATGCTTTGGATCCAAATCCATTTGTATTTCCTAAATTCTTCTCGCAGATGGTAACGGGGTAATAGTTCAGACTTATCCCATAACTCTCGTTGTCTCACTGCCGTCTGTAGACCTAGATGAAGTGATAAAGCTAATGCTTCACTCCTTCTGTGTTGAATATCTCGGACGTGTTCTTCAATGCATTACTCAATGGATTTTTTGTTTGTCCATAGTAAGTTGACCTACACTAGGATATTTAAGTGGGCCATGTCGAGGTTTTGGGAATCGTAGTAGTGATCTCATCTTGATAAAGCGGGTGAATACCGTTTTCATATTATGTTCTTTAAATATTTTGCCAGTTTTATGGAGGCATGATGAAACTCCTGTTTTCCTGGTCATTAGAAATATCTATTATGTGCTGTCGGTTAAGTAGTCTAGAGATAATGTGGCCATTATAGCCATTTTGAAGAAAAGTGTTTTTTAAATGAAGTGCGTTTGTTAGCTCATCCTTGTCAGTATTGAGCTGGTGTGCTCTTTCTCCTAGTATAGAAATAACACTCAAAGTTTAAGGTTTATAATGACGGAAAGAGGTATGTAGATACGAGTATTTGTCAGTGTGTAGGCTTTCAAAATCTAGAGACTTAATTTTCCCGATTCCTTCGTCAATTGGAGATCCAGAAATGGAAGTGAACCACTAGATTCTACTTCATAGGTGAATTTTACGTTAGGATGCTGATGATTCAGGTATTCATGGTTAATTATGGTTAAGTTAAAATATTTTTAAGTTAACTGTTAAGATTAAATTTAAGAATGACTGTTTATGTTACCCTCCTTAGGAAATTTAGGTCCCCTAAATATCATTGTTACACGTACTGTTATTTAATACGATTCAATGTATTTATAAGTTCAAATTATAATTTTAAATAACTCCAAAATTGAATTTTATCTAAAATATTTAAATCTTTTACTTGATTATGCTGTGGATGGTAATCACACAGTTTTCAATCCTCCTATTCGAATCTCACTCCATATACGTAACCTGCAAAACAGCCATAGAGCACATGCAGTTTATAGACATATAATGCCATCGTCTCGCTAGCTTTAATTAGTGTGACGTAATCAATTTAAACTTCTGTCCGACAAATCTTCGACTCTAGTTTCCGAAATATTATATTAAATTACTTATAACTATTAGGATTTAAATCTGTTCTGAACTCTTTCTCTGCGAAATTTAAAAATAACAAATAATAGTTAAAGAAATCTAAAGATGAAAATAAGAGCATTGAAAATTCTTTCAATTCAACTACAACGATATTTCATAATACATTTCATTTCAACTTCAAAGATATTTCGTAATTTCGTAATACATTTATACAGTATTTTTACTCCCAAATGACCAACACCAAAATGTAGATATTCAAACCAAACGCATTTTCTTACTTTAGGTGGTAGATGCATTTTATTTAATGGTGTGAAAGAATATTACCCAGCCTATCAGAAATATTAAGCACTTTTAAAAATATATTTCTTTTTTGAAAATATATCTTAAATGTAACATATTATCATATATAAAAAACCCTCATCAATATTATCTATAACTAAAAATTCATATAAAAATCTCGGATTGTGTAACAGTTATATACTCTATACCCTATATGAAATAACTAATTCTAATGCACACATATTTTTCAAGATAATTTGTAAGTTTTAGTTTCAAATTATTATTATTATTATTATTATTATTATTATTATTATTATTATTATTATTATTATTATTATTATTATTACCAAGCAAGGAAGACAAAAACAGAGAAAAACTACAAGTTCCTGTGGAATTCCCAGATATTTTTGAGAAAGAGTGAAAACACTCGAGTATATATAATTACAAGTGAATCCGACTAACACAGCCTACCAATATAAAACACTAACTCTTTACATCCTTAAGAATAAGATTAGAACTCATTTAAAAACTATATAATGGAGATCTCAAACATAGGCGAACATATCCAGTCAGATAACATAAACTTCAAGGTCTTTGACTCTTTGAAGAAATGGTCAGACAACATTTCCACCACACCAACTTCACAATCATACACACAAACATAAGAAGTATAAAAAAACACTGGCTAACATTGATAACACAGCTCAATTATACCATGATAAACATAGATGCGCTAATACTGACCGAAGTTGCAATAAATGACACAGAAATTTACGCATACAACATAAATAATTATCAAACCTACAACTTATATAGACCAAACAAAAGAGGAGGTGGAATTGTGGCATTTTTCAAAGAAAAATACAAGGTGACAGGAAAACAAACTCACTTCGAACATACGGAAACACTAATTTTAGAACTCACAAATAGCCACAATAGTATCAAATACACAATAAACACAATATACAGACCCCCAGATAATAATCCACTCAGTTTTCTTCACGAGTTAGAAACATGGCTAAGCGGCATCGAACCGCGTACAACACACAGGCTCATCCTAATAGGAGACATTAACCTAAATACTCTAGACCACGCTTCTTCAACCACTAACACATATCTTGATATACTAAGCCAGTACAACATAAACCCTACCATTAACACACCAACAAGAGAAGAAATACTCAATAACTCACTAACACAATCATGCATTGATCATATCAACATACGGGCTCCCATCCATACATATACATCATCAGTAATTAACGTAAAAATTGCCGATCACTACTTTGTCTCAAATTCGTTTTATTACGTTTCCTACCCCCCCCCCCTCTCACCACCACCACAAAAGTCGACAAAACTCGATCATACTAAAGAGCATTGTCGATAACCAAGTAAAAAATACAGACTGGAATTTCCTACTTAAAATAAACGATCCTGTAACATTATACGAGAATTTTCAACTAATGTTCACAGAAATATACAAAAAAGCAACAAAGCCTACGAGGCGACAAACAGACAGCAACCCATGGATAAATGACGACATACTAAATACTATTACTGAAAAAGAAAATCTATGGAAAAAACATAAAAAGTCACCCAGTAACACACATTTACAAACCTTATACAAAAACACAAGAAATAAACTAACAACAAAAATTCGTAGGACAAAAAGACGCTACTACTTTCAAAAATTCATGGAATATAACAACAACATTAAGCAAACATGGGCAACACTCAGCGAATTAGTAACTCGAAAAAAGAAAACTTCAGCACAAGATTTTATTGCAAAAAGCTTCGGTCAGGACACAAACCAAGAGGAACTTGCAGACTCATTCAACCACTAAGAAAATACCATTCAACATATTGCTTTCACAAATAACATCACACAACTCAAAAAAGACAAACTACTAACGATCAACAAAAAACTACCGACAGTATTTTCCACCCATAACAAAACAAGAACTGAAAGAAGCAATCCTACAACTAAAACCAAAGACCACTCCAGGAATAGACAAAATAAGACTCACAGACCTTATAACACATTTTGAACAAATAAATCCAATACTTTTGAAACTCTCGAACATAATATTCGACACAGGCATTATTCCACAACAATTAAAAACTGCAGTAATTACGCAAATATACAAACACGGCAAAAGAAACGATACTCAGAACTACAGACCAATAGCTACACTACCAGTCATCTCAAAAATTCTAGAAAAAATAACACACACCAGACTACAGAACTATTTACAAAAGTACAACATCATCTCAGAAAACCAATATGGCTTTCAGAAAACAAAAAGCACCATTACTTTATTAAAAGACATCGCCGACACAATAAACAAAGCTCTCGACAAAAACAAGTGCGCCGTCCTCATACTGCTGGACCTAACCAAAGCATTTGACACACTTGAACATGACATACTACTCACCAAACTATACTCAATAGGTATAAGAGGAACACTGCATACATGGTTCAAGAACTACCTCTCAAACAGAACACAAGTAACAAAAATAGGTACATGTCACAGTCGGAGTATACAAGTAAATACCTCAAGGTGCCATATTATCACCCACTCTATTCAACATATACATTAACGATGTTCATAACATACCCATAAGAAGTCAAATATTTCAATACGCAGATGACACTGCAATACTAGCAATCCACACAGACATTAACATAGCTCTCTGCAAAGCACAACAAGACCTAAACGAAATCACAACATACTTCCACCAAAACGCAATTCTAATCAACGGCACCAAAACACAGATGTTGATAATACACAACCCAAGAATCATACGCCCTACATCACTATCGATACATTGTCACACATACTTCTGCATCAACAGCAAAAACACCTGCCAATGTTCCGAAATCAAACCTGTAACACACGCAAAATACCTCGGTCTCTATATAGATTCCCACCTTAAATGGACAAAACATATAGAATACCTACACACCAAACTCCGGATCATCGCAGCAAAACTCTTCCAAGTTAAAGATAGACACCCAAGTTTGATAGATAGACATTCCACCACAAAATTAGAAACACTACACAGGAAAATCGTGTCAACAGTGATCTGGACACCTTACACGCAACAACCAATATCCGACAAGCACATGGCGATACACAAAATTCTGAGCATTAAAAATCTGAAACACTACATGACATTAACAAGGAATTATTTCAACATCACCTATCGAAACAACAGAGACACATATCGTATAACACGGCCTACAACAACTCTCTACATCCCCACACCCTTCAACTCATACGGTTCTTTTGTGAGATCACATCAGATACCCACGCAACTCAACATCCTACCAAGAAAGTTAAAACACGTAGATAACTACAGAACATTAAAAAACGAACTCTGGAAAATATACCAACAAAGTTAAGAAACATTAACACTAATATACACATCGCAAATCACTAGCATCCAATGCCTACATTCCCTATATAAACAGTAGCAACAACACAAATAGTGAAGGCTAAATCCCACTCTCTTCATAAAAGCTAACCCAAGCTTCGAAGTAGGTGGGATTAACTGGCCTCACTCATCTACAAGTAATCCTTATAAGCAGATGCAGAAATTTGTATGAATAATCACTCTTTCTCAAACTTTAAAAATAAAAAATAAAAAATAAATATAAATAAAAATTAATGAGAAATAATAATTGTAATTATTACTATTATTAATTGTTATTATTACAAATGAGAAATAATAAAATGTTAAAATTTTTTTTAATTTTAATTAATAATTAAAAACATCTGTAATAACCATCATTATAAATATTATAATAATATACGTTATAAACAGTTATTGTTATTATTATTTAAAAAAACTTTATGTACGAGAAAGTATTTGTTATGCATAATTGTGTTCATATAATGTATGTAATTTATCTGAAAAAAAATGTAATTTTTATATTTTTATTAATTTCTATAATTTTATAATGTAATTATTATATGTATGCAAGACATAATAAAGTGTTAAAATATTATTATTAGTAGTAGTACCAGTAGTAGTAGTAGTATTCAAAAATTCTGTATAGTCTTTATTGTTAATATCAGAAGAACATGTGTTGTAAATACATAATATAGAAGCAAAAAAGTATTATTAAAATTTTCAATTGAAATCCAATGTAGAAAATGCAGCACTTAGTGCTGAATTCTGTAAAATTATAAGCTGCAATCTCACTCAAGATGTTTATTGTATATGTAAATAATTTTAGCAATCAATAAAAAAAATTATTATTATTATTATTATTATTATTATTATTATTATTATTATTATTCCTGACACCTCCAAGGAGTCCGAAGACTCATCGCAGGAGGATACCTACAACTGTCTCAACCACTACATCGAACCACTACTACGAATCATCTCCATCAACGTCATCTATCGCAATAAATAAAGTATAATATTATTAATTTTTAATTTCGAATTAAATTAAATTAATTATAGTGCCCCTTGAGACTATAGACCATCGAACAAAAAGTGACGAATGATTAAAAAATGTTAATTAGGTAAAATTAGAAGAGTAAAGAAATCTTAAAATTATTCTAAATTTATTCATATTAAATAAATTTTGTTTGAGATATAAACAAAAACTCGTAATATTTGAAAGTTAATACTAGATATATGTTTATTAAAACAGTTATATTTTAAACACCTTATTTTTCCAATTTCATTTTAGTACATAAAATAATGTGGCTAGGAATGCTGTAGCCAATGAAGTTCTAACTAAGGTTCGGCAATTGCTGTTACCCTCCTGCCATGATCAGAGCTTTAATAGCTCAATAACACCGTATCCCTACACTGTCCTCTACAGATAACGGGGAAGATGAAAAGCATTCTTGCTTCGCCCCTTTAAGCCAGTCCTTATCCTTATAAGGATAATAGCTGAAATGGGGATTTAAGGCGGCTAGAAGAAATTCGGGAGATCGACTGTGAGATGCGGTGATGCCATCCATTACTCTTGGAGGGTAATGGATGGCAATGCTGTAGCCAATGAAGTTCTAACTGAGGCTCGGCTATTGCTGTTACCCTCCTGCCATGATCAGAGCTTTAATAGCTCAATAACACCTTATCCCTACACTGTCCTCTACAGACAACGGGGAAGATGAAGAGCATTCTTGCTTCGCCTCTTTAAGCCAGTCCTTATAAGGACTATAAGGAAGCTGAAATGGTTTACTTGTTGTATACGTTCTGCATTCAGAATGCAGTTGATGATGCAAATGCTGTACCAATGAAGTTGAAGTGAGGTTCGGCTGTTGCTGTTACCCCATGGGGCGTAGAGATGCGAGCGTTTGAATTCGCTCTCTTAAGGTTTTTACCTTAAGGGAGCAATTTGAGTCTCCGGGGGAAGTGTTCTCCGGCACGGCCCGGTGAGGGACTTTTCGGTGAATGCTTTTCTTCGGAATATGAGTGGTTCTGCTTGGTTCTGCTCAATCGTCTTTCGCCCACGATTGAGTGGCCTAGGGATCGTCCGAATTTTTAGAGACTGCTTACCTTTACATATGGCAATTGATGTTGCAGCCTATTTCATAATCTTTGTATTTTTTATTACTGATTTTCATACCAAATTTATTAGAACAGTTATTCGATTTAGTCAGGGAATCTTGCGGTTTGTACTTGATTTTTTTAGGACTGCAAGATCCCCTTCATAAAGTAAAGGGGCGAAATTAACACCCACAATTCTGATACCAGGTGTAATGCCACTATTCATCATAATGTGATCCGTAGAGATGACGTGCACGCTTGAATTTACACCTGATTTAGAATCAAACCATCTTCCTATACTTCCTTCAATTTTAACTGCTAACTTACGACTCCAATATGGATTGTATTACTCGATATAATGTCCCATTTATGCCGTATAATTGTAGCGTTTTGAACAGCTTTAGTCATGGCACCTTTTGTCATATGAGTTTTCCAGATCTACACAACTGAGATGCAGATTCTTTTTTTTATATATTCACATAATTTCTTAACTATTTATCTTAAAGTGAAAATATGATCTTGACCACCAACGTTTGGCCTGAACCCGGCTTGTTTTTCTCCACGCTTTTTTTCGAAAATTTTTCTTAGCCGTTTCTCAAGTAAAGTTGTGTACATCATACCAGGAACACTCGGTGAGAAAATTCCTCTGTAATTCTAACATTCGGTTTTATTTCTCTTTCTACATATTGTATTAGAGGTTCTATTAAAGCAAAACTCCAATCATCAGGAATTCGACCCTCTGACCAGGTCTTCTGAATTATGCAATTTAGCTACTATCAAACTTTCATACCTCCATACTCAAGAATTTCTGATCGAATGTCATCTTCTCCATCCCAAGTTCCACATTTTAGGTTCTGGACAGCATTTTCTACCTCAAGTATTGATATGTACTCCAGACTGTATTCATCTCGAATATTTCCTACCACCGCTTTCGCTGCTTGTTTCATTTAGCAATTTTTCGAAGTAATTACTTCAGACATCCGAAATATCTTTATCTTCATTTTTCGTGTTACCTTTTTCTCTTTGATTTCTTTATACAGTACTTTTTCCTCCATTTTTGAGCTCTTTCTATAGTGTTCAAAATATTTTGCCGACTTTCTGATATTTATTTTATATTCTTACCAAAGTCTTCCATTGACTTTTTTGTTTAGCTAGTTTTACCCAGTGATTCGCTTTCTTACATGTTTTCTGTATTCTCCTCTTAGGGAATACAGAATTTGCCTTATTTGCACAAGTTGGCTTATTGCCAGGAACTTTAGATATACGCTATTCGTTTCTCTGAATGCCTCTTTAATTTCTTGACTCCATCATGGAGTTCTGTTCCGCACAGACAATCTTAACCCATATTCCTTTTTTTTGACTGAATCAATCAATGTTTTCTTCAAGGTTTACCAATGAATCTCCAACGTTTGGCTCGTGTTTTCAAACTTTTTCATTTTTTCGTTAATAATATTTGTGTATTTGAGTGTACAGTTCACCCCCTGAGAGCTGTTCAGCTTTGTTAAGAAAATTTTGAAACTTCATGCACACACTTTTCTTTTCAATATGAAATTCAATTTTATCCTGCTCAAACCTAAACAGTGATCACTTCCTATTTCAAATTCTGTTTATATTCTTGTGCCCTGAACCAGTTGGGAAAACCTCGCTTTCAACTATAACATACTTAATGACACTTTCTTTATTTCTAGCATCTTTTCTCCATGTGAATTTGTGCATAATTTTATGTTGGAAAATGGTATTAGTAATAATCCATATGTGGATAATTGCAATGCTGAAACGAACGTTCACAGGTAAAGATAAGGATGCTATTTTGCCTCTTTACAAGTCCTTGATAAGACCTCACTTGGACTATTGTGTGCAGGTTTGATTTCCACTACAGCCGTAGGTTGAGAAATTCCCCCCCCCCACACACACACACACGTTAACTGTTCCTTTTTCTTTGAGTTAGCTGCCTTCTCTAATGCCTCGACAAATTTAGCACTATTATCTAATTCCCCACAACGGAAATTTATAATTGATAAATGAGATATTATGCTGAAAGGTGTCGAAACTACTGATTAGACCTTTTATTTCTATATTTTCCAAATTATCATAATGTATTTTTATACATTATTTATTCTTTTAAAAATAATAAAAAAACTTCTAATAAGAAATTATTATAATTATTTTACTTTTATTTAAATAAGTACACCTTTATATTTTTAATATCTAAACTACTGAAAGTAATTCTAGGAAAACTGTGTAATACAATCCAATACCCGTGGAGGGTAATGGATGGCAATGCTGTACCAATGAAGTTTTAACTGAGGTTCGGCTGTTGCTGTTACCCTCCTGCCATGATCAGAGCTTCAATAGCTCATTAACACCTTATTCCTACACTGTCCTCTACAGATAACGGGGAATATGAAAAGCATTCTTGCTTCGCCCCTTTAAGCCAGTCCTTATAAGGACTATAAGGTGTGTGAAATTGGATATGAAGAGGAACAATCGACCGTGAGATGCGGTGATTGATTCATTCAATCCAATACCCTTGGAGGGTAATGGATGACAATGCTGTAGCCAATGAAGTTCTAACTGAGGCTCGGCTATTGCTGTTACCCTCCTGCCATGATCAGAGCTTTAATTGCTCAATAACACCTTATCCCTACACTGTCCTCTACAGATAACGGGGAAGATGAAAAGCATTCTTGCTTCGCCCCTTTAAGCCAGTCCTTATAAGGACTATAAGGTGTGTGAAATTGCAATTTTCCTTGTCAGCTAAGCAGGCTTTGATTAGACGTTAACAAGTATTTAAGGTGTGTGTATATATATATATATATATATATATATATATATATTTAAAGCTGTGGAGGCATATGGCAACGTAAAAAGAAAGGTAAGATATATATATATATATATATATATATATATATTTTTTTTTTTTTAAAGCTGTGGAGGCATATGGCAACGTGAAAAGAAAGGTAAGAAACCAGAAGTAATCGTTGTCTCCACGCCAATTTGGTCACCAGTAGCTTCTACTTCTGCGTACTCGACAGAGAAACAGCTGATTCTTGTCTCAGATGAAGGAGCGTGTAGATAGATATAGATGATTGCACACCTTTTCGGGTATTTTCATACATAGCACTTAAATATTTTCACATAATAGCATTTAAATACTCATGAGCATAAATTTATTCGTCGATGTTGTCCTCCTTTCTCTAGTCAGGCAAGCAGTTTCATAAAATAGGATGTAAGGACACATTTCAATTTTTCGTTGAAATAAACGCATTTTCGAATTTACATTCTTTGAAAATTGTACGCTGAATTTTTACATAAACTTCCATATTAATATCGAAGTTATTTCACAGTCTTCGACGACACGGATACAGGTTTCTTTTGCAATGAGGTAAGGACTATTGTAGGAATACGTCCGAAGATAGTTGACTACATTTAAAAAGAAAATCGTTTCGTATTTGATTCCTATATCGTAATGGCGCACTTTAGTTGGCAAGACCTGAGCTCAAATCCCGTTTGAATCTGAATCATTCTACACGCATTCGAATCCAGTATAGCATTATTAATCAAATGATGAAGAGAAAATATTCAGAGGTAACAAGAAAATAATATTTCCTTGTTTTAACGTAAATATCATACAAAAGAAAACAAATCAATATAACGAATACGAAAATTTAAAATGCATAATTTAAAGCGTTCATATTACGTTTCATTCACGTACATGTGTGTTCTTGGGCTAGTTTGCTTCCAAGAACTAAAATCAGAATTTCCAGGCTAAAAATCCATATCTCTGTTTAAAATTTATTATCGGTTAATTAGGCCTCATTTTATTATTTATTTACTTTAGCTACTGCTGTACGTAACAGCAAATACCAATTTGCTGTTTCGTATAGGTGACCATCATTCCTGTTTAGCACCATCGTATATAAAAACCTTAGGATTATTATTATTTTTTAAAATTTCAATAATGTTTTTGCGAGAAGATGACATATTCTTTTATATTCACTTTTATAGCTATTGAGATGTCGAAGACACCTCAATACGAGAAAACCTGGAGGGCGCCCATAATAGTCCCTTTGCGGATATCTTAGACATTCTAATTGAGCCCCTTCGGATATTATGTTAAGAAAACTGTAGAATGATACAAATAACGTTTAGACATTAGACATTAATAAGATTTAGACATTACTGTGGATTCTATACCTCTGTTGATATATCTCCTGATATTTTATATTTTATATCCTTATAGTCCTTATAAGGACTAGCTTAAAGGGGCGAAGCAAGAATGCTTTTCATCTTCCCCGTTATCTGTAGAGGACAGTGTAGGAATAAAGAGTTATTGTGCTATTAAAGCTCTGATCATGACAGGAGGGTAACAGCAATAGCCGAGCCTCAGTTAGAATTTCATTGGCTACAGCATTGCCATCCATTACCCTCCAAGGGTATTATTAATCACCGCAACTCACGGTCGATTTTCACCATCATTAATTCCTGATATATAAAATTAAAAATATTTATTTATTTATTTATTTTTATTAACTAAATTATATTGTGATACTTTAATATATATTTTGGTGTGCCTATGATTTTTGCCAAATAAAATTAATTCATCTCCTAAAATTAAAAACAATATGGTAATTATTATTTGGCGACTGCACATGCAGTGGAAATATGACGATGTAAAATCAATTTATCATAATGGATCCATTGTAAAATGTTCAGATATTGCTAATCGTAGGTCCATCATTAAGATTCAGCTGTGGTGATTTCAACTCAAGTAGCTTCATTAAAAACAAGTTTATAATTTTATTTCTAATCGATAGAATGATTATCGCGTTATAGTCTTTATTATTCGTTTTTTTTTTATTGTGTTTCTTGGAGAATTTGGTGGTTTCTTTGATGCGCAATGTCAGCATGTTTTCCGTGTTTTTCCTTTCTGATTTCAACAATGATGGCCTGTCTAGTCCAAATATGAACGTGGCATTCACAATTAATTTCATACATTCTTGGATGATTTTCATGTTCAAGTGTGCTTTATTCAGGGCTATTTTAGTCAAGTTCTTATTTGATAGAATAAGTTGGAATGCAACTTTTAATGATGTGCCCCTCCCAATCTGATACTAAACGAACATGAAACTGTGGGAGCAACTTGTGGTTGCATGATATATTACAGAGTAACTTCTTAATCGCAGCCATTTCGAGTAACTCTTTCTTAACAGCTTTAAGTTGTCGTGATCATCATAATAATAAAATTCCATAATACACACTCAGGGAGGTGTATTATGATAGTACGACCTGTACATCATTATCAACCTCAGATCGACAATTTTCCTCTAAACTGTCTTAACAGAGCACACGTTATCTGTCAAGACTCCGAGATTCTCAGATCTAACGCACTGTGTATCTACCTAAATCTTCGCCCTCCTCTGGGTCTTTTTCCTGCCAACCTGGCAGAGAACACTTGTTTTGCTAATCTTTTCTCTCCCATTCGTTTAAATGACCATACCACCTGATATTAGCTCTGCTAACTCATTCCTGAATGCTGACAATGTAAGTTCCTTCCTAATATCTTCATTTTTAACATGATATTGCCATTTATGCCATCTGTCCACGCTCCTAATCTTTCTCAGTACTCTCATATATATCTGCAGTCTCTAGTCTTTGGTTCAAGTGTTTTACTTCTAGCCCAGCTCTCAGATCCACAAGTTAAAATTGGCTTGAACACTGTCTTGTATACAGCTAATTTAGCGTTTTGACTAATTTCTTTCTTATTCCATATACATCTATTCAGTTGACTTCCTGCCATACCAGCTTTGTTGATTCTGTTGTCTATTTCCATATTTAATTTACCATCTTCACTAAAAATCGTGTCTAAGTAGCTGAAATGTTTTACTTGTTCTATAGGTTCTCCATTCACAATGCAGTTCATATTTTCATTGTCTTTGTCTTGTTATTGCTGACCTTCATGCCATATCTATTACAACAGCTATTCAATTTAGTCAAGGTATCTTTAAGATTTGTAGTGGATTTATTTAGAAGTATATAACATCATCCGCATAAAGCAAAGAGCTTACATTAACATCTCCAATTTAGATATCGGGTTTAATACCGCTTTTCTTCATAATGTGATTAATATAGATGAGCAATAATAGTGCAGATAATAAGTACACTGAACGTCCACCTGATTTAACTCCAAACCATCCTCCTGTACCACCTTCAATTCTAACTGGTGACTTACAATTCAAATATACATCATATGTTACTCGATATAATGTCCCGTTTACAGTATATCGCTAGCGTTTTAAACAGCGCTATAGCTCAAACTTGCAAGACAGCTTAAAGTTCCAATTATAAAAAAAGCAGATTTGGGTTAAATGATTGAGGTAACACGATGAGAACATCGTTAAGTTCTTTACTATATCTGTTACTGGCTCTTTAGGGTGGTTTATGTGGATGAGTATCTCTTCTAAAAAAGAAACCGTCTTGTTAACTTTGCTGTGTTTGATGGTGTAGTATTCGTAGTGTGTCTGAAATATTTCAATACCAGTGTAGAAAAAAAGAAAAGAAAAAGTACATCGCTTTACAAATGTAATGGTCATATCCTTATAAACAGGTATACTGAACTCTCTCTCCCCCTCTCTTTCTCTATCTATCTATCTACCTACCTACCTGTCAATGAATTAATCAACGTGCGGAGATTCCGCATATTCAAACAAGAGATAAAAAGAATTTAAAATCTCATCACGACATGCAGAATGAGAATCCCCATTGTCTCCTTATCAAGCATCGTTGGCATAAATGTCTCAATGATATTAAAATCAAATTCCTATTTTTGAAAAAAAAAAAGTCCCGAGATATGGCTCTTATATCATGAATAGATTAAAGCAGTAGGTATTTATGAAGATATTTACATCCGGGGGGGGGGGGTCTTGTTCCTGAATGAACTCTGCCTCGCTTAGTACAACAGTCATTTGATAGGAAATTTCATTACGTTCGTATCTCAGGTATAAACTCACCCTAGCAGTAATCATCATAAATAATATGGAAACTCTTCCAAGTCTCCGAAGTAAAATTACTGTGGTAAATGTATAGAATACTGTCATAATAATTAAAGCAGTTCATTTACAAGATTAATATTTCAAATTTGAATCTAAGTCACTTTTAAACCGAACTGCTTTTTCAACTTTGATTCTCAATTTTTAAGCTGCTTTCCCTCACGATGATCTAATCTGATCCCTACATATTAACCTAATTTTGACATTCATTAAACGTGCTCTACTTCCCGAAGAGGAAGGTAACGCTTGAAGTTAGAAAGTCAAAAAATACCACCTGGAATAGGACTCAGATAAAACCATTACTGAAATGCTCAGTTACAATTTTTCGACTATGTAATGTTAACGAAGTTGTGAACATATCGTCTCTACCTCTGGGTAATTCCTTCTTTCTACTATGAGCTGGAAGAACAACCAAGGATTAAGAAAATCCATGATACTTGTCAGTAACAGGCCATTTATGAAAGGATAAAGAGATGAGAAGAGAATGCTAGCGTCGGACTTATAATAACGATCGATCCATACAGAAAATTGGAAACACTAACTACTCCTTTTGCGTTAAAGCAATTGAAAGCAAACATTTACAACAGCTACTAGAGCATCTGTTACTTGTGAGTTCGTAAGGACTAAGTAAGTAACAGATGCCCCACTAGCTGTTGTAAATGTTTCAGTGTAAATGTTTGATCCTGATGCTGAAATTCGAATCACATGACGTTGTCGAATCCAAAAGAAAGGAATCCGTCAAGTCAAACTCATTATCTCTACAAAGAACAGGCATAGAGATAATGGGTAAAAAAAGATAAATTTGTAAAAAAAAAAAACAAAAAAAAATAAACATGAGGGATATTTCCCACAATATTGTCGTAGATGAGGGTAATTTCTGAATTTCGATTTCGCCAGCAGCTGTGCTCATGTACTCATGTTAGACTACACTATTCTTGATATACTTTTGTCGTTTTTTTTTTTATCTTTATACATCGCTGCCGTGTAAAGTTATCTCTACTTATGACGTGTTTCTATTTTTTATGTAGACTTTGACACACGGGCTGACTTTTTGTGTTTTCTTTTTTCCTATTGTATTGCTTTCATTTCTTTTTCTGCCTATTCTTTTCAGAGATATTGAGCTCAGATTTTGAATATTTTGTTTTTGGATTTTTCAAAAGTTATGTGATGCAATTTTCGGTATCTGAGAAATACGGATATAGTTCTGAGAATAGATTTCCTCGTCTCCCACCCATGTGTGTCGCACTTTCTGACAACAATACCAGCGAAAGGCATCGATTCGGTTGTTGTTGTTTTTTTTTTCAAGATTATTCCGACCGCTCAGGACAACACACACACAAACTGTCCAACTGCTATGGGCAACACAACACACTTAGAAATGTGTCCCGGGACTTGTCTTTTTCCACTTATCATTGATATTCTAATTACTGATAAAAATAAAATAATATTTGGCACTACCATATGAATACTGACCAAATTTCTTTGTAACTTTAACTATCCATGGATAATTATAATAGCACAATTACTATTTTTAACGTGTGTGTGTTACTTCAGGTTGTGTGTGTGTGTTTGTGTGTGTGTTACCTATCTTGTTACCTCAGCAACCGGAATCTACAGAGGACCCATTTCTTTAAGCCAGTGAACTAACAACAGATGCTGACAAGTTTTTTCTTTCGTTGCCTTATAGCAGCTATCAAACAGTGGGCAGGGATATCAGTCTATTCTCCCAATTGTGGAAAAAGCAAATCTCTCTTCAACATCATCATCATGCATATCAAGGATTTAGGCCTAGCATGGCATAAATCCTTAATTTATGAATGGCCTGTTCCGGCCTTAGAAGTCATCGTTGAATCGTTTAAAACGACGTTCTGGTTTTCTTTTCCTAATGGCTTGTATTTTAAGGCCTGTTTTGGTAATCTTTCTGTTTTCATTCTTTGAACGTGTTCCATCCATCTATGTTTATATTTTTTAATTTTTTCTATTACTGGTTCTTGGTTTAATTCTTTCATAATTTCTTCGTTTCTTTTGTGATCAAAAACTTTGCAGTTTTTCTCATAAACTTCATTTCTGCTGTTGTTAATCTTTGTTTGTCTTTTTGTTTTATTGTCCAGATTTCGCTTCCATACATTAAGACTGGTATGGCTAATGTATTGTATACTTTTGGTCTGGTTTGTTTTTGAACTAGATATGGTTTAAATATAGAGTTAATTACACCTGTTCTTTTTTAAATATTTTGCAATTTTTACGTTTATATCTTTTTCATTTTCATATGTGATCGTACATCCTAGGTAGTTAAATGAATTCACCTGTTCTAAGATCTTGTTATCTATTACTATTTTAGTTCTTGCTGGATCTTGTCCTTTAAAGGCCATAGTTTTTGATTTTTCTGCTGATATTATCATACCATAATCTTTGGATATCTCATTTAGATCTAAAATAGCTTTCTGTAGTTTATCTTCAGAATTTGTAATTATTATTTGGTCGTCGGCAAAGAGGAGAGTGTTTAAGTTTACTGTAGGAGAAAGTTTAATTCCTTGATGTAAATTTTTATTCCATTTTATTATTATTTCATTTAAGTAGATATTAAAAAGAGTTACTGAGAGGGGACATTCCTGTCGGACCCCTTGGTTTATCTCTCTCGCATATGATAGCTCGTGATTTAATCTTATTTGTATTTGATTATTTTTATATATAAATGAGATAGCTTTTAGGATATTATTTAGTATTTGTCTTTCTTTTAATATGTTAAATAATATGTTTCTTTTAAATTTGTCAAATGCTTTTATAAAGTCAATACATGTAATATGTGTTTCTAAATTGTATTCTCTTCTTTTTTCTATTATTAATTTTAGGCAAAAGGCCGGGTCTATACATGATCGTCCTTTTCTAAATCCATTCTGTACTTCTAAAATAAAGTTTTCGGAATATTTCATTAGTTTGATATTTAAGATTCTGCTATATATTTTGTAAAAGGAATTTAGTATACTGATACCTTTAGTTTTTAGGGTCATCTCTATTACCTTTTTTGAAGATAGGAATCAGAATTGCTTTATTCCATTCTATTGGGGGGATACCAGTTGAATAAATTTTATTTAAAAATAATAAGAGTCTTTCTTTGAATCTAGTTCCTGCATATTTATATAGTTGTTAACCTAGTTTATCTTCTCCAGGTGATTTTCCGTTTCTTGTATCTTTCAGGCTGATTTCTAAATTCTTCTTTAGTTATTTCCTTTTCATTTTCGTTAATTCTTTGCCAGTTGTCTTTTTAAAAATATTTGTCTGTCCACAAATTCTGTGTAGTAATTAAGAAATTCTTCTAATTTCAATTCGGTGTTTAATTTTATGCTTTCTTTGGTATCTGCATTTAAGTGTTTCAAAATCTTATATACATTGGGTCTTATTTTATATAAATCGTGTTCCAAATTATAAACCAATTTATTCCATGATTCTCTATGTCTTTTTCTGACTTCCCTTTTAGCTATGGCTCTTATTCTTTTATATTCTATTTCATTTTCTAATCTTTTACTGCTTAACCATTTGTCATAGGCTTCTTTTTTCTTTTTGATTATTTCTTTCATTGTATCATCCCAGATCTTCAGTGTTTTCCTTTTATTGAATTTTTTGGTCTTTCCTAAGCTTTCATTTGCTGCTGCATTTAGCATCGCTTTTATATTAAGCAATTCTATTTCTATTTCTTCATTTTGTTTTATTTTGTCTAGATATTGGTTAATTCTTTGTTCATATAGCCAGTGTACATTTGTGTCGTTCAATAGTCTAGTTTTATAAACAAATGTATCAAATGTTCTTTCTGTTCTTGTTACTTGTAGCCATTTAGGTGGTAATCTTAATTTTATTTTAACAAGGAAGTGGTCACTGCTTATTTCATATCCTCTGTGAACTCTAACATCTAGTGAAAATTTTGATGTCTTTTCATTTAATATGAAGTAATCTAATATTGATTTCCATCCTCTTGCTGCCCAAGTATATTTATGTGTGTATATTTATAGAAGGAATTCATTATTTTTAGGTTATTATAAACTACAAAGTCAATCAATTTTTCAAATCTCTCTTACCGAGCCTATTTCTAGAGTTCAGATTCACATTACTGGTCAAGTAAATAAAGAGAATTTACCCTTCCATCACACATCCGCGATTTTCATTCCAAGAATAATAAATTTGATTTAATATAAATATTAATTTAAATTTAGGCTAACTAAACTTAAAATAAGTTGCGATTTACTAATATTTAATTAAGGAGAAAAATTACATTATTTTCATTTCTCTTTCATTAGATTATGTTTCCTAGTGGAAGAACGATTACAGAGAAGAAACTGTTTTTTTTTTCTTGTCCTTTTTAGCTAATCCGGTGAAATTCGTCACGTTGCAGAGTTTGTAGACACATAAATTCTGTGACCTGCAAAAATGACAACACTAACTGCACCCTTAGAATGCTATTTGATAAGAGAATAAGGAAGCGACTGCTGTTAAACACAGCAGAATTAAACAACCACTAAATTATGCTATTAAATACTCAACTCAGATAAGGTTTGTTTAAATTGGTGGACTACATCATAATTTTTCTGAAGCTCTTTTCAATTTCTGATCGTAATTTAAAAATCTAGTATGTCTGTATTTAGTTTGCATATATATATATAGCGCATATAATATATATATATATATATATATATATATATATATATATATATATATATATATATATATATATATATATAGCGCATATAATATATATATATATATATATATAACCCTCGACACCAAGGTAAAAGAGGGTGAAAAGAAGATGAGAAGAGACGATGAGACGAGATGATATATATATATATATATTTAAAAATAGATTTAATGACTTAAAAACCGAGATTACTTATAAATAAGATTAATACAACTAGTTTCGGCTTATAATAGCCTTCATCAGGTATTCTTAAAGGAAGAGAATAGTAATAAACATTTAAGTATCTAAAAACTTGAAAATACAGGTAAAATATCTCCACACATAATTGATACCTAAAAAACGTTGTATTTAATCAAGTTGTTCTAACAGACGTGCCATTGTTTATTGCAAGTATGCGTGCAGACTCACGTGAACGCCAATATTGAATAACTGCAGCATGGCTATCTGGGATGTTATAACTCAAATTGTTGTTTAAATGGACAGGATTCAGAAGGATTTCCCTTGATTCTATAATTTTTCTCTCAAACTCATCATCAGAGCGAAAAATATTTTCTGATCTATCCCAGCAAACGGAGTGGCTTTGTTGATCATCATTAGGATTATTTGAAAAAAGAACATGACTGGATAATGCAGTTGCATGTGATCTTTTGTAAGAGATGTCTCTTTTATGCTCTTCTATACGTTGCTCAACAGATTTGTTAGTTTGTCCGAAATAAGGGATATTGCAATCGCACCATAATTTATGTACACTTGGATATTTTAGGTTGTGATGAGGAGGCTTTGGATGACTGATTAGAGAACGGATTTTTGGAAGGGTGGTGAAGAACGTCTTGATGTTATATTTTTTAAGGACTTTTGCTAATTTGTTAGAGACTGTGCTAATATATGGGATGGAGATGCTGCCTTTAAAATTACTAGTTCCTGTGGTACACTGTCTAGGAGGACCCAGAAGAAATTTCTTAATCGTTTTTTCAGAGTAACCATTTTGTTTAAAGATAAGAGAGAGTTGATTTATTTCTTTTTGTAGTTCATCTTGTTCATTCAAGAGAGAGCGTGCTCTGTGTCCTAAGGTAGATATAGTTCCAAGTTTTTGTGGTGGAAAATGATGAGAAAGATTATGCAGATATCTATTGGTATGAGTAGGTTTTCTGTATATAGAGATTTTTAATCTTTCAGAGCAACGTGTAAGCATGACATCCAGGAAAGGCAAGGAGTTATTATTTTCTAGATCAGCAGTAAATTTTATATTAGGATGTTGGATGTTAAGATGATTAAGAAAAGCTATGAGAGATGTGTGCCCGTGATTCCAAACAATGAAAATATCATCAACATATCTTTTCCAAACTTTCGGTTTAAATGAGAAGGAAGATATGGTTTTCGTTTCAAAATCTTCAAAGAAGATGTTAGCTAGAACTGGGGACAAAGGATTGCCCATTGCCAGGCCTTGTTTTTGTTGGTATATATATATATATATATATAATCGCTTTCATTTTAAAGATTTCCCTATCAATGTCTCAGTACCCCAGGGGCTCCATATTTGGGTCCAAAGATTTTCCTTCTATACATTTTTGCCCGTGCAGGCTGCTAACACTAGAAATCCATGAGTCATTCAACCTTGGAATATTGTTCTCAAGTTTCGGATGGTTTATCAAAGACGCTGCCCTAAAAAGCTTTATGAGATCCAGAGTATTCGACTAATAGCTGATCCACTCTCTTCTTTTACAGCTGAATCCAATCGCTTCATACACTCTATGAAGTGACTGGATTCGTATTTTTGAATTCGTATTTTGATTCGTAGACGGAAGTATGTTTTGGCAATATAATAATGTAGTAATTATATAGTTAAATTAGATTTATTTTAATAATACTTTTATTGAATCAAAGACCTAATTTTTCTATATCCTATTTTAGAAACATGTTTTCCTTTTATTAATATCACTGCATTTTAATTTTTTTTTTTTTTTCTATATGCATTCTAGAGCCCAGCTCCACTCATCTCTAATACGGTACCCAGCCATTTTTCATTTTATATCCGGACCCCCATTCGTGAAAACGTTAAATATCGCTGTTATACAGCTATTAATAATATTCATTTAATACAAGTAGCCATTTTGAAGCTGAAAGATGGATTTCATCACCGGTGTGCGTGAGACCACCACTCTGATTACCGATGACTTAAAGTATCTTGACAAGCTCCGCGTTTGGTTTCTAAAACAGAGATTACGGGTTTACTCTTAGCCTCTCCGCCACACCAGTATTAACGTATATAAAAAGCGAAGAACATTTCAAAACCTAATAGCAGATAGTCCAGTATACTAATGTATGAAAGGATTACTTACAGCCTGTCATTTATATGAAAGTAGTCAACCTTCTTCCGATACCTAAATGCTAAGCAACTCACTTCAGATAGACATACGACTTTTCACAGGATAGGAAAAAAGGCAACAAATATAGCAGTTTATTTAAAATATATTTGTCATATTTTAATTTTAAAGGTGCATTTTTAATTATCAGATTTAAAAAAAAAATTAAAATAATTTAAATTATAAATTTTAAAATTGAAACCACATTTAAGGTTTTATTCTGGGCTATAAAAATTGTTTTTTTTTTTTTAAATAATAAAATTATTAAAATATTTCGAAGTCAGTTTATGTGTTTACTTGATTATATCAGTATAGAATATCTAAAGGAGTAGTTCTTTTAGAGGACTTGATGTGCAAGATATTTTTTGTCTCTTTTCCTGATTTAAAGTTTTTAAATTACAGTCGAGCCTCATTTACGAAACTATATATATATATTAATTAAAATTATAATAACGGAATTAACTCACGTAAAATATTATTTATTAGTATAATTTTCGCCTGAATATCATATCATAGGCATCTTCAGTACATGTATAAAGCTAATTAAACAATAACTGACAATTCCAAAAGGCCACCTAAGTAGCTAATGTAAGACAACTAAAAGATCAGTAAAATTCCTAACTTATTAAAAAAAGGAATATATATATATATATATATATACAATTAAAAAAGGTTAGGAAGGATTAGCTGATTTATAAAGTACTATCTCCCACAAAGGGGTTAGATGTAGACCATCGGATCTGTTTAAGTTAGGAGAGGGAAGTAAAGTTTCACACGTTTCTTTATAAAGCCGTTCATGAGGAAACGACTTTTGTGAAGGACTCTTGTCTTGTTCCAATGAACTCTATGTCTAATGTTGATGGCATGCTCTGCAGCTCCAGACTGTTCAGGTTCAAGGTATTGAATATAACACTTGTGTTCTTCTAGCCGAATAAAGGCAGATCTTCCTGTTTGTCCGAAATAAGATAATCCACAAGAGCAAGGAATCTAGTAGATACCTGGATAACTGACATTTGGAAGCTTGTCCTTTGGAGAAGTGGGAAAGGTGGAGATTTTTCTGACTGCTCGAAAGGCAACAGAAATATTTAGTGGTTTTAAATCTTTTGCTATGCGTTTAGTAATGCCTTGCACATAAAGAACAGGAATACGCGTTATTTCTTCTGTATTTGAAGAAGACATGTCAAAACTACTCAAAGCTCTTTTGATGAAGGAATTCTTATATCCATTAGATAAAAAGGAGGAAATAATATATTGCAGTTCTTTTTGTAACAGATCGTCTGAAGAACAAAAGGAGTGGGCCCGATGAACCAGTGTTTTAATTGTTCCTGCCTTTTGACTGGGATGGTGATGAAATTCAGCATGGATATAATGGCCTATATGAGTCTTCTTCCTATAGACTGAGAAATGTAGGTTACCATCTGGTTGGCGAAGAATTAAAAGATCTAAAAAGGCTAACTGCTTATTTACTTCTACTTCTAGGGTAAACTAGATCCTTGGAGGAAGTGCATTTCATTTCGAGAGAAAGTGTTGTAGTTCATCAGAAGAGCCATTCCAGATAGCAAAAATGTCATCGACATATCTGAACCAATTAGTAGGTCTGGGTGAAATGTTGTCAAAAATACGTTGTTCAAAATGCTCCATAAAGAAGTTGGCGATAGCAGGGGAAAGAGGATTGCCCATTGTTGTTCCTTCGATTTGTTGATATAATTTGTTTTTAAAGGGAAAAATAACCAGAATGTATTGCAGAATCAAATATTTTTACAATGTCTGAAGGAAATTCTTGTTGAAGGAATGCAATACTCTCAGATAAAGGAACATTTGTAAATAAAGAAACAACATCGAAACCAATCATAATATCCAAAACGTCCAAATGAAGATCCGAAATTTTATTTTTTGAATCCAAAGTATTTTTTATATAAGTATTAGTTCTTTTAGTTGAAGAAGTGAGTAAATTTGATAAAAATTTAGAGATTTTATAAGTGGGACAACCTATACAATCTTCAACTGGTCTCAACGGAATATCTGGTTTATAAACTTTTGGAAGACCCTACAATCTAGGTGGACGAACGAAGAAGGTTTAAAGTTTTTTCTTTTGATCTTCATCCCAAGTAGATACATTATCTATAAGACAATTAAGTCTTTTCAATGTCTCCCGGTAGAATTAGATGTGAGGGGCCTGTAAGTTGAGTAGTCGCGGAGTAATAGAAAGTAAGTTCCCTTTTTTAGCTTTCGTAATAATTAAATTATTATTATTGTTCAGTGATTTCAGTGCTTTAAATTCAGGATAATATATATTAAGACGAGGAGGCGTGGCATTAAAAAGAAATTTTGCACATTCAGAACGCGTCCTGTTGGCTGTTTTTTGGGATAAGGATCGAATACCTCTGTTTATGTTATGAAACAAATCCATCAGGGGTACCTTATTCGGAGCAACGGCGAAATTATGTCCTTTCAATAAAACGAAACGTTCACTGTCTGTTAGTGGACGGCCGGAAACACTGATAACTACTCTATCTGTATCACTAACATTAGTAATGGATCCAGGGAGACTGACCAGTGATTCAAAATTACGCTTTAATTTATCACGAGAAGCGTTAAAACCTTTAAGTATGAAGTCGAAGATGTACGTAAAATAGTGTTAGAAGTTTCAGCCACTAATACAGATTCCAGAGCGTACTTGATATCAACAATTTCTCTGTTTAAGAGGGCGAGAGATTATTTAGCTTCGTGCAGCTAATAATTTAAAAGTGACCTATTGGCCTTTAAATAGATCCCATGAGGCTCTTTGGATCCTAAAAACTTCTTTTATTTTAAATGCCGTAAAATAAAAGAAGGTAGGAATAACCTGAGCCATCTTACATCGCTTCAGGAATATTATTCTGTTAATGCATTTAGAAATGTACAGAAATGTGAAGACAAGTGTTCGGACCTGTTTGGGACAGACAGAAAGTTTTCAAGTAACAGTTGGCTTGCATCAAGGGTCAGCATTAAGTCCGTTTCTGTTTAATATTGTGATGGAGGTGGTAACAGAGGAGGTGAGAGAAGATGCACCTTGGACAATATTGTATGCAGATGACATCTTGCTGTGTGTAGATTCAAGAGAAGAAGCGGAAACTAAACTGGAAAGATGGAGAAAAGTACTGGAAGAGAGAGGTATGAGACTGAGCAGAAGTAAGACAGAGTATATGTGTTGCGCAGTGGACAGACCTGGAGCCAGGAGACAGACCTGGAGCTGGAAGGAAATGTCATCAGGAAGGTGAGAGACTTTAGATACTTAGGTTCGACAGTGGAAGAAGATGGAGGAGGTGAGAAGGAAGTGGGATGCAGGATACAATGCAGGTTGGAGGAACTGGAGGGAGATGGCTGGAGTGTTATGTGAAAAGAGGGTGCCGATCAATCTGAAAGGCAAAATTTATAGGACAGTAGTGAGGCCAGCTATGACATATGCTATAGAAACTGTGGCCCTGAGGAAAAATAACATTAGCAGGATGGAAGTAGCAGAGATGAGAATGCTTAGGTGGATGTGCGGTGTGACCAGAAAGGATCATCTGAGAAATGACTATATCAAGGGAACAGTGAAAGTTACGAACTTAGGAGCGAAAATACAGGAGGCAAGGTTGAGATGGTTTGGTCATGTGATGAGGAGGGAGGACGAATATGTGGGAAGAAGGGTCATGCAGATGGATGTGCAAGGAAGGCGGAAGCGTGGGAGGCCAAAGAAGAGATGGAGGGAGCTGGTAGAAGAGGACTTGAAGATGAAGAACTTGGATGTGGTGACAGCCCAAGACAGGAAGGTGTGGAGGAGACTCATAATAAACAGTGACCTCACTTAAGTGGGAGAAGCTGCAGAAGAAGAAGAGGAAGAAGAAGAATGCATTTAGCCTTCTTTACCGATACTTTACCATATCTAGCACATTGTTTGGAAGTAGACTCTCCGTAAAGTCTCGAAATATGTTTCATTAAGGAAATACCGTGAGTAGACATAATAATTAAAATTATAACAACGGAATTAACTCACATAAAATATTATTTATTAGTATAATATTCGCCTGAGTATCACAGGCATCTTCAGTACATGTATAAAGCTAATTAAATAATAACTGACAATTCCAAAAGGCGCCACCTAAATAATTAATGCAAGCTAATTTTAAATTACAGTCGAGTCTCATTTACGAAACATCGATCATATATATATATATATATATATATATATATATATATATATATATATATATATGATCGATGTCTGTCAATGACATGATTAACCTGTGTAAGTACTTTTTAACTGAATCAGTCAATCTGTTTTTAGGCGATGCATCTGAGGAATGGCAAACCAGCTGCTTTAAATCATCCCTAACTAGAGGATTCAATCCACTATAGGATGGAAGAGATGAAGAAGGAAGTAGCAATGCGATGATACTGTAAAATACTTCATATGAATCCCACAATAAAAACATTAAAAACACAAAATGGTGTTTAAGTGCGGCATTTTTTATTATTTCTTCTTTCTTCTCGCCTAACAACGAAAAGAGAGTAGGAATCGATTGATTATATTTGGAAACAGGAAGACTGAGGGAGGAGTAGATGGAATGAAAGAGGATTGCAGATGTTGGTTCGGTAAGTTTGAGTTTGAATGACAATTGGTGTTGACCAGCATCTGCTCTTGTTCTTTAGTATTAACTAAATGAATATTTATGTATCTAATATTAATTAAATACGTAAAGACTTTCCTGTATTATGATCCATGTTAGATAAGCTGAAAATAAATTATGGAAATAAGATTCTTTTTCGAGAATGTTGTGATTACTCCTAATTAAATGTTTTATTAGTATGTTTTATGAGGAAATAGTATTGCTTTTAAATTATATACATCGCTCAAAACGGGCTAAAACTTTCTGTAGTAATCTTTTCAATTTCTCTTATCTGGTTTACGAATCAACCATTTGATACAATCCAGGGTATTCTACAATTAATGTAGTTGTGACTTTGTTACTCTTATAAATAGCTGTTCGTTTTCCTCACAAATTCTGCTGCGAAGACATTTTTTACTCCCAAGGTGTTTCGTAGTCATCTCAAAGACACCTACATTAGAAAAGAAACTCAATACACGTTAGGTGCGATCATAAGATATTCGACTAAGGAAGGAACTATAGACCAAAGAAGACTACAGAGATAAAGTCAAACTGGAATTTGTGAGATGAGAAAGATTTAAAAAAAAATAATTATATTAAATTCTACTGCGCAAAGTATACTACCTCGGAGTCTAGTGTCTGGTGCAGATACACTAATTTTCGAATTCTAATGCCTGCTCTGATCAGGAACACTGAAAATATAACGATTCATTTTCAATTCGAATCAAACGTTTAGGATAATGAAGTTACTAAAAAAAAGGCATGATTCTTTCCAACTAATGAAATTACTATGTGTCCTTGTCATATTGATTTTTTATAAATGTATATTATGACAACAAAAGAGTATTTTTCATATTTTAATTAATTTATTTATTGTTTTAATGCAAGGAAGTGGATATCTTGCACTTTATATTCTCTGCTTCTTCTTGGGACTATCACTAGTCAATGATTATCTTTCTATATTTTGATGAAGGTATACTTTTTTGATTCCTTCAAACCTTTCCCTTAAATTCCATGCTATTTTCTGCAACTGACAGTCGGTGAGGATCTTCAAGTTTTGGAGATCTTGGAGGTTGAATTGCACAGGAATCAGATCTAGGCGTTCGTGGTCTGTCTTCATCTACAAGATGTTGGGCATCGAACCCCATGGTAGTTCCTATGCGCACTTTGGCTTTTTGGAAAGTTGCTGATAGTTCCTCTTGGATTACGTTGATGCACATTGAGGTGAGAGTGAGCCCAATAAGAAGATATACAAAGCAAGCCATCATATACAGCGGATCTTTGGGAACGTAATCACCAAATCCAATGGTACTCATTGAAACAAAAATGAAGTAAAAGGCTTCGAAAAATGTCCAGTTTTCCCAAAGAGTAAACAAAGAGGCTCCAACCATCATATAGATGAAGAGAATCACTAACGCTAATGAAACCGGGATGTTGAAATCTTCATCGGATTCCTCCGTGGTTGACAACTGCACATGGCTATACACGGGAGGAAGGATGACGCCACCGTCGGTGAGACTACAGCGGTGGGATGCATTACTGGTGAGGTGCTCCTTATCTTCATCTTCACTTCCTGTCTGCAAATGGGGATGATCGGTTTTGCAAGACATTGAAGTGCGCTTCGCTCTCCAGTTTCGGTTTAGATACTAAAAAAGAAGGAAAATCATATATTAAGGGATTGCCATAAATAGAATAATTTCAACGAAATTCAAAAGAGATTGACCCATCCTTACCCGCACAGGATAGTGAACTGTCTTTCTTCCATCACCGTTTCTACGATAGCAAGAACGGATGCAGCAAAAGATGGCTTTGATTGCACGAGTTAATAGTTTGCCCAAGTCGGCCAGCACCATCAACATCAAAGGGATGCCAAGAAATGCGTAAATGATTGTAACAGCTCGACCTGCTGTACTGCTAGGGACGATATTGCCATAACCTGAAAGAATTCAGGAAATTAGTTCATCGTTCAAGATGGACAAGTTTTCAAATCTGATTATCTTAAAATGTTAATACAGAGAGTCCATGCGCTATATGATTGTAAACTACAAGATTATAAGTGATCGTATTTTCTGTATAATATGCACTACTGTAAAGTTTTTCCTCTAGGTGTTGCTGTGGTATAAATTGCAGTCTCGGGTAAAAATTATAAAAATAGAACAGTAACTCTAAACGAAATATGAACTGATATTAAAATGGGATTGATCATTGAATGAAATATAGGTAAAGTGCAATATTGCGTTGAATCATTTGGCCACATAAATATTAACCCACATTTGCTAAATTTCATTCAACATTTTTTTTTCTATTATGCAGCTTTGTGACTTGTATTAATTACTTCTTTTTAAATATGACTGCAATGTCTGTCGAATATACTGAGCATAGCACGGATTACGTATACATAAATGTATTAAGGCAAGCTATAGAACTTACATTTTGTATGCATTTTTTGTAACATGGCTATACTAATTATTCACTCGTTTTAAACCCAAATAGAAATAGCCTATATACTATATTTGCTAAAGTTTGTTAACAGTTAACATTTATAGACGTTTAAAAGTCACGAGAATAAACTACCATTTTCTGCTTTTAATATACCCTTCTGTATGCTAGGCGGCGTTGTGGCATGTTCAAAATACCCGATATTCAAGAACAGGGGTTCAAATACGGGGAAAAATGAAATCTATAATAAGCAGAAAAATTCTATATACTCATCCTCTTTATTCAATAGACTCCCAAGACACGCGTTCGACACCATAAAAGATATCCAATTTCAGACTGTTTTTCAGACAGGTTAGCTGGGCTTTCCCCCCCCCCCCCCGAAATTTCTGAAATTTAGGTCTTAAAAGACGTTATGCTCAATGATCTATCGAGTTCATTAACAGAGTGTTCTTATAAGTAGATTAAAGTCATAATAGGATCGTTTATCCTTCAGCAAGTGGTCTCTGGATAGATTGCGTTGTTTTAAGGAATACAAAACCCGAGCTTCTGTAAGAAAAATACTTCCGCTTTCTTATGAGATAAGCCAATTCACCTTTATTAGAAAATACATTTGGAGCATTTCTAGTGTCATGCATAGGATTGAAACTCAGATCTATTCAACCAAATGACTTTGTCGATATAAAGCGAGTTCTCATCTATCATGACTCGCCGACTTTGTTGGTCGAGTGATTAGCTCATCCACTCTTCGTTGAACAGGATGTCATTTTGAATCTCACTTTGAGCCTGGATGTGTGTAAATGTCATAAAGTGGGCGATTAATTTCATCGCTAGGTATATGACTACCGTCTCGCTTATTGGAGGCCTGAAGTAGCTTAAAAACATTCTGTGCTAGTCTCCAGAGCAGGTGTTGCGATTATGTAAGAAATAAATAAAAATATGGAAAAAAATAATGAATAAATGGAAAATAAAAAGCCCACTCACAGTAAAATGTACTATAGGCTTACAGTTGTTCTTGTTTATAAGCGGAGAGTTGCAAAAACGAATCATAATAGTAGTAGTAATCGTAATACTATTACTACTACTACTACTACTACTACTAATAATAATAATAATAAGAAGAAGAAGAAGAAGAAGAAGTGGATGCAGCTGCCTGTAGTCGTGTATGGTTAGAGGGAAGTAGAGGAACAATAACGAGCAGTTCAGTGGAGCAGCGTACTTGGAAATGCGTCTATGGCAAAGCGATTGAAGGGATATGATTAAAGATGAGTTTGCTTACTCTGTAGACTAAAAAATTTGGTGGTTCTCTATCTCTGTCATTGTATTAGTTATACATTATATCGAATAGCTATTAGTGCTGCTCATTTTATAAAGAAACACGCTAATATCTACATTTTTATGCAGTACTGTGTTATGGCAATAACACCGTATAAGTATGTTTATCCTGCTTCTAATGCAGGGTCCGCGTGTTACATTAGATGCGACTTTGTTAGTACAACCCCAACCGGCCTATCGCAGTCTGTTGCTGGGAGGAGAGGGGGGGGGATATTTTTGACTGTAGCAGCGTGTGTTGACGGGGCGGGTTTGCCTGTTCTGAGAGAAAAAAACACGAGTTTCTGAGAAAAATAACCCTCTACCTCCGTATGAGACCGGCAAACAGATAATAGTAACAACAAATTATAATTCGCAGCCTTTAAGACCCACGTCCTGCCCAGACTGGCTTTCGTAACCACAATTTCATTATAAAGGTGGTTATTCTTACACCAAAATATACAGGGTTCCACGTACAAACTTTGTGGGGAGGTAGAGAACATCAAAATCAACCATATTCACATAGGAAAGCATGACCGGAAACGCCACCGGAAGTACTAACAGGGACACAGAGATACAGAAATAACACAAGGCAGTAAGTAGTGTAAAAAACTTTATTAGGCGTAACTGAACAGTTCAGTTACGCCTAATAGTAGTTGGATACATAATACGGTTTCACATCAGGTGCTCAAAGTTACGACTATTAGCAGTGATGCATGCCTGACACCGATGACCCATTGATTGCCATACATTTTCGAAAATACCTGGTATTTTCCAGATACGAGCAGCGGCGATGACGATTCTTGCCACGAGGTCCATATCAGAGGCAACAGGCGTTTCGTATACCATGGCTTTAAGGATCCCCCACAGAGAGAAATCAATGCTCGATAAATCAGGTGACTGTGGGGAAGCATGCGACGGGTCCACCACGCCCAATCCATCGAGATCCAAAGGACCTGTCCAAATACTGACACACAGAAATACCAAAATGAGCTGGAGCCTCGGTGTGTTGGTCGCACAAATTCTGATGCAAATGCGCAAATATTTGGTGATGCGGTACACGTCTGTTTGGGTACCTTTTGCGATACATTCGTACAGCGGCTTGTCCATTACTGTCAGCTAACCCATAAACGAGGTGTACGTCTGCCATCTCAGCGTTCGTAAAACAACGTATGTTCTTCGTACGACGTCGAAAGCTTGAATGAGGAAGCCCCAATTGCTCACCTGGAAGGCTGGCGAACAGTGCCACCTATCACTTTCAGATGGCGTTTCCAGTCATTCTTTCCTATGTGAATATGGTTGATTTTGATTATCTCTACCTCTACCTAATAGGACTCGAAAAACTTATTCAAATACTGCAACTTTTTAGAAAAAACAAAAACAAAATAAAATAAAGAAAGAAAATTCAGAATCTTGGTTTTAATTTGTTAGTGAAGTGAAGATTTTATCGTAATTTTTATTCTCGATAGATGGCAGTAATTACAAGTTAATATTGCTGAAAATCAAGACGCTATTTTAATTAATTAATTATTTAAAATAAGATACATTATTATGTAAAATTAATGAATTATAAAATAATTTGTAGTTCATTATATGCCTTCATTTTTTTATTTGATAAATATTGAGGAGATACTATATTGAAAACAAGTAAAATTAATATTTAAATAATAAATATATCAATAACTATTTCAAATGAAGTTCGTTTGAGTAATTACTATCCGATTTTAGATCATTTAACGCATTTACCATTTCATTACCTCCTTTATAAACAAATAGAAATCACATCGGTATTTCACTGTTCATTTAATGTAGAGGGAATGCAAGGAACCCAGTCAACTCTTTAATAGCTCCCATTAAGTCATTAAGCAACATTTAATTGCAATCTTCTATAACAATGTGAACGTCATTGACATTTGACACCAAAATAAGTTGGCAGAACACACAACAGTTAAATGCAAAATAATTCGACGTAGTTCATTAGGTAACCGCAGTCATTATTTCTGTCCCAATCCGCAACTGTTCTATTCAAAAGATACTATTTTTGCGCTTCTGCTGTTTATCTGAGTAAATTCTTAAGAACTAGTCAATTAAAAACACATTAAAAGACTCGAGATAATTGTTCATTGCTAAATGAAGCGTTAACAGCATAATAAAATAAAAATACAGCCAAATGTGATTGTAATAATGATAGGAAAGATTAATTGCGACATTCAGGTATTCTATAAAGCAACAGAGTGCAGGTAATCTATTTATAAATGAATGAGAGAGAGAGATTGTTTTAGAATAAATTTTGCCAGTTTTATTCTGGTGATCATATACAATTATACAGAAGTATTCAACGCTATGAAAGCAAACATAAAGAAACACAGAAACGTGATGAAAAAACAGAGCAAAAACGTTTACTCGCTGGATATTGGATAACCACAGCAACAGCCTAATAGACATTCTTAAATACGTTGCCATAGAAACTCGTGGTACAAAAGTGCTACCACTTACAAACGACAAAATAAATTAGGTATGTTTTTTTTTCGTTTCTTTGTTGATTTTTTTTTAATTTCAGAAAACTTAATAAACTAATTTGTGAACTTTGAATTATCGACCTAAAATAATTTTTCATAACTGAATTGAAACAACAACAAAAAAAAAAGACAAATTCAATCTTTTATCTCATTGTCAAAACTGCAATATTTTAAAATATTGTTTATGAAAACCCATGTATTGGACAACCACAGCAATTGCATAACAGACGTTCTGAAATATGTTGCCATAGAAACTCGTGGTACAAAAGCGTCACCACTTACAAACGACAAAATGAATTATGTTTTTTTTTTTGGTGTTGTTGTTGCTTTGTTTGTTTGTGTCTTTGTGGATGTTTTTTTCTTTTTATTTCAGAAATCATAAATTAATTTGTGAACTTTTAATTATCAATCTAAAATAATTTTTCATAACTGAATGAAAACAATAAAAAGAATCAAATTGATACTTTTTATCTCTTATTCTGTCAAAACGAATATTTTAAAATATCGTTTATGGAAACACGCATTTAATTATTCTGGACGAGCCTTTGAGATTATGTTAAATTTTGTTTTCTCAGAGTTTCGTATAAAAACAAACACGATTCTAAGATAAAACTTTATTAGTTTCACTGCTCTACTAGCTTCGTGTAGCGTTTTGTTCACGGATTCTCCGATGTTTATAAGATATTTTAGAATGTGTGTTTTGGTGTAGCTGTAGTCTCTAAAATGTCCAGAGTGAAACATTTAAAATAAAAATTAAAAGCACGAGAAGAAATCTTTACAATAAATGTCCTGTCGTTTAACTGATATCTAAAAAACTTGTTCTTCCGAAGACGTGCACGAAAAAGTTATAAGATAAACGAATACATTTTAATTTTAGAATTATGTGGTCTTCACATATAGTTGTTATAGTAACACAATATCGTGGATTTCATATTTAAAGTTCCCCTCAATAGTATTAATTTTCTGTGACCACATACATGAGTATAATACAGTTTTAATATACCAACTTATTAATTGTTTGTTTAGAGTTCCATGCCTATTTAAAGATAAAGTATTACTCATCTTACAAAATCTATGTAATGGAAGTTTATATTCAGCTGGTGTACTTGTATGATACATGGAAATTTCGTAATTGTAATGCTGCATGTTTATATAATATTACAATCATATGATTATATATATATATTAAAAACAGATGATAGCCATTTGTTTATTAGATCGGCAGACTAATTGGTCAAGTAAATAGCGTACTCACTCCGCAACGTATGGGTTCGAATCCCGTCTTTTGACATGGTGTTAGTGATTGCCTTTAGGTGGGAATTTTAGTCCCGTGTAAAGGCCACTTCCCGCTTATTGGAGACCTGAATTGGCTCGAAAAAGTTCCATGTTTGGCCTCCGGAGCAGGGGTTTCGGATTCTCAAAGAAAAATCAATAGTAATACTCCTTATATCACTATAGAACTAAACCCATTGAACTGAACAAGCATACTAAGATTGATTCTGGATCTTCCATAGCCAGCGTCTTAAATGGTGATTTTCTGGTCATTCTCTAGGACAATGTAGAACTCTTCTATTTTCCACTGTCAGTATCAACAAAACATAGTTCTTGGTTTTATCCTTACAAGAAAAATTTCAAGTGATCTCGGCTTATCCTGGATAAAACTGAGATCGTTAGACAGGAAAAATCTTTTCTCTTCTTGGGCTGACCTACACAGCGACTGTTTCCTGACACGAATACATCCCTACTGCATTCCGTACAATCCTCAAAATATTAATAAAAATTGTTGACAAATTGGACCATTCCAGGTCAACAGTCAGTGATATCATACCGATAGGAAAGCGCAGGGAGTCAACTGCAAGTGCCACCCGCAGTGGACGCCCCACCACACTCACCGAAATTCAGAAAAATAACAAAATATATACAGTGCGGATAATACAAAAACACCTTAATGCAAATATAATTTGCATAAATATATGCAAATTATGATGAAAGAATGCCAAGAATCCAAAGAAAATAACAAATCTCATTTCAAATCGTAAAGAAAATGTTCTTGGAAATAGTTCAAGTTCTTCAGACCCTGATAACTGATGCATAAAGAAGTGAAACAAAACATTTTGGGAAGTTCTCCTTATCTTCAGTTCGTAGTAATTATACAAGTGCCACGAGGGTGCACAAACTGTCATCTCCATCTACAAACACGTCACTGTTCTTGTTAAGATGGTCATTCATTTGAGTGTACATTTTTAGTGTTACATAATGCTAACATCAGCTAGAGAAAGAGAGCAGCGTGTAAATATTTCATTTAGTTATTGAATTTTTTATTTGATTCTTCTTCCAAATTGTTATATTTTCTAAAGACTTCCCCATGAGAACTTGATGAACCTATGTTTTTATTGGTCATGAATGAATTCAATAGCTTTTGCACTGGTACGATGACTGCTATCGCATTTGATTTTAATAATGGACCATTTTTCTTCTTGTTTTTCAAATTAAAATTCTAATTTTTTAAAATATATAATATAAAATGTTATATGTGTGTATTTTGAAACTACTCTACCCTATAAAATTTAAATTTTTATTTAAAAAATAATAAGAAATCATAGCGTGCGTGAGAAGCACTCTGGAAATAGCATTTATATCAATAGCGCTAAATCTGCCCAGAGAAAACTGATGTAAGTTCGATTCTGGTTACCGACTAGAAGATTTTTGTTCTTTTAACCTTTCTTTGACTCGTTCCTGGGTTAGTCGATTTGTAGCATGGGGAAAGTAGGGTTTTTGGAAGGAAATGGGTTGTGAACCCTACAGCTCAAAAACTGACAGGAGAACTTACACGTATAGAGACAATAATGCGTGTTTTACGGTTTAAACCTAGAAACTGTTGAGTGTTGTCTGCCGTAATCTTTTCTCCAGAAAAGCTTTGATTCATTGATAGCTTGAAAATGCTAAAGGACCTTTGCCTACTTCCTTTGAGAAATAAAACGTCTTAGAAGATTTCAAATAAAAATTACTGCAACACCTTGAACTTATTTTTGCATAAAATACAAATATTTAATCCGAGACAAAAACATAATTTATTTAATTAATAATTTCGTAATTGAATATAATAAATATAAGAGAATAACTTGGGTGTGTATTAATGATAAAAACAAAAATATAATAATTCAGTATATTTAAAAAAAAAAAACAATTGTACCAGAGAAAGACTAAACATTATATACTGGATTCAGTACTATACAGAACATAAAACATTGAATATATTTAAATTATTTACATAAAATATAAATAAACTACTAAATAAAATAAATATAGATGAAATAACTGAAACTTTTAAATTATTAAGCAAAAATGAAATCTTAATACCAAAAATCATTATAACACTTTTAAATTATTTGTATGATCGAAAAATAAAGAATTGAAAGAATTAATCGACCGTGAGATGCGGTGATTAATACCCTTGGAGGGTAATGGATGACAATGCTGTAGCCAATGAAGTTCTAACTGAGGTTCGGCTATTGCTGTTACCCTCCTGCCGTGATCAGAGCTTTAATAGCTCAGTAACACCTTATCCCTACACTGTCCTCTACAGATAACGGGGAAGATGAAAAGCATTCTTGCTTCGCCCCTTTAAGCCAGTCCTTATAAGGACTATAAATAAATACCTAACAACTAATCAATGATTATTTGTATACCATAAACAATAGGGTGTGTCATTAAAATGTTCCAGTTGCTCTCACAAAGGATTAGAAACAAAACTGACAAACGGGACACATACATTTTGCAGGAGGAATGAAGAGCATTCTGCTCTTAAACCTACAAGCTCTGAGTTCCTGTACAATTGTGAACATAGATGTCTGTGAAAGTTTTTAGTTGTTTGAAGATATTCATCATCCGTTTCGAGATCACAACTGCGCTTCATATGACTTTAAAGTTTCTATCTTTATTATTATTTCGCGAGTGGAACTGTAGTTAAAAACAAATCCGATCAAAATCGCGTTGTTCATTTCTGGATTCACATATTTCAGAGAATATGAAGGAATGGTGTGTGTTTTTCCTTCTCTAGATCGTCTAGATCAGTGTTTCCCAAACTTCTGGATGTCAGGGCCCCCTTTGCAAAAATTAAAATATTTCACGGCGTCCCTCGAAAAAAAATCATAATAGAGAGATATGTTATTATAATATTTATTGTATTTATATTCAATACAAAACATACACAGCGAATATTACAAAAATCAAATGTACATATTACATTTTTTGCCTCTTACCGTTTGGTTCTGAAGACGATGCTGGCTGTTCTTAAAATATGAAATACTGTCCTTTTTTTTTTTTTTAGTCTGTTTCTGCTTCTTCTGATTGTTCGCGGGAATTTTTTTTTATTTTTTATTAGCCACTTATCCATCTCAGGGTTAAATTTTTTAACGTAGAATAGGTCAAATAATATCACCACTTACCGATACTGGCACACCACAGACTGATAACATGAAATTAGTGAATATTACCTGAATAAGGGAATCCCCGCACCAGGAACATTTTTCTCTTTTGTGACTTTTCTCCCTTTACAGTATTTAAGCCTAACGCGAAACAGACAGCAAAGGCAGGGTATTAAAGCGTGCAGATGATTGGTGCGGTATTAACAAAAGATCGCGCAACCGAAAAATATATATATATATATATATATATTACTTAGTTTTAACACTTTTACGAATTTTAACACGTTCGGTTGAATATGGTTTTGTTTCAGTCTATACAGCATAGTTTCTGTATAGTCTTAAAACATTTTAAATTTGTTTTCATTATTTCACGGCCCCCCTCAACAAAACCGACGTGCCACAGTTTGGGAAGCGTTGGTCTAGATCAGCGCTTCCCAAACTGTCGGCCGCGGCCCCCTTGTGGCCTTAGGTTTTGTTCAGGGGGCCGTGAAATAATGAAAACAAATTTAAAATATTTTAAGACTAAGTAGATTTTTTTTTATTTTAAAAGAAACGTATTTAACTTTTATTATTTATTATTTCTTTTTTGTTATTTTTTTATATTTTAATGCAAAAATTCACACATTGGTGTTGGTTCACAAACTTTGCTTCCTGCGTATTTCGGCGCTTAATAAATATTAGTAAATATTGCTTATTCATATGTTTCATTTCAAAGCAGTGGTTAATTTATTTACTTCGAATGCTCTCCAGGGAAGCTCCAAATCTTCCTGTCCCTTTCATCACGCGTTCGTAATCAGGGACTGTTGATATTGACTTTATATACATATCAAAAGTCGTTTTATATTATCACTGTCATCAGAGCTAGTTTTCTGTTACCAATAAAAGTTTTGCATATACTTCACAAAAAAAGCTTAAACAGCCGGCAAAGGTTGGTCGATTGGTAGAGCCTCTGCTACTAATGGCTCAGTTAAGTAAGTTTGAGCGCGGTTAGTAGTTGGAAGGGACAAATCGTTCGATGCTGTTGGCACACTCTCCCTCGATGAGTCTTTGGACTCCCTGGAGGTGTCAAATAATAATAATAATAATAATAATAATAATAATAATAAATTCATGTGGGGATAGTAACTCGCTTCCAGTGATAAACAGCACCCCTCCCTAACAACCACTATACTGCAGAGGCAATAAAAACAAGTACGTTTATTATGCCAGTGAATAAGGTATGAGGAGTCTGTGTAATATATTTCTCAACAAATAGTGCAATTACAGACAACTGGGATAAAAACACACTAATTAATGAATCACATGTCCCCGCATACAGAAACTATGCTGTATAGACTGAAACAAAACCATATGTTGCATGGGCAAACACGGTATCTAACTAAAAATTATTGTTATTAATTAGATGTGTGTGTGAGTTCGATTTCCCAAGGCAACAATAAAATTCAACCGAACGTGTTAAAATTCGTAAAAGTGTTCAAACTAAGCAATTCCATATATATATATATATATATATATATATATATATGGAATTCGGTTGAAGAGAGTTAGCATTTCAACTCAATTGTCAGCTATGCTTTTATCTTTCGGTTGCGCGATCTTTTGTTAATATCGCACCAATCATGTGCACGCTTTAATAACCTGCCTTTGCTGTCTGTTTCGCGTTAGGATTAATTACCTTAAAGGGAGAAAAGTCACAAAAGAGAAAAATGTTCCTGGTCCGGGGATTCCCTTATTCAGGTAATATTCACTAATTTCATGTTATCAGTCTGTGGTGTGCCAGTATCGGTAAGTGGTGATATTATTTGACCTATTCTACGTTAAAAAATTTAACCCTGAGATGGAGAAGTGGCTGATAAAAAATAAAAAATTCCCGCGAACAATCAGAAGCAGAAACAGACTCAAAAAAAAAAAGGACAGTATTTAAAAAAAAGTCACAAAAGAGAAAAATGTTCCTGGTCCGGGAATTCCCTTATTCAGGTAATATTCACTAATTTCATGTTATCAGTCTGTGGTGTGCCAGTATCGGTAAGTGGTGATATTATTTGACCTATTCTACGTTAAAAAATTTAACCCTGAGATGGAGAAGTGGCTGATAAAAAATAAAAAATTCCCGCGAACAATCAGAAGCAGAAACAGACTCAAAAAAAAAAAAAAGGACAGTATTTCATATTTTACCAGAACAGCCCGCATCGTCTTCAGAACCAAACGGTAAGAGGCAAAAAATGTAATACATGCATTTGATTTTTGCAATATTCGCAGTGTATGTTTTGTATTGAATATAAATACAATAAATATAATAATAATATATCTCTCTATTACGATTTTTTTTTCAAGGGGGACCGTGAAATATTTTAATTTTTGCAAAGGGGGCCCTGACATCCAGAAGTTTGGGAAGCACTGGTCTAGATGACCCACACATGATAGAAACTCGCCATATAAATGCTATTTCAGAATCATTTAAATGATTCTGAAATGCTATTTATGATGCAGAATGGTTGCTTATGCAGTTATCTAGTTCTTTATGCAGAGTGGTTGCTTTTATTCTATCAGTTCATTTTTGTTTTTAAATGGCTGAGCCGCTGACTAATCACTTTAATCACGTTAACATTTTTGAATCTCAGGAACGGTAAAAAAAAGATAGGGAGGAGCAGATCTTTCTATTACCTATGAGAATTAACAATTTTAAAGACAGAGGCAAAGGCGTTGCGAAGGCATTTGTGAAGTCCCGCACGAAAGAAAGAATAACAACAACAACAAAAAAAAAACGAGCATTCTGCAATTTAATAAACAAACCACTCACTGACATGCACACCTTATCTAATAGTTCACTTACAATAAAATTTTGATTTTGAAAGAAAAAATAACTATAAAATACAAATTCAAATAATACTAAAAGGAAATTACAACAGCATGAAAGTAGAAGAATGTGAAGTGTTTGCTATATTGAGCAAACTTGATGTCAATAAATTGGATAAAGTGTCATCATCTTATTTTAAGATAATGTGCAAAGCCGTTAACTTGACCTCTGATTGGTTGTTGAATGGAAGGCTTGCAACGAAAAACATCCCGGAATTGAGAGAAGGAAGGTAAGGTACATAAAGATGGTTCTAAACCAAGGTATCAAACTCCAGATTAGTCTGTTTCTGGGAGCATAGTGAGGGTCTTAAAGTAGTTAATCAGGGAGAAACTACAAAATTGGATTGACGATAGAAGATCACCGGGATAGTCAACGTGGATTTGTAAAAGATCTTGTTTAGTAATCTGATGACATTTTACAATAAGGTGACGATAGTACTGCATAAGGGTGAAGATATATTGTAATATTTCTTGATTTTGCGAAGGCATTTGATAAAGTACCACGCGATAAATTAATTTTGAAATTGCAACGAATGTGGATTGATAATTGACTGGTGGCATGGATTGGAGACCGGCTAAGTTATAGATAGCGTGTTGAGTATGGAGGAGCGGTGTCCCCATGGTTATGAAAACTAATTCTCATGTTTGATTACTTCAAGGAGATTTGTATAGGCTGGCCCTCTATGCAGAAGAGTGGAGGATGTCTCTTCAATGTCCACACGTATAAGGTTTTGCATTTAAGAGACAGAGAAGATGGAATACAGTATTGGTGGAAATGCACTGCAAAACGTAGAGGAAACAAGGAATTTTGGATGATCGTGGATGGAATATTGATGTTTAGGGGGATGCATTGTAAAGATAGTGAGGTTGTCGAGATAAGGAAAGAGATATCAGTAAATCGTGAAAAAGAGATGGTTGTGCTATTATATAGAACATTGATTCGACTCTATTTGGAATTCTGTGCATAGATTCGGTCTCTTGGCTTTAAGAATGATGAAGAAACATTAAACTGGTTCCAGTGCTAATGATACTAAGATAATTGCAGGACTGGGATGTTAATCATAAGAACAGATTGAGAACAGCAGGTCTGAAGTCTGTCAAATAAGGAAGTCGGGTATATGATAGAGACATAAATTGGTGAGCGTGTTTTATAGCATAGATAATACAGAAAAAAGTTTTCGAAACAATTTAGGAAGGGAAAGAAGAAGAGATCATTTAGGGAAGTTGAACAAGAGTTCAGTAAATAGGAGAGAGTGAGAAGTAGATTTTGCTCACAGCAAGCAGTGAGCGAATGGGATATGTTGCTAGAGGAAGTGGTGAGTGCAACATCAGCGAATGAGTTTAAGGAGTTGTATTTGTTATTTTGGTTTTGAACTGGTTTTGTTATTTTAGATTTTAAGTGTAGATATGGTGTACATTAACTGATGACGACGTCGTGTCGAGTGGATCTCTTATGATGAGTCTTGAACCCCATGAAGGTACGTTTGTTATATAATAATAATAATAATAATAATAATAATAATAATAATAATAATAATAATAATAATAATAATAATAATAATAATAATAATAATAATAATAATAATAATGTTTTATCAACTTGCTAACATTCTATAATAATAATAATATCATTGAACTAGCAGGGGGGATGGATAATCCATGATACTTTTGGATTTTGCTAAGGCTTTTGATAGAATACAGCATGGTAGACTTTTGCATAAATTGGGGAAAATGGGTTTGGGCTTTAGAATATTAGAGTGGATACGAGGATGGCTGAATTACAGATATCAAAATGTGGTATACGGGGGAACTGAGTCTGCAAGTTTTAAGGTAACAAGTGGCGTACCACAAGGATCAGTGCTTGGTCCACTGCTCAATCTGTACTCTAATGATATTGGGAAGGATTTGACAACGACATACAGTTATTTGCTGATGATGCAAACATAGGTAGGGTAATCAGGAATGCTGCTGATATTCAGTCTTTGCAGATTGATTTGAATAGGCTGGAATTGTGGGCATGGGAAAATGGATGTCAGTTTTCAATGTCAGTAAATGTAAAGTTATTCACTTCGGCGTGATTAGATATCCAATGTCGTATTATATTGGTGGGATTTGCTTGAAGAAACTGATGAAGCAAGGGATCTCAGAGTGTTAGTAAATAGGAAGTTGAAGTTCAGGGGCCATGTGGCAAAGATTGCAATTGCAACTCAAAAGATAATTGCAATGTAGAAACGAACTTTCATATGTAAAGATAAGGATGTCATTTTGCCCTTCAGAAGGCCTTGATAAGATCTCACTTGGACTATTTTGCACAGGTCTCCTGGTTTCCGTTGTGATTTTCACATATTGGAGAGAGAGAGAGAGAGAGAGAGAGAGAGAGAGAGAGAGAGAGAGAGAGAGAGAGAGAGAGAGAGAGAGAGAGAGTGTGTGTTAAAATTGATATCAGGATTGTGGAATACTGATTATGAAGAGAGACTGAGAATTTGTAAACTGCAGACTAGCAAACAGGAGAAAGAGGGGTGATATGATTGAGACTTACAAACTTCTGAAAGAGTCATACAGGATTTAAATTGATGGAATTTTTCAACTTATGGAGGAGTGGGGAAATGATAAGAAGGCATCCTTGGAAGCTGAGAATGAAGGCTGCTAAAAAGGGGTGAGGACTAGATTTTTCTCTCCTAGGGCGGTGCGTGATTGGAATGGATTGCCATTGGATGTTGTGAGTGCAAGCAGTGTGAATGAATTCAAGAATAAGTATGATAGCTGGTGTGTGTGTGTGTGTGTGTGTGTGTGTGTGTGTGTGTGTGTGTGTGTGACCTCACTGGATGAGTCTCTGATTCCCAGGAGGTCTCTCTTAATAATATTTTTTTATATGATAATATTTTTATTGATCTGCTAAAATATTTACACATACAATAAACATCTTGAGTGACATTGCAACTTATAATTTTAGAGAATTCAGCACAAAGTGCTACATTTTCTACATTGGATTTCAATTAAAATTTTTAAAAATACTTTTTGCCTCTGTATTATGTATTTACAACACATATTCTTCTAATATTGACAATAAAGATTATACAGAATTTTTGAATATAGAATATACATAATAATAATAATAATAATAATAATAATAATAATAATAATAATAATAATAATAATAATAATAATAATAATAATAATAATAATAATAATAATGATGATGATGGTGATTTATTTATTTATTTTATTTATTTATTTATTTTATTTATTTATTTATTTTATTTATTTGTTTATTTTATGTCTCAGATAAATTGCATACATAGATGCTGTAATAATTATATATATATACAGTATATAATATTTATAGCACATTACAACTGTGATTAACAGATACTTGCAAGTTAATAATTTTCTTCCTCGAAGCTTAGCAGAGCTTATCTGAGGAAGATAATAGATGATAGATGGTGGTGGTTTCATGGTTATGTACTGGTCACAAGCCAGGTTTTGATTTTACTGTTTGTTGGTACGTGCTTGGAAGACTTCGACTGCTATTACAGTTTAACTTTTTTTTTCTTTTGTTTTGCGCAAATAGGGTTGGATTTAGACATGGTGTGTTTGTTTCTTTGTGTTCTTGTAGTGATGGTTTTTGAGAGGGGGTTTGTCCTAGGTTTGTGTGTGTGTGTGTGTGTGCGTGTGTGTGGGGGGAGAGAAACAGGAATTGCTCTAATTTTCATTCTCGCTATAATATTTATACAGCGCCTGTTTCAGCTCTCTGTATGTTTCCAGGTTTCTGTTGTCGAACGGCAGTTTGTTTATCATGTCAGGTGCGTAGAAGTATCGGGTGGCTTTGCTGTACTGATTGTTGTACTTATATGTTATGTAGTTTGTTGACTGTGGTTTTGTTATTTGATATGTTGTTCTGGTTACTCTATATGTTGGGCTGTAGTAATGTTTTAACATGCCTGTGTAGTGGCATAAGTGTTTTACCTTAAACATTTTGTGTTTTGTCCGTGCTTCCTGCATAAGAGTGGGTTGTTCCCAGAATATCAGTTTTATCATTTTATCTTGCAACCATTGTAGCCTGTTAAGTCTGTAGTCTGCGCAGAATGAGTATGATGTGATTGCATATCTTAAAATGTTTTCACATAATGCTTTAGATTAGTATTTTTATGTGGGTTGGGGCAATGTCTTTTAATCTGTATAGTTTGCTTGCTATTATCCTAAGCTTGGTATGTAGGTAGTTTGTATGGCTATTCCAACTTTGATCAGCATCGAAGTGAAGTCCGAGATAGTGTTGTTTTCACCTGTGTGATGGTTGTGATTTTAGGTTCTGCGCTTTGTGTATAGGAGGATGAATGTTGGATAGTGAGATGTTTAGTTTCTATGGGCAGGGTTTGGGGGTTTTTGAATACCATTAGCTTTGTTTTTCCAGGGTTTATATATATATGCCGTTTTCGGTTAACCAGTTAGTGATTTGATTGATGTCATCGTGCATATTTGTGTAAGCGGAATTGTTGTGAATGGATACTATGGCCGTGTCGTCTGCGTACTGGAAGATTTTACTTTTTAGGGGGAGTTGGCTTATGTTGTGTGTGTATATGTTAAATAGAATGGGAGATAGGACAGCTCCTTGCGGTACTCCACAGGTTACATGTACCTCTTTGCTGTATGCTGATATATAGCACACCACACGTATGCTATACGTGTGGTGTGCTTTCTGTTTTTCCTGTATGCTTTAAACCACTGGAGGTTTTGTGTGTTAGTGTGTCAAATGCTTTTGTTAGGTCAATGAATATCAGTTATTCTGTTTTTATCCAATGCAGCGTTTATTGGATCTGTGAAATTTTCCAGGAGTGTTGCGGTTCCTTTATTTTTTTGAAAGCCATATTGTGTTTGGGAATGATTTGAAATTTTTCAACGTATGTGGAGAGTTTCTGATGCACGATGCGCTCCATGATTTGGTTGACTACAGACAGCGTGGCGATGGGTCTGTAATTACTTATAATGTTTCTTATTCCTTGTTTGTGTATGGGTGTGATTAATGCAGTCTTCGGTGTTTCAGGTATGTGTCCCATTTCGAAGATTTTAATTAACAGTTTTTGTATAACTGGAAGTAGGTTGGTTGAGTGTTTCTTGATGTCTTTCGGCCTGATTCCGTCTATCCCCGGTCCTTTGTTAGGGTTAGTTTGTTGAATTGCCAGTGATAGTTCTTCTTTTGTTACTGTGCAGAACCACATCGACTGAGTTGCTCGTGGACCTAGTGGAGAATGTTCGTTTGTGTGAGGAAAGGTTGTTTCTTGTAGCTTTTGGACAGAGTTCACGAAGTGATGATTAAAGTTGTTTGCCAACTGTTTGAGGGATTTGGGGTCGCAGGCAAAGCTGTGTTTTATTGCTTCTGAGGCAGTGGTTCTGTGTATATTGTCCAGAATTCCATTAATCAGGTGCTAGGTTTCCTTTATGGCATTCTGAGCTGTTGTTAATTTGTTGCTGTAATAGTTTCTTTTTGCCGTTCTAATCTGTGTTGTTAAGATATTCCGTTTTCTTTTGTGTTCAGCTTTTAAAGTGATATTGTTCGGTAACTTCCTAAGTTGTTTCCATAGGGCATATTTTCTTTGTATGTCTGTTAGTATGTTGTCTGTTATCCATGGATTTTGTTTCGTTTGGGGGCGTATTTTTATTTTTGTTAATGCTTTGTTATATATTTTGTTAAATGCAAGTTTAAGATTATTATATACAGCTTCAGCAGAGTCTAAAGATACTATCTGCATTCAGTCTGTTTTTCTGATTTCATCGTTCACTATTGCTTCGTTTACAATGCTATGATACTGTTTTGTAGTCTCAGTGATTTTTATGGGTTCTGGTTCAGTGTGTAATTTCAATGCTGTGAAATAATGGTCTGCCAGTTTGCATGTTATGACGGCTGCTGTGTGGCTGTTTGGAGGGGCCCTTATATTTATATGATCAATGCAGGATGAGGTTGTTGTGTTTCCGACTATCTCTTCTCGTGTATACGACTGTATGGATGGGGTAATGTTATATGCCGATAATAGGTCTAGGTATTGTTCTGTGTTGTTATTTATGTTTCTAATGTTTATATTAATGTCTCCTATTATTATCAAGTATTCTGAGGCGCCTACTTCCATGGCTGAAAGCCATCTGTTTAGTTCGTCTAAGAATTTTGTGGTGCTTAAGTTGGGTGGTCCGTATATTAAGTTTAATATCAGGGAGTTTTCTTGTTTGATGTTTTTAATTTCGATGCATATGTTTTCTGCGTATTCTAATTTATAGTTTATTTCTGTTACTTCTAGTTTATGTTTGGTAAATATTATTATACCACCGCCTCGTTTTGTTTGTCTGCAGTGTTTGTGTTGTTGGAAGTGTGGCATTTGGTAGGAGGTTGCCTCTTCGTTTGTCGTAGGTACTTCAGTCAGTATTACAATGTCTATTTCGTCTATATCTTCCTTCAGATAAGCTTGCATGTTCAGCCAGTATTTTTGAATGCTTCTGATGTTGATGTGGAGAATAGATAGTCCTTTTTTGGGGAATTGTCACTTTTTCTCTTCTATTATTGATTTCAGAATGTGGCAATTATCATGTTCCGGGGTGATTACGTCTGCTTGATGGTCTGCATTCATGTTGGTTGGTGTGCTGTTCCTTCTTTATGAGTTGTCAATATTCCTTTCAATGTGGCAGCTTGTTGAAGTCGTCTACGGATTTTATTTCGATTGGTTTTGCGTCTTGTGTCTTTCTAAGGAATATTTTGCTGTCTCTTATCCATATAAACTGGTAATTGTTTTCTCTTTTTACTTTCCTTGCTTGGTAGAATATTTTCTGATAATATGGCGTTAGGTATTCGGACAAGTATATTGGGGTATTGTCGTGGTCTCCTTTCAGATCCTTGACTACTGGTTTTTTTAATCCTGCTAGCTTTTATGAGTGTAGTTTTTGTAGGGCTGTTAGTGAGTCGCACTACGACGGGAGAAGGACGGGTCTTATTTTCTCTTTTCCTTTTTTGTGGTAACCGATGCACTGACTGGATGTCTCTTGATTGAATGAGAGAGCCAATTTTTTGGCTTACTTGTATTACTGTGTCTCTTAGATGTTCCGTAGCTATTTCTGGGAGACCATTTATGAGGAGATCATTTATGTGCTGCTGTTGGTTTGAGAGTTCGTACTGTTGCTTTAAAGAGTTTAGTTCTTGACGTAGTTCCGTTATCTCTTTAATTAAATTATGCTGTCTTTCCGTTAGCTGTTTAACGCAGTTTTTAATTTCTCTAACGGTCTGTAATACACCTTCTACCCAGTTATTATTAAATTTAATAAATTCCTCATATTGGTTGAATTTTTCTGTAATTTGTGCGGTATGTTTTTTAAATAGTTCTCCAACAAAATCGATTAAACAGTCTTTTAGGTTTTGTAATCTATTTTCAAGTAATGCATTTAAAGTTGGCTCACCTGGGTTCTCTCTGTTGTTGATAGCTGTTTACTGCCTGCGGTTGTTTTCTGCATGTACTGTTTTCAGCAAAGGAATGTCGCCTGCGGTCGAAGGCGACATTCCTTTGTTGTCTCTGCAATGGGGACACTTCCACTCGTCACAATTCTTGTTTAATTTTCTCTGCCAAGTAGCCTCGGACAATCCCGAACATAGAAAATGCATGTTTCTCTGGCAGTTCCTACATGTTACGTGGCTTTCTTCCCCCGTTAAGTCTTTTTGGCATTTGTAGCAGTTCATATTTCTTGTTTGACGATCTTGTTGTAATTTCTAATATGGCGACTTCCTTTGTTCTCTTCTCGCGTAGTTGACCAACGTATACTTCGAACTTTGAATACTTATATTTTACTTATTACTTAACAGATACAGTTTTTACATCAATATGTTCGTCTTGAAGAACGGAATTCACTGATGTACTTTAAATTTTAATTCACAAGAAAAGATCTACTTTGCAACTTAAAATATCATAATAATAATAATAATAATAAATTATGAAATTGACAATAAAACGAAGCAAACATAATTGCAAAGAAAATAAAATACAATCTCGCTGATTTTAACAGTACTATATATATATATATATATATATATATATATATATATATATATATATATATATATATATATATATATATATATATTAGGATAACCAAGCAATTTTATATGCTTGGTCATTTTAGCTCCTAATCCCAAGTATGCAAACAATTAAGTTTGCGCCTGAAACAAAGTTCAAGTCTAAAGATATTTATTCCCATATATATATATATATATATATATATATATTATATGCGTGTGTGTGTGTGTGTGTGTGTGTGTGTGTATGTAGAAAATTTTTTTTTTACCTTGGGTGTAATATATGTTAAAGATACCAAGAAATTTTATAGTTGGTTTTCATCCTTTATCCAAGTAAGCAAAAACAAAGTTTTGCGCATGAAATATATTCACGTCTGAGCTACTTGTATATACAAGGTGGGTCAAAATTCCAAGTACAAAATTTGAGGGGAGGTAGAGAACCTATTCTAAAAATCAACGATATTCACATAGGAAAGCATGACCGGAAACGCCACCCGAAAGTGATAGGTAGCGCTGTTCGCCAGCGCTCCAGTTGAGCAATTGGGCTTCCTCATTCAAGCTTTCGACGTCGTACGAATAACATGCATCGTTTTACGAACGCTAAGATTGCAGACATGCAATTCCTTTACCATATTATGTATCCAACTACTATTAAACTGTTCAGTTACGCCTAATAAAGTTTTCTACACTGCAAACTGCCTTGTGTTATTTCTGTATCTTTGTGTCCCTGTTAGAACCTTCCGGTGGCGTTTCGGGTCATGCTTTACTATGTGAATGTGGTTAATTTGATATTCTCTATCTTCCCTCAAAGTTTGTACATGGAAAACCACCCTGTAGAAGCTAATGACTTCATATACCTTGCCTTAGTACCACAATGCAAAGCACCCCCCCCCCCTTTCAGGCGTGTATAATGCAATGCATAATTGGAAATATATGAGTCATATATATGAGATATACTGTATATGACTTCTGCATTATTTCAACCTTGGTATCTCTCCCGGATTTGGCTCCCACTGAAGAGACTTCAATAAAGGTCGAAACCGGTCTGGATAGTGGGCCTTCACATTATGCATCGCATTATACAAGACTAAAAGGGGGTGTGCTTTGAATCATAGGATACATACTAAGGCAAGTGATATGATGTCATTAGTCTCTATATACAAGTAGCTCAGACGTGATTATATTTCATGCGCAAAACTTTGTTTTTGCTTACTTGGGAAAACGATTAAAACCAAGTATAAAATTTCTTGGTATCTTATATTTGATAGCCGAAATTCGAAACGTTTTTATGTCACGTTTTTGTCTCTTCATTGTTTCCAAACGTCCAACAATGTGTTTGCCTTCATGAAACAGCAATTTGTTGGACGTTTCAAAACAATGGAGAACCGGCTTACCAGCCCGGAACTCCGGGGGTTTGGCGCGTAGGGGGAAGATCCCCCTACTATATATATATGTAGAAAGTATTTTACTTTGGGTATAATAAATGTTAAAGATTCCAAGCTATTTTTAACCTGGTTTTACTCCATTTCCCAAGTAAGCAAACAGACAAGCAAGTCAAGTTTGCGCCTGCAAGTTTTGCAAGTCTAGCTGACCCTGCTCGTAGTGCAAGACCAAGGCAACTCATGGTAAAAGTTGAATAAGCTCTGATCACTAATCTTAATATTTACCCTTAATGCAAAGCACATCTCTTGGAGGAGATGTATGATGCTTTGTATTAAAGGCAAGAGGTCCTTTCCCACACCGGTTTCGATCTTATGAATAAGTAAAGCCGTCTCTAAAAATTCGGACGATCCCTAGGCCACTCAACTGTGGGAGAAAGACCGTCCATCTCATCTCAGCGTTGGCTCCACTAAGTGATGGCCTTCCACCCACCACCACCACCGAGCAGAACCGCTCATATTCCGGAGAAAGGCATTCACCGATAAAGCCCCTCGCCGGGCCGTACCGGAAAACACTTTCTCCGGGGACTCAAATTGCTCCCTTAAAGCTAAACCTTAAGAGAGCGAACTCATATTAGCAATAGCTGAGCCTCAGTTAAACTTCATTGCCTACAGCATTGCCAGACCGGTTTCTCATAATGTAAAACGCAGCTCCTTTGAGTTTTTCAAAGTAACGTACCTTATGCTTAGTGTAGCCATCGAGTCTGTCCATCTCTGTGTTGTTTTTGGTCACTTCTTGAATATTGTAACTGAATTTTTATCTTGGGTTTATTAGTTGACTATATATTTGTAAAATATATAAGAATTGACTTTTGACAAATTTTGGCAAAGTTTTTCTAACCAGTAAAAAATCTCAAATTAAAACATTCGATAGACTTAATGAAACAAAATACAACTGAAGACCGAAACAGAAAATGTTTTAGTTACGTTAGAAATAAATTACGTTTTTTAGAATACTTACTAATTTTTTGAATAAATTTCTATGTATAACGTGTTTTTTCGTTATGCTGTTAATTCATTTTACTGGAAACCAGCGATTCAATGTCAGACTGGAAACTGTTTGCAGATTATTCTTTGAAAAGTATTATAGTAACGGATTTTACAGTATTTTTAAAGGGAGAATCTGGAATATGATCGGGTATTCATTCTGTTTATTCTGTAGTTGGCCTATTAGAACGTACATCATAAGGCCAGCAACTACTACGCATACAGATGCTTATCGAAGTCATAAATTGTCAAATACAGGCCGCATCACAAAACCTTGACAACTGTCAAAATTCGGAAAAATCAGTTTCTGCAGAGCCATAAATAACGATAACCAGAAAAACCACACAACAACAACCATCAAAAGCTGAATGCCTCAACTAATATGTATAATATTGGAAAGCTCAGCTGATGCAACAAATAAACAGTACTCATGGTATGTAGAAAGTTATTTACCTTGGATATACTATACGTTAAAGATACCAAGCAATTTTATAAACTTGGTTTTAATCCTTTTTCCCAAGTAAGCAAACAAACAGGTTTTTTTTTTATTTAATAAGGTCAAAGCACCTTGTGGCAACTTGTATAAGTAAAATTTATAAGTTCTGCATTACTTCAACCTTGGCATCTCAGGGTTTGGCTCCCACTGACGAGACCACAATAAAGGTCGAAACCAGTCTGGGTAGTGGCCCTTCCCTTAATGTATAGCATCATACATGTCCGGAAGGAGATGTGCTTTGCATTATCAGAGATACTAAGGAAAGTAATCAGAGCTTACTCCACCTTCACCACTAGTTGTCTCAGACCTGAAAATACTTCAGTCGCAAACTTGACTTACCTGCTTGTTTGCTTACTTGGGAAACAGAATTAAAACCAAGTTTATAAAATTGCTTGGTATCTTTAAAGCTTTAAAGTAGTCTTAGTATTCTGTGAAGTGTTAATAATTAATAAATTAATTAATTACTCCATGAGTAATTATAATTACCTTAGTAGGCTTCATTATTATTTTTCAATGTTTGTTTAGCCAATCTAAACAAGCTAACATTTGAATTAACAATTTTCATAAAGCAAGTTTGGATTGCGACGATGCAAGAAAGATTTTATGAGCTGACAAGTTTAAAAGGAGTTGCTAAATGTTCATTCCTAGTGTTCAATTTCAATGTAATTACAAGCTTGCTTCTTGTTTCTAATTTACGTCATCAACTTTCTGCTAGAGATGTCAGCCGAATGAAGCTGCCATGTTAAACAAAAAAATTCATTAAAAAAAGTAATTGAAGATTAAATGACTAGCACTGTTTGTGTGAAACCTTCCCTAAACGCTTTCCTAAAATATCATCCTAAAGGAAGGAACATTTCATCATTAATTATACAAAAGCTATACAGGCGCAATTTTTTCTATCCTCAAAGTTTTACTGTTACATCATGGAAACGTCATTTCCGGTTACCGCTGAAACAGGAAGTGGGCTTATAATTGATGAAATTTTAATTTTTTCTATCCTAAAAGTTTAACTGTTACATCATGGAAACGTCATTTCCGGTTACCGCTGAAACAGGAAGTGGTCTTATAATTGATGAAATTTTCAATCATATAAATACTGATAAAACTGAATATAAATAAATATATATCGTGTGAATAAATGAATAAAAATTTATTTGTGTATTTATTTATTTATCTCGAAAGTCGATGGTCATTTAAATATTAAAACCAACAATTCCAGAAGCCGGAAAAGAACGCAAATAATGTAATGAAAGGGTGTCTCTTGTTGTAATGCTTGCAATGTTCACACAAGGAGTCTTTTTTTGGCAGAAGCTCCTCACCAAAAATGTATACCCAGATGTCAGTTTGTTGCCAAAAGATGTAAGTGTATATTGTAGTTCCCATGAGCTCTGTTTATCAAGTTGTACTTATTAAGGGTATACAGCTGGGTCAAACATGCCGTGGCTGTTATCATTCTCTTCAAATATAACATGACAATAGTTTCACTCTCAAGTCACCGGATAATTGGACGAGGAAAGCGTGAAAATGGCCTGAAGGCAATCCAAATAGGTTGTCAGAGTGCTAAATATAACTCTATTTTTCTGTACCGTCTCTGTTTGTTTCTAAAGTCGACACTGCACGCAATACGAGCGGTGTGTTGGTGCTCGAGACAGGAAGACTTTCTTTTCGTGCAAATTGTGTGCAGCTAACAATGGGGAACTTGGTAAACAAAAAACGGTTTCTTTGATAGGTGCCACATGATCGTTGATAACAATGAATGAAATGAAAGGACTGTACCAGAAGATGCGAAGTATTAACATTGCTGTACAAGTGTACTAAGTGTAAACAAATGCCAATCTTGTTGAATGAGTTAAGAAATTCGTTAAGAGTAAGGCTCTTTTAATACTAAAATGCATATGACCAATTTACAAAAATAAATACAAATCAATTATGTACATCTCCATGCAAATAATATAGCTATTCTACAATATAAAACTCATCCAGACAGAACCATATGGTGCATCTATTTTTCGTTTTCGACAGGAAGTTGTATAAACTCAACACGCTTGTTTGTGGTTATTTATGAGGTCTTTGGAAACTCAAACAGCACAAATTTTGCGATCTTTCGGCGCATCATGCATGGCTGTATAAGCAGAACAACAGATGATGGCGATATTAGTAATTTGCCTGCCTTTTCGTACGAGAGCTATTGCTAAAATGGTTGGATATTCTGAACAGTCTTGTTAACCAAATGTTCTACCATGTTTGGACCTTCCCATTACCCTCCAAGGATATTAATCACCCCCCCATACAAGGGTATTAATCACCCCCATATATATATATATATATATATAAGCAAAGAATGCTTTTCATCTTCCCCGTTATCTGTAGAGGACAGTGTAGGGATAAGGTTAATGAGTTATTAAAGCTCTGATCACGGCAGGAGGGTAACAGCAATAACCGAGCCTCAGTTAGAACTTCATTGGCTACAGCATTGCCATCCATTACCCTCCAAGGGTATTAATCACTGCATCTCACGGTCGATTCGGAAAGCACTCCCTCTATATATCTATATACTCAGTATTATATCTTTGCAATTATTATGTATATTCACATAAAAATCTGAACAGTGTCTCATTTAATTTTAATTTTTAAAATAGTATTAAAGAATTGTAAATCAATCTATTTAATTTAAATAAATCATAATAGTTGCAATAATAAATAATACTAATCATATGAAAACCTCCATTTTAAAATTCATGAAAATGAAAATATTAGAGTTACTGAATAATTAAAAGGCTAAAGACTGTCTTTGAAGATTACTATCTATGCAAGTAAATGATAAAAAAAAAAAAACCTAATAGGAATTTATCAATATGGTATTTTATCTATATATACGTATAAAACTGTATTACTACTACTAGATTTTGTATTTTCTAATAAATTTGCAGACACTAGCGCATGATTTTATTTCCAAAAGGGAAAAGTGCAACATCCCATGCAGTGTTAGCCATTCTGCCCAAGATGGCAACATAGCTTCTGTCGAGAAAGATATCCTACAGGCTTCTTTCTAAATGAATAAATGCTTCCCTCCACCTCCAAAAACAAAGTGATTCCATTTGTCTTTCAACATCCACTTTACAGATCCGTTTCCTCTGGAATCTTGTATTAACATATTCCTAATATTCCTCCATACGTTGTCGACTGTACAGCAAAATGGTAAAACCTGTTTACGGAAATAGAAACAGTTCACGATTATATTAAGTTCTGGATGACTCACTTAAGTCAACAGCTGGTGATTGCAAAGAAATTTCTCCTTCGTCTTTTTTTTTTTTTTTTTTTTCATATTTTCGGCAATAGTCGTCCGATATTTCGTTTCCACATCGTCTCCGCAGGTCCACTTCCGACAGAAAGAGACTTACGTATCGTTGAACCACCCACGTGTGTGTGTGTGTGTGTCTGTCGAATCGTCCTTTCTGGAAGATGTCCAAAATACAGTTGAAGATTGATGAAAGTCGTTCTTCTGGCAAAGAATTGGATTTCCCTTTCTCCGGAGGTGTGAGAAAAGATGAAATCAGACTAAAGTGGAATTACCTGAATGACGTAATGCTCAACTAAGAAAGTGACATTGACGTCATAGGAGGGAGAATTTAGCATTATTGTATCATTTGTTAAAAGAAGATTCCGAGAAAACATTTCCAGTAGCTGATATTAGTTTCATTCAACCACTTATCAATGACAACTCGTTCCGAAACTTTCCCAATGTTAATAAGTCATCTTAAGATACATAAAACCATCCCACACGTCTTACTATGACAGTCAACTAAAAAACAAAAACCCTAACTTTAGAAGCTAAGATATAAATTTGTTCAGAAAAAAGAAGGCAAAACCTTTCACCTTTCCTCATCTCTGATAATATCCAGATCTTCATACCAAGGACGTAGCTTTGGATTTATTTTTGGAAAGCACCAAGGAACATAATTGTGATACTTACAACATTCAAAAGAAAAACTGTTTAATTTCAACTGTAGAGTGAAAGATACTGGAAAACAGTAATGACAGTACTTTCTTCAATACTTCATGGTAGTTTCTTCAATACTTCATAGTATTTCTTTACGAAAGCTTTCCAAACGAATAGAGCCCCAACCACGTGTAATGACAAAATAAATTTGAATTAAATAAAGTGATTTAGATAGATCTAAGGATAAAGAATTATTTTCTTAAGGATATAATATACTTTTTAAAACATTATATAAATTAAGTAAAAATAATTAATTTGTTTTTGTTTTCAAAAATAAACAGAGTTAGCATACACCTTAAATTTATACGCGTGATTCTGTTTCTTTCCTCCACGTTGTAGTATGATAACATCAGAAACTTGAAATTATCTTTTCACATTCTGTTTAGCCAGTTCTAGTGTCCTTGTATGATGGCTAAGTTTTCCCGTAGTTTGTAGGTACCATTCCCACTCCGTTGAATTTTGGTTTCTAATTTCCATGTTGACTTTTTATGGATTTTCTTTCCCAAAACTCGTCATTACTTTGAGCCCACCGGATTCAACATGTACTCCATAAATATTGGTTAATGAACGTTTGTATTTCCTTTGAAATCAAGCAAATTTCACATTCATATAAATTTATATAATGTATAATTAATGCTCATTCTCCATAATCTACCACGTTTATTCCTCCAACTGAATTCCCATTGCTTTCGTTTTGTTTGTATTTATTTTTAAGCCAACTTTCAGTGATTCTTTGTACTGTTTTTCAGTTGTTCTTGTTGTTGTTTTTCATCTGTTAGCCTTTATACTATCAAGTTTCATTCTCTTGCCCATTCAAACCTACCAATTGTTTTTTTTTTTACTTTATTTTAAACTCCTTACACACTTCAGCATTTTGTAATTTGGCAACATCAAATTTCTGTCCATTACCTGCTTGTCCCTGCTTATTTTTTCGAATACATAACTGCATATGTCTAATTATTAGATGATAACGTGATCCAATATCAACATTTATTTTATATTGGACATCTAATAAATTTTTTCTGCACTTTGGCAAATAACAATATCGTGTATTTGAATCCGTGCTTTGCCATCCAGTGACACCATATCACGTTATGTAAATGCTTATGCTGAACGATTGTGCTGTCTATTACCAAATTATATTTACCACCTAGTTCCACCAGTACTTCACAAACTTTAGAATTAAAGTCTCTCAAGAAAAATGCAGTCTTTACCAAGAGTCATCATCGAAGTCTTATCAAATGAACTATAAAAGATTTCCCCTTCTTTTTCTTCTAAGTATGCATTCTCATTTGGAGCATAGTACAACAGGGCATAGACTTCCAAATTTAATTTTAAGCTTTGCAGTTATTATTCTTTTTGAAATTGGCTCACATCAGATCACTGTTCAACTACACTTTTTACTTACGAGAATTTCAAGTTCGTATTCATGTGGATCCCTTATATTTGGCATCCCAGGATAAAGAAATACATTCCCATGGGGACAATTTATTCTACGAATATCATTCCATCTTACTTCACTAAACACGCAATCTAATCTTATATTGTTCCATCTCTTTTTTATAGTTTCTGTTTAATAGAGCGTATATTTTAAATATTTCATTGGCCGATTTTATTCCTCATATAAGCTTTAGTTGTAATCAAGAAATTGTTCCGATTTCTCCATTTATCTGACTTGAAAACAATATCTACATATTTTGAAACTTGTGAGCTATTAGCCCGCATTGTTCCTGTTCTGGTGTCTGGTGTTAAGCACAAGTTTCTGCTTTGATGCAGATTTTCGGTTCTACCGCCGATACTTGGTCACCAGAGCCTCTTGTTTGATAACAGATGCACCACAAAAGTAGTATCCTTTATTTTTAAATAACAGAATCTTTAGTAGCAGCTATATTAAGAAAATAAGGATATATGATTAGAATAAGGCTCTCCCTTAAGTTCTAACGGGGAAGCAAGATTTCAGTGCTTTCTTTCAATAAAAGTTCAAATTTATAGCGATAAAGATGAAGTAAGTGCGTTTCAGACCATAGGTTACTGCAAATTATAAACAAATAACATCTCTAAGACTTTTATTGTTAAAAGACCATAAATTTAATGATTACAAATACAAAGAGCCACCAACAAGTTTCACTAGCTACTGTCAAGCATTTTCAAGTTACATGAAAACATACACTTTAGTAACTGCTAGGCCTTTACATTTGATAATTCGTGTTTGATGGAGTGCATGCATTCAAATGCTTCAGTCAGAATTCTCTACATGACCACCGTGTTGTGCAGTTTTTCGCATATTGTAGTTCTGTTAAGCTGAGAGAATTGATGAGATATTTTTATATGTCTTTAACCCCTTAACATACAAAGACGTCCGTGACACGTCTTTTGTTTATTGCACCAAAATTGATTTTCAATTTTGGTTTCACATATCAATACAATCAAATATAGACGCCAGACAATCTTATGCCCATTTCCTTTCAGCCGAGAACAGTTCCCAACGGCGTGCATCGGCTTTTTCGTTTGCGTTTGCAAACATTCATCATTATTTTTCAAATAATGCTGAATTTGATCCAGTAAATCACCCTCGCCCGAAACTCGCCCAAAATTTGGCAGAAAAGCGACCGCTTTCTGATTTTTAATTGTTATGTTAAGGGGTTAAGAATAGCACCTTGATTTCAATTTAAATTATTGCCTGTGCGCAGCGCCACTGCTGCATCTTTGAAAGTTCTGTGTCTGTAGTCATTCTCGATGTAAGGCATAGAACTGTTTTTCCAATCTAAGCAGACAAGACTCCCATGCCATTAGTCCTTGTTAAGATTCATAAAATATACAAGGATATTTACAACTTAAAAACAGTCTGTGGTCTCATCGTCACACCGGAACCACTCCGTAAAAGATCATCTTCTGGGCAGTGCCACAGGTGCCAGAAGTTTGTCCATGCACAGAATCTATGCAGAGCAGAATATAGATGTTTAAAATGTGAAAACAGCCACCCAACCAATACCTGCACAAAGACGAGGACCACCTCGGCCAAATATGCCAACTGTAGTGGCCCTCATCCTGCGAACTACAAAGGATGTACTCAGCACCCAAAGAACAGACGGATGGAGGCAATCAATCAGCCCTCCTCCTTCAGTACAAGAACACCAGAGGCTCAGTCATCAAAACCTGAGACTCAGCGGCCACAGTCGGAGACCTCCGATAATAGAGACACCCAAAAGCAAATAAAAGGTTATCCAAAACATTTGACAAAATCTGGCATTTTGGACTCCTGCACAAACTTATCTCAGCCGGTACCTCACTAAAAATGATTCACTTAATCCATTCATATCTTCAGAATAGATCAATACAAGTAAAAATCAACGGTTCTACATCCTCCCAGCGCCACATCTTTGCTGGAGTGCCGCAGGGATCTCTACTGGCTCCATTGCTGTATCGATGTCTGATATGTATATAGAGACAGACATCGATGATTTCCATTTTGGCCCTGTATGCAGACGATACGGCAATACTAACCAGATCTCTCAAACCCCATTTCATTACCAGAAAGCTTCAAGAAAACCTTCTAAAGCTGGAGGGTTGGTTCTCAAAGTGGAAATTGGAAGTCAACCCCCAGAAAAGCTCAGCCGTTCTTTTCTTAAAAAGGCCAATGTCTCCTGTAGGAGATGTGTTACTATTCAATACTAAAATTCCCTGGCAGACAGAAACAAATTACCTGGGTGTGATTCTCGACAAAAATCTATCTTTCAATCAGCATACTAAGTCTGCGTGCACAAAAGCATCTAAAGCCATAGCTCGGATCTATCCGCTAATTAATAGAAATAGCAAGCTGAGCAACAGAATGAAATTGCAGCTATACCAGATGATGATTCGTCCTATAATCACCTATGCCTCTCCAGCCTGGAGCCACACCTCTAATGCTAACATTATCAAAATACAGCGAGTGCAGAATAAGTGCTTGAGAATGATTCCGAACGCCCCGTGGTATGTTAGAAACAATCAACTCCACAGAGACACAAATATTCTTTATATTTTCTCTTTTCTGCAATCCTTAGCATCCAAGTTTTTCCGAAAGACGTGCACACATCCCAACGATTTGGTTCAGCAAGCTGCAGCATACGATCCAACGAACATATTCAAATATAGAAGACCAAAAGCTATATTAGCCTCCTTTAGTGATGCATAATCTCCATGCCCATTCAGGGCGAGCAATCTGCTCATAAATTTAACCCTCACTGTAACCACAACAGATAGCGGGAAATATGAAAAGCATATTGCTTCACCCCTAAAGTCATAAATGTCAATTGTCAATTGTCAACATTGGTATTTAGGGTCTAGCTACTCACTAAGGATACCTCAGAAAAGGTTGAAACCTGTCTGGGTAGTGACCCTACCCATAATGTATTGCAGTATACATCTTTTAGTGAGATGTGCTTTATTTTACATTATGGGAAAAAATACTAAGAATAGTGATCAGAGCTTTACTCACCTTTACCACCTTTAGACTTGAACTTTGTTTCAGGCGCAAACTTAATTGTTTGCTTACTTGGGATTAGGAGTAAAAATAACCAAACTTATAAAATTACTTGGTTATCCTAATATAATATAATATAATATAATATATATATATACAGTATATATATATATATATATATATACACACATACTTTTTTCTACAGAGAATTTCTGCATACATAAATTCATATTTCTACGATGGGCAAATGCAGGTTTGCCGCTCATCGTTTTTATTGCACATGGGACAAATGCTTTTCTTTTTACAAATTATATAATTTCCATGATTTCTAGAAAAATTCTTGTAAACTGCGTTTTGTGGACTCACGGTTTTCGGTTACCAAATGTTGGGTTTAGGTTTACAGAGTGTTAGTAACGTTGTTCCTACACTAACATTCACTAACAGTGCATTGCTCATCGCTAACTCATTATTCTATAATTAATTTCCTGTCAACACTTCCGAAAGAGTTTAAGTGTGTGTGTGGGGGGGGATGAATGGAATGAATATATTCACGGTAAAATACGACTGCATTATACTTTCAAGAAGGAAAGGTGGAAATTTTTACTAGAGCTTGTTTGGTTCAATTTGTCTTCGAGTTTTGGTTCATGTTAATTGGGAAAATATACATTCATCCCTCTTACCTTCACAGAAAACTCTTCCCTTATACATCATGCCATAACGCTTCAGTTAAACACGCGGGTTCCAAAATATCCCTGGCCAGCTCTCTGTGTTCTTTGTAAACAGAAGGTCACTATTCCCACATGGGGCGAAGTTCTGGACGGAAAAGGGATTCATTAGCTGCGGAAACCTCATTGATTGCGAGATATTTTTAACGTTTATGGTGTACAGAGAAACATGGTTATTTTGGGGCTTCGTCTGTAGGCTGCGCACCCTTTTATACGACGCTCATTAACTTCTTTATTCAAAATAAGTGTGTGTGTGTGTGTGTGTGTGTGTGTGTGTGTGTGTGTGTGTGTGTGTGTGTGTGTGTGTGTGTGTGTGTGTGTGTGTGTGTGTGTGTGTGTGTGTGTGTGTGTGTGTGTGTGTTGTTTGCTACAGGTTCTGCTCTGGTGTTATTACAATATTTCTGTTAGCTTGTAACCATAGTCAGAGCCTTAAAACGCTACATTATTTAGGAGAGGATAACTAGGATACTGTATCAGAAATATTTTGCAAGAATGCACAGTTCCATCTAATTAACTGAAATCTATAAAAAAATTCTCCATCTAATTAAAAACGAACTTTTATGTGGGCTTATGAATACTTTTCAAAAGCATATAGAATTTAGTAGTATTAAATATCTAGACTTCCATCTTGAACCCAACGTGTGTGTGTGTGTTTGTGTGTGTCACTAAAAGTTTATAATGTAGAACATCGGAAGAAGATGATAACCTTTATTTTAACTGACAACACGACGTTTCATTCTCTAATTGCACAGGATTTTTTCAGATATAAACAAAACCGCTTTTTAATACTGACACTTAGTCCGTTGTGGATCATGACCCCACTAAAGAGCTTCAAAATCGCACCAATAACCTTTGGAAAACAATCTATGAGTTTAATAGAGGAAACAAACTAGCTCTCCTATCCCTTCAACCTCTTTCCCTACATCTATAGCAGACTCCACAAATTCATAAAGAAGATGAACCGCTAACGTCCACTACCAGAAGGATTAGTATTCTCCTACATACCTTCTTGTCAAATGTGTATCTAAACCACTTAAGGGCTTGATAGGACAATCACCATCCTTTGTTAAAAACTTCGCACATTATGTTTCCAACATCAGCAATATTATCCTTGATGACCATGACATTTTAGCAATTTTTATATAGTTAATCCGTTTACCAATGTTCCTACTGATGATCTACTTGCACTGCTATAAGATAAAACCCTTTAAGAAGGTTATGGCACTCCTCAAACAGTGTATTTCATCTGGATACTTCAAATATAAAAATACTATATACTAACAGAACACCAGTCTAACCATGGCCAGTACTCTTTCGCTAGTTTAGCAAATCTTTATATGGAAGAATTTGGAAAAAAAAAGGTCCTAGAAGAATATAGTCATAAACGAAAATTATGAAAAAGGTACGTTGACGTTATATTCTTAGTTTAGACCCATGGATTACCATCACTTATATTTTTTCACGAGTACCCCGAATCGTCAACACCGTAATATAAAATTCACCTGTAAATTAGAATCTAATGGTTCACTCCCATTTCTGAACCTTCGACTAACTAAGAAATCGGGAAAATTAAAAGTCTATATTTTGAAAGCTTACACATACCGACAGCTAACTAAATGCCTCATCTCATCATTATAGACCTCAAAAATTGGTTATTATTTCCACACTAGAAGCAAGAGCCCGCTGACTCATCACTGACAAGGACGAACTAGCCAAAGAACTTTACCATTTAAGAAACACTTTCCTTCAAAATGATTATAATGACCACACAATCTCCACACTAACTCAACTGACAAGAGACCAGAGAAATTTCTAATCAAGAAGAAAACAGAGGATTCGTCATCTTCCATATATTAGCTCTATTTCCATAAAACTAGTAAAAGTACCGAAGGAATATAAAATCCAAGTAGTATTTACCCCCTTTATCAAGATGACATCGCTATCTGATCCACAAAACCTTCGACATAGCCACACTTCTATATCCGGATGTTTATAGGCCATGCTGTGATTGCCAGTCATCTTGCTATGGACAGACAGAAAAATCAATCGAGCAACGTATTGAAGAATATGTTCGATATATTGAATACCATAAGAGTGAAGCCTCAGCTTTGTAATGTGCTCTCTTTAGCTGACCCACAAGACGTTTCGCAAATGAGACATCACTTTCATGAGATAAATCGGAACTATTACACCGTTGCTATGATACAACAGAGAGAAAAATCTGAGTCTTTGGAAATGGCATTAGATCATAAACATCTACATATTAACGCAAGTATCAACTTATCTGAATACATCTGGAAATAAAGGTAGATGAAATGAAAGATGAATGGGAGTAAGAGATTCATGTTCAATTCTAAAAGGATGCTGAGCAACTATGGCTCATTTTACCCATAGGTTAAGGAATCGGATATATGATAGATGCAAATTCTGCTGAATAACAGCAATAACACTCATTGATATGAATAAAAGCCCATTGACAGTTTCCATATTGATTCTCTTTAGAAGAGTTTCTCCCTCTTGATACTGGTCAAGAAATTTTAGAAAGTGTTACATTCACAATCTAAAATGTGAGGACAGTGTTGGGAAAAATTGTGATTTTCACAGTATTAGTGATAAAAGTTTCAAAGTGATAGCCTTGGGCCATCTATCTCTGATTGGTACCAGTGGAGATTGAACTGCCCACTCAGTCTCCAAAAGTTAGATAGGGCTAAATGGCCTCGCCTACTCCCCGTATACGGGAATAAAAAAAGGCGTTAGCTGATTTTTTTTTTTTTAGGAACATAACAGACGAAAAGTAACGTTTTGAGGGAAAAATACTACCTTAAAAACTTTTAACTTTTTGAAATTGAGGATGCTATTCAAGTGATGGAATTATGCCAGTGAAAGGCTAAGTGTCAATCCGAGAAGGGAGATCCAGACTTGATATCGAGCAGACCAACAACAAACGTATTCCTAAGATTAAGATAAGAGATGAAGTAAGAAAATAAAGCCTCCTGTTTTGTTTTCTTTCGATTTGAACGCTGCAGAACACTTTACATGTCACTGAGTGGACAGGAGCAGTTTGTATTTCTACCACAGTGAGTGGTCCAGCAGAACGCAAGTAGTCAGTGGTCTGACTACTTGCGTTCTGCTGAATAACAGCAATAATCCCATTTTCAACTACTTGTGTTCTGTGCAGAACACAAGTAGTTGAAAATGGCGGCGATGAAAACTTCTCGGAATATTTAAGATAATTTTCCTTTTATAAAATAGTTCTTAAAATATTTAAAACATTAAACCCAGAGAGAGAGAGAGAGAGAGAGAGAGAGAGAGAGAGATGAATTATATCATTTATGACATAATTGTAAATGATATATCGGAAAGGCTGATGATTTAATAAGAAAGCGAGTCTCAATATTTTTGATTCGAAATAAGTACATCCTTAAGTCTAGAAATAAAGCTTCTCTGCATTCTACATTTTCCAGTTAAGTCGTATCAAACAATTAAAATTAAATTCATGGGCATTTATGTATTTGTGTAAAAGCATTGTAGCCAATTAATTTTGAGTAAAAGTACAACATTGTAAATAATATAGATGAACATTCAGCCATTATTATTATTATTATTATTATTATTATTATTATTATTATTATTATTATTATTATTATTATTATTATTATTATTATTATTATTATTATTATTATTATTATTATTATTTAGCCGGTTCCTGAGTCAGGAAATCTTTTGTGCTTTCCAGAAACTGGGATTTTTTAAATCACCTTGTTAATAATGAACCATATAATCCCTACAATTTCAGACAATTTTTCTAGTTATGGTTTAGGAACTTGTGGTGGTAGCTGTTATCTGCCAAACTGTTGCGACCGAAGCCTTCAGTTCTTTGCAGCGAGCTCAACTCTTAGTGATCTTTAAGGATGGAGACCGGTTTGCCTCCAAATTAAAAAAAAAAAAACGTTTCTTAAGACTAACTGAGTTTGCACCTGCTCATTTGAGAATGAAAGCGTTAAATGGTTTTTTTTTTATCAATTAGAGGAACGGTGACAACGCTAACGCGAGCTCTTTGTGCAGCCGGTAACAAAGTGCATTGCCAGTTCAGATATAACTGCAGTTATCGCATATTTCATTTGTTTTTTTCTTCACTTGCAAGTAATTGTGTTTGATGTCTATACGTTATCTATAGTATACGATAACTATAGAAATCAAAACAATTGCTAGGATGAAAAGAAACTAGACTACGCAAAGGCCAAAAAACTGGTCCTATACCCAAATGATTATTATGGAGATAGGCATCCAAAGTTTGCTCCATGGGATTACATCCTGTAACTAAAACTGATAGCAGGACATTCTTCAAGTTGTGGAAAGTTGTGGAAGAGAAGTTTACTAAAGTATGACAAATCCACTATTATTGTTTACATCGCAGAGGTAAACAGGACCATCATTTCTGTATTTGTATGTATACACCAAATATTCGCTTTTCGTTTGGGTGTGGGGGGGGAAATTAGAGGTATCTGTTTAATTATCTAGATATGCGGTAATTAAATTATAACTTAAATTACATTAGTGTGCCTATTTTTGATTTTTATACATATAATCGAAGTATAAAATGATATATGTAATTCCGAGCTCCTGAACGCAATACGTTTTTGAAATACCTCTAGAAAAGTGGACGGAGAAGCATACCAACTCGCAACTTGCCTGAGTAGCTACTTCTTTGGACTTCGTAACGAGGGATGTTCTTAAATTCACAGCAAACGCTACTCACGGACTATTATTTGCGTACCGACAAATACAGAGATTTGCATTTAACTGTCCCATCTTAGTATGGATAGACAGCTCATGAGCACAACTCTTAAAGTCGATAGATGAATACCAACGGTTTGGTTTGAAACACACACACATCAAGGGCATTGGGACATTTATCCTTCGTTTAGAAATATACAATTTGAATCTCGCCTCTTGCATCATGTTACAGAGGGTGTTTATTTTATCTCATGAATTGCAAATGAGTGTACTCTCATTTGGGTAAATATAATTCTTGAGTCTTCAAACCTGTATGTTTTTAAAGACTATCACATTTTTAATCAGCTAATGCACGTACTGCTATGCCATCTCAGATTTCCACTAAAGGAAGGTAATAAATGAGTAATAATAAAATTAAAATTCTCATCATTAGTAACAAATGAAAAAAGAAATGTTAACCATGGTGGGGAGGTACTGATAGATATCAAAAAGTGGTATACGGGGGATCTGAGTCTGCAAGGAGCTATAGAAAGCCTCTGCAGAGAGGCTTTCTATAGCTCATTAATACAAGAAGACTTTAGGCGAGCTAAAGGCTGGGCCCATTATCAAGGTACTTTAATCGAGTCAGCACCCAGCAGAACACAAGAGATGGGCATCTCTGTTGCACTGTTCTATAGATGGTGCTCCTTTAAAAGAGTCATATCTGGTGCCTCCCCAGCATGATTGGGTAAAGGATGGCACCAGACTCCTCCCCGGGTTCGAGTATATTGACCTTATCAGGACTAGGATCAATGCCCTGCCTACTCGAGCCCTCACAGCCCAACGGCTAAATGTAGTGCTGGCTGCCACTGCAGTGAGTCATTGTCTCATATAGCCCAGTGTTGCTTCCGCACCCATGGGGTCCGCGTGAGGAGGCATGATGCCGTGGTCTCCATTCTGAACAACCGCTTTAAGAACAAAAGTTGGGAGACTGCGGTGGAACCACATTATAGGACCTCCCCGGGTTTGCGTAAGCCAGACTTAGTAATTAAAAGAGGTGGTGACGTTTGGGTAGTTGATGCCCAGGTGGTGGGAACAGAGCGCCCACTAGCCTATAGCCATAATAATAAAGTAAATTATTATAAAAATAACCAAGATCTAGTTAGTAAGATACGGGAGGAGCATGGGACAACTCCGAGGTTTACCAGAGCCACCATCTCTTTACATTGCGCATGGGATGCAGATAGTTATAAGGACTTAAAACAGCTTGGGCTTACGCAGAAGGAAATAAAAGTTCTTTCCTTGAGGGCCCCTATAGGTTGACTCACTCTGAAACTATAAATTACACAAGCCCACTATGGGCATGCGTGGAGTTTTCTAAAACGGAAAAATGTTTAAACGACAAACATCAAGATCCATTAGGGAAATGCAGGAACTCGGGAGGGTCTGCCCTCTACGAGTTATGGATCACGTCATTTGCTCAGATTCAAGTCGTTCTGTTCTCCACTGTGCCCTACAAAATGAAAGCTAATACCTCAAGCTGGTTTCGTGCCTCAGTGAAAGCCAAGGGTCTTCATTGAATAAAAGAAAAGTAAAAAAATATATATTTCGAGTTCTTGTGCACAAACGTTTTGACGATTGTTATTAAGATATAGGAATGATATCACTACAAACGTTATTCGAAAAGAAGAAATTAAGGTGGAGTGGTGACAACAGTGATCGCATCGCTAACCATTAATTTGGGTTAATCTCCAATTATCCACTTTGCAGTATTAGACGGCAGCTCCTTACTTAAAGATTTCCTTGTTCAATAGATGTTGCAGGGCTAGCGTATGGTAGTATGCATGTCATTCTTCAGCCGTGATAAACGATCTCAGCTTGTCAAACAGAGATCGTGAATTTATGTTATGAAATGTTTCAAATTTCTAATATGAACGGTTCTTCCTCTGTGGTTCTTTATATTTCGAGAAGAGATTTTTCTCCTAGTGCAAACTGAGATTTTTCATCACTGAAAACAGAAAAAAACCATCCTGAAAACGAAGCTAACAAACATAACATACCATCCTCATAACCTTATTTTCTTCTGCCACAATTCTAACTACCTGAACCCATGAGATTTTGTAATCTGATGAGCTCACTGCATTCATAATCGGTCTCACTAGTACAGCCCGATTTTATATCTTTGGACTTCTATGCAGTTTTGGAATAAACTGGAATAAAGTGGTTCAGACATGCTGATGAAGTATGTTAATGTTTTTGACAAAGTTGATTCTTCTATTCTCATAAGTAATAGTCAGGTCCAAAAACCCATGACCATTTATGTATCGATAGAGAAGCAAGAAAGGTAGATCAAAGTTTCTATTTTTGATGTGAGTGATTACTCTTTCATGCTCTACTGTGGCAACGCGTAAAAGTCTCATTTAAGTAGTTTGAGAAAATGCTGACCAAAGATCGAAAGTTTAGGTTTAAAAATGGCAATTCTCTCCCTACTTTCTTTATCAAGATGTTTTCGAACAGTGCAGTTCCTCCTTCCGGATTCAAATTCCAATTAGAAACATTAATTCCAAGAAGTTGTATCTTATTATACTAATCAAATAAAACTAATATTTGCTTGTTAAGTGGGAAAAAATTACTACAACTCCTCTCTCTATCGGTATTTATATAAAGTAAGTAAGGCACTTACCTATGGTAGTAAAGACAGTACCACAAAAGAAAAGGGCCCCTAGAAAAGTCCACTGATCCGTGTCCGATTCGGTAATTACTCCTTCTCTGCAAGATGACTGAACTGTCGATTCGTAGTGTTTGAGTTTCTCATTAGCAAAACTGAGCCATCCGTTCTTGTCGTATATTTCTTTGGCGTCCCATAATTCTCTCATCATGACCTCCCTGTGATCTATTATCGACTTCTTATGCTTGCTCTCTTGAGGGGCTTCGATGATTCTAAGAGCGATTGCCCCAAGTACAGCATACAACGCCAATATCACCATCAAGAGAATATGAGAAAACCATTTCTCGGAGATTTCCTTAATACGAGTAGCTATACGGACACCCAAAGTCGGTTTCTTTTCCACCAAGGTCACAATATGCATGGGATTAACGACAGTAATCTCTGGTTGGTCAGGAGGAAGCCATTCCACCTCATAGGGGTGGAAGGGTGGATTTCGGAGTCTTCCGGTTGCCATGATTTAAGGTACTTGAGGATCAGACAGCATTCTATCAGCAAAGATAAATCAGCACACTCTTAGACGAAGTGATATCTCTATTAAGGACTTCATCCCGCTTCGGAAGACTATAAAGATCACATGAAAGAAGAAATAAGGAGCTTTCGGAATCGTCGGCGCAAAGGTCATGAGTAGTGTCGGGTTATTTGGTGTCATTCGTTGCGTTTGTTTCCTGTTCGTTACAGTTGGGCATATTCCACGCCAGTGATGCCCCCACCAATACTGCACGCCAATTTGGCCTCGCGTGGTTTTAAGTGTCTGCCGGAACTGCTATAGTTATTCTTCGTATTCTTCCGACGCTACAGACTCTCGATCACGTGACTCCGAATGTGTCCCAAGTTTGCTCCTCCCTCTGTCTGTCCAATAACAGAGCCAGGTGAATGTGGGTCGGCAGCAGTTCGTAGATTTTTATAAAGAAAGCATTTGTCTCAGAGAGTTGGCATCGTGTCACTATAAGAACATTATTCTCTTTCCCCCCTTTATAAACCACCCTCTTAATTAACCGAAGCGGAAAAGAATACAGAGAGTTAAATATATACTCACATCGATCAAAAGTATATGATGGTGGATGACGTGCTTTTATGAAGGCTTCAAATATCAATGAAACAGTAATTGTTTGGAAAATATGTCTTATTATTTGTTTTTCTTTGAATTACGTCTTGTTTTCATTGGTTCGGTTAAAGAAACAATTGAATGTCTCCATTTTAAAATAGATGCGTGCTTAGATTCTTTACGATACACAGGAGAGATACCGAAACAAGCAATTTTGTCAGATGCAAGGATATTGTGCTACTAAACAAATTGCTACACGTTCTTCTATCTCTGGATACATTTCCCTGACACTTTTCCTAAGCTCAACAGGGACTAATGAGTGACAGCCCTGAGCATCAGCGGCAACGTGATGGGAGCGCGTGCGGTCCCTAAGAGCGAAAGGATGGGGAAGGAGGATAATGTCTGATGCGAGGATCTGCTATCTTGGATCAACACGAAGTGTTTATTTTGGCACTTTCTTCTCGTCAACTGTCTTATCCCAGCCCGGGGCAAAGTAACCTAAATGGGTTTAAAAGAGTATTCTTATTGTAGTAGTTTGTAACTACAGAAAAGGGTTGGGAGAAAAGTCTGGCAAAAAGAAAAATTTGCAGAACAAAAAAGGGATAAATAAAATGATTCTAGTTTTTGATTTGAGTATAAATGAAATATGCGTATATAAATTTTATGTGAAAGTAAATATCTATATTAAAATGTCTAAATATTTATATGAAATAGGCAAATTTATATTCAATGTTCTCCATTGAATATGCATAATGCAATTACTTGATTTGTATATACTGTATAATGGTGTCTTTTCTTATAATAGTAATGCAGTCCTAGATCTTCATTGCACTTATGTCATTTTCTGTAGAATTGCAAAGAGGGCTTCGGGTGTTTAACGACAATCCTAAGAAGGATTGTTATATTTATTTCTATATAATCCGGGAACCCTATTGTAGAGACCAAACACGAACCTCTTTTTAAGTCTCCTTCACCAATCGGATCAGTGGTCTCACACTAGGAGACAAATTTCATCTCTCACGTGAAAACAATCACGGAAATCCAAGTCCACGGTGGGATCCGAACCTGGCCTTTTTTGCAGAACAGATACGCTAACCACTCAGTCGACCAGTCAGGAAAGATAGTTCAGTATCTGTTGGTGAAAGAATGACCAGCATCATTACCCACCATAAGATGTGTAATGATCTCTAAGCAGATTGAATTTTCTAAGTTTCTCAACTGTAAGTTAGCCGCTCTATTTTCTCTCTCTCTCTCTCTCTCTCTCTCTCTCACACACACACACACACACAGAAAATTAACAAAACATTTATGCCCTAGTCTCATAGCTTCAGTCGTAATTGAAAATAATCCAGCTCATCTACACCCTTGTGGGTGACATTCGCATATATTTTTTTTTTTAAATAAAATGGCCTTTGTGTAAAAGAATGACATAACATTATTTACTATAAACATTTCTTTTTATGTTAATATCATCATTTACTACCACTACTACCGCTGTCATTATATTACTTCATTTCCCCTCTCTAAAATCCTCCAGGCAATTATTTATCGTAGAGCATACACTTAAAGTGTTTGTGTGGGTGATTAGTAAGGTTATGGTTGAAGAATCCAGTTACAGTATTTCTTAAGTATGTATGTGGTGTATTAAAGTTCCATAAATCAACCCTAGAGAGAGAGAAAGGGTGACTCAAAAGTTGGTCCCTTACCAATTAGGAAAGTTTCCAAGTTATATGGTGGATAGCGAAAAGAAGGTGGGAGGGGGTGGCTTACTTTGGAGTTGAACCAAAGATGACAGGCTTCATGCGGAGAAACTGAGACAGTCACTGGTCTCTCAGCTTGTTTAAGGGCATCGTTCCACCCTCAAAATATAGAACACCATAGGAAATAGCGAGAGAATTCGTTCAGCTGGTCTGTGGTTCTATTGCAAAGTTCATTTTACTCAATGACCTTAAGGTGCATTACTACAAATGGACAACTTGCAAACGTATTATACGATACTTATAAGTTATATAATATCGTCTTCACATAACTTCCTTTAATTATTACATTATTCAGTCTATTTTGCTTGGTATTTAACAAACCTCATATTTATGAATTGAAGTTTGGCTTTCGAACTTCAATGCAAAAGAAGGGACGAGATGTGTACCAAAGAGAAGTGAAGTGGTTGGCCAAGACGAGGATGAAATATGTCATCAGCAGAGTAGCTGGGATCCATCGAGAACGAATTCAGAAGATCGTAAATGTTGGGAAACATTGCGGAGTTCCTTCCATCAGAGAAGATCAAGATTAAAGAAGAGAGTACTCAATCATGACAGCTTTTGGTCTTTTAGAAAAATCGCTATAGCGAGCAATACTGTGAGGCGATTATACCATGGACCCTAAATGTAAATATCATTTTAATTTTTCAAAACCTCTTTGAGTTTACTGTTTTAAAGGGATTAAATCTGATTTTAATTCGGATCGAGATAGTTCTTTTCAACCAAACAGTTCTTCGTTACAGACTATATTATGAAGACAATAATCGTGGTAAATTAAAGTCGTTAAGGGGCATTTCTAAAATGCGAAATGACCGTTATTATATAATTTTTAAAGTGAACAATAAGTAAATCTATAGATGAATACAACAAAAAAAAAATCTGCTCCAGAAAATAATCAAAAGGAAACTACGTCTCTTTGACTCTAAGTCTCTCTGTTCGTATGTAGAATGAATGATGAGAGGAAAATAAAAATGCTGCTGTTTGGAATGATTGAAGGAAAGAACAAAAAGGGAAGACCAAACAGAGAATGGGACGATGACATTGTCAAATGGTGTGGAAACTCTATACACAAACTGAGTCATCTTACACAAAATAGAATGCAATGGAAGAATCATATCATGATGACATCAGACACCTACGAGCATTGGACCCATGGTTTTTGATGATGATAATGATATAATTTTTATAGAGCCAACAAAGGCAACTTTTTATTTGTCTTTAAATGCCTTTATTCCACAGTTGGCCATTTGAACTTGAGCGTTGAAGCATATTCTGGTGTTTTTCCAATAGGTTTTCTAAATGTGTAGTTCGGAGCAAGTGCTAATTGCACTTGGCCGGTATAATTTTTAAATGTGTAACTTTCATAATATTCACCGAGGAATATTAATAAAATATACTAGAAAATTAGCTTCATTTATCACATTCAAGAAAGAATTTTCATTAAAAGTAACGAAATATATAAGAATCCATTGAAATTCAATAATAAACACACCCTTCTAGAAATAGAAACATCCTAATCTTTCATCCAGGGTTGCTCGGTGTGCATACATTTCGATTTGTTTTGCTTTCGACGGTTATTTTGGTCTCGTGCTTCATATTTATCAGCAACATTCCAGCCGATGTTGCCGCGTCAGTTTGGAGTGAACTAATTTAATCCAAGGATGTACGAAATATCTTGAAAAAGCCTGAACGAAAGGTCAAGAACTGGTACCGATGCTTATGATTTTTGGACAACATGCTTTTGTATTCCTAATTGTGTGTGCTTATGTTTCTCAACTGAGGCCACCCCAGTCTTTCAGAGAAGTTGCATGCACTGCCAAGCATGACGTTTGGCATAAGACATTCTTCATTGTCTTCATGGTGACAGTGATTGATCAGAGACAGAACATCATTCTAATTTGGCAACCTATGCTTTTCAATTCTTTCTCTTTCTCTCTCTCTCTTTATCTTTCTCTCTGTGTACAACTTAGTGGAACTCCACTTATATAACCCTATATGTTATTTGAAGTAGGAAAAAAAGTTATAAAAAACCCATTATACTTAGTATTTCAATTAGAATTACGCTTTTAGTCTAATTTGGAGATCCAGATCACAAGAACAGTATACAGCTAATGCAGCCCTCCCACTCCTGATGAAATATCATTGCGTGTTTGGCAAAGAATATTTATAATGGAGTCTGAAGCTTGAAAGGTAGTTACCATCATCGGATACACCACTACGTAACTGAAGATTGAAAGGCATTGTAATATGTTTGAATATCGCATGCATTTCAAATTAACGCAGAAACAGTTCTACTGCAAATAAGAATAAAATATATATTTAATAATATATAAATAGGTGAGGCCATTTCAGTCTGATCTAACTTTTTGAGACTGAGGGGGGGATTCAGTCTTCAACGCTAGCCAATCAGAGATAGTCAGCGCCAGACTATCTCTAATTATATACGGCATTCAGTGAAGAGACGGCTGATAAACGCCACCATCTCGTGGTCACTAATCCTAACACTATATTTATTGTCTGGAATAATCTGGGTTCTACGATCTATTTGCTTGAGTTTACAGCACGCAAAATCAGAATTTTCCGGGAGAAAAATTCACTAGCTGGTGACAGAGATCGACTAACTCGAAAACTGATCTAGTGGTCTAGTACTATAGAGTGCAAACGCCACTTCCACTGAGCTACATAGGCTCTAACAAAAAAAACCAAAAAAACCCATAATGATAGATGGCGCCACGTACTCTATTTAGAGTCAGTATGATTTTTAGACTGTATACTGTTTGCTTTGGTATAATTGAGAGAAAGCTGTTGTTGTTTTGAATTACACACGGAGCAAGTAAGTCTCTGAGGTCAGTGTTTTATGTCTTTCAGGGAGTCTGTACTCTTCTAGCCGAGAGGTCTTTTCTGGTATAGTATCTATCAATATTGCTAAAAGCATATGCTTATGAATTAATTCCCATCCTATAACTTTTTTTGTATTCATGCGGAATCTAGTCTCCAGTATGGAGACAGGCTTGTATTCAACCATCCCCCAAAAAGTAGATAAAAGCCATACATCAAACTCTCTGTTACTAAGCCTCAAATCCTGTGCACAGTTTGACAAACTTTGCAGTACGTATATATCCCAATTGATGAGAGCTTTCGTAAATGTGCCTTACAGATATCTTCTCTTGGACTGCCTTATACCTTTATACTCTCCTAATACACGATCATCACATTCACCCCCCCCTCTCCCTCCACCTCCAAAAAACTAAGTGTATTTTTTTGCAGCTTCTAATCTTGTATAAATATCAAGTGGGTTCCACCCACGAATATTGTTCTCACGTCTGGACTGATGAGAACCATTTAAAAAATGCTCTATGCTGTCCACTAGAGGGCAATCTAGTTAATTGATAAGGCGTCTTTCACAAACTTACTCAAGTCATTCTCTCAAGCATTTTGTTTCCGGCACATGCTTCTTTTACGTATTTTCATAGATATTTTCTTTTAGGTATGTTCGCTGTCATTATTTCTTCGTTTTTCCCTTAAGTTGTAAGAACACAAGCAGCTACATGTCGACGTTTATACTCCAAATATATCGAACCCGCTTCTTGTCTGCATTTTTCATTCCATTTACGTGTTTGCTGTGGAATAATTTTTTCTCCGACAATAGATTCCCTTAAGAACCACAATCTTCAGTTGTTCAAGAAACATATCAACAAGTTCTACCATTCTTTTTTACCATCTGACAACACACAGAAATAATCACAATCTTTTTTTTTGTGTGTGTGTGGGGGGGGGGGATTCGTATAAATGAAGCTTTTCTAACTTTTTTGGGAAAAAATCAGCAAGCAATCAGTCTCAAAACTTAGCTATCAATGATAGCTGAACTCATGGCTATAGTTACCATATCCTGGGAGAAAGAGTACGTCAGATAACTGCCATCATCTTATTATCTTAAACACAGACTCCTATTGTTGTCTGAAATAACTGGAATTTTGCGTTCGATTTTAGACGTTGTGGGATTAAAATACTAGTTTTTAAGAATACTAGGTTGGGGGGGGGAGTTCCTCTGGTGACTAGAATTGAACCTCCAACGTTCTTTCTTTCTGACGTTTTAGCATTATAGTGCCAGAAATGTTTCTACAAGCAATTCTATTCTTTATTAAAATATTTTAAAATTAAATTAAAATTAGAAACAATACCATCATTGTGTCTTTCTTTAAGACATTTTTAACGTTGTGTTCGAAAATACTTTATTTATTAACTAATGAAAGTATAAAAATATTTCTTAGGCAATTCTAAACTTAATAAATGTTAAAAATAATAATTCCTAATAATAGCTTGAAGCAAATACACGTACCTAACACTACCATTTTCTAGTGATAAAAAATAATCTCATGACAACAAAAACCGTTTATCTAATAATTGCAATACAGGAAAACTAGCCAGAACCTAGGCAATTAACAGACAACATACTTAATGGAAAATTCGCTGGCATTTATGGTATAGCGTAGTCCGCATCCAGTGATTTCTCATTGAAGGAGAATCCTGAATAAAGACGCTTGATAAGAATACCTTGGTGTAACAATAAGACAAATACATAAACAGTGACAGCATTGAAAACGGCGATTTACGTGTTTTGCTTCTAAGTCAAAATAAAACTATTTCGAAAAATTATAAATGGCAAATTTTTCTTCTGCCATTTTATAACCCTTTACATGATAACATACGTGAAACAAATATTACTTCTCAAATGCTTGAAGATGATGTCCTTATAAGGATTGGCTTAAAGAGGCAAAGCAAGAATGCTTTTCATCTTCCCCGTTATCTGTAGAGGACAGTGTGGGGATAAGGTGTTATTGGGCTATTAAAGCTTTGATCATATCATGGCAGGAGGGTAACAGCAATAGCCGAGCCTCAGTTAGAACTTCACTGGCCGCAGCATTGCCATATTTAAAGGTAAAGCCGTCTTAAGAGAGCATACTCATAACTCTCGAATCTCAGCGCCCAATGGGGTAACAGCAACAGCCGAACCTCAGTTAAACTTCATTGGTACAGCATTGCCATCCATTACCCTCCAAGGGTTTATCAAGGTCTAATTCTCATTGAAATTTCAATAGTCCTTATAAGGACTGGCTTAAAGGGGCGAAGCAAGAATGCTTTTCTTATTCCCCGTTATCTGTAGAGGACAGTGTAGGGATAATGTGTTATTGAGCAATTAAAGCTCTGATCATGGCAGGAGGGTAACAGCAATAGCCGAGCCTCAGTTAGAACTTCACTGGCTACAGCATTGCCATCCATTACCCTCCAAGGGTATTCGATTGAATGAATCAATCACCGCCCTCATCCCTAATCCGGCAACCACACTTGATATATATTAAAAAGAATAGTAGATAAATAAAAGGTGTGGGAAATAATTTAGAAATTTTTAATAAAAAGAAATCTAAATGAAATTTGTCTTTTAAATTATACAAATGTATAATTTATTTTATAAAAGTATTTATAGATTGGTGTACTAATTTCTAACATTACAGGACCTATATTTCTAGAAAGGGCTACAACTGCGTGATTGGCAAGCAGTAATATCTGCAGTTTCCGCACTCTATAAATAGAGATATTATTTGATCTTCAAAACTTGATCGAAAATAATCCTCTTAATATTGGAACTCATCCAACTGAATCACTTCTAATTTTATACTTCTCGCACCCTCAAACTCGATCAAAGGACTCTCCTGCTTCAATGCGGGGTCATCGTCGTCCCATCCTCTGTCTGTCTACATCGAACTTCTCCCTCCATCAAACAAAGAGATCATTGTACAATAACAAGCCTGCTATTTGGCAACAACTCAGAAGCGAACATCCTTATCAAACCTCCACCCTTTTATTCAGTGTCAAAGAAGTAAACGAAAAAGAGAAATATCCCCTTCAGATAATAAGGCAGGCAGAATGTCCGTCATGCTGGGTGATTTGGCGGGAAAGCCAGTCTGGGTGTCGTCTGATGAGGCTGCGAATTGTTGGCAGTGGGCGTGGAGGGTCATAAATGTTCGCTGAATTAGAATGGATGGGGTTCGAAGTACAAAATTAGATCTTCAGTCTTCTCGAGGTTTTCCGTAATTGATTCAATCTATCTTCGACTACAGAAACGCATCAAAAGTTCTCTGGTGTTCTTAGAATATTTATTTTAATTAGGCAGTGTTGCCAGTTGCGTAACTTTCATATAATATGTGCAATCACAAAATGCATTTTATACAAATTATACCATCAAAACATTTATTGTTATTTAAGTAAACATCTTGTTTATGCAGTATATGCAATATGTTTATATATGTATGCAATAACAGTCACAAGTATCCCTAGTCCTTATAAGGACTGGCTTAAAGGGACGAAGCAAGAATGCTTTTCATCTTCCCCGTTATCTGTAGAGGACGGTGTAGGGATAAGGTGTTATGAGCTATTAAATTAAATTAAATTAAAGCTCTGATCATGGCAGGAGGGTAACAGCAATAGCCGAGCCTCAGTTAGAACTTCATTGGCTACAACATTGCCATGCATTATCCTCCAAGGGTAATCTTCTGTCACAAGTATCCCTAACTGACGAGGTGAAATATATATATTTTTCCTATAGTAAGAAAATATTACAGTTTAAGGAATATTCTATAAAATGAGAAAAAATATCAAGTAATGATATTATTCCATTCTTTATAATAAAATTTATTATAATAGCACACCTTTTTTATTTTATTTTCTTAGTTCTTTTTCTATTCTAAATGAAAAATATTGTATTGAACTTCTCAGAATACATATTAATACTTGCTGCCATCTACCGGCAGTAGTTAGAAACATTTTTTCGTCTAGTTTATTTTCTAAATAAATTCACTAACGCCATATTTAACTTTCCATCATTCTTGAAACAGCTGAATTAATGCTAATATTAAGAGTGGCATGTGTATTAAGAGTCATTATAAATTTTAATGTGATGAAATTCGGTTCTCTGAAACCTGCAAAACGCACGTTTAGTTAATATTTTGATAATACTGCATTTTGTTCAATTTAAAATTTTAATTAACATGATTAATATAATTAAATTTTCCTATCACATCATTTTCGAAAGGCATTGTCGTTGACAGAATTAGTTCGGTAGGTGATAATTAGGTTAGTAAAAGAGTTACCTTTATAAGTATAAATCTTGCGTCTTTCGATCTATTTCTTTACCTAGTGAAGTAACACCGGAGAGAACACTGGTGATATCTTTTTATCACAGTAAATATTAGAAGATCGTGCTTGATTAAAAGAAGCGTCTGTCGTGGAGAAAAAAAAGTAGTGATGCCGTTATACAAGTCTTTAGTGAGGCAAAGTTTGGATTGTGCTTCATAGCTCTGAAGGTTTTAATGGGTGTTAGGAAAACAGGGTATTCACAGAAGAATTATTAAGTGCGTAGAGGGACTGTATCGTGATAGTTATGATAATCAGTTGGATAGATGCATTCCAATGAAGTTTCCTATCGGAAGATGGAGAGAAGATTAAATTTTAGCTTATAAATTAGTACAGAGCATATGATATAAATTTGGGAGCTTGCTGTACATTGCTGAACTATACTAGAGGAACAATAAAAACGCAATGGGGTAGTAGGTTAAAAAATATGCAGAGTTCGTTTTAACTCTTAGGGAAATATGAGAAATTGTCTTCAGTTGCTGTTTATAGAAGTATTGATATTTATGTCACTATAACACAGAATGAAATAGTTGTCATGATTGAAGGAGAAGTTAATTAACATTTATGTGTAATGATTGTGTTTTATTTAGAATATTCAGAAAATAAAGTTTCATGTAGTTCCCGATTTTTACATCATCATCATAATATCACCATCTGTTCACTGGGAATCCACAGATGCCGTATGGTCACTCCGATGATCGGTCATGTGCCACACCATTCTTCGCCATGTGGCCCTGTTGTTTGCTTTTCTGGAGACCTCAGCTCTTCAAAGAGTTGAGGTCTCCAGAAAACACACACACACACACACACACACACACACACACACACACACACACACACACACACACACACACACACACACACACACACACACACACACACACACACACACACACACACACACACACACACACACACACACACACACACACACACACACACACACACACCATCCATCTCATTGACGGTCTTCTCCTTCCTCTTTTTCCAGGAACTTTACCTTCTATTACTGTTCTGAGAAGTCCTCCTTCCATCCTTTCAATGTCCAAAATATTTTAACTTTCTTCTGTCAATATCATTAAGAAGCCTTAAAGTTCTACTGATCTTTTCTAACACCCATTCATTTGCACGCCTTTCAGTATATGATACCCTCAACAGCCTTTTGTGACACCACATTTCAAAAGCAGCTATCCTTTTCTTATCGGACTTCTTTAGGCGCTAAATCTCATATCCATTAGTCGCTATTGAAAAAACAACAGTATCCAAAATCCTCAACTTTATTCCCATGGATATAGATCCATCCTTCCAGATTGTCTCTGACTGTTGTTTGTATATATTTTTATATATTAAATATAAAGGATCAACTTTATAGTAATGGTAAGCGAAGGATGTCTATTACTACCAAACTTAACGTTGATGTTTAATCATTTCATTTGATTATGTTTAATCATTGTCTGATTTAGAACGTTGAGTATATCTGTACTGTTATATGTTTGTGTATAAATATATAAAAATAAATATATATAAAACACCACGCGAGAAGATTCAAGGAGAGGAAGAAATAATCCATGAAGGAATATGAATAAACCTCTACATGGGCGGATTTTCTGGTATGAGTGTCAGTTTCATCACAGTGGTCAATACTCATTACAGAGGAAGCGCCGTTCTAGTTGGCTGAGTAGTCAACATGCTCGTTTTCCAACCAACCTGCTGCTGGTTGGAATTCCGTGGTGGATGATTGTGATGGAAGATAAATTTCATTGCCAGATGTCAGACCATCTCCTTGCTTCCTAGAGTTTTGAAGGAACTTGAAAAACCTGGTCTCGAGAATAGAGTTTCATTAAGGATTGTATAAAAAAAAATATATATTAAAAATAATAATTACTAAAGCGTTAGTCTACCCACAGTATTAAACGTACTATAGGTTTAGATTCTGTCATGGGGTCACATAAAATAATACAGAACCCTCCATAGCTGATTCAGTATCGACAATGCCCTTAGAATGAAAGATCTGGGTTCGAATCTTATGTAGGACGTGAAAACCTTTATCATACAATTTGAATTGAAGGAGAATTAGGACATCTATGCAGACCATCCAAAACATACACAGTTAACACACATAACGCTGGTCTCATATCTGAAGTTGTGTCTGCCAGAATTCCAACAAGAACTCACTATGTTGTTCGCCTGCGGTTCTCCTTCTCCCTCAACATTGTGTTAGTCGGTGTCCGACTGCAGAGCAGGTTTGCCTACTCCAGTTTTTTCTATCAAATACAAAATCCTTTCCGATGATATTTTGTAGTATTCACACGTAGTTCAGTGTAAAGTATGAATTTGGGTAATTCATTGGCTTTCATCCAGACATCAACTGTCAACCAATTGCAGGGATTTTTAACCGGCGATTGCCCAAAACGAACCTTTTTTTTTTTTTTTCATGTAAGTGTATAAGAGAACTGTCAATTTATCATTTTTAATTAAGACAAATTATAAATTCGTAACGCTGTACAGTATTCATATTTTATTCATTAATAAGATTTATGCAAGCATACTTGAAAAGAGGTTGAGAAAAATTCATATTTTATTCATTAACAGTAATGAGAAACGTTGACTAATGTTTGTGAAAAGCAGTAATAAAAATATAAGAATATTAAACTAGTAGCCTGCATGATTCACAAAATTCATTACACAAAATAAATAAATAAAATAAATAAATAAAAACACTCAGTCAAGTACCAAAACAGTGGTGGCGCTTCAATCGTTTCTTAGGATTTGCTTATTTGTATTACGTGATGACAGATATCTGGGAGAATATCAACGAACGTTTTCTTTAGAATTGTGTTAATATTATTTAAAATCCTTCTGATATTATTCATTCAACAGAACTTTTCTGATATTATGTATATCTTCAATCATGTATAATCCGATTTACTTCGGCTGAAATGCGAATTCTGTAAAGCATAGTTTGTGACTATTATTTGATGCAAACGTTTCATATTATGCCTAGGGTCGATATGGTTTGCATGGTGGCGCCACCTGAATGTCATCATTTATACTAAAATGGTTATTCATTTATAGACAACACAATTTTTTATATATTTTTTGTCAAACGGCTATTAATAGTTATGAATTATATATAAGTATCAAATTCAGTAGCATTTTTGGTTAAAAATTACTTTTATTATGTCATTTTTTAACCTCACTTATCTTTATTAATGCATTTTATTTTGTAATCAGCCCTTAAGAACGGTATTATAAAATCGTGTCAATTTTATATTGTTGCTTTCATAATCAGATTCCGAAATAGTAAAATGTTAATATGACACCATTTCGTAATTTAATGCTGCAGTAGTAAATCACGGCGTGTAGATGGCAGCACTAAGCTGTCACTTTTCAACTGATGGTGTCGTTTGCTAATGGAATATTCAACTGCTGAAACGCTGTACATTAATTTGGAATAAAGTGGGCACAATAACACTTTTCAGACAAGTCAATGGTTTTATTTAATCTCATTCCCGTAATGAAAATGTTCAATTATAATTTCGTAACTGATAATTTATAATTTCGTAATTTTCAATAATTTTGAAGGTTTTATTTATAATTTCATTTTTTGTAGAATTTTATTTTTAAACACTCCACTTTGGCTTAGCAAATGCAATAATAATAATAAAAATATTTAAAAAAAACATAATAATAATAATAATAATAATAATAATAATAATAATAATAATAATTTCTTGTTTACTTCGATGAGATTGAAATTCGTTCATTTGTTATATGTATCTCCAGGATTAAATAGAACCCAACTAAGATTGCAAGAACACGTTGAAACATCTTCTCAATATTAATATTTAATATTTATAAGAAAACTCGTAAAAAACGTTTCAATCCAAAGTATCGGCTCTCCCAGCTGAAAATTAATAAGTGAGATGTGTTTGATTATATGAAGTTATTATACACAATTCTATTTTAGCAAGGTATAAGAAGTTCATACAGTCGAGGGTGTGATGAAAAGTTGTGATAATGACCATGAAGGAATTGTGGTCTTTTTATGCCTTCCACATCCTAAAAGAAAAAGAACAAATTATTATAATTTGATGAAACATGGGGGATGGGATTAAAGGGTTTTAAGATATGTTCTTTTTTTTTCTTTTTGGTTATATCAGTTGCTTTAATATCATTTTTGTTCTAGGTGTTTATCAAAACGTTCCAGACTCCCTCGTAGGTCCGTTACATACTAAAACTACAACGTTTGATCCTAATTACATCGGATTTATATATGTAGTGATAAACGAATCTGATGCTTTAAAATATATTTCTAATTGTGCGTTACATTGTTGTGCGCATGTTTACGCGTTAAGGTACACGTGTGAGGTTATTTATGGGTAGGATGTATTGTCAGTAGTCGATATTAGGGTTTACATTTTAGTGTTTGTATTCAATGCCATTTGTAAGGATTCTCAAATTCTTCCTGTAGTTATACAAGATAACAACGGTGTAATAGTTCAGATTTATCCCATAACGTTTGATGTTTTATTGCTAGGCCTCTTCATAACCAGATGAAGAGAGGACGTCTCCCTTCTTTTGTATTCAATATCGTAGATAGATTAGTAGGCTGTTACCCAACCAGAAACTGCTAGATATGAAATGCATCTTTCATCAATCCTTCATAATCATCTGAGGGATATTCATAACAAGAATCACAAAAGATAATCACATTCGTATTGGTTTAGCTCTCTTCCAAACATCTCCATGAATATATCATAAATTAGATCGGCAGCAGTGATAGCAATAAAATAAAATAAAATGTTATTAAATATTTTAAAGGAAAATATTTTTTAATTAAATAAAAAAAATAAAATTATTTCAATATTTCTCAATATATTAAACTATCGCTAAATCCAATTAAAAAAGACTGTATTACGTGCGAATATTAATAAATATTATATTAGAGATTGCTGTCTCTATGCAAAACATAAGAATAAGTAAATATTATTTTTGTGAAGAATAGAAGCACATCCTTAAGATAATTTTTGTAAGCGCTATGACTAGTAAGCAGTTCAACGAAGTAATTTCCTTCCAGATACCACATACCAGATAGAACTCGCTGGTTTCGGTTATGTAGATTTAATTAGGGCAAGAATCAATGCTCTGTTGACTTAAGCTGGGAAGAAGTGGTGAGTAGAGCCGGCTGCCAGAGTATAGAAACTTTGGCTCATGTTGCTCAATGTCAGAAGACAGACAGTAGTGAGGGGGTCATTGAAGAACGAACATTGGTAACAGAAACAGTACAACCCCACTTTAGGATTGGGGTTGTACTGTTTCTGTTACCAATGTTCGTTCTTCAATGACGTACAAATTGTGGATGCTGGGAGACCACTCGCTACTCTTTATCATGAAAAAGCTGACTACTATACTGAAAACCAAGAATAAGTCTTGGTTTCCCCCATAGTAGACAGCTCTACAACTTGGTAGTGCTACTTCTGGAAGAACATCACATCGAACCAACATTTATCTCCACAACTGTATTTTTTTAAAGCAGTATGATATCTGTAGTGTTAGTTTTGGACTGTTCAGGCTGCTTTTAAGATACTTCTTTGCGTGCCTTGCAGGGCATACCGGCGACATAGAATGACTTCTCGAATACCCAAGTCTGGAGTTGGATAACACAGGATATTGTTGGGGCCCAGGCCTCTTCTGATCCCACATGTGGGATCATAGTACGTAGGCACTGTTTTAGTGCTGGATTAAAAATAAAATTAAATAAAATATTCATTAAATAAAACATTTAATTTTAAAAAATGCATAATTTATATAAATTTATATTAGATATTTAAAATATTTATAAATTTACTGTGAATTTTATATAATAATTGTAGAAAAGTTTAAAAATAATTAGCTTGAACAGTACACCTAAAAAGTTTTAATATATTAATTATACATATTTAATTTTTAATAGATTTATTTGTTCTTGATGTGGGTGTTTGAATACCCTTGGAGGGTAATGGATGGCAATGCTGTAACCAATGAAGTTCTAACTGAGGTTCGGCTATTGCTGTTACCCTCCTGCCATGATCACAGCTTTAATAGCTCAATAACATCTTATCCCTACACTGTCCTCTACAGATAACGGGGAAGATAAAAAAGCATTCTTGCTTCGCCCCTTTAAGCTAGTCCTTATAAGGACTTATTTGTTCTTTGAATACAAATTTGTGTGAACTTGGAATCCTCGTGTAGAATTTAACGTCACTTAACATCTGTTGTCTTTCTGGAGAGAAATCAATCAATCAGCTTCTAGATCTAGAATGAGAAAGCTATTATCTTATCTTCCTTCGGTTGGCCCGTCATGACCAAGTAAGTTGGTTTCATGTAAACTTAATGAATCCTCTGATAGATCATGTTAATCCTGTCTAGATGGTATGTTATGACTGCCAATGCGTATATTCTCCTGCGAGTTTGTCTGTATTGTGGAATCAAAACGCTTTACGTAGCCCTCTCCGTATGACTGATTAACACCTCCACTGAGAGAGCTTCTTATAAAAGTCTTTTTGCGTCTTTGTTTGGATTTTGAATATCGGCTCTTTCAAGGTTATATGCTTCCGAACTATGATTATAGAAAATGAATTTATAAACAAAACTATCAGATTTTTTCCCCTCTGAGATATGCGTCTGGCTGGTATTGATAGAAAAGAGAAGATCAAACGAAAAAACAGTAAAGAGAAAAGGTCTGCTTCCTCCAGTATACGTGATCTGAGGAGCCTACGTAACTCTTTGGTAGACTCCTCAGATCAACATATCTGAGTCTAGAACATTCCCTCCCCCATACTCCACCAAAAGAAAACTTAGGCAAGGTTAACAAGCAATATGAACCACAGGAAATGTCTGTTTATTCTAAATCCTTGAAGCATATTCCATATAAATCCCAAGTACAAATAACAGACGTACTATTATCCTCGACAAATGAGGTCTCTCAAATACCGTTTCAATCCACATTGGAAGTAAAAGTCTGACGAGGTGTTTTGATATTCCACGTGTGGTTTGTTACAAAATAATTCGAATAAACGCCTTTTTTAACGATGACGTTACTACCTATCAATAAAATATGCACTCGCCAGGTAGAACGCTCCTCATTACACCCACACACACTGAACGCGATCGTATCGAAATACGTTTCCTTGGTAGGCTTCGAGTTAAGTCTCCACAGAACCAGTTTTCCAACCTTTCCCACGTGTTTTTGCATTTTATTCGTCTGTATTTCCTAACCTTCTGCCAGCTGTCCACGAATATGTTTAGTCCATATTCCTATTATTTCGAACGAACTCCTGTTTCGAACTGTTACCTCATTAACAATGCCAGCGATGCATACCCGTTTACACAAAAAATCTGTCAAGTCTCTCGTATAAATTGCTTTTTTTTTTTTTTCAAAGTTCGATAGTTTGAGCATGAATGAACAGAGGGAATCTCTTCTCTTCAAGCTTAAATTAGAAAATCCTGTATGTGTTTCTTGAGGTACTGTTTTCTATAAATAAAAGTTGAAGTCAAAAGCATTCTGCAAGTGGAGGGACACGTCATTCGTATTCCTCACTAGGCGTAAATTGTGGATTTTGATGGAACTGTTCATATGATCTTATTAAATATTTCAGTTTGTGACACTGCGAGATGTCTGTAAATTTAATGTATTTCTTTATCAGGTCTTTTCAACTAAAGGTGAGTTAGCTTGCCTCATACGAAGGTGGAGGTTTTTTCTCTTAGAAACTCGATTTTTTTTTTTTTTAATCTCTCACACAGATCTACAGACACAGAACACTTCAGGAAATAATGATAGCTCGCAATGGTCCCAATTTGGGACCAATACCTTATCTCGGATCCGAATGCCAATACTGGTATCCTGGATACTCCCATACAGCAACAACATCTATGACCTCATGACCTATGATTGCCGCCTTGACCTTACCTCTGGCTTTAATTAAAAAGCATCGATTCTTCAAATGATCAAGGCAACTTTCTGACATTCAAGTGCCGCTCTTAATAAAACGGACTTTAACTCGACGATCTTATAAAATATTTACGTAAGCAAAATCCGTATTATGTTTAACTAAAATGGACTCTTCTGATAAGGTTCTAACATAGGCTATCCTATTTCGACATCCTCAAGTCGTTCCAACTTTAATTAGCTTAATATTTACCGAGTAAATATAATCTATGAAAGTTCGGAGTTGAATATCGCGCGTGTTTCTTAATTCTACGTAGCAGATTTTCCCGATTAAGTAATCCGTAATAATCAACCATTTCTTATTCTTTCATTTTAATTCAATTCTTTTGATATTATTCGTGAGAATTTTAAGAATTCCTTATTATAAATCATAGTTATCATTGCCTGGTTTTAAATTTAACTCCACCCCTCCTTATGGCTTCATTAAAATGCCCATTGAGTTCTTTTTCTTTTTTTTTAAGCAATCAATCAATTTATTCTAAGTTGCTGGAATCCTGTAGCTCATGAACGCTCTCGTTTTAAATTTTCTCGATGTTAAATTTAATTATTTTTTCGGCATGTTTCCAAGAAAAGCTTTTAAGTATTTGTGACTTGCGAATTATGGCATTTTGGCAAATGCAGATTTATATCTTGTTAGATGAGCAATGAAAGTAAGATATTAAATGCATGAAAAATACATCATTTGGGAGGCAAATAATCCCTGAGTGACCAATCAAGTTTAAGAGCAAGCTTTTAGGCCGCCGATGACGTACTCACTTGAAGGTTATGAAAACTAAGTAAATTTTCAAATCACTTTGTCATCAACAAAAAGATAGAAAGACACGACAGCCTCTCCGATCTCGCTCCTTTTAAAAATTTATAAAATTGTATAGTTTATATTTTATAAAAATATATAATTGCTTTTATATTAAGTAAAATTAATTATTTTTTGATATTTTAATAAATAAATATTAATAAATTAAAACACCTTATATTTTCTTGAATATTATTATTATAAATTTTAGAATCAAGTTAAATTTTACGCTTACATAAATTGTAATGTTTAAGTCATAAAATACTACTTTGGGTTTACATTCAATGGGTGTTTCTGTTAGAAATGTTAGAAATATTATTACGTAGGAAATTTATGCGCAGAAGGCAAAGCAAATGCTTTTATTATTATTTATTACAATACTTGGAATCCAGGTGAATTTATTATTTATATACAAAATAAAACTATCATAAAATGATCAATTTTGTGTTATTTTCTATTTTGCCTATTTCATTTCTATTTCAATTTTGTCTTCTTTTCTATGTATACGCTGAATGTTGTGGTAGTTCAACCTTTAAGATTGCACTAGTTTCTTATCAATAATCTTCCCCCCCCCAAAAAAAAACTTCATTTATTATTCTTTACGTCCAACTTGATGAGCTTTTGTTCTTCTGCCGTCTAAGATTATCCTAACTGCATCAATCGATTTATAACTTGGCTTTCCGTTAGATTTTTTTCGTTGCCATTCTTCCGTGAAACACCTGTTTTTGTTAATCTTTAATCTCTTATTCTGTTTAGCGACCAAACCACATTAAATTAGCTCTGCTTACGTGATCTTGAATATTAAAAATGTAAAGTTTCTTTCTTTTTAATATCTTCCTTTTTAATATCGTTCTGCCATACATACCATTTGTTCATTCTCCTCCCTACTTTTCCTGACTGTCGTATTCGTGGTCGCCAATCTTTGATAAACTACTTTTTTTCTTTTTTTTAAGACAGGCAGTCAGTCGGTTAACTTAATTTCAGTTCCAGGATATATTTATTTGTTTTAGTATACCATACATAGTTTCGTTTGTTAAGAGGATATTGAAATCCAAATCGGAAAATTAAATGTATATATATGTATTAAAAATAGATATTTAATGACTTTAAATCGAGATTAAATATTAAGTTTTAATGAGAATGATACAACTAGTTTCAGCCTTTTACAGCCTTCTTCAGGTATTCACTAAAGGTAGAACAAAATAATTAAAGTTGAAGATACAAAAAACTGAGAATTACAGGCAAAAAATGCAATACATAATTGACACAGAAAACGTTGTATTTTTCAAATTGTTCTATCTAACGCGCTATTGTTTGTTGCATGCGTGCTTGCAAGTTCTCGTGAACGCCAGTATTGAACAACTGCAGTATGGCTATCAGGGATGTTGCAACTTAAATTGCTGTTAAAATGTTCAGGATTAAGGAGGATTTCCCTGGATTCCGCAATTTTCTTTTCAAAAAAAAAAAATATATATATATATATTTTTTTTTTATTGGGTTCGTTTATATATATATATATATATATATATATATATATATATATATATATATATATATATATATATATATATATATATATATATATATATATATATATATATATATATATATATATATATATATATATGGTTGTAGGCAATCATTATTCGATAAAGATATCGAAGAATGGTTGCCTACAACCGCTAGTATCCTATATTGGATTACGGCTTGGTATTAACTTGCTTCCTTGATGACCTAATAGGTAGCCATTTTGTTTTCTATTTGGTCCTTTAAGGGTAGTTGATTTCACAGAAAAATTGTATTACAAATTTCATGTAAATAAATTTACTGATTCCTACAAACTATAATAACTTGGAAATTAGTAAACAATAAAATCATTATCCGGATATGCTAAGTATGAAATTTATGGGCGACAAAATTCCCGTCCCTGGGAATTTTGTCGCCCCTTACGTCTACAATCCTTATTTTTCGTATAGTTTATGCGAATTCTGTCACCCCAAGAAACTTGTCGCCGCGTGCCAATGCACGTCTTGCACCGTCGGTAGAGCCGGGCCCTGTGTCTATAAAAACATTGGAAAAGAAGCCCATCTAATGTGGGATTAATACGTATATGTATCTCATAATTGTAAGTCCGTGTTTTGTGTGGTCACAGGGCCGGTTTGCCTGTTCTTGAGAGACAACAAATCCGAGTTCCTGGGTGAAAAACCCTTATTTCCGTATGAGAGCGGCTAACTCACCTTTAGTCGAAAGAGACCAGATAAAAGTTCCTATCGTCATGGACGGGAAACGAACCCAGGCGTTTCCGACCAAACGGCTTCGTCCATACTGACTGAGCTAGGAAGGCTCTAACGGCATCATGCATCAGAGTGATAAACTATTTTATGTTTTTATGTCTCTAGTCGTCGACTGCTATGAGGTTTGGAAGCTCGGATTCTTGTTTATTTCTAGATCACAGGATCATCCCAGTTTATTATCCTTTCGTTCTTTAGTTAGTTGTAATTAAATAGTTTTGAATTTGATAAGAGAAAATATTGCAGTGCATTAGTGTTCAAACACGGAAAGAAATATATGAAAGTATAATCCGCAATTCGACTGTTGCTTGACTTTCTCTGCAAGCTATAATCCGTAGGCTGTTCGATGTTCACAAAACATCAGTTGAGTTATGCTTATGAATATTTGTTCACGTGTATGAGCTGAGCTCTAAACGCATTTTAGTATTTACTTATTAACCATTAACGTCAAAGAGCTTTAGCCTGAGGGGGGGGTGACTAATGTATGGAGAGAGAGACTTTCTCACAACTTATTCGTATCAATCGGTTTCATTCGAAAAGCGCGAGAGATTCTTGTTAGACAGTTTCCTTCAGGCTGCTCATCAGATAATTGCTACATCGTATGGAACTGACTTATGCCGAGGATGCCAATTACGATTAAATGAACGATAAGATTACCCACGCACGTGGAGTTTAAGACAATGAAACTATGTAACATTGTGGACTTTACAAATGTCTGAAAGCGTATAGAATCTTGATGATATCACGAAGACGTTTGATTTCCACATTTCAGACCATCTGGTGTAATTAATGAGAGGTACCTCTCATGGATGTTGCCGGAAACTTCATGACGAACCATCAGTTACGTCTTAAGACGACTGACTATCTAAGTCAGTAGTAATATACAGGAATCCCTGAAGGATTCCACCTAACTTCCTGAATATATTCTTTCTAAACCTCTCGATATATATTGATGTGATTCGAGAGCATTGATAAAATTTAAGAAATGCCACTCCTGTGGCATTTCTTTAATTTTATCAATTCATTCAAAAACTTATTCACTCACTCAAACTCATTCACATTTAAAGAATGTTCCACATAGTAATATGTGGAACATACTTTAAATGTGAATGACTGTATAATATGCTGAACGTACCTGAAATTATTGCAATTTGTCAATAATCATAACTATAGCACTCATAGCAGTTTATTATTTAGAGATGAAGAAATCGAATCAAAAGACAGTGAATAACTTCGATTGGAAGCAAAATCTCCAATCCACAAATTGCCAATCGATGACATCTCTCTCTTGTATAATTTGCTAAAGCAGTCAATAGACAATTGGGTTTTGTTTATGCAAGTAAGGCCTAACTAATATAGTTTCATTTTTTCTGTATTTCATTTCTTTAGATCTTTAGACTACGATATCTCCCGATCTGAGCACTAGTTTTCTCATGACCTTAACTAACATTAGAGAGAGAGTCCTTAAATTAGTATTAAGCTTAGTGGATTGCTTATGCCTATCTTCCAGTTTAGTGGTTCACATGTTTATTATCTTATTACATGAATCCTCTTTAACCAATACCGCGAAGCATTTGAAACCTTCGTTCACTTCTCTTTGTACCGCACTAGGTGATGCCTCAAATCCTGAACTTAATTTTTTGGAAGGCTGTCTTTACAGTAGTTCTCACCTGGACTAACAAGCTGTAGAATTTTCTATTTTTTTTCTCATTATCGGTGAGAAATATTGCTTTAGAAAATGCATAAACGAGATAAACTGCATAATTATTAAATATGATGATTTATATGGTTAAGTTTGTGGTTTAGAGAAAAAGAAGAATAGCTATTCTCCCCCCCCAAGTTGATGTTTTCTTTTTCTTTATGTGTCTCCCACCGATGAAATGATGTAATCCTTTAGTACCGCGGCCAACTAAAGAATTTTTCTTTTTATCATTTTGTATTATTTTATTTAGTTTTGTATTGTTTAAATTTACTATTACTTAGTTCGTAAATCCTGCTTTAGACACCAAACGTGAATCTTTTTCAAGCCACTGCAGGACTCCAATAAGCGGGCGTGGATCTCAAATCAAAAACATCGATGCCCATGAACGGGATTCGAACCTGCGATCTGTTAGTTGAAAAGCGGATATATAAATCCACACTGCCAATTAGGCCGGCAAATTTTTATTACTCTTTAATTTTTTGTATACTTTTGTTTTCATTACCGTGTTGTGCAACTGATCTCCGTAACTTTCAGTGATCTTTCCGTAAATATATATTTTTTTCCTGTAAGTATATTTTGACCGGATTGAGAAAAACTTCCAAGATGGCTCATCTGGATTTCTAAATCACATAAAAGAGCATCGTTGAATAAAATGAACAATAAAAAGTAGACTATATTCTTTACTTCGGCAGACTGAACAGAATCCAAGTTATTGCAGAATTTAAAAGAAATTGTTTTCCAACAAAACTCCGGTATCGACCTCACAAAGTAGTGATGTAACTTCAGTACTTTTACGCAGACCTACAAAATTCAATTTGTGTAAAGGATCTTTGTTCGAACATATTGATATGCTTAAATTTGTTACGTTGATTTGCAAAACGGTGTAAAGGGATACATAAGATTCTTTCGCAAATCCTGAAAATATTTAACATAACATTCATTTCTTTATTTTCTGAAATTTAACCTTATGAATCACATTATCAAAAACGTTACTTTATAAAATTATGAACACAATGAACTGAAATTTAAAAAAAATATAGTTATATAAATGTCTATTCAAAATCCTTAACATTTTTGAAGAAAACTTTGTTCTGTTGTCTTTAAACTACTTTTTATGGCATTTTGCTTATGTGGTGCACACAGTTCCCACCCCCCTATTTTTTTTTAATGCCATCCATTGTACTCTAGTTCCAGAGTTTCTGGTACCTCTTTTCATCAGTGTAGTTTCGTAATTTCATTCTACTTATTCGCTGCAGCAATATCCTCGGCGAAATACTTTAAGTGAGAGAAGTATAACAGATCATCTTTTAAATCTCAGAAATTACAAGCTAAATTTTAAAATTGGAGTACATTTTCAAGCGTGCTTTTGAAATTAGGATCTCTGTTGTTCTCAACAAAGTTTAGAGTGCTATTACACTTTAAATAATAAGAATAATTTCTGCTTATTTTTCGGATGTTGCCATTTTTCTCTAAAACCTTTGGGTGCAGTTGATTTTCTTACGTCTGTTTTCACAGAAATACCTTCTTTAATCCTAGAATCTGCCACACTTGAAAATTGTAACAAAGGGAGTACTTCACATTATCAGTAGAAATTGTGATATTCATGGCTCTCTTTTAAATAAACAAAATGACGACTTAAAAACATTGAAATTTATAAATTTATTTATTATTAAAACAAGTACAAATTTATGAACCCTTGTAACTATTAGTTTAAGGTAGTATGGATCAATTCCATCAATCATGACACTGATGGAATTGATTCCTACTATCTTAAACTCCATCAACGTCATCAATCATGAGTTTGATGGAGTTAATTCTGACTCAGAAGAATGATTCGAATGGTTCAGGTCTATAGATTCGGACCATGAGCAGAAAGCTAATGAAACTGAAGATTTCAATAGAAAATACCGATTCTATCTTAATATTTTAACTTTGAGCGTTCGTTAAGCACAAATAGCAATCTTTTCCACGAATTCTTAGTCCATTGAGTTGTTTCTTCTTAGGTCTTATTATCTCGAGTGCGTGTCTTCAATTGTTTATCAAAGTTCATGTAGTGCTTGTGGATCATGTTGATTCCACTGTCCTGTTTCCATCCAACAGGTTGACTATTAGGGATCTCTACCTAAGATCCAAAATGTGCAGTAGAAAAATAAGATGATGTGGCTCAAATCTCTTCCCTCTCGCAGTTAGTATTCTGTGTTTGTAGGTATGCGTATTCAGGGGGACGGTTTTGTTTGTTTTAAGGGACGAAAAATCCGAGTTTCAGGGAGGAAATCCCTCTACTTGCTTGTGTCTGTGTCTGGCCTATTTACTCAGGTTTATGACGGAATTACGTACTTAATTAATAATACGTAACTGAAAAATAATTATTTCACCAAAGCTAAAAAATAAACCAACGAATTATGTTCTAACCAGTTATAAATGCAAATCTCTTTTTCGGTTTTTCCCATTAAGTCTAGAATGTTCTTCGACCATGGAGATGTTAGATATTTCCATATCACAATCGCACAAAAAATAGATTCTTTTTGTTGTTTTATTCGACTAAATCAACAAGATATTCAAATATTATTCAACAATGGATTCAGTATTTCGGGAAGATTCCACATGATGGAGAACAATAGTTGGCCTTTCGAGGACAACTACTGTTGAATTACTAAACGAGACCGGTTACGGGATTCGTCCATAATATTGATGTTTAAACTCACTGTAGATAGATTAGCCCACAAAGCGCAACTTTATTAATTGTTAAGAATATATTTCATATAAAACGCAAACATTTCTCCGTATTTTATTCCTCAAAGGAAGTAGGGAGCCCAACCTAATTTTCAGAAATCGATAAGTAGCCGATCTCCACTCTTAATTTGTACCTGTTGTTGTTGTTATGATCTCCAGCAAGATAAAGATTTCATAAAAAGAGATAGAGATTAACAGCCAGTTTCCGATATATGATATTCTTAAAATGTGATTTGATGTATGTTTGAGTTGTGGGGTTAAATGCACAAGTTTCTGAGCAAGAAGAACAAAGAAGAACGCAGAACTGGCTGAAAAACGTCTAAATTCCTCTAGTTCAGCGATTAGAGTGAACACATAATAATATTTTTAGTAATCTGCCATGCCGAATGAAAGAGAAGTACAACAAGCATCTATCTATAAAATAATAAGAATATTTAAGATATTTTTAAATAAGTGAAAATTATTACTTTTTAGTTTTCTAAATTTTAGAAAAAATCGAAAAGTTTCCGAAAGGTTTTTCATAATAATTAAGACACCAATAACATTTATTAATAGTAGTTATTCATATAGTAAATAATATTAATACTCTTGGAGGGTGAGAACTAAGAGTCCTTTTTAGGATTTCCAGGGTAACTTCATTGGCAATGCTGTAGCCAATGAAGTTTTAACTGAGACTCGGCTATTGCCGTTACCCAGCCATGACTAGAGCCTTTAATTCAATAACACCCCATCCACACAGATTTTCTTCATTCAGATGATGGGATAAAGAGTCAAGGACTCAGTCCATCTCCCAGTTCTTTTAAGAATCCTTGGAGGGTAATGGATGGCAATGCTGTAGCCAATTGAGTTCTAACTGAGGCTCGGCTATTGCTGTTACCCTCCTGCCATGATCAGAGCTTTATATAGTTCAATAACACCTTATCCCTACATTGCCGTTACCCCTCCTGCCATGATCAGAGCTTTAATAGCTCAATAACACCTTATCCCTACATTGCTGTTACCCTCCTGCCATGATCAGAGCTTTAATAGCTCAATACCACCTTATCCCTACACTGTCCTCTACAGATAACGGGGAATATGAAAAGCATTCTTGCTTTGCCCCTTTAAGCCAGTCCTTATAAGATTGCATTATACAGTGTTTTGATCGATTTATTGGGGTTTTTCGCTTGGACTTTTGACGAGATCAGAGTGTTCTTTTAGATTCAGCCTGATTAGATTTCAAAGAAGGTTTTCCGGTAATCTCACATTGCACTGGCGCTGATACAGTTTGATTCCTACTGTCTCCCCTTCTGCATGAAAAATGTACCAGGTTTGATGGCCGTATAGGCTCCACCCACGATGGGACTAGTGGGGGATTTATGGTTTTCTGGGGAGGTAGGCTTTCATCCTGTGGCCAATTGAATTCTCGAAACTCCTTCCCCACTTATTAGGGTATTTTAAACTTCGATATTGATTTGCTGGTAGACACATTTGTCTGTTTATGGGACTCAGCTGGAAGTTCGAAAGATCTTCGGGATTTTTGTCAGTAGATCCTCTAAAGTCTACAGCTCATCTACAGACACAGGAATATTCTCCAACAATACACGGTGAACAAAAATGGAAAACATAAAAGACATCAAGGATGCCATTCAAAATCTAAACAGAGATCTGACACTTGACGTTCTTAAATTTGCTTTAAAGAGAGCTTTCATCAGAAAAAGCTAATAAAATTCTCTACATTATCAGGAACAACAATAATAATCTTTTATTTTTTTTATCTGAATGAAATCATAGAATGAAACCAGGCTCGTGGTGCCCTCTGGATGATCTAACGACAGAAACATTTCTTTTTTTCCCGTCATGGAGACAAATTTCAGTGATTATACCTATGGTACTGCGTACGGGGCAGCTGTAGGCATAATTAAAGGAGACTCTTGATTTGGAAATGATGTCACAGTTGAGAAATGAGCAAATCATTCCACCCATTACAAGAAATGTTAATATCATCCAATGTAATTTAAATGGTATCGTTACCCCAGCAAGCAAAGAAAAACTAAATGAACTATTACTACTAGATGACAAACATGATGCTGATATTATCTGCATCCAGGAAACCAAACTTCGACAAACCAGCAGTCTAAACATTAAAGACTATGATATCATACTACAAGATAGGCCTACTGACCAAAATGGAGGAGGGCTTCTGACCCTAATCTGAAACTTGTCATATAAAGTTGTTGAGCTAGACATAATAGCAGAAGGAACTGAAATACAAGGAATCCAAATACTGGAACCAATTAAAAAGCTATTATACATATTCAATTGTTATCATCCTCCTGACAAACCTGGACCAAATCTTTTCAGCCAATCCCATCTCATTGAAGAGAACTCCATTATCTTAGTAGACATGAATAGCAAACACCTGTTATGGGGTTCTGAGGAAATAAACCCAAGAGGAGAAAATCTGAGTAATCTCTTCGATGAAACAGGACTAATAACTCTGAACAGTGGAGAACCCACTTATCTGTCTCATTCTTATGGTACAAAAGATGCTTTAGATATTACTGTGGTGTCTCCGGATCTTCACAACAAAGCTATTTGGTCTGTTTTGGAATCAGTAGGAAGAGACCACACCCCAATATTAATCAATCTGAACCCAAAAATGACCTAGACCCACCCAAAAAATAAAATAACTTCCAGAAGGCAAATTGGGAGAAATACAAGGAAGAATAAGTAAAATGCTGAAAGGTCACACATACCATGATGACTTAGACAAAGACTATATAACTTGGAAGAATACTATCCTAAATGCAGCAAAGAAAAGTATCCCAAAAGGCTACAGGATAAAAGTTATTTCAAACTACACAAAGGTTCATTAGGACCTTGCCAGTAAAATAACTAAACGAAATGAATTATTTAACGTCTTAAAAATTGGAAGCTCTCCAGAAACCAGGATCGAGTACAACAAGATAAATTCTGAAATTAAACGAAAATATAATATATTACAAAGAACTAGGTGGCAAGAATTTTGTCACAACTTAAATCCAAACACTTCAGATACCAAACTTTGTAAACTGACTGCTAAGTTACAAAGAGATCTACCAAAGACAAGTGAGACTAACGCGCTAAAAGATCCAGGTGGAAATATCAAAATTGGAGACAGGGAGATCGCAAATACATTGGCCTTTCATTTTCAAAATATAAGCAAACTAGAGAAGAATACTAGGAAAGACTATCAAATATCAAAATAGGCTCGACAACAGAAAAACGCTGCAAATTTCCCAAAATATAAAAACAAATTATTCTGAGATCCATGTACAATCTCTGAATTGAAAGATGCTTTGGAGAGACTAGATATAAATAAATCATGTGGACCAGATAACATACAAGGAATTATGATCAAACATCTTCCTTCCCTAGCCCTAGATTGGCTACTTAGTTTATACAACAATACCCTAAAACAAGGGAAGGTTCCAAAAAGACTCGAAGACAGCTACACTCATACCAATCTTAAACACTAACAAACCTCAAGACCAACCAGGAAGTTGTAGACCAATTTCACTGACTTCAATTCCAGGCAAATTGATGGGAAAAAATATGCTCGAATTCGAATTACTATATAAACAAAAAAGTAGTATATTCTCACTGATCAACTTTTCTACTTAACCTAGACAATTCAATAACTTCCAGACCAAATCCACCATTGCAGCTATTATAGATTTTAGCAATGCCTTTGACAAGCTGTGGAGGCAGAAACTCTTTTCCAAACTTTGTCATATTGGAATAGAAGGGAAACTTTCAAACTGGATTTATGAATTCCTAAGAAATAGAACAATTAGAGATAGAATAAATAATACCTTTTCCAAGAAAGTGAAAATAAGACAGGGACTCCCTCAAGGCAGCATTTTGAGCCCCTCTTTTTTCATCTACTTAAACGACTTAGATAAAAATATAAATAAAGAAACAAAGATAGCTATGTTTACCGATGATTTGATCCTATTCACAGCTCACAAGCTAGAAACAGTAGAAAGTCACTTAGACAAAGCCATTGAAAGTTTATCTATATACTGTGAAAACCAAAAAATCAAAATTAACCCTACTAAATCAGAAATTTGTGTATTTACCATTAATAACCACCTCAGAAAGTGGAGACCAAATATTAAGCTAAACAATCAACTAGTTACATTTAATGAAAACAACCTAAATACCTTGGAGTTACTCTGGATCCATGACTAAGTTTCAATAAACATATCTTATTTTTGTAGTCAGAGCAAAAAGAAGACTAAATATCATGAAAAGTATCTCACGTAAAGAGTGGGAAGCCGATGCTAAAACTTTAAAAGTGACATATTCCTCTATTATCCGACCCATAATGGAATATGCTTCGCCTATCTGGATGCAAACATCAAAAACCAGTTTAGACAAGCTTATAAAAATTCAGAAAAATACATATGTGGACTAAGGAATACAACTCCTGGAAAAATAGCAGAATTCGAACCCAGCCTTGTTCCTTTAAAAATTAGGTGGCAAAAAATCCTACTAAATTTGTAGAAAAAAAAGAACCAACCTTGCACTTCCTAGAACAAGTGAACTTTTTAAAAAGTGGCAACCAACAAACAGAATAAAGAAAAAAATCAACAATGCGTGAAATCATGGAAAATAAAATTCCCTTGGTTTGTCCAAATAAAATAGCTAACTACTCAGAATTTCCTCCAAATCAAGACAGGAAAAATATAGTTATCAATTTGGAAATAGGGAAACATGTGAAAAAAAGCCTAGAAAACTCTGAAATCTTGAGACCATTAGCCCTTTAAAAATAATAGAATATGGACTTGACTAAATAAAGATTTACAAGATGGCTCCAAAAATCCAAATGGCAATTCTGAGAGTGGCGTACTCATCTATGGCTCTCAAAATATAGAACTAAAAATAACTAACAGTATTGGATGTAACTCATGCCATTCAGAATTAATAACCATTAACACAGCACTGCAACATTTGGATAAATAAAACCCAAAGAAATTTATTTTTTTCACGGATTCCTTAGCAGCCCTTCAGGCCATTAAGAACTGCTACACTAGCCACCAAATACTTAGAGACATAGAAAGAAATGTAAACAACATATGGATTCCGAAATAATTTTCCAATGGATCCCATCCCATGTGGAATTAAAGGGAAATGAAACTACAGATGAAGTAGTAAAAATGGCTGCAACATCAAGTGATACCACAAATTTCGATCTTTTTAAAACCACTCAAAAAGAAAACAAAAAGTACAATTCTCCATGACCTAACTCACCACTGGTATTCAGCAGAAAAACCAGGAGCTACCATCAACTCCAAGTTTAATCGCTGTGTCACCACCACGATCTCTTGCCTCAAGACTGACCACACAAGACCAATCCAGTTGAGCAATGGCATAAAAGTCTTTTCCATCTGTAACATCGAGGAGGCATCGCCAAGGCATTTACTAAATTGTATGAATATTTCCAAATGTGGACTTCATAACAACTCAGAAAAGGAGCTGTATAAAAGACATGAATTTGACCCCTACGATCTGCTTAATAATACCATGGGATAATACTTTTTTAAAAAAAATCTGTATTCTTTATTGTTAAATGATCGATTATTAATGGCATGTGGATTTTTGAAGTCTGTGTTTTTTTTATATTAATTGCAATACCAACATGTGCAGAAACCTGCATAACTCAGTCAGTATCTATGATGCCCTTTGATTACAAAGATTTGAATTCGAATACCGTCTAGGAGGCGCGGAGAATCTTTATGAAGATTTTTTCAACTGAAAGTAAATTATACGGTCTTGTACATAGATGACAGGTTTATCTGTAAGCGGAAAAACGTTTTTTATCATACAAAACAGATAAAGAAACCAAAAGAACACACACACACACACACACACACACACACACACACACACACACACACACACACACACACACATATATATATATATATATATATATATATATTAATAGACATAATACACTAGTCTCATAGGCTTAATTGTTTCGGATGTAACTGCTAGAATAATAAAAAAATAAAATAAAAAAAAATGGAAGAAGCTATATTTAGTTTCTAATGCTATGAACATCATAAGGTCCACGAGTGTCAATACGATCTCAACACTTGCAAGCTGTGGGCCAATAGTTTTTAATTTATTTCATAAAAGAAATTAAACAAAATAGAGGAAAAAAAGGGAAATCTGAATAGGTATAGGACATGTGGACTTGAAGGATTTTATAATTTTAACCGAGATGTGGAGAGGGTAATAATATTATTCGAAATTGGAGGGCATATTCGAGCTCAGTCAAATAAAAGGAAAATGACTGTAGGAAAAAATTATATTTGTGAAATTTTCTTTTTGATGAACAATTTATATTCAAGAACTAAGATCATCGTCATCGTAACTTGATTTTCAAATGGGTCATTTTAGAACCAACCGACATTATTAAGGACAAACCCTGAAAGAAAACTTTGTACATGTAGATGCAGTGCCGCACTTAATCAGCATCATCCATAGCTTTCCAAGCAGTAATATATGCCATGGTTTAATGATAGCCTAATTTTGTTTTCACTCCCCCCCCCCCCCCCACTATCCATAGTACAAGTCCTATTTTTGCCATTAACGGTCCCATTAGTGCAAACTGCGATTATTACAACTGGAATACAGCCAAGGGAGGAGACTCCAATTTTTAACTAGTTAGACAGACTTTAGAAGCCATAAAAACGATATGAACAGATACCAAGAGCTGTTATTTTAAGGGATAATTCCCTAAAGGGATCTTAAATGAAAAAAGGAGAAAGAACTAAAAGTGTGTTAGTTGAAATAGACGTTATTCCATAAAATGATGTATTTATGGAATAAAAAGATATTTTAGTCTTTGTAGAAATCAATAAAAAATTTTTTTTAAAAAAAATATGTTTTTTCAGGTCAAAAACTGATAATTTAAACAACAGAAAGTTTTTTTACAAATTTTTCATCTTTTTTTTTTTTAAATTGGGTTCAATATATTATCATTCGAAATGGCTGTCTGGATATGATAACCCTAAAGTATAGTAAAATAAGTGATACAATGACTCCAATTAGGAATAGGTATTCTCTTATAGTAGTTCGGTGCATAGGCAACTCCTGTTTTGAATGTTGTTTTGCATTCTAACATACATTTAATTATCCTCCTCACTCAAAATGAAAGTTTCGATGCTAATGTAATTTTTAATCAGTGTAGGATTATTTAATTATTTCTAATGATGAATTCTTCGTTAAAGTGATGATTCAAAATTATTAAAAATTTTGTTTGTTAGTTTTGTCATATTGGTGACAAATATTATAGCTTCATATAACTTTTTTTAAGTTTATCATGCAAAAGTATTTAAGATATCATAATAGTATATTTAATCTTAGAAATAATAACGGAACTTATAATTTATATAAATATTTTTATTAAAAATATTTATTATTTTAAAATCTTTAAAAATTACTAAAGAATTCTCATATACCTTTTCAGGTTTTACATATGGCAAATCCGTTAACGCAGTTTATTAAATTGTTTTAAAGAGAATTGTCTTTTAGTTTTTCACAAATGTATTGCTTTATTTGGCTAATGAGCAACCCAAACCAGTAAAATTTCAAGTTCCATGGTCGGCTAGAGGAGATGCTACAAGGAGATATCCAAGATTTGGCAATATAGTGTAAGTCTATAAGAGAGGATGGTGTTATTCCTGTACGTTAGAGTGGCTTGATTATTGATTATGTCGAATGCTTCATGGATTATGCCTGCGGGTTTTGATGCTTCTCAATGGGGCATCTCTCCAGATGAAATAATGCTCGTCCTGATGGCCTAATTCTTGCTGCGGCTGGGTCATCTTGTTTGTGGTCACAATTTTCATCTCCTTTGTCAGGCCACATTTCTCAAGGTTAAGGAATAACTTAGGCACTGGTGTCGGCAAACATTGCTCCAGTTTCCTCCAAATTTCAAGCTCTGTAGAAGATTCTCTGGTAGAAGTTGTGCTAGCTGACATAGCCACTCTCTAATTTAAAGCTATGGAGTTAAATTATAAAAAGAAGAGAGAAAAATTACTGAGAACAAGAATTTTATAATAGGATATGATCTCATTCTACAATACGCCAAAGTAGAAGAAGGCAACTTTCGAACTATTATAAGAAGCTGTGTACGAGTTAAGAGAATCACAGCTTTTTCTTTCATTAATCAGAGGATCTCTCTGACACTACGCTATTATTCAAGTTGGACTGCTTAAAAATTATTTAAGAAAACTTTGGGTTTGCCCTTTGACATAATCGATATAATGGTCCAGACGTATTTATATACCTTAAAGTTACTGCTAAAGTAGCCTTTATCTCTTTTAACAAATAACATTTTCACATGATATTGTACGAAAATTCCAGTATAATATATATTGTAAGAAAATTCCATATATGGCGTCTTATTCTTTATCTATTAACTGAGGTCCTGTAACGGGACCTCCAGTCAGCAGGTCTGTAAGAGGTCCTTCTCATTACAATATTCAGTTGCCTTTAAAACTGAAAGTGAGTTGGCAGGTAACAAAAATTCAGTGGTCCAGTTGGGACAAGGTTGAAGCAGTTCCATTTCAGTAGGGGAATGCATTTGCCCGAATTGCAGAATGGCCAATATTTTGCTGCAGTTCATCATACCCACATCTGAAAGCGGCATATTGTGTGAGTTATGAACGTTTCTGGTCTGCGTAACTGACAGTCGGTGACTCACGATCCGAAATAGCACATTTTCACCTGTGACAGGTTTCTTTCACAACAGATTCAAACAGAAACCGACCACGAGTTCTGTGTTCATCATAAAGTCGCACCATCTTGTGAAGGAAAGAAAAAAAAACACACACTTGCCTGATACTTATCAACCTTCTGCTTCCTTCGTGAACTGCAAGGACAAGTCAGTAATGTCCCTTACCCTGATAGAACTGCTGAGAACCATTCATTATAAATTTTAATGCAACTTTCATGTACGTTATCTCACTTTTCCAACCATTTTTTTTTTCGTTATTATTTCTGGGAAAATTTTTAGAAATAATACTGAAAAAAAGGTTTTACCTCTCACTTTTTTTTTCTTTTTTCAAAGCACATCATTTTTGAGAAAGATACCAAACCTGTTATGTCAAGTTAAGGTTATCCACGAAGATATGAAACAGCTATACTGTTTCATATCTTCGTTGATAGTGTTTTTGGCTGTAGAAAACTTGTTTTTCATTACGCCAAAGTGGAAAACTGGCCAGAAGAATAAACATAGTACACTGTCTTTCTAGCTTTAGTTCCTTCAACTAAAATCCTTTCCCAAGGATCCAGGATTGATGGCACACTTCGACCCACTCTGTCCAGTTCCTATACAAATATAGGACTCTTTACAAATTGCTAATTTATGGACATTTTCTTACTAACGTATATTTTTAAATGTATTTTATAGTCCTCCATGGATTTACCCAGACAACAGAAAATTAAAAAAAAAAAACATGTTGGTGATTGGAGTTTGTTCTTCTTCATAAATGAGTTCTTTATAAAACAGAAATTCAATTGAAGATCATTCCAAAACCTTTTAGAGATGCTTGAATAGTTAGTTCCTAACGGTCGCTTTTAAAAGAATAATTGCTGCAGACCTGGGTTGTGGAACATCAATTCTTTTGTTTTTGCTCTTCAAGAGCAATCATTCTCACACTGGATATTGTCCCAATGTCCATGCATATATTTAGCATCACAGTGATTAGATGACATTGGAAATAGTTTTTCCTAAAATATTTCTTAAAAACCTTTCTTTATCTTAGATGGCGATAACTAAAGTAATTATCCAGATCCTAGTTTCTGAAGACATTTCTAATATACTAGTACCATAGTTTCTATTACAATATTTAAAGACAATTAGGATTTCAAATCCGCAGCAGAATTACGGCAAAATAATGATAGCAAATATCTTGTTCTAAACAGTAAACTAGTATCTACCAATAAATGTGCGGATAACCCCTGTTATTTGAAGTTATGGAACATTCCAAATTTGTTAATAACATAAAAACCAGTGTACAGACAGTAGAAAGCAGTGTTTCATCGTAGCAGTTGAATACAGGTGGAATGGCAACACGGTGTGAGCTCAGTGACTTCGAGATAGGCGTCATCGTGGGCTGTCACGTTGGTGGCATGTCCATACGTGCCAATGAACTGGAACATCCAAAATCAACACTTGGCAATGTGATCAACAAAGGGAGACTTTCTGGCATCACTAATGCAGGAAAACACCCAGGGTGGCCGCCGAAAATGGCTAACAGGGACAGAAGGGTGTTAAAGCTGGTGCCACCCAAAAACCTGCTACAATCGGCACAGACCATTGGTGATGAGTTTCAGAGCGCCAGTATCACCATGGTGAGCACTAGTACTGTACGAAATATAATACTGAACTCCATTTACTGAGTTTCCACGTAAGAGCAGCGGCACACAAGCGAACATCACAACAAAACAAGGCGACTCGTCAGGCCGGGTGCAAAGAGCATGTGAACTGGACAACTAACCAGTCGAAGATGGTACTCTGCTGCAATGAATCAAGGTTCACCTGTTTCCAGTCTGCTGGCAGGGTGTAAGTGTGGAGGCAGCCTGGTGAACGCTTGTTACCTGCCCAATAGTAAAGTTAGGTGGTGGAGAAATAATAGCGTGGAGTGCATTGAGCTACCTTGGAGCGGGACCACTGGTCGTTGTCAGTGGTTCAATGAAGGCAGCCGAGTACCTTGATATTCTGGATAATCAGGTGCTGCCTACACTGTGGAGTGTTTGTGGAATGAACCTGTGTTACTATCAAGACGACAATGCCTCATGCCACACTTCAGCTGATTTGAAATAGCATGAAGAGATGGGTGTTAATCGTCTGCCCTGGCCTGCGCAGAGTCCTGACCTCAACCTCCATTTTGTCCCACAGGGACAAAATGGAGCGGTGATTGAGCACATCCTCGATCTATCACTGAACTTAATGCTGGTTTGATCGAGGAATGGAGGCAAATTCTATCTGATATCTGCCGCACATTGGTGGAACGCCTCCTTCAAAGAGTGCAGGAAGTGATCAAGACTGAAATGGACATACCTGCTATTAGGATTCGTCTGCTGATATCAATTGTAAATTGCTAAAGTGTCCGGATAATTACTGCTAGATAATATATTACTGTTGAAAGATTAGGATCCACATAGAGTTTGTTAGATTTCTCCGAATCCATTATATCCTTTTAATTAATGTGGACAATACACACAAATGTCCTCATTTCCTCTGACTAGATATTACTTAAATATTCAGAAACTTTCATTTTAACAGAAATATGCTTCTCGTGCTGATCTCGCATAGACATCATATTAAAATCTCCCTGTAAATCAGGCGAAACAATAGTGGGATGGCGATATTGGACAGTTTTTTTTTAACTGCGTACTTACTAATCTCGTTTGCAAAAAAGTAAAAAGAGTTTAGATCTACTCGGATGAGGGTGTCTCGTCGAGAGGTACTCAATCTCTTTACTTTCCTCCTTCTTCAACTCAGCCAGAAGGTTCAGTTTGACTATTTACCGTTAACAAGCTAAACTATCAGATATAATCCGTAAGAAGAAAGGTTTTTTGGAGCAGTGAATAGCATTTCCTGGTGGGCATTATTCAATCGCTATTACTGTGATAGAATTTTACCACTGAAACAAAGTGTACAGGAGAAAAGTTCTTCCTCAAGAGATGGCATGGACTTCTTGAGCTGTACTGTGTCTTGTAATCAAACAGCAATCAAATGTTTTCTTGCAGTTCTTTACATTTGCTTACATTTTAAATTTCTTCTTTAAATTTGCAATTGCTGGTACGTTATTTCTCTGGTATTAACAGAATGAATCAAAGAAGAAAAGAGGTCATTTTTGGAATACGTCTGGCAGAAAGGGTAAATTCATCCGGCTTTGTCATCTCGTTAACTACGCACTGAGAACTAACGACCGCAGTGGATGGTATGTGAGTCGATAGTGATATAGCTTAAAGACTCTTTTTAAAGGGACAAGATTGTTAGTTGTTAGCTTGACTGGTGAAGTTCACTTGCTAGTTTAAGGACAGTCATTTCGCAATTGCCTATTATTCTTCGTGAAAGATGATTTTTCGAACTTCCTCTAACCACACCCTCCTTTTTTCCATCTGAGCATGTTTTCTTTCTTATTATCGCCCATTTACTAGTTAGGCAGTGTTTTTTCCACAAAAATCAATCATCTATCTATTCATTTTTTTAACCACCTGTGTGTGCCATGCTTGCATCTGTTTCGCAATTCTTTGCTGTAAATGATTTTTTTTTTTTTTCACATTTAACATCTCTTACTGGACAACGTATGGTTTCATTCCTATTGTATGATCAGCGTGTTAGTATTCTGAATGACTACCTCAGCCATGTTCGCAGTAATGAGAAGTTTGACATGAATTATGCTTTCACAAAGAGAAAGTAATGCAAAGACTTCAAATGGGAGAACGAATAGTGTAACAGCAAGTATTCCAGCAATGTCATCTTCAGGCAGTGATCATTGTTGAACGCATAAATATTGAGGTCGAGTAAGCGCATGTTGTTTAATAAACAAATATTGAAACTGTCAGGTTGAAAAACATAAGCTCTTAGGAAATATGCTTATCAGAAATACCGCACTACAAGAACAAAAATGGATGTCCTAATCGCTATGGAGTATGCAAGAAAGTAACAGGTGAGTTACTTACTTTAACACTTGGCAACACTGAGTCAACTACCTATCAAGAATAAGCAGGTCCTCGAAGAAATCAGAAGATTTGGAAATGAGGAGTGTAGGGATGGATAATAAGTTCTTCACCGCCTGACAGTTTGGTCCAATAAATAAATAAACAGAGATCACGCAAAGGGTAAACAAGGTTTTTGAGATTGTTATAAATGTTGAAGAAAAACGGTGAACTTCAAAGGAACAAAAACGAAAGGGAAGCAATGTGAAGATGAGGAAGGTCGAGACTTAAAGAAAATGTGGGTGGAATTGTAGGTTCATAACGATCCTGCTGACTTCCATAATTGGAAGGTGAACCAGAAGAAACAGTTTAAAGAAACGAAGCGAGTGAGCGTAAGGAGTTCTCCAAAGTATCATTCGGAGACGAGACTGCTGAGACAAACCATCTGTTTTATTTTATGTTTATTTATTTATTTTGGTGAATCACGCATAACGTAGGTTAGTAGGACGTGGCTTTTTGGTGGGGGGTCATCAGATACGTGAGATTTCCAGTGTTGATGAGCTCTGCTTATGAATGAATATTTTTCGAAATATTGAAACTAAAAACTTGAATTTTTTAAAAATTCGCTGGACTCGTATAAGTGATAAGAAAGAAATTAAGAAAAAAAAACTAAAAGCAAAGAAGTAATTTTCGCAAATAACTTCAACGTGATCATTCTGAACAACCAGTCCACAGTTCCTTAATGCTACATTTGTTTTCAATTTTGAAGCCACGAATATCAAGCCACGCTAATTACATCGTCCATCTGTTTCGAAACTCATAGGAAAATCATCAGTCATTTCTGAAGCCGGTAGTTAATATTTGGACAGTCACGTGATTACCAAATTCCTTACTAGGACTAACCATTAGCGATTTGTTTCATGTTGAACATCGTGCAATAACGCAGTGAACCGTTAACGAACGCCATCTTGCGCGCGCGCGCGCGCGTGCGTGTGTCTCCAATGACGTCATTTGCGAAACGCATTATTCAAATATCCGTAATGCGAAAAGTGTTCTGCTCTGTTACATCCCTTAATTAGGTAGAATTCAGTTTAAGCTGTCGAATTTTAAAAGGAAAACGAAGGAACTTGCTTGGACCGTTAGTAGTTTTCTTATTCATCGATTTCCAATAGGTAAGCACAAATAATAGCAAGTTGCAATGTCATTCGCTGATGACAGATGAATGTACCTTTCTGGCCAGCACAGTTTTCTCAAAGAATGTTCACTCTCATCCTCAGATTATTCAAAGTTCTATTTTTTTTTTTATAGAAAACTCTAGATTAATTACAAAAAGATGAGGTATACCGACATATCGGACTTCGTAGAGTGTAAGGCTTAGCCATGTGCGAACCCAATCTATTGTAAGATGTTGTCCAACTTGTAATTATTTTTCTTCATCGATCCATCCAGGTCTTACTATTAGTTTTTTCTGTTAAAAACTAAAAATTAAAATAAAGAGAGAACGTCCACTGTTATTTCCCAGAAAAAGATATCTCACCAATTAACTATCAATCACAACTTCAAATTTGAAATATGTGCTTAATTTCTCAACAAATCGGTTAGTACTGGCTTAATCAAGAAAATTGAGAACATATAAAAACACACTACAGTAATCGATTCTCAAACAGATATTCTAATTAATAGATAAGTTATTATAATTTAGTTTTCACCGATGATTTGTCTAGTCCCTAATCATCAATCTATTGGTTATGCAACACATCTAATGGTAGATGAGAACTATAGTAAATTAACCCCAAGAAATCTTTTGCTAGACGTTGTCATTTTCACAGAACAGTTATTTGGGTAAATATAAATTAGCATTTATAATAATAAATTTGCCATTACACATAACAGACATAAGCGACAATTAAAGGTAATAAATTAACATCAATATAAACCCATGACTCACAACAACAGAAATTAGCGTAATGCACTGCTATTTCTTCATAATTTATAACTTAAAAATGAAAAATGCGAATTCCTATCTCTAGTGAGAACCCCGAAATATTTGAAACTGCTTTTCAAAGGGACAACGGGCTGTGTTTCTACAAATAGTACCAAAATGTTAAATCAAAGAATTAGAGTTTTGTAAATCTAAATAATATTTAAAAATATTTTACAAAGTTAGAATTTATTTGAAATATTTGGATTTATTTTTAATTTTTTTTAATATTTTGGGATAAAATTACAAATCATTCTAACACCTTTATTTTTATTTCTTATCTCAATATATAATTAAACTTGAATGTGAGTTTTCATGTAGGTTAGGTTGTTGTAGGATTCATTCAATCCAATACCCCTTGGAGGGTAATGAATGGCAATGCTATAGCCAATGAAGTTCTAACTGAGGCTCGGCTATTGCTGTTACCCTCCTGCCATGATCAGAGCTTTAATTGCTCAATAACACCTTATCCACACACTGTCCTCTACAGATAACGGGGAAGATGAAAAGCATTCTTGCTTCGCCCCTTTAAGCCAGTCCTTATAAGGACTAAGTTTTCATGTAACGTATTGTACATGTACCATCCGTATGCTTAATTATCATTGTATGGAAGCTCTTAAGATTGGCTAAAATGTTATATATCAAAGACCATTATTGCTACACTATCAATATTGCAGAAACCTATTCTTGCTGTCATCAGGATGGTAGTGCTTTTTTTTTTTTTAAAATGTCCACTGACTACTTACTGGTCCTTCGATCAGAACAGAGCAAGCGATGTTACCTTAATTCATCCACCAATTCTGGGCAACATTTATAATCTTCTACGCGATGCAGAAGGACGCATTATTACCATCCATTGGAGATGACAGGGGAAGCATTTCTCCTCGTGAGAGTTTATTCGCAAACAATTACAAGAAACGAATAACTTTCCTCTGAGCATTGGAGCCATATCTATTACGTGCATCCATATCGTTATGTTAAGGAAGCATTGCATTGTCCACAGTGTTCAGATAACTCTCGTTCAATGTTCGTGGTACCACAGAGATTCCAGGCCAAACTAGGAAAAACAGGACCATACCATCACACTGTCAACCTCCGAATTTCTTTGTTGAGGTTATGCACTCTAGTAAGAAACGTTCACCAGGCATCCACCAAACCCATACCCGTCCATCTACTTGGTACAGGGGATAGCGTGATTGGTCCTCCATAACACAGGTTTCCAAGCTTCGACATCCCGTTGTACACGCTCATTGTAGCACTGAAGACGACCGCTGCATGTTGATATGGGTAATATAGAGCTTGCATATTGCAGTCCCACCATGGAAATCCACATTGTGAGCCTCGGTTCTGAATATTTTTGTACAAATTAGTGTTCCAGTCGATGCCCAGAATTCCGCATTCAATGTGTTGGCCGACGAAAATGGCAGTTTTGCATATTATCCTTCGTAGCACCCTGAGGTCACGTTCGGTGAATCCCGGTATAGTATCACTGATTATTGACCTGAAATGGTCCAATTTGTCAACAATCTGCTGATTCTGCAGATCCCTGCAACATGTCATCTTATCACAACGCCTCTTTCAAACTCCAGTTGCACTAACTAAGGAGCATCTTATTCCAAGTCATACCGGCTACAAACATGTGATTCGTTACATAGCACGATGCACCTTGCTCATGGGTGTGTCCTTTTACTTTTTTCCCAGCACTGTATAAAACAAGGTAAGAACATTAATGTAGGTAGTTGTGAAAAAGCAAATCCTTGTATATTGGATGAGAAAGATTATTATAATGACAATTTATAACCACTTTTTTTAACAAAAATATTTGTTTAGGTTACTTCCTCAAGAAATAGGCATTCTGGTACACACCCTAAATCCCCAAAACACAATATGTCTCCATGAAATTCAGCTTTGGTTTCAGGCGAATTTTTTGCTATTTATCTTTATTAGCAAAATTTATCAAATTGATTTGAAATGCTAATAATAATTTAAAACTGTCTGGATATAATTTTATTATTATTATTATTATTATTTTATGGGCAACTCCATGGAGTCCGCAAACTTATCGAGGTAGTAGCTAAACACTATTGGCAAGCAGTAACCAACATTTGCATAACTATCATACTCCTCCACCGAATTCATTCACCCGCAATAGACAGGCAGCCTATTGCACTCATTCACCAATCTCAAAGCAAAATAATCTAGTTTTCGCTCCTTTGCTGATTACACTGATACTCAGATACTCAATTTCCAGGGATGATCCCTAGTTTCCCCCCCCCTAACACACCGATACACAGACCGGAACTGAAAATTTCCTTCTTTTATATCCTATGAAAACCTTTCAGTAAATTATACCTCTCTATCATATCACCCCTTTTCCGCCTATCCATCAATTTCTGCAATTCACAAATCTTCACCCTATCTCAATAAGGAGAATTCCATAAACCTGTCACCATCTCTCATTTATTTGCCTCTGGACCCTCTCCACTTTTTCCACCTACTCCAAAAACCCATGTGACCATATCTGTGCACAGTAGTCCAGATATAAAGACTCATGAAAACCTGCTTATAATGTTGCTCTTCAATAATAACAAGATAATTCTAGGAGCTGGTTTTGTCACTGTTGCGATATGTTGCTGAATCTCAGCTTTCTATCTATCAACATCCCAAATTCCTGGCGTCGCCAATTTCGTGGAGTGTAGTTCTATCAATTGCCGGGTTGCCTGTTTTGTGGGATCAAAATCCGAGTCTTCGGGGGGGGGGGAACCTTGACACCTCCGTATAAGACTGGCTAACTCAACTTCGATTTTTCGTGTCCTAGATAGATTCGAGTGCAGTTCTTTCCACACAAATTTATATATCGAGTGTATCAAAAGATCGTCTATAACAAAATTAACACTCTTCCTACAAATTTCATTTTTCTAAGAATATGAATGAAATCTAACAATATGGACACATTTATTATATTTATACCTACCACCTTGTATGTCGGAATTTATATTAAAATAATATATAAATAAAATAACTCTTTCGTATTCATTATTTCTGAGATTCATCATTGTTTCTTTTATTATAATTAATAACAAATTTATATTATTGACTGGTATACTGTTTTTATTAAAATAATTATAATTTATATTTCATATATATAGTAACCAATATATTAATCAACATCTACCTAAACTGTTCATTTTTTACTTTGATAGATAACTCTGATACATTATGTCTTGGAATAATGTGTGACTCTTTTTTTTAGCACCGATCTGGTCATACTTTCCACCAATCGAAGCGTATTCTACACTTGTTTACATTAAGATGACTGAAGCACTTTGGGACATTCTTCCTCCATCTTCCTTCATTCGATCATAGTTCATGAACAATTGTTGGATATGCATGGTATATTCTACAACCACAACGTTCCAGTACTTCTTAAATATGTTTAGGTAAGTTGAGATAGACACTATTTGCAATAGCTGTATCCTCTTCAATGTCTGGTTGTTTGTTTCCACGTTGGACTGGCAGAATTTCCGTACCACCCTTTGACCCATCCAGCGGTGTTAACCATTTGATTTTTCCATGAGTATTTGCCTAGATTTGTTTTCTATCCTATTTCTATCTTCTGATAGTTTGGCTATAGCTAATTCATAATGTATATAGCTAATTATGTACATTAAACAAGAACATAATTTATTGGTATGCATAATCTGTTTCTCTTATATAACAATAAAGGTCGCGCATGACTAGAAGTATGTGCATGTCAGCATGTTTTGCTGTAAAAATTACAGGTTGTATTATACCAATGTTTATCTCAACATAAAGCAAGTCAGACTCATTAAATCACGTGACTCAGCTTTCATAAAATTTTTTCATTGCTTTCATGCTCAATTTCACTTAGAATTGCAGTTGCACAAACAAAAAAAAATCGATCAAATTATTTACAATGAAAATCTTTAAAATTTGTCTGAAAGAAGTCTATCCGGGCACATGTTTGAAAGAGGGTTTCAAATACATCAATGCTAAATGAATGTTTTATTCTAATCATAAAAATAAACAGAATGTATCGTTAACGATAACAAAATTTAAATGCTTTCTAATAAAATTTTAAAAACAAAGCTATGCTGTTGATCATAATAGTCATAATTCATTTGTATCGGCAATTTAAATTTAAATTCTTGTGCAGAAACTGCATAACGTAAGTAGTCACACATCCTGTCGTGTACAAAAGAGGTCTTTTCCCCAACGACATAAACCCATTTCTTTGATAATAAAGCAATCACAGAACATTTCGCCCGTTCAAAACAAATACGTGTCCCTATCATTCAGTGAGAACATTGCCGTAAACTACTTCATGACTTAAGCTTTAAAAAATATTTTATACTTTTTAAAAAAATATTTTGCTGTTTCATATCTTTGTCATTCACTCCAGAGAAAATAAAATGGGCAAGAAATATATTCCAGAGAATAACGATGTTAGATTATTTTATGAATGAAAGATTATATCCCAACTGTGTTAAGAATTCGAGAAATTCGAATTATCGTACTTGTTCTTTTTATATATGAAGTGGAACTGCATTTAAATCTACTGTAAACTGATTTCTATTTTTATCGTTGGACTAAATCTTCAGTGTATTTGAACAGAAACGAAATGTTTTGTAAAAACTACTAAAAGAGATGATTCTCATCTCTAACTTTCTCCCACTTTTTGAAAGATGTATGCAATTTTTTCCGTCTACTTAAACCACGCGTTATTCTGCCATTACAGTTCCATTATAGCTTAATGTAGCACGCCTAACTCACACTATCACCATTTGTTAAATAGCTTGTTACATTAATTTAACGGTGTTAGGTGTCTCCCCTCTAGTGTTTAATAAAATGGCTTTAACAGACTTTACAAGAATCTTCTCCTGGAAGAATTAAAATGTCAAATAAGCCCGAAATCTGAAAATAAGGATTGCACTTCTGTGGCTAATGGATTTCTTACACAACAATATAGGGGGCGCAAGTGTTGTCAGATTTACGGATATACCAAGAGGCCAAAAAAAGGTTTTTAAAGCCTTGTTGCTGCATCCTGTATTTCCATTACTGCATTTCCTGGTGTACTTAAGTCTCTGCATGAACAGTGAACATTTGTTTTATTTTGAGTACATCGAAAAGTGATTAAAATCTACAAAACATGCATTTACTCCTGTTATTCAAAGAGTATAAATTGTAGCTGGGATGATTAGGAAGAGATCGAAATCGGCCTGGGCTATCCACATACGTAGAAAGTGTTTAAGAAGTTAATTAAATGGCATATCTACCATTTACTATTCTGAATATTACAAATACATTAGCTGAAATCTTAGACTGCAGAATGCCATTTCGGCAACACCATAGTACTACCCAGCAAATCCATAGAATTGTGGAATATATCATCACCAGCTACAACTGGCGCCAGTACACAGGAGCTGTTTTCCTAGACCTATCTAAAGCATTTGATAAAATCTGGCATTTTGGACTCCTGCACAAACTTATCTCAGCCGGCATCTCACTAAAAATGGTTCATCTAATCCGTTCATATCTTCAGAATAGATCAATGCAAGTTAAAATTAACGGTTCTATATCGTCCCAGCGCCATATCTTTGCTGGAGTGCCACAGGGATCTCTACTGGCTCCATTGCTGTTTTCTGTATACATGTCAGACATCCCTCACAATCCGATGACTTCCATTTTAGCGCTGTATGCGGACGATACGGCAATACTAACCAGATCCCTCAGACCCCACTTCGTTACTAGAAAGCTTCAAGAAAACATTCTAAAGCTGGAGGGTTGGTTCTCTAGGTGGAGATTGGAAGTCAACCCCCTGAAAAGCTCAGCGGTTCTTTTCTCAAAAAGGCCAATGTCTCCTGCAGGAGATGTGTTACTATTCAATACTAAAATTCCCTGGCAGACAGAAACAAATTACCTGGGTGTAATTCTCGACAAAAAGCTATCTTTCAACCAACATATCAAGTCTGCATGTGCAAAAGCATCTAAAGCCATAGCTCAGATTTACCCGCTAATTAATAGAAATAGCAAGCTCAGCAACAGAATCAAATTGCAACTTTACCAGATGACGATTCGTCCCATAATCACCTATGCCTCTCCAGCCTGGAGCCACACCTCTAACGCTAACATTATCAAGATTCAGCGTGTGCAGAACAAGTGCTTGAGAATGATTCTGAACGCCCCGTGGTATGTTAGAAACAGCCAGCTCCATAGAGACACAAATATTCCATATATTCTCTCTTATCTACAATCCTTAGCTTCCAAGTTTTTTCTAAAGACGTCCACACACCCCAATGATTTGATTCAACAAGCTGCAGCATATGAGCCAACGGACATATTCAAATATAGAAGACCAAAAACTATATTAGCCTCCTATAACGATGCATAATCTCCATGCCCATTCAGGGCGAGCAAACTGCTCGTAAATTTTACCCTCACTGTAACCACGACAGATAGCGGGGAATATGAAAAGCATCTTGCTTCACCCTTAAAGACATAAATGTCAATTGTCAATTGTCAATTGCAGAATGCCAGACTGGAAATTCCTCAAAAAGGCATCAAATTTCATCGGTTTAAATTTAAATAAATTTCATCAGTTTAAAAGCCTCAGTAAAATTAAGAAAACATATACAGGTATCCCTTGCTTAACGCGGGATTTGATTAACGCGGCGAAATTAATTGCTCAATCCCTTGATATACGCGGCAAGAGTTTTGATTAACGCGCCTTTAACCCTGAGGAGCTCGCTGCTGATCTGACAGATACATGCAAAATGTTTAATATAAATATTCTTACACAATTCAGTGTATAGCTTGGAGGTCATGAGTAGCTGTGCATTCATATGTTAAGAGTGATATTCTGCGCTGTTTTTTTTTTTTGCTGTCAGTTTAGTTTAACACATGTTATGTAAAGGTTTTGTGATATTTGACAGTAAATTGTATCTGAGAGATACCGCGACCTCCAATGCCAGTATAGTACGTTTAGTTTTTTTTTTATTCTTTGTTCAATAATTTCTAGATTGTAACTGAAAATAAATAAACCATCATGTATTACTGAAATAGAAAGCCAAAGGCTTATTTATCATACATGTCCTCTAGGAGATGTGCTTTACATTATGGAAAATACTAAGGAAAGTGGTCTGGATCTTACTCCACCTTTACTACGAGTTGCCCATAAGGTTGCTTATGCTTGCATCCGCCGAAACTGTTAGTTTCTATATATTCGGCAAGAAACTCTTGTAGTTTCTACATTCGGCTTTGAAATAATGTTGGATTCAATATCCACTTAATTTGTACCATCATGTATCCTATTTGCAGTGTTTTTTCTTTATGTTTTATTGCCTGTTTGTCGAGGTCTGGAAAGTCATTTTGCTTGTTATCGTAGAAACATTTATGCCGATAAGAAAAATACTAAAACTGTTCAAACGGCTCTTGATAACTTCTTTTGATAAAAATGTTGCAGTAAATAATGTAGGTACAAGTATTTATTAAACATTTACTTTGCATTCATTTTTTATCTTTCCTAAAAGAGTACCATATAAAACGAGTTGTTAATACAGTAATCGATCATGGACGAATTGTAATTTTTACCATTGATTATTAGATTTGATTAACGCGATTTTGATATACGCGGTAATATCGAGGGATTAATTAACCGCTTTAATCGAGGGATACCTGTATATATAAAATTAAGAAAACATATATATATATATATATATAAGTAGTGATCATGTATTTGGTAATGATATTAAACCAATTAATAGAAACTCTGGAAAGAAAACATGGTCCTCGATGACAGATGTATCAAGTTTTGTAGGCAATACTGCCTTCTACATACAAGAAATTAATATCCTTCTATTCCAATAGAATATGTTAACCCTATGAAGGAATTCTAACTGAAGCTGGCTTTTTAAATACGTTAACTACGATGAATATAGGTAGAACGTTTGCGGTGACCTCAGAGTGATGGCACTTTTAATGGGAATGCAGCTGTGCTTCTTCCATTACTGTTGCTTTTTTATGTGAGTGGAGCAGTTGGACAAAAGTCCGCTTTTATGAGATTAAGCCAGTTCGGCAGAGCTGAATTAGCTATTATGAGCCGAATAATCGAGAGGATAAAGAATTTATTGCCAGGAAAGTAAAGAGTGTCACATTATAAGAACTGAAAAAACTTCTCTTGCCACAGCGTTCATATTACATGCTGGTTGATGAAATATTTCATTAAGGCTTGACATAAGAATGGGGACTGTTTCACTTTTTAAAGGACAAGTTTCAAGGGAAAAAGTGATTTAAAAATTAAAGAGATTTGTATAGAACCGTTTTACGTTATACTAAAAAACAACACAAAAGGTTTTCGAAGTTTTCTATTTGTAGGAAGTTTCTTAAAAGTGATGATGGTGCAGTTGTCATAAAAGATAGATACAGGCATACAAAACAATGAAATTAAACGTCATCAAAATCCGCATTCTAACAGGAAAATAGTTGGATCTGAAGCTTTTTTCTCATAAGCTCTCAGGAAAATAGAATCTGGCTATAAACAAAAAATGGATATTTATTATCCTCTATAATAATATTATATATTATATTTATCTATTATGTATTTATCTATTATATATATATTTATCTATTATTTATCTATTATATTATGTATAGTATGATGTTCGTTAATTTCAAATTTTATATACATTTAATTTTGGTATTAAATTTTATTTAGTTTTAAATTAATTTTTATTTTGTTTTAAATTTCTAATAAAATTTTATTTACGCATAGACCTGTTTATTTACTTTTTAATTTTAAACACTTTTTACAAAAAATTTTATTTTTATTATATAGAATAATACAAAAAATGAAAACAACGAATTAAGTTAAAAAAAACCACAACATTGAGACATAATTATATAAAAATCTTGGTCAGATTGTATTCGAGGTTCAATTGATACTACAAAGCGGAAATTAACAAATGGAAGCCATCAACCCGCTTTGATGCCAGATATTGAAGGGCGTTTGGATATTGTCATTTAAAAACATGACAATATTCAGCCAATCGATTGGAAAAAAGACCTGAGTTCGATTCTCGTCACATGATGAGAGGAGTCTTTATATGAGCTTTTTAAGCTAAAGGTGAGTTAGTCGATTTCATACGGGGGAAGTATTTTCTCTCTCTCTCTCTCTCTCTCTCTCTCTCTCTCTCTCTCTCTCCAGGATTTGTCTGTATGCGGGATGAAAAACCGCATACAGACAAATCGGTCTTGAATATACCCAATTTAAAGACAAAAAGTTCCAAATATACTATTAGTGGTAGTAGACGCCGATGTGTGTAATTGATATGGAGTTATAAATGGAGGTTTATACACAACGCATAGATCTGTTTATTTATTTATTTATTAACGCATAGATAGTGTAGGTCGTGTTTTGCGTAGAATGGAGTACCCTCCCACGATGAGTTCATGGACTACTTGGAGATGTCACGTGGTAATAATAATAATAATAATAATAATAATAATAATAATAATAATAATAATAATAATAATAATAATAATAATAATGTTAACAGTTTGAGAACGTGGAAAACATCTCAAAATAAAATTAATCGACATTGGAATTTTGGTAATCGAGTTCTTTAAGTCATATCTCGGATAGCTACATTCTACAGACAGATTTTTGAAAACTAAACAATGCAGAATTTTAAAACGCCGCATAGAATACTGTGAAAGGCTTTTTGACATTCTAGAAAATACTGATATTGACTCTTATGATTTGGGAATTTTAAAGAGATTATATTGGTCACAAATAGCGTCAGTGTGTGTAAATGGAGAGGAAACAGGAGAATTCCCGGTGGAGAGAGGAGTCAGACAAGGATGCAAGTTATCACCATTATTGTTTAACTTTTATAGTGAACAAATGTTTAGAGAGGCACTTGAGGATGTAGAAGAAGGAATAAAAATAAACGGAAGAATCATTAATAACTTAAGATATGCGGATGATGTGGTAGTGATGGTAGAAAGTGAAAATGGGTTACAACAAATTATTCAAAGAATTGAAAACTCTTGTAAAGATTACGGACTAAGAATTAACACAAAAAAGACCAAGATAATGATAATGGGTAGAAAAATAGGAGATAATGTAAAAATAAGATGTGGAGGAAAGATTTTAGAAGAAGTGGAAAGATTTCAATATTTAGGTAGCTGGATCTCAGAGAAAGGAACTTCAGAGTTGGACATTAGAAATAGAATAGGCAAAGCTAAATCGGCATTTATGGAAATGAAGAGAATTTTAATAAACAAGAACACTAAAATAGGCGTTAGAATTGGAATAGTTAAAGCAACAGTTTGGAGTATTGCAAGTTATGGAAGTGAGTCATGGACACTAAGAAAGAGAGATATGGAAAGAATTAATGCATTGGAAATATGGTGTTATAGAAAGATGGAAAAGATTAGCTATAGAGAAAGAATATCAAATCAAGAAGTTTTAAGACGAGTTGGGATGGAAAGAAAACTGTTAAAGAATATTATGCAAAGAAAGACTAGATTTGTAGGACATCTTCTGAGAGATTCTTCGGGACACCTGACAAGAACTATATTACAAGGGAAAGTTGAGGGGAAGAGAAGACGTGGAAGACCAACTAGAGAGTGGTTTAATGATATCGTGGAATGGACTGGTTTAAGAATGATGGAAGCGACAGACAGAGAGAAATGGAGAAGAGCTGCTCATCTGCTGCAACCCTCTTGCTAGAGGATGCTACCGGACGACGACAACGACAGAATACTGATCTCCAACCTCACCAGTCTAAGGCGAGACAGACGGTGAGGTTTCCGAGAATACTGCAAACAGGGCTCAAATTTCATTGAACTGTCAGTAAAGTGGTTGATTATAACAATTTATTATACACCATTTATCAGTGTGTACTGATTTTAAATAGTATCAGAATATGTTATTCAACTCCAGCGTTATAGTAGAGAAATCCCATAAAGCAGAATACATTTTTTATTATAGATGAATTACGTGATGAAACTGTTGAAATGAATTTTTTTATATAAAATATGACTGCTAATTCATGTCTCATAAATGCGTATAACAGTTAACACGATAGCTAGGAATAGATAGATTTAGTTATATATAATAAATACTCCGTTTTTAGCAAACTTTGGTGCGCATTCTTCCCATCTCTGTTTTTTTTATTATGTTATGTTTATTTTTCTTCTTTGATATATTCGTTCAAATGTAGAGAAGTTCTTAAGATATCAAAGTGCCGATTAAAAGTCAAGTTACAGAAAACATATATCTGAGATGTACACTCAAAATTAATGTATGCATTTAGTGATTTTTGTGTTGTATGCTTAAAGAAATAAAGGAACCATCAATACTTGTGAAAATCGTGTCCAGTTTATTAATGGAAGCTTGAAATAAATTTTGTTAGACTTCCAAAAATTTGTATAGGGAGAAACGAAAAGGAAATGCATTGTCAGTCCAACAAGTCCAAAGTATTTTGTTTCAATTACACTTCCAAATATTGGATCACAGAGAATGGCAGACAGATGTCTCGTTACTATAGTAACCATAACAGGATGTCTTGTAACTGTTCGATGCTAAATAGTATCTATAATAGTGTGCTATGATCTAAGGAATGAAAATAATTACAATTATTCTAGGCGACCTTGAATCGGTCTAACACTGGATTCGAATCCATTTTATAGATGAATATTCTTGAACTCAACTACTTTGATTCTATTTTGCAACTTCGTTGTGACTAAGACATTTCTTTGACGAAGCGGCTTCATCCGGAATGTCCCGCCTTGATATTTTCATCTTCCAACAGTTTATTTTTCTTTCTTGAATTCATTTTTTTTTGATTGTGCAAAACCACACTGACCTCCGTTGATACGGTTTTAGGGATGTCCGTATGGTCTAGAGGTCTACTTTCCCAAGCTCAACTGAATTCTTCGACAAAACTTCACATAAAGGGGATGTTCACTCCGAATAAGTGAGAAATAATGACTTGTCCACCATGTACATAAACTCTTCAAAAGAACTCAAACTAAAAATGATTTGTGCACAAGAGAAAACCGGGTTGGTTTTCATACTAAAGATTAAAAGCTCACTTGTCATTTTTTGCTGTAAATCTTCCTACGAATCATCAAACTCTCTTTCTGTGACGTTTGGTAAGTAATAGCACAACGATACAAATAAAAAATAAATAAATAAATACATCAAACGATCAAATAAATAGAGTGGGTTTGAGCAAACTGCTGTTTATACTTCCAGCTCGACGTTTTTTTTTTGTGTGTGGACGTCTCTACAGAGGGCAGCACCGTTATTATCAGCCAGAACTCAGCCAAAATAAGGAAATGCACAGGCAGTTTCAGTATTATAACCCTGGGTAGTTTTTATAGCACGATAATGATGGTTTTGGTTTTCGAAAAATGTTTGTAATATCACAATACCGTGTTGAAGACGGTCATAGACTTCGTTACGTTGTCATCCTGAAAAAAAAATACAAATGTTAAACGATGCCTTATATTTAGAAAGAGATTTATTAATATATTAAAAATATTTTATTTTCTATTCACTGGTTCTTTTATTACACACACACACACACACACACACACACACACACACACACACACACACACACACACACACACACACACACACACGATAAATCCTCAATAGCAAACATTTACTGAAACTTTAAATCGAAATTAAAATCCAAAAGATATGCATTGGGGATGGGGGATGGGGATTCAGAAAGACCCCAGTAGCGTCATTTTGATATCTCTTAGGTTAGGAATTAATAAAAATGTATGAAGGCAAATAGTCACGTATATTTCATTAAAATAAAACAATGAACTTATAGCGAAACACATCATTGACAGAACAGTATTTTCACGAATTTATCTTTTGTTTTTTTCACATTCCAATCTTTACATGAACTTAAGAAGTTTGATAATAACAGAGTGATAGAATAATACTAATGATCGTTGAAAAAAAAACAGTTAAAACAGCATCGAGTAATCCCGTTTGTGTAAACAGAAGTTTAATTAAAAGTGGTTCGCTCTGGGCGAGCTATTACTTCTTAGAATTGCGACCTCATCTTGTATTAAAGCATAAAAAGTCATACCACAGTGTCTCAATACATTGCTCTGCCGAAACAGTCCTGCCTATTACATGTAAAAACCGTGGTCTTTGGGCAGGACAGAGTATGTCCTTACATAACCAGTAAGCGATGTGATTGAGATAAACGATTCTTCTTTCTCGACAAGCCCTTATTCGTAGATTATCCTGAGTGTGCTAGTAGGAGGGGCTCTTCTTCTTCTTCCCCATCTACCTTCCTCATCCATCGATCAGTATTCCCTCCCCCCTTTAATCTAATGATTTCGCTGCTTGTATTTGCAGGAACAGGGAGAGGATAATAATTTTTCATTCCTTTAATTGCTGCCTTGTAAAAAAGATAGCATGTACGCGAAAGGAATGCAATCAATAAAACTATTATAAACAATTCTTGCAGTTAAGGTAAAAATTAACTTTCAAAGCGATTGCAATAAATAGAACACATCGTTTAAATGCAAATGCTTGATTGGTATTTAATCAAGTGCTGGAATTTTGTTAATGTGGCATCAAGTTCATTAGAAGCTGTCAATTCATGTATTTTTACTCTCTCTCTCTCTCTCTCTCTCTCTCTCTCTGTCTCTCTGTGTGTGTGTGTGTGTGTGTGTGTGTGTGTGTGTGTGTGTGTGTGTGTGTGTGTGTGTGTGTGTGTGTGTGTGTGTGTGTGTGTGTGTGTGTGTGTGTGTGTGTGTGTGTGTGAAACAATATTACAAATAAACTTAAATGACTTATGCTTTTGTTCATAAAGAAAACACGAATTTAAGTAAAATTTTGCATGTAAGCAAACTATTGCGAGTTGTTAGATATGTCTTAACATATCACTTTTTTATTTATTTATTTTTAGTTCGATAACATGGTCTTGTTTGTACTATTAATTGTTCTTTGTAATGAAAAATCAAGAACCTTAAAAATGTTTGGAAAAATGTGTTGCAAAAAAAAAAAAAAAAGGTATGGCTGTATAAACTCATGCTCGACCTGAATACAAAACGACGTGCTGTTTTTCACTAACCTACTCAAAACGAAAGAACAAACCAGCACTAATCCAAAAAACGTAAGTGATTTAGTAGCCAGATATCTGACAATCATTTGCTTTCGAGAGATTGATAGTCCTCGCACTCAATTTTACGTAGTCCGAGGCTATTTTTGTTTAATAAAACATTATTACCTTTCCCTATAAGTTAAAATATAATAACATTTAATTAATTAGGTTTCTCTATAAGTTAAAAATGCATTTAGTTTATTACGTTTTCCTACAAGAAACATATTTAAACATACTTTATTCTTATAAGGACTGGCTTAAAGGGGAGAAGCAAGAATGCTTTTCATCTTCCCCGTTATCTGTAGAGAACAGTGTAGGGATAAGGTGTTATTGAGCTATTAAAGCTCTGATCATAGAAGGAGGGTAACAGCAATAGCCTAGACTCAGTCAGAACTTCATTGGCTACATCATTGCCATCCATTACCTTCCAAGGGTATTGGATTGAATGAATCATCACCGCATCTTAAAAAAAGTTCTTAAAAGAACTGGGAGATGGACTGAGTCTTTGACCCTTTATCCCGTCATCTGAATGAAGAAAATCTGTGTGGATGGGGTGTTATTGAGCTAAAACCTCTAGTCATGGCTCGGTAACGGCAATAGCCGAGCCTCAGTTAAAACTTCGTTGGCTACAGCATTGCCATTGTTAGGACAGTGTAGGGATAAGGTGTTATTGAGCTATTAAAGCTCTGATCATGGAAGGAGGGTAACAGCAATAGCTTAGACTCAGTCAGAACTTCATTGGTTACAGCATTGCCATCCATTACCTTCCAAGGGTATTGGATTGAATGAATCATCACCGCATCTTAAAAAAAGTTCTTAAAAGAACTGGGAGATGGACTGAGTCTTTGACCCTTTATCCCGTCATCTGAATGAAGAAAATCTGTGTGGATGGGGTGTTATTGAGCTAAAACCTCTAGTCATGGCTCGGTAACGGCAATAGCCGAGCCTCAGTTAAAACTTCGTTGGCTACAGCATTGCCATTGTTAGGACAGTGTAGGGATAAGGTGTTATTGAGCTATTAAAGCTCTGATCATGGAAGGAGGGTAACAGCAATAGCTTAGACTCAGTCAGAACTTCATTGGTTACAGCATTGCCATCCATTACCTTCCAAGGGTATTGGATTGAATGAATCATCACCGCATCTTAAAAAAAGTTCTTAAAAGAACTGGGAGATGAACTGAGTCTTTGACCCTTTATCCCGTCATCTGAATGAAGAAAATCTGTGTGGATGGGGTGTTATTGAGCTAAAACCTCTAGTCATGGCTCGGCAACGGCAATAGCCGAGCCTCAGTTAAAACTTCGTTGGCTACAGCATTGCCATTGTTACCGTGGATCACCGCATCTCTTTTTTTCATCTTCCCCGTTATCTGTAGAGGACAGTGTAGGGGTAAGGTGTTATTGAGCAATTAAAGCTCTGATCATGGCAGGAGGGTAACAGCAATAGCCGAACCTCAGTTAGAACTTCATTAGCTACAGCATTGTCATCCATTACCCTCCAAGGGTATTGGTTTGAATGAACCAAATACCGCATCTCACGGTGGATTGATTCACCTCCCACAGATATCAAGGAGTGGTTTATGGTGGAGCGGAGTCCAGTAAAAGGCAAGTGACTATCAAAGAGTGGTTTATGATGGAGCGCAGCTCAGTAGAAGGCGGGTGACTAGTGGTATGCCCACCGCATCTCTGGATTTAAAACATAATAATAATAATATACTTATTTAAGAAAAGAAAAGGTGTATTCGGCATGTTTACGGAAAGAGTTTACTTAGAAACTGAAATTATTATAAACGGGAACAAAATAAAATGTTATAAAGAGCATTTAATTTCGAATAGCGTACGTTGTTTTATGGTAATAATGCTGTGCAAGATATGTAAGAAACTTACTTTGGTACAAGAATCCATGAATTCATCAATTGTAACAACGCCATCTTTATTGAGGTCAAGTTTCTGAAATTAAAATAAACAAATTAATAACCTAAGCATATAACAAAGATGGATTAATTGATGACAACTGAAACTTTCAATTCTTTCTGATTAGCTCCTAAAATTGGCATAAAATCTATATAAAAACTACATCGTGGAAATGAAGCATCGCAAATCCTCTAAAGTGAAATTTATAAAGTAATATTTATTATGAAAAGAATATTGATCAAAACAAACCATACCTGTGCATTTTTACTTTCATGCTATACAAGTTTAGTTACTGTTTAGGATTTTTATTACTTATAATGAATCTGAAAACGATATAAAATTGACAGCCAGAAAAGAAGTAAGTGAGAGATGTATATAGACCTCAACATAACATGAATATAGGACTGAAAAAAATAGGAACGCAATCATAATGTCGGCGTTCATACAATTGACAATTATTCTTTAAGGGTGAAGCAAAATGCTTTTCATATTCCCCGCTATCTGTCGTGGTTACAGTGAGGGTAAAATTTACGAGCAGTTTGCTCGCCCTGAATGGGCATGGAGATTATGTATCGCTATAGGAGGCTAATATAGTTTTTGGTCTTCTATATTTAAATATGTCCGTTGGCTCGTATGCTGCAGCTTGTTGAACCAAATCGTTGGGATGTGTGGACGTCTTTAGAAAAAATTTGGAAGCTAAAGATTGTAGGTAAGAGAGAATATAGGGAATATTTGTGTCTCTGTGGAGTTGGCTGTTTCTAACACACCACGGGGCGTTCAAAATCATTCTCAAGCACTTGTTCTGCACTCGCTGTATCTTAATAATGTTAGTATTAGAGGTGTGGCTCCAGGCTGGAGAGGCATAGGTGATTATAGGACGAATCGTCATCTGGTATAGCTGCAATTTGATTCTGTTGCTGAGTTTGCTATTTCTATTAATTAGCGGGTAGATCTGAGCTATGGCTTTAGATGCTTTTGCACATGCAGACTTGATATGTTGGTTGAAAGATAGCTTTTTGTCGAGAATCACACCCAGGTAATTTGTTTCTTTCTGCCAGGGAATTTTAGTATTGAATAGTAACACATCTCTTGCAGGAGACATTGGCCTTTTTGAGAAGAGAACCGCTGAGCTTTTCAGGGGGTTGACTTCCAATCTCCACTTGGAGAACCAACCCTCCAGCTTTAGAAGATTTTCTTGAAGCTTTCTGGTAACGAAGTGGGGTCTGAGAGATCTGGTTAGTATTGCCGTATCGTCCGCATACAGTGCTAAAATGGAAGTCATCGGATTGTGTGGGATGTCTGACATGTTTACAGAAAACAGCAATGGAGCCAGTAGAGATCCCTGCGGCACTCCAGCAAAGATATGGCACTGGGACGATGTAGAACCGTTAATTTTAACTTGCATTGATCTATTCTGAAGATATGAACGGATTAGATGAACCATTTTTAGTGAGATACCGGCTGAGATAAGTTTGTGCAGGAGTCCAAAATGCCAGATTTTGTCAAATGCTTTAGATAGGTCTAGGAATACCGCTCCTGTGCACTGACGCCAGTTGTAGCTGGTGGTGATATATTCCACAATTCTGTGGATTTGCTGGGTAGTACTATGGTGTTGTCGAAATCCAAACTGTTCTTTAAGGAGGATGTTTAGGTTATTTACTGAGGTTTGGAGTCGTGAGAGGATGACCTTCTCTGCAACCTTACCCACATTGGAGATGAGACTGATTGGACGATAATTCTGCGGTAAGTGTGGGTCTTTGCCTGGATTATGTATAGGAATCACATCAGCCATTTTCCAGGTGGAAGGAAAATAGTGAAGTCTTAAGATTGCACTTATTATACTGGTCAGATGCACTATTGCTTTTCGAGGCAGCAGCTTGATCACCCTTTTTGAGATGCTGTCTGGTCCAGGAGCTTTATTGTTCTTAAGTTTTTTAATAATATCATATAATTCAACAGGTGATGCGGGTGCAATATGATCGGAACTGGTGTCCGGGAGGTTTAGTACATGCCTAACCTGTCTGTGGATTTTGTACAGATGATTGAAATCAATGTTGTTATAAGAAGGTTTGCACTGATCCTCAAGATTTTTAAGTATGGCTTCTGCCTTATCTGCATCTGTGTGGACTAGGCCCTGGTTTGAGATTATAGGGGGAGGGATCTGGTTTTATTTTTGATATTTCTCAGTAGGCCCCAGATAGAGTTATCAATAGGTGAGATAGAGGCTAACTTTTTATCCCAAACTTCGTTTCTATGTGTTTTAAGTGCATCTCTTACTGCTCCATTCAATCTGTTAAGCACTGTCTTATCCTGAGGTGCGCGAGTGTTATGAAATCTCTTCTTAGCTCTGCTCTTCTCTCTGATCAGGTCCATAATGTCCTCAGGCAAACGATCAGGCTTGGGAACAGGTTTCTGGTAGGATGCAACCATTATAGCGGACTTAATCTGTTGGGTGAGGCTAGTCACTGCAGATTCCACATCTTCTGGTGTGCATATGTGAGGGACGGGTCCTATTTGATCCCGAAGTGCTTTAGACAATCTCTCCCACGATATGCCTGAATGAGAAGGAGGAGACAGGCATTCTTGTTCTCCCAATTGCAGTAGAATTGGGTTGTGATCCGACGACAGCTCGTTTAGTGATGAAAGGCTGTACTGGAATTTAATGTCTTGCAGGATGGCTATATCCAGGATATCAGCAGTGCCAGATGTACTGAGATGAGTTGGTTCGGTAGGTCCAGCCACAACAGCATCGTTTAATCCTGTGTAGCTAGAAAGGATGCGACCATTTTTGTTGGTAGATTTACTGTTCCGAGCAGGATGCTTTGCATTGAGGTCTCCAGCAATGATGACCGGTCCTTTTACTCCAAGGATGGCATCCAGATCTGAGGTCAATAATGTCTTTAATGGAGGGTTATATGCAGAAAAAATTTTGAGGTTTCCAATTGAGTTTGTGAGAACATTGATTCCTGTGATTTCGAGGTTGGTGGTAGTAGGGTTGGTTATTGAGTGATGATTGATATAGTTTTTGATAAGGGTGGCTGTACCTCCACCTCTATACCCAAGCCTGTCGTTTCTGTAAATCTGATACCCTCTGATTTTCAGGGTGTCAGCAGGCCTCAGGTGAGTTTCATTAATTAGCAGTATATCTGGGTTGTATCTATTATTAAATTCCTGGATTTCTAACAGTTTGTTTTTAATACCGTTGGCATTCCAACCGATGATCCTAAGAGAGTTTGGGACGATTTTTTTCCTATGCATCAGAGAGTGCAGATAATATGGATTGGGTTTGCTGTAGGAATATTTTTGTGACACTTAAGGATGGATTTGAGTTGCTGAAATCCTGCAGCATGTTTGCAAGAGAAGAGGTGATAACAGCTGATAGATTTGAGTGTGGATTATTCCGGTTCTGGGTTTGTACTATCTGATTGGAGCGGGCCACATCAGCATATGTTCTTACTTGATGTTGAAGATTCGTTTTCTTAAGGGGCTCAGTTAATGATGGGCGAGCACCTGTTGTCATGTATTCACTCTTGGAGAACTGAGTAGCCTGAGCTTCAGGAACTCTCGCACTAGATGACGAGGTAGATTGATGACATGTATCATTAAATCTGTTTTGGGGGTGATGTATACACCCTCTATAATTAGCAGGGTGAGGACCCTCACAATTAGCGCACTTAGCCGGGGTGGAATTTGGCTTGGCGCAGGTGTTTGTGGGGTGATTCTCGCCACATTTTAGGCATTTGAACTGAGCTTTGCATAGCTTCTGGGCATGGCCAAATATTTAGCATCGGTGGCACTGCCCAGAAGATGATTTCTTTCTCAATGGTTCTGGGGTGATTTTGAGTCCACAGATTGATTTTAGATTATAAATGTCTTTGTAAATGTTATGAATTTCTACTAAAACTAAAGGCATAGGTGTCTTATTTGATCTAAACATTCTAGTAACCTTTATGGGGGTAGTTCCTGTAGGTTAAAGTCAGCAACTATTTCATCTGTGTCAATATCCTCGGAGACTCCACGTAAGACTACTTTCAGATTTTTTTCGGAGGCAAGTGAAAATGTGTGATATTGGGTTCCTCTAGTGTCCAGTTCCTTTGTAAGATTTCTATAGTCAGCCACCGTGGTGGGCTGGATACGTATTCCCTCGTCTGAATTTTTAGCAGACGTATAACGAATCTGTGAATTAGCCATGATGGTTCTGAGTGATGACCATCTCTGCTTTTCCCTTAGGATAATCGGTGGCACCTTTTCATTGGGGGAAACAGAGGGATCTGAAATGAGAACATCCTCGTCCATACCAACAACATTTGTTGACTCAGCAGCAAGAATTTTTCTCTTCTTACGTGCGTGGGTTTCTTCTTGATCAGAAGGATTAGAGGTAGAGACAACTAGATTGAGTTTTTCCTCCATTTGAGGGGAGTCTTCATTTTCCTCAGCATCGACTTCAGGTGAGGAATACAAATTTAAGTAGCCGGGCCAATCCCGTTCAAACTTTTTGAGGAGCTTTTTAATAAAACTGAGTGCTAGCTTTTTATCGAGTGACTCGATAATAGTGTCGGGGTCAATCATACTAGTAGGCCATGTCAGCTTGAACTTCTTTTGGAGATTATCAATGAGTTCAAGAGCTGGCTCTTTATCGAGCAAATCAGTGAATACGTCTAGGTCAGGTACGCTCATATCGATTTAACTGCGTATATGCGTTAATAAAATATCCCGCAGGTCTGAAGACCTGCCAGCAGAAATTTTTGTAAAATATCCCGCAGCCGCAAAGGACTGCCTGCAATATCAAGCATAGGCGTGTCAACCAGCAATAAGATGTTAAAATACAACAACAATGGCGATACTAATGGTAGTAGGCCTAGCGTATCGCCTTTGTGAAGTCAGTTGACTTACCTGAATAAACCAGTATGGAAAATAAAATGCCTGTTTATGGCAGCAGCAAATAACTGATATTACTAAAGAATAAGCATAAAACTCTAAAAACTTATCAGTCAAATTCACAATTCACCATTAAAAATACACGACACGAAACACTAACACGCGAGCTGCCATCTTCAGTCATCCTCCACTACCTAATCAGATCTAATCTACTCCGGCGTTCATACACCATTGACCATTGATGTTACTGACAGGATGGGTGAAGCACAAGTGCTTTTCATATTCCCCTTTATCTGTAATGAGAGTTATTTGGGAATGGGAGATTTGTGAGCAATTAAGCTCGCCCTCTGAGGGCAGTAGTGTTAGCTATGATCAGTTGAGAGAAGAATAGCCTTCGGTCTTTTGTGTTCGTAGTAATCAGTCTCATTGTAATTGACAGCTTGCACGATTAGTGGGTTTGAATGTGAACTTGACTTCACGAAGAATTTTTCTGAAAGATCACGAAGAAGAGAGGAGATGTATGGAGTGCCGGTTTCTCGGTGAATTTGTGAATTTCTGATGAACCACGGTGCATCCAGGATCATCCTAAGGCATTTGTTTTGGATTCTCTGTAATTTTGAAATGTTTGATCTTGAAGTGTGACTCCATGCTGGTGAGGCGTAGGTAATGACTGGACGTAATACCATCCGGTAAAGAAGCAATTTATTATGTAGGTTCAATTTGCTCTTGCGGTTGATCAATGGGTAGAGCTGAGCTATGACTTTGGAAGATTTGGAACAAACGAGATTGATGTGTTTGTTGAAAAGGAGTTTCTTATCCATCAATACCCCAAGATATTTGGTCTCTGACTGCCATGGGATCTTTTGACCAGAGAGCAGGATGTCTTCTTTGTTGCAGATCTTTCTTCTTGAAAACATCATGGCTGAGCTTTTGAGGGGGTTTACTTGAATTCTCCAGTTGGTGAACCAGTTTGCTAGCTCATTGATACTTCCTTGGAGTCTAGTGATTGCTAGGTGAGGGCTGAGCGATCTGGCTAGAATAGCGGTGTCGTAGGCATAAAGAGCCGTAGTAGTTTTTGGATTGAGAGGAACATCTGCCATGTAAGTTGTGAAAAGTATTGGGGTCAGAAGAGAACCTTGAGGTACTCCCGCCAGGATTTTGCGCCTTGAAGAAACAATTCCGTTGAGTTTTACTTGCATGCATCTTTCATTGATATATGAATATATGAGTTTCACTAGTTTAATTGGGATATTGTTTTCAATTAGTTTGAAGATAAGGCCTTGATGCCAGACCTTATCAAAGGCCTTGGCAACATCCAAAAATACAGCAGCAGTATGAAGGTGCCAGTTAAAGCCATGAGTGATATGTTCTGTTAGTCGGTGAATTTGTTGCACTGTGTTGTGAACTTTGCGAAACCCAAATTGTTCATTTGGGATTATTTTCTGTTGGTCCACTGCTGATTGTAGTCTTGATAGGATGACCTTTTCTGTTACTTTGCCAAGACAGGAAAGAAGACTGATGGGCCTGTAGCTTTGGGGAAGTTGTGGGTTATTACCAGGTTTTTTCAGAGGTATAATGTCCGCGACTTTCCAATCAGAGGGAAAGTATTGGAATCTTAAGATGGAATTGGTAATATTAACTAGATGAATTATGGCTTTCCGTGGGAGTAGCTTTATTATTCTATTGGTAATGCCGTCAGGGCCGGGAGCCTTTTTATTCTTCAGATGGGAAATGATATTTATTATTTCTGTTGGAGATGTGGGGGTGATGGTTTCTGAATCATCCTTAAGCTGACTTAGTGCATTTCTAATTTTACGATGAACTTTGTAAATAAGATTGATATTTAAGTTTGCATAAGATGGGCTGCATTGATTTTCCAGATTGTTAATTAGGGCTTCTGCTTTTTCTTCATCTGTGTGTGCAACTCCAAGATTGGTCTTTAAAGGGGAAAGTGGTTGTCTTTTGGTACGAAGAGATTTTACAAACTTCCACATGGAGTTATCTTCTGGGTTGATTTCTTTCAGTTTGGTTTCCCATTTGGAGTTTCTGTGGACCTGGAGGGCTTCTCGAACCTGTCTGTTCAAAGTGTTTAAGGTTGCTTTGTCCTGCGGGGCTCTGGTGTTGTGATATCGCTTTCTGGCCTTGTTTTTGGCTCTAATCAAGTCCATTATCTCTTCTGGGATCTTAGAAGCGTGGAAGACAGTGGTTTGAGTGACTGATGCTATTGCTGTGTTGATTTGCCTAGTTAAATTGTTTACAGCTTGATCTATTTCTTCTTTTTTACGAATGACAGGGGGAGGACCGATGTGGATTGGAAGAACCTTAGAGAGTTTGTCCCATGGTATGAAAGAATGATGGGGAGAGAGTTGGTCTTGAAGTCCTAACCTGAGTAGGATGGGATTATGATCTGAGGTTAAGCTCTTCTACTGTCTCCAGCTGGTATTGATATTTGATGTTTCTGAGGATAACTATGCCTAATACATCAGAACTTCCTGATGGGCTGTAGTGGGTGGGCTCAGTGGGTCCAGCTACTATTGATGAGTTGAGTAATGTGTAGTTATAGGCGTTCATACAGTTTCGAAAAATTCAAGACCATAGTAGACCATATTAGAAACGATGAGGTGTGTGAAATTGAATTTCGTGTTTTTAAATAAATAAATAAATAATTGGAATTTTAAGTTAATGGTTTATTGTCGAAAAATATTTGTAATTAAATAAATATTTGGAATTAATATAATAATAATATTAATATTAATATAATAAATCGCTGTTAGTAGTCATCAGTGTTGGTGATAAATAGCTTATTAGCGGTTAGTAAGTCAGAAGTTTTTCTGAGAATTACGGAATCAAGACTGTTATATTTTTTTATTTTATTTATTTATTCATTTATTTATTTTTGCTAACTTAGAAAGCGTTTCTCATTTGTAAAACGCTAATTAAGCTGAACTGAAAAGAAAGTTGAAGGTAAAAAAAGGGGATGAGGAGGAGGAGGTGGAATTAAAAGTCAGTGATTTGTAATCGTCAGTTATGAATTCTAGCACATATCAGAGGATTCAGGTCATCCATATACTGCATGCATTTATCCTAGACCAGAAAAACCTTTATAAGGCTTATGCAGACATATGCGGGTTACTTCGATATTATTTCATCGAAAGTCGATTTTTTTTCTTCATGTCAAAAATTTTCATCCATCCATCCATCTTCGTCGTTCTTGGTCTGGTAAGCAGGGATTTGGTCCTGAAACCTGAACAGGTCTTAAGTTAGCCATTCAGAAAAGTTGCACACTCACACAATAAGAGTTGTCAGCATTAGAAACACGAAATGGAAGAGTTGTTTACCATATTCTCATCGCCTTCTCGTCTAATATGTGCTGGAAATGCACGGAATAAAGTTTCCGTAACGAAAAGAAATCTACTTCCTGCTCACCGCCAAGCATTAGTGCTAAAAGTCTTACTACTTTTTTTAATAATAAAAAGGATTAGAGAAAAATATGTAAGAAGTATGTAGATTTCATCTCTGATACTCTCTGTGAAGGGCAAAATAAATTTTATTTCTACAGGATGCAATTTTTATTTTTTTCGACTGCTTTCAGAAAAAAGTTCGGAAAGCCGCCGATAGAGGGAATATGGCGCTAATGTAGCCCAAGAAGCCGAAAATATGCATAAAGAAAACTGGTTTGCTGGCATCATAAGAACTATAAAGTGAAGAAATAAACGCATTCCTATTGATAATCGTGTTCAACATGCACCTCGTTTTACGTTACCGCGAGTTACTTTGTAAAGTGATTTTTCCTTTAACGAGTGCAATGCATCGGCAGCTCTTCGTGAGTTTAGAACCCACCAAATCTTGTATAAAGGTCCTCTGTCTGTTAGAACATTCTGAAATTTGAAGAAACAGGATCTTTGGAAGTTCGACCTGGCAGAGGACGGAAACCAGTTCCACCACAGGTGATTGAAGAAGTTGCCACCATGATCGTTGACAGATCACACGAAGTTGTTGATATTAGCAGCGCTCGTGGAGTAGCTCGACAATTGAATATGCCTTATTCCACCGTATGGAAAGCCATGCTCAAAATTATTACATTTTATCCATACAAGATCAAACGTATAGAAGCTGCTACACGATGATTACCATAAGCGACTGACATTTGCTGGGACCTTTCTGGTCAGATTGGAAGTCGACGATGCTTGATCTTGGAAAATTCTGTGAGGAAACGAGGACATTTTTATCTCAGCAAGGACTCTAAACACCGAAAGGTATCGAATTTGGGCTTCGGAATCACTTCACGCGCTCCAGGAATTCCCATTACATTCACTGAAAATTACCGTTTGGTGTGGCTTCACAGCAGATTTTATAATAAGACCATTCTTTTTTGAAGACATCACTCCGATAGGACCAGTAATTGGTTCCGTTACCGCACGGAAATATAGCAATATGCTGAACAGTTTTGTTATTCCGCAACTTCAGAAACGACGAGTCTTGACGAGATCATTTTTACTCCATGAGAGTTTTGTTTGTGGTCATATCTGTCGTGACAGTGTCTCGAACTTGGCAGCCTTAAAGGACAGCGTATCACGGACTCCACGAACATGTTGCGTTCTCCTGTTGAGAATGCTGTGCCCAAGACGCAATTTTTGGTCCACGAGAAGGGTGGTCACATTGAACCAGATCCTGTTTCCAAGGGTGAACTCAAGGTGCTCAAGCTCTACAAGTCTGTGACAACACTTACGCTCCAGTAACTGTAATACCGTAATTACACTGCTAAGTTAAACTGATATTAAAATGTTTATTGCTATGTTATCATAAGTTTGACACATCATCTTTCATTTCAGTTTAGTGTTTGCTATTCATTTGTCTGTCTATTTTAACGCTTTTTTTTTATTGTACAACGCCATATTTCCCCCTATCGGTAACTTTTCGAAAGTCTTTTTTTTTTCAATGGAATCCTTCGCATGTCTTGATTAGTCTTTCTAACAAATTTGATGATATTCCGGTTGTTAGATCGAACTACATAAGGCTCTGAATAAGGGAAGTTTAATTATGGCCACCCTGCATATCTCTCAAGGTATACAAATATCTATATCTGTCCGAAAGATACAGATATTTGTATCTCTCCATGTTATGATAACATGTATTACAAAAAGAAAATAGACGAACTTAAAAATGAAAACAAATGTGTGGGAATTGTCTTGACGCCTGTTTTTTTTTTTTTTTTTTTTCCATTTCTTGAATACATCATGTGGACGAAGCATTTAATAGATAGAAAGTGGGTTGGATCAATTCATGAGAATATCATTCTTAACCAGTCATCAATACTATTTCAATTTATAATTAAATAAATTAGCAAGTTATATTAATTAAATTAGTTAGCCAATGAAGTGAACAAATGTTGAATGAATTCAGCTAATTTCATTTTTCGTTAATTACACAAATTTCTTCAGTTATCTTTGGATAATTGAAGTAACATAATTTAATTATCTTTAGATAATTAAACGAAATATTTAAAATAAATTAGAAATTTTTAGGCAATTTTAATCCTTCAGTATTTTGTTTTATTTAAAATAGTTTAGTAAAAATATTAGTGTTAAAAGAATTTGAATTCTCGGGACACCTTTTTTATTTATCATAAAGTTTAATTAAAATAGTCGTGTGTCTTTAAAAGATCAAGAATCCAATACCCTTGGAGGATAATGGATGGCAATGCTGTAGCCAATGAAGTTCTAACTGAGGCTCGGCTATTGCTGTTACCCTCTTGCCATGATCAGAGTTTTAATAAAATAATAGCTCAATAAGGAAAATCAGTGGGAACTGGATAGTTCTTTTTAGGACTTCCAGGGTAACAATTAGCAATGCTGAACCAAGGAAGTTAACTGAGGTTCGGCTGTTGCTGTTATCCTGGGTGATGAGTTTTTGAGTTTGCTCCCTTAGGGTTTTTGCCTTAAGGGAGCACCTTGAGTCTCCGGGGAAGGTGTTCTCCGGCAGGGCCCGCTGAGGGGTTCTTGTCGGTGAATTATTTTCCTCGGAATTTGAGCGGTTCTGCTCAGGAGTCGGGGTGCTAGGATGGGGCGGCCGACACTGAGTGGAACCAACGCTGAGCGGTTCTGCTTAAACGGGGAGCCCGTCGGGGTGCTTGGACGGGGCGGACGTCAATGAGTGGAACCAACGCTGAGACATGGACGGTCTTTCGCCCACTATGGAGTGGCCTAGAGATCGTCCGATTTTTTGAGATTTTACCCTTTACTTACTAATCAGGGTAGCGGATAACAATGCTGTAGCCAATGAAGCTTTAACTGAGGCTCGGCTATTGCCGTTACCCAGCCATGACTAGAGCTTTTAGCTCATCATTCAGATGACGGTATAAAGGGTCAAGGACTCAGTCCATCGCCCAGTTCTTATTAGAACTAAGATCAGTGGATTTTTTTTTCTTTCAGGGAAGATGAGGATAGAATCCCAAAGTCCTTTTTAGGACTTCCAGGGTAACAAATGGCAATGCAGCCAACGAAGTTTTAACTGAGGCTCGGCTATTGCCGTCACCCAGCCATGACTAGAGCTGAAGATTACCCAGTGATCACGAGCAATGATATTGAGTTGTTAGCGAGATAGTGAAGTGAGGAGACAGTAGTTTTAGTGACGGATTATTCTCCAAGTATTGAAACCTTATTACAAAAGGAGCGTTTCTGAGTGTCAGAACTCAGAAAAACTTACTAAGGTAAGTAGCAGCCAATTCTCTATATAACCTAGCAATACCAAGACCATGGAAAAGCCCCCTAACGTTCGAAGAAGTTTACAGAGAGTTCCTAAGATTAGGATAACTCTTAAACGATAACTGACCAGGGAAGATAAAACTGTACGACACATCCCCCCCCGCAGCAGCCACAGACGACATCATGGACGACCACAACAACGAAGACGACACACACCCTCAACAAGACTTAGCACTTATACTTTGGCTCTTCATATATTTAGTAATTTTAGACTTAGCACTCTTGCCACAACCAGAAGAACAAGCAACGCTTACCAAACAGCAGAATCGCACACAGACTTCCAGAAAGGACAAAAGAAAAGAAAAATATCTAACACCACAGAAATATCCAAAACAAGAGAAACAGACAAAGGAAAGAATACCCCCAGTCATCCTAAGGGCCAAGGAACACTGGACATCGATCGCCACCGCTCTGAAAACAACAAGAATCACCTTCACAAAAGCAACAAACACGGAAGAAGGAATACGCATTCAACCTAATACATCGACAGACTACAGAAACATAACAAAATTCTTGGATAACAACAACCTACCGTATCACACATTCCAACTCAACAGCGACAACCATCTGAAAGTAGTGCTAAGAGGAATCACAGAAACAATATCAACAGAAGAAGTCACCATAGACCTAAATCACAACCCCACTAAGGTAAGCTGAATGCACAGAACAGACAAGACTCCCTACCCCTTGATCCTAGTCGAAATCTCAAAAGACCAGAAAGATATATACGACCTCCAAACCATCTGCGACCTAATTATAAAAGTAGAATCTCTGAGACGCAAATCCACAACAACACAATGTCACAGATGTCAGAAGTTCGGTCATGCACAGCGATGCTGCAGAACAGTATTCCGATGTGTACGAAAACACGCCACACTAGAATGCAAGAAACCACGCACCCAGTCAGAGAAATGTGGTAACTGCGGGGGCCCACACCCCGCCAACTACAGAGGGTGTACAGCACATCCCCAAAACCAGAAGATACAACCCCAAAGCAGCAAGCCCATACAAGAAAGCAGACCCACCCAACAAATCACAGCCTCCACAACAAACGGAAGAACATATGCAGAAGTTGCAAGACTAACCCAACAACAAGACTCCAAACCACCCACAGCAAACCAGCAAGACCAATCTCCTTAACATAACAAACTGCATAGGAGAGATGTTTGCAGAACTCCTACAAACTGACCCAACACAAGAGCCAAGGACATCATTCTAAAACACACAGATTTTATTCTCTGCAATCCTTAATGGATAAAAGCAAAATAAAAACCCCACTCTCTACAGATCATCAGCTGGAATGCAAACGGACTACCCAACAAAGCAATAGAACTACAGTAATTCGCAGCAGAAACCCAAGCAGACATCATCTTAGTGAATGAAACACACCTGCGTCCATCTGACAAGACAAGAATCAACAACTACACCATGTACCGCACAGACAGAACCTATGCAAGAGGAGGAGGAACTGCCATCTTCATTAAAAGAAGTATAAAACACAACACAATAGCCACACCTCAAACAGAAAACATGGAAACAACAGGAATTGAAATACACATGGAGAACACAAGCAGTATCATGGTATTTGCAGCATACATCCCCCCAAATAAAAAACTCCTAGAATCAGATCTAGACGAAATACTAAATGCAGGCAAAGCAGTAATCATAGCTGGAGATTATAATGCCAAACATTCAGTGTGGAATAGCAGAAACTCAAATATCAACGGAAGAATACTCGACTCTTATACTACTTCACGAAACATAGCAGTAATAGGACCCACAGAACCCACACATTACGGAGCAACCGGACGTCCTGATGTACTTGATATAGCTATATTAAAAAAACATAGCGCACAGCTATCAAATACATGCAGGCAACGAATTAAGTTCTGGTCACAACCCCATCATATTGCAACTAGGCACCACACAAGATTTAACGGAAAATACCTCCACCTTCATAAACTGGAAACAACTTCCCTCAGCCTTCCAGGAAATTCTTGGCTCAGTAACACATATAATATCCACTGAAGACATGGAAAAAGCAGTAAAAACATTTGAAGCAGTATCACAGGTAACACATACAGCCAAATGCGCACCACCAAGTAAACTCCTAGAGGACATAAAATGTCTTATCCGAGAGAAAAACAGGTTAAGAAGAAAATATCACAGAACACTGGATCCCGCAGATAAGCAGGCAGTTAACAAAGCTACAAACCAGGTTCGGTATGCCTTAAAGGATCACCGTAACGAACTCTGGAATAACAAAATACACCAATTAAACACAGAGAATCAATAATTGAGGTGAATGATGAGATCACTTCGTTCAAAACGTAACACGATGCCCCCAATCCAAGGAGAATATAGAATCGCCTACAATGATGAGGAAAAGGTAGAAGCATTTGCAGACAGCTTAGAAAGAAAATACAGTCCCAATTATGCCAATGTATATTTAAGCTTCATAAGAAAAATTCACACCCAAGTGCGTAAAATAACTCAAAACGCCTGACTCCAATCCAACAACAAATCCGTGTCACCAACAGAAATATATGACATCATAAGAAAACTAAACAACAAAAAGACTCCGGGTCCAGATGGTATAAAGAACAAGGTGCTCAAGCTACTCCCACGTAAAGGAGTTATACATCTGGTAGCCATCACCAATGCCATCCTTCGGCTAAATTATTTCCCAGAGCGATGGAAGCGATGGAGCAGTACAAACCTTCATATGACAACTTAGATTTCAATCACTTATATAAAATCCACAGACAGGTCAGACACGTATTAAAACTCCCAAATACCAGTGATGACCATATTGCACCATCACCTGTTGAAATATATGATATTATTAAAAAAACTTAAGAACAATAAAGCTCCTGGACCAGACGCTATCTCAAATAGGGTGATCAAACTACTGCCCTCGTAAAGCTGTAGTGCAGTTGACTATAATCGTTAATGCCATCTTAAGATTTTACTATTTTCCTTCCACCACCTGGAAACTGACTGATGTAATTCCTATACATAAGCCAGGCAAAGACCCACACCTACCGCAAAATAACTGTCTAATCAGTCTTATCTCTAATCTGGGTAAGGTTGCAGAGAAGGACATCCTCTCACGACTCCAAACTTCAGTAAATGACCTAAACATCCTCGCTAAAGAACAGTTTGGTTTTCGGCAACACCATAGTACTACCCAGCAAATCCACAGAATTGTCAAGTACATCACCACCAGTTACAACTGGCGCCAGCACACAAGAGCTGTTTTCCTAGACCTATCCATAGCATTTGACAAAATCTGGCATTTTGGACTCCTGCACAAACTTATCTCAGCCGGTGCCTCACTAAAAATGGTTCATCTAATCCGATCATATCTTCAGAATAGATCAATACAAAATCAATGGTTCTACCTCATCCCAGCGCCATGTATTGGCTGGAGTGCCGCAGGCATGCCTACTGGCTCCATTGTTGTTTTCTATAGACATGTCGGACATCCCGCACAATCCGATGTCTTCCATCCTGGCCCTGTATGCGGACGATACAGCAATACTAACCAGATCTCTCCGACCACATTTCATTACCAGAAAGCTTCAAGAAAACCTTCTAAAGTTGGAGGGTTGGTTCCAAATGGAGATTGGAAGGCAACCCCCGAAAAAGCTCAGCCATTCTTTTCTCGAATAGGCCAATATCTCTTGCAAGAGATGTATTACTATTCAATACTAAAATTCCCTGGCAGACAGAAACAAAATACCTGGGTGCAATGCTCGACAAAAAAAGCTAACTTTCAACCAACACATCAAGTCTGTGTGCGCAAAGGCATCTAAAGCCATAGCTCAGATCTATCCGCTAATTAATAGAAATAGCAAGCTTAGCAACAGAATCAAATTAAAGCTATACCAGATGACGATTCGTCCTATAATCACCTAAGCCTCTCCAGCCTGAGCCACACCTCTAATACTAACATTATCAAAATACAGCGAGTGCAGAACAAGTGCTTGAGAATGATTCTGAACGCCCCGTGGTATGTTAGAAACAATCAACTTCATAGAGATACAAATATTCCTTATATTTTCTCCTTCCTACAATCATTAGCAACTAAGTTCTTCCTAAAGACATCCATACATCCCAATGATCTAGTGCAGCAAGCTGTAGCATACGAGTCTACGGATTTGTTCAAATATAAAAGACCAAAAAGGAATGCTGTTTATCGGGTCTCAGGGCGGGCAAGTAGTTAATAATTTAAATACTGTCAAGCCACACACACACACACACACACACACACACACACACACACACACACACACACACACACACACACACACACACACACACACACACACACACACCGTTAACTGATAGTTCTGACTTTTACGTTTCTAAGCAGCCATAATCATGAGGATTATGGCTATCTCTTGGTGATAAGCTTAGAAAAATATAGGCTTCCTTGATGTCTTTTAAAACCATATCTCTAAATTTTATCATTTTAAACTACTTTTTTTTAAATGCGTATATTAATAGAAGGATCTGTCCGTTTACAATCAACTCAGAATTATCGGGAGTAGGAAACTTCGCTAAAAAAGCTACATTACCCAAGGAAAATCCTCTACTTTCTTCTGTGATTCTTAAGTAAACTTTGCTTAAAGAGACCTTAATAATTTCTACGCGCATGAGATTTAACGTAAATATTATATCAGAGGACTTAGAGTGAATCGAGCACGTCATGGACATTGGAAACAATTCACGACGTCAATTATTTACAAAAAAGAAAATCGCAAATATTAATAAGATTAAAATATTAAATATTAAAATGACAAGATTTTAACTAAATATTTTATTTCATTTAAATATACACATATTATTTACGGTTTTAGTCTATCCGTGTTCTGTCTCCTTTCTTCCTTTGGCTATTCAAAAATATGTTTGAGTGAATATGTTTTAGGTCAACAGAAACAGTAACTCAAAGATATCGTAATGTTTTAAGCAACATTGTTTATGTCTTATAGCCAACTGCAGACTTAGATAAAAGTAGGTCACATGCAATATTTTGTTCGTTTTAACTTCTCTTACAGGTTAATGTATTGTTAGTGTTCTTTCTACAAAAGTTGAACGTTTTTGAAGATATATATAAAATAGCCAGAGAAATGTTTAAAAGATTTCTTCTCTTTCCCCTAAATAAACAGGAATATTTTCCGAGACTAAAAATGATTACCTGAAACACTCTCTCCACATGCTCCCTAGTTGTCGTGTCTTCCAAGGCAGGTTCGACAGCTTTCCCCATTAAGTCATAGATGGAGCTGATAATCCGTCCCATTTCGTCTTTAGTGATGTAACCATCCCCATTGATATCGTACAGACTGAACACCCAGCGTAGTTTTTCTTGGAGAGAACCACGTGCAAGCACCGATAGACCAATAACGAAGTCCTGAAAACAAAACAAAGATATCATCTTAATGTGAAATAGTTGCAATAATACATAACTATTCATTGGGAATAACAGAATGCTTTAAGAAAGAACTGGAAAAAAAGGAAGCATAAATGTATGTTGTAATAGTAGCAACACTAGTAGAAAAATAAATTTCTAGTACTTTTCATTTCAACAACGTTAAAACTGTAAAAGATGGAAAAAAAATCAATATATAGGATCTTTTCATGACGTTGCCATACAGAACCATCAAATAAGCTCATTAATCGAAAAATATTTGATGGTTCTGTATGGCAAGGATATGAAAATAACATAATGGCAAGCCTTATGTTGCAACAACTGGTTGATATCCTTGGTTGAATTAGTTACATTAATAGCAGATTACGTCTCTCTCTCTCTCTCTCTCTCTCTCTCTCTCTCTCTCTCTCTCTCTCTGTCTCTCTCTCTCTCTCTCTCACCTGCAACATGAAGGAGACCCTTTTTTATATTGGAATGGTAACAGAGAGCGAACGTCAGTAACTATTTATTGTGAGTATACATCGTAAATTGTTACTGTATTATATATATATATATATATATATATTTTTTTAATTTATAAGATAATTCTAAAGAGTATTTTTGCAAGCTTTATTTTTTCATTAGATGATTTTGAAAATTTAGAATTTTTTGTAATTTTCTATATGATTATATTTTTAGTTAATACACCAATTTATATTGTTTATCATGAGAAATTAATTTCTTTCATAGAATGTTTTAACACAATTGGGGAGGATGATTGATTCATTCATCCCTTGGAGGGTAATGAATGGCAATGCTATAGCCAATGAAGTTCTAACTGAGGCTCGGCTATTGCTGTTACCCTCCTGCCATATCAGAGCTTTAATTGCTCAATAACACCTTATCCACACACTGTCCTCTACAGATAACGGGGAAGATGAAAAGCATTCTTGTTTCGCCCCTTTAAGCCAGTCCTTATAAGGACTTTAACACAATTAATTCAGAATCAAAGTGCTCCTCTACCTTCTGACGATCCGCCCCATGATGATATATGCATCTCCAGCCTGGAGCCAACACCAACATCCTCAGGCTACAGAGAGTGCAAAATAAGTGTTTGCGCATGATATTGGATACACCGTGGTTTGTAAGGAACGTACAACTGCATAGAGATACAAACATCCCTTACATCTACTCCTTCCTACTAACTACAGCAGAAAAATTCTTCTCAAAGATCTCTACACACCCCAACGATCTAGTTAAACAGGCAGCAAACTATGAAGAAACTGACCTCTTCAAATACAAGAGGCCAAAATCCATCCTAAATACTTGCAACAATGACTAATCTCCGTGCTCCCCCAGGGCGAGCTCTCAGCTCATAAATTTTTCCTTCAATTCATCCTGCCTATCAGACAACGGGGAATAAAAGCATCTTGCTTCACCCTTCTGGCCAATGATGTTATTTTATGTTAACACAATTAATCCAGTCCTTATAAGGATAAGGACTTTAATACAATAGTATATCTGTCATGAGATAGAAATTCATGTTCTTCATTAATGGTCACCAACAATGTTATCGTAATAATAAACAAACCGCCTAGATAAGATACTCTATGCGTGATTTTTCATGGCTGTATTAATAACGTAGAAATGTAATATCTATTAAGTATGGAAAGTACTACGCAAATGTAATATTCTGCCACTTGAAATGAGTTAACGTATCAAGTATGGAAAAAAATTCCTTGTACATCACGTGATAACGCAAAAGCGAATACTCCAAGGGCATATCAGAGTTGAATTGAAAGTTTATAAAGGATGATAAACGAACGGTTTTTATAACCCTCGAAGGCAATTTTCCGATAGTGTTTAGAGTCAAGCTGCCTTTCTGTAATGTTGCATACAAAGTATAACCTTGTAATATAAAGGCATTATGCAGATATTCGGTAAAATGTGAGTAAGGAGAAATCAACACAACACGAATCAGCCAGGAAGATCAATTTTAATGGCAAGTTTCCTAACATGAGATTTAACAACTTCCATAAAGAGCAACTTATCTATGCCATAGACTGCTCTTCATGATTTTCGCCATTTGCCTCGTTGTGCCTTATCTCCTGGTATAAATACCAAATTACCCCATGTCTAGCTCCTTGCTTTGTCTTTTATCGTCTTCTAGTCAATAATGCATTTTAAAAATTAACGAACCCATGCCATCTCAGAAAGGCTTGTATTTTCAAGATAACCAAAGAATATCCGAGAAGCACTTACCGTGAAAGTTATAGCTCCCGTATGGTCCTGGTCAAAGGTATTGAAAACATAGTGGGCATATTGACTGATGTCGGCTCCGCGGGGAAAAAACTGGGCATAAATTCCTTTAAAGGTATCTTCTCTTACCATACCAGAGGGACATTCCTAGTTTACAAAAGAGAGAATAAACAAAGATAAGAACAAAACAGGAAAACATACACAGTTAGTTATACAGCGTAAAATAAAAACATGTTACATCATCGCATAAAAAAAACTAATTGTACTATTTGTTTTACTGTCAGAGCACCTGCAGTTTGAATCGTGTAAATTATGTTATTAATTATTAGAGATAATTTATTGTTTTAATTAATAATATGCATAAAATACCATTGTAAGTTTAATTATTATTTTAAAATAATAAATAATTCTTGGATTTAAAAGTAACTTAAAATTATTATTTGAATTTTTAAACAAACCTTTTATTTATAATGATACCTAAGTTAAAAAAATGGCACAGACCGTTACTGATAATGATGGATGATCAATCGACCGTGAGATGCGGTGATTGATTTATTCAATCCAATACCCCTTGGAGGGTAATGGATGGCAATGCTGTAGCCAATGAAGTTCTAACTGAGGTTCGGCTATTGCTGTTACCCTCCTGCCATGATCAGAGCTTTAATAGCGCAATAACACCTTATCCCTACACTGTCCTCTACAGATAACGGAAGATGAAAAGCATTCTTGCTTCGCCCCTTTAAGCCAGTTTTTTTAAGGACTATAAGGATGAACTGTGAAATATAATATGATAATGATGAACTGTGAAATATAATCTTCAGTTCGGGATCTTTAAACAGTTTTTTCTTTATTTCTTAATCACACCAGAATTTCTAGAGAAACTATGTATCTGAATTATTTATTTCAGTAGAAATATGTTCCATTAGGATTGCAATCTAATGTTTTGCAATTGCAATCAATATGCTCGTAATTATCGGAATAAGGATATCACAAGACATATTTAGGTTAACCCCACAGTCGGATATCACAGATGGTGAGATTGTGAGAACGTGGAAACTGTTGGCCACGACAGCTGGTTATCCTGTTATCAGTAAAATTAAAGAAAAGGGGTCCTGTCTGAATCGAGTAACTTAAACCCTTCGTTAACACCTTCTATACTGCAGTAAAAAAGCATATCAGCTGTATAAAATATAAATAGTAAAGCAATAATGGAAGTCCTATTACTCTCACAGTAGTGAGAGTAATAGGACTTCCATTATTTTTATTATATATGTTTTTTTTTTTAATTTACTTGGGCACAGAGTTTCTCTTTTACTATAGAGATCCTGTATCTTTTTTTCTAGAGGAAAGTGCAAAAAAGAAAATAAATAAATAAATAAATAAATATGATGTTTGTGTCTGTGTTGCCATCAAATAATTTGTGAGGATTATAACCAATCAACATAAAAATATTTTAATCTTCGGGAACAAAATATTTATTAAGCATTTTGTTTATAGAAATAAAATCATTTGATATCAGTGATCTAGATGTCGCTTTGTAGTGCCTTGATAAACTAAATTGATATTATCATTTTGTTCAATTTAACATTCATTGTATATGTAGCCGCTAAGTAAAAAAATTGTTGGTCACTGAATGATAATTTTTTTATATTGTTAATCTACAAGTGATTATCCTATTATTAATGCCGAAGATTGCAAATACAATATATATATATATATATATCAACATGTAATCAATATATATATTTCCATCCATAAATAATCTTTCAGGGAATTTGGATGTTTTCATGTGATTTTCCCTAACCATCTTGGTTGTTTATCCGCCAATCATCTGAAAAGGCTTGCCCAGACTTATTGCAAAGTTTAAGGTAGTTGGCAATTATTTATTATGCGATTATCACAGAAATATTAACGTTGCGTATATAGTTATATCCTTCTGTTTTGAAGCAGTTGTTAAGAGCGTAACCAAACATGATTAATGAACTGAGCGGATTATAGAACAGTAGTAACTGTAGTTGAAATTCTGGAATTCAGATCACATGGTAATAATTAATGGATGTTAGCATTAGATACAGTATGATAGAAAACAATCTAACATTGTTCTAATTTACGACGAAGGAGAAACAGAGAAGTGTAGACCTGTGGAATGTTGAGCGTATGTGTACAAAATTCATTTAATTAAATAGCCGTTTCGTTCATTCTTGAGACTTTTGATAAATATATTTCCGACGAAAATATATCACCAAAGAATTTGTTGAGCATTATCTCTTGAGATGATGCTATTTTAGTGGCTTTCATGCAATGGGTCTATGAAAATGCGAAATTTGTGTGTGTGTGTGTGTGTGTGTGTGTGTGACCTCATTATCTGAAAGACTACAGTCTATATCTATTTTTAATCCAGTAATCATTTAATATATTTTAATTTAATAGCATTTAGTATTTATCATGAATTTTAATAATTTAACAAAAGATTAGTATTTTTAAAAGTATATTTGTCATAAAATATATACCAACTTCTGTCTTCTTTGATAAATAGCTATTATAATTATAATGCATTTATAAAATATAATTGTAACTTTAATTGTAATTTAATTAAAGTTACAATTATAAATAATATAATAATTAATTATAAATAATAAATAATTATATTTTTAAATGACAAAAGAAATTGAAAATAATTATTATCTTTTCAATACACCTTTTATTTATATGCATAAGTATATTCCTACTGGCATGGTTCGATTAGTTTTAATTCACTGCCAAGGTTTTCTGCGAGAAATTCAAATAAATCGTCTGCTTACAATACTTTAGTCAAGATCTACATTATGGGAAAATACTAAGAATAGTGATCAGAGCTTTATCCACCTTTACAATGAGTTGCCCTGGTGTTGTACCATCTCTAGACTTAAAGTATGTTTATATATATATATATATATATATATTAGGGTTACCAAGTAATTTTATAAGCTTGGTTATTTAACTCCTAATCCCAAGTATGCAAACAATTAAGTTTGCTCCTGAAACATAGTTCAAGTCTAGATGTGGTACAACACCAAGGCAACTCATTGTAAAGGTGGATAAAGCTCTGATCACTATTCTTAGTATTTTCCAATAATGTAAAGCACATCTCACTAAAAGATGTATACTGCAATACATTATATATATATATATATATATATATATATATATATATATATATATCCCCAAGTTAAAAATATATATATATATATCCCCAAGTTAAAAAAAAAAAATATATATATATATATATATCCCCAAGTTAAAAATATATATATATATCCCCAAGTTAAAAAAAAAAAAATATATATATATATATATATATATATATATATCTTGTCTACAAACATACAAGTACAAATATATACAAATATATGAAAATACAAATATACAAATAGTATATTTGTAAATATTATTATTATTTGTATAGTAAATATTATTATTTATAATTATTATCTATATATAAATATATAAATATAATTATTATCTATATATAAATATAATTATTATCTACATATAAATATAATTATTATCTATGTATAAATATAATTAGTATCTATCTATCTATATATATATATATATATATATATATATATATATATATATATATATATATATATATATATATATATATATATATATATATATATATATATATATATATATATATATATATATATATATATATATATAGATAATAATTATATTTATATGTAGATTATATGTATATTATATTATATTATATTATATGTAGATTATATATATATATATATATATATATAGATAATAATTATATTTATATGTAGATTATATTTATATATATATATATATATATATATATATATATAATAATTATATTTATATGTAGATTATATTTATATATATATATATATATATATATATATAGATACTAATTATATTTATACATAGATAATAATTATATTTATATGTAGATAATAATTATAAATAATAATATTTACGCTAAGAAATCTTAAAATAGTAAAAAAAATAAAGGTACTATCTTCATAATACCATCTAAGGATGATCCTTTACAGGACATTTCAGAACATAATAGAACATAAAGATTTTAATTTTAGTATTTAAGCATTATTTACTGGAAAATTGAGACATACATATTTCCAAATATATACATTATTGCAATTAAAAATAATTATAATACAAAATGAAAAGCATAGTTTATTTTTAGCGAAAAATTTGCTAAAAATTACTCGATATTCTTAAAACGTTTATTAAAAAAGTGCACAAAAAAGTTATAAATAGCTTTGGCCTCTAATGCAAAATAAATAAACCCATTCCATGGTTCGTCCAGTATTAGTGGTGCCTTTATAAGGATACAACTTGGCGAGGCAGAATTCACACATGGAAATCCGCATTATACTGATCGACAAGAATTCTGTAACTAGAAAATAGATGTAAGGTGTATTCTGTTTATTTTACGGGAAAGAATTTTCAATTGGAACTCTCCTATATTGTACGATAAGTAATAAAAATAAGCGCATGTTTAAAATGAATTATTAAAAGTGCTTAGAAGTACTTTGTTTCTGTAAGCACCTTTGCCTTTTTCTTTGAAAGAAAGCAATCGTACTTAGCACTCCATTTTTCCCAGTACCGTTTCTCCACAGTGTCCTGGTAACGTTTACTCTACTTGTCATGCACTTTACCATAGTTTTCAGGAAAGATGATCTGGCGAGAGAATGAGGAAAGTGAATCGTTAATCGCATTCTTCTCCCCTCCCACATCTTGGATTGCGATGTTTTAAATTGAGTTTCATACGTTTCATTGTTAATAACAGGATTCAAGCAGTTCAGACTGTTTAGATAAATACAAATCTCTAACAAGGTCATCTAATTCCCTCTATTTATTATTATTACGTAGCACCTCTAAGGACTTATCGTCGGAGTGCACCACAACCCACAACATTACTTAATCCTCTATTTATAGAAGGAGGATATATATACCCACGACGCCATCTACCACTATTCTGTTCAATTAGAGAACAGTTTATTGACAAATCCCATGTATGTTTCCCGCTGATAACGACGTTTTCTCTATACTGGAAGCAGAAGGTTCATTATTCTTCGCTACCACAATATCTAGCAAGGATGTTAGAGCTGGTGCTGGAAGATCTACATAGCGAGACACTAGTCTCATGCTTCCAAATTTGATGACGATATCCAGTTGTTTTTCAGAGGAAATCCACTTATATTAGATAAATAGAGGTAACAATCATTTTTATGATTTTTAGTTCTCTCTGAATCATTAGCATTGATTTCATATTTCGAACTCAAAGCAATGAGGTATGTAATAGTGCGAGTAATGTTGTGTTCGCTGTTTACCACAACATTAAAAGAGACAACACATAACAGAAGCAATATCCACTAGTCGCACAGTCTCTTACTTTTAAATTTGACACAATATAAAATACATTAAAGAAATAAGAAATTCAAATAGGTCTGAATGAAGGTGAGAACTCACAGACTGAGGTTGCGTTAAAGCATTTTTTTTTTTTTAATCTAAGGCATTTTCAAACTTATTCAAGCATGTTCAGATTAATTTTTAAACTACCTCTACGTGCCTCGAGGCACGTAACGGTAGTTTAAAAATTAATCTGAACATGCACGTAGGAGTAATATAATAGTTACAAAAAAGCAAATAAGCCACGATGGCATAAATTGTTAGTATTGCAACTGACTGTTTTATAAAAAAAAAATCCCCAAAACTTATAATAACAAAAACCTTATATTGGTTTGTGAATATAAATAAAAATACAAAAAGTTATAAAAATAATAAAAATAGAAAAGAAAAGAAAAGCTTAGCCTACCCACAGTATTAATGTACTCTAGACTTAGGCTCTCTCTTGGGTGTGAGACACAGGAATAATTTAAAGAGACATCATGCACATTAAGTAGATCTTTTATTTCTCAAAGAATGTCAACTAGCAGCTTGAATCATTATTATGGGTATTATGGATGGACAATCATTATTGTCCATCCATAACTATTTCCGCAAAAAAATGAAGACATGAAAGCACTTTTCAGATTTGAGATTCCTTGTCAAGCCAGCCGAATTGAAATCATCTCTTGAAGATTCGTTCTGCTTGAAAATCTGGAAAAAAAAACTGCAAACCGTAATCTTCGTATAATCGTTGTCAAATAGACATCGGAAAATTCTGAATAGCTTAGATTCCAATGAGAAAGCTGATCCTGATGGTATCCTTCAACAGTACGTAAAGCTTGCGTCCATGAACCCATGCTATATCGTATGGTCATCTAATATCTACACTGCTTGGAAAAAAGCGAACGAACATCCCCAGAGGTAAAGTCATCGTGCCATGTCACGACTCGAGTGTTCCTAAGGTGTATAAATTGAAGGAATATGATGCTCCCAAGTCAGTGATTGTGTGACGGGGATTGAAAGAAGCATTGTGATAGGATGCTATCTGTTTGGCAAATTCTTGAGAAAATAAGCCATGCCAGGTCAACAATCAGCGATACCATACTGAGATGGAAGCGCAGGGAGTCAACTGTAAGTACTACCAGAAGTAGACGACACCACACTAACCGAACGTGACCGTAGGGTACTACGAAGGATAATATGTAAAAATCACCATTCGTCTGCAGACACGTTGAATGCGGAGTTCCAGGCACCGACTGGAATACGAAACTGCACAAAAAAACCCATTCAGAATCGAGGCCCACAACATGGGTTTCCATGGTAGCACAACAATATGCAAGCTCCACATTACCAGGAAAAGCATGCAGCGACATGTTCAGCGGTGCAAAGAGCGTGTACAGTGGAATGTGGAAGCTTGGAAAGCGGCTATGGAGCGACGAATCAGGACGAAATATCTACGTTGGGCGCCGTTAGCGCTGGGGGGGGGATCTCCCCCCAGCGCCTATGGTGCCCAACACCCCGAGTTCCGGACTGGTAAGCCGGTAAGACAAAAAACGTGACATAAAAACGTTTGAAATTTCGGCTTATCTTTTCATATATATATATATATATATATATATATATATATATATATAATATATATATATATATATATATATGGAAGTGACAAATGGAAGTTGCTCATTAAATCTTTTAACATTGGAGACTTCAATTTCCCAACAGTCACCTTCAATCGTTAACTAAAGACAGCTAATGTATGTTATCTTACATGCGACTTTAAGTTTAATTATTAGCATGAATTTATTTAATTTTCTTGTAATGGCTTTTGAACGTTTGGACAACTTTGTTTATAGATCTTTCTGAAGTTTATTAAGCCTTGATGAAGCCACAAGTTCTTTGTAGGTGCGCGAAGCTAGTAAGTGTAATTTTTTTTTCTCATTTTAGTGACTAATAAATGTCCTTGTAAGTAGTGGCATTTCTTTAATCTTAAAATATTTTATTTTCAATAGGACTAAATGCACACAACTTTCCTTCTGGTCAATAACAGTTGAGCCTCCAAGTTCGGTCTCCAAGGTTACTGCGCACATCTGGTTTCCTTTCTTTGCTTCTACCTCTTTCATCCAGATGCTACAATTATAACATCGTTCAAATATGAATGAGGTATGGGCATCAGTCTTTTCTTCCAGCTCTTGTATACAAGAAAGGAAAATTATCTCATAATAAACCAACTAACTTTATGTTTCTTCTGATCTTCTGCCAGAATAATCGGAAGAATGGGTAATTAATAAATCTCTGTTTACAACATACCCCAAAAACGGAGAACAGAAAACTCAGGCATAAAATAATCGTCGTATTATCCTTACCCCAATCCTCTCAAATTCATTAGATTTATAAGAGATAAAGCAGTAATGTTAATCTTATTTTTAAGTTGGTTCCCATTTCGTATCCCGTCAATGACAAAGAACTCTTTACCATATATGATCCGTCCTACGCGCTTTACAAGTGAGCGAGCTGTTTCTTCTCTTGCTGTTCACCAGGTGTCAAGGCTGATAATTGTGCTCATCATATTTTCTACCAGTGCCGGAATAACTGATGACCCTTTAAGTTAAACGAAGAACTTCCTATATATTATTAAATCAAACATTAATCTAATTAACCTCCAATCCTATTCATATTTGGCTTACTCCATATTTGTTTTCTTCATTTGAAAAGTCTAATATTGTTCAAATAATCCATGCAACAAGATCTTTCATAACCAATGTCTTAAACACCGATGTCCTTGCCTTTTTCCTTGGGATGGAGGTAGAGATGACAACCTAGTGCAGTTTACATGGTAAGACTCCTGTCTCATCTGTTGTAAGAAAGATCTTAATTCACTTCTCCTTATCTTTGATACTAAGTACTTCGATCTCCAGTCAATATGAGATTTCTCTTTTTGAAATGACTTACGACTTTCACCTGAAGTCTGTCATAGCACAAATACATCGCATCCATAGCGTCCTCACTCAGTCTCCAGAGGAGGAAAAATGCTGTCCTATTCATTCAGGGTACTATTTTGCATCGGTTAATAACAACAATCCCACCATTGCAATTAGAGTAATAGGTGAAGATGACTATTTCTGCAGATCCTTTCATACACTTCCTGTTTCTGCCTTAAGCGCATTCTATAAGTATTTTCTTGGTTTCTTGTCTGCTGTTAGCTTCCATCATGTCCCTGTTGCCCCTGTTAGCTCGAAAAACACGAGATGATGCTGATCAATAGCCATATACAATTCAGTTCAGTTCAAATTTAACGAACCAACTCCGCATCTTATTCTTTCACTAGAACAATATATGTTTGTTTACTTTGTCTTCTTCGAAGTCAATAAAATACATCAACAGTTTTTTCTCTTCTTTGTGTCTTTCTTCTCAAATCACTTGGACACACACACACACATCAATCACCATCGTGTTCTAAGTTTTGCAACTTTTCGTGTGTGGGGTGGATATAAACAATCGCAAAACTAAATATCTGTAATACGTTTCGGTAATTATCTATAAAAAATACGTTTCTGTCACTGATTTTTTTAAGTTGTAGATTTGGCGTCAGCACTTCAACATACGTTAGAATTATCTCAATTAATTTCCTCAATCAATTGAGATAATTAATTATTTAATAAAAAAAAGTCATTTTATTGGCCAGTGTAATTAGTAAAATAATGCAATATTGATGTAAAACATAATCTGTGTGTGTGTGTGTGTGTGTGTGTGTGTGTGTGTGTGTGTGTGTGTGTGTGTGTGTGTGTGTGTGTGTGTGTGTAAATATTTCGCAATATAATTTATATAATTTACCATTATAACTGAATACATAATTCAATTTTAATAATTGGTGAGGAAGAGAGTATTTGGACATATTGAGGATTATCTTGTATTCTGGTAAGCCGGAAAATAGCTTGCGAAAGTTCGTTGGTGATTGTAAATGCCTCAACTTTCAAACTTCCAACTGGAAAAAGCAAAACCAATTAGAATTGTGAATATTAAAATCGTCAGGGGAGATGCCTTTGTTGTTAGGAAAGTTGTAGTCAAGAAAATAAAGGTATAAAGAAAAAAAAATCAAAATTTCAGAATTCTTGTTGGCACTGGGAGAGCGTCAAAAGAACAAACGAATTTGATAGAAAGAGACAAAAGTGTTTTTAATCAAAGATCACTAAAGAAAGTTTTTTTTTTTTTGTTGGACACACTCAGACATACTGCATTTCGTCAATAGCTTTGAAGCGAAAATATTTGACCAGTGCGTAATTATAAATAAAACAGATGAATAATGACTGAAGAAAACAAAATTTGAGTTTTCTGTTAAAAAAACAAACATAAAAACAAGTGCAATTTTGCGGACTAGTCATAAAAATGTACCATCATCGAAGTCGCAAATGAGACCACATATTTCTGGAAGGTCAAGTGATTTGGATTGCTTTTCGATATATAATCTTTCTATTTCTCATTACTTAAGTCTTCATGGTTGTATCAGTATTGTTGAAATCGGAAAGTTACATGGATATATAGTAAAAAATTCTTTGCTAAGCCAGACGTCCAGCTGTTATACACCTCGAGTAGTTCTCTTCTCCAACATACCACTTAATTGGACTCCATCCAGACAGAGCCAGCCAGAATAGTGACATTGCTAGCTGACCTGAAAGTTTCATGAATCATTTCCATTAGGTGCGATATGGCTCGCCTAGTTCGTCAAGTGGATGGCATCTCTAATCTACAATCAACGGACTGTGGTTTCGAATTCCCTTCTTGTAATTGCGAATGCCTTTAGGTAACAGATAATTTTTATCGCTTAGTGTGAGACTATCAGCCTGTTAATTAGAGGCTTGAAGACGATCCATATTTAGTATATAGAATAGCGTGTCCAGATTATATAATCCTTAGGCCACTTATTGGACTAATGCACTATAGATATGCAACCTATCAAAAGTGAGATTATCATTATAATATACTGTCTAGCTGCCGATGGTAGGGAATACCCGTTTTCAATGAGAGAAATTTCTCTCATTGAAATAATATTTAAAATTAAATCATTTACGAATATATTAAAGAACATGATCTCTAAGGCACACTGCTCTTAATCACCTAGTTGGTTGAAGACTTTCCTCTAAAGTACTTTTTGTTATTTGGAAGCCAGTTGCTTACTCATCTCTCAAAGTGACTGTTAAAAACAAGAGCTCATATTTTGTGCATTTCAATCAGTGGGTTCTTATGTGGAAGTATCAAATGCTTGGCTGAAATCCAAGTAAATCATATTATGAACGTTAGTCTATTGCTTCCCTTTCGATTTCCTCATAAAAAGTAAAGCAGGTTTGTCATAACTGATCTTCCCTTAACAAACTCATGACGTTCATTGCTCAACAAGTGATTCTATGAAGGATATCTTGGACAAGTGAGTTGTTCCTTACTCTGCCTATAACACGAATAAGACTCGTTATTCTGTGGTGAGACATCTTTAGTGTTTTTAATTTTTCTTCCAGGGAACTCTATTTTTTTTTAATCCAAAAATAGGCATGTACGTCTAATTTTGGATATTAATTCAAAATGAACATTATTTCAACCATCTTTAACTCGTAATTAAAGGATTTTTGATCAACTTATGGAACTAGGTGTATTATACGCGAATCGAGGCTAAATAATCCTAAATGTTGTTTATTTTCTTGCATGTCACTCCATGGCTACCAGTAAATAAAGTAGAAGTTATGGTAGCGGTGGGTGGAGTGACGTTGAGTGAAGATTTACTACCTGAGATCTTTCTGGCATCCCGTGAGACTACATCTTACAGCCATCGACTTTGAATGGATGGCTTTATCATCCTTTTCCCCACATCTATTAAAACTTCTCGCAAGTAAAAATAAGTAGTGTTAGATAACGCTTTAGACAGCAATTAAATTAAAACGGTCAAGTAAAAATCATGACACGCTATCCTAACGATGAAAATGTTATGACACGCTATTCTAAATGATGTAAATAACTAGTCCTTATATCCTTATAAAGACTGGCTTAAAGGGGCGAAGCAAGAATGCTTTTCATATTCCCCGTTATCTGTAGCGGACAGTGTAGGGATAAGGTTACTGAGCTATTATTAAAGCTCTGATCATGGCAGGAGGGTAACAGCAATAGCCGAGCCTCAGTTAGAACTTCATTGGCTACAGCATTGCCATCCATTATTACCCTCAAAGGGTATTGGATTGAATGAATCAATCACCGCATCTCACGGTCGATTGATCCAATGGTCTCATAATAAATAACTACAACAACAACAACGTTACTGGCTTGCTGGGTGAAGCATAAAATGCTTTTTATTTTCCCCTTTATCTGTGTGGAGAAGCTTGATGGCGGAGGTTGTGAGACTTATGCTCGCACTTTGTGAATATGGAGTTAGCTCTGTTCTGCTGAAAGCAGGATTGCCTTGGGTCTTTTGTGTTTTTGATAGTCATGTTCACTATAACTGGAAGCTTGTCTGATTAGTGGATTAGGATGAGAATGTGCCTTGCTGAAGAACTTTTCGGCATGGTCATGAAGGAGAGAACGGATGTCAGGGGTTCCGGTTTCTCTGTGGATCTGCGTGTTTCTGACGAACCATGGGGCGTCTAAGATCATCCGCAGGCATTCGTTTTGTATCCTCTGTAGTATCTGGATGTTAGATTTGGATGTGTGACTCCATGCCGGGGATGCATATGTGATTACAGATCGAATTACCATCTTATATAATAACAGCTTGTTGCGTTTATCCAATTTGCTGTTGCAATTGATCAGGGGATAGAGTTGGGCTATGGTTCTGGATGTCTTTGTGCCTATGAGCTTGATATGGCTGTTGAAATTTAGCTTTTTGTCTAGCTGTACTCCAAGTTATTTGGCTTCTGTCTGCCATGGTATCTTTTTTCCGAGAAGTTCAATATCATCTTGGATGAAGGCTTTGCGTCTGGTGAAGAGTATAGCTGAGCTTTTGACGGGGTTTACTTGTATCCTCCAGTCGGAGAACCATTTCTCTAGCTTTGTGATAGTATCCTGGAGACGACTGATGGCCAGGTGTAGGCGGAGAGATCTTGTCATTATGGCTGTGTCGTCTGCATATAGGGCTGTGATGGTAGTCCTCAGGTTCTGTGGAATGTCAGCCACGTAGATTGTGAAAAGTAAAGGAGCCAAAAGAGATCCCTGCGGTACTCCTGCCAGGATTTTGCGCCTAGTTGAGATGGTGCCATTTATTTTTATCTGCATGGATCTGCCAGTGAGGTATGATTTTATTAGACTGGTAAGGTTTGTTGGTATGTTGGCCTGAATGAGTTTATAGAGTAATCCTTGATGCCATACCTTATCAAAGGTCTTGGCAATATCCAGAAAAACTGCAGCTGTGTGAAGGTTCCAGTTGTATCCTTGAGTGATATGCTCCACTAGTCTGTGTATTTGTTGCACTGTGCTGTGCATACGGCGGAAGCCCAATTGTTCGTTTGGGATTATTCCTAATTGGTCTGATTTTTCTTGTAGTCTTGAAAGGATAATTTTTTCAGCAATCTTTCCCAGGTTGGAGAGTAGGCTTATTGGACGGTAGCTTTGCGGGAGTTGCGGATTGTTTCCTGGCTTTTTTTATTGGTATGATGTCTGCTGTTTTCCACGCAGAGGGGAAGTGTTGTATCCTCAATATTGCATTGGTTATGTTAACCAGGTGCATAATAGCCTTTCTAGGAAGTAATTTGATGATTCTGTTAGTAATTCCATCTGGCCCTGGAGCTTTTTTGTTGTTTAGATGTTTTATGATGTTGGTTATTTCAACTGGAGTAGTGGGGGTGATGCTGGCTGGTTTGTCTTCGGACTGATTTAAGGTACGCTTGACCTGCTGGTGGACTTTATATATGTGGGTGATGTTTATATTATCATATGACGGGCTGCATTGTTTTTCTAGATTTTGTGCTATTGCTTCTGCTTTTCTTTATCCGTGTGCGCCGTTCCTTGAGCAGTTTGCATGGGCGGTAGGGGATTGTGTTTAGTGCGCAGAATCTTTAGATATTTCCATATGGTGTGATCTTCTGGGTTGAGTGATGATAGTTTATTGTCCCAATCCTGGTTCTGTGGATTTGAAGTGCTTTTCTGACTTGGTTGTTCAACTTGTTCAGAGTTTTCTTGTCCTGTGGGGCTCTTGTGTTGTGGTATCTTTTCCTGGCTTTGTTTTTTGTTCTGATGAGGTCCATTATGTTTTCTGGGAGCCGACCGGATGGGTGGTTGGTTGCGGTTTTGGTGACTGTTTGTAGTGCTTTTTTAATTTGGCTTGTTAAATTGCTTATTGCTTCATCTATGTCTTCTTTTTTGTGGATGATTGGTACAGGATCAATGTATTCTGGTAGGATTTTAGCTAGCCTATCCCACGATATGAAGGTGTGCTGGTGGGCTAGTTGATCTTGCGTGCCAAGTTTGATCAGTATTGGGTTGTGGTCGGATGATAGTTCATTGAGCGTCTCTAGTTTGTATTGATAACTGATGTTTCTAAGGATAGCTATGTCAAGTACATCTGCTCTGCCATGAGGGTTGTAATGAGTGTGCTCAGTGGGTCCTGCTATCACAACTGAGTTAAGTGTTGAATAGTTGTGTAGTATGCGACCACTTCTGTTGTTGGTGGTGCTGAACCATGCTGTGTGTTTGGCGTTCAAGTCACCTACTATGATGGTGGGGTCTGTGGTGCCGAGGACTGCATCCAGGTCTGTTGTCAGTAGAGGATTGCTTGGTGAGTTGTAGGCAGCAAATATCTTGAGGCTTCCAGCATTGTTTGTGTGGACTTGTATTCCTGTGGTTTCCAGGTTTGTAGTCTGTGGATTGGATATGGCATTGTGGTGGAGGTATGGTTTGATGTAGATGGCAGTGCCTCCCCCTCTGGAGCTGAGTCTATCCGTTCGGTATATTGTGTATCCTCTCACTTTTGGGTTGTTGGCAGGTCTTAGGTGGGTCTCGTTGATCAGCATTATGTCCGGATTGTGTCTTTGTGCGAATTCCTGTAGTTCTAATGTTTTGTTGGTGAGGCCATTGGCATTCCAGGCTGCAATTAGAAGCGAGTTAGGTTTTACTTTTGTTTTATTCATAGTTGAGTGCTGTGAGTATGGAATGGGTTCCTTGCAGGAATCTCTTTGTGGAGGATGGAGTTGGGTTTGTTCTGCTGAATTCCTGGAGCATAGTGGCTAGCGAAGCAGTCAGTATTGCTGTGATGTTGGAGCCTATTTGATTGCTTTGTATTGTGTCCTTTGGGCGGGCTGCTTCAGAATAGGTCTTGGTGGAAGGTTGAGCCCTTTCCTGACTTTTATGGCTTGGGTTTTGATGGTTTGATGACTGTGCAGCAGAGATGCTTTGATTGGTGGTCCAGATAGGGGGAGGTTGGACGGGTCTTGTAGTTCCGTGATTTCTGGGATGGTGGCTGCATCCTTTATAGTTTGCTGGGTAGGGACTTCCACAGTTGGCACATTTGGCTGGTGTGGTTCTTGCTTTTGTGCATGTAATGGTTTGATGCTTCTCGCCACACTTCAGGCATCTGAACTCGGCTTTACAGAATCTTTGGGCATGGCCAAACTTTTGGCAACGATGGCATTGCCCTGCTGATGCCCTTTTCCTGAGTGGCTCTGTTGATATTTTAAGTCCACAGACTGCAGTTATGTCATAAATTTGTCTTTGAGTGTTCTGTATCTCAACCAATACTAATGGCATTGGTTGTTTATCGGATCTGTACATCCGGCTGACTTTGATAGGTGATAGGCCCTGCTGGGTAAGGTCAGCCGCGAACTCCTCGGAGGTAATGCCTTCTGTGACACCTCGCAGTACAACCTTTAGATTTCTTTCGCTGCTTAGTGCGAAGGTGTGGTGCTGTAGTTTGTTGTTATCCATCATTTTTGTTATTCCTCTGTAGTCTGTCACTATTGTTGGTTGAATTTTTACACCTTCGTCGGTGTTTTTGCCCCAGGAGTATCCAATTTGATGTTCTCTTAGGTTTCTTGCAACTGTGGTCCATTTTTCCTTTTCACGGAGAATTACCGGAGGGACCTTTTCCCTTTTTTCCGGGACTGTTTGTGAGGTAGTTTCGTTTTCCACATGATCTTCCTCGATTCGCCGTCTCTTGCCCGTCTGTTCTCCTGTGAAGACCGTCTGACTGGGGCTCTCGGGCAGGGAGATGGATGTGTCATTGATCTCTTCCACTTCGCCGTCCATATCATCGGATTCTTCCGGTTGTGTGTACAGGTTTAGGAAACCTGGCCATTCAGTATCAAATTTTTTAAGCAGTTATTTTAATAATTTTAATGCTTGTTCTTTGTTTAGATGCTCTGGCAGATCAGTAATATTATCCATGTCTGCTTTATTTGTTGTTATATCTAGTAGGTAGTGATTGGAAAATTGCTTATGATCGCAATTAGAAATCCCGCAGGTCTTGAGACCTGCCAGCAGAAATTTTGTAGAGGATATTGCAGGTGGAAAGGATTGCCAGCAATATCGAGCGATTAGTTAAAAGTACAAATCAATAGCATATGAAATTTCAGAAAATGAAGAACGCTTACCTCTATATACTGTATATCATACAATTCACCATCAAAAATACACAACACGAAACACTAACACGCGAGACGCCATACTGGCGCAAACTGCCTAATAAATAACTTCCTTATCCTTATAAGGACTGGCTTAAAGGGGCGAAGCAAGAATGCTTTTCATCTTCCCCGTTATCTGTAGAGGACAGCGTAGGGATAAGGTGTTATTGAGCTATTAAATTAAAGCTCTGATCATGGCGGGAGGGTAACAGCAATAGCCGAGCCTCAGTTAGAACTTCATTGGCTGCAGCATTGCCATCCATTACCCTCCAAGGACCTGACTCTTTCCAACCTAATAAATAACCAGTTCTTAAAAGAACTGGGCGATGGACTGAGTCCTTGACTCTTTATCCCGTCATCTGAATGATGAAAATCTGTGTGGATGAGATGTTATTGAGCTAAAAGCTCTAGTCATGGCTGGGTAACGGCAATAGCCGAGCCTCAGCTAAAACTTCATTGGCTACAGCATTGCCATTTGTTACCCTGGAAGTCCTGAAAAGGACTATGAATCACTTCTAATAAATAACTAATTGTGATTAATTTATAATGGCCCAATTATATATAAAATAACTTATGGTGTGCAAAGCAAATAAAACAGATTAATGTTGAATTTGTATTTTATTTAAATTAACAAATGACATTTAATTCCATTTTTTTTAATATTTATAATTATAAATTTCCTGCATACAATCACAACCCATCTCCGCCGAGGCTGTGACGCAGTAAAACTTTTCAAAAAACTTGGGTGTATGAGAGCTTAAAGCATAGACAATCTTACAGCCGATGCAGATTATTATTTTTATTTATTTATTTTTTTTTAGGACGCTTACAGTTTGTCATGTGACAAAAAGGAGTCGGTGACAAAATAACAGTGAAGTGATGGTTCGATTTCATTAAGTCAGTTTCTTTGAAGAAATAGGAGAGGATCTCTAGTTGTAGTGATCTCGAATACAACATATTTGTCATATATCGCTAGGTATCTTACGTATTATTCTCAACAAAATATCGGCGTTCTCAATACGACAATAATACTCGTATTGAGTATTATTTGTCGATTCTAAATAAAGATAGTCTTTCTTCTTCTTCACGAACTATATTATTATTATTATTATTATTATTATTTTATTCACATAATCGATAAACAGTCAAAATAAGATATTTAAACAACAATTTGACTGGTGATTCAGAACAATTCAGATTCTACCCAAGAATCTAAGAATAGTCCGTTAGGTAGCGTCGTAAAATATGGACTGTTCCAAGTAATGCTGTTTTTTGTAGGTCATATGGGGTCACTTCATTGATTTTTAATTGCTGTAAATAGTTGGACAGCTTCTTTGAAGTTGCATCAAGTGCATCGATAACTATTGGAATGACTTTGGTGTGTTTAAACCACACTCAGCCAACTTCGATTGCCAGATCTCGATATTTAGTAATTTTTTTCAGTTCTTTTTTGTTGATGTTGTTATCACTGGGTACTGCAATATCGATAATCTAAACTTGTCGATGTTCGATAATTGTGATGTCAGGTCTAGTGTGTTCCAAATGCCGATCAGTTTGTATTTTAAAGTCCCAGAGAATGTTTGCTGTTTCGTTTTCCATTACAGTCTCTATTTTATGCTGCCACCAGTTATCAGAAGTAGGAAAGCCATATTTTTTGCATACATGCCAATGAACTATTTTGGCCACTTGATCATGGCGGTATTTATAGTCAGTTTGAGCTATTTTGCTGCAGGCACTGATTAGATGTTCTATAGTCTCATCTTTCTGATCGCATTATCTGCATTTGCTCTTATGATTGATGTTGAAAATTTTTGCTTTGATTGCATTAGTTTGTAATGCTTGTTCTTGAGCTGCTAGAATAAATCCTTCAGTTTCTTTTTTAATGTATCAGTGTTGAAGCCATTGCCATGTCTTGTTCACGTCAATTTTATCCTCAGTATCTCGAAGAAATTGGCCATACAGGGGTTTATTTTTCCAGCGCACATATCGTCGGATATTTTGTTGTTCCTTTTTGTAATCGGATTTGTTTCCTGTTGCTTTTAGATGGCCCTCTTGTGTAATTGCTTGAAGCATTGGCTCAGAACTGTTGTCAATGTAATTTCTTAAACCAATTTCTTCTTCTTCTTCTACAGTCTTTCTCACTTGCAGCAGACCCCGTCCACCTATTCTCCTCGGCAGGTACAACCGGTCAACATCACTTCGTGGATGTAATGCATGATGCATAGTCATTAGTTTTCTAGTTTTGCGGTCTACTTTATCCAGATATTCTTTTGTCCAATTTATTATGCCAGCTGTGTATCGGATCACTGGGATAGCCCAAGAATTCATTGCTTTAATTGTGTTTAATCAATTTAGTTTTGTTTTCAGGATATTTCCAACTCTTTTGATGTATTCTGATGCTGCCTGTTGTTTAACTTTCGAGTGGAGAATATCACTGGCTTCTAATATTATTAGGTATTTATAGTGTTCTTCAGCTGAAATTGCTTTTATATATTTCTCTTGATCAAAATTAAAATTGTTAGTGTCATTAATTTTCCTCGTTTAATAGATAACATTGCACATTTATCTAAACCAAATTCCATTTTGATATCCTGACTGAAAACACGAACTGTGTTCAGTAAAGAGTCTATTTGCTGGGCCGATTTTCCATATAACTTCATATTAATTTTATTAGTGTAATTTGTTCTGAGAATTATTACATTAATAGATTTTTTTAATCCTTGTGTCAGAGTGCCCACATATTTGTTTCTAGTCTCATCTTATTAGGACACTATAAACAGCTTTATAAAGCAACGGAATTTTGACGCTGGCAAAATGATATCCACAAGACTCATACAATATTTATTCGTTTGTTTGAAGAAATGATGGTTTCATAAATACCATCAGCGGGATTTTTGGTGTTCTCAACGTTCATTTTAGTGTACAATAAGGCACAAACTGTCCTACAGGTACACACTTTATGGGATATTCCTCGTCGTTACGAATTTCCTTGTGTTATATGATATGAAGGGGGAAAAACCCCGGATGAATTGGAAAGGCATCTGTTTCTTACATCATATCAAAACTCGATGTGAACATAAATTTAAATAGAAGCCTGTGAAATTCTAATCAACTATCCTAATCTTAACAACAACGTTTCACTGAAAATCTCAAGAATATCGGTGATACACACGTTTAACCCAAATAACTTTTGTTTCAAGTGATCCAGTAATCTCCCTGCTACAGGACTCTAGACAACACTTTCATATATTGTATTAGTCACGATAAATGTCAAGCTGGTGAAACCTAAGACTAATTGGCTCCTGGACCGAGTCCATGTCTTTTAAGTGGTGCAAACGAAGGCAACTCCTATGCTGAGGGTTATATTCTCGTAAAGGCAGTTTCGGAACTAGCCGAATAAAAGAAACTTTTGTGTTTCTTTTATTCGGCTAGACGGATCCAGCGAAATGGAAGCCAGTTAGGCTCTATATTTTAGTACAAAATTCATTTTGTGTCTGTTAAGTCATTGATTAACCGGTTCTTTTCGAAGTAGCCAGTTTCGGCTATTCTGTATATCACTGTTGAGTAAAACGATGAGTGAGGATATTTCATACGAAGTTATGTAAATTATCCCTGGATCTCCGAATTGGTAAAAAATAAATAAATCAGTTGACGAGGATAAAAGTATTGAATCCTTATAAAATGTCATATTTGACATTTGGGCGGGAATATATATGGACAAAATACAGACTTCAGAACGTTAATAATTGATTTAAATGGAAAATATGAAGAACAGGTGAATATGATGAAAACTTTGATATTTCCTGACCTTACTTTTTTTTTTTATATTTTTTAATTTTTTTTTTTTACCTCTGTCCTTAACGAGCACAGTTCAGAGGCGGCAGCTGAACCTGGTTCATAAATTAATCGGCCCTTTTCAAGATAGCAAGCTACAGCTATTCTGCGTAACATTGTTGATGTAAAACGATTGGCGTGGATATTTAATATGCATTTATGTAAATGATCTCCCTGCCGTAATTTTAATCTTTACTAAAGTGATAGTTAAGTTACCCACCAGGAGGTTTTGCTTGTGTGTGAAGAATATTTTCCGGTAATCATCTTCATTTGCAATTCCCACCTTTGCTCTTATCACTTCGAAGAAAAAATGCGAACTTTTCTGGTCGATATTTATAACCGAGATCAAAACTGTTTTAGGTGTACGACATCCTGATTTACAGGAGCAGCTACAAAAACATTTTAATCACATAAAAGGCGATGGCGACTGCAGGCAAAAGAATGGCATATGACCCAATGTTGCAAATACCTATAGGTCTTTTCAATTCAAGCTGAGTTAACAGGTCTCAGGCGGTGATAGAATTTTTTTTTTCTTCGCAAAACTCGATTTTGTTCTTCCTTAAAATAGAAATACACCATTAATAGATTGCCTTAGCCTCTTTCGTCGGTAATTCAATAATTAATGAGAACAAAAAAGGGAAAATTCCCAATAGATTCACCTGTTTGAAGCCACGGTACATAAGCTGCAACTCCCTCCGATTAAATTTCGTAAGCTGGCACAAGGTGTCGATGGCTTCAGGCTTGAACCTCGTCTGCTGACCATCCAATTCATCATATTCGCTATCTGCAAAAAATCGGAGTTTACGTATATAATGATGAAAATGTACTTAGTAAATGGAATATATTAAAAATAAAATAAGAAATTTACTAATATATATATATATGATATTACAGGGTGTGCCAGAATTAGCTATCTATTTCAGTAAATGGGACGAAATTTTTAAAAACTCATGTTTATTGATGTTTATCATGTTTGATATATGTTATAAATGTAAAATTATTTCATCATTTTAATTTCATCTCTTTTCAGAACCCTAATAATGAATACACAAGAACGCATCCTTGTTGTAACATCCCGTATCAAGGGTGTGCGATGTAATGAAATCAGAGAAAGATTGACGAGGAAATTTCATAGAACCGGTCCTACAGACAAAGCGATTGTGAACAAATTTAAAAGAACTGGATCCCTACCCGACCAAAAGGACGCTCAAAGACAGCACGAATCTTGCGTTCGACACTGATGAAAAAGGCTTATCACATTTAAGTACTGCGTGTCCTAAATGAAGAGGATTTTATCCAAATCGAGCAGCAAAGTGTGCAGAATTTGTGGCTGACTCTCCAAAAGTTAACGCGTGGCTCGGAATGACTAATTCAAAAATGTATGGTCCATTCTTCTTTCGGGAAGCATTTGTAACAGGTACCGTCTACCTTGAAATGCTTCAGCAGTTTCTCGAACCACAGCTTCTTGATGATGGCATTCTTGATAATGTTTTGTTTCAACATGATGGAGCACCAAACCATTATGCACTAATTGTCCTTGAATATGCTTTCCGAATCGGTGGATTGGACGTCTAGGACCTCGACCTCCACGTTATCCAGATTTGACATCCCTGGATTTCTTTGTATGGGGTTTCATAAGAGCAAAGGTTTATCACCAAAAGATCAATAGTTTCGCTGAACTTAAAGAACGCATTCAATTGGCAGTACCGAGCATAACTGCTGATATGCTTCAAAATGTGTTTCGCAATGCTAAGGATAGATTTGAAATTTGTAGGGATGCAGGGGTACATGTTGAAAGTTCTCAATAAAGATTTGACTTATGATTTATAAATCTATTTGTTTTTGTATCATAATTAGGTAATAAACATGATGTTACAACAAAGATGCGTTCTTGTATATTCATTATTAGGGTTCTGAAAGGAGATGAAAAGAAAATTAAGAAATAATTTTAAAATATTTACATTTATAACACATATTTAACATGACAAACATCAATAAACATTTTCATTATTTAAATTAAGGAGATATTAAATCCCACATTGTTTTAAAATCAAATAAGAAACTCAAAGAGTTTCATGCCGCATATAGTAACTATAAACGTATCGGCTGCTACTAGCGTAAGCTAAAGCACGTAGTTCAAGTACGTAGTAGAAACTAGGGCAACTCGTTGCAAAGGTGGTAAAGTTCTGATCGCTATTCTTAGTATTTTCCATAACATAAAACCCATCTCCTAGGAGATGTATAATATTATACATTATGGTGGGAGGTCACTACCCAGACCGGTTTCGATCTTTATTAAGATCTCATCAGTGAGATCAAAGTATAATACTAAGGGTATAGCGAAAATAACCTATATACTCTGCTACGAGTTGTCAAAAAAGGTGCACCCATAAATGATTTTAAATCAAGAGCCAATAGGCTTCATTTCGGCGATGTAAAACAGTATTTAAATTAAGGGGATATTAAATCCCACATTGTTTTAAAACCGAATAAGAAACTCAAAGAGTTTCATGCCGAATATAGTGTTCGAATCCGCCATCTTGTTACAAGTCACTTTCATAAAATAAAACACAACTAATTGTAAATTGATCACTAATCCAAGGGTAGAGAAATTTCTATTATACTGCGCCACTCTATCCTTAGATAAGTCTATATGAAATAGTAGGATCAATTCAAAGTTAGTTAGCAGTCTTTTCATTCATTCAGGCCGAAGTATTTATTTTCTTTCTGGGATTCCCGCTAGATTCGAATTTTTGTGAACGGTGCAGTAAAAAAGAAATTCAGGCAAATACAATAGTTAGATTAACATTTAAATTTAATATATTTAAATGTTAATCTAACATTTAAATATCTAACAGTTGTCATAGAGACGCATGAAATAAACGAGCGCGAGTGGAACAGAGCGTGGGCTAAATAAAGAAGAGAAAATATATAGGAGGTAAAGAGTGGGGACAGAAACTTGGAAGTGAAAGGAAGCAAGGGGATAAACTACAGAAGTAGAAGTAAATATTAAATTTATTAAAATTTATTAAAATATGACCTATATTAAAAGCATTTAATATAGGTCATATAACACATACATAAATTTTACTTCTAATTCTTAATAGTAGTAACAAGTCAAACATAAAGTCAAGTTAATCACATTAGCACAATCTTCCAAGTCTTCACATGTACTTTCTCAGCTTCTGGATTACAAAGTTTCTACACTTAAATAAATATAATAGAACATCTAATCTAATCAGTTTTCACACATTTCTCAGTCATGCTATAAGTTCAAAGTATCACAGGCACTAATAGCTGAAAAATATTTTTCAAACAATTCTTATCTCCAACTCTCAATCACGAAGAGTTTCCACAGTTAAAGTTAGGTTAAGCATAGCGTAATTAATACACAATTCTTCAAGCAATGAAATAATACACTATGATAGACCTTACCGGAAATAGTTCCTAGTACATCAATTATGTTGTGAGCAAACTTTTGGAACTTATTTATCTTACTTAAAAAAAAACACATCTACAAGACTTATCCACAGTTATACTTAAAGCACTATCAATCGCACTTCAGAATTCTAGACATCAATTACAGGGTACTTCAACTATCCTTGTTACCACTCATAAACTAATTAAAACACTGTGAGGTGTTTTAATTAGTTTATGAGTGGTAACAAGGCTTTTTATTATATCCAATTGTAGCATTGATTTCCCTTCTATTGTTACTGCTGATTTCACTTTCAGCTAACTAGAAAATTCGTTTAGTCCTTGCTCACTTATAAAAATTATCCACTTAACTCCTGCCCTTAAGAACCTTTTATTTACTTCTACTTCTGTAGTTTATCCCCTTGCTTCCTTTCACTTCCAAGTTTCTGTCCCCACTCTTTACCTCCTATATATTTTCTCTTCTTTATTTATCTCACGCTCTGTTCCACTCGCGCTCGTTTATTTCACGCGTCTCTA